>NC_071313.1:1404967-2787434 GCF_027563975.2 Plodia interpunctella
ATTTAAAACATATATTTTATGTTTGACTAGCTTTTGGCCACAGCTTCGCGTTTTGTTAGCTTCGTGACCAGCAGGATTTAGACGGCGAAATAGAAACTATATTGCGATGCAAACTGAGACGAAGAGAGGAAATTAAAGGCACAATTAGCTTATACATATATCAACTTAAGAATAGCTGGCACCATCTAGAACTAAAATAATTAACCAATTGTCGTACATCCGTACGTTTATCTTAAAGTATTACTATAGAAAATCGATATTTATTTTCTCCTTGTAGTCTGTGCAATCTAAAGTCACTAGATGGTTAACACGTTTTATGCGTCCGCTCAATACTTATGTATTGTCAACATCTTGGGTTCTAACCAACATATAGCGATGAAACTTACACCCGATTTCAAGTTAGATTATCCGCTATTCAACTGTGAAAACCACATCAAAATCTTTATAGTAGTTTTTGCGAGCTGCGTGAACATACATACAAACAGACTAATATTCTAAAACATAAAGACCTCCCATAATTATATTACTTCAACATCTCCTATGTAAATACTGTGTAGGTCCAGGATTCATAGAAACGGTGGTCGTGTAATGGTTAAAACGCCCGCCTGTGGATCGAAAGGTCCCAGGTTCAAATCCTACCCGTGCCACAAGAGTTTGTATACCAATTTGACGCATGTATAGTAGTTATCATCGACCACAATTTGCTTCCGGTGAAGGAAAATATCACGAGGAAACCAGCACAATCTGATTGATTGTGTGTGAAATGGAGAAGGCAATGGCAAACCACTACTAATGGCAAGAAAGTTGTTTTTGTGTTTAATCCCACGTAATGACCACGATCCTCAGCCATGAGGAATACGACTATATAGAATAGGATTCATAAGGATATAGACATAAGTCAAATGCACTTAAATTATTAAATAAAATATAGTTTAATAATTTTTGTATATAACAAACGATCCGTTCATTGATTTTCATAAATTTTCACTTGAATATAAATAATTAGATAGGTTAATATTTAGTATACAATCACGCAAAGAAAATTTGATTAAAATAGGTAAATATTTATTAAAAAGAAAGTATTAATGTTTTCATACAACATCCCCAGAGGCGAATGAGTCCAATTTTAAAGAGGGATATTTTCAAAAATATCGGCGCTGAAATGAAATCCTAGTTTATTTCCGCAGCAATATACTTTCAGAAGCCGGCTGTTTCCTGCCTTGATCGGCGTTTACTTTTCTTATTTGTGACCAATTGCGACGGTCTACGAGTTACTTGAAAAATATTGCGATACAAACTGTCACTGGAAATAACATGCTATGCGAATAACAGCATTTTTGGTGAAAACTAAAATAATGACGGAGAATTTCACCGTCAGATTTGACGTTGATTTAGTTGATTGGACAAAATGGCGTAAGTTCTTTGCGATTTTCTGCGCACGTTATAGTGCTAAGGCTCGGTTGCGCCAATCAACTTTGACGTTATCTTTAACCTGCGCGCCGCCGCCGATAAGACAAAATGCTACATGAGTTTTTAGACCAATCTAAACTACTATGTATAGGTATACATAATAGTTTTCATCGTCCACCACTTGCTTCCGGTGAAGGAAAACATCATGAGGAAACAAACACTCAGGGCGATTATCTACTTGTGTGTGAAATGGAGAAGTCAATGGCAAAGCAATCCATTAATATTGCCAAGGAAGTCGTTGTGTGTATCATTTCACGTAACGATCGATTCTCAGCCATGAGGAATACGACTATGAAGAGAAAAGATAATCATACATGAAACAAGTTAACAAAACAAAGTTCCTACAGGGAAAATAAGCCGGCGACATTTCAATTTGGATAAAATAATGAATGTGTTGCATTTCTATTCTAAAGACGACCTGCTTCCCGGGCCGCATACTAAACAGCCTATTTGTGTACATACGACTGCCTACACTATTTAATGTATAAATATGTATAAGTAAATTTGACCCAAAACAATATAAAATTGCACTAGATGTCGCTTGGGATTTGTGATAACGTCTAATACATTTGTAATCTATAGATATAATACAACTGTAAGCAGGCTTATGTCTGTATATAATACATATTAATACAAAATAATTAAAGGCGAAACGGCTGGCAAAAGCTAGTCTTAATCCGAACTAATATTAAAAATGCGAAAGTAAATTTGTTTGTTACCTCAGCGTGCAGAACCAATCTTCTTGAAATTTTGCATACATGTAGTTTGAAGTATGAAGAAGAACATAGAGTACCTTTCATCGCGGAAAAACGACTGTTCCCGTGGGAAATTAACGCGGGCGAATCCGCGGACAAAAGCTGGTAAAATACAAATTACGAACCATAATTCCACACATGTGCCTAATCCACGTACGATGACGAAGGCTGACGTCCAAATCCGGGTATGAACTGGAAGGGTCGCCATGAAAGTTTTTAGTGACCTCATTAATGTGAAGTCTACAAGAATGACGGGTTCGAGGTGACCCAATTTTTTGTTTTTTAAAAGTAATATTTCCGGGAAAATAACTTTTATTTTCATACACATAATGTTTGTTGTTTTTATTCGCTTATGTTACAACACGTAAAATAAGGGACAAAAAATATAGTGTACTATAACAATTTGTCATTACAAAGAGGTGCCCGGAGGAGGAGGAGGAGGTATTTAGACCCAAAATCGATTTTAAGAATTAGTTGCATCAGTCAACTTTGACGTTAACTTAAACCTGTATGAAATTTCTGTAAAAAAAAAACAAAAGCGATTGAGCCCATTAACTACTACGATACCACATACAGACATACAGATACACACTCCCCTACTAATTGTTCACTATAGCTTTTGACCGGTATTCCTAAAAGGTTCGTCGTGTATCCTTCTAAAATACCCACGCCTTTTGCGAGTGTTATCTATGAGCTGAAAATAGTCCCTGAAAGGTGTAAAAAAAAGGCTTTTGGCCATAACAGTTTCCTATGTGACTGTACACGGCAATTCATTCTTATCGTGTTCAAATAAAAGGCGTAAAAGTCGAGCTTTAATGGCAATGTCTTCCTACCAGATGTTTATAGAAGGATTTTAAGCCTGCCACGTAAAAAGAACGTTATCAATTCGGTTGTATTTTTAACTTGTATTGGTCGAAGGTAAAAGGTCGATTTTGAGTTATAAATGGGGTATATAGATACTACTAAACCGAAAACGATAGCCAGATAAAATTTTCATGGTAGACTGTGACTACATTGTGTAATGGAAAACTATAAATACTTCGCAATAAATTCATTTATCTAGTGTAGAACAATTTGGAACGAGGCACTAGTGGGCAGTTATTTATCAACTTTTAAGCCCGTTGTGTGATAATTGTGATAATAATAAAATTATAAAAATGAACTTAATCATCGAAAAAAAAAACTAAAATGATAATAAATTACGATAGTTGAATTTATTTTTAAAATTTCATAAATTTTTTAAATGAACATTCCAACCATATTTAAATGGTCGTGCAATAATCCAGCACTAATGTGCATATGAATTATCATAATGTTCTTAAATATATCTATTTTATCTAGAGCATACATATTTATCCTTTGACTTTGTGACTCGAATTTTCAAAAGTATTAAAAATTCTATGAATTAAATAATAAGTAGTGAATTAAATTGAATGCCGATCTGCAATTCGAATCGTCCTTATAGGTTCCACTATTGAATGAATTTTTAAATATGTTCTTTCTAGAGCACTTTAGCCACTAGTGATGGGATCATCACAAGTAACTTTTGATAGCGAATTTCCCAAACGATATATACCTATATAACAAAAACTTCAATTTTACCATCATGAGGACCGTGTAACATTTTTCAAAATAGATTTATACGTGATCTCGACGCGGAGATGGCATAGTTCCAGTGAAATATTGGACACGTAGGGACGTAACGACCGGCATATTATGACGCGATGGATTCTACCGATGGATATGTACTTTTTAAAGAATAGGTTCTAAAACTCGTGCCGTAAACTTTACTTTAAATAAACGAAAAAGGTAAATCGTAGCGTGTTGTCCTGCAAGTAGAACTATATATGCATCCGCGTTTGTCGTACGAGACGATCAAGGAACACATAGTCTTGGCAACTGACGGAGTAAATTGGAGTGTGTTGTCCTGCAAGTAGAACTACTGTATATAAGGATATACAGTAGTTCTACTTGCAGGAAGGCCGCGGATATCGTACGAGGCGATCAAGGGACACATAGTCTTGGCGACTGACGGGCAACAAGATTTATCCAAGGAAGGTAGACGTTAGCACGGGCTTGTAAAATCACAGCCCAATCTTCAAAATTTTAAGGTTTATTTTTACTAACCCTGGGCTTTTACTAACACGTGTGATAAAGAGAGAGAGACGAAACAAAATGTAAATAAATGAATTGCATAAGATTAAATATGAAATTAAATACTCACTTCATGAAATTCCTAAATTTCTAAAAAGTAAAAAAGACGAGATATAAAAATTCCAATAATAAATGCTCTAGTCTAAAACGTATTGTGATTGTATGTTGGCAACATATAAAGTACTAGTAGCGCCCTGGAGCTTCGCTCCCGTGGGAAAATCGGGACAAAAATTACGCTATGTATTATTCCAGTTTATATTCTATCCGTGTACCAAATTTCATAAAAATCTGTCCAGTAGATTTTGCGTAAAAGAGTAACAAACATACATCCTCACAAACTTTCGCATTTATAATATTAGACAGACATGGGACATGGGAATTACCTTGTCGCGTCGGGCGGTGTGTCACGCTCTATAAGCACACGTGGTGTTAATGTCATCAAAAAGTTGCGTGTACCCAACTGCTGCCTTTGAGGCCCATACACATTAATATTCACAGACTTTGAGTGCGTCTAAGGAATTTTAGGCACCAACCTAAATATTGCGAAGTGGGGTGTTTTAACTTTAGCTTCAAAGTTGATTAATTACCGGCTTCATTTTCAGTTTGGACTTTCTAGATTGCGCAAAATTGTGAGGTAATAATATCAGCTACAAAATTGTAAGAGTGTCCTTCCAAAAGGACTTAATTCACGGATTATTTTTTTTGTATATTTATTTCTTTTTAATAGTTTTAATAAGTAAACAATATTTTATCACATGGCTAGCAATCACCGTAGTCCATGAAATATATCAGTTACTGATTATAGAACGTTCAACATAAAATTTATACATAAATGTATACAACATAACAATGAAGGTATATATAAAACTTACAAACAGGAAAACTAAGTACAAATGTACTACAAATTTCTATAGAAATTTATTCCAGTTCAGATTTTTGTTGTTGGAGTCAGGGATAAAGGTTAGTATTATAAAAAATCTGTAAAAAATTCACTTAAGAACAAAATTTAAGTTACTAATCCAAAACAACAATTTTATAACAGTCTGGTAAAATAAGCAAAGTGCTCAAAACTTGCGTTTTATGGCTAAGCGATTTTCCTTGTCGCCGAAAAATTGAAAGTTCTCCGAGGGTTTTTCTCTTCTCAGAGCTGTTTAATTACTAAAGTTCACGACTTTTTGATTGTCGTCATTTTGCGTGAATACTTATTATGTCTCTCGTTCGTGACGATCGTTATTCCATCTGAGCGTTTTCCCGCTTCCTCAGCCATTAAGCATCGGAGCCCAGAGGCCGTTTACCTTTTTCATTTCTTTATTCCATAACGAAATCAAACCAACACTAGTTCGTATCTCAAGAATAATATGAACCTAGAACTTCCCAAATATTGATAAAGAGATTTTATAATATGTAAGAATCTTTATATTCTTACATATTATAAAATAACGACCTCTGCCGCGTCTGTCTGTCTATTCGCGATAAACTCAAAAACGATTGTATGGTTTTCATACGGTGGTTTACACCAATAGACAGTATGTTCAAAAATAAAACTAAATTCTGCATCTGTATTCGATACACCGTATAGGGAAACAAACATTATTAGAATTTTTGTAGCACGTGACAATGTATTCCGTGAAATTCTGGAGATAAAATGCAACTTCCTGATATTTTATACGTACTAAATTATCTTTGTAATTTTCTCCTTTAATAATGAGATTTTCAAAATATAAACACAATAAAAAATATGTCTACTGAATATTTACTAACATGTGTTTATGACATATTCCCTGGACGCTGAGATTAGTCTGTCTGTCATCTTCGCGTGTTCTTGTTTACATTCAATGTATCTAATCCCGTCAAGCCCTGTCATATTAAAAAATAAACCTTTTTTTTATTTATTCGACCCTCGTTTTGCAACAGGCCGCTTGGCTGGCAACAATCGTCTTTGGGAATGCTATACGAAGATTATGTATCCCTTGCTCGCCTTGTGTGATGTCTTCGTGATGATATGGAGTGGATTTTAGGCAGAACCACAGGCCACAATTGTTCATACCCGTAAGACGTCATGTTTTGAATATTTTCTTTCAAATTTCTCTAATATATTTTTCTAATTATTTATTTATTTATAATTTAGTAAATCAATATTATTTCCTGATTATTATAATAACTATAAAGGCTTGCTGATAAAATATATCTCATTTACATTTAACTAGCGGCCCGTCCCGGCTTCGCTCGAGTAAAACCATAATAAATTATAAAACTAAACCTTCCTCTTAAATCACTCTATCTAATTAAAAAAATCGCATCAAAATCCGTTGAGTAGTTAGAAAGATCTAAGCATACATAGAGAACGAATTAAAAATTGTTTTTCACAAGTGGCCAATAAGGCTACATTGCCAAACATTTAGGCTTTATCTAGCAGTTACCTTATATGTAAGATCACAATATAATATTTAGTCAGAAAATAGTAAATCAGGGTCTAAGGGCAATGCACCGTCAACTTTGACGTCAACGTGGGCAGAAAAACGCAAATTAAGTACGCCATTTTGTCTAAACGTCAGCGGCGCGCCGGTCAAAGCCCTCGGGCTTTCTTTGTAATTGTATTTATATATATTTAATTCTTAAGAATTTCTCAACATTATATTTCCCATAGATTCTTCCGGGCCATCCGTCATCAGGCGATGTCGTCTGCAAAAAGACGAATTTTCTTTAACCGGATTGACCTGATGTATATTTATTACCGGCTATTGTATGGGCATGTCGTTTGCGCTCTGAATGGAACAAAACGGCATAAAAATAGTTCGCGTTGATGAACGACAAACATTATTTTGTGAAAATAGAGAAAATTTTTAATTGCCAGTCAGTTAATGAGAAAAAAAATTGTTTACAAGCCCTGTTATTTATAAAAAAGATATTTTAAGCTACTAGTTTTGTCTCGTTCCGTTAAAGGTAATTATTGTAAAGTGCGATAGTGACAAAATATACTTTCGATTAAAGTATGCTTTATTTTTTACAAATAACAGGCTAAATTTATTATTGGGCCGAGACCGGTGGAAAAGTTAGGGCAAAACCTTTGCCCAGAGGGACACGGTCGTCACCTAAAGATTAAAAAAAGTTACATTAACTATTATCATATGTACATTAACATATATATATATATATATATATATATATATATATATATATATATATATAAACATTAAACATATGTACATTGTATTAGTATTAATGAACACCGTTATGACTCGCCACTGGGGTTTACAATGTCACAATTAAAAAAATATATATATATATATTGGGACAAATTACACAGATTGAGCTAGCCCCAAAGTAAGTTCTAGACTTGTGTAATGTAATACTAACTCAACGATACTATTTTATAACAAATACATATATAAATAAACATCCAAGACCCGGGCCAATCAGAAAAAGATCATTTTCCATCATGACCCGACCGAGGATGGAACTCGGGACCTCTCGGTTCATAGGCAAGCACTTTACCACTGCGCCACCGAGGTCGTCCTAAATATGATATTATTTAAGAAATATTTTCATTAAATGGTATATCGTCCTGAGATGATATAGACTTTGAGGTCATATTTTTTACCGGAAAATTACTTAGGTATCAAATTGTCTGTTTATGTCGTTCCCAATTGGCAGAAGAAGTGAACTCAAACAGCTTGTGAAGTCATCGTATATTAATAGTCGAACAATCAACGAAGACCGTGGTAGTTCGTCGCCATATGGCTGAAGAAGTAACCAGATTTAAGAGAAATAAGCAGATGTTTTTTTATTACTGTCTTGTGTTTCGTTCTACTTTAGCACTCCATAATGTTCTTCCCGCTGTCTGTCTGCCTGTCCTTATGTATAAATAGATTCAAAAAACTAAGCAACGGATTTTGATGCAGGTTTTTTCCATAGATAATGTGATTCCTGAGGAAGGATTAGGTATGATTTATTATAGTTTTACCCGAGCGAAGCCGGGACGAGTCGCTAATAAACAATATTTAATGCTTTTGGAGATAAACGCTGCCATAGTATTCAAATCCTATTACCTACATGCAATCAGTACAAAAAAAAATATAAATCTTAGATCAATTGCAAAGATTGTGAACACACTATAAAATTCTACACAACAAAAACCTATCGAATAAGCTCCACGTTATCTATTAACTCTGGCAACACCGAATAAATATTAAATGCAGTTTAGATGGCAACATCAACATGTCCCCAGGGGTAGCTCGTAAAACCCTTTTTTCACGCCCTTTGAAATCCAACTACACAAAAAAGTTTTATTACGTGTTTTGCTAAATCGATATGTTTACATGAAATGTTGTTTTAAATTGTTTTTATTGATATATTTTACAGTCTTTTATTGATTGTAGTGAATCGTTTTTTTGAGTGAAATATTTTTCAAATTCAACTTCAAAATTTATTAAATAATTTAGAAAATTTTACACTGCAACTATGAAAACAAGATTCGATTTAGACTAAATAACAGCTGAAACTATAAAATCAAAATGAACACAAAATTTAACCAAATAATTTTTAAATACTTACCAATATAAGTTAACATTTATAGCTGTAAAATATCCTGGATCCGAATCATAAATTCGTGTCTTAATATCCCTGGAATTATAAATTCTGTAGTATGTTGTTGGCGCCTTGAATCCCTACCAACCCTTGTCAGTTTTACCGTGCCGGAGCCTTAATTTAAAGGGCTTTGCACATTAGAGCTGTCGCGTAACTCCACCTTGCATTATTATAACTATGGGGCAACTTCTTCGAGATCTAAAAGTCTAATGCTTATTAAATTGTTTGATTATCAATTACTATTACAAAATTCATTTAACTAATGATCCATCGACGTATTTTTCCCCGAGAAGAGTCTATGCTCTCTGTACTCTTCATTACATGTATGCAAAATTAAAGAGTTTGGTACTTTTGCGCGCAAGACGCACAAAGAAACTTGCGCGAAAGAAACTTGCGCGAAAGAACTTGCGCGAAAGAAAGTCATACCTTAACCAGTTTTTTGCCTTTCGCGCATAAGTCTTTGCGCGCTAATGTCTTGCGCGCAATGTCTTTGTGCGCAAGTGTCTTTGAGCGCAAGTGTCTTTGCGCGCAAATGTCTTCCGCGCATGTGTCTTTCGCGCAATTTTTTTCGCGCAAGTTTCCTGATACGCAAAATTAAATGGTAACAAATAAACAAACTTAGTTTTATACTACTATTTTTAGATGGTTACTTGGAAAGTTAGGTTTAAATATATTTATTGATTCATAAAGAATACAATAATTCAATTGCAATGAGTCTAAAACTAACATACAAAAAAAATTGTAAATAACATGAAACGCATAAAAACAGTGTAGAATTTACAAAAAAAATTAATCCACTTACAAAACTTTTGTATAAAGATATTTTTTTTAGTTTTCCTTTAAACAAAGCCAATGTATTTATTTATTTTAAGTATTTATGTAAAATGAGGATTGGGTTATATACGATTGTAGCTATGAATTTATGTATTTTATATAAAATACTTGAAATCTTGTAAATGGCTTTATAGTTATTTATGTTTAGTGCTTATTTGACGACCTCGGTGGCGCAGTGGCAAAGCCACTGAACCGAGAGGTCCCGGGTTCGATCCCCAGTCGGGTCATGATGGAAAATGATCTTTTTCTGATTGGTCCGGGTCTTGGATGTTTATCTATATATGTATTTGTTATAAAATATAGTATCGTTGAGTTAGTATCCCATAACACAAGTCTCGAACTTACTTTGGGGCTAACTCAATCTGTGTGGTTTGTCCTAATATATTTATTTATTTATTTATTTATTTATTAACTTGTTCAATAAGTTTAAGCTTTAAGTTTTCTTGAGAAATAAAAAAAAATATGTCATTGCTAACTACCAATGTAATTTATAGGTGAAATCTGAAATCTGTTAAATCCGTAAGTGAGTGTCATTTCTCTATGACGTGTAAACACACTGTCCTGGAAATAAACACTCCAAATTATGGATATCATCATATGAGGCGGCTGAGGGATAAAAAGCCTTCACAGCTGATAGGCAACATCAAGATTCCCAAAGAGGGTTGACGTCAGACAAGACGTCAAGCGTCAGCGAATATAAACTGAGCACACTCAGATCAGAGAGACTACTTATCAAGTTAGATCTAAAGTTTTACATTTTGTTTGCTAAACTAAATAAAACATAAAGAGTATAAAGACTATTTTCGGTTAATATATCATCCAGGACCTTTTAAACTTAGATTAAAAATCTCAAATCAAACAAAATTCAGATTGACTTTACTACCTTTGTCCGAAAATCCTGAGAGTGGGTTGCACCGTCAACTTTGACGTTAAATTTTATCTGCGCAGAAAAAAAGTTGGTATCACTTGTTTCCTGTATCACTCTCTAATATATTTGAATGCTATTAATAAATTTATTTCTATTCTATTCTAAAAACGCAAACTACGCTATTTTATCTTAACGACAAAGGCGTACACGTGCAGGTTAAGTTAACGTCAAGTTGATTGGTGCAACTCAACCTATTTAATGTCTGAGCAATAATGTGTATACTCCTTTACAGACAGAGCGATATTAATTTTGTTTATGTGAGACTTTTGTGGAAAATATTGAAATGAAACTAATGATAAAAAAGAAGTGAAAATATCCTTACATATTACAAAACAATGTCCTCTGCCGCGTCTGTCCGTCTGTTCGCGAAAAACTCAAAAACTATTGCGCGGATTTTCATGCGGTTTTCAACAGTAGTTAGTGTGATTCCTGAGGGAGGTTTAGACGTATAATTTTCATATTTTTAATCTAGTTAGTTAGTTTTATGTTGAATTAAAGTTTTTTTCTTTACCTGCAGCCTATTGACATCTGCAACATAACTTCACTTGCTTCCTATAATACTCATGCGAGCCCAAGCATTTTCTTCTTATAAATTTGATAAAAAAATATATTATAAATGGATTTTTCAAGACATCGACAAGATTAATCAATGACACCATATGCATAATGTGCCGTGTCTGTCTGTCTGTAACATACGTCATGCAGTACACCTGATTGGACGTGAAGCCCCATGGGAAATCAGCTCCATGCCTGGCCTGATTCAATCTACTGAACATGTTAACACTAGCTCAAGATGGATTTGGTTAATGGTTCCTTCATCACAGGAATTGAACGCCTACACGCCGGCTAAAAGGTATTTCAAATTTTTGTGCAATTTTCTCCAAAAACCTGCAATTAACAAACGTCTATTTACTTGCCCTGTTAATATGGGGTTTGGCCCGTGGTCTCTCGCATGGCAATAAAAGTTTATGTATTTTTTTTTCTAAACTTATTCTAGTCTGGGAGGAATAACGCGTAACACACACTTCATAAAAATAGTTTAGTAAAAATCTTAATATCACTAAAGTTGGATCGTAGGTACAACATCCACACGAGTATATGGAGTGGAATTACATACCGCTCAGCCTATAAATACTCTTGTAGGAAAAATACGTCCTAAATAGGAGTTCCGATATCGCGAGTTATATGGCGAACGACAGATTACCAAGTTTTATAACCAATTTACATGATCCCTTCGGATTTATTTACGTTTAGGTCCAATATATTGCCTTTTACGACTTGCACGCATCGAATTTATGCCACAGATTTATTTTTACAACTGTCAAAATCAACTAATATTTGGAAACGTGAAAGTTTAAATGTTTGTCTGTCACTGAATCCGCTCTGGCACGTGATCCGTCTTCCGTAATAACTCAAAAGTAATGGATTATAATGAAAATTTGTACACCGTGTGAGTCAAGTACAAGTCGAAAAAAAAATACTTTTTCACGTAAAATGTTATATGATATAGTAACTAGCTTTTGCCCGGGGCTTCGCCCGCGTGAGTTTTACACGGGATTTTTTTTTTGTTCCGGTTTGAAATGTATCGTATGTCCTTCTCCGTATTTCAAAATACTCGTATCAAGAACTCGTATGAAATATTTCAAGAAGATTGGTTGAGTATATAAAGCGTGAAGAGGTAACTAACCAACTTACTTTACTTAAAATTTATAATATTAGTTAGGATTTATGATAGGATTCGTAACTTTTGTCAAACTAAAATTCTGTTATGTTCGAATCTTAGGTTCAATTAGCGCAGCATAGCACAGAGCTAGTCGACGGAACTCATCTGTGCCGCTACGAAGCAATCAATTTTCTAAGAATACTAAACGACATATTTATACAGTATTCGACACTGCAGACCGCATTCATAAAGACAGATTTCCCTTGCGGTGCCTTGTTAATGAACAATTATTAGGGACTCATATATTATGTACAGGGCGTATGTATAGGGATCTCCCGCGGGCGTATTACGCGCTTTTTATTAAACTTTCTGTATGAATGTATTAAAATTTTATGTACTTTTTGTAATTTCGCCCCCTCTAGGGATAATGAGTTCTAGATTACTGAAAACTTTCTACTTTTTCGGTGTTGTTAACATAATGTAAATTAAAATACTGTACATTTGCTTTTTTTATAAAATATCGTTACAAACAATGTTTAGATATTAATGCCAATAATGCAGATTCTTAAAAACAAGCACAAATACCTTACACACACATTACACACTCAATTTTGATTTTAACTTTAACAAAATGCAATTTTACGCACTGTTTTATCTAAACGACGAAGCTCCCAAGTTAAAGTAAACATCAAGTTGATAAGTGCAACCCACCTTTATACTTCATAGAGGACTAAGGATCCCACGTAAAAAGACATAGCCCTTAAGGACACCCCCTGACATATTGATCGAGCGCTAATGTCTTTTTTTTTTCAATCAAACAGTCAACAGGTGTCCATTAAGTCGAAATTCGGATAAGGTGTGATCGATTTTATCTTTTTAGAGTTCCGTAAATAGCATTTTTCTTATAATTGTTATATTTAGCACCAAAACTTTTCAGCAAAATGGACTCAAAACGAATGCAAAATGGAATAAAAACGTACGTTGCAAATATGAAATTGTTCATTTTTATACTGCCGAGCAGGCAAAACCAGTATACGGCCCGTCTGATGGTAAGTGGTCACCACAGCCTATGGATACTGCAACATCAGGGGTGTCACACGCGCGTTGCCCACTTTGTGACCTGGTGTAATTCGTTCCCTGCAATTAAACTGCTTCTCTCACCCTTCGAACTGGAAGATAACGCAAGCGCAGCTGTTTGACGGCTGAAATGGTGACGACCTCCGGACTGCTACACTGGAGGTCCCAGGTTCGATCCCCGGTAAACTCAACATGAAAAATGAACTTTTTCAGATTGACATGAGTCTTGGATGTTTATCTATATATGTATTTGTTATTAAACATAGTATCGTTGAGTTAGTATCCCATAACACAAGTCTCGAACTTACTTTGAGGCCAAACTCAATCTGTGTTATATGTCCATACATATAATAATAATATAACTACTAACTAACTAACTAGGTAACGAAGCAGATGACTTTTGTAGTAAGTCTTAACTCTATATTTCGTATACGTTGTTACTAATACTTCAAACTTTCAAGAATTCATCATTATATCGAGTGTGTTACTGCTAACACAGGTGTCAGATTTTATTTAAGTCGCCTAAAGCATCTCACATGACTTTTACGCCTACCTTCGCCAACTTGTGACAGGTAGTCGGATATTTATCATCATCATAACGTCAACCCCTTTCTGCTGAGTATAGGCTCTTTATTTAAGTCGCCTAAAGCATCTCACATGACTTTTACGCCTACCTTCACCAACTTGTGACAGGTAGTCGGATATTTATCATCATCATAACGTCAACCCCTTTCTGCTGAGTATAGGCTCCTTTGTCCTGTGCCTCTCTCATCCATGTACAACCTGCTACTTTCTGGTCGTCCGGCACTCCTTTCACCTGACCCAGGCAGTCCCTCGGTCAGCGATTTACTACACTATCACACCAACGTGACCAGATCGACACGTAAATTTTTAATAATGTAAAAATTAATACAAATTGTAATGGCACTGTTTGGATATATTTTCCGATTAATGTCGTACCGTCGGCAAAAACATTCACATAAAACTCGATCGGGATGGCCAGCTACGGCAACATCCATTAGGACGCCGATTTTCAAAACAAATTGTTACAAACGCTTTGAATGGGGAAGGAAATAATTAACATAGGCGCATCAAGGCTGAATTACAGTCATCGATTTTGATTCACATGTACTAGGTTTAATCCGCGGCCTTACACATATATTATCCATGGAACTGGGGGATACATAATTTACTAACGGGGAAATTTACCGAGTTGTTATCACGTCTGATGGCAGTACCTTTTTGAGAGTCTGAAACGATTACGATTCGCCGACAGAATGTCGCCTCTATTCTGTCGGCGAATCGTTCGTAGGTGAAGGGTTCTGTCGCTCAAACGCCCTATGTCGAAACATTCTGTCGACGAAATGTTCGTAGACGAAGCAACTGTCGGAAAACCGTTTCCGACTCCCTTTTGACAATGCCATTGTTGCCTCTCAGCAGATTAACCTGTTTGCTTTAATATGTTTGCCATAATCCTTAATCGCCTCGTACGGCCTCAACGGGAGGTTACGTAGTACCTACACGCATAAAATTTAGTCAAAAACCTTAAATCGTGAAATGAAAAAAAAACATAATAGCCATACATTTTGGTTCTCTATATTGTTATATGCATGAACAGAGTTATAGATTTACGAAATAATATTGTCATATTCTTCTTCTTCATATAGACTGTTCTTATTGCAATATTATTATTTTGAACACAATATACAGCAGAGTTTAGATGGCGAAACAAAAACTCAGGAATTACTCGTTGTAATATCTTGCGATACAAATTGAGACGAAGAATAATAATTATACAGGCCATTTAGCATATTAAATTAAGAATAGCTATAGCGCCATCTAGGAATGAAATAATTAACTAATTGTAAAAACATCTGTTAGTTTATCTTAAAATAGATTATCGATATTTATTTTCCCCTTTTGGCCTGTTTAAGCTAAAGCTAGTGTATTAACACAGAATCTTAGACAAATCACTTAATTTATTGAATTCGATCAAAATGATTCCGTGCGATTCGCCTCTGATTTTCATTTCAGACTGATTTAGGGCCGACGGGTCAATCAACTGGCAAATCCAGGATTTAAATACAAAATATCGTGAGAACAGAACAAACAGAGCCTTTCTTTTCATTGTCATATTATGAACTGTAAGATTATAATAAGTCCAAATTGAAATTAGGTGGAGACCTATAAGAACAAATTATGCCGACCTTTAATACTACGAAGAAAATATTTAGAACACCATATATTTGATATAAAAGTTAAAATGAGTTTTTTTACAAAAATGACATTTTTGACAGAAACTTTTATTGCTGTTTGACAGATCTTATTGCATTCAATGTGTGACAACGACTCACGGAATTAGTAGATACTCCGACGAAGTAATTACTAAATCCATGCAACAACTATATAATTTTGACTGGTTATTTCGTATAACAAACAAGAATTTACATATCAGAAAATACCTAAACCTTTTAATAAAATATCTTGGGTGTTACCTGTTACCTATAACACATGGGTGTTAAATTAAAATGGTATCTATTTAATAAAAAATAACACGAACACATATCATTAACTGTTCTCTCGATGTTTTTAAGCAAAGCTTAAGTAAGTTAAATCGTGTGCACAGTCTCCCTTCACACAAAATAATGCTGCCATTGGTAACCCCCATCCCTTTGATATTGATTACAGATTTAGAAGAAGGTACGTACGTATATCTCTTTTGATACTAACTTTCTCAGTGAATTCCGAAAAATTATATAAACTTATACAGATAAACATCCAAGACCCAGGTCAATCTGAAAAACATCACTTTCCATCTTGACCTGACCGGGGATCGAACCTGGGACCTCCAGTGTAGCAGTCCGGCGTGATGACCATTAGGCCACGGGGGTCGTCATAGTGTCTAAACCTTAACTCAAGTGTCTCTTACCTTGTTAGTTTGTACACTCAACAATTTAAACGTCCTACTATTGAGGCACAAGCCTTCCTTCTAAATAAATAACGTTACTATATTTTATAACAAATACATATATAGATAAACATCCAGACAACAAACATTAGAAGGTTTAAATTTATCTTTGGTCATAATCATTACAAGCAGCTTGTAATGATTATGACCAAAGATAAATAAAAAAAAAATATAGTATCGTTGAGTTAGTATCCCATAACACAAGTCTCGAACTTACTTTGGGGCTATCTCAATCTGTGTGATTTGTCCCAATATATTTATTATTTTAATCTTAAACAAACAGAATCTAATCCAATATTGTAACATATTCAAGCCATTCGTATAAACTAGCTACTCGCGGGAATGTAATAATTATATTTCGAGACTGACCGCTGCGGAGTCGCTCATGAAAACTAAATGAAATGACTGAGTCCACTTGAGGAGTTAATGCCGTTACTAGAAGTGCTATGAATATGTTTAAATGTCATGTGCAAAGCTATGTTGATAGTACATAATATTGTAGCAGATGCCGCCTGCGTTTATACAGTCACGTCTTACGTGTATCGTTAAATGCTTAGAAGATTTTGTTTGCTAATATGAGACAAGAAAGGATACCAAAAACTGTGTCAAGTAGAGAAAAAAAAAATGGATTAAGGGTGCATCTTTGGAAACAGCCAGGTAAACAGAAGACAGAATTTATAATTTTAATTAGTTTTCCATTTTATAAATGTGATAACCGATCTATCTATACGAAAACAGTAAACGAGCGAGATGAGGTTACAATAAGTTTTTTTTTTTTACAAAAATATAATTTTTGACACAAACTTTTACGAGCGTTGTTGTCTAATCGATATCATTAAATTCAATGTGTGAAAAAAATGTCCGTGCAGTAAAACGTTGAGGAGTTCCCACATATTTAGCCGTTCCTGGGTATACGATCAGTTTATCATAATAACGCATTGTCATCCAAACTAAATGTGTGTACAAAATTTCAGCTCAATCGGTTGAAGATATCTGCTTCAAAGTTGAGTTACAAGATTCCACCCGAGATATATGGATATAGTTAAACATTGCAATTTAACTTGTAAAACAGTGATTATACAAATAACACGGCATTATTCCTCACGGGGTAGACAGGGTCGTTGCTATTTTGCCTACGATTACTTTAAATATTAAAACTAAACAGTGTGCTGGTTAGCTTCAAATGAACGAACACTTAATTCACATAACATAATACTCTCAAGTACTACTTTCCATAGATAAAAGAGATATATATGACGTATCCATCAAATTAAATCTACGTAACATTGTGTGGGCGAGACACGACCTCTCCGCATGTAATTTTGAGACGAATGCGACATTTCCATTGTAAACTGTGACTTTTGTTCTATCCCGAATGTTAATAAAACAAGGTATTAATTAGATTAGTTCTAGTTACTGGTTCAGCTGATGTAAGAGATTTTAAAATTTCAATAAAAGGCATAGTATAATAATTAAGGTAGTCAAAAAGTTCAAAGACACTTTTAGGATTCGACTCATGACTCGCCGAGTCCGCTCCAGATACGTGATCCGACCTCCTTTGTCCGACAGATTTGCACGACATGAACTTTTTTTCATATAGGTTCGATTAATCGAACTGCAAGAAAATGTAATTGGCGGTTTGTTGCAACAAAACCTAAATAAAATTTCCGAAAAAAAAAAACAAATTTTTGATACAATCTTTTATCGTCTTGTGTGATTTTTCGCGTGCCCAAAAAATTATGACCGCGCACCATTGAGGAGTTATGATACAAAATTCTCCAATAGCTAACTGACAGATAACGTGCAGCCGAAACAACAAGATGTAAAAAAATATAAATTTGTAATGTAGATTACTTGGAGAATTGTATTCCTCGATTTCCTAGGGGAACGAGAACAATGGAAGTTTTGCGCGCATACGCAAACGTGCATGTAAAATCTAATCCAAAATTATAAAAGCGAAAATAAGTTTATTTGTTTATTACCCCATCACACTTTATCTGCTTATCATATCTTCTTAAAATTTCATCTAATCTAGATTACAGATTACGATATATATGGTACCATTAATTCCGTAATAAAGAACTGTTCTCGTGGAGAATTCGCGGGTAAACACGGCAATTATTTAAATAAAAATTCAAATTCAAATTCAAATCATTTATTCAGAAATTAGACCTTCACAGGCACTTTTTCTCGTCAATTTTTATATTTATAGTTATTTCTCACAAGCTACAAACTACTGGCATTTCGGAACGACCACTGCTGAGAAGAAATGCCGAAACTCATTTGTACAGTGTTGGTCCCTATCATGCCAGATCGGCTTACCATTATTGTTTCTTACAATGTTTTTTTTTCAAATAATATATAAAAGTACATAATGTACATAGTCAAAAGGTATATCAAAACAGGTTATGATTGTGATCCGAGTGCTGATTATAATATATATATACGAGTATATATCGATGTGAAACACAATTAACTTACATGAAAATATATGAGAAACGAGATTACCAGTTCCCTCTGGCAGCACCCGTTCACGAGTTGACGCATGGGACAGCCATCGCGTAGCTCAACCATAATAGAGGGAACCTCACGACCCGGCCCACGACGCCACCACCAGATTGACCATTTGAGTGAGCATGACACACTTGATTCCCATGACCTCACAATTACAAATCTTATTCGTCGAAACAGAAGTACAATTCAGACACTTGAAGATCACAAATCACGTACATGTTTTACAAATAAAATAAAATAAAAATAACATTTGAATTTTGACAATTTCTACTCTTTAACTATTAAAAAATGTCGAGCCAAGACTTGGCCATATTCAGCGCAGATACCTTATCGAGCGGCGGGGACATTACTTTTTATTGTAATGCTCGCTTGTAGGCAACGATGACATCTCACTAACACACGGCCGGGAATTTCGTACTGAAACGCGGCGACTTTTAGAAAGTTCTCTTCGTGACGTGTCGGCATAACGCGGCCTTAGACAAAAATGCAAACACTATGCAAAATATTAGATGCATTGACGTATTTTCGTGCTGAGACGCGATGATAACAATATTTTTAGAATGTAGGCGTAGGCGAATGATAAAGCGGCGTGATGCGATACGATGAAAATATTAAATAAGTACGTATGAAAATAGTATAAATACTATAAGTAATAAGTAGGTAAGTAATATTAAATAAGTTTTACGAATAAGTCTTTATCTTGTAGATACTACATATATACAGGACACATAAATAGTCGTTCATACATTAAATATTTTCACGTCGCATCTTATTAAGCCTTCTCAAGTAGTAACAGTACCAGTTATATGTTCTGGGCATTCATAGTGACCCAATTCCGTTACGCTTTCTTTAAACCACTATTTTTTTCAGATTTAAATGCAGTGGTCCTGTAAATGTTTAAATGAAATGCCTATATTACTAGTTTCAGTGTACATTCAGCCGAATAATTCAACGGGTCAATTCAGGCTCTGAGGACTAAAACAAAAAACAGATACCAGTTATGCCTCAGTTAGCCTCAAAGTGTTGTGTGTTGTTTTCTTCCTTTTGCTCCATTAAATAACGCCCGAAATATTCGCTCGTATATTTTTGTCCACAACATTGCAATAACCTCCATATTAAGATGTAACAGCCTCGCCACAACTGTTAAGTGATTTGAATATAATATTCGTTTAACGTTACCGCAAATGTTATTGCTATTTCTAAGTGTAAGACCACAAAAATGCAATTTTGAGCTTAATCCGGATTAACTTGGTTTGTGTAAAACAATAGAACTGCCTATTCTGTCTAAAGCTATTCATAAATGTAGTTATAAAAAGATCACTATGGTTTAGTCTTGATTCTTTCATCATTATTAATTCTACGCACTAATAGTAATTATGCAATAATAGCCTACTTTGGGCCCAGTGGTTAAAACCTTCCGACTGTGATCGAAAGGTCCCAAGTTCGAATCTCACTCGTGCCACATGAGTTTGTATACCAATCTGACTCATGTAGTAGATTTCAGACCACCACTTGCTTCCGGTGAAAGGAAACATCGTGAGATGGATCTTCACACAGGTGGACAGTTTAGTTCACTGTGTATGCGACTAGCTTCCGCTAGATGGCGGTGGGTGATCGTAAAAATCATGTCAGATGCTTTTAGGCGACTTGAATAAAATCTGACAACAGTGTTAGCAATAACACACTCGATATGATGATGAATATCATACTTGATTCCCTTCACACTTTGTAAGTTCTGTTACGTTTAATTTTTATGGTTATTTATTTTCAGTTCTTGTCAAATTCTATGTATTCGAAAATAGGTTAAATGTATTCTTATCAGCTGTAATCTAGATGCTTCAACGAAGATTAACGTTGCCAGCACCTTCCATTTCTCTTTGTAACCAATCAATGTCACTGTAAACCATCAGGAAAATTAAGTTGACAATATTAGTACAACCTGTGTAGATCTAGACTAGAAATGTTTCGCATGAGAATTGCCCAGTTCCGCTAGGGTGTCCAATTCTAGGTGTCGCGCCGGACAATACCAATTGTTCCCCAATCGTCCCCTTTGTGACGGCCAATGGAATTGATTTACAACTGGCCAATACAAACGTTCGTGTACCTTTTGTCAGCGCGGACAGGGACAAGGTAAACGTAATTTATAACTTGCAAGTGTGACTGGTTTAAAAAAATTATAGTAAGAAATATATTCTTACTACTGTTTAAGTGATATGGATGGGGGAGGATGGGGAGGATGGGGGGATGGGGGAGGATGGGGGGAGGATGGGGAGGATGGGGCGGATGGGGAGGATGGGGAGGATGGGGGATGATGGGGAGGATGGGGAGGATGGGGGATGGGGGTGCGGAGGATGGGGAGGGTGGGGAGGGTGGGGATGGGGATGGTGGGGGGTGATGGGGAGGGTGGGGGAGGGTGGGGAGCATGGAATATGATTGAGGAGGATGGAGGAGGACGGAGGAGGATGAAGGTTACAGAAGGATGATTGAGGAGGACTGAGAAGGACGGAGGAGGTGGAGGATGAGGGAGGAGGTGGGAAGTGGCGGGAGGAGGGAGGAGGATGTAGAATGAAAGATCAGGATGAAGGAAGCTTTTGTCCGCAGGCGGATGAAAAACTATAGTAAATGGTCATGAATATCATAAGATTCACCCATATCTAACCGGCATCTCAACAGCGCAACTTCACACAATACGGCGCCGGACACGCGGTCTGCGCCAGAACGCTTCCGTCCGCCATTACATCGCTGACGTTTGCTCCACTTCTGTCCTGTGGTTTGTTCCACATTAGTGGTAAACAAGTCATCGTGAGTGGACTTCTTGTGGCTGAGATGATGATGACTGGAAAACAGTGCTTGTTCTCGTTTCTTTGTTAATAATAAACTTGTTTCTCTTATTACGTGATTGTCCAAAAAAGAAGTATCGTTTTCAGGGTTCATGATTTGAAAAGGAATGCTTTTCCAATTATTCTTTTTTCCATCTTCGTATAAATAAAACAAATTTAATACAACTAACAGCTCTCTACAGGCGTTGTATTAAATCTTTTTACCATATTTTCATGTTTTCAAATCAATTTATAAAATCGAAAAATATTCAGAATTAAAAATAGGTGCCAAAGTTATTAAATATAATCTTTACATATTGTAAAAAGAAGTTCCTCTATCGCGTCTGTCAGTATAAACGCCATAAACTCAAAAACTATCTTAACGGATTTTTGTACGGTTTTCTCCAATCGATGCTATTCTTGACGAAGGTTTATGTCTATAACTTATTATGGTTTTACTGGAGCGAATCCGGGACTGGACGCTAATATAATACCATGACCTCGGTGGCGCAGTGATAAAGTGCTTGCCTCTGAACCGAGAGGTCCCGGGTTCGATCCCCGGTCGGGTCATGATGGAAAATGATCTTTTTCTGATTGGCCCGGGTCTTGGATGTTTATCTATATATGTATTTGTTATAAAATGTAGTATCGTTGAGTTAGTATCTCATGACACAGGTCTAGGACTTGCTTTGGGGCTAGCTCAATCTGTGTGGTTTGTCGTAATATATTTATTTATTTATAATATACAAACATTTTCAAATGTGGGACAAATCATAAGTGTAAATAGGTACGGATCACTGTTATAGCCAAACGGTTTGTTCAGTACAAGCAGCCAACTTATCATATAATCGAGACTCAACTTTGTTACTTAGATACCTACTACTGTATTGATTTGGGTTGCTTGGGGCGATTAACCTGAATTAGTATACAGCTAGCTTTTGCCCTTGGCTTCACCCGCGTGATTTTCCCCTTAGTGAATTTTTTTCATTTTTTTTTTAATAATAAAATAAAATAAAACATAAATAATTGCAATGTCAATCAAAAATGCCACCCCGAATTGTACCCAGTTCAAAAGTACCCATAACGCTAGCTGCGTTTCCTCGTTGGATAGCAATTGAACCAGGTACCATCGGGAGCGGTAGTCATATCCACGACACCTTAAACGCCGTCCTATCTCACCAGCGGGAGCGGTGGTGGTGTAATGGTTAAGATGCCCGCCTGTGGATCGAAAGATCCCAGGTTCGAATCCTACTCGTGCCACATGAGTTTGTATACCAATCTGACTCATATATAGTAGTTTTCATAGACCACCACTTGCTTCCGGTGAAGGAAAATATCGTGAGGAAACCTGCACACTGATTATTATTAACTTGTGTGTGAAATGGAGAACGCAATGGCAAACCACTCCATTAATAATGCCAAGAAAGTTGTGTGTGTTTCATTCCATGTAATGACCACGACCCTCAGCCATGAGGAATACGACTATGAAGAAGAAGATCTCACCAACAAAGCGCTCCGCCTCCGAACACCATGGGCCAGCCATATCCACGGCGACTGCAACAAACTCGTACTGATTGGATAAAACAGAATACTTGGCCATTTTAATTCCAGCTGCCACCCTTGCAGCCGCCCCAGGAAAACGCTTACTGTTAGTGAGGTAGAACGCCGCATATACATTACATTATGTAAAATAGTGTAGTGAAATATTTCGACTTTTTAACTAATCTGGTCTCCCCATAAAAACTTTGAACCATCTTTTTAAAATATAAATTGAAACTACTTATCCCGTGCTATAAAGTTATCATAAACTAACCAACATTAAAATGTTTAATGATTTTACGACCGGCATGCCTGACGCTGACCCTCATTGGGAAAAAAACTAACATCGTGTCTTAACTAGAAGTACAAACAGTTCAGTAGTTTATCCCCATTAAAGGAATCCAATTTGTTGGACGATTCGCTTTTAACTAACCCAAATTAACTTAGTGTTTAAGAGGAGAAACTTACACAAATCTTTTTTAACTTAACCGATATTTCTATCCTTATCCTTAAGGACCGTTGAGGAGTTCCCTCGTCGGGAAACGTGCACACCATCAGGTCATTCTTAACATAATAATCCAAACTAAATGTTTGTACGAAATTTCAGCTCAATCGGTTGAAGATAACTGCTTCAAAATTGAGTTACAAGATTCCACCCGAACATACATACTTACATTTATTACAAGATAAATAAAAGCTTGTAAAAGCAATGCGGACAATAGACCGATCCGATGCTTTACGCCTGAGAAAGCAACCGGAAAAACACTCAGTTAAGAGGTTAGTTGTACTCATAGTTACTGCATAGCACAATTAAATTTAGTCTTAAAGTTACTAATTATCAAGTCACCCCATTTAATCCTACCTGCAATTTCTTCAAAAAAACCTAAAACCAACGTACAAGCTTCAACTCCAAGCTGTTAGCTTGCCGCAAGCCGGCACAAGCCTAACCCATAAACATGACCCTTCACTTTTGTCGTTACTAAGTAATTAATCTTCTTTGAGAAATGGCCGGGAGATGCAGGCCGATACTTTGATAAATTGATTTTTGCTTCTAAGCAACTCGTTCGTTCTTTTGCGTTGATATATTTGTATGAAGTTATATTTTCTAGATGTGCCCATTAAATTTTGGTATAGCTAAAAAATCTACCTCCTTCAGTCGTCACCGATCTCACTCGAGGCGAGTAAGGGAAACATAACCTTAATAGCTGGAAGGCAACAATAACATTCCTAAAATGGGTTGACGTCATCAAGGCAGCCATATCTTTATAATATCAGTGACCCATATTGGGTTGCCTGTGTTAATACGGTGTTTGCTTACCATCAGGTAACCTGCATGCTCTATTGCCCGCTAAAAACATATATTATTTCTTTTACGCGAATCCTGGGCTTTGGGGCGTTACGGGACCACGCCAATATGAGAAAGACACAAGATAGGATTATAGTGTGCTTGGACCATTTTTGAATGTAATATATGCAATTATTTGTAAAATAAACACTGTTTATATTACAAAAAAGTTACATATTTATACAAGACACAACACTTCACTTCGTATATACGTTGAGCTGTGCAATGCATAGTGGTGGGGGAAGCGTCGTAAAACTCGGCGCATACTTGACTTCTTCCCAGCGCTTCACTACCGCGTACACAGTGCTCAGTGCAATGTGTGGTGGTGGGGGAAGCGTTGTGATTACTTGAGTTCTCCTACAGGATTTTCGAAATAATTTATATCTTTGTATTTTCCAATTTTGCCGCTAAGTATGCGGGTCGCGGAGGAAAAAAGAGCAGAGCACAATTTATGTGAATGATTATACTTATTTCGATCAATGTGCCGAAAACGCGAGAGTACATAATTTTCATGATAAAGGAAATATACCGATTTTTTTTGTACAATTTCGCACTCGTCTCAAATGGGCCGTTACTGAAAGTGTTGATGATGTAAAAACACCATGGGTTATTTGCACCGTCAACTTTGACGTTGACTTTAACCCGCGCGCCGCTGACGTTTAGACATAACGGTGTATTTCCCGTTTTTCTGCTAATATGGTATAATTTTCATCAAAACGACGCGCTTCCCTATCCTGTCTCCCGAGTTCAAAAAGGAACAGTTCAGTTATTTGTTTTTTAAATGACCAAGTTTAACTCGTGACTCGGCTTTCGGATATTTACGACGTCAGAAAGCCAGAACTTTCCCACTATTATGAAGAAAAAGTTTCACGTGCAGTAATAACACCTTATTACCCCAGCCACAAACTTTGTTATGTTACATTATGCAAGTTTCAACTCAGCTGTTTTTTAGAATTACGTGCATTAAATTTTAGCTTCGAAATAATCCTTTTACATTTTATAAAAAGAAGCCCGTATATCCCGTCTGTCTTTCTGTTTGTTTGAACGTGATAAATTGAAAAACTACCGCACAGATTTTTGACGGTTTTCACTAATACAATAGTGTGTTTATATATACATAGGTTTAGATGTATAATTTATATTGTTTTCAATTATATTCCAGGACGGGCCATTACACATAAATTAGTTTTAACTTAAAAATGGTCTAAGATTATTGTAAACATTTTAAAAGGAAAAATAAATTAAATAAATACATATATTAAGACAAATCACACAAACTGATCTAGCTCTTAAAGTAAGTTCGAGGCTTGTGTTATGGGATACTAACTCGACGATACTATAATTTATAACAAACACATGTATAGATAAACATCCAAGACCCGAACCAATCAGAAAAATATTATTTTCCATCATGACCCCACCGGCCATCGAACCCGGGACCTCTAGGTTCAGAAACAAGCACATTACGTACGTCGTTCGTTGTACAATTGATATTACAATTCCAAATTGGTATTTTTACGCGTTATTAAGTTATTAAATACTCGAATTGAGTTGCGCCAGTCAACTTTGACGTTAAATTTAACCATCGCAGAAGCTCAACGTGTTGTGATGTGGTTATGACCACATCACATCTACATAAGTACATGCATTTCAAGTGAAAAAATAAACGCGTGTAAAATCTGGTAGGAATTTTTCCCTTGTCAGAAAAATATCCCTAAAACAGACAGAGTTTCACCCCATTAGACTCAGGTAGATTTAATTCACGCACTTGTTGCTCTGTTCAATTAACTATATTGCACCGAGTCTGGAATATCAAGCGACTCCTCGGGGGCTATTCTGAAATGGGGCGAAAAAGTAAGACGTTGCCCTTTTCAGACTTTTTAATGTGATAATTGGGTGATTTGGTTTCGATAAGGTTCACGATTCTATTGTTTGAGAATAATAAATGCAAGTGGAGTGATTGTGTGAGATATTTTTAGTTTTTAGATTTAATCTTGTACAGTCGACCACATGTCTAGCTACCTTTATTGCCGCCGCTTAAAGGCATCTGACATGACTTTTTAAGGCAACCTACCGTGTCTAGTGGCAAATAATCTCATACACACTAGTGAACTTAAACTGTCAGTGCTTGCAATACGCAGGTTTACACACGATATTTTCCTTTACCGGAAGCAAGTTGTGGTATATGAAAACTATTATACATGAATCGCTCGATGACCTCCGTGGCCTAATGGTCATCACGCCGGACTGCTACACTGGAGGTCCCGGGTTCGTTCCCCGGTCAGGGCAACATGGAAAATGATCTTTTTCAGATTGACCTGGGTCTTGGATGTTTATCTATATGTGTATATGTTTTAGAGTATAGTATCGTTGAGTTAGTATACCATAACACAAGTCTCGAACTTACTTTGGGGCTAGCTCAATTTGTTTGATTTGTCCGTATATATATATATTTTTTATGAATATTATCATTAATTATTAATTATATAATCATTATTAGTATACAATAACGTGTGTCGCGAGTAGGATTCGAATCTGGGACCTTTCGATCACCAGGGGACGTTGTCAACCACTGAGTAGTAGAGTGAGATAAAGATACCAAAACTAGATTAGTAACAGGTATTGGAGAATTTTTAATGATTTTATTTTCCAGACAGAATAATCTCCAAAAGCTTAGAACTAAGCTTCAATGGTACATGGCACTTTAAGACCTTCAGGGTTCATTGACATTGAACAGGATTTCAGCGCTAAGCGGAAATAACTAATAAGGCTCGGTTGCACCAGTCAACTTTAACGTTAACCGGTGTACCTACTAATTAAAAATGCGAAAGTTTGTGAAGATGTAAGCGTGAATGTTTGTTAGTCTATCACGCAAAATCTACTGGACCGATTGTTATGAAATTTAGTACGCGGTTAGAATATAACCTGAAATAACTCATAGGGTACTTTTTATCCCGAAATTCTCACGGGAGCGATGCTCTGAGGCGCAGCTAGTTTGATATAAATTTCAAATGATAACTCTCAAACCCTTACGTGTTCGATAACTCAACCTTAACGTGTTCTTTAGAAAAAGGTCTACAAGCGGAAAATGAAAAATTCCTAAAAGAGTTCCGTTTTTAACAGATACGGTAAAACTAAAAAAACGTAGAAAGCAAGGACGAACAAACAGTGTAGGACTCACAAAGAGTACTATGATTGACGACCTCGATGGCGCAGTGGTAAAGTGCTTGCTACTGAACCGAGAGGTCCCGAATTCGATCCCCGGTCGAAAAAAAAAAAATATTAAAAATATCATTTTCCATCATGACCCATGATGGAAAATGATATTTTTCTGATTGACCCGGGTCTTGGATGTTTATCTATATATATATATATATATATATATATATATATATATATATATATATATATATATATATATATATATATATATATATATATATATATATATATATATATATATATATATATATATATATATATATATATATATATATATATATATATATATATTATATATATATATATATATATATATGTATATATATTTGTTATAAAATATAGTAACTTTGAGTTAGTATCCCATAACACAAGTCTCGAACTTACTTTGGGGCTCGCTCAATCTGTGTGATTTGTCCTAATATATATTTATATATTTAAGATTTACCAAACAGAGAAGAATTTAAATTGAATTTTGTGTTTATAACTACACGAACACGCATGGATAAACTCTAGACGGTTAAAAATAACTACCAGTTTATTAATTACGTGATACAATTCTCTCGTTGTGCAAATAAGCTGAATTTCTGCGCTGTTGTGTTCAACTTTTGTTCAGTGTGTTTTAACGTTTTAAAATTCGACTTTGTTCGTAAACAGTACATTTTAATTGGGGTCTTTTTAGTCGTTTTGAACATACTTTCAACAAATTGCTTTTATGTAAAATCTGACTTCATTTCGTCAGATTTTCGTCACATTATGCTGGTCTCTCGAAATCAGCAGCAATAATACTAGCGGAATAAACTACATCAAATTACGATTTTCTTAATAAAAAACCGAAAATACAAATTCGAAAACAAAAATGGATAGCAAAATCGCCAACATGGAACGACAAGAAGAACAAAGTTCCAATTATGAAAAAAAAAAAAAACAATAATTCCGCAATAAAATTCCAAGATGGCGTTTCATTTGTTGCTAAGACCCGTCTCTTCCGATCCATTTCCTAGACAAACGAGCGACGCCGCGGGACAAACAACTCATTAGCTTTGCCGCTCGCCAGTTATTATTTTTCATTTCTTTTTGTAGTAAAACCTTTTTAACCTGTTTACAGAAAAGAGGTGTGTGCAATTAGAAGCTTCGCTGTGAGTATTTAAATTTGATAATCGTCAAAATTTTGGTTATGACTATTCCGTTTTTGGAGCAATCGTAATTTTGGAGCAAATTGCACATTGTTGCTAGGTCTAAGTTATCCATGGAATTAGTAGATACTCCGTCGAAGTACTTACTAAATCCATAAAGTTTTCTAAATAAATTATTATTATTATGTTGGTAGGCGTTTTTACCATTGGGACTCGGTCCTTTGAGGCATACATGGAGCCGAAGCCAACATTGAAGAAGCCTTTTTGTACCTATTTTATTAATTATTAAAAATTTATATATTGTGTGAATCAACGTTATGAATTATTTAACTTTTGTAAAGGAAATTGTCGGAACACAATAACATTTCTTTGTACAAAATGCAAACAGGTGTGCTATAAAACAAAAGTTAATCGCGACGACAGTAACACCAGCTCAATATTTCGCATTCAGCAATATCTAACGTACGTGCTCCATTATATAAAAATCTAGCTTCACTTTGTCAACTTGAGTCTATATGCATGGAAAGGATATTATATTAAATCAACGATAAATATGACAAGGCAACGTTATTCGTCAATACATTACTATAATATTATTAATATGAAAGCACGGAATAATAAACTTCGGCGAAAGTCTGTCTTTCAGTTTGTCACCCTTTTCTTGGCTAAGTCGCTAGGCCGATTTTGATAAAATTAGGAATTCTTAAGGACCCGAGGTCAAACATAAGCTACCGCGGGCGCAACTGCGGATAACAGCTAGTATCAAATCTAACTCGTAGCACCGTAATGACACATTTTCAGTCGCTCATTTAAGACGACGAGGCGAAAATCTAAATTACCAAAATCTAAAATCTTTCACATCATTATAAATAGGTGATGTCTTACATTTAATCAATTTCATATCTCGTCTCGTGAAATCAAGACTCGCAAAATTCATTCTACAACATTATCAAAATATTTCAATGGTCCAAATTCTCTTGGCTCAACAATTTAAACCTGCCGCTATATAGAGATTTTGCAGAACGATCTGCACAGAATGTTAGCTAAAACGTGACTACCTCAAAATGTCTAGTTTCTGCCCAAGGGAATGAAACAAATACCTTCAAAACCCTCGAATCTTTGAATCTACTAATTTTTAATGATTAATGATTAATGATTAATGATGATGATGATGATGCGCCTAATATCGCGTCCCGATGGGGGTCTCCCCAACAGTTTACACGATTTTCTTTTGTCACGTGCTGAATGCCATAACACCTCATTGGCGACAATAAAAGCTTGTGCCAAAAATTACATAACTTATTGCATGTTAGGTTGAAATTGGGCTTTTATAGGAAATTCTGTTCTGGATTGGCATTTACCCACCTCAGTTTCAGAATGCAACAATTCAAATACGCGTCGTGCATGAAATGCGACCGTGCAGTGGAAACGTGCACAAGTGGGGGTATTCAGTCAACTGATCCTGCGAAATCTTATACCGCGGAACTAGTTGGAAAATTATAGTATTACTTTTAACTGTTTTGTCCCACCGCTGGACAAAGGTCTCTATCTCCTTCCAAGCAGTTCTATCCAACGCTAAATCACTTAGCAAATAAATTAATATGAATCCAAATTTCTTTTCAAAACTAATTTCTACTGGTTTTTGGAACGTAAAACAAATAAATTTTAAATTTGGTGCCGTTGTCGCAACAAATCTGAGAAGCTAAAATGGAACACGAACCCGAATTTCACGGAATCGAAACTTCGATTCCGTGAAATTCGGGTTCCTTCGAAGATATCAAGCAAATTCAGAAATTGATTAGTTTGATCGATTAATCGTCCGAACAAACTTAATGTGATTTTCTGTGAATGCAGAACCGTGTTCAGAAAAAATTGGAAAAAATAGAAATTATATATCCTCCATATATAATTTCTATTGCGTTGTCGCATACCGGAACATTGAGCCCTTTTAGCTACGCTTTGTATATCTAGATATGTTAGTATAATAATCTATTTTTTTTTATCTATCGACTGATATAACTGCTGACTAACCCCACTGCCGAATAAAAAAGTACTATTAAACAAGAATTTGTTTGGCATTTAATGAATACTTTTTTCACTAATAGTTATAGCTAGACTGTATAATTTTAACTGAACAGTAGATTTATAAGGGCGGGATCAGAACACAAACGTAAACTGGTCCCATGGGATCAGTTCAAACGGGATCAGTTAACGTAATAAGCCATAAACGGAGTACTTCGAAACCAATATGACAAGACACATACAAAGCAATACGATGATATTTGAATTTTATTTCGGGTCTTTGTGCGACTCAAAGGTTGAATTTAAAATCCCTTTCGGACGTGTATTCTGTAGATGTATATGTATGCTTTTTATATTTGTCATCCTCTTTTTTAATATTGTAGAAATTTTTAAATATTTTTCAGTACGACATTTCCATTTTCATTTGAGTTTCTGGCTGTAAATGACGTAAATTAACGAATGTAGGTAGATCTGATATGTGTAGGTTTCCTTCTGTCTACAAGGGTCATTTTTTTTATTCTCTGACAGCGATAACGCCTATTCTTTGAGTTATACACCAGTCAAGTCTCGGGTCAATCGGATCATTTCTGGAGATGTCGTCATATAAATTATGTTGACATAAACACATTTCTCAAGCGAGCACAACTTTGGCTGTCTTTAGCGAAACTAATTTGTTCCTTAAATTAATGTTTTTGGAACTAATTAAAATATTTTACTTGAAGCTGGCACTAATTAACTTCGGCGGTAGTTTCGGGGATTTTCTCAAACTTATTTACGAAGATGTGATGACATTTTAGTTCAAGTCAGCAGTTTCAGGACTCAGTTGGCTTCTTAGTTACTTAACGCGACTGAGGTGAGAACATGCTTTGATAAATCTATACTATTATTATAAAGAGGTAAGCGTTTGTGTGTTTGTATGTTTGAGGCGTTATGATACCGAATCGATTTCAAAAATTATTTCACCATTAGAAAGGTACATATCCAAGATTATATTATATTAATACTCATTTATTTATTTATTTAGCTAAATACAACGGTACACAATATGTATCCTTTTAAAGTATTTAGTAAGAAAAAATAGGCACTTACAAAAACTTCATAGAGTAACACAATATTATCACCCTAAACCCGTTGACTCACATTCGTCAATCTCACAAAACTGCAAACAATTCCTGACAAGCGTCTTCCATCCATCCACGAACACATCACACTCAGGTTCCTGGTTCAGGAATGCGTTGAGATCCGCTTGCATGCGGCACAGCGGAGACTGTGCATATACAGTACGTGTATGAGGTGTTGCGAACAGTTTTCGTGGTTGACATTTGCGTTGTAAAAGGCTTCTATTAGGTATATACAACAGACATAACTCATTATGAAGTTCAGTGGTATCATACTAGTATCTTAGATGTCGCGACCACCAACCATAAAAGTATGCAGGTTTCCTCACGATGTTTCCTTAGTCGGTAGCAGGTGGCGGTTGATGAAAACTACGACGATTGGTACACAAACTCAGCACGAGTTGGCTCGAACCTGGGTCCTTTCACCACCGCCGCTTCACCACTACATATAAATCAGCGTAATTCAGTAAATACTATACAAACTCGAATAATTTGTGATATAAAAACTAGAGCCACTATACAATGGTCTTGAGTCTTTCACAAAACTCCTTTGGTGTTACAAACAAACTTACGATTCCGCCTTTCATCGCGAACTACGTCGCCATATTTCATTTGAATCTAGTTTTATTTGAAGCGCGGAACAGGAATTAATTTAAAGAGGTCAGTCTTGTCGAGTTGGTGGCGTTCAATTATTAAACGAACCACGTTTTTGTCCTTTTACCTTTTACCTTAAAAAGCTTTTATTGCTGTTTTCTTTTCAACTATAGTATGTATATAGCTTGATTCCTGTGACAGTACAATGAACTGTTTGAAAAGGATCATTTTCCATCTTTACATGACCGGGGATCGAACCCAGGACCTCCAGTGTAGCAGACTGACATGATGACAATTAGGCCAAGGAGGTCGTAATTATAATTCATTATGGTTTTATCCGAGCAAAGCCGGGACGGGCTACTAAAGATTTAGCATATTTGTGACCGTCTCCATCTAAGTAAATATTATGAACTGTGATAAGAGTTCCCACCGTTCATATAAAAAATATGTTTATCTTCTTCTACGTAGCCTTTAACAGTGTGCCTTTCTAGGCAGATAATTATATATTTAAATCTATGATATATACCTACTATACATAGTCAGGCTTCGTCTATAACTTCCTAGTTGTAGACGAATCTACCCGCTGCAGTTTATATGTTACGCCACACTCACAACTACGGTTGATAAAAACTCAAAAACTGGACACTAACTATTATTGACGTGATTTATATTCTCCAACTGAGTAATTCTCAACTTTGCCAGTTGAAACTTGTCACAATATTTGAAATGGCCGCTTTATAAGCCGTCTCTCTCTTCTGAGATTTTTCTCGCTTCCTCAGCCGCAGAGCGGGAGCTTTATGATATTAATAAATTAACAAAATAAAATATTAATAAAATAGTTATTACATTTATAAGCTCTTATATGCTAGTAATTATGGTTAGATAAATAACCAACGTTTTATGATTCCACTGTGATTTTACGACCGGCCATCGGGGTGAGATCAACCCTTTGGGGATGCAATTGTTGCCTATCTCCACGACTTCCACGAAAGTATATAAAGTGGTCATATTCTAGGGCGGGAACCACAAACACGATCTGTGCTTATAATATTGATGATTAACTAGTTTCAACGTAAAATTTAAGCTAATGATACTACTTAATATAAAATAAAGTCCTCTGACGCTCTGTTCGCGATAAACCCAAAAACGACTGCACGGATTTTCATGCAGTTTTCACCAGTAGGTAATGTGATTCCTGAAGAAGGTGTAGTTGTGTAATTTATTATACTTTCAACCGAGCGAAGTCGGGACGGGAGGCTAGTGTATTTACAAGATCATTTCTTATGTTTCAAGTCTGTGTTGTTTTCTTCAATAAATAAAAATAAATCAATAAATTTTTAAACTGTTATACAATTCTATAGAAAATCAATTAATTTCCACAAACTATCCAAACAAACTTAACACGGTCTTCCTAATTGGTCGTATAATTTGAGCCGTGATACAATTACTCCTTAATTTTGCTTCGTCACATTAATTAAGCGGCCGCCTGGCGTGGCGTCACATTATTTTCAGTTGAAATTTCATAATGAGGCTCATTCATATTGTTAATATTAATTATATGAATGCCAAAGTATCCTGTGTTATTGTCATAATAAACTTTGTGCTCAAATTGAAAATTTTCATTACGATATTTTAGCCGTTTCGGTCTTCGGTCGTTGTTCTTCTATTACATATACATTCAACAATTTGGTACATTAAGTGAACATATATTGAATTAGTCAATTTAAATTCTTATGATAACGTGTGGTTACCCAAATGAGGTATTCCTCGAAGTGTACCCGTCCAACTGCACCAAAAAAGTGCGCTTCGAGGAATACTAAGAATATTGAAATTGCGTTCTTCGAAGCGCTTAAAACTGAAATGCGAGAACGTTTAAAAATGGAAAAAGGAACAACCAGTTTTTTCACCCTAGTGAGGAAATGATTCTATTACAATAGTGTGGTATATTAGAAAGCTATTCAGGTATTCAGATCAAATATATCATACTTTCTAGGTATGTAATGAAAAATATGTTAGGTCGACTCGATATTCTCGCGTGGATGCCGTTAGCGATTAAGGTATAACAAGCATTAATAACCACAGGCACGACTACATCATTCCTAACAGGAGTCGCTTCACAATGTCAGGTAGGCGCACTACCTTAAAATCATAGGCGAATCTTGAAAATTTAAACGTTTAATTTTATTGATTATCTTTTGTTAGCGACGCTAAAATATGCACATACGCACATACTGGAATAATAAATATACTAATATATAAATAGTATGTTTCTTGACGATTTCTAATTTGACTGAAAATACTTATAAAGGACATTTTCTTCCCATATTTCCTACCAAAATGGAGCACCAACAACTAGTAAGACATGAATCACTTCGACCTCATCATCATCATGACTCATGAATCATGACGACCTCGGTGGCGCAGTGGTAAGATTCTTGCCACTGAACCGAGAGGTCCCGGGTTCGATCCCCGGTCGGGTCATGATGGAAAATGATCTTTTTCTGATTGACCCGGGTCTTGGATGTTTATCTATATATGTATTTATTATAAAATCGTTGAGTTAGTATCCCATAACACAAGTCTCGAACTTACTTTGGGGCTAGCTCAATCTGTGTAATTTGTCCTAATATATTTATTTAATCAATTGAACGGCTACCACCACTATCTAAGTAAAGGTTAACACAAGCTAGACCTGGAGACATGTTGAAATAGCACATAATACCGCGTCACCACAACCATATGTACGTCTTTGTAATACCGACTGCAAACTTAGTCCTAGTTGAAGGTGCCAGGTATGTTATACTAGGGTATAAGTTACGGGAACTCGCGGGAATATTCCTACTACACAAGGTGACTTTTTGACCGAACGAGCGAAGCGAGCGAGGGTTACAAATCAACTTGGGGCAAAAATTTTTGTAACGTGACAACTTTAGAACCGTTCGCCTCATTTTGATGAAATTTAAAACGTATGCATGATCTCTCAATAAGATTTTTATATTCGTGGGACATCAAAATCGGTTAAGTCGTTTTTGAAATATTCACAATTTTGTAAAAAAAAAACTTGTGTTCGCGAGGTCTAAGTTCGCGGCGAACTACTAGTTAAACATTAGCAACAGTTTGTCTATAGAAATGTTCAGTCCGCGATATTGAATACCTTTTCTTATGGTAACAACCCCGAAATCGCGAAGAAAGATAGCTATTCCATACAAAATGAAGGAAAGAGATAAATGTATGGAACAGCTAATTTATTTTATTTTATTTCATCGTCATATATCGTCATATTAAAGGTGATTCAAAGGATGAAAGTAAAAAGCTTTTCTTAACTTGTTTAGTTAAACGTAAAAATATATTTACATAAATAGAAATAATTCCTCCTATTCTTATGACTTACGCAGCCCAAATTCCTCGCCGTCCATGTTGGTTGGACACGTCTCCTTTCATTTAAGTTTTTATTCCACCAGGATCCAGGATTTAAGCTGCAAAGTGTAATTTAAACTCGGCTAAAACCTGGAGACTTAATTTACATCTAGTTTTTTGTTTCATTAATGGACTTCTTGCAGTTTTTAAGGGTTATTCTTTGTGGTGAAATATAATTACTCGAAATTCACTAATTTATACAATAATAGAGAATATAATTGTATCTACACAATAAGGGTGAGTTATACCAGTCAATTTTGACGTTAAGTTTAACCTGTGCGCCGTCGTTTTGCGTACTTTGTGTTTTTACGCGCAGGGCAAAGTTAACGTCAAAGTTGTCTCGTGAAACTCGAGTCATGAAACGACTTATGCGACTTACGTCCATATATGTACCTTTTCGAAAAGGTACATAAGGAGGTAAGTCATTTCACTTGGTAATTTTTATTTTATAGATTCGCAATCTATAAAATATATCGTGTGCCCTTCATAAGACACCTTTTGGTGTGGGACGTCACATATTTCGATTAAGTTCACAGTTTGCTCTTTTCCACAGAAATCGAAGAACTATTATTATTATTTTTTTTTTACTTCAATCAGCACTAATCTGTAATTTATTATCTTTCGATTTTCAGCAGCATAGATAATTTTTTTGCGATATTTTGTTAACAGCGATTATAACATTTTCATTTTCTGTGATTTTACTGAAAACCTCCATGAATAAATAAGATTAAAATTCAAAGGATAATGATACGGTTTCAAGAAAATGAAATAAATGGATTAATCACGCGGTCACAGCGAATAACCCGATTATAACTCTATTTGAAAGAAATTTAACTTAAACCAGTCAATGGAAGCGGGTGGCAAAGTTGGTTTTTAATAAACGCCCTGAATGGAATGAAAACATGAAATATTTCTTGCCCTTTCTGACATGGCAGACCGTTTCAAATACTGCAAGTTCTAGACTGCAAATGTCAGGGAATTTCTTCAGTAAATGGCTGTAAACTTGGTGAATACAATGTTTTATTGAACAAAGAAAATGTCGGATCTCTTTACTGTGATATCTCGTGAACATATTTTAATGTTAATTGGTCCAGGAAACTTTGATCTGTAACAGATAAAACAGACAAATACGAGTACTTTATGGACTTATAGATTTCTATCTAAATGATGTTGGGATGAACTTGTGCTTTTTATACCGAAATTCCTGAAAATCCCGAAGCCCCGGGGTGCAGCCCCGATAAGTTCTAGTAATTTATAATAATAACATAGCCAATAAGTTAAATTGCTACTGTCGCTTTATGGATTGCAAAGTCTGCCCATTGCTGTAAGTCCAATTCATAGCCCTTTCCCTTAATTATCTTTTAACTACGCGAGTGGAGAAGGATCTGGATCTGGCACATTCCATTTTTTTTTTACTCGCAGATCAGAGACCTACCGCATATGATCTGTGACACATTATAAAGTACATATACAAATTATTGTCACAAAATAAATTGGAACACAATACAAATAGCGGGCGAAACCGTGGACAAAAGCTAGTTAAGAATATAATAATAATAATAATAAAACTCTTTGCAATAGCCCATTCTCAGTCCATCCAAATTTCATTCTATAGACCAGTACTTCTATCCATTATTCTGCAATAGTTCACACTCCCGCCGAGACCTGCTCATGGGCATATCATTTCATTGGTATATCCGGGAGCGGGTCTTGGCGGGAGACCTACACAACATCAAAATTCTCCAAAGGGCCTCTACGTGTTGGATCCATATCCCCACGCAAGCCTCTCAAAGGACCGGACTTAGTGCCGTGAATCCCAAAAGGAGACACAAATAATAATAATAAATAAATCATTTATTTTTCCCTCAACTTATTAGTACTGGGTATACATAGTTTAGCTTACGGCAATATCTAAATTAAGTGGAGAGAACTGGTGCCTAAGATAGGTGGGTCTGACCCTCCTGCGTTACACCAGGTCACCAGGCTCAACTCCGTCCTTATGCTAGATAGTATAGACGCCGCTAAGGTTGGATGAGGAAAAAGAAAATACACAAATAAGGATACGCTATCAATAAAGAGACAAGACTAATCTAAGACATAAAGTAGGGACCGCAGATTTGAAGTGAGTTAAGTATGAAAGGATAATGTGTTGAATATAGAATATCAACAATATGCCAGCAAACCTAACTATTTATCTTTAGATGTACCGTCCGAAGCGTACGCGACGTCATAATTTGCATTGATTTTCAAGTGTAGTCGGCAGAGCTCGCTTCATTGCTACGTGAGCAGACTTCATCACAGTAGTTATTGAATACTACGCCACGACTAGAGCTGGACTTTTATAAAACGTATAATATCATAACAATTTAATACTATGAGATCAACGCTGCGACTATAGCCAGACTTTTATAAAACGTTTTATATAATATATCTTCATTAACAGACATTTAAACGTCTCAAATGACACACAAACTATAAGGAAGGAGTATGAGCCATGACCCATCACGCAGGCCCGTTGCGTATTAACTCAATATATCTGTCTCTTATCTTCGCGTATTAGCGGTGACGCATCAATGCCCTCAGCGTAAAAAACAAACGAACCTATTAAAAATTTTATTTTGAAGATTCGGCTATGATTTTACACCTGGCCGTCTGCCTGACGTCAACCCTCGTTGAGAATGCTAATGATGCCTATCAGCTGCCTAGGCTGTGTGTCGCTTAGTCGCCTCATATGACATACAACTGAGTATAAGCAGTGGTCCTATTCTAGGGCGGAACCACACGCCATCTTATTTTTGCCATGACTGCTTGATTCCAAAATAAAAAGAGAAATAGGTACAAATTGAGTACAATAGCATGCGTGTGATGAAAAAGATCTGTATGTCCTAATGTTTGATTATTAATTAATGTTTTAGCATGAAGTCCATTTTCAAGCTACTTCATTCCCCAAAGTACCACCTACTTAAATTTCCTCTATTTTCAATTGGAACAAAACTAAAGGGGTTTAAGAATCATGAATTCCCAGGGGCAATATTATCTACGGGTTCTTTTAATACCCTTCGCCTCTTAAAACCGCGTTAACGGACTACAAACCTTTGGAAGAGATAAATTCCGAGCAGGGAATAAATCATGACCTCTGGAGCTCTGGGCGATATTCCTTTCCTTTTGTAAGGAAAAACTGCTTGTTTTAAGTGAATTGCCGACCTTATGGGAATAATTGAGCAATGTTTTTGCTCTCTGGAGACTGCCGGATTTATGAGTTCGGTATAATTCGATGGCGCTCTATCGATATCGGTTTTTATTGAGATGTTGTGCATGTAGTGGAATAGGCGAATTGAAATGCGATTCGTAAATACAAGCAGGGAGGTTTTATACTACTATATCCTTATCAGTATCTGTATGTATGAACGCGATAAACTCAAAAACTACTGGACGTATTTTATCACGGTTTTCACCAATATATAGTGATCAATGTGATCATTTATTGGTGAAAACCATCAATGTCGTGCTTTGACATTGATGGTTTGCTAATACACTCTTATCTGTATCTTTAAGTAATTAATTTCGCCACACTACGTCACAGACCAATTTAAACTAAAACGCTGCAAAGGCAGCAAGTGATCCGGCTAACTCCAACTTAGAATTAGGCAAATTTGCATAGACTTGCTAAACGTATGCATGAATTCTAAAAGTTGTCTTACTCTATGGATTGTAGGTGCTAAACAATAATTTATCAAAGAAGCGAAAGTTTTAAAATTCGTGTTTTATTCAAGTTTACACTCAGGCTTTGGGATACCAACCCAGCAAAAAAAAATAATACAACAATTGACAATCTCAATGATTTATTCAGATTCTTGAGAGAATGATGATCAGATTAAGAATGATGTGTCATGAATAAATAATTGATGACAATTATTCATTCAGATTCTCAACAATTTTTTTTTTTACAAAAATGCAATTTTTGACACATTTTTTTATTGTTGTCAGAGATATCTTATTGCATTCAATGTGTGATAAACAAATCATGTCCGTGAAATAAACCTTTAAATTTGGACATCGACCCAAACATTCATCCTTGGCCTCTGAAACATAATTAAGTTGAAAAGGATTTTTTAAAGAACATCAATACTAAACTACTAAATTTTACGACTGTAAATAAAAACCTTCGAACCTAGGTAAGGAGGCCTGAGTAAGATCGAGCATCAAAACACAGATAGTCGAAAGAGAAATTTGAATGAAATTTCGAAATAAATCTGCCTCCACTCGTGGCAAAAAGTAACAATGCTTTTGCAATTAGGTCCGCCTATTGTAATTACAAATTGCACGGTCGCCTGCAAACATATAGTCAGAATTTGAATCTTATTCCTAGGAAATAAAATCCAAAAGTATTACTGGACTTTTGCAGCCGAGCGTACTATTGTGTAATATAGTTTAGATAAATAAAAATTTTAACGGATATCATGTAACTTTCTTGACCTTATGTGACAAAGTTGAAAGTTTTACTTCTCCCGCTTGACGGTTTGAAAGCTAAAGCGTCGACGGTGAAAAGTTGTCAAAGGACAGATGAGCTTTTGAATGAAATAAAGTCTGGAAAAGTTTTAAAAGATTTCTTTTTATAGTTTTTGTCAGTCGGCAGTAGTGGCCTCATAATTATCATAGAGCTTTTTTTTTCTTTATAGTTGTATTCCTCATGAATGAGGGTCGCGTGGTCGTTAGGTGGGAAACACACTATACATTTCTTGGCAATATTAATGGAGTGGTTTGCCATTGCTTTCTCTATTTCTCACACAAGTTGGTAATCCACTGGAGTGGTGGTTTCCTCACGATGTTTTCCTTCACCAAAAGCAAGTGGTGATCTATGAAAACTACGGTACATGAGTTAGATTAGTACACAAACTCATGTGGCACGAGTAGGATTTGAACTTGGGTCATTTCGCACAACAGGCGGAAGGTCTCAACCACTGGGCCATCACCGTTTCGTAAAAACCATAATAAAAATATAGAATATGTTACCCGAAAGTTTTCGTCTATCTCTGTGTTAAATTTCCTCAAAATTGTCGTTTTTGAGTTTATTTATTGCAAACAAAAATAGAAATCTTTTCACTTTATGAAACTAGCGGCCCGCCCCGGCTTCGCTCGGGTGAAACTATAATAAAAAATTACCCTATGTCACTTCTGAAGGTTTCGTCTATATCTGTGCCAAGTTTTCATAAAAGTCGGCCCAGTCGTTTTTGAGTTTATTCATTACAAACAAAAATACAAATCTTTTCTCTTTAATAATATTAGTATGGATAATATAGATAAGTCAGCGTAACTACGGAAATGTGGTTTAGATCCAAAACAAGGTTAGACAAGGAACCTCGAGTTCTCTCTATAGCTATTCAGAATAAATCCGAAAGAGTTAAGTAAAAGTTTTATCGCTCTTTCGGTCAGAACAGCCTTGACGTGCGAGGGTCGTCCTGTAAGTTTTATTTTAAATCCCCGTTTGGTGTTTCTCACAGCTTTTTGACCGCTGCGTTCGCGCTGTCATTAAATTTTTTTCAAATTATAACAATGACAAGAATTAGTTTTATTATCTGACCTTTAAATAATTATTCTGTAATGTGGTGGTATGTCAATTTAAAGAATGATTGATGTTGGAAATGATTCCTTCCTCAAGAAAGACGCTCTCGATTTCCACTCATGGTTCCACCTATTTCCAAGTAATTTTTTAAAAATAATTGTTGCCGTCAATAAGTGACGTTTATCGTCCTTAATAAAATAAATAATTTTGAATTTGATTGTTGTTTTCAAATCATATCTCGCACACAACCATGATACATCGTATCATGCTTTCATACTATAGCATTATTATTAAATATACATACGAGTATCATTTTAGGTAGTAACATTTAGGTCAGATGATCATTACAAGATATATTCGCGATATATTTGCGTTGATTGAATGAAAGGTAAATTGCGGTTTGCGGTTTATGACGAATAAAAAAAATTACTTACTAGACCTCGTTCAAACCAATTTTCGGTAGAAGTTTACATAGTAATATATATCATATATTGTTTTTGCGAAATAAAACGCACGCAAAACATTACACTCCCTTTTCGGGAAGTTCTCTACTAAAAGGTGATCGGTCCTTTCTCCGGATAGTGCAAAAAGCCATTACTGCATATCTCCGGACATAGACACATCCCGTTCGGGATATACGGGTATTGAACCCGGGACCTTCTGACCGGCTATACTATACGGTCTGGGCATAGATAAAAGTGTGTTCTTTGTAAAAATGGCCTGGTTTTTCGACGGGTTTTGCCAGTGGAAGCAGTTGTCGTCCAGTGGTTTAAGATACGCAAAAGGTTCGCAACCACATGCCACACGAGTTTGTATACCAATCTGATCATGATATCTGATATATCATATTATATTTATATTAGGACAAATCACATAGATTGAGCTAGCCCCAAAGTAAGTTCGAGACTTGTGTTACGGGATACTAAGTCAACGATACTATATTTTATAACAAATACATATATAGATAAACATCCAAGACCCGGGCCAATCAGAAAAAGATCATTTTCCATCATGACCCGACCGGGGATCGAACCCGGGACCTCTCGGTTCAGAAACAAGCACTTTACCACTGCGACACCGAGGTCGTGAAACATAATACATTTAAGTCAAGTATAATACATTTTTGAAATAAATTCATTCTATAGTTAACAAATTAATTAATTCATTCATTCATTCATTCAATTAAAAATAAGCCGTAAATGGAATATTATTTATGTTGAAAGCGATAAGAAGTTTTTTTTACAAAAATGTCGTTTTTGTCTCGAGCTTTTATTGTCGTCGAAAAACATTTTCTGACAATTACGCCTGACAAGAAAATACATATCCTTGCTGTAAACCGTTGAAGAGTTCCCTCTTTGAGAGCCCTTCCTGGGTACACCATCAGACCAGGCTTGTCTATCCCAATAATGCAGCTCTGGAACTGGACAACTGGAAGTAGGAGAAAGCAAGATTCGTCTACAGACAGACAAGCTGGACAGGTGAAACTAATATAAGCTTGTAAAAAGACACCAATAAAGATGTTTTTAACGTCCTCAGAAACTGATCTGTGTTCAATATATTCAGTCTGTTGATAGCAGATTTTTTAAAATATTTTATCTACTCTCTCTTTACTCTATTCAATTTTCAATCGAATACGATCGTTCCTTTGTTTACTCTAAAGCCTCTGACATAAACCAATTTTCATTAAATTAATCGGTCAAGTGCGAACCGTGCTCCGTAACACCATACGCTTTTACAAGCATTATTTATTTTTATATTTATATCCCTGTCTGTATTTTTTTTTGTTTTTTATTTATATATTTTTTACTTTAAGTTTAAATAGAATGTATATATGATTTATTTAATAAATTTTATTTAAAGTAAAAAAATTCAAAGAAAAAAGCTAAAAGTTCGTACTTGTATTATATACAAATGTTTATATATACCTGTGTAAGGGTGTAGGTAGCATATGTATATCTTCCATTAATCAAGTCTTGCAAATAATGTTGACTCTTTTGATTGAAATTAAATTATATTTCCGAAGCAGAGCTGCGGGCAAATGTTTATCTTTTAATAACCATTTTAGAAAAAGTTAATTACAGATTACATTTAAGGTACAGTCAATTATTATACAAACTTCAAAAGGAATAGATACGTTCTCAATTCGTCGTTTTTTTTTTAATTCTTTTTTTATGTATGTTTAAAAAAAAACATTCGAACATATTATTCTTCATAATTGTGCTGTTTACCACTACATAATTCACAAGTAATTTAACTATATTATGACAAATCACACAGATTGAGCTAGCCCCAAAGTAAGTTTCAGACTTGTGTTATGGGATACTTTAACTCAACGATACTATATTTTATAACAAATACGTATATAGATAAACATCCAAGACCGGGCCAATCAGAAAAAGATTAATTTTCATAAAAACCCGACCGAGGATCGAACCCGGGACCTCTCGGTTTGAGTCTGAAACGGATCTCCGACAATTGCTTCGTATGAAAGAATAGAGGAGACATTCTGTCGGCAAATCTTTCGTAGATTCTGTCGTTCAAACGCCCGATGTCGAAACATTCTGTCGACGAAACGTTCGTAGACGAAGCAATTGTCGGAGAACCGTTTCAGACTCTTCGGTCCAGAGTTAAGCACTTTACCACTGCGCCATCAAACTAAGTTTCCAGAGATGTTCTATACCTGAAAAACAATCACGGCATACTAAAACGGCATACTAAACGTTCTCCGCGAAATCCATTTTTTAGGTCAAGAAATGCAAAGAAACTAAATCTTGCTTAATGATGCAGGGACACGCAACAAAATTTGTCATTCTCGGGTTTGCCCAATTTGTCACCATCACGCCGACATGTGGCGTAAAGTCTTCACTCGGGGACAAACAAAAATACGTCTTATTTTAAAAGGAAAGAGTGTAAATTCATTTGATGCCTAAACAAATTGCTCATCAAAAATAGGGTATTCGTTTACTTGAAGCGTGAAGATAGTATCCGATCGAAAACGTTTTGTGCTGAAACGCGGCCAAGTCTTGATACAGGATTAAACTTTTTCATTCTCAGATTATTTAGATTTTATTTTGCAATTTGGTTGTGATTCTTTTTTTATTGTTTATTACGTAATTGAATTAGGTACGAGCATTTTATTCTGGCTATTGGTTTAAAAAGTTGACGTCGTTATTTTTTGTTCTAGAACAAAGACTAGAACTTCTGCACAATACTGTCTGACAGTAATGATAATAAACATTTGTTGCCGAAAACTTAGAAAATTGGTGTCCTAAATCTGCATAAAACTTTAAACGTTATTATTTCTAATATTTTTTTATAATATTCTTTTATAATATTTTTTTATAATTAAAAAAAATATTTTACAACATCGGGCGTGGACCTCTCTCTCTTTTATAAACGTTTTACAAAAAATTATGTCGAAGATACTTTATGCAAGTGCATCTTATCATATTTTACCTTACTTTCAGTCTAGTCGAGAATGTTATCCAAAATATTTGCAACTCATATCCGAACTTGGTGGGGCCGCCACCACGCGCCCAGATAAGGTCGGTTAGGCTAAAGGGTCTAAGGAAATGTTTCTATCTGAAGCAAGTGGATACACAATGGCTCGCCGAAATCGCCTTCGGTAAATAAGGCACGGGCCATGAATGGCGTCGTGTATTTTACAGACTTATCGAGTTTCGATTATGAGCTCCGAAATAATGTTGCCTTTTTTGTAAAAATACTTCTTGAAAATTGAGATGTTGTCTCAGTTTTGACGGAAAGTAGTTTTTCCAAAAATTACATTTTTTTATAGCGTAATGGGCATATGGGTTGCCTGATGGTAAGCAACCACCACAGCCCACCCGATACGATTTTTTGACCCAAACTTTTCAGATCAGAGATAACTTTTTGCATTCCACGCGTGACTTAAAATAATGTCCATGCAACCCCTCGTTGGGAGCCGATCCTGAGTGCACCATTTCAACACCAGGTCATCCATTTCAAAATAATGCATGATCGTCTAAACAACCTCGGTGTTTTTGACGACCTCGGTGGCGCAGTGGTAAGGTTCTTGCCACTGAACCGAGAGGTCCCGGGTTCGATCCCCGGTCGGGTCATGATGGAAAATGATCTTTTTCTGATTGGCCCGGGTCTTGGATGATTATCTATATATGTATTTATTATAAAAATATAGTATCGTTGAGTATCCCATAATACAAGTCTCGAACTTACATTGGGACTAGCTCAATCTGTGTGATTTGTCCCAATATATTTATTTTTATTTATTTATTTAAACCAAATATATAAACATAACTTCAACTCTATCTCAAAGATAACTGGTTCAAATTCGAGATTCAAGAAACCACCCGAACAAACGTACTGGCATTCGTGACAAATGGGGACGAAAACTTAGAATGCGAACCTTGGGCTCCTATGTTCAATGGCTTTGAAGAAACCGGAAAAACGCTCAGTCGAGAGAGAGAGAAAGAGAGAAACATAATTGCTTTAAAATAAATAAGAGCTTGTATAAAAAACATTTCACATAAAATCTATAATCCAAATCTAAATGGACATAATTCCAAAAATACATAAATGAGCTTACAACAAATTCGGTGATTTGCTTTTAAGTCTCTTTCCTTTATTCTTTGCCGGGGTTTTTAAAAAGTGCCACTAGGGCTTTCTGAATTGGAAAGAAGCTTTGTTATCGAACGGTTCTCATTTTGTAGGGTTCCGTAGGAAAATGGCGGCAAAATGTATTATTGTACATGCTCACTTCACAATAGTGAGGAAAACACTTAATTTTATGAGTGCTCGGCCTTTACGAATTTATATTGATCGTGATTGGGGCTCCGTTAGGCTTTTATTAGTTGTGTTTGCCCTTAGCACGTAAATAGGAATTGGCATTTACTTTATTTAGGCACATTATTTGTTAATGAATCAATACTTTTTTACTAATACCTAAAATTATGTAAATATATTTGTTTGTTTGTCCTTCTTTCGCGTCAAAAGTGATTCTTGATATTAGAGAGTTGGTGAGTAATAGGCTACTGTTTGCTGCGGGCGAGGCCGCGGGCAATATATCAGAAAGAAAGAGCATGATTACAATCGAACCTACATGTAAAACATAAAAATGTCTATTTCCATGCTTTGAAAACATTTCTAAAAAGAAATTGAAACTGTTTATGTCCAAATTATACAGCTATTTCGACATTTTTTGTGTTATTTCAAAATAGCCATAAGTGAAATTCGACTCAAATTATGAATCAGCAATTATGAAAATTAAAAACAAAAAAAAAGCTTTTATTATCTATATTTGACGTTACGCTACAAAAAATATGGAGTCGGTTCCTTTTTTGAAGTGAAGTCACTTAAGTCTTTTCACTTGCTCATTTTTATTACAGACTAGCTTTTGCCCGCGGCTTCGCCCGCGTACTTTTCCCACGGGAACAGTTATTTTTCCTTCTCCATACCTCAAATTACATGTATGCAAAATTTCAACAAGACTGGTTGGGTAGATAGAGCGTGAAGAGGTAACAAACAAGCAAATAAACTTTGCAAGCATTTATACAATTAGGATGCGCATAATACCTAAGCGAGAGCCCTCCACAAATTGTTCATGGATCGTCACAAATTATGAAAAATATAAAATGATTCTTGCGTCGAAACAGGGCCCGACGTCGTCATCACCTTCTAAAACTCATTTCAATTACTTTTATAATCAAATTAACTCTAATTTAAACAGAATCGCGAAAGCGTCGCTAACTCGAAGTTATTACCGGCTTCTTATCACGGCAGTATCGAGGTATAACTCCATTAGAGCGACACCTGAACACTCGAACCCTTTATCGCACGTATTGATTAACTTACCTACCTAACTTGCCCAAGTTACTGTGCAAAATGACGAAACTACAAAAGGCAACAAAAACAAATTATAAAAACTGGTCACAAAACTCTCAAAAAGATGTTAATTTATCCTTTCATCAAATAGAAAATAGTTGTTTTAGAAATCCGTGAGCAGATTATAAAGAATCATGACTAAGAATACGGGGGCTACCACAAAACAAAAAGCACGCAGCACGTCATTGCGTTCACACGTTCTGACTTTTTTTACAAGATATTACACACGATATGAGAAAAAGAGACAAAACGTTAGTAACGTGCTACGTTTGTATATTTCGTGCTTATTAAGTTAAGGTGCTTATTGCATCCTCACACTGTAGGTACATGTGCGATAAACATAAATAAATATGAGCAATATAATATCCCTTTACCTTTTGAATTAAAAACCACGAGTAAATGTAAATCTGTCGTCAAAGTTATAACGCTGCCTGCTAAGCATCGTCGGAAGCCAAAATGATTCGAGTGAAACTTAGATACGTATATATTTTAGGAGCCTAGATTCTAACATTAATTTTGAAGATATTACAAAAGACTAGCGACCTGCTTCAGCTTTACACAATTATGTAAACCATTTAGAAAATATCATCTATTTGAAATTAATTTTACGTAAAATCCGTAATATATATTATTCAACTTCTTTCTCAAATAGAATACATTACCTCTATCAATGTTACGGCCATTCTTATAAGCGCAGTGGAGAGAGTGGCGTACCGGTTTCTCACTGACAAATTTATTTAGGGTTAGTTACACTGTCAACTTTAATCGTCCGATTGATTGGACAAAGGAAGTCGGACCACGGAGCCAGAGCGACTGAACCATTCAAAATTGGATTATTATGAAAATTTGTACACAATGGAGGTAAACCTTAATATAATATTAGCAAAGGACACTTTTTCACGTCAAATTTAATATCATATAATAATCTCAAAAAATTACAAACTACTTACTGGTATTTCCGCACGACCACGGTTTAAATTTCGTATTTTCTGGAAGTTTTTTATTTTGTGGTGCAAGTTAACGGAGGTAATTACCAAGGAAGCGACGCACAATTCGTAACGTAATTACTTCTGACAATATTGTACGTAGGTGATAATATAATGGGTTTCAAACGTAATACGTTAGACGCTTGCGAAATTGTACTTATAGCCGAATTCTATATCGTATACGTTTATAACGTCCACACGCTGTCTCTTTTTCCCATATCGTGTACGCATCAGGTTAAAAAAAGAAAGAAAGTGTTGATGCAATGACGTGGTACGTATTTTATGTTTCATGGTATCCCCCCTGTATTCTAATAACCATAAATAAATAAACAAGTTCAATTGACCTCTGCAAATCCAAGACATTTGATATTGTGAGGGTTGTATATGAGGCTATAACGTCCGGGGTCCGCGTAAAAAATATGCCATGTCTTTTTAAAATTTTCTATGTCAGTTCATTTTAATATAAATTACCGCAAAACCGCAATTCTTTTACCCGCCAAAAAACGCTTGAAACTGTAATGGAGTTTGAATAGACGTCGATAATAAGTAATTAATCATTCGCCGATGATCGATGGTGGCGGGGAATAAACAATGCTTCTAAGAATTCCTGATATTCTCGCAGATTAAACAGGATAGCCGAAATAGGCTTTTGTGGCGTGTGGCTCCGCCCTAAAATAGGATTTACTCTACATTCTAGTGTGTCGTACGAGGCGACTAATTGTTACCTATCAGCTGCCAAAACTATGCAGCCTTGGCAGCTAATAGCATTCTCTAGGAGTGTTAACGTGAAGCCGGTTGTAAACTCCCAGCCGTATCTTCAAAATTTGCATGTTTATTTTTATACTGTCTTCGGTTTTTGGAGCGCCAAAGCCTCGAATACAGCCCAAAATATGCGAAGATGAAAGAGAGAATAAAATTATATTTAAACGGACAACACTCAACGGCCCACACTAAGCACTGAGCTGGTATCGCGGGTCCGATGGACGCACGCACAGCAACAGGCATAACACAGCCAGAACCGCGAACAAATATTTGTGTTCACAGGAATAAATATTTGCTCGCGCTGGGAATCAAACTTAGGACATCCAGATAGCGGGAGGCGTGGTGACCAGTACGCCACGAAGGTCGTTCAATAGAAAAACTTTCCTGTCTTTACCAACTAATACCGTTTAAACTTCATCATTGTTTTTACAAAACTGTTCTCATACTACTTAATATCTATATGTATAAGACTTATATTTGTTAATTGACGTCCTTGGAGAAAAGGCTGCGGTGAAGTTTGTTGCGCCGCTTCTTCTTCACCTGCGCTTTGGAAGTCGGCAGTAGACTTAGTTTAAGTAATTTTTTGACGTCAATATATATCTTATATTGAATAAAGAAATTTACTATTGAATCAGATTTCTTTGTTTCCATTAGTTTGTATCGTTCGCCTCTTTGAGTTAAGAAATATATGTGAAGTTGGATCGGAAAATTTATCCTATGAGTTCAAGTAATGTGTTTAGAATCCAACCATCCGTAAGGATTTAAGTTTTGAACATCTTATTTTATCGCTTCTATTTGAAACTTTGTCAACAATAATAGGTTGAAATATTATACTTACGTAAAATTTTACTATCACTATATACATGGTTCTCAGAGGGTTTCGACCTCTGCGGCCGCGGTGTCATTACATTATGTGGTGTTATTATCCGTAAATTCTTTTTAGAATGGAATAATTTCCAAAAACAATCGTTCACAAAATTGACATTACCACAGTAAGTACAGATTAATTATTTTATGGACAGATAGATATAAACTAATTCTTGTCTTTGTTAAAAATCAACGCGGCCGCAGCGATCGAAACGCTCTCACCATTTTGCTAATAAATTTGACATTGTCTTTGTATTTCGGATTCAGATTGGCAGAAACATGAAGTACTTACAAGCTAGGAATGTTAACTTTACGGTGAAACTAAACCATTGTCCTGTGATTCACTGCATCCCCTTTTTGCCGGCTTCCTACGGACAATACTAAGCCTATTTTGTATCATAATCGCTTTATGAGCATTGTCCATTGTCTGAATAGCCAGATTACGGTCGAAAACATATACTTTTATCTATGTGAGAGATTAGTCCGGATAAAATAAATACGGACCTGTTCAAGCTTTATGTAGTTTTAAAATGTCTGTTTAAAATTTAATATATTTTTTAAATAGTTCTTCTCCTTTCATATCGAGTGTATTAAGATACCAGAATTTATTCAAGTCACCTAAAGGCATATGCCCCACCCTGGGGCACCGCACCATCTAGTCCTGCGTTAGCTACGCCACTGGCCATAAACCACCACGCACCGTTGCTGATTGGCGGGTCGCTTTGCCTCAAAAATAATCAAGTCAAGCCAAAGTATCGAATATAGAAAATACGAACATTAAATTTCGCGTTAGCAGTCGTTCGAGCCACAAATCACTCGAATATCATACACGTATCCGTATGAATGTGCGCCATTAAGCTGAAGGCGAGGATGGTTGTTAGTGCGGCCGCCGTTACACCGAACTGTGAAATTCACAATTTAATAATATATAGTGACATATATCAGTCAATTTATCCTAACTAATATTATAAATGCGAAAGTAAGTTGTTACCTCTTCAGTCTGTGTCTACTCGACCAATCTTCTTGAAATTTTGCAATGTAGTTTTAAGGAATGAGATGGACATAGGATATCTTTTATCTCAGAAAAATAACTAAAAAAAACGTGAAAAATTTACGCGAGCGAAGCTTGCATACAAAAGCTAGTGTTTTAATAATATGTCAAATTTTATATTTAACATGTTTATCCCTATGTGAATGTATAATCGAGGTACTTATGTTCCAAATAAATATATTTGTATTTCTAAAATATATGACATAAAGCTGTCAAAAACATATTAGGTCCTTATATATGAAATTGGCGTTTGGTATAGGAGGAACAAAAAATCGAATGTTTTTTATTATAATATATTTATTTAATCTAAGTAAAAACCATTATTATCTATACACTTTTGATGAGAGAGTATTCACTCTCATAAAAAGTGTATACATTATGTTTATTCAAACATAATATAGTACTTTTTGACAACTATTTATAAAACAGTAAGGGAAATTTCCTTCTTTGTAATTCGTATTACCAGAGTATTTTTACTTCAAAGTCAGCAAAAAATTACAAAAAATTACATTTGTGGTCGTCCAAATCAATAGGGACCTTATGGCGCCCGCCACTTACGCCATTATTGCCGTTGTTTTGTACGAACAACGGCAATAAAGACCTAAGTGCCAGCCGCCATAAGGTCCATTTTGATTTGGACATATGTTTGATTTGGATAATAGTATCTGTGTGAGTGTCAGTCGTCACTAACATTTCAAAAACACATTCCCGATTTGACCCTGCGTTTAGGCTGTGGCGAACATCTCACACCTGGCCCAATTTAACTTGCTCCAACCAGTGCCGGATCGTCCATAGGTGAGGCACGGTCGCAGGGCCCCGAATCTAACAGCCCCGAATTTCGAAAAAAATTGGAGATAACAATAACATAAAATAATTATCAATAGAAAACATTCTCATTAAAAGTAATGACACAGATGTTGGTGGTAAAACATTGCTCACATTTTCAGGCAATAAGATTTGTTTAATAAACTTCCCATAGAACTGAAAAATTTACTTTATAGCAGAGAGTTCAGTAAAAAGTTTTATTTTTTTATTTTTTTTTAAAGTTTTATTTACATATTGGAAAATTCTAGAATTGTTATAGCTATTTATATAATTTGAGACGAGTATGTGGCCACTTTTATTATTTTTCTTTGTCGTTTGCTTTGAAAGGATTATATTTTAAATATAATAACATATTAAAATCATTATATAGTATAGTCATAGATTCCTAACTAGAATAACCGCCGTGTATTTAGCGAAAAATATCAACAGATGGCGCCATAGGTAGAAAAGAAAAAGGGCTCCAAGAACTTAAATGCCTATTACAGGCTTAGGGCCCTATCACTGTACTAACACGGTAATCCTGCCCTGGCACCAACTGGTATGGCTAAATGGCGCGTCAGAAAGACATACGATCAGCACATATGGTAGCTACGTATGTTATGTATCTTACATTTTACAAATTTGCTTTTGAAATATGATCACGAGTCTGATTTGCGTTTGATTTTTCGAAATATACCCTAGTTATACTATAATATTATAAATGCGAAAGTTTTTGAGAATGTGTGTGTATGTTACTCCTTCACGCGAAATCTACTGGATAGATTGTTATAAAATTTGGTACAGGGGTAGAATATAACCTGAAATAACACATAAGGTACTTTTTATCCCGAAATTCCTACGTTTGTTACAGATGGATCCCAATTGTGATCAAAATGCAAAATCTACGTCTTTTTACCTACAGAGAACACATGTGTAGAAAATTTTATACATTTTCAATCAGAATTTTATCGTACGTCAACCGAAGCTGTAAAAGGCGATGTAGTTGTGTTGCTAAAATGGCTAAAATGTTATATTTTCCCGAATTGCTAGCAGGCTGGCTGTCACTGCACATGACTTATGCGTCCGCTCGCAATGCAAACTTGAGAAGAACTGTGAAATCGTAATAAGATATTTTGAGTTGCACCACTAAATTTTAAATTTAACATAACGCAGCTGGCATTCGGTGAAATATCGTGTCTGCTGCAGATAAAATTTGTTAGTTTGAATACTTTTTGTAAAGATTGCGTTTTGGTTTTTGTGTTTCATTACATTGTGGGGTTTTACCAGAGGTAGACCTTGGTCTGCATGGGTCCTGACCTCACTCTCATCAATTTCTGTCGCCAAACAGCATCATTGTTGTGTTCCGGTGTGAAGGGTGTGCAAATATAGAGTACTGTGGCAAAAAGCCCCACCAAATTCAAATTCAAAATTCTTTATTCAATTTAGGATGATATGCATCACTTATTGACGTCAAAAAATTACTTAAACTAAGTCTACTGCCGGCTTCCAAAGCGCAGGTGAAGAAAAACGCAACAATGTTCTTCCACCAGTTCCCATTCCTCTACCTTTTGCCTATTTTTTTTATTAAGAGCGACGAAAATAGGCATTTCTTTCATTTAGAATCGAACCTTTATGGTCAAATAGGTACATATCATACTTACACCTATCGTTATGAATAATCTTTCAGTTTTTCCCGAAGCTTGCAGTCAAAGTAGAGAATTGATAAATAAAGTTTAATTAAATAAATTATCCAATAGCACTTTTCAATATGGTGAGCAGAAAACGCGCGTTCTGCAAACACTCATCGAGATTCGAACAACAAACAACGCTACAGAGCACGCTACTTAATAATGTGGACTTTGCACTTGTGTGTCTTTTTGTAGTTGACACAGCTTCTAGCAAGAGTGGCGTAGTATACAAGGGGCGATAAGGACGAGAACCCCGGGCGCCACCATTTCCTAATGGCGCCCATTGCAAATTTAACCGATTTTGTAAAACTTAAGACACAAACTAATTAGCAGCTTTTAAAATGTGGTGCTGGAGAAGCATGGTGAAAATAAGCTGAACAGAGAGGAAAAGGTGTGGCGCATAATTCACCGACAAGAGCATAGCTCTCAAATAACAGAAGATATAGCTTTAAGGCAACTCTTATACCCACTTGTTCTTTTTGTCGAGTGTGATATTGCTAGAATTTATATCAGATTTTATTCAAGTCGCATGAATTGAGTTTTCTACGATCACGATCAACTATTAACAAGAATCTACTCGCATATGGTCGGTTTCCTCATAATTTTATCCTTCACTAAAAGCAAGTGGTGGTCTATGGAAACTGTACATGAATCAGATTGGTATAAAAACTTCTGTGGCCGGAATAAGATTTTGTACATCACTATCAGGTCTTGACCACGGGTCCAGCATCACTTCACCTAGTTGCACAAATCGAATATTATTAACCACTGTCCCGTGCGAGTTCTAGAAAAATCCACACGTCGCACACATAAGGGGCGTCAAATTATGATTCCGCTCCGGGCTACAGTAACCGTAGCTACGCCATTGTCAGCCAGTCTTATTTAGTTTACATGTATACGTTTCATTCGTGTTCGCTAGATAAGTATTAATTTTATTACTATGGAAATGACAGAACAGAGTTATTACCGCGTTTCTGATGTTCTTATATTTGTGGATTATTGATTTAATTTAGAAAAAAAATATCTATTAATTTTTTTTTTTACTTCTTAGCGGATCGATGGGTAAACCTGAATATCACTGCAAATTAAAATCAAATCATTTATTCAGAAATTAGGCCTTCACAGGCACTTTCTCACGTCATATTCTAAATTAAATGATATTTACCAAAGCTACAAACTACTAGCATTTCGGAACGACCACTGCTGAGAAGAATGCCGAAAGAAACTCATTCAAACAGTCCCTACCTGGCAAGGGAGTAGGTAGGTAGGGACTGTTTACTGTAACATATTATGACTAGAACTTTGCCATAGCTTAATCTTTTATCGAGTCAACTCGATGCAAAAATTCTTAGTCATCACAAATTTGAATCGCCGCTATAATAAATACGCTAATTAAGAAAAACATGCAGGAATCTAGTAGCTCCATAAAACACGAAAGGAAACCAATTGCACATGTTAATAACATCGGAAATATCTTATATTTAGCGGTAAATTATGAGATCATATTATTGTCTTTGTCCTTGTATTGGTCCTGTTACGGTCGCCATTTTTAACGAAGCTTGTTGTAGATGTATTGTATAAGTATAAATAATAATATAAGTATAAAATTAATATTATAAGTAATAATTATTATTATAAGTAGTAAGTAATTATTATTATTATAAGTATAAAATAATTATTAATTTTGTGAACATAGTTTGACTTGTTATAAATTGTAAGTTACTGATTGTTGATCAGGATTGCGCTTGGACTTACGACGGATTATTGTGCTTGGTTAGAACTTATATATTATGTGAGCTGGCCAGGTAATGTGTAGACGTTTATGTTGCGTAATAATGTATCAGATTTACCAATATTTGTGCCAGGGGTAAAATAAATCAAGTTATAAGAGAGAAGCGATTTAGTAAGGGTACGTATGTAACGCAACGCATTCGATCATTGCCTTCGAAGAATTTTGCCTTTAGGTACTAAATTTAAAAACGTATTTGTTTTTTTTTTATAATATAATGTTTAGATATTTAATATGAAATACTTAATACTACTTACTTCCTTACCTTGAAATACTTACTTCCTGTCAAATCTGAGATAAAGTTTCTAAATTTCCTTCTTCTTGTAAAAATACGGTCGTGACTAAAACACAATTCGAATTCGCATTAACATCACACTACATGCATAAACTTCACAGCCTTGTTCTAACATCTAGACAATACTCTAGGCATAGTTATTAATAGACGTTTCTGAAAAACATTTCAAAAGCTTTTATAATAAACAGCACATCAAACTAACCAAAATCATTGCATTTTTCCATAATAACTTGACACACGGTTAACTGTGGGCGAAGCGCGGTTTTGCATTTTCACTTCTCACAATCGAATCGATTCGAAGTGTGACGCAGCGAATGAATGACATTGTAGTATGGTTGTCGTTGCGTCATAATGGCGCAATGTGACTGGTTCGCTGTGGCTCATTTCGAATTGATTCGATGGTGAGAAGTGAAATGCTAACCCGCCTTCGCCCACTGATTGCTACACGAACAAGTGGATCACTTGTAAGATCTCCTGTCACTTGTACCACACGCAATTATGATTTCGATTTACGATAATAGCTGTCGCTGTCAGCAGACGGACGTCGTTAGTCAAACTTGATGACATAGACTCAGAATACACTCAGATACTGTCAGATCTGATCTCCTATCTCATTCTCTCTCTTTTAGAGCAATTTTCGAGTGATAGCTTGGAAACGTAGACCAAAAAAATTATAAACAAGTTGGAAGCATAGCCACATGTAATAGAACTATTTCATACAAATTTTACACCAACCTGATGCAACGCAAACGGACAAAAGATTATTTTCAATCTGTCTCGTTCTTTTTCATGTATTTATAGTACGCGTTTCTCTTTTTGGTGCGAGTGAAATAGAAGATATAATAATATCCACAATTGGGAGGTATTATAAATAAAATAAAAAATAGTTTATTCGCCACTAAATATAAACAAAAATTTGTAATTTCATATCGTACAGTCTATTACGATTTCTCCACAAATATAAAAATAAGATTCGTTTATAAAAATGACATTCGTTTTTCATTTCAAGCCGAGGTCATGCTCACAGAACCGCTCATCGAAGTAGCATTGGGTACTGCACATAACGAGCAGAAACAATAGGCGTTATGTACTTGGAATAAGGCCTATTTACTGGCATCTGTTAAGCGTAGTTATAGGTATTAACGTTGTCAAATTTTGATTAAATGCTTAATAATGGCTGCATGTTTAGGCTCGTCTCTACGTGGTATAGGACAACAAGATGACGGTAGTGAAAGTCATATCACATGCCTTTAGGTGACTTGAAAAAGTTCTGACACCAGTGTTATCATGAACATACTTGATAAGAAAAAAAAGATAAGGAGTATCTTATAATCTACTGAAATTTTAGATAAAAATCACTACATAGTATAAAACTAAGTCGCTTCCCGCTGTCTGTCCCTATGTAAGCTTAGATCTTTAAAACTGCGCAACAGATTTTGATGCGTGTTTTTTTTAATAGATAGTGATTCCAGAGGAAGGTTTATATAATATACTAGATGTTGCCCGGGGCTTCGCTCCCGTGGGAATTTTGAGATAAAATATAGTCTATAGCAATCTTGGATAATGTACCTTTCTAATGGTGAAAGATTTTATGAAATCTTTTCGGTAGTTTCTCAGATTATCCGCCTCAAATATACAAACTCACAAACGCTTACCTCTTTATAATATTAGTATAGATGTAGCACGCATAATATTGCACCCGTGCGAAGCCGGTCGCTAGTGATATATATATCAAAAATAAATAAAGGAAATCAGATGAAACATAGCTAAAAATTCCGTTTCAACCCGTTGAATCCTAACTGAAATTATATTCAAATATGACCAATGTAGTAGCGATTGTTGTAATAAATCTATACAATCTATACATTGAGGTTTTGTTCAACGCCATCCATTGTTCATTTGGGCTAACCGGGTAACAGTATCGGGCGTACAATCGCGAACAAATAGCGCAATTTGTCTTGTTTTTTGCGTTATATAGCCGAAACATACGGGTGGGTACTCGGTCCAGCTTAACAATGGTTAAATTGATAATAATTACCGATTTTGTTACTATTATAGTAAGGTCCCATACTACTGGTTACCACATAAGGTTTTTTTTATAAAAAAGCCATTTTTTACAAGCTTTTAGGACGATAAAAGCTTGTAACAAAAATGACTCTTCAAACTATGAGAATTCCATGGAATTAGTAGGTACTCTGTCGAAGTACTTACTAAATCCATGGGGAATTCTTCAAAGGTTTACTGCACGTTCATTATTTTTTGTCACTGAATGATATCTCTATGACAACACAAGCTTTTATCATAAAAGTTTGTGTTGTCAAAGAGATAGTGTTTGAAGAGTTCCCTCGCTGAGAGTCTATTCTAGTCGACCATCAGATTGCTTATCATAATAATACATTGTCATCTAAACGAAAGGTGTATTCCAAATCTCAGGCCAATTAAACGATGGAGAGTGAATTAAATTTAACTATTTTTTATTAAATTTAACGTGTGCCTCTAATTTTGCAACTCTGTAACTCTTACTCACAGAACACGTGAAATAAAAGCAAATAATTATTATTCTGTAAAAGAATTCCTTGATGACATGTAATTAAATTGAAATTGTTATTTAAAGTATTTAATATCTATAAATAATTGAAATTGTTTAATATATAATATATTAAAATGTAATGGGTAAAACAATAGCTTCATGAAATGAATGAATCGAACAAATAGATTGTAATGATCGGATCATGCTTTCGCGTTAGAGGCTCGGCTGGACACAATGCCTTCCCGTATGTGTTCTCGGCGATAGCGTGAGATACAAAAGGAAAAAAGGAATTTTGATTGTCCCCGGGATATGAATATGCATTGATATCAAAGGGCTCACTAAACTACCGGGGCGCTGTACTGGCATTCATAGGTACAAGTTGCTTAATTGCCGCTGCCTCACTTAATTATAAGGTTTTAAAAACGACATTATATATTAACTTAAAAAAAAATTAAAAAACTTACCAAGCACTGGCATAAACATGTTACCGGAAATGTTTGAAATCAGCAATTGTAAACAATATCTAGGAAATATGTTAAGATTTCCTAAAATTAATGTCGTACGGAAATGTGTGAAATAAATTCAATTAGACACATTTCCTAGGAAATTATGACATTAAATTTCCTAAATAGCAATAGAAAATGTAATAAATTCGTGATGTCAAAAAAAAATAAGGACCCTGGCCATTTGACCACAGTATGGCTGCATGCAGTAACATACTGCATACAGCCATACCGTTAGGTTACTTGTGACAATATTACAAGTTTGAGCAAAGCAACTCAGTCACAAAAACATCTTTGCTGCAAATGATAGATGTTACTATGTTTTAGCAACGTGTTTCATTTGTTTTGATCCACTGAAGATTTTAGAATGATCATATTCTAGGGTGGGAACCGCACGCCTCAACTTAGTAACTTAGTGAATCGACTATCATTACAGTATAACTTCGCTTTTATAGTTGAGAACTCGAAACTTAACAAGATAACATTTTCAAGCTTCCAATAACTGAAAATTTAATATGATACAGTGCTTCCTCTCTTCGGTTAATGAATTGTAAAGTACAAAGCAAACTTAGACGTTGATAACATGCTATATCAATAATTGGATGCTTTCACCCGCGGCTTCTCGGGTTCTAAGTAACGTATCCCGGTGTAACCTATAGATTTTAAGTTGGACCATTCGTTATACGACTGTGAAAACCACATCCAATTATATCCAGTAATTATGATAAAACATACAGGCAGATAGAGAGAAAGACAAATTCAAATTCTATGTCAAAATCACTCATAATCATATCTAGTGTGTTATTGCTAACACTAATGTCAGATTTTATTCAAGCCGCCTAAAGGCATCTGACATGACTTTAACGACTACTTACCGCCATCCAGTGGCAGGTAGTCGCATACACACTAGTGAACTAAACTGTCCACCAGTCTGTAGGTTTTCTCGCGATGTTTTCCGTCAACGGAAGCAAGTGGTGGTCGATTAAAACTACGATATATGAGTATAATTGGTATACAAACTCGTATGGCAACAGTAGGATATGAACCTGAGACCTTTCGATCGACATTCTTAACCATTACACCACCACCGCTTCCAACAACAAAACCACTGGCACACGCCGTTCTAAATTATTGCGCAACTTTTTTCTTAAACCCGTCTACAAATAATATTATAGTTAATCGATATTCCCAACACTACCGCTGATCAATTCCCACTGCAACAAGCGTGGCTAAACTAAAAAGTATCGACCATACATCATACAGATCTGACGTGGAACGAAATCCAACGGTTATTATTAATTTTATATTAACTTTATTGTGTTTTGATTTTCTTGTGTAATGCTTGGAGAACTAATAATGTCGAAAACCGTGCGAAATGTAGTAGAAATAGTAGAAAACTGGCCCCTGGGCTCCGAAGCTCTGTGGCGCCGGAAGAAGCCAGAAAAACGCTCAGATGATCAGTGTGATTCTATTTACTTACTTCAATGGTACTCGTCGACAGTAAACTTTATATATTACACACTTTAATCTTCACACACACACACACACACACACACACACACACACACACACACACACACACACACACACACACACACACACACACACACACACACACACACACACACACACACACACACACACACACACGTTACACCACTATACTTTACACGGGTTTACACTTCAAAATGCAACAATCTTACAGAAACGTCATTTTTACCACAAGCTTTTATTGTGGTCGGATTACAAAAACCTCATATTCGTACTGTAAGCCGTTAAGGAGTTCCTTTGTTGGGAGCCGATCCTGGGTGCACTATCTGATCCTGCTTATCACTACAATGCATTGGCATGGAAACTCAAGCGACGCGGGGAATTTGAACTCTATAGGACAATTGGAAATAGGAGAAGTCTTAACTTGCAAAATTTGATTACAGACAGACAGACAAGCAAATATAGGAACAGGCAAAACTTAATAAAAGCTTGTAATAAAGTAATAAATATTCAAGGGAACAATGAAAAATATGCAACGAATGTCAATTGTATTTACAATGATTAGAGTAAGAATGATAAGCATAATAACATTAATCGGAAATGTGGGAAATAGCAACATTTTAGTATTGTCTTTGTTTGTCTACGTTCGTCTTTGATTATGTCTCCCGCGTGCTCTATCTTTCTCTCTTCTCCTCTTTCTTCTAAAAAGAGGAGAGAGATTTCCTACGTACACGCATTTCATCACCTCCGGATCTTTTATTACATCAGCCCTATTAAATACAGTCCTAATAATATTTTCATCCATTAAACGTTCAATTAATTTATATACATTTTCAGACAAAAATTTCACCCCGGATAGCAACCGGTTCAAAACTACCCATTGCACTCGCTACATTTCCTCTCCGAGAAATTACGATCGAGAAACCAACTGGAGCGGTTTCTCGAAATAATTTTTGGATACATTTTCTCAGTTCCGATCGTTTAGTCATAATTCGATTCTATTAAACTTTGCAATGATAAATATCAGTGAAAACAGATTTTATTCAAACGGTCGCTGTTGAAACTTGCAAAGTAGAAAATAATGACTATTGTTGCTGTGAAGTTTAATGATATCGAAAAACTTTGTATCACATTTATACGCAAGAAAGCGTTTAGTTTCAACCATTAGTCTGATAGTTGGAATTGTTTAATTCCTTTTCTTCTTTGCGTGTCGAAACTCTCCAACAATTATATTTTATGTATCTATATCGAAGTCAGTTAAGAATCGATCAAATGGTCCCAGGTTCGAATCCTACTCGTGCCACATGAGTTTCTATACCAATCTAACTCATGTATAGTAGTGTTCGTCGACCTTTAGTTGCTTGTTTAGTTCACTAGATGTCGGTAGGTAGTCGTAAAATTCAAGTTAGATACCTTTAGGCGACTTGAATAAACTCTGACAACAGTGTTAGCAGTAACATTACTCGATATTAATGAATTTAAGAGATAGGATAAATATTTTTTTATTTATTTATGTACCCGAACATAACAGTACAAATGTACTATTTATTATATGACATAAAATACATAAATATATTCAACTATAATAAATAGATACTAATAATATATAATATAGGTACATATAAATAAATAATTAGGATGAGATGGAGAGGTTATATTGTTCCTGACGACCTCGGTGGCGCAGTGGTAGTAAGGTTCTTGCCACTGAACTGAGAGGTCCCCGGTTCGATCCCCGGTCGGGTCTTGATGGAAAATGATCTTTTTTCTGATTGGCCCAGGTCTTGGATGTTTATTTATTTTATGTTTATCGTTGAGTTAGTATCCCATAACACAAGTCTAGAAGTTACTTTGGGGCTAACTCAATCTGTGTGATTTGTCCTAATATATTTATTTATTTATATGATTTATTCCTTAACTCTTAATATAGTAATGTTGTTACTTGCCTTTCGTGCGTTATTGTAAACAGCGGTACTTACTTCATATTAAATTAATGTGATTTATTAAGACTGTTTTACCTGCCAAACAAACTCGTTAACATGAAAGTACATAATATGCAGAGTCTAAATTACATCGTATGACGTATTAAACGCTGGTCTATATTGAAATAAAGATCTGAGTACGTGATAAAGCCCTTTATAATATTGAGACAATATTGAGACAACATTGAGACAATATTGAGGCAATATTGAGACAATATTGAGACAATATTGAGACAATATTGAGACAATATTGAGACAATATTGAGACAATATTGAGACAATATTGAGACAATATTGAGACAATAGTCTTTGAGACAATATTGAGACAATATTGAGACAATAGTCTTTGAGACAATATTGAGACAATAGTCTTTGAGACAATATTGTGACAAGATCAACACAATATTACGTTTGTTATTTAAATATATAATTTACGTTTGTTATATAAATATAACTATGGACACTCCTGTCACGTATATATTATCGGTTAGTTAAGTTGATATAAGAAACCTCCAATAAGATCTGTGCTATGTTTTTATTGCTTAATTTTTTTGATATTTCTTTTTCATTCCACAATGTATATAACATTTATTTCAATTCAATGAAAAATAAAACAAGCTATATTTTTCAAAATGCAGCTACATAACGTCGTTGCACGAGACACGATTTTTAGCTTCTCTTTAATTTATATTCGTTTTGAATTTTTATTTTAAAAAACACATGTCTGTGTTAAAAAAAATGGTGTGTCGCGAAAATTCAAAGTTACATTTACTTGTCAATTTTCGTAATACAAAATTCGATTTTCGATTCAAATTGATCATGAGATCATGAAATTTTACACGACGCTTTTCATATCTTGCTCACGTCATCACATCATCATCACAAAACTTACGTTTGTGCCTAAGATACTGTTCTGGGTTACCATAACTCAGGATTTGTCGATCCTACTCTACGATCCTAGTATACCAAAACTTTTCTCAGAATTTCGGACTCCTCAAATCTGGGAAAATCTTAGAATTATATTTTAGAATATTTCATAAAATAGTACATTTTCAATATCTTTTTAATAAAAAGAACACTTTTCAACGTTTCTCAGAATTCCGGCCGGATTCCGCAAATCTGAAAAAATCTCGGGATTTTTGGAATATTATTTTAAATAACTCTCTAACAAAAAGATCATAACTTTAGAAAATGATTATAGTATTTCCCTTTTCCCTTTTCCCTTAAATCTTTAATCAATTACATTTGGAAGAAAACTGAAAAAAAATTCAGGATTTTTCAATAAAAATCCTGAATCTTTTCTCCGGAATTTTCTATTTTTCATTTGATAACCCTACGGACGCTATACGTGACTGCCGCCGCCATGGTGACTAAGTGTTAAGAGCGTATACTCTCTCTATTTCTCCTCTGTGCTCACCGCAGAGCCCTTGGGGCGTCAGATTGTCGGTTTCTCCAGGCTAATTAAAAGGCCCCGCAAATTACTAGCATTATGGTTTCATCAGCCTATTATTACTTCCGGCTAAATAGCATTTTCCACAAAATGGCTGCTGTTATATTTAAAGCATGATACACACTATAGTATTTCAGTTACATCTGAAATTTCTCAGTTTGGAATACTCTGGATTTTTGGACTAATAGTCATCATGTCGCGGACTGCTACAATCAGGCCAGGATGAAAAAATATCTTTTTCAGATTGACCTAGATGATACTATATATTTGTTACTGTAAAAGGCCGTATATAGGTAAATCTTAGGTTGTTTCAGAAAATCTTAGTATTTACGTAAATGTAAGGATTTATAGAAAATTGACGATATTTTCCGGCTTTTTATATGCTAGGTTTTGCCACTGACGGCTGGTAAATGTTGGTTTTGGGAATAAAACAATGAGTAATTCTTATTAATAATTAATTTTTCAGTCAAAACCTTACATATTTCAATGTAGGTATCATAATTGTGAGAGTTATTAATTAACTAAGTAATTAGTCAAATCCTACCTATTTTAAATTATTTTCATTTGGTATTTTTATTTATAAATGTTTTTAACTTTTAAAAGTAAGGTATGACTATACTTTACCTTTAAACGAACACGAGACAATGCGCCGAACACGATATGACGTATTTTTTTCAACATTCACCGTGCCTTTGATGTAAATCCTAAGATTTACCAAGTGAATGGTGGTAAAAGTTCGAATTGCATAATTGTTCGGACTTTTATCATGAAGAGTTGGTAAATCTTAGGTTTTACTGGAATATCTTAGAATTTACCGTAGTTCGTGCTTTTCCACTAACATATTGACTTGATTATACGAAACTATCTATCTGATCTATCTATATATCAATAATGTTCTATAACATATACATATAATAGTCTAGTGTATACATAGATAGATTTCATCGAATTAGTTTCCCATAAAACAAGTCTCGAACTTACTTTGGGTCTCTGGTATAGGAGTTCATATATATTTAATTGCAACCTGTATTGCCTAATATAGTTTGCAATGCTCTGGCATTGCATTCATTTTCTTTTGTCAAGCCTTTATCTCATTTTTAATTAGGGTCGTCTCTCCTAATTCTCTTTTTCCAGAGCATTCGGTTCTGGGACGTCGTTGGTTCGATTTTGTGACTTTTTTATAATTATTATTGAACTTGTAAGAAAATTTCTTATTTATTTATCAATTTATGTACGCAAGAAACTCAAAATATAAATTACATTACAAACATCAGTACAAGGGTGCTCACTTATTTCAAATGAAATTACTTCCAGCAATAGGTTTCTTCCAATTTCTCATTAAATTTACATAAGATACCACCAAAGCAATGTGTATCACGCCTAACAACGCAGCCATTGTTGTACCGAAATCCAATGAGCAAGAAATTCATAGCAAACACCCGCTTAATAGCCCTTAACCGGCTTTTACAAACCTCGAAGATTAATACCACCATTCTTTTAAGTGATGGGAGGGCCCATGGACAATCAAGGGAGTCTGTGGACCTATCTGAATTATCCTTACAAATTATAAAACAATGTCCTCTTCTGCGTCTGTCTGTCCGTGCTAAACTCAAAAACTACTGCACGTATTCTCATGCGGTTTTCACCAGTAGATAGTGTGGTTTCTGAGGAAAGTTCAGGTGTATAATTTATTATGTTTTTACGCGAGCGAAACCGGTACGGGCCGCTAGTGTATAATAATTTAAACGTGTTTTTCACAAATATGTAATTTTTGTCTCTTGCTTTTATTGTTGTCAGAGAAATCTTGTTGCATTCGACCCATGCCACAAAAAATCATCTTCGTGCAGTAAAATGTGAGGGTTCCCTCGTTGGGAGCCAATCCTGGGCACACCATCTGATCCTGCTTATCTTAATCTTTTATTGTAGCGACGTGAAAATTTTCAATTCAGTAGAAAGTAAGTAATTTTTAACTTGCAAGATTTGATATCAGACATACATCAGATGTGCGTGTGATCTGAGGGCCCACTACTTGAAATTCTATGAAATTATGCTTGGGATTTAGTGAACATTCCAAAAAAATTGTGAAAGTTTGAATTAAATTTTGTGAAAACCGATTAAGCGAGTTACGATGTTTTACGAAAGGCTCTCAGTCCTCATAGTGTGGTCTGAGGGTCAACCTGTGTCTCAAAAACTATTCAGGGTAGGTGAAACTAAATAATAACTTGTAAAATGATTTCGAATTCTACTACTTGTCACTTGTTGGCGATAGTGTTAGCAATAACACACTGGCTTTATGTTTCGTGGTAGTCACCCAGCACAAATCCTAAACACCGTAGCGAAAGCCGAGCCGTGGCACCGTAACATATTGCCTCTGAATGGATCTGACTTGTGACGTTATGGCCAATAACTGTATCGGAATTTTATCATGTGGTAATGGAAAAAGTTACCGGTTATTAGTTTTTGTTGGTAAAAGTTGACGTTCAATTACGTTAGTTACTTTTATTATAGCTAAAGTTAATGTGCCATTTAGTTTTCTTTAGTTATTAAGAAAAGGTAAGCGTATGTGAGTTTGTTTGAGGCGGATTATCTCCGAAACTACCGATCCGATTTAAAAAATTCTTCCACCATGAGAAAGGTACATTATCTAAGATTGCTATAAGGCTATATTTTATCTCAAAATTGCCACGGGAGCGAAGCCCCGGGCAACATCTAGTTTATTCATATACAAGTTGATAACCGTAAAGTGCTTGCCTCTGAACCGAGAGGTCCAGGGTTCGAACCCCGGTCGGGTCATGATTGAAAATGGTATTTTTCTGATTGGCCCGGATCTTAGATTTTTATTTATAGTATATGTATTCGTTATAAAATATGTTTTAACTTTATTTACTGATAAAAAGACTATACAGTTGTCTTAACTAAAAGAATAAAAGTATTTACAACATAAGTAGGTACTAAAAATAGTATAAAATATAGTATCGTTGAGTTAGTATCCCATAACACAAGTTTCGAACTTACTTTGGTCCTAATATATTTATTTATTTACAGGTGGTTTTACAAAATACACACTTAGTAGATACGGTACCTAAGGTAGATCCTATATGCGAAGTTTCAAGGTAATATTAACACATGTAAAAAGGGCTAGCTCAATTTGTTGCGTTTTGTCCGTATACATATATTTATTTATTTGTTTATTTATTATATTTATGATTTACGTATTACCGAACATTTCTCATACCGGTTGTACAAGCTCCACATTGTTTTATAATAAGTATTGCTTTTGTAAATGTTAGTTTTTCCTAGACATTGTTTTACTCCTAGCGGGGAGAGGCTGGTGTACTGAGATACAAGCTCTGCTTAGTTCAGACACCAGTCTCTCACAATCTTGACTATTTAAATTTACCATGTACAATATGTAAAAATATCTGTATATCATACAACCAGGATTGTAGAGAAAAATAAAGATTATTTGAGTTGAGTTGAAAAAGTAGTTTTTATCAATTAAACAAACTCGACAGCTCGGCAGGTTGAGCTTAACCTTGGGATTGTATATATTTTTGTGATCACCTTACAATACCCATTAATTAGATATCTCAACAGCAACTTTTGCGTTTTCGGAGAGCGATTTCAATATATTATATAGCATTCAGGACGTTTAAAGCAGGACAAACAAAACTCGCGACTGCCTTTTAAACTTCCAAAACTGTTCTGTAAAAGTATGAAATTTCAAAGTGCACTCCAGAACTGCATTCTTTCATAGAATCTTCCACAGTTTCCACGTGATGATGCACAGACAAAATTTTGCTTGTGCTTTTAGCGTGAAGGTCGAAATCCATAGATACATACTGATTTTCTTTATGATCTCTGTCTGTCTGAGTTTGTCTTTATGATTTTCAAAATGATATTCATTCGTTTAATCAAATCAAATCATTTATTCAGAAATTAGACCTTCACATGCACTTTTTCACGTAAATTTTTCTCACAAGCTACAAACTACTGGCATATCTGATTATGTATGTTAACTAATAGGTATGTTAACACATAACGGATGCCGTTATTTGAGTTACATTCGATGACGTCAGTAGCGTAGTGGTTACCACACCCGTCGCTGTGGGAATAAATTTGTAGTTGTAATCACAAATATGTCTGCGGCTCTGGGTATCGGTTATATGTTTTGACCTGGACCCGATTAGTGCTTGATGTGGGCCGTTGAATGTTGTTCATTTATTTATTTAATGTATGAATAGTTTTATGTCTTTCACTATTACAAAAGCAGTTGTAGAAGTGTGCCTTGCGGGGTTCCGCAAACTAAAAATAAGTTCGAAAATATACGTATCTTGTTATATTTCCACAGGATTCAGGGATACATGAGACGATGAGATCAAAGAAGGAATAGGTGGTCTTCTATAACTGTAAAATATAACATAGGAAACAGGCTGAAAATTTGAGATTCTTCTCTGGTGCTAGCACAATTCCTGACAAACGACTTCCATCCATCCGCAAACATTTATATATCTCTAAAAATATTATAAAACAAAGTTCTCTGCCGCGTCTGTCTGTCTGTCTGTTCGCGATAAACTCAAAAACTACTGCACGGATCTTCATGCGGTTTTCAGCAATAGATAGTGTGATTCCTGAGGAAGGTTTAGGTGTATAACTTTGACGATCTCGGTGGCGCAGTGGTAAGATTCTTGCCACTGAACCGAGAGGTCCCGGGTTCGATCCCCGGTCGGGTCATGATGGAAAATGATCTTTTTCTGATTGGCCCGGGTCTTGGATGTATATACGTATTTATTATAAAATATAGTATCGTTGAGTTAGTATCCCATAACACAAGTCTCGAACTTACTTTGGGGCTAGCTCAATCTGTGTGATTTGTCCTAATATATTTATTTTTATTTATTTATAACTTATTATGTTTTTATGCGAGCGAAGCCGGGACGGGCCGCTAGTATATCTATAAAATAATTTCCTAAAATATTTTCTAATTCCGATGTATCCTTTATTTAAATCTCTTTGATATCTCCCAATCAATTTAAAATTTACAAAAGTTACAAATAACTTGCCACAATTTAATATCGATTCCGCCAAAAAGCCCACCAAACAGCTTTCTTTCTTTCAAAGTGTGTTAATGCTAACACTGGTGTCAGACTTAAGTCGCGTAAAGACATCTAGCCTCAGCTAAATGTGACTTCGTTTCGCAACTCTTAGTTTCATCCATAAAGGGTTTTGTGACATCGAGGAGGCGAAAGGGAATCAGGCGACATAAGACTAAATTCAAATTCAAATCATTTATTCAGAAATTAGACCTTCACAGGCACTTTTTCTCGTCAATCTTTATATTTATAGTTATTTCTCATAAGCTACAAACTACTGGCATTTCGGAACGACCACTGCTGAGAAGAAATGCCGAAAGAAACTCATTTGAACAGTGTTGGTCCCTATCATGCCAGATCGGCTTACCATTATTGTTTCTTTTTCATTGGCAGATTAATAGCCTTTGCAGGGAGTTTATTGAATAATTTTACACTTTGACCCACGAAAGACCGCCGAACCTTTTTAAGCCTGAACCTGTTCATACAAAGTTTGTGCTTATTTCTAGTGTTAATACTATTTACTTCGTTTAATTTTTTATATAAATGTAAATTTGATTTGACAAAAATAAGCACATCAAAGATATACTGACATACAACAGTGAGGATGTTAATTGATTTGAAGAGTTCTAGAAGAGAATCTCGAGGTTTTAACCCATAAATAAAACGGATAGCTCTTTTCTGTAATACAAAAAATTTTCCTATCTCAGCTGCATTACCCCAAACTAATAGTCCGTAGGACATATACACAATAGGACAATCTTTATACACACATCATTTGATGACGTGTGTATATCGATTAGCCTTATGTCGCCTGATACGCTTTCGCCTCCTATATATACATAGGAAAACGATGGAAACACTGTCACCACTCCGTGTATTATTGAACTGAATGAACATCACATTTACCCATCAATCAAGAACTGAACTCCGAACTCTTTTCAACTCGGTCATTTCTCAAAATGACTGACTAAGCTTATAAATCTGCGTCACTCACACACGCGCAGAGATTTATTTTTGCTTGAGGTTTTTACAGTGAGCTCAGAGGTAAATGGAGTACACGAATAATATACATAATGTGTATGTATATTATTCGTAGGTTCTTATATGAGCATTTTATTTACGAACAATATAAAAACACAGTGATAGGATCCCATTTTATACTCTGGATATGGAACCGTAAAAATACATTTACTATTAAACTATATACATTCTTTTCGTAGCTATTTATAACCAATGCTGTGCAAAAGTTTCTTCCACTTAACCGTGTTTTTATCATATCATCCTTAGGCTTATTTTTTGCCATATACAAATAAAATAATTCGTTGTTAATAATTAAAAACTGTAATGTTCAAATTACAGTCTGTCAAGAAAGTGATGAAATGAAACGAGGACGCCATCTCCTATTGGCTGGCAATACTGCGTGTCAACCAATCTTGACCATTCTATTTGGTACTGCAATGGCAAAAAATGTAGTACGTTTAAATACGTTTACGTTCTTCACTTTTTTGACAGTCTTTATATGTGTGCGCCTTTGCAATGTGCAAACTCTTTTTTCGTAAAGATGTGAAAAGCTAAGGGCCCATCTCGAGATCAACCTAAAGGTTCTTTTTTTCAGGGCTATTAAAGAATAAAGAGAATATACGCATAGTTAAAAAAATATTATTGAAATTAACATTGAGGTTACAAGCTAAAAACTAACACAGCAAAAACTAGTTATAGTTTGTAAGTATTACTATGAAAACTCCACTTGGTTCTGACTCCCTTGTTTCCCTGTATAGGGTTCGTGATATGAATACAATTATTTATGGATCGGGGCTCAATCGAAGTGATTTAACGGACGCGTCAGTGTCGGCTACAGGTGATTTTTTGTAGAATAGTTACTTTATAAAAAATAAAAGTAGCTATCGTACCGTCAGGGGCGTATTAAACTCGCCGAGAGCCCAGGGCAACTTCATTATTGGGAGCCCCTTGTGCTACCACAATGGAGACGGCGATCAAGCAAGCAAATGATGGCGGTTGTAAAGAAAACGCGTGTTTTTGTAAATCCAATTCAACTTTATCTATTTATCTATATACAACGGTACTATATACGTATTCTATTACTGTATTTAGTAATAAAAAATATGTACTAACTATGTAGTAACTATATATGTAGTAACTAAACTAACACAATATTATTATCCTAAACACATTGACTCACGTCCACTAAGCCGCAAACAATTCCTAACAACCAACATCCATTCATCCGAAAATATTTATATCTAAAATATTATAAAACAAAGTCCTCTAAATCAAAGTCAACCTCATAAACTACTGAGTGGATTTTCATGCGGTTTTCACCAATAGATAGTGTGATTCCTGAGGAAGGTTTAGGTGTATAACTTATTATGTTTTTATCCGAGCGAAGCCGGGAGTCGGGCCTAGCATATCTCTAAAATAATTTTCTAATTTCGAATATCCGATGTATCCCTTATCTAATCTAATAATAATCTCTTTGATATCTCCCAATCGATTTAAAATCTGAACAAAGTATTTCCAGTATTATTTTCTGTTGAATTAAAAAAGCATTCTCAGAAAGAATGTTCCTTTCAAACATTCATTATTCTAATCTAATGCTGAATTTTCCATTCGTAACAATGATCAAATTAGAAATAGACTTCGCGTATTATCTGTATCTTTGTATCTCATCTTTTATTATCTTTATTTATGTATATTCATGGAATTAGTAAGTACTGAGTACTTATTAAATCCATGTGTATATTATCTGTTTGACGCGACAGAACTTTACTAAAATTCTCATGAAATTCTATTCAGTATTTTTTAAAATCACATTCAGAAATTATTAAATCCAAATTTGACGACCTCTGTGGCACAGTGGTAAAGTTCTTACCACTGAACCGAGAGGTCCCGGGTTTGATCCCCGGTCGGGTCATGATGGAAAATGATCTTTTTCTGATTGGCCCGGGTCTTGGATGTTTATCTATATATGTATTTGTTATATATTAGAGTATCGTTGAGTTAGTATCCCATAACACAAGTCTCGAACTTACTTTGGGGCTAGCTAAATCTGTGTGATTTGTCCTAATATATTAATTTATTTTATTTATAAATTAATATTTTTTTCTTTTTTTGTTGATATATGGTGAACGGTACAACAAAAAAGGTAAAAGTGTTAGGCTACATAAATAAACGTAAATGTTTTTTTACTGAATTATGCGTTTTAAAAATTGTACTGGCGTTCAGACTTTTTATAGACTTGACTGATTCTGACTCTGTGTCCTATTATAATAAAAACCTGATAATGACAGACTAAAGAATAAAAGGGACGATCTACTGACTGAGGGCTGGACGAGACGCGGACCAAGACAACGAGATACAGAAATAAAGTCTTATATTTAAAGACGCCCCTTCAAAAATCAAATTTATCTCCACATCTTTACAGGTTATAAAATTGGTAATAATAGAATTCACAACTACATAGTTCTCATCAGTTACTAGTATAGATGTGTGAGCTGTATGACCATAATCAAGTAAGTGACGCAGAAGCTGAGTACAGTAATAAATATACATTTTTAAATAATATAAGATAAATTTAAAGAAAGTTACTTTTTAAACTCTATTTCTCTCTCTCTCTCTCTCTCTCTCTCTCTCTCCATAACATTTTATTAAATAAAGCCTTTGTGTGTAAAAAAAACTTTATTGCCCATAAACACATTAGGTACACAAAGAATAGAGTTTAGGTACATATGGAGCAAAGGCGGACATATTGCTCAGCAATCTCTTCCAGCCAACCTTTGGGTAGAAAAGAGGAACAAATTAGCAGGGGGTGGGGCACAGCAACCGGCAAATACAATGAACATAATGATATATATACATACATTTACTTACATAAATAGATACATAACCAATATAACAAAAGAAATAAAGTGAAAATAATAGTATTGTAACATCTACATGAATTATGGTCAGTGTGCCAATAAATTGTCGTAGGGCAACAATAAAACAGTAAAAAAAAATCTTCAGCTTATCTCAGAGACCTAGAAGATTTGTTGTTAAACATTTAAATGCCTCTTCTAAAATCTTGGCAAATGTATCCAACATTCAACATTATTTATTTAATTATAAAATAATAATAGTAAAATCGCTTTATTATCAAACTATCAACCAGTTTGCAGGTTTCCTCACGATGTTTCCATTCACCGAAGTGAGTGTTTTTGAATAGCATTTAGTGCCACCTTAAAATACACACAGCCCCCCATCTAGTAGTGTTTTTATAATGAGCACCACCTATTATGGAATACAGGTTTTTCGCAAATCCAACGGGAACAAAAGTTTTTTTTCGGGATGAAAGGTACCCTATGATCTTTTCCATACTCTTAATTATATATATGCGAAATTTCAAGAAGATTGGTTGAGTAGATAATGCGTGAAGAGGTAACAAAAAAAACTTTCTTTCGCATTTATAATATTAGTTGGGATTGGTATTATATTTTTACTCGAGCGAAGTCGGGACGAGGCGCTAGTTATTACTTGATATACTGTGCTATGTAAATAGTTTATCAAGTTAAATTTTTTTCTTTCTTCTTTCGAATACGATTCCCTAATGACGTACCAGCAAGAACTATATAACCACCGTTTTTTACATAATATTTCGCTGCTTTCACATTCAAATGGACTCCAAAATTAACCACAAAGTCATTCCACGTGGGGCATACAAACCGCGACACGTATTTGATACCTTTCAGAGGCTGATAGGCAAATATGGCGTTAAAATATTCACCAGCTAAGCCTGGTGTTACGCTGGTTGACAAACGTGATGAATATTAAAAACGTGTTAATGCCCCGCCTAAAATTTGACGAACAAAGAACTTCGTATGGTTTTGTACGGTTGCAGACAAGCTACTTTTTAGTGATTTTTGCAAACGGTTTTCCGATTACCGCTAATTCGGTACACGGGCAAAATATTCTTTTTATCCCAAAATTCTAACGGGAACGAAACCCCAGGGCGCAGCTATAGGAGAGTTAAGTCGATGAATTTTATAAAAAGTTCATCGCTAAAACGTGACGTTGCGTGTTGCATTAATTTGGTTTCGCCTATATTTGAAGTGTACAGTTTTCATCACATTAAGTCGTCGATTAAGGCACAAAAACTCCACTGCTGGACACATGCCTCTCCTTTTCGTCCTCGTTTCATTAATTCTCTACTTCTTCTCTTTTCATATACTACTGCACTGAGCAATAGGGAGTCGTTTTTCAAACGTCCTACAGATACCTTCGCCATTTAATCTCGCTATTAACGTCAAACGAAAATCAATCTCATATCTACTTTTAAAATCTTTTTTTTTTAAATTAATGTTTGTTGTAATTTTGAAAACTTTTATTTTTTATCGAGGTTATAACTATGATATTTGACAATGTTTATTTATTACATCGAAACTAGATAGTACATACACGGTTGATAAAATTACCAATTATTTTTTTAATTTATGTTTTAATCGCACGTCTGCAGCGATCTTTTTCCGCATAATCTTATTCTGTTAGCCTCCGGCCGGGAGCGAAACAAACACCAAATTGGAAACTCATGGCGAAATAAAATATCGCCGAATTTGTTCGCGTGTGCGCTGAATTCACGGATTTTATGAAAAACATATATTTGTTTTAACGAAGCACATTATGTGTTTTAACAATAATTGTATGTAACGTTAGTTGGTTTATGTCATAGCAAACAAGATCACTAATTGTTTGTCATGAAATAAAATGATAGTTAATTAAAATCAACCAATCTTCTTGACATTTCAAGAAGATTGGTTGATTACATACATATAGTTTAAATTACAGAGAAGGACGTATGGTACCTTTCAACAACGCCATTGGACATTTTGAAAAATAACTATTTTTTTCGCAAGGATATTCAGACACGTTTTCTTGTTGTTTTTTTTTTGTTTTTTTTTTGCTTGTGTGACAGTAATGTATTATGATCTCACGGATTTTGGAGTGAAAAAGCATTCCTAATATACTTTAATGTGACCGAAAAATTTTTAAATCTCTTAAATAAACTCAGCAATTAAAGTGACAGTTAATATGTATTTGTTATTTTAAAACATTCACATTTAATTTTTTATCGAACTCATTCAAAGTAATCGAATAGTTTAAAAATACGTAATTTAAGAAAGGAACGCATCCCGTTCTATTTATGAAATTTTAACCGCTACACAACGATTACGTCTTTTGTTTATGACACGATTTGCTTCGTCCCAATATTTATATCTTGCGAAATTGAATTCCTTTCAAAGGTACCGGTTACCGGTATCTGTTATATGAAATTTGAACTTTACGACATAGTTTATTGCTACATATATTTTACATTTTACGGTTACCTGCCGTAATAAAAACGCGTGACGTCCCCAAATGTCTTGTTCCCCCATTTTTACTGGGGACAATTAAATACGGTATTATATATGGGGGAAGAAAGATATTGTTATTATTTGTAAAATAACAAATACTGCAGTCTGAAGAAGCATAGAAGGAAGTATTTCTGACTCAAAATTAAATATTGTATAAAATAGGTTCTTTAAATGTCTGCGAAACTTCATACTGTGATTTTTTTATACCGAACGATTTATTCTGATATTTTTATTTATTTATTTAGGGAACGCCAACGCGTATATTCACAATTACAGACATAACATTCTAGAGTACAATTATAACCGAACACGGCATTCATAAACGTAAGTACATTTGGAAAACACAAACTTCCAATATAAAAAAGAAGCATCCGTACTAATATTATAAATGCTAAAGTCTATCTGTTCAGCATTCACGGCTAAACCGCTGGACTGATTTTGATGAAATTTGGTATGCATGTAGTTAAAGGCAAGATTCAAACATAGGCTACTTTTTTTTCCAAAAATCAACCACCCATATGACTATAGTGGAGGGTGAAAGTTTGACACGGGCGAAGCCGCAGGCAAGAGCTAATAATAAAGAAAATTTGGTAATTTAACATTACATAGATACATTTATAATATTTATTTAGTTTTCCTATTACAAATCGATGTAAATTATTTTATGGTAATAATTGAATTGGTAAATGATTTTATTTTCATAGTACAATGCTGTTATGTTCCAACGATGCTTTGCCCATGGAATTAGTAAGTACGGAGTACCTACTAATTCCATGGCTTTGCCTACGCGTTGTTACGTCAGTTCGATGAATCTTAATACTACAAAACTTACAGCACTGCTTCAGTAGTCCGGTGATTTACTAGCTCTATGGTATGTTTCTTCTATTTTTTTTTTTAATTTAGTTCAAAAAACTCTGTTCCTGATGACCGCGCATAATCTAATCTATAATCTATAGGGAAGTGAGAATACCAGTGAGCAGCACGAGTATGTAAATAGGTTACTCGCGCTGTCACTGTCACTGCCCGGCGCACGCAAAAATGGACTAATGAAAAAACAATTACATTTTTAGAATAAATACATAAATAAATATATTATGACAAATCACACAGATTGAGCTCGCCCCAAAGTAAGTTCGAGACTTGTGTTATGGGATACTAACTCAACGATACTATATTTTATAACAAATACATATATAGCTAAATATCCAAGACTCGGGCCAATTAGAAAAAAGATCATTTTCCATCATGACCCGACCGGGGATCGAACCCGGGACCTCTCGGTTCAGAGGCAAGCATCACTGCGCCACCGAGGTCGTCGACTAGAACTTTATGATATTTAGCGGGTAATGTGGGATGACCCATACTGAGCAGCCATACGTACTGCTGTCGAACCAGCAATTCGTTCAATCATTTCAAGTCATTTTAAGAAGTTGATAAATAAAGAAGAGCTAGAGAATAAGAATATGAAGCCCGAGTGTAAATGCTCACTCGCGTCGTTATTGCCGCAGAAGTATTAAGGGAAGTATTTAGTGTAAATGTGGACTAAGTTTATTTTATCTGAGACATACAAAATTGCAGATTAGGCTGGACACGTGATGACCGACAAAAGTTTTCAGCGTTCCGTCTCTTTTCTCCTCATCGACCAGCGCGATCGCGGTTCTGATTCGTCATTTAGTTGACGTGACACGACATAAACATTACCTGCTTCTAAACTCTTCATTACAGAAAGAATTTACCCAAAGTCATGGATTGGAAGTGCGCGAAAGTCGAAGTTTAGCTAAAATAAGTGAGTTTTAAGTTGGCGAGCGACGTATTCGACTATGGCCCAAGGCAAAAGTGATGTTTTTAAGAATATTGTACATGTTTTAATACGATTTCACACTACATTAATTTCATAAAAAATAAAATTATTTTGTAAGAATATATACCTATATATAGTATTGTTCAAAAATTTAAATAATCAGACGAAGACATTGGATACTCTTATTATACAAAATTTAGTTCAAAAATGTAGTAATTTAATTTAGTTTAAAATTCATGCGCGACAGTCATATACCAAAAACGTTTCCTTGTTCATTACGTACGTATTGTTCATCATGAACATTACGTAATTTGTATGAGAGCTTTGATTTACCGCAATGGCAAAACAGCAATGTATATTGAATCCGGAAAAGTTCGGTTAACCGCACCACGATAATGTGTAGCCGGCGGCATAGAAAATAAAGAAAAATACTTAAAAATACTTGTGTGTACGCGCGTGCTCTTGTGTATTTACACAATTGCATTTACCACGGGTATTATTTTGTCTTTTTGTTGATCTATGCCCATAATATAATATCGTACTTACTTATAACAAAATCAACTAAAGCTAACCACGATACCACGATAATTAAAACGCGAATGAAATCATAAATCCATCACGACCCCGTCCAAGCCAAGCGGACCGATGTGTTACCGCAATAATCACAAACAAATTGGAAGTTATTAAACGCTCACTCGGTTGATTTGTAAATATTTTTTGTTTATAAAAAAAAACAGAATAAGTTTTTTTTTTTACAAAAATTTCACTTTTATTGCAGTTCCAGGTTCCATTCCCGAACAGGTCATGGTTGAAAATTATCATTTTCAGATGCACCTGGGTCTTAAATGTTCATGTATGTATACGAGTATGTTATAAAATATAGTATCTTTAGTGTCTCATAGCAAGTCTCGAACTAAATTTATTGTTGCTGCTTTTTAAGGCGAGAATGCGCCCCTTTTTATGTTTTTGAACAATATTCTGTCCAAAACATGGCGCAGCGGACCCGGCTGTAAACTTTCGCGCTTTGAACACATAACTACTCGTATATAAATTACACTACACAAATACAAAAAATTATAATTCACGACTACAAGGTCGTTGAAACGTCAGTAACATTAAATAAGAAAGGTTCGTGGTAAGGCCCGTTAACATAATTTATGTACCTAGTTAACTTAGGGTTAATTCGCTTTTATCTATATTTATTTATTTGCAGTAGTCAGACCATTAGTTTCTCTAAGGACTCGGCTACTGAAGATGGAAAACCGCTATAGCTTGTGGCTTCCGCCAGCAAGGTTATGTTAACCCTACGGAATCTGTTTTCGTAACGAACACCAACTTAAATTAGAAAGCTTTCGCGGATCTTGCATTCGAGCGAAAGCTTATTTTGTAAAACAGCCTGATCTAGAGGTAAACTGGACTCCGGACCTCGTGCATAAAATTAAGTGAGCTTTCTCAAATTAGTTGAGCTTCGTGATTTCACTCAATAATAATGAAAATTAAAGAAAAAATATGAAATGCATATTACTGGCTAGCAATCTATCACACTCACTCTCTTATCCTCGCGTATTTCCAGCTGTATTTGCCGCCATGATGCCCGGAATCCAGTCGAATTTCTTCCTCAGCCGTTTAGCACCGGAGCCCAGGGTTCGTTTACCTACTTTTTCGTCTTCCCTTCTCACGGTCGTCTGTATACCTATCTGTCTATCTGTAAAAGACTCCGCTTTCTATTTAGCATAGCTAAGGATATTTTTAACGGTCTGTTGCTCGGTAAATTCTAGTTTCATAATCCTTAAGCGTTAGTAGATGGAACTGACCGCTTATCACACCGTGATGCGCACATTAATATGATATTCTGGTTTATGAACTTTATTTGTCAAAAGAAGAATTACATTCACTTATTATTGAGAAATATACATAATAGTACATTTTTATAACAATTACCAATATGATGTTTGGTCGAGTTGACTTTTCTAACTCATAATTGAAACATTAATTTATTTCATTTAAGCATATCATTTCTTCTTCTTCTTAACCTTATCCCACTCATGTGGGGTCGGCACAGTATGTAAGTTCCTTCCATTTCGTTCTGTCATTGATACTCCTTTCCTGTTCATACTATCCTTGACACACTCCATCCATTTCTTCATAGGTCTTTTTTTAAATTTAATTTAAAAGCATATCATTTAGTTATTTTTATTGTAATGCATTGCATTAGGTGAGAGGGAGATAGACAAATTTATTTATTTAGCTAAATACAACGGTACACAATATGTGTCCTTTTAAAGTATTTAGTAAGAAAAAATAGGCACTTACAAAAATTTCTTAGAGAAACACAATATTATCATCCTAAACACGTTGACTCACATTCGTCAATCTCACAAAACTGCAAACAAATATTTATGCGAGATCTTAGATTATAATAGAAATTACTCTAATTTCTATGTGCGAGGTATTCTGTGACGGAGCAGATATCTTCAACCAATTGAGCTGAAATTTATTATCATATGCATGACCTTGTGTACGACTTCCAACGAGGGGACTCCTCAACAGGTTTTTATCTCGCATTGAACGAAACAAGATCTCTCTCATGTCAATAAGCCTGTATCAAAAAGGATATTTTTGTAAAACACATATTTGGCTCTTTTTTGAGGATTGATATCAAGTAGGCAGCCGGTCGAATAATCACAAAATTCAAAAAAGATACCTTAAATTAAAAGTTTGTTTTCTCACGACTTCGCGGCGTCACAGCCCTGAATGCCAGGCAACACGCGTGAGAAAAATATATAAGATAAGCAAGTTAAAGTTAACACTACAATTACGGTGTAAGTGGATGCCAACTAATCCGCCAGTCGATTGAACCGCGCAAGTTATAATGAGTTTACATTAAATATTAGCTATCACCCTCTCCTCTTAACTGTCAACTGTGCTTAAATAAACAGACAGACATTGTTAAATTAATCGTTACATAATAATACCGGCTATACACTACCTGTTAACAGTCAAACTGTGGCAAATTCGATATACAGTGCTGGTTTTTTATTGCGGTAAATAAAATCATACAAACTACGAGTTCAAAGACAAAGCGTTAAATCAGAAATCAGACCTTCACAATGAATCACATCAAATTTTAAATTATATAGCATTTCTCGAATAGCTACAAAGTACTGGCATTTCGGAACGACCACTGCTGAGAAGAAATGCCGAAAGAAACTCATTTAAACAGTGTTAGTCCTTATCATGCCAGACGGGCTTGCAATATATTAATATAACAAAAAGTATACAAAAAACATGATTGTGATCGAGTGCTGATAAAGAAATAAAGATGTAAAACACAATTAACCAAACAAAATGTATGAGAATCGAGCGCACCAGTTCAGCAACCGTTCACGAGTTGACGTATAGCTCCGTATAGGGGGTGCTAGTGCGGGAAACCTCCCCGAGCGCCCGGTCCCTTGAAGGCTTTAGCCTCTCTCACTTTATCAGCAAGGATCCGGTGAGAGCGGCGGGCTGACAAGGGATTCGGGACGGTGCACCCTGGGCGGTAGCCAATAACTTCCTGGTAGTCGGGGTCTTATTGGTTACCGGCGAATATCCTGCTGGTGGGAGCCACTCCTTCCCGTCTGCTTTCAGACGGTGAACGGATGTGTGTGCTCACGTTTTCGCGCGGCGGTCTTGGCTTCGGCCAGCGTCGGGCAACTCGTAACCCCATTCTGAGAACGAGGGTGCTGTGCCTAGTTATGGCCAGTGCTGCGAGGAAGAAAACCTCTTCAAAAATAACCCCAATCCCAAGGTGTCGGGCGTGCCGAGGGGATGAATGGCGGAGGGGGAACTCCGTTGCGAACGTCCACTTTCTCAGGGACCTCACCCTCGTAATAAAGGAAAATTCATGATGGCGACTTTGAAAAAAACATTACCCCAGGGGGGTACCGGCCGGTCTCCGGTCGGAGAATCCCTCCCCACGCCTAGGGGCGTGGGCAGCCCCACCGTATCTGGGGGGGGCACAAACCGCCAGAGGGACGCAAGTCCCTCCTTCTTCGAAAGTTCGCAGCCAGAGGCTGGCACATCCGACGCAGAGTCGTGGATGAGCGTGGAGAGCTTAGTGGAGGACTCGGTCCCCCGATTGCGGCGCCTGAAGAGGGGTCGTGAAAGGGAGGAAGGACCTAGTACAGAAATGCCGGCGCCTAAAGTGGTGGCGCGGCGAGGGCGTCCCAAGTCGGCGCTGTCCGCTGACGCCCGCAAGGGTCAGGCGGCGGCACGACGAGACGAGGCAGAAAAAGTAGTGGCGCAGTTGACCAGTAAGGCCGAAGCGCTGAGAGAGACGCAGGCGGCGAGCCCTGCGGAGGAGGCTCTTGAGGACCAGGCCGCAGCGTATTGTAAAGTGATACGCGAAATTGCGGCCCGATCGGGTAACCTCAAGGGCACCTTCCAAAAGGGCCTGAAGGATGCTGCCGCGTCGCTCGAGAGAATTGTGTCGGTCTTGGGCTCCAGATCGGCGAGTGAGGAGGCCGAAAGGCTCCGCGCTGTTAACCGGCGTATGGAGCTTAAGGTCTTCGCATTGGAAAAAGAAATGGCGGAGTTCAAGGCCGCCATTGAAAAAGAGCGAGCAGAGCGGGCGGCGCAAGTGCCGGCTTCGCTAGGCGGCCTCCGGCAGGAGGAGACGGAGGGGCTAAAGCGCCTCATCCTCACTACAGTAGGCCCCTTGGTCAATGCCAGGTTTGAGGGAATTCAGGGCCGTCTCCTGCCGGAGAAGAACGTGCGGCCGGCGCTTGCTGCTGATAAACGCCGAGCTTTGGCGAACGAAAGGCTGGCTGCCTCGGTGGCCGACATGGTGGACGAATCTGACACCGAGGTGGAGGAGGTGCCGGCGCCGACGCCGACGCCGGTAAGCCGGACCGCCATATGGAGGAAGGCTCCTTCTCAACCGGCTCCCGAGCCTGTGCCCGGTAAGGGAAAGGGCAAAGGGAAAAAGAGCCGGAAAGACAGGAAGAATGGGAAGGATGCTTCTCCAGCATCCGGACAAGTGTCGGAGCCAGTGGCCTCGACGTCCACGGCCCCGCCTCCACGAGCACCGCCTCGTAGGGTGGCTGTAGATGGGCCATCCTATGCGGGGGTAACCGCATCACCAGACCTATCGCGGGCCCCACGACCCGCGCCCCGTTCTGCACCGCCTTGTCATGTGCGTGTGTTGCAACCTGCCCCTGGGCCAGTGGAGCAACCCTTGAGGCAGGTGCCAATTAGGGGGGGTGCGCGCAGGCCACCACCCGCTGCCGCTGCCCCAAGCCACGAGACGCGGATTGCCGCCAGCAGGTCGACAAAGACCCAGCTCCGGATGCCAAGGCTCCGCCCTCCGCGATCCGCTGCGGTGCTTTTAAAGGTTCAAGCGGACGCGGAAAAGCACGGAACCACCTATGGCCAGATCCTGGATCTAGCCCGGGAGAAGGTGGACCTCGGTGCCCTGGGTATATCCGGGGTTAAGTTTAAAAGGGCGGCTACTGGCGCTCGCATATTGGAGATTGCGGGCGCCGACAGAGATAATAAGGCCGACCAGCTGGCGGCCAAGTTGCGGGAGGTCCTGGATCCCCAGACTGTGGAGGTGTCCAGACCCCAGAAAAGCGCGGACCTGCGCGTGCTGGAGCTGTGCGATTCGGCCACACCTCAATTGGTGCGTCAAGCCATCGCTCGTGTAGGTCAATGCCCCGAATCCGAAATAAGGGTCGGGGATATCAAGGAGGAGCATGCGGGCACTCGCACCGCTTGGGTGAGGTGTCCCGTTGCGGCGGCCAAACGGCTGACCGCTAGTGGCGCAAAGCTCCTGGTCGGATGGGTCTCGGCAAAAGTCAAACTGTTGCCGACTAGACCCATGCAGTGTTACCGCTGCCTAGAGATAGGCCATGTGAGCCAGCGGTGCACTGCAGAGGCCGACCGGAGTCTGTTGTGCTACAGATGCGGAGAGCTAGGCCATAAGGCTGCCGTGTGCAACGCCGCCCCAAAATGCGTACTTTGCGCAGGGGCGGGCAAACCCACGGGACACCGGGCCGGAAGTGCCGCTTGCCCTAGCGCGCGTAGAAGACGAGGAGGAAGGCGGGGTGCGCCCGAGGCTACGGCCCAGGCGCAACCCGCACTTGCGGCTCAGAGCGCCGAAGCGATGGAGACGGGGGCCTCAGAATAATTATGGCCCTCAGAGTACTCCAGGCGAATATCAACCACTGTACCAGTGCCCAGGACTTGTTGTGCCAGAGCTTGGCGCAGTGGTTGATAGACGTGGCGGTGGTCTCTGAGCCGTACTTCGTCCCGCCCCGGGATAATTGGGTCCGGGACGTAGACGGATTGGTTGCGGTTGTGTCCTCGGCGAATTCTTCGCCTCCTACATGCGTCGTGGAGAGTCACGGAGTGGTCTCGGTTCGTCTGGGCGACTTGGTTGTGGTCGGAGTGTATTTTTCGCCCAACCGTCCGCTCAACGAATTCGAGTCATTCCTGACCCAGGTCGAGGCGCTGGTCCAGAGGAGTCACCCTCACCCCGTGCTAGTGGCTGGAGATCTCAATGCCAAATCAACGGCATGGGGATCTCCTGCAACGGATGCGCGGGGTGCACTCATAGAGGAGTGGCTCATCACCAACGGGCTGGCGGTGTTAAATCGGGGAACGGTACCCACGTGCGTGCGATGGAATGGCGGCTCGCGGCCAGACGTATCGTTCGCGAGCCCCAGTCTCGCGCGCCGTGTCAGTGGCTGGAGCGTGTTGGAGGACGTGGAAACGCTTTCCGATCACCGGTATATACGGTTTGATCTTTCCACGTCCTCGGTCGCCCCGAGCGGCCCAATCCGGACCCCGAACGAGACTGGCCCGAGATGGCAACTGAAGCGCCTCGACCAGGAGCTTCTCCATGAGGCGGCCATAGTCCAAGGCTGGTCCCATGCGCCATTGAGTGTGGTGGTAGAGGACGAGACTGATTGGTTCCGGGGTGCAATGACGGAAATTTGTGATGCGTCTATGCCCCGGACATGTTCTCGTCCTCCCAGAAGGTGGGTGTATTGGTGGTCGCCTGAGCTCTCGCAGTTGCGAGAAGCCTGTATTACGGCTAGACGCCAATACGCCCGATACCGGAGGAGAAGGCGCCGGGATGAGGCCGAGGAGGCCGCCTTGTGTGCAACGCTCGTGGAGGCGAAGAAGGTGCTGAGGACAGCGATTGCAGCGGCGAAGGAGGCAGCGCGCGAGGAACTGCTGGCCACACTGGATCGCGATCCATGGGGACGCCCGTATCGGCTGGTCCGTAATAAGACCCGGCCGTATGGCGTTCCCCTGACGCAGAGTCTGGAGCCGCAGTTCCTCGACGAGGTGGTGGCCGCTCTGTTCCCGCAGGGAGCGTCCTTTCAGCCCCCCAGCATGGCTCCGCCACTGGTGGAAGGGAGCGAGGACATGGGCGAGATCCCGGAAGTGACCCGGGACGAGTTCACCGCGGCCGTCACAAGATTGCGTGCGAAAAAAACCGCCCCGGGTCCTGACGGAGTACCGGGTCGTGTGTTGGTCCTCGCTCTGGAAGTCCTGGGGGAGCGACTGAGGGGGCTGTTCACCGCCTGTTTCGGGCAGGGAAGGTTTCCTACAGCGTGGAAAATAGGTCGACTAGTCCTATTGAGGAAGGAGGGACGTCCGGCGGATTCTCCGACCGGGTTCCGTCCCATCATCGTGCTCGATGAGGCCGGCAAGTTGCTGGAAAGAGTCGTTGCTAACCGCCTCGTCGAGCACCTGGAGACGGTTGGGCCGGACCTGGCGAACTGCCAATTCGGGTTCCGCCGGAAGAGGTCGACCATCCACGCTATTCTGAGGGTTAAGTCCCTAGCGCAGGATGCGGTCAGCCAGGGTGGGGTGGTAGTGGTGGTGTCGCTAGACATCGCCAACGCCTTCAACTCCCTTCCCTGGCCGTGCATTGAGGAGGCACTCCGGTACCATGGGGTGCCAACCTACCTGCGCCGAATCATAGGGGACTATCTCTCAGAGAGACGGATAGCCTTTCCTGACCGTAACGGGTGGAGAGAAAGCGAAATGACGCGCGGTGTTCCACAGGGTTCTGTCCTAGGACCGCTCCTGTGGAACATCGGGTACGATTGGGTACTGCGGACGGTCGCTCTTCCGGGAGTTGAAGTCGTCTGCTATGCGGACGACACTCTCGTGACCGCCCGCGGCGCCACTTTCAGGGATGCGTCATTGCTTGCCACTGCGGGAGTGGCTGAAGTGGTGCGCCGAATCCGCCGACTGGGTCTGGAGGTGGCCCTCCATAAATCCGAGGCGCTATGTTTCCATGGGCCGCGGAAGGGGCCGCCTCGAGATTCCAGTCTGATGGTAGGCGGTGTTGCAATTGCCGTCAAGGAATCGATGCGGTACCTGGGCATCGTGCTTGACGGCAGGTGGAATTTCGGCGCCCACTTCGCCGAGTTAGAGCCGCGCGTGACGACGGCGGCTGGCGCGCTGACACGGCTCATGCCGAATCTGGGAGGACCAGAAGCGTCCTGCAGACGCCTGTATATGGGGGTCGTGCGGTCCATGGCCCTTTACGGGGCCCCTGTATGGGCGGAGGCCCTATCTCGTCAGAACCTCGCCCTCCTGCGAAGGCCGCAGAGGCTGATGGCGACAAGGGCCGTGAGGGGATATCGCACGATTTCCTTCGAGGCAGCGTCAGTGCTGGCCGGTTCCCTGCCCTGGGATCTGGAGGCCAAAATCCTCGCATCCTTGTTTGACTGGCGCGAGGAGGCTTCGGCTCGGGGTGACCGGTTGGCACCAAGAGAGATCGCGGGACGCCGCGGCGAGCTATATCAGCGCGCCGTAGAAGAGTGGTCCCAACGGCTGGAGCAGCCCACTGCTGGGAGTAGGACCGTCGAAGCGCTCTGTCCAGTTTTGGGCCAATGGTTGGCGAGGCAGCACGGCCAACTGACTTTCCGCTTGACGCAGATACTCTCCGGGCATGGATGCTTCGGAGGGTATCTGTGTCGCATAGCGGGTCGGGAACCGTCTGCCGTTTGCCACCATTGCGACGGATGTGCTGACGAGGACGCCCAGCACACCTTGGAGGACTGCCCAGCCTGGGACGAAGACCGCACGCAGCTGCGCGCGGTTGTGGGGGACGACCTCTCCCTGCCGGCTGTCGTAAGACAGATGGCCGACAGCGAGACGTCGTGGACAGCGGTGCAGGCCTTTGCGGAGAGCGTAATGCTCCGCAAAGAGGCGGCGGAAAGGGAGAGGGAGGATACAACCGACCTCCCCATACGCCGTCGGCGCACAGGGCGCAGGAGGCGGGCATACGCCCTGCACCTGCTGCCCCCACAATAGGGCCGGTCGGGTGGCGGAAACGGGATTTCCCGTCGCCCGGCTTAACGGCCCCCGGGTAGAAAGGCGCGCCCATGCCAAGCGCGCCTTTACCCAAGCGGGTAGAACTGAAGGCTGACGAGCCGTCCCGCTGGCCGCTCCGAGGAGAGCGGCCGAGCCGAGGCCGCCGTGGTAGCGGCCGCCGCGCCGGGACTGTGGAGCGAGAGTAGCACATGGTCCCGGCACAAATGCGGTCGGCGTTGGCATCGTGTGGTTTTAGTGGGTTCAAGTCCCACACACCTGTCCGGCTTCCCGTGGCCGGATGGACGGGACGAGGGTCTTTCCACACGTTAAAAAAAAAAAAAAAAATAGCTCCGTATAGGTACGTATAGGTCAGTCATATTATATATTTCCGTTCCGAAATGCCAGTAGTTTGTAGCTTGTGAGATATTAACTATTTAATATAAAAATTGTAGTGAAAAAGTGCCTGTCAGATCTTATTTCTGAATAAATTATTTGATTTTTATAAAGTACATGGTCAAAAAACTTATAAAAAGCATGTTATTATGATTGCGATCGAGTGCTGATAAAAAAATATAGACAATAAATAGGATTGGCTAAACAAAACATATAATGGTACCGGCGATGGTGTGTAGTTAGCTTAAACTACCCGTTCAGTGAAGTATTATATAATCTGTGACTGTGCCAAGGGTAATATAAAGGGATCAAAGGAACTTTGTGTGAACTATTAATTAAAACTATTGACTCACGGGGTCACTTGTGAGATATTAACACTTAAGAGCGGGTTATACTAGTTAACTTTAACGTTAACTTTAACCGCCGTCGTATAGATCAAATGGTGTACTTTGAGTTTTTCTGCGCAGGTTAAAGTTAACGTCGAACATTTAAGGACAAGTTATGTCAAGGAAACCTGCACATTGGTTGATTATTAACTTGTGTGTTAAATGGAGAAGACAATGCCTAACCACTCCATGAATAGTGCCAAGTAAGTTGTTGTGTGTGTCTCATTCAACGTAATGACCACGACCCTGATCCGTGAGGAAATACGACTATGAAGAAGATCGTAATCTAATACGATTACAACGACAAGGGATGCCGACGATTGTGCGAAGTGGAGACAAAAAAATAGGAAAGCGGACCCGCGGCTCCGACGCTCAACGGCTGAGGAACCATCAAAATATTCAGATGAGAGAGAGAAAGGAAAAGATATACCAGAAGCTGTAGTGTTTACTTATTTACCTACTTACAGAACTTATGTAACACTACGCTACTTAAAATAAACTTTGTCGGTTTGGTAAGAACTAGGTGGGATTACTCTAGAATGCTTAAGGCGCGAGGCGAGGCTCAGCTATTTAAATTGTCTACATTAATACAATCCTATAAGCTTTTCTTCGTGTCGACTCGGAATGGCGGACTGTATGTAATTAATTTATTATTTTATAATATAATTTTGGACCAATATGTGGCTACGCAATTATGGCTCCTTCTCACGAAATTTACGTAGAATTTTTTTTAAGAAAAGACGGATTTGAATAAATGTAAAGTTTGATTGAGTTAACAGACCACGTTTTTAAAATAGACGAGAAAGTGGACTGATCATTCCGGCGGGCTTCCTAAAGCCAAGGGCCTGATTTTCACGCAATTTAAATCCACTTAATCAGTTTTCTCCATGTTTTCTGAAGGCTTAGCACTTTTACTGCATTTACAAAAAATCACCGTCGCAAAAGTTCGAGCTAACGCATCGATCTAACTTTTTCGTTTGTGAATTTGATAAATATACCATCGAACACATTTGGAGAAAATCTATGAAGTGAACTTTGATTGCGTGAGAGTCGGGCCCCTGATAAAACTAGTAGTATGTGGCATTGCTAAATATTATTTAATATTTTAGAATATGACGTGAAAAAGTGCCTTTGGAGGCCTAATTTCTGAACAAATGATCTGATTTTGATTTGATTTTTTGAAAACGGTATAGATGTATCATCACATCATCCAGCCTATAGTAATCATAGCCAATAAAGATTTCTTATGAAAACAAACAATTATAAAAGTTTGCAACGCATCGGTGACCCGCATCGGGTTGTCATTGTCTATGTGCTGCGATATTTGCTTTCCATGAGGCCAGCGTGATCGTTGAGACACCCTCAAACCAATGCTAAAATAAAAACATATTTAGACGTTCCATTTAAATAAACACACGCCAAACGTGATTTATTCACAACACTAAAATCCCACAACATAAATATGCCACTAAACCGTTCAGGATACGTATTGTTTATCAAAAAATAACCCCCCACTGAGTTTATCGAATCAAAACGGACGAAGGAACCGTTAAACTAATCTTCCGCGCGAATCAGATTCCACATAAATCAGGCTTCAAAAAAAAAGGGACATTTTCCTAGATATAAGGCGTTTCTTTCTTTGTACACGTATATTTACATAGACTCAAATATTTGTTTAGACGTTCGGCCTTGACTGGTACTTTTTTATGTCTATTTGTTGTTTCATCGTGTATTCCAACCTGCACACTTTTCATCACATTTTTATCAATTTATTTTCTTTATTACACAATATACTTGGTATTTTTTAATATATATATATATATAAGACCTATATTTGTTAATTGACGTCCTTGGAGAAAAGGCTGCGGTGAAGTTTGTTGCGCCGCTTCTTCTTCACTTGCGCTTTGGAAGCCGGCAGTAGACTTAGTTTAAGTAATTTTTTTGACGTCAATAAGTGATGTATATCATCCTAAATTGAATAAAGAATTTTGAATTTGACTTGGTCAATTTTCTGTTTATGTATTTTCGGGTTGAATCTAGTAACTGAATTATGAAACAGATATCTTCAGCCGATTGAGCTGTAATTTTGTACACACGTTTAGTTTGGATGACAATGCATTGTATGATAAGCACGAACTAATGGTAGGAACGGCTCCCGACGAGGGATCTCCTCAACGGTTTACTCCACGGATAATTTTTTTTTGTCATGCAATGAGACCTCTCTGACAACAATATAAGCTAAAATTTGTATTATTATTATAGGCATTATTTCAAAGATTATTTTAGCTTTATACAGAGCAGGACAGAAAGCGGGTGGAGAGGTCAACACGGTCCAAAAATGGGTAGAAATTATACAGAGGCCTGCCTCGACTCTCAATCTTAACGTGATAACAAGGGCTATATATTAAAAAGGGACGGAAGACCCCAAGATTTATCATAGGAACTCGAAAGTAAACTTTAGGGGATTTATTTTTAGGTTGTACTGTTTGTTATCGTTTTTTTTTTTTCTTATAGGGTTTTTGGTTTAGCTGAATATAAAACAAGATTATGCATTTCGTATAGGAAGTTGTTTTTTTTTTCAAATCTCAACCAAAATAGTTCCTAATCAACTACATGCTAATAAACGCGAAAGTGGTTCTGTCTGTTCCGCTTTCACGGCTAAACCGCTGAATCGATTTGGATGCAATTTGGTATGCATTTAGTATAAGCTCCCCGTCCAAATGTAGCCTACCTTTTTTTTGTACAAAACTCAACCGTAAATAGCTATAATGGGGAGTAAAAGTTTGTATAAAAATCGCGTGTGTTCCGCTTTCGCAGTGTAATATACGCGGGCGTAGCCGCGTGCAAAAGCTTGTAATTTCACGCAATGAAGTTTATTAAGAAACATATATAAATGGTAAAAACAATGGTAAGGCGTCTCGAATCACCGACAGGAAAGGAAAATCAAGGAAGGTTAGCGAGCGGGTTGCAAATTTCCTTCCACGTCACTCGCTGAAATAACGAACGCCACGGATACGACAGATAGGCAAACTGTTGGGAAAGATTCATTTATTTATTTACTACGCTCCTGTGAGAATAAATAAATATAAATAAATATATAAATATATTAGGACAAATCACACAGATTGAGCTAGCCCCAAAGTAAGTTCAAGACTTGTGTTATGTGATACTAACTCAACGATAGTATATTCTATAACAAATACATATATAGATAAACATCCAAGACCCGGGCCAATCAGAAAAAGATCATTTTCCATTATGACCCGACCGGGGTTCGAACCCGGGACCTCTCGGTTCAGTGGCAAGAACATTACCACTGCGCCACCGATATATAGTATATATATTTATCAATATATAGCGATAGAGTTATCCCAAAGTTAGAAAATTGTGTTATGGGATAGTGATTCAACGATACTATATTGTATAAATACTTTCGGGAATTTAGGGATAAAAAGTAGCCTATGTGTATGTGTATTTCAGGATATGTTCTAATTGTTCTACCCGTGTACCAAATTTCATAACAATCCATCTAATAGATTTGGCGTGAAAGAGTAAAAAACATACACACATACATGCTCATAAACTTTCGCATTTATAATATTAGTAAGATAGATAAACATCCAAGACCCAGATCGATCTGAAAAGGATATTTTTCCATCTTGACCTAACCGGGAATCGAACCCGGGACCTCCAGTGTGTCAGCCATGAGATGACCTTTAGATTACAAAGGACGTAATTTTTTTTTAAATCTCTATTTTTACACACAGATAGAAGCATAAAATAAATACGCAGACACTATTTTTAACAGACTTCAAACAACGTAGGGTTTCTCAATTTGTCGCGTTTTTTTATTATATTACGTTGTAATATCAATATTATTTTCTTACGTGGATATTGTGTTATTGAGTACACTCGTTTGTGTTGAGAATGTATATTATCTTCATATACTAATTACCATGAAAATTACGTCCCTCGCCCCATTAAGTGATGGAAAAAATATTTAAAAAAACGGGGTTGTTTGTGAAATTAAGAGGTCAGAAGTACTTGGGGTGCAAGAAGTTGTTTGTTTACAGTTATAAAGAAAAACTCACTCAGCGCCCTAAGTAAGTGATGGAACACTGCACTACGCAGTGCGACGTTGTAGGACGAGTCATTACGGCGACGATATATGCTACAAGTAAATACATGCATATACATATTGTAAGGAGGTGGTACCGGACAGACACTGTTTGGATCTCGAATTTATGTTGTAAATACTTTTATTCTTATCTGAATAAATTCTCAATTATTGTAAAAGGCAGGTAGTTGGTTTCAAGTGAAGTAAATAAATAACATGTTACAATATGTGGCAAAGATTTTACAAACAAACTTTTGTTGTACTCATCGCCCTTACATCCTGTAACTGTATTCACCAATGAAATGATAATAATAATTCCTCAAGTGTCGCGCTGCCTTGCCACGTTTGTCGTTCACCGAAGACGCCGGGACACGGTACAGGCAGGAAGTAACGTCTGTTTTTATTTCTTCCAACACTTTCTGCACAGTTGGACATAATTAGAATTTTTACAGACCATTTGATCAAACATTCACTGTTGCCTTTAGTTTCAAATGCTTTCTCTTGCAAAGTGAATACATACTTTGCAATTTTTATTATTTATTTAGCTTAACATCAAGTGTAAATCAATTTTGTTAAAGTGTAGAAAACAATTCCACCACGAATCAATTAACCTGTGCACAACAGTGCCTAGTACGCTATTTTTTTTATCGCGCATGTTATAAACTCTTACTCCCATTATTGGGGGGTTGGGGGGTTTATTTTTGAAAGAAAAGTAAGCTATGTTTGAACTGGATTCTTTAACTAAATGCTTGCCAAATTTCTTCAAAATCGGTCCGATGGTTTAGCCGTGAACGCGGAACATTAAGTATAGATACCCCGCTGACAGTAAGGCGTCATCCTTAATCCTCAAATAACATAAATCGTTTACCTAAACGCCTTAACTCAGTCCCTAGGGCACTGTCTGGTTATAATGCCTAAAACTGTGATCGCAGGGGCATGCAAATACTGCTCATATAGGATAAAATGGCCGCCCCGGGCGTTGTGAGCGACATGTCTCGCAAGACAAGTATTTTTCAATGTACAGGTTATTTATGTCCTTCCATATTATTATGAAACAAAAGCGATAAACTCGAAAATTACTGCACGTGTGATCCTGAGGAAGGTTTAGGTGTGTAAATAAATAAAAATATATAAATATATTAGGACAAATCGCACAGATGTAGCTAGCCCCAAAGTAAGTGGGAGATTTATGGCATACTAACTCAACGATACTATATTTTATAACAAATACATATATAGATAAATATCTAAGGCCCGGGCCAATCAGAAAAAGATCATTTTCCATCATGACCCGACCGGGGATTGAACCCGGGACCTCTCGGTTCAGTGGCAAGCACTTTACCACTGCGCCACCGAGGTCGTCAATTGTAATTATGTATCGTAAATACATTCATTACATACAATTTTGTATGTAATTTATTACGTTTTACCCGAGCAATAGGTACCAATTAGTATTGGATAGATAGGTAAATATTGTAGTATCTACATAAATTATATTAATGGGACATAGCACGAACCTTTTTTATTTAATGTTGCGTTTCAACGACCTTGTAGTCGCCGGGGTCGTAAGTAAGACGTTGTATTAATGTGTTCGAAAAGCGAAAGTTTCAAAAAACACAAATGCTTGTTAAAAAAAAAAAGTTGCATTTTCGATCCTTCGAAGATGGCCTCTTGATTTCGGTTCAGCATAAATTACACCAAAATTCGTTTAGATATTGCTTGTAAAATGTTATTACTTTTGAAAAAAGTCATAAAGAATCAAATGATTGGTTCGAGCATAATAATTAAATTTTGGGTTTCATATGCCACAAATGAGGAAAAAATAATTCTTCCTTCGACCGAACAATCTATCGGCTTCGGTGTTTGCTTACCATTAGGCGACCCACATGCTTGTTCGGCCACTATGCTATAAATATAACTCTATTATTTATAAAGTATACAGTATATATTTAAAAAACCCGCATGTCCGTAAAATCGTATAAAATCTAAGCATACATAGGGACAGACAGCAGGAAGTGACTTATATTTTTATCCAAGTTAATTGTGTTTCACATCGATATATACACTCGGATCAAAATCATAACCTGTTTTCATATATCTTTTTCTAATAATATATAAAAGTACATAATGTACATAACATTATGTACTTTTATATATTATTAGAAAAAAATATTGTAAGAAACAATAATGGCCGATCTGGCAGATAGAACCAACACTGTTCAAATTAGTTTCTTTCGGCATTTCTTCTCAGCAGTGGTCGTTCCGAAATGTACTTTACTTTGTAGCTTGTGAGAAATAACTATAAATATAAAAATTGACGAGAAAAAGTGCCTGTGAAGGTCTAATTTCTGAATAAATGATTTGAATTTGTTTTGAATTTGTAGTGATGCGAAAGTTTTAATGAGCATAAGTATGTAAGTTTCACAATATCGCGTAAACGGTCACTAAATTTGAATGTTTGGTCCTTACTTATTTTCAATGAGAACAAAGCCCAGAGCTACGAATTAGTAAGTAATTAAATTTCTTGTTTACGATAAACTTTGACAGGTGTGTTAATTTATTGCTTTCGTAAATTATATTAACAAAAGTTTATTTAAATAGATTCTCGCATTTTGCCGTGATTGCGAAATTCACAATTTCGTCACGAGCATTCCAAACATAATTAATTATAGCTGATAATAAAAAATATAGCAGGAATTTTTTTACTGGCTCATGTTTTATTTTAAATTTTATTATTTTCCTTTCTAGAGGAAAATATAATAAACGCTGGATTATTATATTTTCCTCTGTGCCAGTATTTTTATGACACGACATATTTTTTTTTTCATTTTGTGAGTAAATATTTAGAAACTAATTAAATTACTGAAATGGTATCTCGTGTCAGGTTGCCGCCTGTGAATCGAAAAGTCCCAGGCTCGAATCCTAATCGTGCCACATGAGTTTGTATACAAATCTGACTCATATATAGTATTTTTCATCGACCACCACTTCCTTCCGGTGAAGGAAAACATCCTGAGGAAACCTGCACACTGGTTGATTATTATTAACTTGTGTGTGAAATGGCAAACCACTCCATTAGTAATGTCAAGAAAGTTGTTGTGTGTGTTTCATTCCATGTAATGACCACGACTCTCAGCCATGAGGAACACGACTATGAAGTCAGGTTGTCTTTGTCCATGGGCAGCGATGTTTACTTACCATCTGGCGACCTGCATCTGGTTGGTCCACTATACTTAAAAAATACAAGACAATTACGTGTATAATATATACTATTGTTATAGCTAGCGATTATTAGCAAGTTGGATCCATATATCTAAACCATAATTTAAGTCACTGGCTCTGGTGAAAAAGTTTATATAAAATCTAAATCTCTTTCGCATTTATGATATTACTTAGGCATAAATTTTGACGTTTGTTTTACGTACGCGCCGCTAACGTTTAGATATAATGGCGTATTTTGCGTTTTTCTGCGCATGTCAAAGTTGACGGTGCAACCCACCCTTAGAGTAAAATTCTTACAGAATACGTTGATAACCTAAGCTAAAAGTCTCAAAGTCATATCCTTAATTATATATCCTTCCCAAGCACTGATAAAACTGAAAAAATTTTGACTATTTATGGAAGTGGCCGGTAGCCATATTTTAAAATCTTTAATATTGGCAATGTAGCTGTCCACGTCGCGCCAAATGAAGGAAATTGCTTCATAGCCACTCGAGTGCTCCAACACGATATATAACTGACCTAAAATCCCTCTACATTTTAAAAGCTGTCTACTTTCCGTGCACAAGTAAATGCTAAATTGTTAAGGCATTTTCGTAAGAGGAAATTGCAATAAAAATATAGTGAAACTAGCTTTTGCCCGTGGCTTCGCCCGCGTGATTTTCCTACAGAAACAGTTATTTTTCTGGGATGAAAGGTACCCTATGTCTTTTTCCATACTTCAAACTACGTGTATCGTAAAAATTCCAAGAAGATTGGTTGAGTAGATAAAGCGTGAAGAGGTAACAAACAAATAGACAAACTTTCGCATTTATAATATTGGTAGACATAGTTAGGATAAGTATATACTTTACCCGTTATTATTTTATTTATAGTTCCCAGACCAGCTTCAAAGTAATCTATCTATTATTAATAAATAATAAATAAATAAACATATTAGGACAAATCACACATATTGAGCTAGCCCCAAAGTGTTATGGGAGACTGGTGTTAAGGGATACTAACTCAACAATACTATATTTTATAACAAATACATTATTAGACAAACATCCAAGACCCGGGCCAATCAGAAAAAGATCATTTTCCATCATGACCCGACCGGGGATCGAACCCGGGACCTCTCGGTTCAGTGGCAAGAACTTTACCACCGTGGTCGTCGAGGTCGTGTTATTTAACTAATATTCAAATAATTTAATGTTACTACTACCCGATCCGGTTTCGCCCGGGTAAAACCATAATCGGTCCATACTACCATACTAGTATTTCAAATGTGAAAGTCTGTCTATTTATTTGACTGTCTGTTCCGCTTTCACGACTGGACCGATTTTGATGAAATTTTGTTCGCTATATAGAAGTCCTCCGTCAAACATAGGATACTTTTTTTTTTTAATAATCCTCCACATTATAGTCATATAATGTCTGAAACGCTTTCGCAGAGAATTTCACGCGGGCGAAGCCGCCGGCAAAAGCTAGTATATTATACACCAAAATCTTCATCTTGAATCAATCTAAACTAAACTAAAAGTCTAAAGACAGGGATAGACAGCGGTAAGCGACTTTGTTTTATACCGTGAGGTTTAATAGAATAATGAGGACAAGAATGGATTACGTATGTACATTCTATAAATAGATAGATAGTTTGTGGCCGGGCTTACTCGACCAAATTAAACTGTAATAATAAAGCGCGCCAGTTGGACTGTCCGCCAAATATTCAGTTAATCACTTCCTGAATGTGAAAGTTAATACGCCTGTTTCATTTGTCAAAGCTAATTTGAAATTTAACAGTGCAATCTATTTAATAAGTTTCATTGTTTATTTACGTCCAAAAGTGTCGACAGTTTGTGTAACTATAGATTTATATATAAACACACAAGTTTATCTAAATCACTAAAACAACCATCCCCATTAAATAAATAATAACTTTATTGCATTCGACATAAAACGTCGAGTGACAAAAAATATCATGTCTATACAGTAAATTATTCAGAGTACAACAGAGTCGTCAGGAGACGACCCTGGGTGCACCAGATGCATCAGGTTATAAGTATCATAATAATGCATTATCATCCAAACTAAACGAGTATACAAAATTTCACGTAAACGTATACGTTGCAGTTTAAATAAAAGCTTGTAAAAGGGCACTACTTGACTGTCAACCCTTAAATTTACATATCATCATAACATTATGCTCTAGCGTTGAAAAATATAAAAAAAAAATTTCCATATTTCTGTAAATATTTCTTACAGACACATACATACGTGAGACTATTTGCGAGTCAATCGCTGAGACACATTAGGACCGACCGCACACGCTCCGATTTAAGGAACTACAGAAAGGGATGCAGGTATTTACAAGAAAGAGATGTAGGACGACCTTCCCTTTCTATTAAATACGTGCATATTCTTCTTTAGACTCTACATTGCATTGCCCTAGCGGCCTTAACCGATTATTTTTATTTATTTACACGACAATTTTTTTGTAACACTTAAAAAAGGTGCTCATAATCATACTTTTAAGCAGCCATTAAGCGAGCGTAAGCGGTAAAACATACCATTAATAATAAAATTCATGTTTTCCCTGATAAAGCAGCATCTTCAGAAATTCTTTCATTAGCAAAATACAAAAGACTGCGGCCTGAGCAGTATTTCTTTCAGCAAATTGCCTATAAATTTTTATTATGGCCGCTCTTATTTGAGGTACAGAGTTTTCTGTAAATAGGTTCGTTTTATTATGTAAGTGACCATGATTTGTTGAAGCTATTCAGAGATGTCCACTAGCCGGATAATGGGACATTTTCTTACCTAAAAAGAACATTCTGTTACACAAGATTAATCTTCATCTGTCTCATATGAGTGTTATTTTCTCAACCACGAAGCATAGAAGTCCAAGGTCCAATTTTCTACATATTCTTCTTCATTCTGAGTCTTCGGCATCATGTGATCAAGCAAACTTTGATTCCATCCTGTCAATGAAAGCCCATTTGAATAAAATTTTTAGAAATAGATTTGGTCGAAATTTTAAAACTTCGTTCCTAAATATCGAGAGTCAAACAGTAAATTTTGTTAGGAGCCAGCGATGACCCCCTACCCTTCACCCCGTTACACTTCACACTCCATTAAGTTACAGCTCCGGTCGGATTTATCTTAAGGATGGTAAATCGATGATAGGAACACGGGGTTATTAACCGACTTTTGAAAAAGCAGTGTCTCCACATTGCGTCCCACCACTTACAGGGTTCCCGTGGCGGGTTAGGATCTAAATATCCTTACTTATTATAAAAAGAAGTAGCCTGTGTCTGTATGAACAAGATAAACTAAAAACTCGTTACGGTGTGGTTTTATCCGATAGTATGATCCGGTGATTTAAATGTTATTTTATTATGGTTTTACCCGAATGAAGCCGAGACGAGCTGCTAGTAGAAAATAATATTGCTTTTATTATAATAATGTTACGGAGATCGAGTGTGTCATGCTCACTCAAATGGTCAAACTGGTGGCTGCGTTGTGGGCGGGGTCGTGAGGTTCTATTATGCGATGTGATGGCAGACCCATGCGTCTCGTGAACGGCTGCTGCCGGCGCTGGTCTGCTCGATTAGTAGTAGTATTAGTATAGTATAGTTTATATACATGTTTAATTTTTGACCATACTGCTTTTTATTTAAGTATTTTTTAAAATTAAAAGTATGGTCAAAAATTAGTATATAAAAAACGATTTTGACGACCTCGGTGGCGCAGTGGTAAAGTTCTTGCCTCTGAGCCGAGAGGGCCTTTGTCCTGGTTAGATCCCTGGTCGGGTCATGATGGAAAATGATATTTTTCTGATTGGCCCGGGTTTTGCACGTTTTTATCTAATATGAATTTGTTATAAAATATAGTATCGTTGAGTTAGTATCCCATAACACAAGTCTCAAACTTACTTTGGGGCTAGCTCAACCTCAGTAATTTGTCCTAATATATTTATTTTTAGTTTATTTATTTAAAAAATATAATTATGGTAAAGCCCTGCAGGCATGATAGGTACCAATACTATTTAAATAAGTTTATTTCGTAATTTCTTCTCAGCAGCGGTCGTTCCGAAATGCTTTAATAATAAATGTATAATAATAATATTTATAAAAAAGCTGTAGCTTTTTTGTAAATATTTTTACGTAGTAATAAAATATCTCTAAATAAAGCACTAATGATAACGCACGCAAACGCAACGCAACACGTCTACGACACTGTCGGTGTGGACATACTTACTAATGCATATGCATGCAAGACATGCATACTAATTCAATTACAACAAGTCATGATGTGCTCCAGAGGCAATGCGTAGTGTGGCAACCTCAAATTCTTTGACTTAAATGTCAAGGTGTTAGTATACTTTACTAGCTAAAACACGCACAGCGCTTTCGACCTCAATCCAGATTGAGCGATTCACTCGACGTAGTACAATCGAATCAATATAGCCGACTATCGAGCCCCTCAGATGTGATTGCATCGTTTTATCGAGTGCATTTCCTACCGAGTGCATACAGATGCGCGTATTACACGTACAGTCGGCGATAGAAGTGGATTAACTACTCGGGGACTTTTTGTTTCTACTTGATGCAATTATATGTCATTGCCAAATAAAAGAATGTGGTGATATAACTTTTCTTTTAGCCACGTTTCTGGCTTCTGGCTATTAATAACTAGACTACTTGGATGATGTTCACACAAATAGACACGGCCTGTTTCAATTTAAAAAAACAGAGGATGTGAATTAAAAACTACAATGATTTATTTACACACACGCGTGTATGTGAAGGAATAAACAAATCACACTAATTGAGCTCGCTTCAAAGTCAATTCTAGACTTGTGTTATGGTTATTAATTAACGATGTGAAAGTGAAGGGGGAGACTTTGCCCAGCAGTGGAACATTGGAGATTATAATTATTAAGCGCTCGTCAAAATGAAAATCCAACTTGTATTTCTATTTCAGATGTTCGTTTTCTGAGATAAATCCACCATTGTGCGTTAGTTCCTTTAATAAACACAAGCACAATAAACACAAGGGGGGTAAACACCCCCCAGAAGCCAGAAACGTGGATGACAGTTGTGTATGACAAACGTGGGTACGTTTACGTTACGTAACAACTAGTTTAATAACATAAGTTATATTATATATCAAGCAATCAAATATTATATATCAGTAAGATTTCTTTTTTTAATATTTAACATTTAAATAATTTTGAAATTGTTAAGTTTGTATCCTTTTACACTTTTTGACGACCTCGGTGGCGCAGTGGTAAAGTACTTCCTCTGAACCGAGAGGTCCCGGTCGGGTCATGATGGAACATAATATTTTTCTGATTGGCCCGGGTCTTGGATTTTTGTCTATATATTGTGTTTAAATATAGTATCGTTGAGTTAGTATCCCATAACACAAGTCTCGAGCTTACTTTGGGGCTGGCTCAATCTATGTGATTTGTCCTAAATATTTATTTATTTACTTATCAGATACATTGCTAGTTTTTCCTAGCAGTAAATAAAAATTAAAACTCTCATACAATGGTTGAGATACCATTGGCAAACTTATCTGATCCTCGAAGTGTGTCGTTACTGTAGAAAAACTAAATGATATTACAAAAATACTTTTATCCAGGTGTATGTCGTGCGTTACGTCGTAACTTTAGATAGTTACCATAGGTAGCTATGGTCACGTGGTACGTATTCTAACCCTCACCCTGTCTGTGCCATAAATATTCTTTGTGATTTCAAATGGAATGCAAAAAATGGACTGCGTAATCTGTATTTGAAATAGGATGAATACGACACATAGTACATGAAGCCGGTGAAGCTCAGTATCACAGGATTGGAACTGGGAGTGAATGTAGCGGGGCACAAGTCTAGCATGTACCTGTCTCAATGACTACTAATGAAAAATTGAAAAAATAGACAAGCCGTTGTAAATTGAATTAACAATACAAAATTACAATGTAGCGTAACTTTAAGAAAAATTCCACTGCCACAGAATAGCCAGAATCACAGGCTGATCTCATTTTTAAAAATATACATGACTAGAGAGTCAAGAAATGGCAAAATAAACTCATTTGAACAGTGTTGGTCCCTATCATGCCAGAAGGCCCTATACGCCCTATGATGCTTATATCAATCTTATATTATCATATACCATTCTAATGGTGAAAGAATTTTTGATTTCGGTAGTTTCGGAGATTAACCACCTTACACATACAAACTCACAAACGCTTACCTCTTTATAATAATAGTAAAGATTATATTAAAAGAACTAACGCGCACGCGTGGATTTATCTCAGAATACGAATATCCGAAATAGAAATACATGTTGGATTTTCATTTTGACGAGCGCTAAATAATTATAATCTCCAATGTTCCACTGCTGGGCAAAGTCTCCCCCTTCACTTTCATATCATTAAATTAGTACTCCATAGCACAAATCTCGAATTGAATTTGAAGCGAGCTCAATTAGTGTGATTTGTTTATTCCTTCACATACACGCGTGTGTGTAAATAAGTCATTGTAGTTTTTAATTCACATCCTCTGTTTTTTTTTTAATTGAAACAGGCCGTGTCAATTTGTGTGAACATCATGTCCGAATTTTCCAAGTAGTCTAGTTATTAATAGCAGCATATCCAGTGTAGTTTTGCATTAAAGTCATTGGTTCCTCTTTTTTGAGGCGAGAATTTGTTTGATATTCTATGTGAACCGCAAACTGGAGCGACAGCTGAATAAAACAAAAAACTTCCAATTATTATTATTACATGGATACCAGCCTGTGATCTGTGCGTATCTGTGCGTGTATATATACAGGGTGACTTTTTATACATTGGCAATATTTTGTCTACATGCTCAGTCGATGATTCTGAACAAATTTTAGTATGGGTGCAACTCCGAAATCGCGAAAAAAATCGGCAGTTCTATACAAAATCAAATACCTAAGAAAAATGTACGGTGAGAAATGAAATAAATGTATGTTAAGAAATCACCCTGTAGATATCTCAGATAGAAATCTATAGAACTCTTGGAATAAACTGATTGTACCATAGATGGGTGGGGAATGGTCCCGCCCTAGAATAGGACCACTTCATATCCACCCGTGGATGCCGTACGAGCAAACTGATTAGTATGCTCATACGTTTACTCATGACATGAGGAGACGCGAGGAAACGGGATTCCGTTTCCTCGCGTCTCCTCACGTCATAAGTCAGATTGGTATACAAAGTCAAGTGGCGCGAGTAGGATTCGAACCTGGGAATTTTCGATCACAGGTGCACGGTGTTTACTACTACTATCTTCCTGAACCAAGGTTATAGGACGTTTTTCTGGAAACCTTCGGAACTCGTAACATTAAATGTATATAATGGAAGTCATCAAACACGAAGGCGTAACGGCTCAATCTATAATTGAGCCATAAAGCCGTAATCCCTAACATTAAAAGTAAAAGCTAATAAAATTTGACTGACCTGGATGTCACTTTGACGTATTTTGGAGACACGTATGACCTATTTGGCTTTTGAAATCTATAAATAATTGAATTTTAAAGCGTGCAGACATTCTGAACAAATTTTTAGAACAATGTACTTTTAGTTCTGTCCCTCTCTAATCTCCTTTTGAGCGTTTCCTCGATTGGTTTCCCACCCGTAAAACCTCAATGCTCAAAGTCCACTTTCCTACATTTTCTTCAGTCAGCAAACAAATTCTGCTTCACAACATCAAGCCAGCACTTTTTGGGTTTGATCCTTCTGCCAGACGGCGACGGCATGGCAACACATTTGTTTTGCATTAAAATGAAGCCATTATTAGACATGATTTGATAAAACGATGAAGAAGAAGAGCAAGCTAACTGAAAGAGAAGGCAGGCGTTGTGTCGTATCGAGACCTTAAAAGCAAAGCCGAGGATAGAGAGGCGTGGCGTATACTCCACCGACAAGAGCATAGCTCGTAAATAAGAAATTATTTGATGGAATGCGATCAAAAGATAATTTTGGTCTCCGATACTAAAGTTCCTCGATCTATCTAGTTCAAAAATACCACTTCTTGCCTATATCTGTTATTTCGAAGGGTCACGTTTCTTTTTAACATTTTGTATCTGTATTTAAATACTAAATAAGTACATCATTCAATTCCTTTGGTTAACGTACCGAAAAATCATCTTACAGAATACGGCTGTTTGGTCATAAAACTCGTATTAATGACTGTTTCTGAGAGACGATAAAATTTATTGGGAGTAGGATTGGAGCGTAGTTAACCGAATGCGTGAACTTCGTGCGCATTAAAATGTAATATTCTAACATATGACTTCTCTGACGTGTCCTATAGACATCGCCCGTTGGCGATGAGTTAACAACTTCAATTCAATTGTTGCTATTTACATTGTACAGTATATGTAATTTAACAACTTAGTCTCCTTAGTCAATACGAATCTAATACAATATAAACCCTGGAACGGCAAACGGCTTCAATACGTGTTAATGCAGTAAATCAACTTTTCAGCAGTCAAGATTGCTGCCACAATCGCAGAGTGTTCGAAAACGTACGAGTATGAACGCGGCTTGCTCACATCGGCCTACACACTCACGATTCTAGTCAGCCTACGACTATGCCTAATTAGAACCGCCGGTTTAAATTAGTCTAAATTTAATTTGTATAGATATTTTTTTAGTTTTCGCTAATAAAATTTATATTGATAAAAATTGATGATGACGCTAGTGTGCGCGTGCAGCCTTAATAAACTAGTTTGTTTTGTTTGTAATAATTTGCAGATAATGAAACACAATCAAAGTATAAAAATTAAAGGGTATTTTTAAAGGCAACGGCGCAGTTATCCCGTGAAGGATCCTTTCACCAATCTTTTCAATTGATCTTCCAGTCGATCGGTATGCTTTAATTTACTGAAGGTTTTATGCCATTTTTTATTTTATTACAACTCGTCTCTTTATGTGCTGAAACGAGTTCTGAAAGAACCGGATATTGAACGGGTTCAATTACGATTCAGAATTCCAAAAATCTTATTTTGTCAAGATTTCCGATCATGCATGAAATTTGATCCAAGAAATAGATTTATAATAGTCTAGATAGCGCATAGTCACCTTACTATACAAACAGCAAACTTTTAGCTTCTTGCGTGTTGCTAGGCGCCTTGTTACACTAGATTCCTTGTTATACTTGAGTCCCATATTGGGTACTGGCCATCACAATTCCTCTGGTCGATTAATTGTTGACCAAAATACCGATTAGCCGTTAGACAACTAGTCGAACAAATCAAAAAACATTACAGGTTTGTAATTTATTTCATTTCTAATTTGATTTGGGACTCGTTACACTTTGCTTATCGTGTATAGATGTTTTAACAATGACTTGATAATAATAACTTTAAATCACGTTTAGTGTCCTCGGATTTATATTTATCTTTCACGCAAAATCTTACGGACAAATTGCGATGACATTTGGTACATGGGTAAACGGGTTCTAGGTGAAATAAAAATGACTAAAATTTCAATTTTATTAACAAAAACAAAATCCCGAGCTTCATAGTAATATTTAAATTAATCAATCTGTTGATATTCTACAAGTTGCGTATTTCATATATTTTTTAATCGTAACAGTGTGTTTCAATATTGCGTGAATTATAAATAATATTGGTGTCTAATTAATCTGTATATCTGTGAATAAAATACAATAATAACGGTTTTATTATTTCAAAGTATTTTTTTTTTTCAAATCATCGACATTACTCAATTCATCGCTTTAATACCTGTCATTTTATACCTCAATATATTTGTTTAATATCTCTTTCATTGATTTTATATCGTCGACTGTACTTTAATAGTAATAACTGAAAATCAGTGCTTTATGTCGTGGCGCAAAAATATCGATGAATTATGACCGTTTTGCTGTTACACATTAATAAAATCGAAAATTTATTGTTTGGATGATAATATTATGAGCACGTACTGTTGTGCTGTAATTTCTAGACTATTTTTGAACGATACAAATTAATAAGATATTATTTTTTAATAATTCATTTGCCTGAAATGTGAATTTTCCACTAAGACACTGATTTTTACGGGAACAAAAAAGCGCCAATTTTATTAAATTTATCAAAAATTTAAAAAACTCAAAACAAAGTAACATAATTCGTCGTAGCCTCGTAGCGCTGCTACGACTACATTGCTACGCCGTAGCTTGTGACGCTACGCACGTAGCACCGGTTATTGTAGCCACTTGAATTTCACTTTACGACACCGTGAATTTGTGCTGCATCTGAATGTAATTTAAATTTAGAATATCAATATTCCGTTTTTAAATTTAGAACAGTATCACGTTTCGATTGTTTAATTTTTATTAAAACAAAGTCTATTAATGGCCATTGTTTTTATTACGGCACCAGTAGTAAGTAGACCGACTGTTAAATTCATTCAATACATTGAATAAATGAAAATTATGAAAAGAGTATGTAAAAGAGATTGTAAATTAAAATTGTATTAAAAATATATTTTAATACTTGCTCCAGTGATTATATCATGTTGAGAACCCCGCAATACTCGTACACTCAGCTAAATAAACCAGCAATGTATCAACACTACTTCCCAAATAGTACATTTCCAGAAGCAGTGCCATTCGCCTCCTTTCCTATACATTTAAATGTTTTATGCTCTAACGAATCCACCGTCGACGCCGCCGATGCGCTAAAGCCGAGTGCTTAGGGTGACCATGCCGGTAGGCTAAAATTTAAACATATTTAAGATAATATAAATTACGTAATGTTTCAAATGTTAACTAACGGCCCGTCCCGGCTTATCTCGGGTAAAACCACAGTAAATTATACACCCAAACCTTTATAAGGAATCACACTATCTATTCGTAAAGACGGCATAAAAATACGTGCAGTAATTTTGGAGTTAATCGCGTAAAAACAGACAGACAGACTTTACAATATGTAACGGTAAGTTTATATCGGCTTTATAGAGGACTTTGTGTTATACACAAAGGATTTTATAATATTATACAATTCTTTGTTGCATCTTTTTTTTGTAGCCTTTATGTGGTCTGTGGTGTGATTTTGTTTTCGTTATTAACTAATAAAAATTTTATGGTGGCGCTAGTGAGCCGGGTTAGATAGTTAAAAAAATTATTTGCAGCAACAGAACACATACATCAAAACAAAAAATAACACAAGTACAACAATTAGGTTCACAGATAATCACTTGTAAGTAATATGTATGTGTGTTGCAGCAATACAAAATTATTATTAACCTAATTTTCGGCACTCATTGTAAGCATCATTGTAATTATATTTGTAATGACTGTTTGATGACTGTTTGAAAAAAAATGGACGGCGTGAGTTATGTCGCCATAATCGACATATAGACAATGGCCCTTATTATAATAAGGTAATTTAACCGACATCGCACCGACTTCCTGGAGTGATACCAGTAATAAGACCCATTGTTTTTAGCATAAGGATTACTTTTAAGATATAAAATCAAATCATTTATTCATAAATTAGGCAGTCACAGGCACTTTTTCACGTCATATTCTAAATTAAATGACGTTTACCAAAGCTACAAACTACTAGCATTTCGGAATGATCACTGCTGAGAAGAAATGCCGAAAGAAACTCATTCAAACAGTGTGTGTATATTTGTAGTTTAGTCTTAACCCGCTCTTCAAGCTGAGCACACACTCTTTTACTAAACATATTATTGTAACTGTAATAAATAATTCTCTTTTTAAAAAGCCACACTAACTCGCGGCGGGACGCCTTTAATGATGGTCAACCTAGCGACTCCTGGATCGAGTGAGAAATAATGTGGATTTAGTCCCAAAGCAGTAGCCGATTGCGGCGATCTAATTGGCGCATGTTGGCGAGGCTGTGTTTGGGTGAGGGGATATGTTTGTATGTCAAATAGACTGTTACAATCTGATCGCTATTTAAATTTAAACTACACACTTTTTTTACAAGTCCTAACAGATAAACACGTTTCACAGGACATACTTTATTGAATTTTGTTTAAACCTATAATTGATTCTTTTGTTAAACATTTATTAAACGACGAAAGTGATTTTCTAAAATGTATGTTTTAATTTATCTCTCTCTTCGCATGTTTTGTTCCCGGTTGTGTTCGGGGCTGTGACGCCGCGTCCGCAGCCCGCGGTCAGGAAAGTAGATAGAAAGAAATCGAATCTTGAATCGAATCGAAGAAAAATAAGATTTTACCATTTTGACTTTACTTTTTTAATATTGTTAATGATTGCATAAATTAATAAGTTTTATAAAAAAAAATGTCATTTTTGACACACATGCTTTTACGTTTGTCTGTGCGATCTTAATGCATTCAATGTGTAAAAATAAAAGTCATCCAAAAAAATGTCCGTGCAGTAATCCGTTCAGGAATTCCCAGGTCTGGAGCCGTTCCTGGTAATACCTGATGGTATCACCGGGTTTGATTTATGATAATAATGCATTGTCATCCAAACTAAACGTGTGAACAAGATTTCAGCTCAATCGGTTGAAGATATCTGCTTCAAACTTGAGTTGCAAGATTCCACCCGAGACATGGGGACATACATGCCTAGTTACATTGCAAGTTGAATTAAAGCTTGTAAATTTCATACAAAAAGATACATGTACAGCAGTGAATGTCTCTTACAGTCAACCGGCGATCGGTTGCGAGGACCCTTATACAGTTCTTTATATACAGGGTGACATTTAATACATGGGCAATATTGTCCATGATTCTGAACAACTTTTAGTATGGGTATTAAAAACTACTTTCTATGCAAAATTAAATACCTCTTGTGGAAAATGTATGGATCAGCCGATTTTTTTCGCGATTCCAAAGTTGCTTCCATACGAAAAGTTGTTCCATACGAAACTATGGACTGAGCATGCAGATCAAATGAGGCCAATGTATAAAATAAGAAAGAAAATAAATAAAAAATCTGTATAAAATCTAATCCCAACACGAGCCTACGCCGCAGAAATAAAACCGTTACGTGCCTCAAGATAAATGTGTCTCGGCGGAAACCTTCTGATTTATAGATTCTCAAATATTAAGAGGCTCTCCGTAACATTATTTGTCCATAATGATTGTGGATTGATGTAGTGGACGACACGTTTAGTGGCCATCTTGTCAAATTGAGACTTGTGGCCGTGCAATAGTGAAAAATGCTTTCATATTTCCGCGTGTTCTCCTCTAGGGACTGATTCCCGTGAAATTTTGGGAGCTGGTTCGATAAAGATATTACGAACATCGATAGCCGAGGAATTTTTTAAAAATTTATAAAAATGTCGGAGTTGGTATAGGTAAGGGGTAGGCCTTTAGCATTTTGTGTTTTGACAATGACGATAAAATAACAAAGGATTTTTATTTACGCCCCTCTTAAGTAATATCAATGATGAATGAATAAAAATGAATGATTTTAATTTAATATTAATATCCATTTGAAAAAATCTTTACGTCCGTTATTGCATTTGACTGTCAGTAATTATAGTGTATTTATTGTATAAATAAAAATTAATTAAGAAGGTTAAAATATTTATTTCAGTAACGTAGAATACTTCTTGGGATTGGGCGGGTCATGTGAGCCGCATGGCGCCGGAAAGATGGGAAAGAAGAGACTGATGATGGGAAAAGATCGCAAGGCAAGCCGAAGGTGCGATGGTCTGACGAACTGTCGGCCTTCGATAAAGATTGGCAACAACTGGCGGGGAATAGAAGTGGTTTGAAACAAAGAGGGGAGGCTTTTGCCCAGCAGTGGGACCTGAGAGCAACATAAAAAAAAGAATACTTCTATTTAATTAACATCCAATTCCACCAATAAAACCCAGTTTCACTATTGTTGTCTAAATCAGGCGTCAGTTAACCATTAAAATTAACAGAGGTTTTAAAGTCGTTGTTAAATCTATAATCCCAAGACAGAAAAATAAAACCAAGACCATTACAAAATCGACCAATAATTGACCTTCTGATGAATCATTCACTCGAATTCGTTTGCAGCTAAAGTTCTGCGAATTTAAAAAGTTAAACGAGTTCCGCAACTCTTGACTGTGTCTACCCCGTAAGGGCCACATTCGCCATAATGTATCTGTAACAAACCAATCACGACAAACTTAGTATTTTTGACAATATATTTTTTTTCATAATCATAGATTTAGAAAGGGCGCGGGTCTTTAATAGTTAAAAGCCTTCACTTTTTAATTTTATTGCTCCATCGTATAGCCCAAAGACGATTTTGCCAATGTCAAGTGTTAGAGACACTTACTGGGATCTCAACAGAAGACGTCAAATAAATGTAACAGATCTTTTAAAAAATGGTGCTAAGTAACTAACAAGATATTACATAACGTAAATAAAGCCGTTAATTTTTATATTCAGTAGTTTTCCGCAATTTTAGCGTCGCAAACGACTTGATACAAGGTATATACCTACTTTATCACATAAATATATAAAACGCTGCATTATTTGCGCGTTTGCTTACAGAATTTTCTTATGGTAGGGCTGTGCAAAAAAACGGCGCCTCGTATGGTATCCTCCCATGAATACCATACGAGGCGACAAAAGTTATTGAAAAATAGAAAATTCCATATTCTTCTTAGAAAATTCTGTAAGCAAACGCGCAAATAATGCAGCGTTTTATATATTTATGTGATAAAGTATGAGTCTACATTGGCATCAGGCAAGCGGCCGGTCATAAAATAACAGCTAAATCTTTAAAATTGCAACGTTTACTTTTTACGCTACGTCGGACTTCGTAACTACACAGACACAGCCTCGATTGAAATCAGAAATACGCGACGATCAGATCTATGCTAGCTTATCGTGAAAGTTCATGTTTCAGACACCCCTTCTAATAGTATTTTATCAGCGCAATTTAATATAGTATCCGCTTTTAGATCTCGTGTTTTCGTTCATCTCGCCTTGGAAGAAATTAATTTTAATTTCAGAAAACGTCATCACCGGAAAGGAAACAAAATGGCGGCACGTATTTTCACTATCGACGCTTCATAAACAGCTGTGTGTTGACAACCCTGTTGATGCTAAAAGAAATTCTTACCTCCATTTTCCGGGCGCTTGTGGAACAAATTCAAGATTGTAACAGATGACATATTGTTTCATATAATATATAACCTCAAATTCTCTTTACATATATGTGCACTAAACAAGTAAACTCCGTTTTTTTTTTTCTTAAAAGGTTATAGGTAGTATGTTTTAGCTCGTTCTGTCAACGTCAAGTATGGTAAAATGCGATAGTGAAAAAACATACCTAAGCTTTAACTATACTATAACTTTTTATGTAATTTTTATGATTATACACAGCAATATAAAATTCAAACGGACTTTTTAAGAAATTACTTTTGTAGTTAATGGTTTTTTTTTTACTTTAGAATGTATAGGTTTGAATTAATATTTGAGTTATTTTTAACAATAAATACTGTGAAGATTGTTTACATATTAGGAAGCGATGGTGGTGTAATGGTTAAGACGCCCGCCTATGAATAGAAAGGTCTCAGGTTCGTATCCTACTCGTGCCATATGAGTTTGTATTATAAAGTAGTTTTCATAGGCCACCATTCTTGTTTCCGGTAAAGAAAAACATCGTGAGAAAACCTGCACACTGGTTGACAGTTTAGTTCCCTAGTGTATATGCGACTACCTGCCACTAGATGGAGGTAAGTAGTCGTGAAAGTCATATCAGATGTCTTTAGGCGACTTGAATAAAATCTGACACCAGTGTTAGCAATAACACATTCGATATGATGATGACTTGTTAGGACATGTGGAAAAAACGGAGTGTAGTGCACTTAATTCCGATTGGAACCATATTCCAGATCGAGTTTAATTCGGCATACGCAACATAGTTCATTTACGTCGGTCGGAATGGAAACCCATATGGATGGTGTGTATGGGTGGTATTATAGCGGTCATATTCTGGGGCGGAATAACACGCCCGACTTAAACACCTAAACCCATATTTATTTTGTGTTGGTACTCGTGCTAACTCTCCGCATATTTGTAATTTTTATCTGGTCATACTGGAGGTTTCGTTAAGTTTAGAAGTATTTTAATATTATCACAAAACATGACAATATTAAATTTTACAAAAAAGACCAAGTACTCATATTGTACAGAATTCCTTCTACTCTTTTTATTGTATAATCTTACTAGCGGCCCGTCCCGGCTTTTCTCGGGTAAAACCATAAAAATTTGCCTATGTTACTTCTGAACATTTTGTCTATATATGTGCCAAATTTCGTCAAAATCGATCCAGTACTTTTTAAGTATATTAATTACAAACAAAAAATAAGAATACGAATCTTTTCTCTTCGTAATATTGGCATGAATAAAACACAAATTCAAAGTATATTTCATGTTTCTTGTAAATTTAATTCATGTTTCTAAAATCAAAATCAAAATCTAATCATTTATTCAGAAATTAGGCCTTCACAGGCACTTTTTCACGTCATATTCTAAATTAAATGATGTTTACCACAGCTACAAACTACTAGCATTTCGGAACGACCACTGCTGAGAAGAAATGAAATGCCAGAACGGCTTACCATTTTTTAAATATAAATTTATGTATAATTTTTTATCAGTCGCGAAGCTCAACCACAATAGAGGGAACCTCCCGACCCGATCCATGACGCCGCCACCGGTTTGACCATTTGAGTGTGCATGACATACTCGAACTCCATAATCTAACATAATAGATACCTATGTTACTTTCAGACACTTGAAGATCACAAATCACGTATATGTTTTACAAGTAAATGTCAAAATATATTCAATAAACATGTCAAGAAAATATATAAATAATTATAAAAAGGTAAGATCAAGTGTGATCAATGTAAAGAAGATAAATCTCCTTTACATTACAAGAAATTATGATATAATTGTAGGTAAATATTCTTGCTTAGCAACAGCATATATATTTGTACCTGTTGACTTTGAGACTACCGGCGTTTGGGGATCTGAGACAAAGACTTTTTTGGAAGAATTGGGCCGCCAGATTTCCGAACGATCCAATGATAGACGCTCTACTCGTATGCCGTTCCTGGATCAAAGACTCTCCTTAGCAATTCAACGCGGTAATGCAGCTGCATTATGGGCGACCTTCGGGCCGGGTTCGGCACGGAGTGGTCTCATAGATTAATTAACATTTTGACGAAGCATGTTGCAGATTTCTTCATGTAAACATTTTGACGAAGCTTCTTGCGGATTTTACTGTTGTATATTTTGACGAAGCTTGTGGCGGATACTTTTCTGTATACGTTTTGAATAGCATGAAATAAATTGTTGTTATTAAGATTTTATAATATTGTAGATCTGTACTTCTTATATTTTAACAGAAAATTGTTAGTATAGTGTAAGTACTTAGCAATACTAAGGCGGTGGTGGCCCAGTGATTTAGACCGTCCGAATGTGATCGAATGGTTGAGGTTCGAATCCTCGTGACATATAAATAAATAAATATACCAGGACAAATCACACAGATTGAGCTAGCCCCAAAGTAAGTTCTAGACTTGTGTTATGGGATACTAACTCAGCGATACTATATTTTATAACAAATACACATATATAGATAAACATCCAAGACCCGGGCCAATCAGAAAAAGATCATTTTCCATCATGACCCGACCGGGGATCGAACCCGGGACCTCTCGGTCCAGTGGCAAGAACTTTACCACTGCGCCACAGAGGTCGTCAAATGATTTTATGTACTATGTTATTTATGTGATTTGATTTTGTATACCAATCTGACTCATGTATAGTAGTTTTCATAGACCTAGGAAAACATCGTGGTTAGTCAACCACGATACGATACGATAGTCACCAAGTAAATAGTCATTTACTTTACTATTTTATTGGCGATCTATTCTTCGGCGATCTTCACGTGTTCTCGGCTACATTCGGGGCTATGACGCCCCAAAACTCAGGGTTAGCGTTAAAAAAATTGTCTTCAAATTCGAAAGACTTATCTATGATTTTGCAAACCGCCCACCTGACGCCAACTCTCTTTGGCAATGGTATTGTTGCCTATCAGCTGTTAAGGCTGTATTCCTTAGTCGCCTCGTACGACATCCACAGGAGGATATGGAGTGGTCCTATTCTAGGGCGGAACCACACGCCCATATCGAGTAAGCGACAAATTTTCAACAAAAAAGGGTCGTAAAAGTTATGAATGCTTTTAGGCTACTTAAAGACTGTCAGACACAAATGTTCACAATATGTACCATTTGCTAAAATATTTTGCAAATAATTTATTATTTAATCTTGTATATTCAAAGCTCATTGCAATTTCATTATAGTATAACCGACTTGCAATGTCAGTTATATTATCGAATCCTCTTATTCCAGGAAATGGAGCTATCATCAATTAATTTACATTAACTTCTAAGGATTCCAATAGCTCGGTGCGATGTAATTAATATAACTTCAGATTACGCCACAGACAAACTGAAAATAGATTTATTGTATCTGCGTCATAAAATTATTCATAACTAGATGTTGCACGGGCCTACACTTCCGTAGGAATTTTGAAATAAAATATAGCCTATAGCAATTTTGGATAATGTACTTTTCAAATGGTGAAATAATTTTTGAAAAATAGTTTCGGAAATTACCCGTCTCAAACGTACAAATTCACAAAGTCACAAACGCTTACCTCTCTATAAGAATAGTATATGTAGATCGAGCTTATTAGACAGGACAGAATAGTGAATCCCTGTTTTATATTGATACTAGCTGCCCGGCCTGGCTTCGCTCGGGTAAAACCATAATACGGTACGATTTGATCCTTTGAGGAAACTCAACTGAAATCCAAGCTATATTTGTGATTCAAAAACGGTGCGTGAGAACAAAACATTCACTAAATCTAGACAAACATATAGTGAGATATTCAAAAAACTATATTTAAATATTCTATTTCTATTTATTTTATTATAATTCTGCCGCTTCGTACAAAAGCACCCGCACAATATTAAGAAAAACATTGCGACAAGCCTATAGCCGTTAATTTTCATGTTGCGGAAATGATTTCGTTTTATCCACTGAAATTATACAAAAATGGCACATATTAACATGGCACTACCTGTCAAAATCATTGAGAACTCTTGAACGAATTAAAATTCAAAATTCTTTATTCAATTTAGGATGATATACATCACTTATTGACGTCAAAAATTACTTAAACTAAGTCTACTGCCGGCTTCCAAAGCGCAAGTGAAGAAGAAGCGGCGCAACAAACTTCACCGCAGCCTTTTCTCCAAGGACGTCAATTAACAAATATAGGTCTTATACATAAAAAAATTAGGAGGACGAATTTTCATCATTATTAAAAATGTGAAAATTTGAATGAATAAATAAATAAAATAAAAGTTGAATTTCCTATAAAATTATTGAAAATTGTCACACAATTATATAATTTCTAAATTTTTTGTCCGGTAATGGATTGTAAAAGATAGTAATGGATTGTAAAAGATAGTAATGGATTGTAAAAGATAGTAATGGATTGTAAAAGATAGTAATGGATTGTAAAAGATAGTAATGGATTGTAAAAGATAGTAATGGATTGTAAAAGATAGTAATGGATTGTAAAAGATAGTAATGGATTGTAAAAGATAGTAATGGATTGTAAAAGATAGTAATGGATTGTAAAAGATAGTAATGGATTGTAAAAGATAGTAATGGATTGTAAAAGATAGTAATGGATTGTAAAAGATAGTAATGGATTGTAAAAGATAGTAATGGATTGTCAACCAAACAAAATGTGCGAATAAAAATTTTCAGCTCAATCGGTTGAGGATTTGCTTCAAAATTGAAGTGCACGATTCCACCCGAATACACATAGGGACATAAGGACATAGTTACATTGCATTAAAAGCTTGTCAAAAGTAATGTTTCCATGGGGAAAATCACGCGGATGAATCCGCAGATAAAAGCTAGTAGACTATATAAACAGGGAAGATTCCGTTTGCGTCGTCTATTAAGACCCATGTTCCATGCTTGGTTGAATCCCTGACGTGCTATTTATCTTGTCAGTTTACACCTACGCGGAGTTTGCGCGGTACAATTAAATTTTAATAATTCCGTAAACTGCAGATATTGTATGGTATCCATTATTAACCTAGCTACCCACTACCTACCAGCTTCTACAACTACCTATTTACTCTTCCTTGGGAATTTCGTCAAAATGTCGTTGGGAAAAGTCTGGAACTTACTTTGGGGCACGCTTAATCTGTGTTGTCTATATAAAATAAACCATAGTTAAAGCTAACGTATCTTTTGTCTCATTCTGTCAATATGAAATATTGTAAAGTGCGATAGTGACAAAACATATTTTAACTCAAAGTATGTTTTAACTTTTATACGAATAACGGTGTATATGCATATCTCATCAATTTAGCAATAACAACTATAGGTACATGAGTAAAATTGGCATAGAAACCCATGTGACGCAAGTACTATACGAATCTGGGACCAATCACCACCGCTTCGTGCATAATATTTTCTGTAAATATAAATAGCTGGCGCAATCCTACTAACATTATAAACGAGAAAGTTATAGTTAAGTAAGTGTATGTTTGTTACTCTTTCACGCAAAATCTACTGGACCGATTGTTATGAAATTTGGTACACAGGTAAAATATAACCTGGAATAACACTTTTTTTTTTTCACATATAAAGTACAAATATATATAGTACATAATATAAGAACACTGACAAAAACCACAGAGGTACGTTTTATCCCAAAATTCCCACGGAAGCGAAGCCCCGGGGCGCAGCTACTAGTCCTATCTATCTATGCTAACAATCCCACACATATAGTAGCTCTTTATGGAGTTAACTGAGCTCTTAGGCTGGTCTAACTTAGGTTTTAATGTAGTTAGGTGCGGTCTGTTAATGTTACTTGTTTGTTCAGTCTTATTTGAATCCACGCCCGGAGCTAGTCAAATATTTATGGTAATTCGGGAAGGATAAAGCACGTGTTATAAAGACATAAGTCCACAATTCGTCTGCCCGATTTTGTTTTGTATGATTTCATACAAAATTTAAATGATTATCGGTAAATTAAACTCCCTATCTTATCTAAACGTATTCCCGGTTGTTTCGTCGGCCGTTGAGCGTCAGAACCCAGGGTCCGCTTTCCTAGAAATCAGTAATGATTGTTTGCCAGAAAACATTACAGAAAGATTTTTTCCAAGTATTTCGTCTCCTCTGCGCACAGTCGTCGGTATTCCTAGTTGCAAATGGTTTGCACGTATATCATCCTTGACGAAATTCCGGTAAATTAAACATAGGTACATTACATTACGTTACACTTTGACCATGAGTGAATTAGAAAAGAAATTCACTCGATATTTCAAGTCAATCAATCAAAATTACCTCCAATTGTGCCTTATTTCTGAAATAACTAAGTTTTGGCAACCACAGTCAGTGATCACAGTTCAACAAAATTGAAATTTTACCGAAACATGCAACATTGAACTGGCAATAAAAAGCAAACGGCAAGATTGAGGGAGGAAAGTAGCCAGCTCTGGCAACACTGCGTTAAAAATAAACAGTAAATTGCAACATAAATAACCTAAAAGAATCTGTAATTCACAAGCGAGGTTTGTGGAAGAAAGTTGCTCGTTTATCACAATTAGAGTGAAGGAAAAAAACGCGCGGGAAAAAACGCTGTTCTGCGACTTTAATTTTGTTTAGTGATGGCGTAATTAGCGCGTCGCTCTATGGTACTGTTTTGTTTTTCTGCGAATCGTTTTTTTTTTCGCGTGTGTGTGGCCAGCACTCGGTAATCTTTAACGTTGGGATTTTCCGCCACTTGATGTAACGTTAAGGAAGTGTAGACCACAAAATTACAATCGCTTTTTTCTCTTTGAACATCTAAAATCTGGCTTTTACGAGCGAGTTTCGATTTGGTTACTTTTGATTTTGTTTGATAGTCTTTCATTTCCTTTCTACATACTTATGTTATGAAACTGTTGGTATTTAAAAAAATGTGATTTCTTAAGAGTCAGTTTGTATATGTTTATTTACACAATTAATATTGTAGTTTGTTTACTTAATTATGTACTAAAGTAAATTATTATTGATTTTCGTAATTAGTGATTAAATTATGAACCATAAACCATTTGTTTTATTGATCTTTACACAATTTGTAACATGTATATCTACTAAAATATTACTTAACTGAAACACATTGTAAGTTAGTAAATCCCAAACATCCCCACCGTTTCAAACATTGAATTATTATGGCAATATTGCTAATAAACATCGAATTTCGGGATTAAAATATATAGAGGATCGCTAAACGGGGATTACGCAGGCGGGCGGCGGGATCCGGGAATTTGCACCCATTATCAGTGATTCGGGATTTGACACAATCCCGGGATCGGGAAATACGACGCTGTTTCGCTCATTTTGAAAGGTTTAAGATTTCATATAGTCTTACCCCTTTTTGTTATCGCGTTTAGAATGAAATGCTAGTTGGAAAGATGATTTTTTGCATGTAAAATTCAATCCTTTTTGGTTGTGTTACACGTAAATGATAGTTGTCGCAAACTCCGATTTAAATTTAATCATATTTAAAATGTATGTCATGAACATAATAACAAAATAATTCTATGAAAGCAACTTATTAGTGAAGTGAACCGTAAGAATGAATGAATGTGTCACAAGTAAATATTCATATTCGGCGCACGTATTTTTGCCTCATTTCCAAGTATCGTGACGGCATCTATGTCAAAACAGACTATGGCCAATATTTATCTATGGTAAAAAGTATCTTTGGGGTATTGTAGTATTTACATAATAAGACATTATTGACATAACGACATGGCTTTAGCACAGATTACATAATACCCCAGGCTTTAGTAAGTACTTTGTACGGATGTCGCGGCGTGTCAAACTTAAAACTAAACTCACCGAGAGGAAGGTGCGCGGCGCGCGGGACGCATCCGCAGTATGCTTTCACAAACGACAGAGCCCATAAAGCCGTCGGCGCATGTACGCGTCGCGTTTTTAGTCATTCTATTTTATATTTCTATTAACTGAAATAAATACAGTTATTTAGCCAACAATATTTGGTATTTTTACTGGCTCTCACACAACGGAGTACCTACTAATTTCATGCACAACGGTCAAGGAAGCCATTCCCACTTGAAGCACATATTTTAGGTTATATTGATTGGTTGTACTCATGGAATTAGTAGGTACCTACCTCAGGTACCTACTTCGTACAATCGGAGTACCTACTAATTGCATGGTTGTACTTTTTTATATAATAATAACTTTTGGCCACAACTTCGTATGTGAGTAAAAACCCGTTGCCCGTGGGAATTTCAGAAAATCCCTTCTTAGTGCTCCCTATACACCGAATTTCAGCTTTCTACGCCCAGGAGTTTCGGCTGTACGTTGTCTGTCAGTCTAGTCAGTTAGTCATACAGTAACGCAAGAGTTTTATATATATAGATTTGAAGGCAGTTCTAAATGCTTTAATATTATGTCCATGTTCCTAATTAATAATACACTTTTGTGAATATTTTTGGTTTATTCTGTGACCTTTAATATTGGTTCATTATTTAGCATAAACAGCTTGATCCTTGAAATATGAATCCAATAGAAGACGCATAAAATTTTTCGAAATATCACTCATAGTCGAACAACAATCACTAACATCATGAGTTTTTGATGCTTTGTTTAATCCATTTGTAATAGGTATGAAAATATTTATATACATAAAGGTTTATTTATTTATGAATAAACATTTATTTTCCTTCCCTTTCTAATTCAAATCGTAAGAGAAGGCAAGTTAAAATTACTGGATTCGCTACCTCGAAGCATTTTTGCAAATATATGTTTATAATTCTTAGTTCTTCGTTTTTAAAGTAATTAGTTATTTTAAAACGAATTTAATATCTTTATAAGTTGAAAAAGTTAATATTTATTTATACAGGTACTTAACTAACTTTATCATTGAGAACAGAAAATATATAGGTTATATTTTTTTTAATGACATTACAAAAACCATATATTTTCCGTCGCACGAAAATGTAACATTTTGCTTCCTCCATACAGGTGTCAGCTCGCTGTGAAAGCCGTAGGCGAACATAGTGATCATTGTATCTCATTAGTACCACAAAGGGCTTTGAAGGCATCAGAGTTAATGATCAATAGCTTATTAAGGTGGCATCTTGAGCCCGGCCGCATTATCTAAATATTGACTCGAAAAATGTATTTTTTTTTTTATAATTTTTTAATGTTTACTTATTCTTTGGTTATTTTATCAATTTTGATGAAACTATTCTAATAAGGCTAATAAAATCTAAAATATAGATTTTAAACAAGATAATTCCTCCTACTAATATTATAAAAGTTTGTGAGGATGTATGTGTGCATGTATGTTTTTTGTTCTTTCACGCAAAATCTACTGGACGGATTATTATGAAATTTGGTACACGGGTAGAATATAACCTTGAATACGGGCTATCTATGGCACAAATGAAAAACACTCCCTCGACAAGAAATAAATTTAAATTTATTCATGACTAGAAGTTGCCCGGAGCTTCACTCCGGTGGGAATTTTGAGATAAAATAAAGCCTATAGCAATCTTGGATAACGTACCTTTCTAATGGTGAAAGAATTTTTTAAATCGGTTCAGTAGTTTCGGAGATTACCCGCCTCAAACATACAAACTCACAAACGCTTACCTCTTTATAATAACAATATAGATGATGATTACGGGCTATATCACCAAAGAATAGAAGCACACTAAGGAGACAGGTACTTAGGAGCCTCTGACCTATTCCGTCTACATAATGAAAAATATTATTGTTTAGGCTAGAGACTTCTCAAATTCTAACGAGATTAACTACCCTAGGCCGCTATAGCTTTAATTAAAAGATATAACCTAAAAAAACTAACCTAAAAAATCTAGTGAATTTACCGACCTCGGTGCCGCAGTAGTAAAGTGCTTGCCCCTGAACCGAGAGGTCCCGGATTCGATCCTCGGTCGGAATGGAAAAATTATATTTTTCTGATTGACCCGGGTCTTGGTTGTTGATGTATTTGTTATAAAATATAGTATAGTTGAGTTAGTATCCCATAACACAAGTCTCGAACTTACTTTGGGGCTAGCTCAATCTGTGTGATTTGTCCTAATATTAAAAAAAAAACCTTTACCTGAAGCCATTCAAGATTACGCATGCACCATCTGTCCTTTCTCGCAGCTGCACACTTCCAAAGTGTCGTAAAATAAACAGAATTATTCATAATCCACCAGATTTTACTACCCACGCTCATAAAGCGTTCCAGGAATTAAAAATTAAGTCATAAAGTTAGCTAGCTAAAGCTTAGATAAAAAAATTAACAACACAATAAAAGGAAAGCGAAAACGATTGGAGAAAATCAGATTTTTTTTTCGTTGGAAAATCATCTCTATTTTAACCCCCGTCGCAAAAACGTCGCACGTTAAACTTATAACACCCCTCGGTGTTATAAGTTTAACGTGTCTGTGTATCTGTCTGTGTCATCGTAGCTCCCAAACGGATGAACCGATTTTCGTTTAGTTTTATTTTTATGTCATAGATAATTTTATCCCGAGTGTTCTTAGCCATGTTTCATGGAAATCGGTTCAGACGTTCAAAAGTTGTAGCGAAATTAATATTGGAAGTCGGGGGTTTTGTGATTTGTCTAACAAATATACTTGTTAGCAGATCAGGTATTTGCGGGGTTATGTTCAACGATAGGTAGCTTGCCGTCCATTATTGTTAGAAATTATACCTATCAAAGTTTTAGTCTTTGATTTAGGTAATTACAACAAAACAAAACATTAAAGATCCGAAATCCGACATCCGAAACATTAAAGACAATCGATCGAATAAAACTCGGAAGCGCGCCATGCATAGACATAATGCTTCTATACAATTTATTCCATACAAATCGATGTAAGCGCTTTTTTTGACATTTCCCATAAACTATAGACGAATTGGTAAACAAGACAGATGTATAGTGATTTTGCACGATCGATTTACGCACTCGTAATAATTTGATAATGGAGGTAATTTTTTTAAGAAAAGGATTTTGAGAAATGAATCATTGCCAAACATTGTTAGATTATTGTCGTATTCTAATGTAAATAAAACTTACAGAAATCCCACAATGTTAGCTAAATGGAAGAACATTTTAGAGAAAAATACAGTTGACAAATAAAAATACAAACTTGTTCAAAATATGTTAAATATCTTCGCTTTTAAGTTTTTCTGTTATTAACTTCAAGTACTGAGTATATATGTTACTGTAAAAGCCCGTATATAGGTAAATCTAAGTTTTTTTTTTTCAGAAAATCTTAGGATTTACCGGCATAGATTGGTAAATGTAAGGATTTATAAATAATTGACGATTTTTTCGGGCTTTTGCCATTAGAATTTAGTATATGCTAGGTTTTGCTACTGACGGCTGGTAAATGTTGGTTTTGGGAATAAAACAATAAGTAATTCTTATTAATCATTTATTTTTCAGTCAAAACCTTACTTATTTTTATGTAGGTATCATAATTATAAGATTAATTAGTTAACTCACTAATTAGCCAAATCCTTACCTATATTCAATTATTTACATTTGGTAAGTATTTTTATTTATAAATTATTTTATATTTTAAAGCTAAGGTTATACCTTCCTTTAAAATACTTCTTATATAGTAAAAAATAACGAAAGTAAAATTATTTTCTCAACATTTACCGTGCCTTTGATGTCAATCTTTAGATTTACCATGTGAATGGTGGTAAAAGTTAGAATCGCAAAATTGTTCGGACTTTTACCATTAAGAGTTGGTAAATCTTAGGTTTCAATTGAATATCTAAGGATTTACCGTAGTTCGTGCTTTTACAGTAACATATATATTAATTATAATATTCCTAGGAACCTATATTAGTCCTAGGAACCTACTCGTACATGCCAAATTTCAGCTTTCTATGCCCAGTAGTTTCGGCTGTGAGTTGTCTGTCAGTAAGTCACTCGGTAACGCAAGAGTTTTATATATATAGATTGCAACCGTTCTGGTGAAGCGTGTGTTGCACTTTCTAAAATAAGAACACAAGATATCCTCTGGTAAATGTCATATGTGTAGATCAAGGCATGTACCAATATGCAAAATAAATCTATCATTTCACACATTATCGCAGAGAGAAGTAGTTTGGTACTTCTCACACTATATATTTACCTCAACTTACACACAATATATAAATGAATATATTCATTTATATATTATTTTATTTTCCGTAACCTTGTTCCATTTTATTTATTTCTTTTACATTCACAATTGTATAACGAGTATCATTAGATTACCCACTGGGAAGTCCTAGCCTTATCTTGTAACCAACATTACTGGAATAAATACCTTTTTTTATTAATATTTTTTCTCTCTCATCATACTATCACCCACATATAAAATTAAGTAGTTAACGCCACACTGACGCCGAACTCTGCCACACACGCCGACGCGAATGCGTGAACATTGCGTAGTTAGTATGAGTGCTTTTATTTACCGCAATGAAAAGCCAGCTATGTATGAATACCGAATCCGCCAAAGTTTGGCTGTTCGACGACAGCGTGGAGCCGGGATAAAACTTAACGTACATTATTGATCTATTCAATCGAAATATGAGAAATCAAAAAAAAAAAACAAAATCAAAAATTCTTTATTCTCTCTACAATCTTAACATGATATAATCTAGATATGTTACATTGTACATAGGTTTCAATAAAAGAAGATTGTGACAGACTGATGCCTGAACTAAGCAGAGCCGGTATCTCAGTACACCAGCCTCTTCCCGCCTGCGGAGTAAGTTAAAGTACAATTACTAAGAGCGGTTGAGAAGCGGTGGTGGTGTAATGATTAAGATGCGCCCGCCTGTGGATCGAAAGGTCCCAGGTTCGAATCCCACTCGCGCCACATGAGTTTGTACCAATCTGACTCATGTATAGTAAGTTTTCATCGACCACCACTTGCCTCCGGTGAAGGAGAACATCGTGAGGAAACCTGCGCACTGATTGATTCTTATTAACTTGTGTGTGAAATGGAGAAGGCAATGGCAAACCACTCCATTAATAATGAAAAGAAAGTTATTGTGTGTGTTTCATTCCACGTAATAACCACGACCCTCAGCCATGAGGAATACAACTCTGAAGAGACGATTACTAAAGAGAGCACTGAGAAAGGAGATCTTATATAATATATATATATATATATATATTGCAGAGCTTGTACGATGCTTAGAAATTAATTTAATAATAGATATATGAGAATAGAATGGATAAATGAATAATAAATAAATAAGACTAGTCTTGTAGTCTTCAGTGTCATTGTAGTTTAAGCTTAGGAGATAAAGGGTAACATTTTTTTGCAACTAAGAAAAGAAATTATGAGTTAAAACTTTTAATTTTAAATATAAATTCTTCCGTCCCATAATAGCTGGGCGGAACCCAATAGAATATGAAATACACAATGCTATTAACGTTTACAAACAGACAAATAAATCTGTTGATAAGATCAGCAATTTAAAACGAAATAAGCATGGGATGGTTAAGCTGCTAATCCACTGTTCGCTGATTCCGTACTTTTGTTAAGCTGTGATTATTCTCTTTCTACTTTTGACTCTTTCATTTTATTCGTATGTATGTAAAACTCAATTTCCCGTGGGAATTTCAGGAAATCCCTTCTTAGTGCACCCCTACACTGTCCCAGGAACCTACATGCCAAATTTCAGCTGTCTATGCCCAGTAGTTTCGGCTGTGAGTTGTCTGTCAGTAAGTCACTCGGTAACGCAAGAGTTTTATATATATAGATTGCAACTGTGAAGGTTCTGGTGAAGCGTGTGTTGCACTTTCTAAAATAAGAACACAAGATATCCTCTGGTAAATGTTATACGTGTAGATTAAGGCATGTACCAATATGCAAAATAAATCTATCATCACATTTTTATCAATTTCTTAGCGATAAATAAAAATGTCTTGGCAAATTATGCCACACTAGAAAAACAAAATTATTACAAATTATTATAGTATTCCATTACACGATGTAGTTTTGTTACCAAAATATATAATAATCTGTTAATAAGCCAAAAGAAAATCAATACATTTTATTGATAAAAACGTGACGGCGACGCTAGTACTAATAACGCCTTAACCTTTTCAATAACATTCTCATAGAGGGTTACGTCATATTTTGTGGAATAAACGACTTTCCTGGCGATATTAAGGAAGTAGTTCGCTATTGCCTTCTCCATTTCACACAACTAATAAATCGAATTAGTATGAAAATTTCCTCAATAGAGTGCATAGTATAACTCATGTGAGACGAGTGAGATTCGGGTCTTTCTGTTTGCAAACATTTTAACCACTAGACCATCAGCGCAGCGCTACATGCAGGGCATATAAGCGTTTTTATGCATAATTTCTTAAAACTTTGCCCCGATAGCTGAAGTAATGAAATTTATTAGCTTAATAAGCCAAAGCATTTATTTAAAAAAAAAAACAAGCGGCTCGGTAAAACAATAAAAAATTATACACCAAAACACGAGCCACAATATCTATTAAAAATACGTGCATCAGTATCACTGAAAATCCATTGTCCAGTTTCAAAGATTGAGTGAAAAACTTCAAATCACATTTTAAATTATATAGTGTTTCTCAAAAAGGTACAAACTATAGTACAATGGACCGATATCTTTACAAGTTAGGGCGTTCACACAAGTCCATATTGTACTTGCATGAGTGCAGCGAGCGTCGATGTACCTAAAGTATTGGGCATAATGCGATTTTAATGCGCCAGTATTCGGTCGCAATGCGGGGACGGCCTACCATGTGTCCTAAACTCGATGGGAACTCGCAAAAACGGAAATAAATTATAATATTATCTTGCTCTTCAATATATATTTTTTTAATTTGGATGTGTGGTCGGTATCTTCTTGCTCCTTATCAAATCCAATTTAAATGGGGACGGCGCATAACGTCTTATCCTTCCACAACTGTCTGTTTTCTGTCATATTTTCATTCACTTTTAAAACTTTCGTATCACAACATTCTTAACACTCTCCTTCCTTCTTTTCTTCGGTCTTCCTCTTCATTCATATTCTTCACCTTTTTCACGTGCAACTCTTAGTTAATCATTATATATCCTTACTACGATAGCGGTATCTGGTATCTTATTAGAAAAGAAATGGCCATATGAGGTTGTCCAAATCAAAAGGGACCTTATGGCGCCCGGCACTTAGGCCATTATTTCCGCTGTTTTGTATTCGAACAACGGCAATTAAAACCTAATTGCCAGCCGCCATAAGGTCCCTTTTGATTTGGACGGCCACGTATACTAAAATACGCTACGCAAATCATGACGTTTGCGTAAGAAGCCAACAAATATGCAGGGAATAAATGTCTAGCTATGCTATTTCAATCGTAGGTCATAACAGAATTTGCCAGGGTGAATTCCACGAGCGTTTTGAACGCCGCCGTAGGCTATAATTAGTGTTTATTAAATTGTACCATACACAGTAATCTATTTAATTGTCCTATTTTATAAATAAGTAAAATACTGATACAATTTTAATTTTATAAACATATAACACTAATGAAACGCCACACGCCGCGTTCAAACAGTCGTGAAATTCACCCGCCAATGGTCTGACAACTAAGGATATCTAACACCGCACTAAATGGAGGAGGAACAGTAGAAAAGTGAATCTGGGACTCCGACGCTCTTCCTTATGTACTGTCTGCATTAGAGGTTAAAAATAAAATTTTTCATTTTTCCATCATTACCTTTATTCATGTAATACTAACTAACATTAATAAAAAACATTCTACAGAACCAAACACAGCGCACAGATCGAGTTAGCTTAAAATTTCGATAATCGTGTTAAAGGATTAATTCAATAACAATTAAGTTGTTATACCAAAGTATATACATCTACATCCAAAATAAATAATCCATCAAAATTCCGGTAATAATAAAAAAATATATTTTAAAAAAATTATACAAGTCTTATTTTAAAAAATCCACTAGTAGATACCCAAAATGCGGAAACTCGATCGTATTTACGGTAAATTAAAATATAGTAGTGATTTATAAAGTGAACGCAGAAGGCAATAAGCCTACCATTGTAGCCGACGTTAATGTCCGTGTTATAGTGCGGTGCATTGTTCATAATGCAGTTCATTGCAATCCAGGGGATAAATCTTGGAGGGAGTTTCATAATCACTGCTTGTGCTTGCTACTGAGATTAAACTCTATCCTAACTCTCTTGCGTCTCCGTGTATACAAATATATAAACTGTAATTCGTTTTATTCGTTTTATTATTATAAAATCAAACATAGTATTTTGTAATACCTACATACATATATTACAGCAATGCTATTTTCAGCTCATAAATAAATGTGCACTAATTTCTCAGTTATTTTAATAAGCTATGTATAAGCAATATTACGAAAATCGACTATATTTTTAGGGCGGGTTGCACCAGTCAAATTTCAAGTAAACTTTAATCAGCTCACCGCGCCGCTGTCGTTCAGATGAAATGGCGTACTTTGCGTTTTGACTGGTGCAATTCTTAATCTTTGCCATTACAAGTCCAAGGTTGTTTCAAAAATATCGTTCTCGAAAATGCTTTAAGTGAAAAAGTTCCATCTCCGACGTAAATCGTATCATCTCTGCCGTAAATTACATGAATTTTAAAACTGTTAAGACGTGAACTTTACAAACGTTAAAGTAGAAATGGCAAATGATTCGAGTTCCACAGATAAATGCATCTCACAAACTTGCAAGACGTTTATAAAACAAGTAACATTAAGAAGACTGGACTGCATTCTTCCCATTGTAGAAGATTACAGAACAAATTTTAATGAACGGGGCAAATAAGGGAATTCGTTTTTTTCTTATTTTTCACAAGCAATTAACACTTGTTTTTTTTTTAATAGTCTGTATTATCTATCCCACTGCTGGGCAAAAACCTTCCCTTTTGTTTTCCAAAGGTCTCTATCCTGAGCCATTTGTAGCCAACCACGCTGAAACTTGTCTAAATCATTCACCGCCATCTTGTTCGTGGACTATCTCCAATTAACACTTGTAAACTCGAAAATTATTTCATTAATGTCAAATCTATTTTGATTCTCAACTTCTAATGTTAAAATAAAAAAGAGGTATTTTTTAATAACAAAAACATTATTAAACGGTTGATACAAAGTCCTTGTAAATATAAATCGCTAAAGTGTAAGGGTAACTTGCACCAGTCAACTTTAAATAAATAAATAAAAATATTAGGACAAATCACACAGATTGAGCTAGCCCCAAAGTAAGTTCTATACTTGTGTTATGGGATACTAACTCAACAATACTATATTTTATTATATATACATATATAGATAAACATCCAAGACCCGGGTCAATCAGAAAAAGATCATTTTCCATCATGACCTGACCGGGTATCGAACCCGGGACCTCTTGGTTCAGAAGCAAGCACTTTACCACTGCCCCACCGATGTCGTCACTTTGACGTTGACTTTAACCTCGCGCCGCCATCTTTTAAACAAAATGGCGTACTTTGCGTTTTTCAGCTCAGGTAATTAACGCCGAATTGCACTGCTATTGTGTTAGTTGTCAAACATAGATATTATTTCAACACAGATTTCCTTAAAGATATTATAGTCTATTAAATAGAACCCACGAAATCCCGTGTACTTATTAGTATTGTGTCGATAATCCCCTCATTGTGTACCAGCGGATGTTTCCTCACGACCCTCGGATCGCGTGTTGATGAAGTCATTAACCCAGATTTTTCTCCGTTCATCCGGGTCACTGGTGTGATGGTTAATATGCTATTAGTTCACGGGGTCCTGGATTCGATTGCTGATTTCGTTTATAGATTACAAATACGGTCGTCACTGTAACAAAATGACTGTTATGGCCTTGTAATCATAACTTTATTTGCACAAAAACATAGTATTCGTTTTTATTCATAGAATATAAATATTAACAAATTACTTCCATACTTAGAGTGGATTGCACCGTTAACTTTGACGTTATTTTTAACCCGCTCAAAGCGGCGCCCAGGTTAAAGTCAACGTCAAAGTTTACTGGTGCAACTCACCCTCGCTTTTATTCTGTCAAAAAAAACGGTGCGTTTTACGTTTACGTTTTCGTTTACGTTTTACGTTACGTTTTCCACCCACGATCTCACTCCTCATATTCAGAGCCCTCCAGAAACCGCACGAATGCCATACATAAAATATTGCACATAAATCAAGGGAAAAACAAAACGTGCATAAAAGACATTCGGATTTCCTCATTTTCTTGTAATTTTTTATGATGTTTTGTGGGAGAAATTCACATCTTTAAGTGGCTTACGAGAGCTATCTAGGGTTGCCAGATGGCGAAAATTCCGGGATTGCCCGAAATTATGCGTCTTTGACCCATGTCGAGTAATTTTCACATTGATATAACGGAATTCAAAAAATATATTTTTTTTTTATATTTAGTTACGATACTATAATTACTACGGCTACCAAATATAGTTAGTCGAGCTAAATATAGTAAGAGGTAATATAAAAAAAAAACAAAAAAAAACATATATTTTAATATATTTTTAATCTCGGATTAAAAACAAGCTAGAAAAAAAAAACCATTCATGCCTCTGAAATGTACAGGAAATGATAACCCTGGATCTGGCAACCCTAAATCTTTCCTGTAATACATTTTGTAAAGCAGGCTAAGTATTTTTTGACAGTCATAAAAATAAAAATATTTATTTGAGGCATAATTGTATTGATGATGTAAAAATTCCGTACTAGAAATAAATGAGGTTTAAATATAAACCAATTAAATTCACGAAAATAAATATTTTATCTTAATTAATCTGACATAATTCAACGACAGCGTCTGATAAATCAGGTGTGGTCGAGATCGTCCCACTTGGCCATGGATAATGGAAAAAAGGAGATAAAACTAACCAATAAAATTTACAGCCATAATAACAGAGGGATTCATATTCAATCGTAAAATTTGAAGGAATATATTCAACAGAAAAATATAATAATATGCTGCCAGAAAGATGTCTTATTCCAGAAAGATTTTATTTTTCTGTTTAATCTGTTCTGAAATAGCTACCCTATAATTGCCAGAAGGGCGTAGACAGACAGGCGTAGAACCAAAGCAGGGAAGAGACGGCGGGATAACCATTTAGATCCTAGAAGGTTTTTTGCGAGGATGGCTGAATGTTGCCCTCAAAACTGGGCCAAAATATAGGCTAAAAAAGTTGCTTATTAGAAAAATAAAGTAAATGAGGTCGATATTGCTCCGTATAAAATTAACACAGCTGTAATGAAAGGCCATACGCCACGTAAAGTGGCGGGCCATTTTTTTTTAAAGGCACGTCTCGTATCATGACGGAGATGTTTACCTCACTCGCCTCCCTCAAGCTCCGCGTATTATCAAACCACTCAATATCTCTCAAATAGCAAGAAGGCGTCTCCTATTTGTTTTTTCTTCGCGATAAACACGTCAAGTCCCCTTACCTCTTTGATCTTTTATCATGTCCCACCCACTCGGCCCAGTTGGCCCTGCTAATGACATTTTTAACGGGACCAGACAGGGACAAACAAAAACCCCGCCCGCCTACCCCGATCATATCAATGGCTTTCAAACACAAGTAGTATTTGTGCTGGCTTTCATTCCACAATATTAACGATGCCGCAAAATACTTTGACGTAGTATATTCCGCAATATTTCTAAATACTTCCCCCACGCTGTAGAGTCTATATTTTTAGTTGCATTGTAAATCCTGATAGTACATTTTTATATACACAATACAAGTGTGTTATTTATTACAAACACTGGTGTCTGATATTATTCTAGTTGCCTAAAGTTGGCAGATGTCCTCACGGTATATAAAATATTTATGTGCGTGTGGTCTGAGGTTTTGATTATATTACAAACAAAGCATATTTATCATCTAAACAAAATAAATGTAGAGAACATTTATTTTGTTTAGATTTTTGTTTCTCTCAAAATATGAGCGCTTTCCTGGTTTCTTCCCCAGCCGTTGAACGAGAGATCCATCTGCATTCTCACAGAATAAATAGGGTAGTTACCATCAAATCTAATCAATAACTTTTTTCCATGTGTCAAAAATTAATATATATCCAGGCGCAAGTGACGTCACAAATGTTAAAGTCAAAAATCGTTTCAATTATAAGTCATTAAGTAAATAAGTCATACTTTAATAAGATAAAAAAATACTAAGTCTTATGTTAATATAAATAAAATTTATCAATTCAAGTGCCATTTAATTGTCGCGGTTTCTTATGTGAGTGCATTAAACACTTGTGAGATCAAACCTAACCTTATTGCGGTGAAAATTAAACTTAGTTACATATTTACAACCAAAGTGTTGCTTGTTATTGTAAAATTAAACATTTCTAACCCTGAGAATATGATTTAAACCCGGCGGTTACTGGGTCTTGTGATAACGCGGCTCGCAGACCAAATTCGCAATAGTAATTCTCAACTGGCTGAAATATTTTCATGAACTTTACCACCGTCTGTCTCTCGTCTGAGCGTTTTTCCAATTTTCTTACGCATAAAGCGTCGGAGCTCAAAGTCCGTTTTCCTACTTTTTCTTAGTTGTCAGACCATTGTCACGCATATTATCATCCTTGAAGACAATCTAAATATATTATCCAATTTTAATGTAATCTGGTGAGCATTAGTACAGACCCGAGTTCAAATATAACTCTAGCTATTGCTCGCGGTTTCGCCCGCGTTAATTTTCCGCGATGAAAGGTATGTCCTTCTCCATACTTCAAACTACATGTATGCAAAATTTCAAGAAGATTGGTTGAGTAGATAGAGCGTGAAGAGGTAACAAACAAGCTTACTTTCGCATTTATAACATTAATTTGGAAGTTTGGATTTTATTAACTTTTTACGAATAGTTAAGTTATTTAAACTATATGATATACTCGTAAGTTTCCAGCTGTGTAATAGAATGGACTAGAAGTTAAATTTAATCAGATCCATTATGCCGTCCTCACCTCTCCACATAAATCAATGGTAGGGGCTCGTAATATAAGGGCTACACACGTAAGAAAATTGCACACACAATGTTAGCATGAGATAGGTACTTTAACGGTAAACATAAGATTCAAACTTTCTTCGCGAGTCCCGGTTGCATTCGGTGCTGTGACGCCACGAAGGCTGGTGTCCGCGTAAAAAAAAAACCTCACAATTTTAAAGATTCGGCTGTAATTTTACAACGCTGAACTGACGTCAACCCTGCTAGGGAATGCTTTTGTTGTCTATCCACTGCCTATATAGGCTGTGTGTCCCATAGTCGTCTCGTACGACAACCGACACGACATCATTATCTCTGTAGATAACTTTATTTACTGAACGAATCTCACACTACCATTGTCAATGTCTCCTCACAGTATGCTCTCAGCTGATATTGTGAACCTTTCCATTGATTTACGAGAAGAGTGGGATGCAAGGATCTGATTAAATTTTACTACCCTTACGTAACTCGTGTGCGGATAGATTCTGTTCGCGATACATCTTGCGGCTTGGTTTATGACGTCATCTGCAGGGAATAAGGTTATGTTGGCTTATTAGTATCAGTAGCGTAAGTGGACCGCCCCGGGCGTCTCTATAAAGAGGACAGTAAATTTTTCAGTTGTTCTACAATTTATACGCGTATGCGTTTATGTATAAAACGATATATATAGTGTTGTAATGACACGCCCGCCTGTGGATCGAAAGGTCCCAAGTTCGGGTCTTACTCGTGTCACATGACTTTGTATACTAATCTGCCTCATGTATAGTAGTTTTTGCAGACCACCACTTGCGTCCCGTGAAGGGAAACATCGTGAGTATACCTGCACACTGGTTGATCATTAACTTGTGTGTGAAATGGAGAAGGCAATGGCGAACCACTCCATTATTAGTGCCATGAAAGTTGTTGTGTGTGTTTCATTCAATGTAATGACCATGATCCTCAGCCATGAGGAAATACGACTATGAGGAACCATTTATTTGCTGTAGCCGTTTGAGAACCGCCTAAAAATTCATGCGAATTTATTTCAAGAAGATAACAATTCTTTCGCTTCACTTTTCCCCACGCGTGTTCTAGAAACACGGCGACTGTGATAAACACAACACTAGAAACGGGTGCGTATTATTGGCGGAATATTATGATGTGATATGGGTGGTAAATTTATGCTCAAAGGGCAACAAAGCATGACCTTGATGAGCTTGATCCTTGCAATGAAAAGCTCACATATAAACTACGATATGGGTTCAATTGTACCGGCATCAGAATTTGCCGATAGAATTCTGAATAAAAATATGGCATTTTGAAAATAAAATAAAAAAAATATAAAAGCACAGCTTTAAGTCCAAAGCATGCCCTAGTGCGTGCTTCTCCCCGGATTGGTACCGGAATCCACGTGTTGTATATTTCCCGGGGATGGACGCATAAATCCGAAATCCAGAGGGAACTGACCTAGTGTTCTAGGTAAATAATTACGCCATCCCAGAGATATATACTACAGGAGGCGACATGGAAACGTGAATGACGGAAATTATGGTCGTTGTCAATTGGATTTTTTCTGCCATTGAGGATTTGAATTGAAAAGAATTGGCAAATGATAATGAAATGTTCTATGCTAAATACGTCGTTCAGTCAGTCAGCCATTTACGTACTTAAAGACTCCATCTTTAAGTTCATTATATCTTACTAATCTTTGAAACAACAGGTTCAGGTACAAAAATTATTTCATATTGAAATTTAGTTGCTCTCAATCTATCCTGCCAATTCTCACAAATATACATGCCGTTATTCATTAGCTACATTCATGGAGAAACTAACAAAGAATTCAAAAAATCGTACAGGAGCGAAGCCGCATGTAACAGCTAGTAACGTTTACTTGTGAGAATTTGGCAAGAAATCATGTGATCAACCAAGGTTTCAATATCACCAATGACTTTATAAAAATTGACTGTTTAGCAATTAATAAAATTGTACTTGTGTGTGTGTGTGTGTGTGTGTGTGTGTGTGTGTGTGTGTGTGTGTGTGTGTGTGTGTGTGTGTGTGTGTGTGTGTGTGTGTGTTAAGCGTAGATTGTTCAAACTGTTCAACAAATATCTATGTAACTATAATAATGTTCTTAATTATTTTTATCCTTAGAATTACATATGTGTGAAGATGATGTTTGAAAGCCAGTACGTGAAATTATGCTCCGCGAAACACTGAGCCTTCACCTATTTATATGCATACACACCAGTTATAGTAGGTTTTGTCGTTGTATATTCTATTCTGTTCTAACTATTCCTTTTTGGGACGTCGTCTCCATGCAAACAGCACAGACCTCAATATGACGTGACTTGTTTGACGGACCGGGACATATTTGTGTTGGATCGGAGTTAGATCCGTGTAAACATAGAAACCACGGCTATACTACAGTATATAATCTCATTATGCTCTTGGGGCACGCTTACTTGATCGTTTTGAAACTAAAATTTTTGCTATGAACGTATAGGATAGGACAGAATAGAATAGAATAAGCTTTATTGCATTCACACATCCAACAAACATTTTATACTAACACAAATAAAATTTGAGAGTGCGTGCAATAGTAGACTCAGTATTACTAGTGTTAGTATGTTGATAAGACTGAGAATACCACTCCTATCTCCTTTTAATCCTTAATTATTTTGAGACTTCCTTCGGCGGTGTTCCCTAATAAGTTCGACATTGGGACCTTCAAGAAAAGAGTATCGCTTTCTCAAAAAGTCGGCAACGCATCGGCGACCCGTATCGGGTCGGCGTTATGATCTGCAGTATTTGCTTACCATCAGGTAACTGCGTTTGCCTAGTAGGCAATTATTTGCATGCATATTAATTGCTATTAAAAAGACGTTTGGAATAAAAAAAGTTTTAACAATACTCATATACAACCCTACTATATATAGTGTACAACATTTAGCCGTAATGTAACCGGGAATATGTGAGATTAAGAGAGAGAAAAAACAATTTTATTGTTAGAATGAAACAGATTCATCCAAATAATAATGTCTCAAGCCGCATCCAGGTAGCCTATTATTCGCCGACGTGCCCATAAAAGCGTTGATATTAATGACTCTATTGGCTGTTCTATAAAATTGGTCGGCCATTTTGTAAATAGGTGCCGGTTTAGGTGCAAATAAGAGTGTGAGATTGCGCAGAATCTAACCCCTGTTAAATCTTATTAGGGTCGTTATCTCTCAAACGGTTCAGGTGATATGAATTTGGGCCACTTTGGACAATTTTTGTAACAAAAACGTTGATGCTTAAATATGAGTCTAATAGCAACCTGAAATAATTACAATTAAAGTTCGACAACTAACAATGGCGACGACCGTGCGAAGTCAACGGCTGAGGAAGGAACCAGAAAAATGCTCAGATGAGATAAAGACAGAGTAACCTGAAATAAATAACTATTATTTTATTTGCTTAAATTGTTGGCGCTAAATTGGATTGAAGGAAATTTAAGGGTTTATTTTTAAATTGTCAAAATCAAAATCAAATCATTGATTCAGAAATTAGGCCTTCACAGGCACCTTTTCACGTCATATTCTAAATTAAATGATATTTACCAAAGCTACAAACTGCTAGCATTTCGGAACGACCACTGCTGAGAAGAAATGCCGAAAGAAACTCATTCAAACAGTGTTGGTCCAGAAGGGTCTACCATTTTTTAAATATAATAATTTTTTATCAGTAATATAACAATGTAAGTACACAATAAAGTACATGGTCAAAAGGTATACTGAAACATATTATGATTGTGATCAAGTGCTGATGAAAGGAAAAAATAATAAAAATAAATATATATGTATAATTAACCAAACAAAAAAAAAACTTTATAAAAGATCGAGCGGACCAGTTCCCCCCGACAGCACCCGTTCACGAGTTGACGCGTTATACTTAAGTTACAATTTAATGATAACTTATTGATCAAAAGAAATGAGTAAATTTAAAGAATAGCTACGATTATATGCTACGATTACAGGAACACATTTGCTTATTTTAGCAATGCAGGGAATTACTTTTATGCAGTACACAAACTCATTTTCAAAATCTTCTTTTTCTCTTCTCAAAAATTGTCACATTATACTCAATATATAGAATACAACAACTTCCAAAGTAAAGAAACAGTAAAATTAAATTGAAAATATTTCCATACTAAGTCCGATCAGCTGTTCAGCCATTACCATTTGTATGGAAAGCCAAAAAATTGTTTGTCATTTTTTGAGAGCATTTTCTTTGGATACCGACTCAATTTCTTCATCCGTATATGCTCATACAATTTGTGCAGTGCAAATAAATACCCACAATATAATACAGTGTATTAGTTAAAATATTAATTATATAATAATATTAATCATAACTAAATGACAAGATTTAGTTAAAATAATATTAACAAATAAATTCACAAGCTGACGGCATAATTAATTGATTCAATAACTCTTGATTATTAAAACAGTAAATGATGTACTATTTTCAATGGCTTCAAATTTCACCAAATCTGTATACCACCGAATAAATTGCGACTATTAGCTGTGAAATAATTGGCCCAATTTAAATAGAAATACTCTGATATTCAGAGATATTAATGGGGCGTCGTGCGACATGAAATAGCCAAAAAGATGTGCGAATTGAGCTAAATACAAAAGGTTTCATATGATACATCAAAAATAAGGCGGATACTCAAAAATATGCGCGACTGTTTCAAATAATTTAATGTATTTTAAAAATACATGTTAATTTATTGTTCAGCATTGATGTTGCACTGGCAACCAACAAAAAAAAAAAGTGTTTTTCGCATTTCTTAATTTAAAATATGTTTTCACAATGACAAATACAAATATTTCCGCCGATTGATTTTAATATGAAAATTGATAGATTTGAAAATCCAAAAGGGCAATATATTCATTGAATTACTGCTAAAAAAAAATACAAATATTCACGCCGATTGATTTTTTTTTTTATTATTGCTGACCAAAGATTTTGGCTATCTACATTTCATTTATTTCACTGATAACAACGACTTCGCTGATAAAATGGCAACATTGGAAAAGAAAAATGCTACTACAAAGCCGTAAATACTTAATTAATTACAAATTACAGCCTAGACTGAAGTCAAATTGTAAATTAACTAAGCTTTAGTTAATTTTAGGAGTTAATGAAAAAGACTCTACCTACTCAATATTGAAATAACAGTTCTTTGATTAGGTACTGTGAAAGAGATCAAGCGAATGGTAATATTTATTGAATCCCTAATGCCCCGTCCCTTCTTTACTCGGGTAAACCCATAGCAAAACCTTCCTCAGGAATCATATTATCCATTGGTGAAAACCGTTCAAAAATCCGTCCGTTAGTTTTTGAGTTTATCGCATTCATACAGACATGCCACGGGCGAGGGGACTTCTTTTTAGATAAATTTCAGATTTATGTACCTAGAGGTACATAAATACTTTACATATTTTTTCTATGAAAATATGTCAGAGGTACATAAATCTGTTTTCTCTATGTACAGATGAACGTAAAGAATTGAACTATTTAATTCTCAGCTAAAGGGGAGGAATTCTGAGTAATCTGTCGACATTTTGACCTATCAGTTACATTTATAAAAATCTTTCAATTGGCTGTCCAGAATAAAGTGAAGCCTTGTGAAAACGCAGCTGCTAATAGCATATATATCAAAATTGCATGTACAAATCATAAATGTCCAAAATATGTTACGAATGACAAATGTCTCCTCACACAGCTAACATCAGAGTAACATTCATTTGACAAATTAGGAATATGCGACGAAATTAATTAAGGCGCCGTGTGCGCGCAACTGTGACGGAATTCCGTACAATAATAGTGAGAATTGTCGTGTTGATGTGTTTATACGATCGTTAACGATTTCAGCTGAATGTTACCGGATCAAATACGTGTCGAATACAATGTTTCCTCGCTTATTACATTGTCGTGGCTCGATATTGTTTTGTTTCGATTTCACGTGAATATTCTCCAATAAGTTTGTTTTACAAAATTACAGGAATAAATACTTAGGTATTTTTATGAAAAAAGATGCTTTCGATTCACTTGATTGAAACTTTTCTCATCCCGGGGACTGTAGAAGGGTTATAAATATGTTGTATGTACACTCAAATTCGACTGGGTGCAGGTATTTAGATGTTTAGAATACCTTACAAGTTCTTTCATATTTTACTTCGATATTCCCATAAATAAATAGTAACTTTTGTTTCAACATGGTAAACATGGATTCAAGTCAACATGAAATATAATCTTTTGCCGATTGTCCTGTGTCTTAGATGTTTATCTATATATGTATACTAGATGTTGCCCGGGACTTTGCTTCCGTAGGAATTTTGAGATAAAATATAGCCTTAGCAATCTTGGACAATGTACCTTTCAAATGGTGAAATAATTTTTGGAATCGGTTCGGTAGTTTCGGAGATTACCCGCCTCAAACATACAATCTCACAAAGTCACAAACTCACAAATGCTTACCTCTTTATAATAATAGTATAGATGATGTTACAGAATATAGTATCGTTGAGTTCCCATAACACAAGTCTCGAACTTACTTTGGGGCTAACTCAATCTGTGTGATTTGTGCGTATATATCGAAACTGGTACTTGATACTTTTGACGATCTCGGTGGCGCAGTGGTAAATTGCTTGCCTCTGAACCGAGAGGTCCCGTGTTCGAACCCCGGTCGGGTCATGATAGAAAATGATATTTTTCTGATTGGCCCGGGTCTTGGATGTTTATCTACATATGTATATGTTATAAAATATGGTATTGTTGAGTTAGTATCCCATAACACAAGTCTAGAAGTTACTTTGAGGCTAACTCAATCTGTGTGATTTGTGCGTATATATCTAACCTTGCTAAAGAAAACTCGTTACAAGAATAGGAAAAGAGTATTGATTACAATATCAACAGATACAGTACAGAACGTAATGGGCTCAACACACGTGCAACTTATTGCTTCTAAGAGGATCATCTGCAGCCCTCAGTCCCTCTCAGCCCTCGCAGCTCTCAGTCATCTCTGTCCTGGGCCATCCCCATCCAGTTGTTGCCAGCAATTTCCTTCTTTTACGTTCGTCGACTCATTAGTGAGCTCTTTATATATTCTGCTAATCCTATACAGACTGTAAAAGATCAAGCAGAAAATCAATATGTTTATCTATATTTCATCTGAGAGTATTCCCGAATTCTTCCTCAGATGTTGCGTGTCGGAGCCCAGGGACCACTTTCCTACTTTTTCGTGTCCATTTTGCACGATCGTCGGCAACCTAATTGGCTATTTGACTGGGTAGAAAATAAAATGCATTTAATTATATTATAGGTATTTAAATAGTCAAATATGATATTTAAATGTCACTTCAATTCATTAGTTTTCGAATCAATAGTTATGAAAGCCTTTTAAGAATGCATTTTGCCTCCAAGAGTGGGTTGCACGCTAAAATCAACGTCTAAAGTTGACTTGACGGTGCAACCATGGATTTAGTAAGTACTTCGTTGTACTGAGTAACTACTAATTCCATGGGTGCACTCAACATTGTGACACGTCACAACGATATCACTGTCATACAAGCTCCATATATGTTTTTGACATTTGAAATATTTGATTTGTCTTGTTGGAAAATAGACTATTGTCGGACAAGAAGAGAAATAAGATTATAACGCTTGTATTCAGCCAACGTACCACGACTCTCAATATATCTAGCCAGCTGGCGCCGTCCATAACTCTCGGCGGCTCTCCCACGGGACCCCAACTTAGATGGGATACTGAACCCGCAGTTTTGTAGCTATTCCAGTCAGACGTGCCATATTATAAGTTTATCGGGGCCTTTTTACACTCACGAGCGCTATAGTAGTAGTTTTCTATACATAAGATACATTTTATCGCATCACCTTGCTCTCTCATCTAAGTGCATTTCCGATTCTTTCCTCAGCCGTTGATCAAGTCCGCTTTCCTACTTCTTCATCTTCATTTTGCACGGTCGTCGCTTCTCTAGTTGTCAGACCATTGGCACGCTTATCAATGAGACATGACATCAAGCCAGCATTCATACAAACTATATATCCAAAGCCTCATTCAGTCATTATTATAGATTAAGCGAACGTTCACGCATTCCTACACAGAAGATCGCATAGTTCGTGTGTAGCCAAACTGTTTGTAAGGTAATGTGTTTGGGGACAAAATAACGGTGATACACATATGGCAGACCATAGATGACCCAAAACTTAGTCAATGTCTTTGACAGGATCAACACTCAATGCTGATTGGAACTTGATTAAATTACATCCACAAAATTGTTAAAATAAAAGTAAATTTGTGGGCATGCCAGGCACATGACACAAACTGGAAGTATTGATAGAATTAAGATTATGTAACTGAATAGTCAACCAGTGCAGTGTGCAAGTTTTTTCACAGTGCACATAGGGGTTGATAGAAAAAGCTGGCCATTATTTAAACATAGTTGAATATAATTTAATTTTTATTATAGTTGTAAATATTATATGTATTAGCCTATTTTATAGCCTTTTAAAATCTGCTGGTGTAACTACACCAGGTTGGTAAGTTAATATTCTATATTCCTCATTTCTAGTTAATACTATTCAGTATTAGCAAGATCCAGCCAGCTGTTTCCTCAGTTACAAAAGATGTCTATGGAACCCAAGCAACTCTGCCTGTTTACCAGCCAGATGGCGCTGTTACAATCCCACAGAATTACGGAGCAGATGTCACATCTGTGATCTTTTTAATTTAAAGTTCAGTTACGAGCGGCGGCGCGGAAGTAACTCGCATAGTTAAGATGATTTGCTGCTAAACTACTTGGTTACACAATAGTACGAAATGATTGTATCACTAATAGGAGCTAACAGAGACTTATATAATGCAGAGTTCGGATTCAAAGAGATAGACGCGGGAAATACTCAATAAGACTTCTTGAGTTACGTGATTAGTGCTTCTGTATGTATTTGTGTCTCATTATCTTCACTCATATTAATGTCCCCACTGCTGGGGCACCTGGTTTCCTTATGGTTAGATAAGGGGTAAAGGCAATGCTAATCTGATGTGGATTGATGGGTTTTAATAGTTGTGAATAAAGCTTTGTGTACTACGGCTTAACGTTGCAAAATGGGAGTCGACATATTTTTAGTCACCTATCCAATCGACCATTTTGAAAAGGCAACTTCTTTATGCAACAGGTGTGCGTGCGACGAAGTAGACAATGTTGTCTAGAAGTATTCATTTATTTATTTATGCTTTATAAGTACATTTGTAATGCACTATAGGCAGGCTTAACATTAAACGGTAATTAGATATTCTCGTTCAATTTCAGTTCGTTTGAGTGTTTTTCGTCATCAGCCCTTTGTTGAAGTGAAAACTTCTTTGGCGGCGTTGTGCACTTTTTGGGACGGGTAAAAAATGTTAAACTTGCGTCAGGACACGTGACCCTGATCGAAAATTCATAAGACGTCGTCACAAGTGCACAACGTTAACATTCAAGTTTTCACTTCTGCCGGCACTCCCGGAGTGCAACCCGTTTTTCTTTTTAATGTTTTGTCTTCGTTTTTATCAACGTGCAAATCTCGCGAAACCTACAAATAATGCTGTAAACAAACACCCATCAACACGTATCTGAGATCCGAGCCTATGAATATATTACAGGCAGTGTTTCTCAAACCGTTGTCATTACGTCTTCGAACACATTGGGCGAGTTGTGCACGATTCACCTAACATGATTGTAGTTTATATAATTTCATATTGTAATCTTGAAGCGGTAGTGGTCCAGCGGTTGAGACGCCTGTTAACCGACAGGTCCCAGGTTCAAATCCTACTCGAGCCGCGTGAGTTTGTATACCAATATGACTGTAGAAAATTACAACTCAATAGAACAAGCGGAAACAGGTGAAATTTAACGTACAAGATTTGATCAGACAGAGTAACAAATAAAAACTAGTATTTCCAAAATTTTCAATGTTTAACCCAAAGTTCTGCTTTCAGACCCGATCGTTTAATTTAATATCTCATTGCTGTCAAAATATCCGTTGAACTTTTATATAGATTCGAGTTAAGTTACTGGTTCAATGTGAACTGGCGTCCCCGGGGCGCGATGAGCGGTACTTTATTATTTTTCACCGTCGCCGCCAAAATTGACTTGTTTTATAGGCTATAAAAATGAGATCTTATTTAGCGCGCGATTTGAGTGTTTTAAATCATTTTTATGGGTTAAACACGAGGTGACACTGGCTGGCACAAAACATATTGTCAACGGTGACATAAAAATAAAAATTTCTTGTTTGTCTGTAGTTTATAGGTAGAGCTTTTAAAATTTATAATCGCGGTGTTACATTTGAATTTAGAACGTAATATATGCTCCGTGATTTGAATAGACAAATGCAATATAATCAATTGATTGTGTAACTACCTATAATAATAAAAATCAAATTAATTAAGAAATGTATTATCATCCGGTAGAAAAAAAACTGACAATTTCAAAAGGGCTTTTCATATATATTTTTCTAATAATGCTAAGAGTACTCTCGAATCAATTCTCTTCCAAATAAAAAAAACTAGATCAAAATCGATTCAGCCGTTTAACTGCTACGACAGACATACAGTTACACAGATAAGTTAAGCTCCTTTTGGTAGTCGTCGTTTAAAAATTGAGTATACTAATTTATGTGACTTATATCAGACAGCCTGTAATTTTAATTTTGCGCGCAATATATGTTTTAAATAAATAATTAAGTTAAATCTAACAAAGCAGTAGTAAAAAAAAAATATTTAAAAAAAGAACATTTCCTATAATTGTGAAACATCTTTTGTGAAAGTATTATTTTTTGATTTCTTTTGAATTGAAACAAAACTTGTGAGTGAAGCACGTTTCCCGCGTTAACATTATTTTGATACAATTCTGAAAATGGGTCAACTGCTTGAATGCTCTGAGTGGATGCGGTCTGAAAGATAAGAAACTGCGATTTTATTTGCACATCAACGTCATGACATTATAATAATAGACATCACCTCAGATGGTCACTTCAGCTGCGACGTGAAAAAATATATACATTTTGAAACAAAGAAGAATTTAAAAATATATTGAAATCGATATCTCACACTGTTTATACTTAGTTATAATAATATCGGGGCTAAGAAAATCCAGATAGCTAATGATCCTAGGAGCCACCAGGGGACACATGAAGTTAGATAGTTAAAGATAGATATACAAATATGTAATTTAAAAAAAAAAGAGAGATATCAGTAGAAAGAAAAAACAAATTCAATTCTTGATCGTCCAGTAACGGCATTAAATAAAATAAGAAGTAATTAAAACTCCTTTGTATTTTTGCCTAAGCAGACATTTATATCATTACAATAAATATAATCGGCACGTGTTTCGGAAAATAGAAGGAATCCTTTATAAGACCATTTGTATTTTATCGCTATTTTTACGTACTTATACCACAGAAAGATTATCTGCTTGTTTCAGATAATGAAATTGTTTAAATATACGCTGAGTCGTTTAACTTGCACCGCAGACCAAACACTAGAAAATAATGGCGCCCAATGAAAGTCACAGGAGAGAGGCGAGTGGTCACTTGTTGACATAACGGACGTAGCTGACGATTTGAGTGCAACTTTGTTTCGCAATAAGTACTCTAACTTCCCTCTTATTTTATACAACTAGCGGCCCGACCCAGCCTCGCTCGAGTATTGTAGGTGTGTGAGAGCCAGTAAAATAAATAAATATATTAGGACAAATCACACAGATTGAGCTAGCCCCAAAGTAAGTTCGAGACTTGTGTTATGGGATACTAACTCAACGATACTATATTTTATAACAGATACATATATAGATAAACATCAAAGAGCCGGATCAATCAGAAAAAGATCATTTTCCATCATGACCCGACCGGGGATCGAACCCAGGATCTCTCGGTTCAGTGGCAAGAACTTTACCACTGCTCCACCGAGGTCGTCAAAAATACCAAATATTGTTGGCAAAATATTTGTATTTATTTTAGGTAATAGAAATACAAAATAGAATAACCTGTTGCGTGGTTTTAAAGATGTGTGCTATATAGGGACTGACAGACAGCCGAAAGCAAGTTTGTTTTATACTTTGTTTTGAAATTGGAAGTCATTTGTTTTTCATTCGAAGAAGTGACGTAATTTTTTAATAACTAGGTACGCTCTGTCCCTCTGTTGTATAATGTCACACAAAAATACGCTTTTTTACAAGCTGTAATATGGATGAAATCTCACAAATCAAATTGAAACAGATACCTTCACCGATTGCTTCTAAACATTTTAGTTAGATAATAATGCATTATAATGATATTCATGACGAGATCGTGCGCCCAGAATCGACTTCCGACGAAGGAACTTGATTAAATTAATTAAACAATTTTGGGCAGCATTTATTTATTTATCTAATTCTAAATGTACTTTTATATATCCCTCTTGTTTATAAAAAAGTTAAAACATATAATTATGTTATACGCGTATTAACGCTTAAGTATGTTTTGTCTCTATCGCACTTTACTTGTGACAATGACGAAACGAGACAAAACACACTTTATGTTAATTTTTTTAATGAACAAGAAGGATAGTATGTAACGCATAACAAAATTAAAAGGCGGTGTTAAGGCATTGCGAATACTTATATCTAAGAGTAAGCTGCACTAGTCAAGTTTGACGTTGACTTTAACCTGCCCGCCTCTGACGTTTAGACAAAATGGCGTACTTTGCGCTGGCTAAAGATAACGTCAAAGTTGACGAGTGCAACCCACTCAAAGTTGTTTATATGTTATTAAATTAAATATATTCAAAATTGACACATATAAGGTTCATATAAAAACTCTTCTTTCTTTCTCTCTCTTTTTGCAATACTCTCTCATTCACACTTGTTAAATCATACTTAAGTGTGTCTATTGTGTCTCTTTCGAGCGCTGCTGCCGCGCTGTCATTACTATTCGTCAGGAGGAATTATTTCCAAAATTAATTACCACAGTACAGATTTAATTAGTTCAAAGTCAGATAGTAAAAATAATTCTTGTCTTTGTGAAAATATAAAATTCTTCTGTCAGGTTTATTGTAAAGTGCGTGACAATTAGAAATTTACCAAATAAGTAGTAAAACGAAACACTTTAGACAATGAACTTTAGACTTTAGAATGGATAGTTACTACGAAGGTAAAATGTCGCTTAACTGTCGGTGCCAGCGTTTCAATTTGATTGCGAGGAAATTGACAACAATATTAAACATTATAATATTCGTTAATGTACATTATAATATTAAATTACTGGCCACAATAAGCTGATTAGACCATAATTTTATTGTTTTGCTAAATGCAAAAACTAAATTCATAGAAGAAAATCTTACTTTATGCTCTAAAGCTTAAAATGTAAAGTCAAACTTTGCGAGCACGAGCAGTGTAAAACATATTAAAGTTTAAAGTTTGAATAAAAAAGTTAAAGCCACAATCTGACAGGTAAACAAACCGCTAGATTAATCTGTCTGATGTGTTTGGCCAGTTGGCCCTATCCAACGCTTGTGAAACACCACTTTTATCGCTATCTGTTGGATATGTTACATATATGGTGTCAGATATTTTATCAGCAAGCGGTGAAACGGGCCCTTAGTCTATTTACATCTACTACCAACATGCGCGGTGGTGGTGTAACGGTTAAGACGCCCGCTTGTGGATCGAAAGGTCCCAGGTTCGAATCCTACTCGTGCCACATGAGTTTGTATACCAATCTGACTCATGTATAGTAATTTTCATATACCACCACTTGCTTCCGGTGAAGGAAAACATCGTGAGGAAACCTGCACACTGGTTCATTATTATTAACTTGTATGTGAAATGGAGAAGGCAATGGCAAACCACTCCATTAATAATGCCAAGAAAGTTGTTGTATGTGTTTCATTCCACGTAATAACCACGACCCTCAGCCATGAGGAATACGACTATGAAGAAGACCAACATGCGCTGTTGGTAATAATGTGGTAACGAGAACTACTTTACCACTAGGGTATTTCTATTAATTACATAAATTACATTACAATATACAATCCTCATTATATATAGTCCTGTATTATTATATGAGTATTTAATTGACATAAATATATTATAGGCAACAGTCTATATCATAATTTACTATAATACTGTGTAGTATTGTGTATATATGTATTTCTTTACTTCTTAAAATATCCAACATTCAAAATAAAAATTTACTTCCATAAAACTTAATATATTGTGCCTGATTTATCCATTCTTTCGTGTTTTTATTTTATATAATATTTAAAGCATTCATACATTGTTTAATACATAAAAGCATTTACATATTCCAAAGAAGAAATTTGACGGAGAATCATAATAATTACAATTTTAAAAAATATTTTTGATGTTAATAAAAAATATATTAGAAATACACGCCATTAACAATTTTTTATTAATTTTGGATAAGTGGGAATTAAAAATATTATAATAATAGGTAGATTAGCTGTTGATAAATCCGGCCGCTCTTTGGTTTAGTCACTTATATAACTAAGTACATTTTAACAAAACTATCTAGTTATAAGCCTACATACCTAATGCGGCATTTAAATGATCTGAAGCGTTGTTCATCTAATGCTTTTAGCCAATAAAACTGTATAAACTATTTAAAGAAAGCTCTTTTATTTTTCATGATAGAAAAGCCTATATTTTCATAAAACTGTGTGGGACGGAAGATCATTAAAGTTGATAAACTACTATCGAACCAACTATATAAAATCAATAAACAGTTTTCTATATTTAGCCTGCTAAGTAGGCGTTTAGTTTCCTAGAAACAGTTGCCGTAGACATTATTTTAAAATTACTAGAAAAGTACTGTTGAGATTAGGATTATCGTTCAGAAAAAACAACAAAATTTCACAGAACCCATAAATATTTGCATACTCAATTTTTCTAAAAATAAAGGTTACAGTTTGTCGTTCAGAAAAACTACAAAATTTCGCAGAATTCAATAAGTATTTCACTATTTTTTCTAAAAGTAAATCGTAGGTGCCTATCATAACATTTTAAAATTATCCGATTTCATAAATGATTTTAAAATGTCAATCTCAATCTCTTGCACAATAAATTGAGAACAAACGACACTCACATGTTTCTATCTACAAGTTATATCTACCGATGACGCTAGAAGGATGCCATCACAACTCATTAGCCTCCTCCTCAAGACAGGCCGACACATTGGCAATCTTCGTCATCCTGTACAGCCCTCGGCCATCATTGAACAATATATTATTATCATTATCAAACGCCATCGCCCCAATAGTGGGAATATCAGCCACTTTGACCACGCTCGATCTGTTCAAATTTTTTGCTATCATTATCTTATAAATACCATCAACCCACCATGCGTATACGTTACCGTCTAAATCCATTGTTAAACCTCTGAAGAATGCATTCTTCGATAACCTCACAGTTTCTTCTTTTTTCTTCAAAAACAACCCGAAATTACTCAAGTATATCAACTCATCATACTTCGTAATCACAAAACTTTTAACTTGCAAATCCTCAGCGTATATCTCAAACTGATCTCCTTTCTTCTCTATAATGCTTGATTCATTCGACTTCGCGAAAAACACGTACATTTTGTAAAACACAACTTTTATGTTATCCCCTCTGGAGCTGTAATATTTTAAATTTTTCTCTTTATCGATTGCCCAAATACCATTACTACCACCTAGATACACTATAGAGTTATCTTGGTCAATGTCGAAAGTACCCAGGTTCAGTATCTGATTGTTATTATCCAATATGACTCCGTCCTGTTCCGGATTGTCGAGATTAACGTAGGCGACTTTATAATACTCTTTATCTTCAATGGGTGGTTCGAATGCGTAGAACAGAGTGTTGTCATATCTGAGAACGCCCATTTTGTGGACCATGACGTGGCTGCGGAAAGTGGCGTTGAGGTCGAACAAGAAGGACACGTTGTAGCAAGACGACTCCACTTTGATGCAAGAAGGACATTTTTCGATTTCTTCCTCCTGCGTCGCAGCAGACGCTACGAGCAACAGGATGATAGATAGGAGCATCATTGTTTCTGAAAAAAAAAACATATATTTTTCTATAGATGATGATTTCGGTTATTGATTTTTAGGATTCTATTATTTGACTAATTTCATATTTATCGTAGTTTTCCTTTTATTAATTATGATTTTCTATCTTATTGACATTAACTATTAGTATCTTTATTTAAGATTTGTATTAAAACTGAACTGTTCAAATTATACCTTTTGATAAAAGTGTATTCTGTGAAAATGTTAGACGGAACTTCACTTGAATCTGTGTCTGCGGGTGGTTGGACATAAATCAAAAGTCCGAGTCTTCAAAATTTTAAGAACTATTTTTAAGCGACACCTAGTTCTGAGCATCACATCCGTGAAAGCAACCAGAAGTACGCTCGGATCAAAAAGAGATAGATATTTATAGATATGTTACACTCAATCAGTCAAGCAAAAATAGGACTAGGAAAACCGCGGCAAGTACACAATTCGATATCTATACTATTATTATAAAGAGGTAAGCGTTTGTGAGTTTGTATGTTTGAGGCGGATAATCTCCGAAACCACCGAGCCGATTTCAAAAACTCTTTCACCATTAGAAAGATACATTATCCAAGATTGCTATAGGCTATATTTTATCTCAATATCCCCACGGGAGCGAAGCCCCGGGAAACATCTAGTCTCACATAAAAAGATTACAAACATTGATAGATAGTAGTTATAGATAAATTAAACATACATAATAAATATATAATTATTTGGTTAGCAAAAAAACCTAAAAATCTCTTAGCGTTTCTCCTAACATACCGAATCCCTACCTATCTTCAAAGACTACGCAACATTATATTACACACGCAGTAATTTCTTGAGAAGAATATGAAACACTGAATACATATTTCTACACTCGACGAGCTTTTTTCTACAGCATATTAAATAGTTCATGAACACAAGTCAAAGGAACGTAATTTCAGTAAGTACATGTTTTTATTTCATCAGGAAAATACACACCGTGTTCACCCTTTACAGCTCTACGATCTACAAGATTTATAATCGCATGGTATATAAGTTTTTGAACAACTCTCTTTTCAGAAACTCCCTATTTTCATGTGTTTAGAATACCTAACTATATGTCTAGCACATGCAAAGCATCTACATATTGGTGCTCTACAAAAATATTGGCCATAGTGACAAAGTGTTGAAGAAGATAACCTAGGTAATTAATTTTGCGAAGTTTATTTTAAACTGTAAAATTATGAACATCAGCTGTTATGTCAACACAGATAAAACAAGTTTTAATTAAGAGCTCAGTCAAATTATTTCCAAAGGGTTCCAAATCTTATAAAACGTTTGAGAACCACTTCTCTAGCGTATTTATGAAAAGCTCATGGAAGGCGAAAAATATGCTAATTACATCAAGACATAAATCTTCTCCTTTTTTAGCAGAAAGTAAGAGTAAATCTTTTATTATGATTTATTGTATTTAAATATCTCATCATTGTACAATTATGAGACAAATATTTAAATAAAAGATTACCTTGATACGTACGTATCAAGGATACCTACGTACCCCTATTTAAACTGGGTCAAATATCAATATTTGCTACAAAAAGCACAAAACAAGGAGCGCAAATAATAAAACAATAAACCTTTACACAGGCGGCAGTAATTCCGAAAAAACGGAAAATCCAGTAACATGCTAAACGTACTCGTTTTTTAATAAATCACCAACACAAACCGAAATATATAACCGCCAGCAAACAAAGACTGTGTCGACTAAAACCACTCAATTCACGTAACCATTTGATAATAGACGCAAAGTTGCCGCATTGCGTTGATAGTAAAAAAAAAAAAAAACAATCCCAATAAACAACTAATACCTATAACACTAAAAAGTACATGGAAATAGGTAATATCTAACCTTTTTGGGCATAACTCCGTGTAAAAACCGAGGCAGCGATATTTTTAGGTTATAATATGTGTTGAATATACGTCGCGCTGTTGCTAAGGTCGACAGTGTTACTGGTCGATACGCACGGAGCCTTAAATATTTCAAACCAGGTGAATCGCTGGATAAATGCTTGTAGTGTACATATTTAGTTCTAAATTGATATTTAGACACATTTTGATTTTAGTCGATATTTTTAAAGACGAAAGGTTAAAGGTACGAGGCACGTGTCTATTGAAAGTAAGTATCAGTTGTGTTGAGGTTTTTAACAATTTTAATAAGGTTGTATAATTAAATTTAATAACTATCATAAGCTAGGCAGCCAGTAAAACATGTTTACATGTTATTTCCATAATATCCTTGTCTTAATGCATTTTCTTTCATATTTTGCTGTAGTTGTTGTACCTATATCATGCTGTGTAAACGTTTGGGGTATTGCAAACTTGTTCTTGTAACTATATATTTTTGTGTGTTTGTTATATGTTGTCTTTTCCTGAATAAATAAATAAATGTCTGTGATCTGCTTCCGGAATACCTACAGAACAAATTGTTGTAACTTTATGCCCGACTGACTGGATGAATGGGTCCTCCCATTCATCAGTTTTTAACCCAAACTTTCTAGCTTTATAAGTATCAATATTATGATATTCTTTTCGGACATGCGATACAAGCTTTGTATGGGTCGTTATGTGTTGTCCATTTATATATTTTTTTTTATTTTTGCTTGAAATTTGCAATAAAACATCCATCCACATTTCCACATCCACTTTGTTGAAGTTTTTATTCGAACGTTTAAATATTGTAAAGTGAGATTGATGCAAAACGTTTTCAAATATAAGCGAGATTATTTTTAGAGATTTTCAAGTATATATGTTATTATAAAGGTTATAAGAATCTTACATTAAATAGAAAATACAACATAGAAAACCATTACATTTTCTCCCTACGTTCGGTTTACAACAGATCGTTCAATAGTTGATCCGCTATCGCTTCACTATTAATTGATATTAATTCCCACGCACAATTTACTATAGTGGTATCGCCTTGATGCTTGAAATAACATAAGACACGATTCACATGTATAATGCCGGTTCCACACGATTGGCGGATACGGCATAAATTACCAGTTTTTCATTGCGGCAAAATGTTTGCAGCTTTGGCAAATCCTTACATATTATGAAACAAAGTCCTCTGCCGCGTCTGTCTGTCTGTCTGTTCGCGATAAACCTAAGAAACGACTGCACGGATTTTCATGCGGTTTTCACCAATAGGATAATGTGTATAACTTATTGTTTTTACCCGAGCGAAGCCGGGATAGATCGCTAGTATTATTTAATTTAGAATATGACGTGAGAAGCGTGAAGGCTTAATTTCTGAATAGATTTGATTTTGATTCAATGCATTCACGTCGGCTTCTGTCCGAATGCAGCGATAGAGTGGCAAAACAGTACCTAATAGGATCCTTTGGCTCAAATCAATCCTTTGGCTCATTCCCACAGCACCAGGTTCTACTGGTCCCCTTTTATTTACTGTATTCATTCATTTCCAACAGTATTCTTTAGAATTATTGCTACTAATGTAATCGTTCCAATGGCTTCTTATTGTGTGCAAGAGCACAGCTAATAAAAAATCAATAAGAAAAAGAAGAACCTTATCGTAAGTACGTGTAATAAAAATACGTAGTATTCGTACTCAAAAGGAACTATAACTTTTAGGTTAATGTACACTATGTGAATTTTTCACATTTATCAAATATCCCGTCCTGTGTAGATTGAGCCTTAAAAACTATTAATAGAAACGATACAGCCTTGGGTTTTTAAGCGACCCTGACCAATTTAGTTAATGGTTCTGGGCTCCTGGTTCCGCCCTAGAATAGGGCCACTCCACACCCTCCCGTTGTTGTCGTACGAGGCGACTAAGGGACACACAGCCTAGACAGCTGATAGGCAACAATAGCATTCCCAAGTATACAATGTATATATACATTACAACCACGGAAATGATTTCCTAAAAAGGGTATTTTAATTGTTGTAAAATTAAAATATAATATTTTGGAACCTTAAATCTATAGGTTTGAACGAAAATATGACTTATTTTCAACAAAATTCATAAAAAAATTTTTTTGTTATTAAAAAAATCTAATTCAATTTATTTATTACAGACGTGAGTCCGTATGATGGGCAAGGCAATGGCAAAAGTCCATGTTCTACAAATATGTAAAGAAAAACAATCAAACCTTTCATAAAGTCACACTGCATTTCCTTACCAAACCCACGTGGATCTAATTTAAATCCACCATAGAAAACAAAAAAGGCACTAAAAAACAAATGTACGTACAACACAATACAATAAAGTACAGCGTGTGTATTGGATCCTAACGCACATCACGATGTGCCATACATCGCGGCCACATTAATGTTAAATACCAAATTACACTATAGTATTGGTGGCACAGGAAAACTATGGAGCGGAAACTCTGGGCGTGACCGTATTTTTAGCGACGAATATATAGGTATAGCACAGATTGAGTTCGATTCAAAGAAAGTTTTGTGACGTAACATAATAATAATACAATATATTTTATAACTAGTTATTTTCCGCTACTCCACTCGCGGCAATAAGTAGCCAATATTAATCTTCAGCTTTCCAACTATCTCCACACAAATCTAATTAATCTAATGCTCCGTTTTAACGTGAAATAAGGACAAAATAAATTTTAACATTGAAAATATAAATATTTTTATAAGTATTATATTGTATTCTATGAGCGGACACACCAGCAAAAGCTGTTTTTTTTTGTACAACATATGCAACAACAGATAAATGATTTCATTAAAAAGTTTTAAATTAAGCATTTTAGATGTACAGGTAAGTGCTGCCTCACCTTCTCCACATATTTTTGTCCCAACACCCACCGATCCAGAGTGTGACTACGAATAAAGGTGCGAACAGACCAGCGCGACATTAAGCTCGTATTGTCCATAATGTTAATCACAATACTGTCGGTCTGTTTCACTTGCTGCTCTCATTTACATCAAAATATACGTTCAAAATGGACCGGACGGTGCCCTAAAGTCCTTGACCGTGAACATAGGAATTTAGGATTTTAAATAATAGGCTAGAGGACGGATTTTTGTTTCAATAAGTATCTAGGTAGATATGAAGAGCGACATATTCATTTCATACGACCTCGGTGGCGAAGTGGTAAAGTGCTTGCCTCTGAACCGAGAAGTCCCGGGTTCGATCCCCGGTCGGGTCATGATGGAAAATGATCTTTTTCTGATTGGCCCGGGTCTTGGATGTTTATCTATATTATGTATTTGTTATAAAATATAGTGTCGTTGAGTTAGTATCCCGTAACACAAGTCTCGAACTTACTTTGGGGCTAGCTCAATCGGTGTGATTTGTCCTAATATATTTATTTATTATATTTATACTTTAAATCCGTCGAAATGGTAATGCAGGCTAAATAAAGTTCATTGTTCTAATTCACATTATGTTCAAAATCAGTAATTTACTTAGTCATTAAGACCTATTTCTGTTTAACTCAAAAACCACAGGGCGGAAGGTTCTTCTTCATAGTCGTATTCCTCATGGCTGAGGGTCGTGGTCATTACGTGGAATGTAAATAAGTAAACCACTCCATTAATAATGTGGAATTATTAATGGAGTGGTTTGCCATTGCCTTCTCCATTTCATACACAAGTTAATAATCAACAAGTGTGCAGATTTCCTCACGATGTTTTTCTTCACCGGAAGCAAGTGGTGGTCGATGAAAACTACTATATGAGTCAGATTTATATACAAATATTTATATATATATACAAATATATATAATTTACACACAGTATACAAACTCATATGGCACGAGTAGGATTCTAACCTGGGACCTTTTGATCCTCAGGCGGGCGTCTTAACCATACACCACCACCGCTTCGGAAGGTTCAAGTGTATAATTTATTATGTTTTTACCCGAGCGAAGTCAAGACGGGCAACTAGTCTAAAATATTTTGTTCTACTTTAACTAATTACTTAATTAGGAACGTACCTGTTAAATAAATCTTGAATTTGATCAGGTAGGTACATTGAAATCATTATAAAAGGTTAAAAGGCTTTAATATTAGATATTCGGACTCCAGTTGCATATTCTTAGAGTTTTGACCTTATTAAGCAAATTAATGAAGAGAAAGTGTAACATTAAATTAGGTGAGGTTTAATCTTTATATCTCCGCCAAAGTAAAGTAGATAATGAATGACAACCCTTAAGGTGTGGCCATTACATTTGTTGTTTCAACACTTTATCATCTATCTCTGTCTTGTTCTCATTATTAATTCAAAGTCAGGCTAATTGTAGATACATTAGGTACATTGTTCTTTAGATATGTATGAGAAAAGTCTACTGACACAAGCAGTCCCTACCGGCAAACAGATCATCGCAATTTGCGGTTTCAACGTGCACTGATGGTATAATGCCGCTTGCGCTGGTGCAGCCGCGTCTTGGGTAGACCGGCAAATGACGTAGAGAACGGTGTCAGACTTTTCCGCTCCGGCCTGGTCCTGGTAGAAGGGCCCTGGAGCCAAGCAAACAGCACAAGCAGTGTTAGCTTGATGTCGTTGTCAAGGATATTCGTCCCAATGGTCTAACAACTTAGAGACGAAAAAGTAGGTAAGCTGACACTGGGCTTTGACGCTCAGCGGCTATGGAAGGAACCGGAAAAATGCTCAGATATGAGAGAGAGAGAGAGAGAGATAACAAAACGTATTTAACAAAGTGTCTCTCCACAGGGTTTCCGCCATTTTCATGGCTTTAACTTTATAAACAGAAGCCGTGTCGCCTCCCTCGGCGAGCCATTTAACTCGCTTTTGATGTACGCGCCCTAGTTTTCTCAGTTTTTTGCATTTTCAACGGTACCGTGGCGGTACTTGTGTTATCTATAATAGATGATGTTGCTTGAACCAACCTTTGGTTTTTGAATTTTACTGACTGATATTATATTTCATAGGATTTCTAATAGCCTTGTTGATGTTAGAATAATGTGACCGCGGTTCTTTAATTAACTAAGGATTATATAAAAAAAAATATCCTAATGGTCTTTATTATTAACTAGATGTTGCCCGGGGCTTCGCTCCCGTGGAAATTTTGAGATAAAATATAGCCTATAGTCATCTTGGATAATGTACCTTTCTAACGGTGAAATAATTTTTGAAATCGGTTCGGTAGTTTCGGAGATTACTCTCAAACATACAAACTCAGAAACGCTTACCTCTTTATATTATAGTAATATTATAGATTACTATTGTTATTATTAATCTCAATTTAGATAACTTGAAATTTGACAATAACCGAGATCCGTTCTGCTTCAGTGTTAGCTCGGAGGACAATGCAAAGGCATCCTTATTTCTTAAGCTATTCGTTTTTGTGCGATTTATTTTTTCCCAATCTATATAGACTGGGAAAAAATAAATCGCACAATATAAGAATATTCTTAACTAGCGTTTGCCCGCGGCTTCGCCCTCGCATCTAGGGTTCTAAGCAATATATTTTAAGTTAGACCATCCGCTATACATATGACAAAACCGCGTCACATTCCATCCACTACGTTTACCATTTTACGTTTTACGCGAACAAACAGCCCACTTACAGTTTTATTATATACTAGCTATTGCCCGCGGCTTCGCCCGCGTGAATTTCATAGTAAAATCTCAGTAATTTTTTTATCGCGCACTCTGTAAGACTGGTAAACATATATGATTCAAATTCGCATTTTTTCTCATCTTTAGTTCAGTTTTCTGTTTCCCGCTGCGTGTCTCGTCCCATAAACTTGTCCAATCCCGCTTTCTGCTATGTAATGTAAAGTAGATATACCGTACCGTTTCCTACATATTATGCCATCATGTTTTTTGCAATGTGTCCCGTCCTGTTTCCCACTACGTGTCTCCTTCCCATTTCTCGCTCCTACTCCCACTCCCGCTTTCAGCAACGCGTGCCGTCCTATTTTCCATGACGTTTTACGTCCCGGTTTTTTATTAACCACAAACGTAAATTAAACATTTTTTGTATTAACTATTACTGTTATTTACTACAAAAAATAAGTGTGCCAATTTTCAGCTTTTTATCTTGAGGTTAATTTTCAGAAAAATTTGAAGCACGTATTCATAACTTTGTTGCAAACAACCAAAATCCAAATTTTCAAGTCACTAACTTCAACAGTGTAGAACTTTCATATTTACAGTTTTTCACCCCTTTCACCCCCTTCGGAGTAGAATTTCCAAATCAATCCTTAGTGCTCACCCAAATTTCAGCTTCCCGCAGTTTCGGGTGTACGTTGTCTTTCAGTCAGTCAGTCAGTCAATCAAGAGTTTTATACTGATATATTGATACATACTGCGCCCATTATACCTATATCAGACTTTAATCGATAAAAACAATTTGTTTATATTCTGCTTACACCTTTCTACAAAAATTTAAAGTAAATCGGCTCCGTGGATTGTTATTTTAATTTTCCTTCAGGATCCCCCTCATTTTCCGGGATGAAATGATTCCGAGGAATTTTTGATTCATAATTAGTTTTTCAATTATCCTACGGGAACCTGACCATTTACCGGGATGAAATGTATCTAATTTTCCTATAGGACCCTCCTCATTTTCCGGGATGAAATGTCTATAAGATGTTAACCCGGGATTCTGAGGCATTTTTTATTCATAATTAGTTTTTCAATTATCCTACGAGAACCTAACAATTTACCGGGATGAATGTATCTAAGATGTTAACCCGGTATTTAAGGTACCTATATACCAAATTTCAAGCAAATCGGTCCAGTAGATTTCGAGTGATGCGCGTTCAAACAAACAGACAGACAGACAGACAGACAAAAATTTCCAAAACTATATTTCCGTCATCTATATCAGTAACTAAGTATATTCCATGAAGAATTTTAAAAAAAATATCCAATGTACAAATTTGGCCTTTCTTCAATTTCATTATATGTATTGATTATTATGATGATTGATGATGATAGAGTATAGAGCATATAGATATTCCTAATATCGGCTAGCAAGTACCTAAGTAATGTTAATGTGTACATGCCTATTTATTTTGTTGAAATAAAACTTACTCAATAGATATGGTAAGTGTCTGCAGGTACTAAAAACTACCGCCCTTTTCCACCATCGGCGAAAGTTTCCTCAAATTACTGAAAATCTCGAATGGTAACTCCAATGTATGTGGCCAAACCCTGCGAAATATATTCCGGGCCAAACCTGCGATCGATGTCGGACATTTGTCATCGGCCTGTGGTCTCATTCTCGTGTTCAAAATCGTTACGATACCGTGGCGACTTGAACTTGAACAGATCGAACTTGAACTACATTGAAATCATCTTTCAGTTTTTCATTCAGTTGAAATATCACCGAAGCGTATTCACGGTATGTGGTTCAGAGTAGATAATCCCAACTCAATCCCAATATTATAAATGCGAAATTAAGTTTGTTTGTTACCTCTTCACGCATTATCTACTGGAACGATTGTTATGAAATTTGGTACACGGATAGAAAATAACCTGGAATAACCTCTAGGGTACTTTTTATTCCGAAATCCCCACGGGAGCTAAGCCCCGGGGCGCAGCTAGTATAATAGATTAATGGAGATCAGTATGCCGGTTCAGCGTAGTACTGCAATCGAGCTATGTTATAACTTTGGCGACATTATAATCTGATACAAATAAGAGAATTGCCCCCTGATTGCGGAAATGTCTCACCGCCGCACGTCGGTCACAGGACACTGGTTTAACATAAATTGCGCTATTCGTAGCGAGCTGAGTTGTTGCAGTCTGTAATCAAATGTGAGTTTAATATGGAGCTTGTTTCGCTGGTCAAGTTTCTGATTGCGCTGTAATTTCAATTTATTCTAGTGTTTATATTAATGAGTAGCCTTTCCCACGTGTATTTCCGTTATAAACAAAGAATTAAAGTAAAATCTCAATCACTTTATCGATTTTCTTCAGGAGTAGTCTTTATTTCATTCGTATATTGTCTCCAGTCATGGTTGCATTTACCGTTTCCCGGATTTCTGCTCTCTTCGCGCGTTTTTTTTTCTGTCTCTTCGCGTTTCTCGCAATAAGTCCCGTACTGGGTTGGCAACAGGCTGATAGAGATTTGTGGTAAAAAGGGATGCCTTTGCCAATAAGCTAATAAAAAACCCAATGTGAATGTAATGTTTATCACATGCAGCTGCTGAATGAATGATATCATTTAAGCAATTCCATTGATCGATCTCGTAATAGATTAGCCCTTAAGTTAAAGGTGACAGAACGCGTTTACAGCCAGCACGTGGACAGCAAAATTGTATAGAATTATAACGCACGTGTACACACGCATAGTTTCTCTGGGAGCTTCTATTTACAGCAATGAAACTTAGTAATGAATCAGTATACCGAATCCGTAGGAGGCGTTATAATTTCATTAAACAGTGCAGAAATGTTGCACAAGAATTCAATATGCACGGTCCATCAATAAAATTGACCAAAATCCTTAGGAAATGGTTGTCCTGTAACGTCTGCAACGCAATTAGTCGCCGCCGCTAAATAAAAACAATGAAGTCGACACGCACACGCGCGGCGTGACGCGGCGTGACATGCAATTTAATTCGGCCGCAGTAATTGGATCTATCAGTCCTGCGGTATATGGATCACTAGACTTGCTGATGTCGTAGGGCAGAAGCTTATAGCGTCCTAATAGAAAATGTCATTTGGAAAACTCTATTATTATGATATACTAGCCACCTGCCTGACCCGTCTCAGCACGGGATTATAATACATTATAATATACATCGGGAATACATAGTGATGCATGGCGTGGTATAAACGTAAGTAATATCCATCACATACAAATAAGTGGAAGGTGGTTTTGTTATACTACTAACTTTTGCCTGCGGCTGCGCCCGTGTGATTTTGTAACAAACATGATTTTTGTACAAACTTTAAATCGCCCGTCGACTGCAACATCTTTTTTTTTCCGCAGGACTTTAAACAATAGATGACAATCTACATTTTGTAAAGAAGTATCGTAAATACAATTTTTTCCCCGCTATAGCTCATAGGGAGTTTGTTGACCCGCTGCTTCCAGTGACTTGCACCAGCCTTCCCGAATTGTGGAAGTGTCCAATCGGCGCAAGTCTGGGAGTCAATCCTCGACTTATCTCGCCGCTCTAATGATACTCATTCGTTTGCCGCGCACTTCCTGTTGACCCGCGCCCGTATTTCCATTACTCAAAACCTGGATTAGGACGGCCTAGACTGTGTGTTTGTTTATTCTTCAACCGGGAAAACTGGCGTCGTATGCTTCCTACCCTAGAATAGACCCACTCCGTATCCGTGGATGTCGTAGGAGACGATACTAAGGTAAAAATGCTTTATCAGCTTATAGGCAACAGCATTCCTACATGTAGACGGCCGGTCGTAACACAGTCCAATCTTTAAATCCTAGAAATTTATTTTTAAGCCAGATGACACACGTCATTAATATAGAGAAACGTTAAAAAACTGAATTTACGCCATAGAAGCAAACGAGAACCTTCGCCCATAGTTACACAAATATAAAAGCCTAATTTGAAGACCATTCATTACATGTATACAAAATGAAACACCAACTTAATTTAGCAAGAGTTTAATAAAAAAATGCAAAATAATAAAAATATCTCCAAATATTGAGCCTTACGCTAGGATATCAGTAGGTTGACTACATCCAAAATACATAAATTACACGCACTCACACATGGTTTGTGGTCGGGTGATACCAGTAAAGGTGCGGCCAATAGGTGTTACATTATGTCCATATTTGTATAAAATAGTCCGCGTTGTGACACAGTCGTAGCACGTTATTATTCTGTCTCAGTCACACATCTTACGTGTGCAAGAAATGGGTGACTTGTCCAGTATTTATAATTAGACTAAAAAATAAGTAAGTAAGTAAGTAGTTTAGAGACGAATATATTTTTTAAAGTAATTCATAAATTAAAACCATATCTCTATTTACTTTAGTAATGAGAATTATTTGCAATAACTTTTATTGTATGAATAAGAGGCAACAAATTCTAACCAGCTAGCCTTCTAGCGGACTTATCCCTCGGATCTATTACAGTCAATCCGAATTAATTGGAGTAATAAAAAAACTAAGATATTCATAGTACGTGCTACGTCTCAATCACAGCTTACAAAAATACATTTTTAATACAAATAATATTTTTTAAATTTTTGCACTTACTATTGATCAGCACCTTTACGCGTCTATTTGTTCGTGGCCAAAGCATAGCATTAGGCATAGTAATTTATATACTGAGAAAAAAACCATAGGTTATCTGAACCTATTACAGTATATTGTCGTGCCGATTGTGTTACATGATCACTGTATGAACACAATTCATTTTTTGAATCTTGTCGCAGGTTCAGTAAAATTGAAAACAAAAGACCACGAGATTTGTCAGGAACGTGACATGGAAATACCTAGTTCCTGTCTACCCCCACGGGAAACAGACGTGATAATATGTATGTATAAAAACCATCAAACCTAGTTTCCCATCACAACATTTTCAAAAATACTGATAATTGGTCTAGGTTTTTAGTTTACTTTTAAAAAAGATCATCGATTTCGTTTTTATTATTTTGCGTGTATAGCAAGCTTATGACACGAACATATAAACGTAAAATATCACCTTTTAATAATAAATAAAATAAATACATCACCTTGGAGTACAATATAATTGGTTGGACATAATATATTTTCATTAGTAAAAGGCATACGACGCCATTTTTAAACATTACGTTAACAAAAGATTGGCACTAATTTCCAATGTGAAAAACATCATAATTACAATTTACAAAATGTGTGAAAAACTTAGTTTTTTGAAGGGAAATTTCGAAGGGGATTTTATTGTCATTACACAACTTTGGTATGGAAACAATTTGAGCATGTTATTTGACGGTCCCACGAATTCAAGAAAACATTGCAGAAATATTTTCAAATCCTTATAATTGAGGCTAATTCTAAACATTTGAAGGTATATTATAAGGCAGCTATGGCAGGTGAAACGTTATTACAATTTGAATACAATTCTTCCATCTGTCAATGGGTAATATATTTTCCAACTGTGAAATGTATGGTTGTATGTTTTGTGGAATATTTAGTACTTACCTACATTAAAATATTGTTGTACACACGTACATTTTAAAAAATGCATTACTTGGAACCGCCATTTGATTTGGGTTTTATTGGTGCGTCTTTTCGTATTTTTATATTACATTTATAATAAAAGAGTTCTAAAAGGTGAATTTTACTGTCGCTTTGAGGCCTGTGCACACCCGCCTACGTAGCACGTGCGCGTGCGCGTGCTCGTTTTAGCAACTTGTAACGCACGCATCTACGCCGCCAGCCACAATTCCGTACAAAAAAGCGCACGCGTACGCGCACTCAGTAGATATGAATGAAGATATGAACCTGGTTTTGACCTTTGATACAGTGTGAGCAGGACAACAATATATAAAGGGACAACAACAAAATTCACCGTACAAGAAAAATATTTTAATAAGGAGATTTTCATTATCGTACAGTACCAAAGGTGCGTCTTAAAATAAACCTTATTGATTATGACTTACAGCTGAATATTGATTATCAAGAAATGTGGCCATTAATAAAACGCCATTATGGATTCGAGAAGTCCGGACGCAACAAGTTTTGTCCTACAACTCAAGTATAATGCATAAAAAGGACAGAACTAGTTGCACACGACCTTTCTGAAAGAATAAAAATATCTTACTCGTAAACTAATACATTTGAAAATATATTTCAAGAATAACTTTTTGACTAGTGAATAAAAATTACATCTATTCGTAAATATTTAAGTAATTAATATGAAAGCGTTCGTATGAAACTCCCCAGAGTTTGTGCCCGCACAGTGCGAGCGAGATAGCATCTAAAACGAATTCATACAGTATAGACTTATTCTTTAGGTTAACCAATTTCATGAGCTTAGCTTTGTCTATCTAACACAAATTTTTACAGACAAAATTATTTAATTACCCGAAATAATTACATATGAGTATTAAACATGAAATTATTTTTAAACAAGTTCATTTAACATGAGACTCTTTATATTAAATACGTTTGAAACTTGTTATATTTTAGTTCACAATTTGATTCAAATAGAAATGGAGATAACATGGAAAATAATGTTAACATTGACAAGAAAACAAATTCTTTGGCGTTTTGAGCAAATGTTGAGTTATGGCATCTAGCGGTACTAAACTCGCGCTTATGATATATTAAATGTCGATATAGGATTGGTCCACTGCGCTCCAACCACGAACCGCAAATATAGCGAAGGACAACAACAACTATGAAAGATGCACAGACGTCACTTAAAGAAACGGGGCCCTTTAAGTGACGTCTGTTCGTGTGGATGCTTACTTCGTTTTCCGTTTCGGAAAGAGGCGGAGCCAAGGCAGAACCGCTTACCCCTACTCGTCTGCCTCAGCCCCGCGTATCATCTTTTGATAGAGAAATGGCAACAGCGCGGCTCCTCTTTGTGGTTCCAATCACTTCTAACGTGGAAAGTAAGAATTTCTTAGAACTAATTCCATTAGTCAGAGCGCAGGGTAAACTAATGACTCATACAAGCATTTTTATTATCATACACTAGATTCGTTGGAATATATGGAAATACAGATTTTTGTTTTTCAAAACTGTGAGAGAAAACATGTCATTGCAATCGGCAAGTTTGGTTTTATAATTTTAAATGTTAAATTTAAAAAAATCTTCAAATGTCATAACACTAGATTTTTAAATATTTGTTATGATTTTGTTTGTCGAGCTTCCCTCTATTTTCTATACATTCCCACGTAGCAATGAAACACTATTGAAATTAATTACATAACTTCAATTCCTTATAAGTAGGAGTACCCTATGAATCCCATATAGTACAAGTTGTAAACTATGTATATATACATTACAGTGAGCAGAGCATTCGCACCATATATTATGGTTACATAATATGATAAATGGGAGCAAAGTGATAGATAGTTGCTTTGGAAAAAAAAAAGTTATTTCCTTGAAGCGTGACGCGAAAAATTAATGTCATGGTTGCTCTTGGAATAATATGTCCATAATCTAATAATGTCCAATATGCTTAGGCAGATATAAATAAAATGATAATTTGGGTAATAAGATAAGAAGAATAATATGCTAAATATAAATTAATTAGCAAAATGCACGCTAGATGGCCCCCAAAGTTGAAATATTAAAGAAAAAATATTCTCTTAAATGTATGCATGGAAATGTCAAGACAGTCTATTATTCATTTTGTCGTCAATTAAAGTTAGAAATACATATAAAATCAATAATTGCGTGCATACATGTTAGAACGCGATTCTAATTGAGTCTGAAACGGTTCTCCGACAATTGCTTTGTCTACGAACGTTTCGTCGACAGAATGTTTCGATATCGGGCGTATGAACGACAGAACCCTTCATCTACGAACGATTCGCCGACATAATGTCTCCTCTATTCTGTCGACGAAACCTTTCAAACTCAAAATTGAACATCATATAATTATATATAGACGTTATTTGTGTAATTTAATCTATGTACCACATGTTGTGCAATAAAATCATTCATTCATTCATTCATTCCAATCTCTTTGCTTTATTCCGCTGACAAGACGTCGAAACCCAGGGTCCGTAATATAGCTTAAGTCCGTTTTTTCTTACGAGTTCTAACATGTAAACAAACTTCACAGTACGCATTGTTAAATTATGTTGATAATAAATCAAACATTCATTCAAACCTATATATACATTGTAAAATAAAACATTAACCACAAAAGTAATTTCCTAAAATGTCTATTTTATAAAATATCATTGTAATATCATAAAAAGACAATGTTAACATAGTAAAACTTGTAAGAAAAAACGAACTATATGTATATGCGTGTGATATCCTAACTAATATTATAAATGGAGAAGTAAGTTTGTTTGTTACCTCTTCACGCTCTATCTATTCAACCAATCTTGTTGAAATTTTGCATACATGTAGTATGAAATAGGTACGCGTGCGAAACCGCGGGCAACAGTACTTCATAAATGCCGGCCACAAGTAAATTAAGATCAAAGTCAATTCCCAAGATCATCAGACAGTGTCGTAACAATCGTGTTGCGTGACTTCCACAATTGCTCATCAAGGTGCTTTTCAGTTCATAATGTGATCTCATTCCTTACATAGACATACTACTCGCGGGACACGATGGACAGAACACCCGAGGCGTATTTTAAATATCTCTTTCTTGAAAAAGCTAATTTAAAATAAGATAGATGGGTTTAATGTTTTTTTTTTTAATGAATAAGCCAAAATATTATCTAAAACATTCGAGCACTATTTCCTTGTTCATATTTACTTTTTCGTGAGTGATAAAATTAAATAGAACTCAATATTGTTCTCATTAAATAAAATCTGTATTATAACTTCGAGAAGTTTGAGTAACCTAATAAAATCTATTTTTTACCTTGATATTTATCGAGCTAGAGGAGTTCCGTTCCCAGGATTGAATGATAATTTACATCAGGCCAATAAAAACACAACCGGATCTTCAAAATTGGATTTCTTAATGATTAATCTTTAAAGGTTTACCTTACAAAAAAGTTAAAGCACACTTTAAAGTAACGTATGTTTTGTCACAATCGCACTTTACCATATTTGACAATGACAGAACGAGACAAAACATACGTTAGCAGTGTGCTTTAACTTTTATATGAATAACAGGGTTGACATTTACGCTGACCCAGGGCTTCGCAGCGTCACAACCCCGGATGAAACCGGAACACGCGAAGACGAGAGAGAGAAAGAGGCTTATCGAGTATAACTTGCCCATGACCTATACATGCCCAATCCAGCATAATTATTTAATACGGATCGTTGCGCAAGTCTTATTGCGCGTCTAACACACAGTGTTAAATTTCAATTTAATTTTCATCATTCCACTATACGATTCTATGTAGAACGGTGGTAGATTTAAATAGTTCATAATATCAAATCAAACATAAGAAATATATGTCATTGTAGACTAAAAATATAAATAAAATACTATGCGTTGAGATCTGGAAATTCATGGTTGAAAATGGATGACTTTGTATGAGCGATATTTTTATGACATATTTAGAAATGTAATAAATTTTGACATCGTAATCAATGGTCATTTTGAGATCTGAAGATACAAATTGTATTACATCATTTATGTATAAACAGTATTCATATTATATTTGTTTATTATGCTAATAAAGCTAATAAAACTGTGCAAATGGTTGGATTTTATCCTCTTTAGGATAAAACTGAATGTATTTTTTTTCGTATTTTCACAAATTAATATTGCATGTATAAAACAAAATACGAACGACACTTAGTATCATTGTGCGGTATCTTATAGAATACAGTATAAAATCAATATAAAATACTTAGATTACGTGCGAGTATGTATCCTATAGTTATGGCTATTGGTTGAGTGTCAGTATTGACATTAACGTTGGAAAAAAGAATGATTACAATATGCTTACACCACTTTCTGATAAAATATATAATCTGACAGATAGAACTAACCTGCTGGATACATATGCCTCATGTGATTAGCTAGTAACCCTATCCAACACTTGTGAAACACAACTTTTAACGCTTTCTGTTCGATATAATACTACCAGATAATTTATCAGCAAACGGTGAAACGGGTTCTTAAATCAATTAAAAAAATAGTTTGGAAAAAATAACACACGTAACACTTGAATGCACTAATTATTTGCTTATCGAATCTCCGACCGAAATCGTACATGCAGTCAAACGCAGCTTGTCAATCCAAAATGATTTAAGAAAACCCGGCATTTCGAACGAATATATATTGTGAACGAATATATATTGTATGTGGTTTTGTTTTTATTTAATGTCAATACTCTCATCAAGAACTAATTAAGAGCTAAGATTTCAAAAGTGAGCCATTATATTCATAGATATATAATATCGTAGCTAGATCGGGAAAAAGTTCTATAAAATATTGGATCGGGTGACTATTTTGCGTATATGTTTAAATATACTCTGTTTCTTATTCAGACATGAAAACGGACAATGACTGTGGCTATCTCTTTCTTTATACGCAAATAACCTACGCTACCTTCACGCTCTTACTAAAGCCAATATTGGAACGTGATGACGACATAAATACGTACTGCAGAAAGAGAAAATCCCACTTAGGGCATTGAATTTTTTCCGGACGACTTAGAAACTTAGTATAGTGATGTAGACGCATCGTTTATATAATACCGAATCGGGGAGCCTCGTTACACTAAGCTAAACTATTTCCACGCACGGGATTGACGAGCGACATGGCGATTTGAGGAAATGAAACAGCGTATGTAATTCTCAACTGCCTTAGTGACTGTAATAATAAACGTATTTAATGCATTGTAGTTGCTCTTTTAACGTAAATTAATCAAATGCTCATTACTATAAGACCAAATAAAAAAGTCATGTTTTCGTTAATATAACGCGAACAAATCAAAAAGGTGTAAAATGTGTTTTCGTCAATTTCGTAATTATATGACGACCAATGAACAAATTTAAGAGAAATCATATTTTTAAGCAAGATTAAATTATGTGTAGCAACAAAATATTCCCACCTAGTCTAAACCGAAACATTATATCCTCCCAGATTAAGATATCACCTACTTAAATTACATTATCAAGTCGTGAGTATCTTTTCACCTGGGCGGATAATGTATTTTAGGAAGTTTTAATTTGAGTAGAGTTAGTTTTTGAATATAAATGTGTTCACCAAAGCGCCACCTGTCGCCAACGCCGCGCAACTAGAACTACACTCGTATAAAATTGCACTTGGTCGCTCACTGCTCCCACTCTGTCTCCTCCACTCCCTCCATGCTGTCCTGTTCCAGTTTCATGTCAATTTGGAGCTTAGCACTCATTGATTTCATTATCTGTAACAAATTTTGTTAATTTGAAGACCTCTTGTATCTTTTCCTTGTGTTCAGTGACTTGAGGCATTGACCTATTTCCGAGTGACTTAGAAACTTACTATAGTGATGAAGACGCAACGTTCATATAAAATCGTATCGAGAGGCTACATTGCACTAAATTATAAAATATTTCCACGCACGTGATTAATCAAGGCCGTGAGAGAGAGAGATAGTAAGAGATACTCACGCTGTCCTGTTTCTGCTTGACAGAGCCCTCTAGCGGCACGTGAGACTTGATCAGGTCTGGCTTCGGCTTCTGGCCTGGTTTTTCTTTCGCCGGCGCCGGCGTCGAAGGCTGGTGTGCTGATACTGGACAAAAAGTTTATTTAGCTTTAAATAAATGGTTTTGCGAAAATCTTGTGAAGTACAAGATATTTTCAAGCTCTATTTAAAAGCTATTTTAGTAAAATTCGAACTCGGGACTATTAGATTACAGGCGTAGTAACCACATGACCATCTCTATAATAGGATAGCCTGTATATAAAATAAATGTATAAATGCATTCACATAATGAAAATCAATTGTCTTTAATCGATCAATTTTATTTATAAAAATGTATATAGTTATATATATATATATATAATATAAATGATAACTCACAGGGTTGCATCCCCTCCGGCTGCAGACTGTGCGTGCGAGATGGTACACTCTTCCCGGAGAACCACTCCTTGGAACTGAGCCAGGGCTCCCACGTGACCAGAGTCGGGGGAAACAGGTCGTCTTGGAATAATTCGCTCTGAAAGAAAAATCAATTTTAAAACTTTACTCTCCCTTTTATTTTCGTGTGTTCCCAAATTAAAAAAGCCAAGTTATTGTAAACAAAAAACATATTGAGCAAAAAATTTCAGCTATATGTTTAGTTTTCTTCTAATTTATTTCTCATGACGTGTTAAAGTGCCTGTGAAGGCCTAATTTCTGAATAAATTATTTGATTTTGATCCCCAAAAAATAACTGTTCCCGTGAGAACTTTACGCGGGCGAAGCTGCGGGCTACACCTAGTTTATTATAAATTGTTACACTTACCTTTATTCTCGGCACTGTGAATGACAGAGGTTCGATGTTCCCGTTAGTTAGCCTCAGCGCTCGAGCGAATTCCACCTACGATCAATATAAATGTTTTAATTTACGCAACTAAACGCGTCGAATGGAGTGTTATGTTTTTATATGTGAGTTTATTTATTCCACCATAATTATTGAACACCTTTTCAGATCGTTATCTGATATCACACACACACACACACATCGTTATGTGTGAGGTTTCGTTGCATTCCTTACATTATCACGGGTGGCATATAGGCATAGGTAATGTGATGTAATTATAATTATGTGGCCGTCCAAATCAAAAGGGACCTTATGGCGACTGGCATTTAAGTCTTTATTGCCGTTGTTCGAATACAAAACAACGGCAATAATGGCGTAAGTGGCGGGCGCCAATATAAGTTTAGTGGGGTATAAAAATAAAGAGTTATGAAAAGGTGATCACAGAAATCTATCTCTATTATTATTTAACCTTGCATTATATGTAGTATGAAAATTCATTGAATGAAACTAAAATGTATCGGAGTCGGCTGTTGTGATATTTTTTTAAAAGTGGTAAAGTTGTTGCCACTGAACCCGAGAGGTCCCTGGTCGGGTCATGATGGAAAGTGATCTTTTTCTGATTGGCCCGGGTCTTGGATGTTTATCTATATATGTATTTGTTACAAAATATGGTATCGTTGAGTTAGTATCCCATAACACAAGTCTAGAAGTTACTTTGGGGCTAGCTAAGTGTGATTTGTCCTAATATATTTATTTATTTATTATAACTAACCTTATCGACGGCCAAGAGATTCTTATGTAGGTACGCAATGCCTTGGTGCAGCGTGGAGGCGCGGTGGTGCGACAACGCGACAATATGTGGCGCTTCTGCAGTCACCTCGTAGCAGTAGATTGTGGAATCGCCCTGGTATTCAAATTATTTATTCATTTATTGCACCAAAATTACAAAAAATATGCACTAACGACATATGCCATTCTATATCAGTCATCATTATACCGAAAGGTGGTAAAATGATATATGAAGAACTCATAAATATTTCAATTGAGCAGCGATTGCGATTATGTTTTCCTTCACCGGAAGAAACTGATGTTCTATAAAAACATGTGTTAAACCCTTGGATTCTGCCCTAGGATCCACGCCATATATCGTACGAGGCGTGAAAGGGCCAAGGGAGCTGACAAGCAACAACATAATTTCCAAGGAGGGTTGACGTCACGCAGGCGATCGTAAAATCACAGCCGAATCTTCAAAATTTTAAAATTATTAGCTACGGTGACCTTGGGCTTCGCGGCTTCTTAACCTTAACCGCAACCGGGAGAAGAGAAGGAGAGAGAGATAGAGAGGAAGGGAGAGGGGGAAGAGAGAGGGGGAAGAGAGAGGGGGAAGAAAGAGGAAGAGAGAGAGAAGGAACGATGTACAGAAAAGCATACAGTATGTGTGTAAAGAGTAGTACATAAAATGTTTCCTCTTGTCTGTATGATTTTTTACGCTGACCTCGGGCAGCTTTATGGCCCCGAACACAACCGGAAATATGCGAAAATAAGAGAGAGAGAGAGAGAGAGAGAGACAGGCCTGTATCATCCTTACCCTGCCAGTGAGGAACAGAGTGCCGGAATCATGGTCGATGTGAGTCTGCAGAATAGCTGGAGACACGTCCAATCCAACCGTACAAAGTGGTGTTGATAGATCGTTAGCCTTGTATAGTATGATTTGGCGCTCTGATACTCTGAAATAAAGGTTATAGATCAATAAGGTAGTCACATACCAATATAACTATATTTGTAGTAATACTAGAGGAATTGATATATTTTTCACTTCTCATGTTCGTAAAGTTTAACATTATGATTGGATGTAAGCCGCTTAAAGATAAATTTTAAGGTTTAGAGTAAAAATTAAAATCTTTGTGCAGAGGGTTTTGTACAAAAAAATAAATGTGACCTATAAAATACAAGCAATTAACTAGATTTTGTTTTTTTTTTTCAAATACACCCTGTACAATATATTTTAATGCCAGCTCCAGACCTATAAAATACAAGCAATTAACTAGATTTTGTTTTTTTTTTTTTTTCAAATACACCCTGTACAATATATTTTAATGCCAGCTCCACACTGTCGCCAAACAGTTCGTCGGTGGCATTCGAATGCGCGAACATTGCGTAGTTAATATAAGTTATTTTATTTACCGCAATGAAAAACCAGCAATGTATACCGAATCCGCCAAAGTTTGGCGAACTGTTCGACGACAGCGTGGAGCCGGGATAACAATGTATTTTTAGACTGTGTCCGACGGAGTAATAATACGCCTAGTTAGAAAATTCTTGCAAACTCATTCTTCCATAAACACATTTGTCACACAGACACCCATCCCTCAGCAATCCTAATACTCACATGTTATAATGCACTTGTGGCGACATGAATAACAAGCCACACAAGTGATCCACGACATGTACGGACAGATGGCACTACGGTCGACTCACTACCAGAAGCTAACAAGCCTAGACCGCGCAGACAGTGCGTTTTCGATTGGAAGCATAAATACGACCTCCGACATGACACTGTCGGAGCCGTGCGGTTCCCCAGGCGCAACACCTATCAAGTCATGCAAAATTCTAGCCCAAACAGAAGAGAAGAAGTCAATCCCTAATGTCCACTTGGCTTAGGCCCGTGCTATACCGCGTGTATACAGGTTTATCGGAAACCGAGAAAAGAATAGAAATAAAAAAAAAACGTTTAATTATAGGAAACACAAATACAGCACCAACCACAGAGAACATAATATACAACAAGTTAGACAAATTAAAAAGACCCCCCGACTTTCAATACTTATTTCGCCACCACTTTTGAACGGCCGAACCGATTCTGATCAAACATAACATAATATTAGCTATCAAATAAAAAAAAACACATTCAAATCGGTTCATCCGTTGATGGGCTTCGGAGACAGACACACTTAGCGATCAAACGCCCATTCTTTTTGCGTCGGGGGCTAAAAAACAAAAGAAAATAAACAAACAGACAGACAGAAAGACAGTATACTTACTTGTCGAATCCGGTGACAACGAGATGCGTGTCCCGCAGCGCCCACACGAGGCGGGCGCCGCGGCTGCCGGCCGGCCCGGCGCCGCATCGCAGCGGCTGCGTGCTCGACCGCGGCTTGTATGTCTGATACGATATGTTTGTTTGTTTGTAAACTCTTTATTGCACGAACAAAACACAGAGAAAGCAGTAAAATAAAGAGGGAGAAGCGTACAAAGGGCGGACTCATCCCAGAAAGGGATTTCTTCCAGTCAACCAAGTATTTGAAAGTGTCTAACATGTAATATGTCATTTTTTTATTTCTTATTTTTGAACCGTACTTAGATATTAATTTTGGCTGATAAATTTTTTTTTATTTCTTATTTTTGAACCGTACTTAGATATTAATTTTGGCTGATAAATTTCCCGCACGGAACATATTTGTCCAGCTTTTTTGGCATACTAGCTACGCCCCGGGGCTGCGCTCCCGTGGGAATTTCAAGAAAAAAGTTCCGTGTGTGTTATTACAAGTTATATTCTCTACTCGTGTACCAAATTTCATAACACTCCGTCTAGTATACTTTGCGCGAAAAAGTAACAAACGTTATAACACATTCATAATATTAGTAGGAAGTAATTAAAAAAGTAAGTAAGAAAAGTTTTTAAATGAATGAAATTTAGCTATTGTTTTATTGAAAATATGAAAAAAAAACTATTATAATAGTTTAATTATAATAGTATTTGATAAAACTTTACAATATAAATCAATATTAATTCACAACACACTTTACAATACAATATTATTCAAAAAGACCACCCCATGACGCACCTGGTGCAAATGTGCTCATATTATTGATTATGCCACGGGTTTAACTAAATAATCACGCTTTTTTACTCATTAGCTTTCATAATCACGCTTTGCCCCAAAAAAAGCTAACAACGCTGGTTATAATGCTCATATTACTTATATATTTATAATTATATATAAGTTTATATATACAACCTTATTATATGATAGATTAAGATGAAATTTGATACACGGGTAGAATTAAACATGTCCCTCCAGAACGATCGATCTATTTTCCCGATAGGTCTACTCCTTGTCTTAATCGGTCCAAAAATAATGTTTATATTCTAGTCCATTTTTGTAGATTTAAGACTTTATAGCTGAGTTTTCTTGAGATATTAAACCTGAAGTCCTGAAGATAAAATACAAAATTTCCCTCACTCTCACTAGCAGTGGCGAAGCCTCCATATAACACGATTCCTGCCGGCTTACCTTGACAGATTCTAATATATATATATATATATTTATTATTAACAATAATAGCTTACCCCCGCGGTCTACTCTTAGAAAAATCCTTACTAGTTACTATAGGTATGTAAGCCGAGGAACGATCGCATTACCTACATATAAAACGACAATTTTATCGTGAGCCACATAATTACATTGCGCGCTTTCTAAAGACATTCTTTAATATCGTAATACTAAATAAGCAATGCATTTGAAATCGCGCAAACGCACACATAAGATTTTACCATCGCGCCTCGGTCACGACAACCCGCCTATGTTTTTGGGAATTTTAATAATTCGGATGAATGAAATTCACACACACATGCTTAATACCACTACATAGAACCAATCGTCGATATACGGCGACCTATAACCCGATCTCAAATCGCCTCCCAATCTTTTTGTAGCAGGTATTAACGATTTGATTGGCTTGGCAATTATTAACCAATCAGAGCGATTCTGCCTAGCGTCCTGTCAAAATCAATCACACTAATTAGTTAACGCGCGCATTTGCATTGCACAGGTTTTTTTATGATAATTTATTTGTTGTGTTTGATTGTGAAACCTAAAAAATCGAAAATAGTGAAATTTTACTTGCCAAGAGTGTATTGTGCATAGTGTTCCTGTAAAGGTTTGTTTGTTTTTATTGTTTTTTGTCGTCACATAGGTCGTAGTACGTATATGAGAAATTTACGCGTTATCCATGTTTTTGGTCCGGCTTTACCTCTATTTTTTTTCACGCCACGCCACTGCTCACTAGTCCGTCTTTGCAGATACTACGAATTATAACTAAGGCTTTTGTAGAAGATTTTCCGTGGTATATTAAACCTCATGTCTTGGAGATAAAATACACAATTCTACTCACCCTAACCAGTCCATCTTTGCAAATCGTAGCCAAATATTCCCCACACGACGACCAATCCATGGCGAATATTTGATCAGTGTGACCTGTGAGTATTATCTCAGGGGTGGGGGGGTCAGAGGTCAGATCCCATATTTTGACCGTGTGGTCGTGCGCGGCGCTAGTGAGCACATCGGAAGCGTTCGGGTGGAATCGGACGAGGTATATTTTGTCCGGATGCGCTGAGAACGTGCGTTTAGGTGTGTTTGTTGATTCTTGTAGACCTGTGACAAATTGTTATTAGATTTATAAATCCACAATAATATTATAATGCTGTATGTCTGTCATGCTTTGATGGATAAACAAACGCGAACCGCTGGGCTGATTTTGATGAAATTTGCAATAGATATTCTTCTTCATAGTCGTATTCCTCATGACTGAGGGTCGTGGTCATTACATGGAATGAAACACACATAACAACTTTCTTGGCATTATTAATGGAGTGGTTTACCATTGCCTTCTCCATTTCACACACGAGTTAATAATCAACGAGTGTGCAGGTTTCCTCACGATGTTTTTCCTTCACGGGAAGCAAGTGGTGATCTATGAAAACTACTACACATGAGTCAGATTGGTATACAAACTCATGTGGCACGAGTATCATTCGAACCTGGGACCTTTCGATCCTCAGGTGGGGGTCTTAACCATTACACCACCACCGCTTCTATAGATATAGTCAATGCCTATTACCTGAGGTAATGTAAGAAAAATAGACGTTATTAAACTAATTGTTGTTTATATTTTAATTGCAACTCAAACAATAAAACATAGAATGTGCCAGCTGATTCCCCTCGCGCGTAGATTATAAAAGTCAATCAAGGGAAAGATTTTCATTGACTTTTAAATATTTAGTATTGAATAGTGTGGGGTTTGTAGATTTGCCATCAACACATAAAGAAGAAAGGAAAGCCCTTGAATGTCTTTTACAATCATATGCGATTTATAGTACACAAACACTTTAATAAATAAATATACCTATTAGGACAAAACACACAGATTGAGCTTGCTCCAAAGTAAGTTCTAGACGTGTGTTATTGGATACTAACTCAACGATACTATATTTTATAACAAATACATATATAGATAAACATCCAAGACCCGGGCCAATCAGAAAAATATCATTTTTCATCATGACCCGACCGAGGATCGAACCCGGGACCTCTCCGTTCTGAGGCAAGCACTCTACCACTGCGCCACCGAGGTCGTCAAACACTTTGGCTACAAACAGAAAATTTTTCTCGTAGGCGGATTCAGATCTTTATTTATTTATTTATTTCGCAATAACAAACAGTCTTGATTTAAATAATTGACTACTCACCACCTTCGGGTATGATCCACTCTCGAATTTGACCATCATCGCACGCGACCATTAGCCTGAAAATGACAAATAGTTCAATTTTATCAAAAGTCAAAATAAATTATAGCCGTTTTGTATTCTACTTAGTTTATAGTCTGCGCACTCTGCCTGCGTATAAAATTAAAAGTTTTAAGATTTAAGATGATTTTATAATCGGCCGCTCATCTAATATCAACACTCTTTGGGCATGCTGTCGTTGCCTATCAGCGTCAACGCTTTACGTTACTTACGTCACATTCACGGTAGGTTATATAGTGGTCCTATTCTAGGGCGGGACCACACATCGCAACAACAATAACCAAAGATTTACCTGTTATCATCGAAGGGGTCCCAAGCCCAATCCTGCAGCGGCGCGGGATGCAACAGGGCGGCGGGTTGCAGCCCCCCGCCGTGGGGCGCGGCGGCCGCCTTAGCTACGGGGGTAGCTCCCACGGGGAGCTCCACCACCCCTATGCGACCCCCGCCGCCGCTGAGGGGCACCGCGCAGCGTACGCCATTTGCTAAAAAACGAAGTTTTTTTTTACATAAATGTCATTTTTGCCACAAGCTTTTTATTGTCGTCAGAGAGATGTTATGGCGTTTAACGTCTGACAAAACCCCACGTCCGTGCGATAAACGTTGAGGAGTTTCCTCGTTTGGAGCAAATCCGGGCTGCACCATCAGGCCATGCTTATCATAATAATGCATTGTCATGGAAACTGAAGCGACGTGGGAAACTTCAACTCTGTAAGAGTAGGAGAAATCTAACTTGCAAGATCAGATTACAGACAACGGGACAGGTGAAACCATATAAAAGCTTGTAAAAAATGTATTACAGTGAGTCCAGGTGAGTCCAGATATAATGAAATTGAAAAGTATTTTGACAAGACACAAAAACAAGGGAGAAATAAAATATTTACTATTATTATTCTTTGTATTTTTATATTTCACTCAAAATTAATTTTTATTATTATTAAGACGTCACACTATTGTCGAACACCGACTGACAGTTGCCGACGCGATTTGCGTAGTTTGCATGCGAGCTTTTATTTACCGCAATGGAAAACGAGCAACGTATGCCGAATCAGCCAAGTTTAGCTGTTAGAAAAAAACATGTATAACAGACATAAAACTCACCATAGAAGCCATTGCACTCCCCAGATATCTGCCTGCTGATATTCTTTATGTTTTCCACTTGTGTCGACTTGTGTCCCGGCGTGCCTTTCAGATGTCGGAACTTTGACACTTTGCCTGTAAAACGTCAAGTGTAATAACACCCTTTAAGGATCAGGAGGTTTTGGAAGCTAAACGTCCTTGGGTGCACATCGACTACAATATATAATGCTCTGAGAGTGTGGTCACTCACTCCTATACATTTTCGTACTTTAATACACGATAATAATATTGTCCAATTGTCTGTATGTGTCGTTTATACAATGAACTTTATTTGAGTAATGAAAAGATTGATATTTTTGCTGTTACTGAGACAAATGTTTAAAAAAATAAAATCAAATGTATCCTTTGATATATTATATTATATTTTTTAACCTATTTTAGTTTTAATTTTTACAATGGTTTTAATTATAAACAGGAACTGTACGTAAAAACAAAAAATAAATTGTTTGCTTAGCACTTTGTTGCTTTGTGGAACTATATTTTCATATGTTTGTCATGTTGTGTGTACATGCTTTTAGGTCAGAGTCTGGCTCATAACTTTTGTTATATATCTGTTTACATTGATTGTAACCTGTTGTGTATACCTTAATAAATAAATAAATAAATGCACCAGGAGCGGTGGTTGTGTAATGGTTAAGGCCTGTGGACCGAAAGGTGAGTTAGTGTTCCGTACAAACAGTCAAAAAACGCAACCCTAGTCAGATCACTCGTGTGTCTGCCTGTCCGTCTGACTGTCACAGGCAATTTGCTCCGAATCTACTGGACTAAATCAGGTGAAATTTGGTAAGATGGTGTAATCTTATGACCCAAACACATAAATGCAGAGTAAATATTTCTTTTTCAGAGGGTATTAACTGAAGCACATTATATACCATTAATATAGATCTCTTATGCGTACGATCATCATACCACTTACCAAACACAGTAGAAGTCCTTTTAGTAGTGACATTAGGCACTGACGAGCGCTTGTCCTCCCGTTCTGGACTCTTCCTTGATTTTAACGAATCTCGCCGACTAGAATTAAAAAAAATAAGTTATTTCGTATTTTCCACATAATGGGGAAGACTATTGCCCAGCAGTAGGACACCATAGGTTAAAAACAAAGAAGAGAAATTGTGTTAGCCTTAAAAAGTCCTACATTCAGATCATATATTGAACCTTATGTACCGGTAATAAGACTGGCTTAAACAAGATAAAATACAATATTTTTCCATGCACTATCATGCAAGCAAACGGGCCTATGGACACCCGCAACCTGTACTTTTGCACCAGGGTGTACCTCAGGTGAAAGAATAATAATATCCTTACCGCAGTGGCGCAGGCGACGGTGGAGTGTCAGATTCAACCGCAACGCTCACTGAACGAGACTCGTACGCGCGACGACGCTCTGCTATCGACTGGTTGGCGCCACTGTGCATCAAACAGGGTCTCACTATAAGTCTATTATAGTAAAGCCAGGTCCGCAGCGCCGTGTTTTCGTGTTAGCTAACACAAAAACATTGCTAACCGATTAGGGGCGTGGCCTAACAGTTATATGTTTTATAAAACATGTTTTCCGAACCGAATGGTTAACATACCCCGCGTTCGCCTGCGGAGAGGGGAAGTGACTCTTTTTGTGTTAGCGCTCACTAAAGAAAGACATAGGGCAATATGGAGTAAACTAAACATAACAACAATAGGCGCAGCGGACGGGCGATTTTTCTAACTTGTTTTTATAACATGTTTTGTTAGAAAATTGGCGGCTGCGGACCAGGCTTAACAAGTACATGAACAAATCACACAGATTAAATATAAATTATTAGCCAGAGGTTTACACTCAATATTGTCCCAGTTTCTTTCCAACCAGGCCAGCGCAACTTGTAGATGGGTTTGTTGTTCGGACATTTTGGGAAAAAGCTAGAAAAACACTGGGCGTATAATTACGACACAATTACAGTCCGTCCGCTGATTACTTATTATTGTGAACTGAAAATATAATTTATCATATGAAATGGGCTCTCCCAATAGCAAGAGTATTTCCATGAATATCTTAGATAGATAAATGGATAAACTCTTCATTGCACCATTCACAAGGGAGTTATAAGTTACAACAAGATATTCAAACATAATGAGTGCAAAGGCGGACTTATCGCTAATGCAATTTCTTCCAGCAAACCTTTGGATGGAAAGAGACACAAGTAGACTAAGAGGGTGCACTATACTTAACAGTATTAAATCAGTATAAAATGTTGTTGTTATAGAACAATGAATATTATATTAGATTAAAGAAGACTAATATAATGAGACTTTACTTGCTTCCTAAATGATGACAAGGTTTGGGCGTTGCCAATTTCAGCCGGCAATGCATTCCACAAACAAGCAGCCTGGACAGTAAAGCAGTGGGAACAGAACTGGGATACGTGAACAGGAATAACTAGGCGAAAGGAGTTAACGCTATGTCGTACCTCGCGATTATTACCTCACTGAGAAAATTGAAACGTTCTTTGAGGTAAAGATTAGATATAAACTAGATACAAGCTTCCAATAAACGAGTAACAAATACTTACTCAGTAGTCTCAAACATCTTCCTCCGCTCCGCCGTACTGGGTGTCTTGGGTCTGTACCCAGAATCAGAAGAGTTCACCTCTTCTTCAAGACTTGTGTCCGATTTGCCATTAGTGTACTCCTCTGTACAAATAGACATGCATTGTTACTTGTTATTTTATGTACATACTGGCTTCGCCTCGGGGCTTCGCTCCCTTGAGAATTTCGGAATAAAAGGTACCATATGTGTTATTCCAGGTTATATTCTACCGGTGAAAAAATTTTCATATCAATCCGTCCATTAGATTTTGCGTGAAAGAGTAACATGCACACATCTTCACAAACTTTCGCATTTATGATATTAGTAGAATAAGGGGAAAATACGAAATTAATATTATATTATTTTAAAATAAATTAAATTTTGACGCAATATGTTTCATTCGATGCGTGACAAAACAATCGTGTCCGTAATCGCAGTAAACCGTTGAGCAGTTCCCTCGTCAATTCAGAGTGCACCATCAGATCAGTATCCATACAATCCACATCCATATTTCCATACTAATATTATAGCTGCGAAAGTCCGTCTGGCACGTTTTCACGCTAGATCTATTTCGATAAAATTTTGAATAGATATAGTTAATGACCAGAAGCAATGTCGATTTTCGTATATGAGGAAAAAGTTTAATGTTTGTATATGTTCTTCCTTACCTTTGTTAGGAGCCTCCACGTCACTGGTGGGAGAGAGTGACTTATCTTTCTCCTCTACATCTTTTGCTATCGGAGTCGAGGTCACAGGTGACTTCACAGCGGCGGTGATGGGGGATGTAGCTGATGACAACACATATCTCAAGACTTCACTATGTCAATAAATTTTAGAATTTTGAATAGACATTATCATACTTCGTCATTGTCTCTAATATCCGCATGATCACGGTTTCATTCGGCTGAGACGCCGCGAAACCCATAGGTCAACGTAAAAAATAACCCATTTTATATCCGGCCTCCCGCCTGACGTCAACCCTCCTCGGGAATGCTACTATGTTGCCTCTCAGCTGTGTAGGTTATGTGTCCCTTGATCGCCTCGTACTAAATTCACGGGAGGATATGAAATGATCCTACTCTAGCCACGTCTTTACTACTAGTAGTCAGTCCCGGCTTCGCTCGGGTAAAAACAATACATTATACACCTAATACCTTTTTTAGGAGTCACACAATGAATTGGTGAAAACTGCATGAAAACCCGTGCAGCAGTTTTTGAGATCATCGCGAACAGACAGACAGACGCGGCAGAGGACTTTGTTTTGTAATATGTAAGGACTAGATTTTGTCCACAACTTCGTATGTGAGTAAAATCCATTTCCCGTGGGAATTTCAGGAAATCCCTTCTTAATGCTCCCCTATACTGTCCTAGGAACCTACACACCAAATTTCAGCTTTCTACGCCCAGTAGTTTCGGCTGTGCGTTGTCTGTCAGTCTGACACTCAGTAACGCAAGAGTTTTATATATATATGGATAGTCGCCTCGGAAACTCGGGAAGACGCGAAGATGAAATAAAGATTTGTGTAGAAAACTCACCAGATTCAGACTTCGTTAGTCCTGGAACGGCTGGCACAGAAAACACCTTGTCGAACGAGAACTCTTCGCTTCCCGACGATGTTGAGAAGGGCTTGGGGCCCAGACGAGGCTGACGGATGAATAATGTAATGTTATATCTTCTGTGGAAGCTGTACCATGTGGGCCGTAAGCATGTTCGTCCACTTTGTATTCTAGCTAAATAATACTGAATAGACTATATACTTATGTTTTATTTTTTGCATAAAAGGCATGAAAAATAACATAACAGTATGTAATACTATTGAACAAATGTATGTACAGTCTGTCAAGAAAGTAGTAAAAAATAACCTATTTTATATGGTACAGCTTCCTCCTGCCTGACGTCAACCCTCCTCGGGAATGCTACTATGTCGCCTCTCAGCTGTGTAGGTTATGTGTCCCTTGATCACCTCGTACGACATTAACGGGAAGAGAATTATAGAATAACTAGGCGAAAGGATTTTACGTAGTTTAGTATTTTTTATTTTATTTTTTTTAATGAGGTCGCTGTCTCCTATTGGCCGACAACACTGAAAATGTATCAACCAATTTTAACCATTGTATTTGGTGTTACAATGACAAAAAAATTTAGTTCGAAAGGCCCGTTTTTTTCACTTTCTTGACAGACTGTAAACTATTATATTTTTAATATATCGTGATAATTTACATATTATAAGTTTTTATATAAGTTATATTCAGATAAATTAACATTACTTATAAAGATCATCAAATTTAGGGGTTTAAATGCGAGGTTCTACGAGAAACGACACCTTAAGGAGGCAGCCGCTTACGATGTATTATACATATCATTTTTATTTGACTTAAGCGAGTGCCCTCTACAAGATACCTTTTCTCGTGGAACATTACATACATATTTAGCTTTAGCATCACACAAAACACCCCAATACTCAATGTGCAATCGTTAAATTTAAATAAAACAAAGCAACACAGTGAATCATCTTTTAAAAATCCACCTCTAATATTCCTGGCAACTCATTAAAAACAATAAAAATCTAAATTCTACGTTCACGCCAACAAACCAATACCTTATAGCCAGAAATAGGCACCGCAGTCGTCCGAGGCCTAGGCTTCGGCGCTTCAGGGTGCTCCTCACCAGATCCCGGCTCAGAAATGGACGATCTTGGCAGGGGTTTTGGCGCCTGCACCGGTACCCCATTGATATAACTATTACTTCTCGACAAAGAAGACTCATTCGATTCCGAACTGTCAGATTTCTCAAACGTTTTCTCAGGTTTCTCACATAACTTCTCAATTTTCTCACCATGTTCTGGTTTCTCGTCACTTTTCTCAACATTATCGACAATCATTGACTCGTCTTGGATTTTCTTCTCAGAATAATCGTGGCCATTATCTGTTATCTTTTTGTGGAATCCGTTGGTTTCTTTAGTGTTACTCTTTCCCCGTTCCATGCCTTTGATCAAATCTTTTACGTTGACGAAATCTATACGATCTTCGTCTTTGGCTTCGGGTGTTGTCGTTTTTGGGAAGTGTTTCACTGGTTCTTCGATGGGAGCTACTGGGGTTACCGCCTTTTTGGTGTCGGTTTTCTTTAAAGGGGGCATTGCCAGTATAGCTTTTACAACTTCGTCTAAATTTCCACGATGAATCTGAAAATAAAAGGGTGGACTTGGACAAAGGAAGAAATTATTACATTTTTTTAATTTAACAATTGTTGTCTTATGTTAATACTAATATAAATATATCAAGCTTCTATAAGCTATCTAAAAAAAGCATTATGTGATGCAAAAAAAATATAAAAACAATTACTTACGTTAGCAATTTATTGTGTACCAAAGTGTACCTTTTCCCGCTACTAAATCACTAACTACAAGAACACCACACATCTAACACAAAAAATCCGCAAATAAAGTAACACCACAAACACAAAAAAAAAATAACAAAAAAAAACAAATAATTCAACTGGCCAGTTGAACATATTATATTATAGAGCTATTAAAAATAAAACATAATTTGGCTGAGTCGTAATAAAAAAAATAATTTATATTAACCGCAAAACATCTCTCTGCAGCGTGCATATTCGACTGTACCTTCATGCACCACATAAAAAAAAATGTGTATAAAACTAGAAAATAAAAAATATTATTTGAATAAATAATTTTTGATCACCAGTGTAGTGAAGTCCGTACCATTGTACCATTCCATATGATAATTATGACAAGTTATATTCAGGCTGAGTAGTCTGTATATAACTTATTTCATATTTCAATCCATCATTTCATTTTTTACACTAAAAAGCATGAGTAATTAAACAATTCACACAATAATTAGCCGTAACAAATATTTTTAGTTGATATAGCATGTTACAAAATGTTATATAACATTTGTTGTCTCTTTTCTACAAACTGTTGAAGCAAGTCGTGAATATTAATTATGTGAGATCACGAAGCATTTTGGTGATAAATGGTATCAATAGGTATGAAATGTTGGAAAAAATTTAATGAGATTTTGAAAAAAAGATAAAATTTACAACAATTTGACAAAGACAACAAAAGTTATCTAACATTTTACATTAAGCTGTGTGGAAACACCAATAGAGGCGTTCTGTCAACTTGCAGTTTGCACAATAATAATATTACAGTGTTCCATAACCAACCATATAATAATGTCATTACTTTTTGTATCAAGTTCAAAGCTAAACGGCTTTTTTTATTATTACTACTACCACTTCTTAAGACTTTCACAACGTCAAACAAATAAAACATCTGCTATGATGCCAATGAAAAAGCGTTAATACATGACGTTTAGATCAAAGTGTTTTTATTACTTTTTGCGAAGTCACCTGACCTTACCCACCCTAGTATCATATTACCAAAACGTCTGACCCACCAAGAAGTAATACCAAAAATTTTAAATCAAGCATTCAGAAAATCAATTAACGTAGGTTTTACCACAACCTACACATCAATATAAGCAAATTAAATACAAACTCGCCCCTATCACCGCGGCACAAAGATGCAGACTTGGCATGCAGTCGACTGTGTAATATAAAATCCGTTTTTTCTTACGAATCCTAACATGTAAACAATATTGAATATTGTTGAATTTTGTTGATAATAAATGAAATGTTAGTTCAATTATACATCACTTTCGTGGTTAATAAAGGTTTTACTTTAAAAATAAACTTTTGACTAAGATTATTGCGTATTATAATCCAAATGTTCAATATTTAACGATTGACGAAGCATGTGGCGGATATTTTGCTGTATTTCTATTGACGGAGCGTGTTGTGAATTAATTTCTATTTTTTATTATTGATAATTAGGAGTTTATTTAGAATGTTTTACTTCCAAAGTAAAACATTTATATAAACCACGAAAGTAATTACTTTCGTTGCCTTTTGGGAAATTTTCCAAAAGGCCATTTTGATTTATATTGCTGTGTTTATACACAAGTAAACAATCTTGTCATGCCATTTTGTTTATACAAAATGGCATGACAAGATTGTTTACTTACTCCATTATTATGCTTATTGACTTGTAAGAAAAAATAAAATATAATACATACCTGTACAGAATTGTTAGCGTCCGGATGCATGGATATGTTTGGCACCGGGTGGTCCTGGTTCTCCAGCCACATGGGCGCCGACAGATAGGTCAATGACCCGCTGGTGTCCGGGTACAGGTCCGCGTGGTAGTCACGGTAGCTCTGTCAAAGATTTATTTATTAATTGGCGACATCCGAACAGTGGCGTCTAGCCATATGCTCCCGTGATGTCGTACGACGCCACTAAGGGACACACAACCTAGGCGACAGTAGCATTCCCAAGAAATGGCAAAAAACAAACAAGTTTAAACTCTTTTGCTGCTTGTGCTTATCTGTTACAATTTCTTAAGTGTTATGAAAAAAAAAAAACACCAAAGAAATGTCACAGACCTAATTCTTTCTGTAACATTTATATGGATGAAAAAACCCGTTTTCAAATTGCATCTCAAATCTCATAAAAAACATATAAAATGTTTTTTTATTCACAACCCCTTACCTTTCTGGGAACCTGGTACATGATGGGCACCACGGAGGAGCTGGTGAGTTGAAGCACTCTGTTCACTTCCGCTTCCATCACGCGGAGGGCACGTTTTGGCACCAAACATGCGCCTTTTGTCTGTTCCCCTGTAACCAATTTTACGAAGTTAAAAAAAAATCCCGACATTAGGCTGATGTAAAATAGCAATTAATGCAAGACAACAACGAGCGTGCAATGTGCCAGTGTCCACAAAAAAAAATCAATTTTTTTTTTGTTGTATTTTTTTTTGTTTGAGCAACATATGCAATCAGTCTTCCCTGACAGGCGTGCGAGGTGCTGCTCCCAATGGACCAGCCCATTCTCATTTTATTTAAATACTTATAGGATCCTAGTCAAAGATATCCCGTCGTTTTTTAAGCTAGATTTCCGGAATATAATAAACGTACCAGAGTGCCGCAGCCCCTCAATGAGATAAGGCTCCCGGTCCACGAGCTCCATGTACAGGATAGTGGTGTCTCCCTTCCCGGCCAGGAATAGCATGTTTGTGTCAGCATCGAACAGCGGCATCAGAATGCCGGTGGAGCAATCAAGTTCGAGTGTCTTCTGCGTCTGCGAGAGATTGCGCACGTCGCGAATCATGATTTGACGGAGCCGCGCCGAATCGAATCCTGACAACAATAATTAAATAGCAGTGAGGCCAACGTAGAGGTGAATTTGCAATGTGTTGCAATTTGTACACATTGCAAATTCACCCCTCTCACCGTCGCATAAAACTCCAAAGGCTTTGGCGTGTGGTTCCGCCCTTGGAAACTACATCCTCGTATGGATATCGACCTCGTATGATAGGCAACAATACTATTCACAATAAGGGTTGACGTTAGGCAAGCAACCAGCAGTAAAATCACAGTAATCACTAATCTTCAAAATACTAAGGTTTCATTCATTGGTGCTGAGGCTAAGGTTTATTTATTTTTTAATCCCGACATTAGGCTGATGTAAAATAGCAATTAATTAGCTGCTGCCATACTTCTCATATATACAACTGGAAACACGGGAAGATAAGAGAGATAGTAGTTGCAAACGTAAAAAATTGCGACATGAACCTCACTCTATAACAGCAGGCCTACCATCAATAGAACGATTCCAATGTAACTCAGTACAATTTAGAAACCTAAAATTAATTGCATTCATAACTTAACTAGACGGTACGAATTTGCGATGTAGATGAGTTTAGGTCCCAAAGTGGATCGCGTCAAGATCGCGTGGTACGCTCCCAGGTAAATTATTTCATAGATACTATGTTATTTAGAGAACTTATTCATGGATTCATTCACAATCGCTTACATCTACATATATATTAGTATATATAGTATACACCCTTGTCGAATATTGCGAAACCCAAGTTGAACATACAATATATATATATATATATTAGTTAGCTATATATATATATATATATATATATATATATAGCTAACTCAGGAAAGGAATAAATGAATTAAAGTGAAAATCTTGAAGTAGGATAAAATGAGGAAAATTTACCTGTAGTAAGAATCTTGTCCTGGTCTCCCAGCCAGACGATTCTGCTGTCCTTTATGTTCTGGTGGCTGTTGGCCACGTCGACCACTGCAGTTGGAGCCCTGGGGTCCACAATCCGCACCTTCTTGTCCTTGCAAGAGGTGGCCAGAAGCCTACCATCCTTCTTCCATGATGTTGATTGGATTACTTCCCCGTGGTCTCTGTTAACTGGAAAGAAAATACATTTATGAAAACTAGATTTTATCCGCTAGTAGCCTATGCCAACTTTCAACTCCACGCCAAAACTCCAATACTCTGTTTTTGATATGAAAGAAAAAAAACAAAAGAGACAAACATACTTGCATATTTATAATACTATCTCTTGCTTGCAAAATCCACTTGTGGTTGCCTATGTCCAAATTTCATCAAAATCAGTTCAGCGGTTTAGCTGTTTAAAGCGGACACTTTTTTATTTCCCGCAATGAAAAACCAGCAATATATACCGAATCCGCCACAGTTTGGCGAACTGTTAGACGACATTGTGGTACCGGCACTTACCAAAAGCTTCTTTCTGCTTAGTCAAGTCCCACAATGCTAGTTCGTGGCCAGATGACACGTGTATCAGACCATCGGCAACTGGATGGAAGCCGACGTTCTCTACTCGTCGCTGTTTCTGAGATAAAGTACACTCAGGGGTGGACAGAGACTCTCTGAGCCCTTCCTGTGGGATATGCCAAACTTTCACCTGTAAACAATGGCGTAGAATAAATAAAACTGGCCATTACTCGCGACTTCGTCTACGGAGAAGGTTTCTGTTTTTAATTATTGAAAATAAAATCTAGCCCATCAGACCCAGATTTTTTGGATTAAAAAAATTGCTATTTCATATCATAATCCATTTCCGTGCCAAAATCCATCTGTAGGCAGATTATAAGTGATATGTGTACAAACAAACAAGACAGGCAATAAATTTTAAATTATTTTTGAAGTCAATATACAATATTTTTGAAGAACCCGATAGAAATATATAAAGCCTATTTCTTATTTTGTTTAGTGTATGCGTGCAGGTAATGCAGCAAGTGAACATACAAATACTTGGCCTCATATTAATCAGTGCCTGTCCAGATGTTTATTTAACACTTTCACTTAACACTGATCAAAATGTGAACTTGTCTTCACTTAAAATAATTAGTTGCCTATGTTTTAAACTATGTCAGAAAAGGCAAAAACGATAACAATGTGAGTCAATTTGTTTGTTTAGTGATAAGTATAATGGTGACAAAAAAAAATTAGAGCATTAATTTCCTTGTTATGGATTACAAATATGTATTGTGTGTTGACTTCAAATCAGCAAAGTTAGGTATTAGGTAATTAGAGAAGGAATTGATTGGGGTGATGAAATTAATGAGAAAAAATCCATTGTATTTATTTTTGTTACATTTGACCCACTGGTCATAGTGGTTTTAAGAATTTGTTATCTACTAATAGTGCCTGCCAGCAATTTTGTTTGTGTGCAGTTGCATAAGTAAAATATTTCTTATTACAAATTCCCAAGGTGTGGTGTGGCTAAATTATTTGTAGACAGGTCCATTCACTGTCTCCCATTTGAAGTTATGACACAATCTTATCAGAACATTAGGTGCATTCTTCCTGTCAATCTCATATAGATAGTTTATCACATATAGGTTTTGTCATTTGTGTGCATGCGATAAATAAACACAATAGGAGTCACCTATTGTGTTTATTTATTCAATAAAATGTTAAAATATCATATGTATGCTATGATTTTTGTTTAAAGATGGTATTAAATAAAATGTTAACAGTAAAGAAAATCCTAACAAAAAATACAGACTAATTAAAAAAATATATCTGTTTTATCTCATGACAATTTTTTAAATCAAGTTGTTTTTATTTTATTTTTTATTTGCAAAATGTATTAAGCACAGTTCTTTTTTAAAATGTATTATGTAGCTCACAGAATCAACAGCTGTCAATTTGTCTCTAGTAAAGGTAACTCACTCGTGTAGTTCAGCATCAATTGAATCTAGCAACAAAGTCTCACAGAAACCATCTCAATAATTCAGTAGACTAGACTAAATTTCAGATTTTATTTATGCTTTGGAAAGTAAATATTATGCTCTGATACACATGTGGTACAGACACTGCACATAGCTAAAATAAAATTGCTCATATTGTGAAAACAGTTCATGACTTTGTGACGAAATTCTTTGATGTTCTGTAAAATGTCAGTAGGTATACATGTGAAGTTTAACTCAAAAACAAAATTTTTCCTATTACATAGAATGTTAAGAGTAAGAATTCACTTACAAAGCCCTATTCACAAAATAAAAAAATTGCTCACCAACGAATCTTGTGATCCAGTTAGCAGAAGGCCATCATGGAACGGAGAAAACTCCATGTCAGTTATAGTATCGGAGTGAGCATGGAGCAACGGCATAGTCTTACTCTTCCTCCCACAGTCGTCGAGGGGCAGCACGGCAAGACTAGACCCCACATGTTCCCAATTAAAGGCCATGAAAGCCGCCGATGCACAGATATTGTTCCCATATGTCTGATATGAACCAACACATATATCCCGGATACATGCTTCAGGCTTCGGCACGATTGGCGCCGCATTTTTATATTTCGAAGCTTTGAACCGCCACGCCATATTTATCCACTTTATAAATATTAATCAGTCTTTTATTGGAATGTAGAATCAGCAATGCAATCTGAAAAGATTGAAGATAATATTTTGAAACAATGTATTGACTTGAATTCCGGCAAAAAGGCAAGGTTGTTTTATATTTTTAATTATGGAATTAAGTTACAAAATCATTTGCCTTAGCAAGAATGTACATTTTCACAGCAGCAAGACAGGATGCAAAATTTTATCACAGAAAAGTATTTCTAACAGTTAAATATTTTTTATAGTGCTAGTGATACTCTTATCTTACTAAAAATACAGAACGATTCCTAACTCATAACATGAGCACCACATATTTATTTAAAAATGCTAATTATTCCGAAAACACCTTTGTTTTGAATATCTAGACCGGGTGGTGTGCCGGAAATGGCCTTAATTTCTTATTACGCTTAATAGGATCACCGAACAATTGTTACCTACATTTAGTAATGTTTCGATTAAATATCTTTAATCACTTTACTTACCTTTTCTCGTACAAAATATCCCAAATCCCGATTTCTTCAGACACTCCCCCTATACGTCCGCCATTTCAAAACGACATTAGTGTTTCGAGTTTTGTTTCGATCGATAATATTAGGAAACGTCACTCACAAAAATTTTATTCGATTCGTTTTGTTTGTAAACTCTATATCGATATTTATTGACGAAAAATACTAATGTTCAAAAGAACTTACACAATGTTCATTGAAAGTAATATTGATTTGATTATCTTGTATGCTACATAAATTTTAATATTCTTGTTTTTCTTTGTATAATAACGAAATCATTTTATATAACCGATTTGCGTAGTTCGTCACTACTTCACGTTCCATTTCAAGTGTAATCAATCAAGGTACCATTGTTAGTATTTTTTTAATTTGTTTCTATTTCTATAAATAAAACCAACACATACCGAAAGTGATCATTTATTTATGCGAGTATTACAATAATTCCGTTTCTTTGGTAAGAAATAAATATAAGAAATAGCAAGATTCATGTTTAAAATATCAGATTAAAATACGGATTTTCTTGTATCATCAAAGATCACGGATTTACAATAAATATGAGGCATAAAATAAAATTTCTTTTCAATGCACATAACATTCACATATGCTGTGCCTAGACAGGAACACCTTATTTTTCATTATTATATTCAAATCACTTTTTTTACCAACGTTTTCTACCAACAGCATTCTCTACCAACTTTTTGGAAAATAAATTACACCATAAGGTTTGTAAAACATAGCTGATGCCTGTGACAAATAATTTTTTATGAAAATAATACATCTGTCTCTGTCGTTCACATTTCGAATGTATCGGTCCATCCTGCTGTCACACGGGTCTAGCTATATTTTACACACTATAAGGAGACGAGTTGTAAGTATAATAAATCTATCAATAGGTTAATCGTAACTTACGCTTATGTGACGTCGCCGAAAATTATTAGTAGTCTTACGAGACACTGTCTGGAAAAACATATTTTATTGGCAATTTTGGCATTACATTATAATTCAAGGTGCTCAATAAATGTAGGAACTGTATTTGCTTCCAAAGCATGACACTTTATTGCACTTTCCAAATAAACAATTAAAACATTTTAAAAAAATCACGTCATGTGCTGTTAAATTATTTAGTGTGATGTTATTATTAAAAAAAAACATTGAATCTCCCAAAAATAGACACCTAAAACAATTATAATAAATATAACATTAATTCTAGTATAAAATTAACGATTAGCTAAAATACTTCTTGATCAACACAAATATTATTATGTACTTCGTATAAATTTTTATTATTGCTAAATCAAAGATTTGAAAGTGTTATTTACAACCAAAATCCTGTTTATAAATCATGGACATATAAAACAAGATGGGTATATCCTATATACATAGACAGAGGAAACCCTTTCGGCCAGTTGCGAAAAAAAAATTCTTCGCAACTACTCGAAACTTGCAATAAAATAAATTTAATTAACGGTATTTCACCCATCTAATTTTATTCATCAAATATATTTTTTTAATGCCAAACAAGTACAAGTAATAGTCTATCCGATTTGGCTGACGCCGACCGACCGATAGAAAGAGACGTACATACATATTTAATAGAAAAGCAAAGCGGTGCTGCTTCTCTTTCTTTTGTATCCTTCCATCCCCTTCTGTCAGTAGTTCGGCGTCTGTCAAAACGGATAGAGTCTATTACAGTCTGTCAAGAAAGAGAAAAAAAAACGGATTTTTAACGAACTACATTTTTTGGCAATGCAATACCAAATAGGATGATCAGCATTGGTTGATAACGACCAAGTGTTGCCAGCCAACAGGTGACAGCGCCCTCATTTATTTCCTTCACTTTCTTGATAGAATGTACAAATTTAAATGTTAGAAAATAATCACTCAATCACAGTACAACAACATTGTCTAGTTAACCTTTCCACATTGCAGCTAAAGCCACTTAACAATAGCGGATAAAGACCTGCGACTATCTCTTTCTCACTCTCACACAATTCTCTACAGTTAGGTGGTTTAAAATTCTAGAAAATTCTGAGGATATGACAGAGAAAAAAATAATTCGTCTTATAACAACTGAACAAATATTACCAAAGTAAATAAATACAGCAGGTCATTCACGTTCCTAAGAATCATTCCTAAGTATGAATATTAATTTTCATATGTATGTAGCAAGGTGTAGGTCAAAATCCGCTAAATAACGAATCAACTAGCATAGTCACTACTAAGTATGACAAATATAACAAAATTGCTACAGCACAATTACTAAATTAAAGCGTCTACTCACTTTGCAATTTAATTTACTATCTATCGCTGCAACTTGTTAAATGAAAAAGAGATGAATGCATGTGATAGAAAAGGAAGTCCTTACTTCTCTTTCTCTCATATACCTGCATTTGTTTCGGTAGCAGACAGATTGCAATGTGTGTAAACGATTTTACAGGTGTTGCCATAACGCCACGACACGATGAGATGAAAGTGAGTACCTACTGGACAAGGAACCAAAGAGTAACTTAATTATACCAAAGACAAATGAATCCTTAAAGAATAGCCAACACAAACACGCAATTACTATTTGTTAAATTCATTCGTCTCTGTTTACCCTAAAAAGTATAAATTCATGATTCAATTAAATTTATACAATACAAACTGTGTCAAATTAAAATTAATTAAATATACCTACTTAGTGAGAAACATCAGTTTATGTCCTTAAATTAACTTAACATTTAATCTGAGTTCGTTTTCACTCAGAGCTTTATTAAAAATGCTATACAAAATATTTAAAAATGCAAAAACTAAAATATATATATGTGATGTATGTAGGTTAGTTTATAATAAATGGTGGGGGGTAGTCTAAGTAGCTTGGTTGTGAGATGTCATTTTATAAACCAGTCCGGAATAAATGCTTGTTACGTACGCCCGTGTTTCAGTTAGCTCCGCGACACCGTTATCCCTCAGGACTATCGACCGCTATATCACATTGGCGAACGAGGATTAGTACCAATATTTACGCGTGCAGGTTAGACATCGCAATTATGTCGATTGGTAAAGTGCGGGAGTTCGACGTGAAGAACGGGGCGTGGTCGTCCTACGTGGACAGGCTCGAGATGTACTTTACAGTGAACAGTGTGAAAAATGAACTCAAAGTGCCTACTTTAATTGCGGTAATGGGTGACGAAGCTTACGAACTATTATCGAATCTAGCCAGCCCTAAGAAACCAGCGGAACTAAGCTACGAGTGTGCGGTCAGATTATTACGTAATCACCTCCAACCGACCCCGTCGGCACTGGCAGAGCGGTTCAGATTTCGGCAGAGAAGGCAAGCGGCGGACGAGAATGTGGCAAGCTACGTGGCGGAATTAAAAAAGTTGACACGCTATTGTAAGCTGGGGGACGGATTAAACGAAAACCTTCGGGATCAATTCGTGTGCGGCTTGAGGAGTGATCTCATCCGGCAGAGGTTATTTGCAGAGGATGACACGCTCACGTTTACTAACGCGGTGAAGTTAGCCAGCTCATTAGAAGCCGCGGAACGCGACGCAGCTGCGGTTGACGCGACAGGAGCCGCAAGCCGGGAGCTATCGGCGGATGTGCATGCTCTGGCGGTCAGCAGCGGCAAGCAGCGGCGGGAGCCACGGGCGGCGGGCCGAGCCGGGCGCGGTACACATGGAGGAGCGGGAGCGCAGCGGGCGGAGGTCGCCGGAGCGAACCTTAGCGGCAACAAGATTGCGAGGAGTGGCAGTCGGGATACACACAGTGGACAATGTTATAGCTGTGGGGGAGTGGGCCATTATCGGGAAGAGTGTCGATTTAACCAATACACCTGTAGCAAGTGCAAGCGGGTGGGGCACCTCAGGCGTGTGTGCCCGGACCAGAGGCAGGGGCGAAGAGCAGCTGTACACTATGCCGCAGGAGAGGAGGAGCCAGAGGACGAGAATCTGGACAGTTGCGGGGAGGATTTTCACCACTTATGCCTGAACGATTATAAGGCGGTGAGTGTGCCCGTTGTCATAGAAGGTCATACAATTTATATGGAAGTGGATACTGGTACGGCTGTATCCTGTATAAGCCGAGGAACTTATAATAAATATTTAAAACATTTAAAGATTGAGGCTAGCAACGTCATTTTAAACTTTTACGATGGTTCTAAGCTTAAGCCACTAGGTGTCATTAGACCAACTGTGAATTATAAGGGTGTTCATAATAATTTAGAGTTATTTATTATCGATGGAGGGACGACCTCACTGTTAGGACGGCAGTGGTTATCAGAATTAAAAATAAAGTTACCAATGTTTACAAATTGTAATAATATGATAGGTGCAGATAAGAGCCATATACAAATGGATCATGAGTTGAAAAAATTGTTCAACAGATATAAGGAATTATTCAGCGGAGGTTTGGGCACATACACGGGGGGCAAGGCGACTCTGAGGGTTCGGGAGAGCGCGGTACCGGTGTTCCACCGCGCGCGGCCGCTGCCGTACGCGCTGCGCGACCGCGTCGACGCGCAGCTCGATCAGATGCTGCGCGACGGCGTCATCGAGCCCGTCGACTGCTCCGAGTGGGCCTCACCTCTCGTACCGGTAAGCAAGGCTGATGGTTCCTTGAGAATTTGTGCTGACTACAAAGCTACAGTCAACCCGGCGCTTGTGGTAGACCGCTATCCGTTGCCAAAAGTAGACGATTTGCTGGTAAGGTTAAGTGGGTCACAGTTTTTCTCAAAAATTGATTTATCTCAGGCCTATAATCAGGTTTTGTTAGACGAAACGAAAAATCTCACCGTTGTGAATACCCATAGAGGCCTGTATAGGTATAATAGGCTGGTGTATGGCTTAGCATCCAGCGCCGGGATTTTTCAACGAATAATGTGTAATTTATTAAATAATATCCCTAACGTCGAAGTATTTTTAGATGACGTCATAATAGGGGGCCAAACTAAAAGGGATCACTTGCAAGCTGTTGAAGCTGTATTTAGTAGGTTGCATAAATATGGACTAAAGTTAAAAAGTAATAAATGCGTATTTTTAGTTAACGAAGTACGTTATTTAGGTTATATTTTAAATAGGGATGGTATAAGAACGGATCCAGAAAAAATTCAAGCCATTACCAAAATACCTCGACCAAGCTGTGTAACAGAGCTGCGTTCGTTTTTAGGTTTAGTAAATTTTTACGCAAAGTTCGTTAAGAACATGAGCACAAAGTTAGTTCCCTTATACGAATTACTTAAAAAAGGTTGTACATGGAATTGGTCACAGCAGTGTGAACAAGCGTTCACAGAGGTTAAACGACTTTTGGTTAGCGCGGAAGTTTTGATGCACTATGATCCTAGTCTGCCGCTCATAGTGACCTGCGACGCGAGCGCGCGGGGCGTGGGGGGCGTGCTCTCGCAGCCGAGTAGGTGCGGCGGCCGCGAGCGCCCGGTTGCCTATGTATCGCGCACGCTCAACGATGCCGAGAGAAATTATTCTCAGATACATAGGGAAGCACTTGCTATTATATTTTCTGTTAATAAATTCCACCAATATTTGTACGGTCGTCGTTTTACCCTACGCACCGACCATAAGCCTTTGGTATCGATACTCGGACCACATACAGGGATACCTACCATGGTAGCTAGTCGGATGCAACGCTGGGCAATAATATTATCGGCTTATTCGTACGATATCGAGTACGTGCGCACCGACGAGAACGGAGCGGACGGGCTGTCGCGGCTACCTGTGGCCGCCGGCGGTAAACAGATGAGTCATGCGTCTAGTAATGCACCGGCGCCCGAGCAAACGTATTTACATTTTATTCAACAGGAACTATTGTTAGACTATAATGTTATTAAAAGTAAAACGTCGCGTAATCCGCTTCTCGCTAAAGTTTTGAGTTATTTACGAGACGGATGGCCGTCGGATTGTGAGATTATGAGTATGAAGCCGTATTTTAATCGTAAAGACGGGTTATACGAAGAGTTAGGGTGCGTTATGTGGGGTCATAGGCTGGTAGTACCGGACGAGTGTAGGGAGAGGGTACTACGCATGATTCACGAACCCCATATGGGAATAGTAAAATCGAAAGCTTTAGCTCGCAGTTATGTGTGGTGGCCGGGGGTGGACGAGGACGTGGAGCGGTTGTGTCGGGAGTGCGCGGTGTGTGCCTCGCAGGCGGACGCGCCGCCGCGCCAGACCCCGCGAATGTGGCCCTGGCCAAACCGGCCCTGGTCTAGAGTTCACTTAGATTTCCTAGGACCAATTTTTGGCAAAACTTACCTGGTTTTAGTCGACGCCATGTCTAAATGGATAGAAGTTTGTCAGGTTTCTAGCACAGCGGCAACTGGGACTATAGGAAAGATTAGCGAATTATTCAGTAGATGGGGTTTACCTAAACAGATAGTTACAGACAACGGACCGCCGTTTTTTAGCGCGGAATTCGCTAATTTTGTGAGTAGCCAGGGTATTGAACACATATTTTCGCCACCGTACCATCCGGCTTCAAACGGTTTAGCGGAAAATGCTGTAAAATCGTTAAAAAGAGTTATTAAAAAAGCTAGTGCGGAGAAACAAGACATAGATAAAGCCTTGTGTACGTTTTTGTTGCATTATAGGAATACTGAGCACTCGACAACTGGGGAAAGCCCGGCTATGTTGTTACTAGGCAGACGGTTACGTACAAAATTAGATGCACTGAAACCGAATAGGGAGGGTAAAGTCAGGGAAGCGCAGCAACGTCAAAAGGTAGCGGCAAAAGGAAGTAATAGGGAGCTTAGGCCAAATGAAACCGTATGGTATAGGCAGTACTTAAAGTCACAGAAGTGGGCATCGGGCCAGGTGGCCGAGTGCGTCGGGCCTAGTAACTATAAGATCAGGGATAAGCATGGGGAGGTCTTACATAGGCATATCGATCAACTGAGACGGAGGACGGGTGGACGTTCATCGCTCGCTTGCCCTGATACAGAATTTAATACCAGCCAAAACGAGTCTAGCACAAATTCTGAACCACAGATAGCCTTGCCGGATGCGGGGGATGCGGCCCAATCGGAGGAGATAAACGACGAAGCCGGGAAGGCTGAGACGCCCCTTAAAGGGTCGGTAGTCAGTGGGTTGAACAGGAGGGATGCTCCTGCGTCTCCCGAGTTCCAGGACGCCTTGCCAACTGTGACTACACCACCTCCTAGTCGTCCTGTACGACAGTGTAGGTTAAGGAAAATGTAATTAAGTTTAAGGGAAATTTTATGTTACTTTTATATTTTAGATTTAAGTTAGTTTAAATGTAGCAAAGGGGTTTTGTACGTAAGGGTTGATTGATGTGGGGGAATGTGATGTATGTAGGTTAGTTTATAATAAATGGTGGGGGGTAGTCTAAGTAGCTTGGTTGTGAGATGTCATTTTATAAACCAGTCCGGAATAAATGCTTGTTACGTACGCCCGTGTTTCAGTTAGCTCCGCGACACCGTTATCCCTCAGGACTATCGACCGCTATATCACAATATACAACTTCGTTCACATACAAATTATATAATACAGAAAAATTCCTTATCCGACATTCCAATATGTACATCATGTTGATAAAATCTAGTGTTGGTCAAATCTAGTGTTAACTTTGATATGCAAAATCGTGGTTCTGATCACTATACCTACATTATATCGAAGGAATTGACTTTAAAAGATAATTTATGATGTATGAAAAATAACTGAATTTACTTCGTTCACTATCTATATTAATAAGTTTATACAACTTGATGAGGCTGATATTGTATGAAGGAACAAAGGGATAACTTATAATAGCATTCCCATAGAGAGAAGAGGCAGGCGACCGGTCGTAAAATCACAGCCGTATCTTCAAAGTTTTTGTTTTTTGCGGACCCGGACAAACGAGAACACGCGAGTTTGAGAAAATATGTTTTGGATTGCATGACTCTGGAACTACCGGACTGATTTGATTGAATATTTTATTTCAACATAAGAATACTGTATTTGTATATTTTTTTATATTAAATTATTATATACTATTATTATTGAAAAATACAATCGCAAAACTAAAACACATTCCTAGAACATAGAACAATAAATTCAGTTAATTTATCAGATCTTATAATAAATGAGTGAACTAAATCGTGGCGTTGATGGCAACACTAAGGGTCTCTGTTTCACTGCTTACTGACAAAATAAATTATCTGACAGATAGCATATATGTATGTAACATATTGAACAGATAGCGTTAAATATTGTGTTCGATAGAGCTAACTGGCAAACAACATCAGGCAGATTTATCTAGCAGTTAGTTTATCTGTCAGAATAAAATATTATATTTTATCAGAAAGTGTTGAAACAGGCTCTAAAGCTCATAAAAGCGAGTGGAATGTCTTCTATACTATGAAATACAGTTCGATCTTAATTCGTTATTCGCCTTATTTGTGGAAACACCATAATATTCTTTATGGCAACACCTACCTTTGCTAATAAGAGCACAACCCTGTTTTGAGATCAACTTAAAAAAAAACAAGCCTACACATTACATTGAATTTTGAAATAAATTCTCTTTAATTTCACAATTATGTTTGTAGTAAAAATAAAAAATAAAAATCTCAAATATTTATGGAAATCCGGCATATTTGCCTGCACTTGGGTAATAAAATCCGCAGATAAAGCATGACGTATTTATCCCTTACGGGGTAGACAGAGCCGAGAGTTGCGAAACTCGAATGCCAAGTTTAGGTCAGTGGACTTATTCGTGGAATTGAGATTATATAGTAACAAGTTGCTTGGCCATCGCCTATGAGAAGAATCTCTAGTTTATAGCCCAATTTTATAGAACCCAAGTCCAATAATTTGCCAAATAAACTTAGGAATTGATAGACTTGCATCATAAACTAGCTTTGCTTCGGGGCTTCGCTCCTGTGGGAATTTTGGGATAAAAAGTACCCTATGTATTTTTCCAGGTTATATTTTACCCGTGTACCAAAATTTCATAACAATCCGACCAGTACATTTTGCGTGAAAGAGTAACAAACATACATACATGCATACACACATCCTCACAAACTTTCGCATTTATAATATTAGTACGATAATAACAAAAAATAAATTACACTCACAAGCCAGCTACAGACGTAAATGGTGCCCCCACTAGGCGAAAGCTTAATATCAATGAGATAAATCTCCACACCAACTAGATCCGTTAATTCAATAGATTTCCATACGAATCACGGGTCAAGTTAGAATGGGTATGTAATAAATTCGTTCTTAGCGCAGACAACATGAGGTGTCGCCTACAGATGTCGTTTTCCCGTTGATTGGTCCTAAACTGCCATCGTACTTCGGAAGCTCCTTGCATTTCGCTTGCTGGAAATAGATAAATAGTTTTCAAAAACAAAATCAAATCATTCACCAATTAGGCCTCCACAGGTACTGTTTCACGTCATATTCTAAATTGAATTCATATAAAATAGGACTGGATTTAAAAAATCAGGAATCGAACTCTTCATTATTATTTATTCATTTAATTTTCAACATTTATTTAAAACCATGCGTGAAATGTTCAATATAACCATTTGAATTTCATAAATTTTAAATTATATATCAATACGGAAGGTTGATTTACAACCCCGGTTTAAAACCTCTAACCAATTTATAGTTAACTGTAGCATGATAAATCCGAGTCAAGGTGAAGGATGACCATAAATGTCGGCCTTTATACAACAACTGCCAAATAAGGAAACATGGATCATATATTCACACCAACACAGTAGAGCCAAAGGGGGAAATGCGAGTTTGCATTTTCACTCTCATCATCGAATCTATTTGAAATGAGGGCACCAATGACATTGCAGTGAGGTTGTTGTTGCGTCACAATGGCGCAATGTGATTGGTTCGCTCATTTTCATGATATCATTTTATCAACACTTTAATACCGTTAATATTAAACTTGTAAAAGGATTTTGTACCGAAAGACACATACATTATCTACTTCGAAAAATATACTAGATTTTATTATTAAATTATATTTTATTTTATTTGACGACCTCGGTGCCGCAGTGGTAGTGTTTACCTCTGAACCGAGAGGTCCCGGGTTCGATCCCCGGTCGGGTCATGATGGAAAATGATCTTTTTCTGATTGGCCCGTGTCTTGGATGTTTATCTATATATGAATATGTTATAAAATATAGTATCTTTGAGTTAGTATCCCATAACACAAGTCTCGAACTTACTTTGGGGTTAGCTCAATCTGTGTGAATTATCCTAATATATTTATTTATTTATTTACCTCCATGAGTTCTACAGCTATCTCCATGAAGAGCCTCTCGACATTCTCGGCCTCCTTGGCGGACGTCTCCAGGAAGTACATGCCGTGGCGCTGCGCGAAGTCCTCGCCGATATGCCTAGGGATCTCCCTGTCTTCTCTATCTGTTTTGTTACCTGTGACAAGTCAAGGTAAACCTTCATATGTGCTGTTCCACAAGAAGAAATACCTCATGAAGGGCAGTCACTTATTCATATGCATTCTATATTAAAAACTAACAGCCCATCCTTGACAACCTCGGTGGCGCAGTGGTAAGATTCTTGCCACTGAACCGAGAGGTCCCGGGTTCGATCCCCGGTCGGGTCATGATGGAAAATGATCTTTTTCTGATTGGCCCGGGTCTTGGATGTTTATCTATATATGTATATGTTATAAAAATATAGTATCGTTGAGTTAGTATCCCATAACACAAGTCTCGAACTTACTTTGGGGCTAGCTCAATCTGTGTGATTTGTCCTAATATATTTATTTATTTATTTTTATTATCCTGGCTTCGCTCCGGTAAAACCGTAATAAATTACACACTTAAACCTTGCAATAGCAAACCACTTCAAGAAAGTTGTTGTGTGCGTTTCATGTCTGTATTGACCACGACCCTCAGCCATAAGGAATATGACTATGAAGATTAAGAACTTCTTAGACCTTATTGATTCCTTTTATCTTCTCTGTCTCCGATGCCAGGTCTGGTATTTTGTCCCTCCCCATTTACTGTTTCGTATGTCCCGTACCCCACACGTATCCAATCGCAAGTCCTTATTACATAAGTAAATATTGTTTCTAACAAGTTTATTCGTTAGACAAATTTAAAAAAAACCTAACTATATTCATTTCGCTAAAACTTTGGAACAGATTTTCATGAAACATGGCTAAGAAAAATTGGTTCATCCGTTGGGGACGAAGATGCCACAGACAGATAAATACACTAGACAGATACACTAGAGGAAAAAAGAAACTAGGGATAAAATTATCTAGACACAAAAAAAACTAAATGAGAATCAGTTCATTGTTTGGGAGCTAGATGCCACAGACAGATACACAGATAGCCACATGAAAATTATAACACCCCTCTTTTTGCGTCAGGGGTTAAAAAATATTTATGAATCCCCAACTCACCAACCAATATCCTAAGCACCTTGTTATTGGCATACTCCTCAATCTCCCGCAGCCAGTCGGGCAGACAGTCAAATGTGGGCTGGCAAGATATGTCATACACTAAGATCAAAGCGTGCGCCGATCTGTAGTAGCTTTGTGTTATCGATCTGAACCGTTCCTGACCAGCTGTGTCCCAGATTTGAAGCTGTAATGAAAATATATTTACAAAACTACTAACCCATGTGCACTTCCTTTTTATATGTAATAGTCCAATAGTCCGAACATAAAACAATCTTCAGAGTACTTATCATTCAATTTTGTTAAAAATAAATAGAACATTAGTTCAAACCTACTCTGAAATATGACATTTATTAATCACAAAAGTAAATGTCCTAAAAAGTCTATTTTAATTTATATTGCTGTTAAGCTGAAGTATGTTTTGTCACTATCACACTTTACAAATATTTGACATTGACAGAACGAGACAAAACATGCTTTAGCTTAAAGTATGCTTTTTTATGAATAACATATCTAATATTATTATATTAAATATAATATTTATATTGAATATATATAATATTCTGCCCTACACAATAGATTTTTAGTCAAAGTGCCCGTGTGTAATGGATGCTGAACATAGTGTTGAGCAGTCCAATATCACAGGTGGCTAAATCCATTTATATCTTGTGGACAAGCATTATGAAAGCTAGTTAAGTTTATATTAGAGATCCTCCATGAGGCTGACATAATCACACAAAGTGCACTAAAGCCTTGTCAAAAATTTAGAAGAAAAAAAAATTAATAACAAGATTTGTAAGAAAAAATGGAGATACCTTGGGCATTAAATTGGGTTAAAGAAAATATTGAGTGGGCCCTGTAGAAATGACACAAACAGAACAAGCCAATGGTTATATTTTGTTTTAAACAGTATCTGTTTATTATATTAAAAGTCTTTATATTAGTAACAGGTAAATTTCCATTTCTTTTACAGAAAATTTTCAGAACAATCCAAATACAACTAGTGTAAAATCAAAGGAATAAAAATGAATTTGCAATATATATTCAAAATTCATAAAAACAGAAAAATATATTCAAATTCAAGAGAGAATTTATATCTTGCAAAGTATGCTTAAACACATCTAAAAATATAATTGTGGTAAACAACACCATAACATTTGGACAAACATACTCAATTCAAATTTATTCATGGAATCATTAAGTAAGTGTATCATAAAACTTCAATTATGATAATGTTACTTCACTGAATAAAATTAGAATTATGTGAGTGGAGGATGTGAAAAACATATGGTTTGTCAAAACAATAGCTCAATTCAAGAAAATGATGCAATAGGAAGAGCCAAAATAATGCAGCGTTTACCTTCACTTTCTCGCCATCTACTTCTACGGTCTTGATCATAAAGTCTACGCCTATTGTTGCGCCCTGACCTGGCGGAAACAATCCTTGCGTGAACCTTCTCACTAGGCAAGTTTTGCCCACCCCAGCATTACCCACTAACACCACTTTAAAGAGAAACTTATAATCCTCCATTTCGAGCACCAAATCACATTCGGAAGTGTTATACCAAAAGAAATACTTGAAATAAATAACAATAAATTATCTTCGTTCACTGTTACGCTTTGTTGAATTGACAGTTGATTATTTTACAATAGAATCTGATATAACATCAATAAGATTATTTTACAATCAAAACCACATTATAGATTAGATAAACTTAGATAAATACAAATATCATATCAAAGCATGTAGTCCAAAACAATGAAAAAATATATGAAGTTTATGAAGCGAAAAGATATCGACGTCGTTCGTTCGTCAACTTCAATGAACATTTGTGAAGATAGCTTCTAATTTCAAAAATTGTGTTATAATTCTTTTATATATAAATCAGTTTGTGGAATTGAATTAACTGAGAAACATAAAATAATTGACAGAGGGGAAATTACTTTCATACGTGCGAAACCAACAAACTTTCTAGTTTTGTACGAAGTTTTGTAGTTTTGTTTTGTTTGACAATCTTTGCAAACGCCTAGCTATTGTCAACTCAGTCAACCACACTATTTTTCCAAATTATACATCATTTAGACATTGATGCTAGGTGGAGCTATAATATTTTTGTTACGTTGCGCATGCGTTGCGCCCGTATTTGCAAGCTTCGATATCTTTGAATACTTTGATCGATTACGATTTCACGACGGTACCACCACAGATGTAAGAACTCTTCTTCTGTGTTTTGTTACGCTATGTCGTCTTTTTTTCGGATAAATTGCAAATCATAGGTATATATATACTGTGAACAGCCGCGTACCTTATAATTTGTAACTAAAATGACAATGCCTGTTTGGAAGAAAATTTATACAAGGTGCAGCAGTGAAGAACGCAAAAAATAAAGATAGGTAAATGATTGAATTTGTTGAGGTTTATATGTCTATAGCATTGTCGAGTTTAACAGAATCGAATAGATTCGATTTCTCGATTTGTACCTACGTGAGTGAGTTGAGTGTGTTAGTGTACCACGGGAGTTGAGATTGAGATGGAATTGGAAAATTAAATTGAAAGAAAACTAGGATAGCAAGCAAAATAAATCTTGTTTTACCACTGAATTGAAGTTAAGGTCTTCCTAACGATTGCAACAATGTCTACTATAAACTATACCACGCGCACAGAAGGCCAGACGAAGATAAACACATTGATATGGACTGTGTCTAATTTCATTAATCTTCTGGACAATAAATCTACAAGAGAATTTAGAACTGAAAAGTCTAAAGAAGCTAGCGCGGATCCTTTGGAGTCACGCTTTCAATTGAAAATGCAATTCCTGGGCCGCGACAACGATATTATTGAGATTTACTACTTGTCTCCTTCTCCTGTGTTCTTGAAATCCATTTTGACTATATGTCTGAAACGTTTTGAGGAGCGTTCTATAGTCATAAAGGAGTACCATACAGTCCAAGCAAATAAATGGCAGTATTTAGCCACACTGTACAAAAGGGATATAGCAAGTTATGATGGTCGGGACATATTTTTGCTGAGTGATGGTAGTTTACGTCTCAAATTCCAATTCATGGTAACTAATGATATAAAAGTTCAAAGAGCAAATGTTCCAGAAACACAATTGAGTAGTGATTTTGAGAATCTCTTAAATAACAGCCTGTTTTCTGATGTCACAATCAAATCTGCCGAAGGGATTGAGTACAAAGTACATAAAGCAGTTTTGGCAAGCAGGAGTGCAGTTTTGAAGGCGCACTTTGAGCATAACACTACAGAATGCCACACCAACATTGTTGAATGTCCACTGGAATCAGATGTTTTGAAAGAAGTCCTTATGTTTATATACAGTGATAAAACACCAAAAGTTGATGAAATTCCTGAGAAGTTGTTAGCAGCAGCGGATTATTATCAACTGAGTCGGCTAAAGAGTTTATGTGAGGAAGCTCTGCATAAGAGACTAACTGTAGAGAATGCTATTGAGACACTGCAGTTGGCAGATTTGCATTCTGCAAATGAACTAAAACAGTCAACACTGGAATTCATCAAGGACGGCCAGGCCAGACTCATTACCAAGACTGAAGGGTGGGCGAATGTGCAGTCTGTTCAACTCATCAAGAGGATTTACGAGTTCATAATGGCTGATGATGTAGATACCGATCTAAAATGAATTTTCGACATTGATCTCTCATAATTCTAGACAATTTTTGTTATCATATATTGATGTATTTCTCATAGCTACGGTATTTTAATTGTTCGTTATTAGACATTAAGTTAATTTAAGAATTTTATTTAAGGTTATAATAAAGGAAATACTTGTTTTAGACTACTATTTTATTTATCATTATCCCCTCCACCATCATCATCACTGTCACTAGGATCTGAAGAGTCACTATCACTTTCATATACATTAACATTTTTTCTATTGGTGTTTACAAATATGTTGTCCTCATCAGTTTTGATTTCTTTCTTAGCTTCGTTAAATTCCTTTGGCCATACATTATTTTCTTTGTAATATTTTATAGAGTCTTTGTTCATTATTTTAACTATTTCCGCCTTAACTTTATCACCTTCTAATATAGGCTCTACTAGAATGTAATCGCCTCTTTTTACCCAAATGTTTTTACGGAACTTTGTCGGCATTGATACAAGATATTCTTCACCGGATGGAGTGGTAACCTGGAAAGGTTATTTTGATACTTTTTAAACTTATACGTTAAATATCATAAAAATACATTGATATCGAAATAGGTAAAACTTAAATGACTTTCTTTATATAGTACTATGATTAATAAACTTTACCTCGTGCAAGTTGTTTCCTTTACTTTTTAAAACTTTCACTACATTTTGATTCTCTTTTGGCAATTCATAGTCGTCCCATAAGGCCTCATTCATTACATGTTTCCTTTTAGTTACTTTTGACATAATTATATTTTTCGTAAATACAGACAAATTTATTGGAAAACTCGGAAAACTGTATCAAAAAACAACACAACACGAACGGTGCGGCACATGTGTCAATGTCAATTATAAAATTAACTGAATGACGTTGACATCAACTTTTATCAGTAATTTGAGGCAAAGGCACCGCACTACACACATACAAAAACATTAAAATCTACTACTACTACTTTTTACCTATAATTTCACAAGGTAATATAATAACTTTATATGCCACTGTCCAATCAAGTTGTTCTCTTAATGACTAAGAAAAGAACCACACATTTAACCTATATGAATCAATGTAGATACGTACCTACCATACAGGTAGTATAGGCGCCAGATTTAGCCCATAGCTCAACGAAAAAGGAAACAATACAATAATAATTAGACAGTCACTTGTCGCCAAGCAAGAGAATACAATACCAAGTAAAGACATGTGAATAAAAATGCGAATACTACTAAAATCAACGTTTATTATCATGTTGTATAGTCACAATAATGTATAAAACGCTAGGATCAGTCGTGAGTCGTTCCATGTGACAATTTTGTACTAAGTAAATACTTATTAAGGCCTACTAAATCGTAACTATTGAACAGCTTAGGTTTTAAGTCAATTTTCACTTGCAACAACGCATAGCTAATTACTATTTTGTAATTTATGGTAGCGTCATCTAACCAATGAAAATTGAAAAGAATTGACAATCGTCATGATTCAGCGCCCTGAATATTTTATGTAAATTATGAATGTATTCTAAGCGAGGAAGCCATTTCTATTACATTTCCGTGTGGCGACACCGAAACGCGAGCGTAGACGATGTGATAGCGTGGATGAATGAGATAGAACATTTTTCCATAAATCTTCTCAGCTCATTTCATACAAAGCGGCTAATCAGGCATTGTAAAACTGGGCACACGATGAGAGACAAAATATATCAGCGCTTTTTATCTATTTATAATATGCGTCTCTTTCTAGTATGAGCGAAACGAAAGATATCTCGCAAATATTACAGAGAGAGAGAGAGAGAGAGAGAGAGAAAGCAACTTAATGTTAATGACATAAACAACTCACATTCATTTCCTTACAATAATTTACAATATTTTAAAACTAAGTTTTGTTCGTTTATTAGGTAACATTTTGTTGATGATTTAATAATACCTACGTTACGTACATTACTATTGTACCTTGAATATTTACAGGAACAGTTATTACACCTCTGCAAAGAAAACTTAAACTAAAAATTATATGAAATGCTTAGTAATGGCAATATAAAACTTGTATAGAACATTATACAGTGTAGATTTTGAATAAATGTAATTTTACTGGTCAATTTTGATTGCCAAGCTTATAAATTATTAACCCATTATATTAAAATTAATTATTATACACAATATAAGCTGTCATCATTTTATTGATAAAATAAACAATACAAAATAATCCTGGCACATGATAAACCTGTACAAATGGTATTCTTAAAAATACTTACAAAATATTTTCAATCAAATTCAATATCGAAAATATTTCTGTATAGTTACTGGCAAAAGTGACTTCTTTTCTGAAAGTATCTAAATTGATAAAACTCTCATAAACGGTGAACTTTTGAACAAAGTAAATTAACAGTTAACGTATGTCAGTTGACCAACCAGTAACCCTGTATACATTTAGGTATGCAAAACAAGCCTAACTCTGATAATTACAAAAATTATATAGCGTACTTTAAGCTCAAGTGTCTTTTGTTAATATCGCACTTGACGAAATTAGGCATTGACAGAACGAGACAAACATACTTTAGCTTAAAGTATATGCTTTATCTTTTTTATGAATAACAGGGTACATAAATATTGATTTGGCTAGTCTTTTGTGGCCTGATATAGTACGTTCTTGTGTACAAAAACTTCGAACAATCTGTACAAAAAAAAAAACGCAATAAATAAAACTTATGTTTTCACAAATACACTACCCATTAATATACCTAAAGTTTGTAAATCATACCTCGATCTCTGAGACAGATGACAAATAGTATGACAATAATACATCTGTCTCTGTCGCTCACATTTCGAATGTATCTGTCCATCCTGCTGTCACAGGGATCAAGCCATATTTTACACACTATAACACCTAATTATATTCTAGTAAAACCCTCCGTTTAAATACTAACTTACGTATTATATAAATGGCAGTGATGCGTTTGGTTTTTGGAATAATTTTACAACTTAAAATAGCCAGAATAAGGCCAAGTTGGAGCACACAAAATAATACTTTAATTATTATAAGATCAACCGCCGAGCTTTGCTAATAAAACTATCGCTATTGAACAAACTTACGTGGTTATCATATCCACAAACCACATTTATATATATAGGACAACACTTAAATTGACTTAGTCTATTAAGATAGTGAAGAAAACTGATTTGTCATGTCACATACATTTTTTGCCATTGCAATAGCAAATAGTATGGTCAAGATTGGTTTGATAAACACTAAGTGTTGCTGGCCAACAAGAAACAGCGCCCTAAAGTAATGTCTTAACTTTCTTGACAGACTGTACATTACATATTACTGTAGTTACATAGAAAAGTAGAAAGTAACTGAACATGAAGGTTACTGGTTACAGAAGAAAAGGGAGACCAAGAAAGAGATGAATGGACTGTGTGAGGAAGTGAAGAAAACGACCTCCGTGGCCTAATGGTCATCATGCCGGACTGCTACACTGGAGGTCCCGGCTTCGATACCCGGTCAGCTCAACATGGAAAATGAACTTTTTCAGATAGACTTGGATCTTGGATGTTTATTTATTTATGTATACGAGTATGTTACAAAACATAGTATCATTGAGTTAGTATCCCATAATACAAGTCTCGAACTTACTTTGGGGCAAACTCTATTTATGTGAAGGAGTTAGCAGTGGACGTGAGTAATCAGCATATATAATTGTATGGAAAGAAAATTTATATTGCGCCGATCCATAATGATAAGGAAGATGATGATATAAAAATTAGAAACAAATAAGGGCGCTGTCCTCCTGGCAACACTGGGTTTATCAACCAATCCTAACCATGCTATTTGGTATTGCAATGACAAAAAAATTTAGTTCGTTAAAAATCTATTTTTCTTACTTTATATAAACAGACTATATTTAATTTTCTTACTGTAATTTTAATTAGTCATGAACACTGTCCCAACCTTAGTATGGAAAACCCACACTGTACTTGCCGGTAAGTGGCCGCTTTTAATTTGAAGTCAACTATTCAAATACATTGGCAGTTTAAAATATTCGTTTTAAATGTATAAGTTAAAAGTAGACAATATACTAGGGCATATCCTCGAGCCGTGGCATATTTCCTCAATTCGGTACTTCTCAAATTGGTGGTCAACTTTTCTTATAAACCACTTCACAATTTCCGATCCCATTCTCATTCAAATTTATAGAATCAAGATGGAATAAATTCCAATCTTTGTTACCAAATTTTAATTTAACCACATAATTGAGAAAAATGCACCTATAATTTATGTAGAGAAGCTGCAATAACAAGCGAAAAATGTCACATATTATAAAGTGTTCACAGACGCGGCCTTTTTGATAGTTCCACATATTGCGCGGACTATCCTTCATCAGTAAACGTATCTTCTAGGTAGGAATGCCTAATAACGGCAAAATGCATGTTTAGGATTAAATTGTTACATCACGCAACAGAGATCGTAAAATCTAAAAGCTAGAAACATTCCACAAATCGTGTACAGTCAAAAGAACATCAAATTACCCTGCGTAAACCTCTAAGGTGAGCTAATATCGACGAGTTTGCAATTAATTTGGGTAGGCTGATGTGCTGTTGACTGTACACTCCGTTTTTTCTTACGATTACTAACGAGTAAACAATATTTTAAAGTACTTTTGTCACAAATGAATCAAATATCAGTCTCAAACCAAACATCCTAAAGTAAAACATTTATTAACCACGAAAACGATTTCCTAAATAGTCAATTTTGATTTACATTACAATAAGTCTTGTTAAGTTTGATTAATATAATAAGTCTTGTAAGAAAAAACGGAGGTTACTAACATTATTTTTTCAACAATTCAAACTTTGACAAATTTTATTTCATCATTTACAATGCACTGTTGAAAATATGTCATGTGTAAATATGCCACAGTTGGCAAAAAAAAAAAAACATATCACCAAAACCGATTTTAAAGAGCCTTTACTTAAAATTAACTTTATTGCATAAGAAAACAAATACACAAGGAACAAGGAAAAGCACTAGCAACGGCAGATTTATCCCATGGAGGGATCTGTCCCAGGCAACCGTCAGGAAAAGACTTAGTTCAAAACACAAAGGTCAAAAGAAACAATACAACAAAACAAAGGAAGTTATAACAATTAATATCAAATTGAATAAAAATCTTGAAAACAAAATTTTGTATTTTTTTAATTTAAATTTATTTAAAAGCCACTAACACTTTTTTATGTATTTTAGTGTCGTACTTATTATTTTAGGTATTTATGAACCTAAACGTTTCTCAAAAAACACAATGAATTATTACTAAAATAAAAATTTAAAGCTCAGTCAACAAAATGTGGTGGAATCGAACGTCAATTACCTTCGCGACACATTTCCAACATAAAACGCCCTACTCACTTTGCAATCTGTCGCCGCAACCGAAAGGGATGCAAATATACATAAGAAAAAAAATCTACGGTCTCAACAGCCCATTAATGCAACAAACGCTACAACACATATGTATAAAGTATATATATGTAGATTTGGATGATTAAACAGAGTCGGCATCCAAAGAAATCGATGTCAAAAAATTTCAATATTTTTTTTGTCTCCCTTACAGTTTGGCTAATCAGCTGATCGGACATGGTACGATTAGTAAAAATTTCACGTCCTTTGTTCACTGTTAATTTTAGAAATAGATTTATATCATCTTCAGTCTGTCATAGAGAAATCTGACCCCCTAACAGATAGCGTTCAAATCGCGGGAGGGTCATATTTCTCTGTGGCAGACTATACAGAGATGTTTGTGAACATTTGTCCTGTGAATAAAAAAATATCTTGTATAAACACTAGCTTAATCTTCTTCTTTGCATGTCGATAGCAAATCTATACCGCTCTATTGGGTGCTAAATACATTTTTGCCTTAATATAATAAAAGTAGCTTAATATAATAACCATATATTGTAAAACGACATATTGCATAACAATGAGCGACAAGACAAAGGTGGTCTTTATCTGTCTGTACACAAAAATAAATAACTATGTGTTATGTTATTGGTGATGGAAGAAAAAATTCATCAATTTTGACTCTGCAATGGGAATTGTCCATTTTTTTTGAAAACATTTTATTTCAAAATCATAGTCTTTGCGTTTACTTTTTGTTGTCAAATCATAAAAATACCCTATATTTTATTTTCAAAAAAATAACCTTTGTTTGACCTTCATGACGTCATCAGTGGTGGAGTACAGTGTACACATCAGTGCGTAGGTATGATAAAAACAAACAAAACGTCAACGTCAAATATCCGAACATAACAACATAAGCTTAAAGTATAATCCTACATACTACTCCACCAAAACAATTAGGCACATGGCAAACATGGCGTCACTGTAGCTAGGGAGGGGAATATTCGAGACTCGCTGATACCTAGTATGAAACTGGTAAGTAACTATTGTGAATACAACTTAGTATGTGTATATTATAACTATACTTTATTTATTTTGGGAACAGAGAACTGTGTGTGCAAAGGAAATAATAAAACTCCTAATTGATTAAATGTACTTTATTTATTGGAATAATTTGAAAAATTGTTCTAATCAGAATCTAATTCTTCAATCCCTGACATTCTTTCAAAATCTGAATGTGATTCCAAATCACTGTCATCGCTGTCGTCATTTACATTTATGACTAACTCTCTTGCGTCTTCTAAACCTTGCTTTTCCCAGTACGCCTTCCGTAACCGGTCCACGTGATTAATTTCTTTTTTCCAATCGTCTTGCGTTATTGATTGTATGGCTTCCCTGGCTAGTTTTTCGATTTGTCTCTCTGACTGATCGACATTCTTGTCGGCGACTCTTTGTTTGACCAGGTTCCAAATGTACTCAATAGGATTGAGGTCACATTGATATGGTGGAAGTCTGAGGACTTCGTGACCGCTCTCCTCTAAAAGTTTGTCCACTAAATATTCTTTTTCCGGTCGGTTGCGAATTATAATATAATTCAACTCAGCCTTTGTCATTCGCGGGTCAAACGTAATGTTTCTCTCGCTCAGCCAATTCTGCATGTCTTGTTTACGAGCGGCCATAGTAGGAGGCTTATTTAATTGCTTGCTGTGGTAGGGCGCGTTGTCTATGACAACAATACTGTTAGGTGGCAAATTTGGAATTAGTTTTTCGGTTAACCATTTCGTGTAGTTTTCTGTGTCCATTTCGTCGTGGTAATCCCCTTTACTACTTTTACATTTGTATAATAAGTCTGCACCTTCGACGAACCCAGTCTCTCCTCCTGAAATACAAAGATATAAACATTAATAAACAGTGTAGTGACATGAACAATAGTTAAATTATTAAAGTAGAATATCACGTACGTGCAGAAATATTAATTATATGGAACCCTAATAAGACAGCTCATTGGGTATTACCTGCGTGAACGATTATCCAGCGTTGGCCAGCACTATCGTTTTTTCTTATGCCTGGGACCGTTTGACTTTGCCAACACTTGTTGACAGTGTAATGCGAGTGGACCCATGTTTCATCGGTAAAAATAACAGGTTTTTTTTCCGGGCCCAAGTCGTCGTTTTCTTTTAATCTTCTTAAGTAACGTGCACGCCACGCTGCTATTTCAGGTCTTTCTATGAGCACGTCTCGTTTTTTGGAGCACTTTTTGAATTTAAATCCCAAACTTTCTGTTATAATTTTTCGCAGGGTCTCTCTTTGACCAGGAAAGTTAAGATCTCTCTTAACAACGTTTAAAATTTTTTTCAATGTAGGCACTTCTTTGTACACGTCATAAAAGCTTTCAATTTTTGTTTTAATTGCACAAATCATGAAGTCATCAATTTCCAGCTTTTTCTTTTGTTTTCGCTTTTTCCCTGGAGTGGGTAATTTGACTGTCTCTGTTGGGGCTTCGCTTGACGTACCCGGCTGTGGTGAAAGCCTTAGTTTCTCCAAAACTTCTTTTTCCTCGTTTTTTATTCTGGCCAATGTGCGTCGACTAATGCCAGTAGCCGTACACACTCGCTTTTCCACTTGAGATATTGGAATAGCTATTCCATGCAACTTTTCTTCCTCAAAAAAATGTAATACTTTTAATATCATTGTCCTTTCGGACCCACGGATAGTTTTTTTCCTACCCATTATGAGGTTAACAAAAAATATCAACAACAAAAACAACACGGGACTTTTAAACAACACAGAATGAATTAATAACAATTATTTAACAAAAATTAACAACACAAACTCAACAAAAACCCAACTGACAACGAAAATTTTAGGAGGCGCGAAAGCACGTGGTGTAACTGCAGAGCGCGAGTACACGACTGCGCGTCACTAGGGAGAGCGCGGGGAGGTGAGACGAGGTACGGGCGCCGAAACCGCATTCCTGTCATGCGCCTAATTGTTTTGGTGGAGTAGTACATTAGATAGAAGCCGTTTAGTTTTAATTAAATATTGTACATAGTAGGTAATATCCAGAAATGTGTAGGTAAGGTCCAGAAATGTAAGAACATTTCTGGAATTTGTTTTGCTTGCGTCTTATTAGGGTGTGTAATTCGAAAACTGTACAATATGTTCAAAAATTGTTTCGTTCCAACATGCAAAAATATTACGGAAAATAATCCGAATAAAAGAAGACATGCGAGAAAGATGGTTTCACGAAGTAAACACAGAGTATTTTAAGGCTTACACAATGTATTGATGTGAAGATCACTTCGATGTAAGTATCTAAATCCTGTAAATAACAGCCTTTGTACCTACTATATGTTTATATAGCCTAAATTACTTAGCTGCTATAATTTTTTGTCTTTTACCTTTTGTTAACTAAAATTATTTTATTTTACAGCCACAGAGAGATTTTAAAAACTACTATGTGTAAATTGATGAACGATGAGCCGATGTTTAAGTGTTGCATGGTGCAAGCCAAAACAAAGATCTAGTTCGACTGACGCTTCATAGGTTAGTAAATTATTTTCTTTAAAAAAGCGATTGAAATCATTCCAATTCAAAAGTAAAACTACCAAAAATAACCAAAAAAATAACCAAATTTATTTATAAGTGTTAATATTTGGTCATATCTTTGTGGTATAAATGATATTTTCATAAATTTCATATCATCATTTGTTTACATTCTTGAATTATGATGTGCTCAATCAAAATAAAGTATAAAGTTTTACTGTTATTATACATCTGTTAACTGTACATATGTTATTATAATGAATAAATAATAAAAATATATAAAATAAACTGTTATTTTCATCCTAAAAACCCTCATTGCAATAATCCGAGCACAATGTCCCACTATACAGAGTACATAAAGAAAGTAATAAATGGAATAAGAGGACAGCCCTTTAATTTTATATAATGGCAAATACTAGTTTTTGTCTGCGGATCGTCCATGTGAATGTAGTTGTTTTTTTAATTTCAGGAAACAAACCTTAATATTTTCAGGCAAACCTATATATTGAGCTCTATTTAAAATCTGATCTGTTGTAAGATTACCCTGAACAGAAAAAACAGCAAAATCTTATCTCATATAATGTCCGTTTGAAAGCTCAGCGTAAAAGCAATATGCATCCGCAAACACAGTAAATACAGATGTACTGCAACCTCGTATCATGGCAGCCTGAACAGTGCCCTAAATGCTTTATTATATTGAACCTGAAGGGCACTGATTGGTCCAATTCCAATAATCAGTCCACAGACTTCAGGTGTACAGGCATGAGCAGTAATATATAGTGTAATTTGGTACATAGTACTCATTCCGTCGTCGTTTGGACGAACTCGCAATCGGTCAAGAACCTGAAAAACCGTCAAAATCGCAAACTGCCGAATTAGCATTTGGTCCATACTATCTATAATAGCAAATGGTCAAATAGTAGGTGCTTATCGAAAACTAGTTATGCCAGACAGGGACCACCTACATTTCAAATTTCAACGAAATCCTTAGCGCCGTTTTCGAAAACGCGGTCATAAATATATAAATTGTTCGTTTAATAATATAAGGCAAAATAATTTAAAAACTAGGTGGGTAAATTTTACCTAATTTCTAAATTATTAAAATTAAGATTTAATATTACATTTTATTATTAAATGTAATTTATACTTTTTAATGTTTGTTCGACTAAGCATGAGAAAATTCACGTACAAGTAAATTGATTACGTCATCTGGTCAATTTATTCAATTATATCAATTTATTGACACAACGAAATACATTTAAATTCAAATTAGTTTTTCAAAATAGCGTATATTTTCGAAAAAAAAAAAAGTACGAAAAAATGGACAATGCCCATTCCATCACCAACAACGTCACACAGAACCTTGGAGTTAAATTGCAAAGTGTGTGGGCGCATCAAATTTAGACTAACTAATTTGGCGAGACTAAAAACAATCTTAGTCAACTAATCTTATAAATCACTACCTTCAGTCTTAGTTCAGTTTCCGACCTCGCCGACCTTCGACGATTGCTCACGAAAAAATTTTGACAACCTCTGTTTTTGTATATCGTTGTAGTTCTTGTTTGAGAGACGCACCTGGAGCGAGCAAATTAATATGCGCTTGGCAACTCACATCACACTGTCTAGACCGCTCGCAATGGGACGCAGTCAACCAATCACAGTGCGGCACTGTGACGCGACGACAACGACACCGCAACGTGATTGGTTAGCTGCGTCTCACTGCGAATAGACTCGATAGTGAGATGGGAATTGCAAACCCGTTCCTGGATGCACCATTACATCATGCTTATCATAATAATGCATTGTCATTCAAACTAAACGTGTGTACAAAATTTCAGCTCAATCGATTGAAGATTCCACCCGAACACACATACATACATACATACATACAGTGCAAGTTAATAAAAAGTCAAATTATGAAATCAAAATACCTCTTCAAGAAGTTTCTGCACCGCTCTGTTGTTGGGACAAACTTTGTCTGCCTGCCGTAGGTCCGAGAGCGCCGCATCGTAGTTCTTAAGGACGAAGTTCGCTTGCGCCCGCCGGTAGAGGGCCTTTTCGTTGTGTGCCTCTATCGCTAGTACCTGTAAGGGAATATGATCTTTATTTACATTGTGAGAAATCATATTTTTAATTTCGGCTTTTGAAGTTGTATATTTTTTTTTACCCTGAATTTTGTATTAATAGTAAAATTTTCGAGCCAGTAAACGTTCGAAAAGAAACTCGGAACACTTCGCACGTGAAGACTTATTAAAATATGGACTTCATATAGGTAAGGTCTTCAGTCAAAATCAAGTTTATATCAGTTTATGACCACAGTTGACCAAATAATGCAGAACATAACCAAAAATAGTGTTAATATTTTCAGGATAATCCACGTAATCCTTCCTTTTTCCTTTAAACTCGCACCACGATTGCGTAGAAGGTATTTTTGGTCGTAAATCTACAACAATATTGAAAATTGGCGCTTTTTGCCTCCATTGGCAATGTTTGTGTGCCTTCGTCGTACCAGTAGCGCCATCTGCGCTGAGCTTTGCGTAATATGCCCTATTTACTAGCGGCCCGTCCGGGTTTCGCTCTGATAAAAACATAAGATATTATACACCTAACCTTTCCTCGGGAACCATACTATCTATTGGTGAAAACAGTGTTGGAAATTAACACACTCGAAAGAAAGAATGCTCAGTTTTGACGTGAAAGCACGGACAAACAAACGCACTATTGAATATATAATATTAGTAGGCATATGAATTAGCATAGAAACCTACCTCGTTACATGATTTGATGCAAGCGTTATGGTCCTCCAACTTCTTGTAACAAGCCGCTAAATTCAGGTGGCATTGTAGCTTGTATGTCTTCGTCGTGTCACACACTGCGAACAAATGTAGACCTTATTGCACATGTATGTAAAGCTTTATTTATTTCGTTTAGATTTTTTAAAATTCTGAAATAGTATCTGGCTGTCAGTCTATTAGAAGAATCTCAATTATTGCTTAATGCCCTTATTTAGATTACTACAAAAATTATCATCCCCAGTTTGTGTGTGGGTACGTGCGCGTGCAGCCGTTGAAGGTACCGCAGTCACTTGCGCAGATGAGAGAGAAACTCACAGTGGTCAATCAACGCCAGTTTGTGTGTGAGTACGTGCGCGTGCAGCCAGTGGAGGTACCGCAGACACTTGCGGCACTTGCGGAGATGAGACTGACTGTGGTCAATCAGTGTCAGTTTGTGTGGGGGTACGTGCGCGTGCAGCCAGTTGAGATACCGCAGACACTTGCGGTACTTGCGGAGATGAGAGAGAGACTCACAGTGGTCAATCAGCGCCAGTTTGCGTGTGGGTACGTGCGCGTGCAGCCAGTTGAGATACCGCAGACACTTGCGGTACTTGCGTGCGGCGGCCGCGGGCCGACATCGGCTGAACTGCGCATTGCCGCTGCTCTTTACGTCGCGTATGCGCAGGATTAGTTGCTCTAACTGTGACATGTCAACATAAATAACATATTTGCTACAAGCGTTTATTATTGTCAGTTATTTATTATTATTTAGTTAACGCGTGACAAAAACAAAAATTTCATGTCCTTGCAGAAAACCATTGAAGTCCCTCGTCTGGAGCCAATACTCACGTGGCAGTAAATGGCAAGTTAATTTAATTGGATGGAATACAAATAGATTTTATTATAGACAGACAAACACCGGAACAGGTAAAACTAAATTTAAAAGCTTGTTATATAAATATTATTTTAAGTTATCTTGTTGCGGATTATATATAGTATGTTTTATATCGCCGTATCAACTTGGCCAAAAATGATTTGGTATATATGTGTGTTCTCATGTAGCGGTAGTGTTTCTCAACCGATTCCCGTAAATTTTTGGGAACAGGTTTCATAAACATGTATAAATCGATAGTGGAGTCAGTTTTTGGATTTTGAAAATGGCGGAACTAGAGGCTTGAGAGCCTTTGGATTTTAATCTTAACTAGCTTTTGTCCAGTTCAGGAGCAGTTATTTTTTCCGGGATGAAAGGTACCCTATGTCCTTCTCCATACTTCAAACTATACCTATGTATGCAATAATTTCAAGAAGATTAAGAGAGTGTGAAGAGACAAACAAACAAACGAACAAACGAACAAACAAACAAACAAACAAACAAACAAACAAACAAACAAACAAACAAACAAACAAACAAACAAACAAACAAACAAACAAACAAACAAACTGTCGCATTTATAATATTATACTAAGGATTAGGACTAAATTCAGTATGTGACAATAACATTTCAAGTGGACAAATTAGGATTTAAGTATAAAGTGGGTAAGTGTCTCACGGGGATGTGGTGCCGCGCGGGCCAGTCCTCGGGGAACTCCGGCAGCGAGTCGGCGCTCCCGTCGCGGCAGCTCACGTCCCACTCGCCCGCCACCTCGCCGCACGCCTCTATTGTACATGCCTGGAACGAGCTCATCATCAACACCGATTTAAACGTACCCACTGCTGGAGCACAGGCCTTGCCTATGGAAGTGAATGACCCACCACGCGGGCCCATTGTAGATTGGCGAGTTTTAACGACGTGCCAATACAAATGGCTTATGTGCCATCCGAAGAACGGGGTTAGAAGGAGTTTATACTTTACTACCTTTATATGATGCAAATTTTATTTTAAATCCACATACTAAGCCCCAGCCCAACTAGTGTTTAGAGAAAATCGTGTGTGTAAACTTCATTATTAAAGGAAAAATACTTTTTGTGAAACATTCCACAAACTTAACTCTTTCATCTCTATTTTGTATATTCTATTTTGACGACCTCGGTGGCGCAGTGGTAAGGTTCTTGCCACTGAACCGAGAGGTCCCGGGTTCGATTCCCGGTCGGGTCATGATGGAAAATGATCTTTTTCTGATTGGCCCGGGTCTTGGATATTTATCTATATATGTATTTGTTATAAAATATAGTATCGTTGAGTTAGTATCCCATAACACAAGTCTCGAACTTACTTTGGGGCTAGCTCAATCTGTGTGATTTGTCCTAATATATTTATTTATTTATATTTATTTATTCGATTGAACGTCAATGGAATCGTATTTTATTAGACGTAAACTTGATAATAGAAGGACAGACGTCGATGTGAAAGTGAGTTTTTATTAAAAACTAAATTGGCACATTGACATAAAGTTCATTTAAATTGGTCAAAATCAAGATATACAGTTTGACCAATATGAAAAGTCACTCTGTTATCTTCACGTGTTCCCGTTTGCATTCGGGGCTGTGACGCCGTAGAACCCGAGACCCACTTAAAGCGTTGGGTCAAGTCAGAATTGATAAACATAAAATAGCATTTTCACACACACCACAGTGGGCCGCCCAATGTCCCCGTCGGCGCTCGACTGCAGCTCGCGCACGACGCCGAGCCCGGCGAGCACGCGGCCGAACACCACATTGGTGCCGTCCAGCTGCGGGCACGGCACCGTCGTGATGCAGAACTGGGAGCCGTTCGTGTGCGGCCGCCCTTTGTTCGCCATGCTTAGCACGCCTTCCTCATGCTAAAATTGTCATATTATAATCACCGGACGTCGATCACCTTGGTGGTGGAAACGGTGGTGGTGTAATGGTAGAGACGCCCGCCTGTGCCTCGACAGATCCCAAGTTCGAATCTAACTTAAACCCGCATAAGTTTATATAGTAAACTGACTCTTGTATAGTAGTTTTCATCGTCCACCACTTGATTCCGGTGATTGAAAACATCGTGACGCCTACAGTCTCGTTGATTACCAACTTGTGTGTGAAATGGGGCAATGGCAATGGCAGACCACTCTATTAACAGTGCCAAGAAAGTTGTTGTTTCATTCTACGTAATGACCACATGGGTCAGCCATGAGGAATACGATTAAGACCTTGGTACAAAGGTTGTTTGCATGGGCACCTCACTCTCATCTATATCTGCCTCCAAACAGCAGTGCTTGCATTGTTGTGTTCAGGTTTGAAGGGGTAGAGGGACCACTGTCCCTCTTACACTTAATTACAGGGTTCTGTAGCAAAAGATCTTAGGTAACAAAGTACATAAGTTGACACCTCTGATCGTGCAGCGTCCAAAGGCTGCGGTAACTCGGGTCACCTTGCCTGTTTGCCTGCTTTTTAGTATAAATTTTATACTAAAAAGCAGCAAATTTTTCTTTATTATTTCTGTTATACTATAGATTTTATACTGCTGAATAATATGCCTCTTACATGGAGATCTTGATGTGGTGATATTAGTCCTTACAAGGAGTATAAGTTCAGAGAACGCAAACATGCTGATAAGAAGAAACTATACAGGTTTTAAACAAGAAATTGGGTCTTATTTTCTTATCTAGTATGTGTGAAACATTGTTGTGACATTTTATTTGAGTCGCCCCAAAAGCATGTAATTTATTTGAGACTATCTACCGCCACCCAGTGGCAAGTAGTCAGATACACATGAAAAGCAGATACATAAAACTGCTTTCAAGCAAAGAATTGCTTTTTAAATACATACATACTTTTAAAATGAAGTTCTCATCTGGGAATGTTTCTCCGTATATACTCTCTCCCCCTGTTCCATCTCCATTTATAATATCCCCTCCTTGAACCATGAATTGTGAGATCGCTAAAAAAAAGTTAACTGTGATTTAGGTCCGCCACACAACACATGATTAAAAAAAACAAAAAAGGTCTGCTCTCTCTCTCTTTCTCGTCTTTACATTTTCCCATTGCATTTGGAGCTAAAGAAGATCTACTATTCTCTTATACATAAAAAAGTTCCTTTTATTTGGTAGGCTAATGATTTTATTACATTGCATTTCAATATAGGTAGGATGCCTTCTATAATTTTGCAAATAAACAGGATTGTTATTGATATTCATAATAAACGAGCTATAGAGCTATTTCTTATTTACCTTTGTGAAATCTTGTGCCTTTGTAACACAATGGTTTGTTGAATTTCCCGATACCTCTTTCGCCGGTGCATAATGCCCTGAAATTCTCTGCTGTCTTTGGCACAATATCCGCTCTTAATTCTATGACAATACGGCCAGCTGCAATGTAAAACAATATTATGCACCTACATTCTTGTGAATAAATTAATAAAAATAAATACTTATTCTTTGGGACAGATAGATGGACTTATCAATTATTGATCAGTATAGTCTCGAATCATCTTGACTGAAAAATAAAATTTTAATAGAACTGTTTCATCTAAAAATTTTAATTTAAACACCATCTACAACACTCCATGACCCACTGGTGGGCCTAGAGATGGTTGGCAATGTCCTTGGTCATCCTTAGCCAGTTATTGCCAGCAATTTCCTTTAAATTGTTCCATCAAAACCAGCACTTGAAACTAATAAAATACAAACCAGGCAAATACTCTAGCTAGACCCTGAGAACCTAGAGCAGATTTTCAGTTTATCCACAACAAACAAATTATAATTCTTTAATTACCTATATTCTTATCAATTTGTGCAACAATTATTCAATCAAAATTCCAGTGTATCAGATATAATTTTAATCACTTAAAATCCTTCACCATACGTTACTTATTCCAAAATTTACATATTCGCAAGCAATAAGACAAAACTTCCATTACCTTTTTCTCCATCTATTGAAATATCCAAGAAAACAACTGGATTTCTTTGTTGTCCGTCCATCAGAGGTATCATACTTCGGATTAATTCAGTTAGTACAACAAATACATTAGCAACTCCGAATTAAACGTATAAATAAACAAATCCAGTTTATAATCATGTAAACCTTGGCTATAACACTACATAATACAACGGTAAACAAAATAACGTAGTAAAATCTATTTATCCCGATCCCGACCTACAAATAAAACACAACAACCAAGATCAGATCAATCAATTAAACTCAAGAAATGATAGTGACACTGACACATTGACATCTTTTTAATTTAGAAAACCCAATGGAAAAACTACATAGGTACACATACATAGGTACATAAAACTACATAGGTACATACACTAATACCGAAAAACGACCCCCCCACCCAACAAACATTTACACAGGGAATAAAAAACTTTCCGTGCATTTATTATCTAAGGTACTCTGGCCTGACTGACAGATTTCTGTGCCAAAAGAAATCAACAACTTGTCAGATCTAAAGTCATTATTATTAAGTACTTGTCAATTGCGTCACCGATCACTGCTGGCCACCACCGCCACCGTCACCCCATATATTTTTGGAAAGAAATGTAGATTTATATCCCCAAAAGAATTAAATATTCATGTGAGCAAAATAATTTTAATAACTAGACTAAGCTTAGATTGTTTTAGAACTTATTAGAATAGGTTTTTTGTGTTTAGTCGGTTAGTCCAGTTTAAGTGTTATCAGGCTACTTTCAACCATCGTATAAAAGATTTCTTTGATTAAATAATGATGTACTGAGTATTTTCTTATTACAGATCTAAAATGTCGTGCTCTGCAATATATATTCTGGACGTAAAGGGGAAGGTCCTCATATCGAGGAATTACCGAGGCGATGTTGATATGGGTGTGATTGATAAGTTCATGCCCTTCCTGATGGAGAAAGAAGAAGAAGGGATGCTGACTCCCCTCCTACAGACCAGCGAGTGCACTTTTGCTTATATAAAAACCAATAATTTGTACATTGTGTCTACAACAAAGAAAAATGCTAACATTGCTTTGGTATTTGTATTCCTGTACAAGATTGTGGAAGTCATGACTGAATACTTCAAAGAGTTAGAAGAGGAGAGTATTCGCGATAACTTCGTTGTTATATATGAGTTAATGGATGAGCTGATTGATTTTGGATATCCACAGACTACGGACAGCAAAATTCTTCAAGAGTACATAACACAAGAAGGCCATAAACTTGAAATGCAGCCTCGTATTCCAATGGCTGTCACAAATGCCGTATCTTGGAGGTCTGAAGGGATAAAATATAGGAAGAATGAAGTGTTTTTGGATGTCATTGAGTCTGTTAATCTACTTGCAAATGCAAATGGCAATGTGCTGCGGAGTGAGATTGTTGGTGCTATAAAAATGAGAGTTTATCTATCGGGCATGCCAGAGCTACGTCTTGGCTTAAATGATAAGGTTCTTTTTGAGAGCACAGGCAGAGGGAAATCTAAATCTGTTGAACTTGAAGATGTTAAGTTCCACCAATGTGTGAGGCTGTCCCGCTTTGAGAATGACAGAACAATTTCATTCATCCCACCAGATGGTGAGTTTGAGCTAATGTCATACAGACTCAACACACATGTCAAGCCTCTAATCTGGATTGAGTCTGTAATAGAGCGCCATGCTCATTCCCGTGTCGAGTATATGATCAAAGCTAAGTCCCAGTTCAAGAGACGGTCTACAGCAAACAATGTGGAAATTATTATTCCTGTGCCTGCTGATGCTGATTCTCCTAAATTCAAGACAACAATAGGAAGTGTTAAATACACCCCTGAACAGAATGCTATTACTTGGTCTATTAAATCATTCCCTGGAGGCAAAGAATATCTGATGAGGGCTCACTTTGGTCTCCCATCTGTAGAATGCGAAGATGTTGATGGAAAGCCACCAATCCAAGTTAAATTTGAAATTCCTTACTTCACTACTTCTGGCATTCAAGTCAGATATCTGAAAATCATTGAAAAGAGTGGCTACCAAGCTTTGCCATGGGTCCGTTATATCACACAGAATGGAGACTACCAGCTTAGAACTAATTAAGAATTATTATTTTATACATTCCTTTAATTTATAAGAATGCACACGTTCATTTTATTGTTTGCAAGTTAACACTTGTATCAGTATATTTTAAAATAAAATAGTATTATGTAACAATTAATATTTGACTGTAATAAATGGTTATTCACAAGAGCAATGTTTTTATTTAGATACATAGTCTTATAATGATAATATTCATAATAATGTTGACTTTCATGATAATATATCTTTTCTTCCAATAATGTATTATACATTTATTGCTAGAAAGAACAAAGAAAATACAAACTTATGTTAAAGAAAATAAAAAGTGAGGAGAAGCACAAATATATAAAAGTTTTATTATATAAAAATATATCTGTGGTGAGAAGAATGTGTTTTTGACATATAATGTTCTAATATCTGTGTTTTTGACACAGCTGTAATGTTCTTAACATTGAGTTTTTATAACTGTGGTTTTTGAACGTATCATTGAATCAGATTTCTGAACCATATATTTTTGTGTCAATGTCAAATTGTGTGTTAAGAAATATTGTTGTTTTTTTGAGTGAAAATTGCGTTAAGTAGGATCATGAAATTCAGGAATCAAACTCTTTTTATGCAGAATTGTGTTCAGTGTCGAAGATGCTATTGCAATATGTTACCTTCAAGTGAAGTTAAGATTATACGGCGCAAGAAAACAGAACCTAACCTCAAAGTTGATAAAGTTGAACCGAAATTTGAAAATGTTTCTAAAGAATTTCGAGTAAATGATTTTAATATTCAGATGATATCAAAAAATATATATGAACAGCTTTTTAAGACTCCAAGTGATCCTTTACATCCAGATGTAATTAAAAGGTGGGACATATTACCACATAATTACCTAAAATAGTTCAACAACTGAGAGCATATCAAATGTGCATGCTGAGTTCGTTCCAAGAAGGCTGACACAGCTTGTGTGATAAATTTGTGTTCAGCCAATTATATGAAATAAATAAATAAAACTCATTCATAGATATTGGTTTACATTATGGGCAGAAACTTAATTAACATTCATTGTGCTATTGCTAAATAGTTACTTCATTTGTCAGTACTTTTAGTATGTAACAAACTGTAAAAAAGAATTAAATTGTCAGTTACCATACCAATTACCTGCCAGTGGGTTATACAATAAAATAAATTAATAAAAATAATTTTTATTAAACATTAATTCTTGATGGTTTTACAATGCGATAAATGTTTCAGTTGCCAGGAAAATTTGTTAAAGCATGGCATAAATTACAAACAGCAGACATATCTGCCCGACGTGGAGTTGAAGCTGCCGAAATTGGAGGGAAAAGATGTTGTCGAGCACTTCTATAACATTGGGGAAGAATACAGTGCCCCTTACAGGAATTTGTTGAAGCAGATAGCTGGATGTGAGCTTCCTCCTATGCCAAAGGTTTGTTTTTAATATTTCACTAGTATATCATTTGCACATGTCCCTTTCTTCGGCCTCCTCCATCCAATATCTGTGGAAACATGTGGAAAGAGAGAGAGGAGGCTTTTGCCCAGCAGTGGGACATGTTATAGCTACTGAAAAAAAAAGTATATCATAGCTATATATGTATAATATAACTATCTGATCACTGCAGGCCTATCAACTTTTAACAATTCAAATGAAACTAATTTCAATACAGGAACCTAAAATGAATCACATTCACACTAAAAATTAAGTTGATGGTACAAATTTGCTGTGCAGATCAGTTTAAGGTAAGTGGCCTTTGCCACATTGCCTTGTAATTACCTCCTCACCATTCAACCTACCTACCTACCTACCTCTCTCACCATTCAAAGTAGAACAAACAATGGAAGCATGATAAAAAGCTGCTGTTTGATGGCGCAATGGATAAGAGTGAGATACATACCCATGCAGACAATCTTTATATCAAGGTCTCTGGTGAATTAATATTTCTCATATTTTTTTTGTGTTTGAGCAACATATGCAATCAGTCTTTCGTGACTGTAAGCAAATGGATTGTGAGCATCCAAACGTGCGAGCAGCCCTTTCTCATTTAATTTAAATACTTTTAAGATCTTAGTTAAAGATATCCCGGCGTTTTTTAAGCCGGCGCAAGGTTTCCGGGATAGAGAGTTGCATCGCCAGCTGGTTCGGGTGCTTCTGTAGTCTTTTGATATACCTGGCACCATGAGTCTCTACTTCAATTTCTACTTCTCATAAAATTTGAAAATATTCATTACAGAAATGGTTGAAACAGTCAGGCTGGACAAAATACTCTGGAGACACAGCGGAACCGGTTCCATGTCCGTCAGATGATGCGCTGGTGTTGGACGTGGAGGTGCTCATGTCTGCCGGTAGCATGCCCACATTGGCCTGTGCTGTTTCTCCTACGGCTTGGTGAGATATATATATTTTTATTTTATTTTTGTAAATTTTTGACAAGGCTTCAGTGCACTTTGTGTGACTATGTCAGCCTCGTGGGGGATCTCTAATATAAAATTATCTAGCTTTAGAGATTTATTAATACTATTTATTTATTAAATCAAGTCATTACAGTATTAAGTCAGTCAAGTCATTGTCAAGTATATTTTGAAAAGAGTTTATTCATGGTGCTGAAACTGTGTCTTCAGATAATCTATTCTAATTAAGGACCTCACTAACACTTTGAGTATTACAATCATCACTTTCGTGTACTGTTACAAGGTACGGCTGGCTGAGCAAGTCAGTCGTAGGCGATGAGGCTCACAAACACCACGAGACCATGAACTATGACGAGCTGATCCCCTTGGAGACGGACGGAGACCAGCCGGTGGGGGAGCTGGCGCGGCCGAGGGTGGTGGTGGGGCACAACGTCTCATACGACAGGATTAGGGTGAAAGAACAATACTGGTTACAGAAAACAGGTTTGTGATGGTATAAAATGTTAAATAACTGGCGTGAAACTTACCTTCTTATTCAGAAAAATGTTAAAGCATACTTTAAGCTAAAGTATGTATTTTCACTATCGCACTTTACAATATTTGACATAGACAGAACGAGACAAAACATACTTTAACTTATACGTATGTTTTAGAGGGTGACTCCAGCAAATAAAAGGTACAGAGGTATTAAAACTTTCTATAAGCGCATACAGCGCATACAGACACACAGATAGATCCAAATCCAAGAATCCAAACAGATAGATTAACAAAAATTAATGTAAAATCAAGTAGAGTCCTTTCACTCTGGCAGTTTTCAATTACTTTAATAAGAAAAAACAAATAATACAAATATTCAGAGCCATTCCATTCCATTTTTTGACAGAATGTATCAGTATCTGACATATAAACTAACTGCTATATAAATTTGCCTGATGTGATTGGCCACTAGCGCTATCCAACAATAAAAAATAAACCAAAATTTTATAGACTTATTTAATAAAAAAGTTTGGATTACATAAAATAATTATAACAATTACAATGTCAGACCGAACTTTTAACTTCTTGTACTTGATTTCTTAAAAAATTCTCACTAGTTCCATCGGAAAATAGTTCCATGGAACTAGTGAGAATTTTTTAACACACCAAGTCAGAACAAGGGGACGTTGCGAAGGACAAATTCCAAGCAGCGACCGAGGTGGCGTGATCTTTTAAGGTAATTGGAAGTGGACTTGCTGTGTCAGCGATACTCATGGATTAGGGATGCGTGACAAGCTGTTCGGTATAGTACATAACAGTCTACTTCCTTTATCAACGAGATTAAACAATTTATACGTCCTTTGCACCCTTTGTACCCAGCCAAATAGCCAATTGACGGTTTCCTTCCAGGTGTCCGCTTCATGGACACAATGTCGATGCACATATGTGTGAGTGGCGTCACGAGCTACCAGCGGACGGTCCTGAAAACTAAGAATAAGGAGCCACATCCCAGTGATGACGATTGGATGGAGATCAGCTCCCTGAATAGTCTTAGTGAGGTAAGTCTTTAATCACTACTTTTGAACGAATGTTGTGTACGATCCACGAGGCTGAGGCAGACAAGTGAGGTAAGCGGTTCCGCGATAGTTCCACTCCTTTTCGAATGAGCCTCGAATTGTAATGTTTAACAACTGCATACTTTAGCAGTTGTTAAACATTACAATTTATCGATGCCGAAGTTTTGAATTTGGAAACGATGACAGATAGAAAGGAAAATCACTTCTTCCATTGATTTGTCCTCATAATGCCAGCTCCGCACTGTCGTCGAACAGTTTGCCAAACATTGACGGATTCGGTGTACATTGCTGGTTTTTCATTGCGGTAATTAAAAGCACTCATACTAAATACGCAATGTTCAAAATATTTTTTTGTCATATGAACACTTTAATAATTTAAAATTCAATTTATTCTAACAGGTACACAATCTATATTGCGGCTCGCCCATAGACAAATCGACTCGCGACATATTCGTGGACGGCGATCTGAATGACGTGCGAGACAACTTGCAGGAGTTGATGCGGTACTGCGCAAGCGACGCGGCCGCCACCTGGCGGGTCCTGCGCGAGTTACTGCCGCTGTTCTTGGAGAGATTTCCGCATCCGGTTACGCTCTATGGTATGCTGGAATTAGGTGAGAAAAAATAAAACTGAAATACATAAAGCATAATCTCTCATCTTAGTGTTCTCGGTTACATTTGGGCTGCAAAATCCATAGTTAAATAATCCTATCAATTTTTGAAGATTTCGCTATGATTTCACGACTGCCCGCCCGGATATTTGGAAATGATAGAGTTGCTTATCAGCTGTCAAGGCTCCTTCTCCTTCTCCTCCTTGTCAAGGTCCTTTCAATGAGAACGAAAAAATTGTAAATTGCATAATTAATATTAAAGTGACATTTAATTATTGTATTTGATTATTTTAATACCTTTATGTATGTATTTTTTTTACACGGTCTAGTAGCCAATTTTATATACGTTTCAGGTTCGGCCTACCTTCCCGTAAACTCAAACTGGCTGCAATACATAGACTCAGCGGAAACAGTTTTCGAAGATTTAAAATTAGAATCACGACAGCTGCTTTCTCAAAAAGCTGACGAAGCGTGCCGCCTCATGGGGAACGAAGCGTACAAGAAAGATCTATGGATGTGGGACCAAGACTGGTCGACGCAAAAACTCAAATTAAAAAAGAATACAAAAAAGAAAAAAGATTCTGTACAGCCAGTAGAAACTGCCAGTGATATTGTAAAAGCCAAAGAAATAAAAAATAATGTATCTAAGATTTTAAATGAAGAATTCGTTAGAAGTTTTGAATTTAGCGGTGACGTTCCCGAGGCAAAGGAATTTAAGGAGTTAAGCCAAAAGTTTGCGTATTTATACGATATGAAAGAATTGTTGCCAGTTAAAAGACCTTATTTGGCAGGGTACCCGGCCTGGTACAGGAAACTCTGTACAAAGCCAGGGAAAGATCCTGATTGGACGCCGGGAGCTCATAATATCACTACTAGTATGCAGGTGGGATTTGAAATAAGAAAATTGTCGAGTAAATTACGCCATAAAAGTAACATGTGTTTTTCATGTTGGTTTGTTGATTTCGGATTCTTCTCGTGCTACATTAGTGGGTGGTTCGCAGAGCGTTTCGACCGCTGCGGCTGCGCGGACATTACAATCCGTCAATTTTCTTGAAGAAGGAATCATTTCCAAAATCAATCATTCATAAAATTGACATTACTACAGTCTCTTCGTAGTCGTATTCCTCATGGCTGTGGGTCGTGGTCATTACGTGGAATGAAACACACACAACAACTTTCTTGGCATTAGTAATGCAGTGGTTTGCCATTGCCTTCTCCATTTCACACACAAGTTAATAAGAATAAACCAGTGTGCAAGTTTCCTCACGATGTTTTCCTTCACCGGAAGCAAGTGGTGGTCTATGAAAGCTACATGAGTCAGATTGGTATACAAACTAATGTGACACTAGTAGGATTCGAACCTGGGACCTTTCGATCCACAGGCGGGCGCCTCAACCATTACACCACCACCGCTTTACTACAGTACAGAGTAATTAATGTTAAGTCATATAGTAAAACTCATTCTTGTCTTTGTTAAAATTTGAAAAATTGTAATGACAGCACGACTGCAGCGGTCGAAACGCTCTGCACCTACTCTACCCTACACACCCACCCTAGTTAGAGTTTTTTTTACCAATTTAATACCTAGTAGTATTAATAGTAATTGTTGTTTTCATATGTGTGTTATATTCCTTATGTTTAGAGATTTTCCCACGTATATATAAAAAAATTAAGTATACCTTAATCCAAAATATGCTTCGTCTCCTTCTATCAATATTAAATATTTTAAAGAAAACCTCATGAAAATCCATTTTTAAGTTTATCGCAAACTTAATGCAGACGTGTCAAATGACTTCGTTTTATAGGTGACACCCAAACTCCTGCGGCTGTCGTGGGAAGGCTACCCCCTCCACCACATCAAGGGAGAAGGCTGGGGCTTCCTCGTGCCGTTCAGCCGGCGGCCCGATGAGGAATGTGAGGAACCTTCCTTGCCGCTCGAGGAACTTTTGGCAGCTTGTCCTATGGCCTTCGTGAAGGAAGCGAGGGGCAGTGATGATGTGTATGGCCTGACTAAAACTGTTGAGGTACAAGTTTTGATTAAATGTTCTTGATCTTTAAAGAATAGGGATGGGCGAAGTGCTTTATTCAATCAAAGGGACCGCAAATTATGACGTCAATCGGGCGGCAAATTAAAATTCCGCCCTGGGCGACAATGATCCACGCTACGCCATTGTGGGGAAAAGGGCAAGGAGAATAATTATTTGTTACTACCTTTTGTCCGCGGCGTCGCCCGCGTTCGGTTCCGTTCATACAAAATTTCACCCCCACCAAGAGTAACCTATGTTTGATTAGGGGTCTTTATCTACATGCATTCCAAATTTCATCACAATCGGTCCAGCGGTTCAGCCGTGAAAGCGGAACGGACAGACAGACAAATAGACAGACAAATAGACAGACAAATAGACAGACAAATAGACAGACAAATAGACAGACAAATAGACAGACAAATAGACAGACAAATAGACAGACAAATAGACAGACAAATAGACAGACAAATAGACAGACAAATAGACAGACAAATAGACAGACAAATAGACAGACAAATAGACAGACAAATAGACAGACCTTCGCATTTATAATGTTAGTACGGATTATTAATTAGGAGGATTTCGGTCGTCGCGCGTACTACGCCCGCAAGAGAGTGGACGAGCAGGCGGCCGCCAACCAATACCACGGGCTCGGGGTGTGGTGCGGGAAAGAGATACAAGGTATGCGAGTCGCTTAACTTAACTCTTCAACTATTAATATTAATTCAATATTTTATTTTACATCTCTCATATACGGTAAGTAGGTCCTTATTACCCCCAAATGGGGCTTGTAGGTGACCAATGAGCGCTTTAGGGTAATAATGTAGCTAGAAAAGCCCTAGGGCGGTATGTAATTAAAAAAAAACCACTTCACTCTTTCAAAAATTTCGCGTACATCTAACCATCACACTGGCAATAGACATCACGCATTCAGCCCAATGGCCAAAGAAGTCGCTTCGATATTCAGCCTTGTCTTCGTATGAATATAATAGGTATCGAACGGCGAAGCTCAATTTCGTTCTTGAAAAAAAAAAAACAAATTAAAAGTTTGGTTGGTTCTTTTTAATGAAAAAAAATTGGCAGGAATTACTTGAAATATTATATGGATTTTTTTTATAATTACGTGCCAATTAGCACGAAAAAACAATTCTTGTAGTGCCGGTTTTTTTTTCTACTTAGGTCCCTCACAATCGAGATGTAAATCAGAGTAGTTAGCTCGGGTGTAAACATCAATTGCACCCTCGAACTATAGGACTGCAAATGATGCCTTACAGCCCTTGGCTACTAATCTACTATTACAAGTCGTTGCTTCTTATCAATTTTAAAAACTTGCTTTCTCATCTATTTACCCGGTTCCATAGCTGTGACGCCACAAAAATAAACCTTAAAATCTTAATCGAAATTTAATTGAATCGAAGTGAATTGAAAAACCTAGTCGAATTTTAATTTAATAACACTGTTCAAATGAGTTTTTTTCGTTATTTATTGTCAGCAGTAGTCGTTCCTGTGAAAGTTTGTGATGATGTATGTGTGTATATTTGTTACTCTTTCACTCAAAACGTACTGGACGGGTACTTTTAATCCAGGGAACTAAACCCCGGGGCGCAGCTAGTCATGTCAGATCGCCTTTCGGCGACTTGAATAAAATCTGACATCAGTGTTAGCAATAACACACTCGATATGATGATGATAACCCGAGCGAAGCCGGGTCGCGCCACTAGTATATTATAAATGTAAATAAATAAATAAATGTGTTTCCGTCAAGGTTGCTGCCACTTCCTAAGACTGCCCCACAAGGATGGGCCCAAATACAAAGTGGGGAACCCCCTCGCGCGCGACTTCCTCGACATGTTCAGTCAGAACGTGCTCACGGCGCAAGGCAACGACGCAGAGAAGGTGAGCTCTCTCTTTGTCTCTATCTGTCTCTCTCTCTCAATTACAATTAAATTTATTTATTCAATAAAAATTCGGAAAAATAATAATTAAATTATATTAACAATAAATAATATCAACATACATTACAAGGACATTAGATAGCATGCTCACAAGGTGAAATTGTCAAAGAAAAAAACTTGTTTTGAAACTTTTCACTCTCATCCTCGCGTGTAACGTCACAGATAACTCTTTATTTCCTACTTATTTAAGAGTAGAGCCTCCTTCTCTTAAATGAGAAGGAGAATCAAGTAGATAGCATCCTATCTAACCTAACTAATATTGTATTTGTAAAATATTTGTCCGATTTGTGTATGCAATAAAGCTTATTCTATACTGTCAAACAAGTTGTCGATATATATATTTAATACTAATATTATAAAGAGAATATATTTGTATTTTAGTGTTTTATGTTTGTAATTTATAAACTCAAACTACTAGGCCGATTTTGATGAAATTTGGTACAGAGAAAACCATCAGGAGTAACATAGGCTTTTTTAACCCCCTACGCAAATATAGGGGTGTTATAAGTTTAACGTGTCTGTCTGTGTATCTGTCTGTGGTATCGTAGCTCCTAAACGGATGAACCGATTTTCGTATAGTTTTTTTTTTTGAGTCATAGATAATTTTATCCAGAGTGTTCTTAACCATATTTTATGAAAAGTAGTTGTAGCGGAATGAATATTGAAAGTCGGGGGTTTTTTAATTTGTCTAACAAATAATTTATTACGGATTTACCCGAGTGAAGCCCTTGCGGGCCGCTAATATTTAATAATGTTGACCATAGACAAATTTGTATATCTCTAGGTCCTAACATTCGGTCGCATGATGTCGTACTGGCGTAACAACAGGGAGCGCATTATGGGCCAGCGGGTTGTGTGGTTGCCGCCTCATCTGCTGCCGGAACATCTGCAAGATGGCGGCAAGAAGTACGGCGCGATAGTGCCTCAGGTTGTCGCTTGCGGAACGCTCACTAGGCGGTGAGATTTTTTTTTACACATGCCCAACTGATGGTAAGTGGTCACCTCGGCCTATAGGCGTTTGCAACGCCAGGAGTGTCACACGCGTGTTGCCTACTTAGTGGCCTAGGATCTTGACACATTTTGTATGAATCTTTTCACGTTCATTTTGAATAATTCCATGTTAATAATAAATAAATATATTAGGACAAATCACACAGATTGAGCTAGCCCCAACATAAGCTCGAGACTTGTGTTATGGGATACTAATACAATGATAATATATTTTATAACAAATACATAGATAAACATCCAAGACTCGGGCCAATCAGAAAAAGATCATTTTCCATCATGACCCGACCGGAGATCGAACGCGGGACCATTTTAGCACTGCAGTCGTCAAATTAAACTCTCTCTTTCTCTCTCGTCTTCGCATGTTCTTGGTTAACAGCGTAAAAAAGCCTTTGAAGCAAGCAGCCAACAATGAAAAACAATTTTAAAAATCTAAAAAAATAAGAATTAAAGTTTGTTTAGGTATCATCTCTTTTTGTAAAACGTAGTTTTGTAAACTCATTATAACTTAAGAATTCCAGTTGATGTTATTTGATATGTTTTAAATAACAATAAAGTTTCAATTTTGAAGATTCATCTGTGTTTTTACAATCGGCTGCTTGCGTGACGGCACTCGTCACTTGTATACAAATAAAATTAATTATCTAGTGCTGCAGGAGATTTCCTGTGGTATTTTTTTAATAATAGCTATTTATTAAAGGAAATTTGTAACAAATGTGATGGCGGCGCTAGTGTGCGGTTTGCTTATGAGAGAGTGATTATTACTTACTCCTCTAGCTCAGTGACATCAAAGTGGATCTTGACCTCCACATGAGAGCGTCTCTAGTCTGCGCTATGATTCGCACTAGCTCCCGACTGGGTAAAAAATAAAATGTCACTTTCATGGATCAGTTTTATTAATTACGAGATTTACCTTTTTTCGGTCTTATTAAAGTATATTAAAAATGTTTTATGACTCCAAAATCCGTGACGTCAAATCTCCACCGGTGTCTGAGGCACCCGACTGAGCGAGATAGAGCGATTTATTTTATTATCTTATGTTTTAATCATTGCACGGTGTGGTACTGTTTGTAGACCCAAATAAATGAAAAAAAAAAATCTTTTCGGAATCCTAACAAAGTATGTCTGATACTGAACAGAGCCAGTGAGCCAACATGGATGACGGCCAGTAACGCTGAGAGGTCGCGGGTGGGGTCAGAGTTGCGGGCCATGGTGCAGGCCCCGCCGGCGCACAGCTTCGTGGGGGCCGACGTTGATTCTCAGGTGGAGATATATGCTTAGAATTGTGTATTTTCATTAATTAGTTCATTCATTAATTAGTTCGTTCGTTCATTCATTCGTTCGTTCAATCGTTGGTTCTTTCATTCGTTGATTCATTCGTTTATTCATTCGTTTAATCATACGTTCATTCGTTCATTCATTCAATCAATCAGTCGTTCATTCAATCATTAATTATTTCATTCATTCAAGCCTGTTTGTATGACATGTATAACAAATCCATTTAAAAAGATATATATACTTCTTCCCAAACTTCATATCAAATAATCAAAGACTAAGAAAGCTATATAGACGACGGACGAGTGTAACAAAATGAGATGGAAGATTTCATACAACTTTCCGGCCCAATCCAGCTAATCTCATACAAAGTGGCAGATTAGTTGAAAATAATAATGAGATCACTCTCTAATGAAAAAAAATCTGGAATCGAGCGGCAATTGAACACCTGTCGTGTTCAATTCCAAATGGTTTTTCATCTCATTTTTTTCAAAATACATCATAAATTTTTAATTATCCAAAAAAATTAAAGGCTTAATATTAAAGACCCATTAATACATGTGAGTAATCAAAATTTAATATTATCGTTTATCACCAAAGTTATTGAGGTTTGCGTTTATCCCAAAACATCAATGAATTTATGGACGTAGTTTGAAACTTTTGGATTTTGTCCTAATATTTATTTATTTATAACTCCAATTGTTCCAAATCATAGTTTATCGTGTTTTCTCACTCTCGCGTGCAATGACCCTGGCATAGGCAAAAGTAAATAAAAAAGAATTGTCAGAATCTATCAATGAAAATTGTCTTTGTGTGAACCTCTGCACTGAACCTACTTTTACTATGAAGCATAGTAGTCAGGTGGCACACTCTAAGTATTGTAACCAATTATTATAGATTTAATTGGATAAATTTTGGTAAAATTTTGATTTCGATTTTTTATATTTTGACTATCAGTAATAGGTTACCCATTTAACTTTTTGGCATAATAAAAAATTATGATGCTTTGTCGTCTGTCCTCGACGCAGGAGCTGTGGATAGCGGCGCTGCTGGGCGACAGCAGCGCGGGCGGATGCGGCGGCTCAGCGTTCGGCTGGGCCGTGCTGGCGGGGGACAAGCGGCGCCGCTCCGACCTGCACTCGCTGGTGGCGGCCGCCGCCGGAGTCTCGCGCGACCACGCCAAGGTCATCAACTACGCGAGGATATATGGTGATAGTCTGTTTTTATAGCTTTAGATATTGTATGGGAGCTGTGGTCATTAACTACGTCCGAATGCTGGTTATAGTCTGTCTTTATACCTTTTTGAAGCTGTGGTAGTGGGCATCGAAAGTTCTCAGGTTCGTATCTTATTCGTGCTATGTGAGTTTTGTATACCGATCTGACTCATATTTAGTAGTTTTCATAGACCACCAATTGCTTCCGGTGAAGGAAAACATCGTGAGGAAACCTGCACACTAGCGGACAGTTTAGTTCACTAGTGTGTATGCGACTACCTGCCACTAAGTGGCGGTAAGTAGTCGTGAAAGTCATGTCATGATGCCATTAGGCGACTTCAATAAAACCTGACACCAATGTTAAATAACACACTCGATATTTTCCCAATAAAAGAAAATTGATCGATCGAAGTGTGGTCAACTTGAATTTTTCGATTTTGTTTTATTTTTTTTTTTTTGTGAATGCACAAATTGTACCTATTTAAGCTTGAAAAATAAATTAAGAATATATTTAAATATGGTAACAGTTAATTATATTGTGAATTATTATTTTCATATATTTATGGATAACATTTAAATTTCAAGTTTGGAACTGAATGTTTTGTTTTATATAAGTACAATGCATAGTTTCATAAAAGAAAGAGCATTTTCTGAGCAACATTTATGATCAAGGCGCGGGCCAGAACTTCGCCGAGCGACTGCTAAAACAGTTCAACCCGACGATGTCCATCTCCGAAGCCAAGAGCAAGGCGGCCAAGATGTACACTAGTACCAAAGGACGAAGGGTTTACACCTTGAAGAAGAAGTACACGGAAGGATTCTTGGACGAGGATGGTGAACAACAGGTAATATTTCACATAATACCCTGATTTAAATAATATTTCTATACTAAATATAGCATATCGGAACAACCACAGCTGAGAACAATCACCGATAGAAAATTCATTTGGCATATTCAATGGTTTACCATTATTGTTTTTTGTGTAGCTTTTGCCTGCGGCTCCGCCCGCGTGAATTTCCCACGGAAACAGTTTTTTTTTTTGGGATTAATTATACACACCTTATGTCTGTCTGAACCACATGTATGCGAAATTTTAGGAAAATTGGTTGAGTAGATAGAGTGTGAAGATTTTACAAACAAATAAACATACAAGCTTACTTTCGCATTTAATATTAGTTAGGATAAAGATTTACATAGTCAAAAGAGTATACAAAACAAAAAAAAAACATGTTATGATTGTGATCGATCGAGTGCATAAAAAAATTTATATACAATATGAGCGAGAGACCAAACAAAATATTTGGGAATCGAGTTCACTCACTCTAAGGTGAATAAACATTATTATTTAGGCGGTAGAAATGACTGGCTACCAAGCGATGCGGCTCGCGAAACTGAGCGGGAAGAGAGTCGAGGACATGTTCGAGAGGCCGCGGTGGGTGGGCGGCACCGAGTCTGACATGTTCAACAAGCTGGAGGACATTGCTGGTGAGTCTTACTATTATTATAAAAAGAAGAAGATTTGTATTTTTGTTTGCAATGGATAAACTCAAAAACTACTGGCCCGATTTTGATGAAATTTGGCACATAGATGGACGAAACCTTCTGGAGTGACATAAGCAACTTCTCTAGTTACTTATATGACTTTTATTACTACTTACTGCCATCTATTGGCAAGTACGGGAGCGGCACTCCTCTGTACTGGGACAGAATATTCACACTTACGGTCTTGACAATAAGAACCTATAAATAAAAAAAAACCTGAATCTCCATTAAATAGAATTTTAAGTGCATAGAATGTTGACCCTTATGTCGTTATTAATAGGGTCGGAATCTCCATCCATCTCGATGATGATGCGCACGGTCCCTCCGAGGCACACACATAACATTGATTTTAATATTTTGACATTAAGAGTCACAGCCAGCAGTCGGTCAACAGCTGCGAACTCTGTATTGAGCACAAAATAATGACATCCCCTTGTCTAAAAGCTTAATATTGATATATTTTGCTTTATATTGATAATATTGAATAATTATCTTGTATTCATTAGATGCAAAGAAATTTGACCCTTATGTCGTCACGTATAGAGTCTGAATCTCCATCCACGGCGTTCCTGAGCGGTCGTCTGTCGCGGGCACTAGAGCACGCGCACGGCCGCTGGGGCGGGACTCGTCTGAACTGGGCCGTGCAGAGCGCGGCGGCTGACTTCCTTCATCTGATGCTGGCCAGTATGCGGCATTTGGCGCCCAATGCCAGGTGGGTCTCAACTATTCTAAATTCAAAATTATTTTTGAGAATTTAGAATTTGAATTTTTTACCTATAATAGGTAAAAATTGATTGTCTGATTGGCCCTGGTCTTGGATGTTTGTCTATATATGTATTTGTTATAAAATATGGTATCGTTGAGTTAGTATCCCATAACACAAGTCTCAGAACTTACTTTGGGTCTAGCTCAATCTGTGTGATTTGTCCTTATATATTTATTTTTTATTTATTTCATTAATTTGCTTTTCTAGATTTTGCCTCAGTTTCCACGACGAAGTGAGGTACCTGGTGCCAGAAGAACACAAGTACGAAACAGCGCTGGCGTTGCAGATAACCAATCTGCTGACCAGAGCATTCTGCTCACAAAGGTACGGATGGGCGAAGATATCGTTAATCTTCAATAATTCAGTAGTACCTACTTGCATTGTTATGTTCCGGTTTTGAGGATGAGAGAGCCAGTGTAATTACAGGGACAACAAAAGATCCTAGGACAAAATGTAGGCAACGCGCGTTGTTACAACCCTGGTGTTGCCGGCGTACATAGTTTGCGGTGATTTTGACAACCGACCGCATGCCTTTGGGAATGCTATTGTTGCCTTGGCAGATAGTCAGCACCCCCGAATAATAAGGCTATGTGTCCCTTAGTTACATCGTACGACCTACACGGGAGGATATTATTTCTAGGGCGGCAGTAAAAGTAGTTTTTAATTGTCATTTTGTAAACTTGACTAATACAGTTTGTCAAGAAATTAAATGAGGGCCTGTCACTTGTTGGCTGGCAACACTGGCTGTTATCAACTAATTTTCTATTTAGTATTGCAATAGCAAAAAATTAACTTCGACAACATTTCCTTCACTTTCTTGACAGAATGTACAGTGCAAGACGACTTCTAAAATTTTCCAATATTAACAAAAAAGTTTTGTTTTATTGTAGGGTTGGTATTAACGACTTGCCACTGTCCGTGGCGTTCTTCACGTCCGTGGAGGTGGACCGAGTGCTGCGGAAGGAGGCCGACATGGACTGCGTCACGCCCTCCAACCCGCACGGGCTGGAGAAGGGATACGGCATCCCCAACGGAGAGTCCTTAAATATATTCGATGTGTTGGAAAAGTGCAAAATAAAAACATAAATATTTTTTTGGTATTTTAATTGAGACTGGTGTTATGCAAAATGGCGGTTCACAGCGCCGCGCCATTGCTTTGCCGATTTATTTCTGATCGAACCATTACCGTTTGGTGTAACTAGGTATCGATAGTTGATTTAGAAAATCAGGATATGCCTTGATGGTTGAGTTTATTTCGTCAGTAATGTGATATCCTTGATAGTTGAGTAATAATATCGAAAGCAATCTATGAATCATCAAAGCGTAATATTATAGGTAGTTCGGCCTATAGTCCAGAAATTCTTATTAAATATACAATGATTGTTTTCTATCGATATGAACACTATAGACAATTTTTTTTAAATTTCATGGCTCCATTGTTCGCCAAAACGATGATTTTGCCAACGTCAAGGTTGAGAATGACACGGAATATATATATAATGATATATGTATATAATGATATATAATATAATAAACACGGTTCAGTGAGTAACCTAAAATATAAGAGTATATAAATATATTATACATGGTAGGAAAGTAAATAAAAATTATAAGTATATATTATTATTTATATTTGTATAAATTTTGCCAATATAATTATAAATGGGGAGAAAATTAATGTTAATAGAAATTGCATATTTTCAGCTCTTGGGACATCGATAAACCTAAGCTCAGGATAGCATATCTATTGGTAACTGACATGACAGTGACATTGACGTGCCTTTGTTGCTACTTGCCTTTGTTGTTTTGAAAAATTGCAAATTGCATTTCCGAGGCATTTCCTTAGAAAAATTTAGATAAAATTTGGAATAAGTGCAGAAAATGGTGAAGATCGCCCTCCAAATTAAAGCAAATTTGGAATGCATAGAAAAATTATACACCAACCACCCCAATTACCAGTGGTTTTTGAAGCTTAAATGCAGCAGTTGCGGCGAGGTTTCAGAAAAGTTTCACGATCTTACTGAGGCTGACAAGGTTCCGCAGAAACACAACAGGTCCGAGACTAATTTGCTGATCAAATGCAAGCTCTGCTCGAGGGAAAACAGCATGGACGTTATTGAAGGCAGCAATGGTAAACATAACCTTTTTTGTGTGAAATTGTACCGGCTTTTTAGCCCGGCAATTTTATGTCATGATCAGCGTTGTCAGTTTTTTTCATAGTATTAATAAAACACAATAGCTTAATGTTATTGGAAATTTAAATTACCTATTTTATACATTTACCCTTTGTATAACGTACCCCAACATCAGCATGTTGGGGATTTTGCTTCTGACTGCATATTCAAAAATGCAGGACGGAGCTATCCTGCGCGGTACAGCTCTGTACAGTACAATTATGTAGTCTAATATTGGGATGTCCCACTAAAATCGAGATGTCTGTAGAATATTTGTCTATCTAGTCTTATTAAGTTTAATCATAAAAGTTTCTAACCCATTTTTACATAACATAACTTTCATTTAATAATAGCTATCCTGCCAATCTATCTGTGTGGATTATGTATGGTTGCCTAGCTCAGGCAACATTTATTTTTATACTTTTTGTTATATATCTACTATTGTAACATTAGCTATGTTAAGATACTTGAATAAAGATTTCATTGTTAATATGTATATCCTTTTAAAAATTCACGGCACTAAGTCCGGTCCTTTGAACGGCTTGCGTGGGGATATGGATCCAACACGTAGAGGCCCTTTAGAGAGTTTTGATGTTGTGGTAGGTCTCCCGCCAAATCCCACCCGCGGATATACCAATAAAATAATATGCCCATGAGCTGGTCTCAGCGGGAGTGTGAACTATTGCAGAATAATGGATAGAAGTACTGGTCTTTGAATGTATGTCTTTGTAATGAAATTTGGATGGACTGAGAATGGGCTATTGCAAAGAGTTTGGTCACCTGCAATAATGATAACTGACTATTCAGTGACAAGAAAGTTCCCCTACATGGGATAGTCGGCTGTTGCACATGTTGTGTCTTTCTTTTTTAAATTTTAATTTATGTACTTCTTTTCATACAATAAAGTTATTACAAACAAACAGAAACTATTATATCACAAAGAAACTTGATTTGAGAAACTATAACAAAACTGAATGTCTTACAGGAGTGTACACCAATAACGATCTGAACAAATTCAAGACCCTTGTGATATTTGACTGCCGAGGAGTGGAGCCCGTTGACTTTGAGCCCAAATCTGGTTGGGTAGCGGAGGCTGAGGATGATGGTAAATATTACTTCATACACAATACACCTAAGTTCAGCCAACGAAGACTGGCTGCTTCTATGTCTAGTGTAATAAAATGATAAAGACTAAATCTAGTTCTAGCAGGCTAAACCAAAGTGTACCCGCATTTTGGGGAATTGCCGTAACATTATATGGCTATGAAGGATATAAAGCTACCTTTCATCTCGACAAAGTTTTATTCTAAACTTCTGAACTTAATAATTCTTTGTTGTTAACGAAAAGAACTTAACAACTACTTATACCAATGGTTATATTGAAGTTGTCCACACCCACGTCTCGCGGTGTGAATAGCTTTGAAGTAGCAGGATTAAAATATCTAGTAGAATTTATGTGATTAATTAACAAACATCCTCACGTAATTCAAGCTTATGCAGATACATTAGTAGCATGAGATTTACATAGCTGACTGAATATTTTTCAGGTAAAAAATTTGAGGATGTGGATCTGACAGAGAAAGAGTGGGTGGACTACGACGAGAAGAACCAGGTTTCTGTTGGAGTGTATGAACTTGAATGGCAGTTCATAAAAGTCAAGTAATTTAAGTGAATTTACAATATTTCTGTTAACTAAATTGATATTTTTATTTAAATAAATTTTACACTATGGGTATTTTAACCTATTTGTTTGTCTTTTAGATATTGCATATTGGTGGCATTGTTTTGCAATTTAATCAAAATCAGTCAATTATTTTTTATGAATAAAAGTATTTCATTTTTCTAAAAATTAGCATATTATAAATTGATATACATATCGTCTAAAGACAATTTGAGTTAAAATGTAAATTTTTTTATTGACTTTTTAAATTCGAATTGTCCAAAACTGTAAAACTAATTTTTAACGTCGTAGGGAAGCATACAAAATAGCGTGTTATATGAATGAGCCATGTGATACCACGTAATGATTTCGCGATGCCAACTCAACTGTAACTTTTCACTTTCGATGCTTAGTTTCCTTTTCCGCTTACATTAAACCCATCAGCTACTTGTTCCATGCCCTGATACATTTATATGTAATCCATACTTATAATCAGTTTCTCATCTGAGCGTTTTCTTCCTTAGCCATTGAGGGTCGGAGCCTAGGGTCCGCTAGAAAGTTTGTTACGATTTCACAGCTATACCGAAGGGCAGATTTTGATTAAATTCGGAACAGATACTATATAGTTAATGATCCGAGGTCAAACATAAGCTACCGCGGTCGGAGCTGTGAGCAACAGCGAGCTTACGAAATATAGTGACGAAAAAAATCGAATAAAATCTACGCGCGATGTGAAGTCGTTGCGACTAAGTTCAAAGTTGAATTGTAATTCTATAGTTTTGTTTGTTCCCAAGCCTTTTCCCGGAAACTACTTAGGGCTTATCTAAGCTAATGTTCAACGTATGATGGCGCCTTTTACTTGCTGTCATAAGTTTTATTTTTGTGTAATGTTCTAATATGTATTTTTGCCATTTTTTATTATCTTTCGAAAAAGCTGATTCTTGGTAATTTGAGTCTATCTTCTTCTTCATAGTCGTATTACTCACGGATGCATGAGGGTCGTGGTCATTACGTGGAATGAAACAACAGTTTTCTGGGCACTATTAATTTAGTGCTTTGCCATTGCCTTCTCCATTTTAGACACAAGTTAATAATCAACCAGTGTGCAGGTTTCCTCACCCCATCTAAGAGTCCCCGAAAGAAGTCCTACAAAATCTGACAACAGCAACGTGGCCGTATTATTGGTTGGATGGTTCCATATATTGCCGCGAGACTAATTCGCGGCGCGGCGCGCGGGCTTGACAAGCCGTAAAAAATACAATTGTAATTACAAAAAGGAAAATACTGAAATTCCAATTCCGCAAGCCACACCTCAATCGATCGATTGTGGATTTTAATCGCGCCGTTCGGCTATAATCTATTACTTCACTTTCGTACGGGGTGAGTGACACGATGGGACCGCAGCAATTTGCCGCCAGCCAACGCACTTGACGTTGAACTTAGAACCCGTAATTATTTCTGGAATCAGGAAGATGTTATCAAGTGGTTATATTTAATAGTTTAGAATTTCTGAGCACGGACAAAACGCATTGGTGGAAAAAAATCGAATTCAATTGTATGTTTATCGTATTATGATTGATATTGAAGTTTGATATTTTAAATAAATACTTATATCAATATTTTTCAAGGAGAACGTAAAAGCCGATTGGGGCAGTAAATATGCACATAAATTATTAATTATATGGGATGATTAGTGTTATTATGAGCTACTTTACTGAAGATTAGATTTTATCATAGCAAGTTTTAGACCACTTAAGTGTTCGTAAGCAATATATTTTGAATAATACACCTGAAATATCACAGCAGCATTCATTTACTGAGCAATCAACACCATCACATCCAAACAACTTATCTCGCGTTATTACATGTCAACTTATATTGAATAACTCTCCTCTCCGTTTATATGTTATAAATAACTTAAATATATTTACACAAGTGTCCGTGACTCCTCAAGGGCTAGACGTAGATGTTGACGTCGTCGTGGGCGCTGGTTCTGTGGCGTCGGAACGGGATTGGAACCCAGCGAACCCAGTGTTCCCGTGTACGGTCACCGTGTGCTGAGGATCCTCTGTCACCGATTCCTCTGACACTGATATCCCTCCAGAAACGTAATATCCATCCCCGTAAATCGGTCCTGCATTGTTGTACAAGGACCCGTCATAAGGATTATTATAAGGCACGTTTACTGGAACTCTTACGGGATAAGGCACCTTAATGGGCACTGGAATCTTCTTTTCTACCGGATACGGCTTCGCGATGTAAACTGGCACCCGTTTCTCAACCTCTACTTTTTGCGGCACTAGCACTTTGAACGGCACGGGCACTTTTCTTTCAACTTCAACGGGATATGGTACCTTTTTCTCGACAGGAACAGGGACGGGATGTGGGACTTTGACTGCGAACGGTTGGGGAACGGGCACTCGGACCGGGACGTGCTTTACAACCTCCACTGGCTCTTTGACCTTCACTTGGACCGGGTACGGCACTTTGGTTTCAACTGGGTACGGCTGTGGCACTAAAACTTTCACTGGGACTGGATATGGGACTTGTTTCTCTACTGTCACGGGGACGGGGACAGGCCGGTCTACCGGGACCTGTACTTCCACGGGGTAAGGCACTCGTTTCTCCACTTTGACCGGCACGGGCTGCGGAACTTTGACCTCTACGTGCTTCACCACAGGGACGTGTTGAATTACTGCGTATGGTTTTGGAATATACTCCTTTTCCACTACCTTTACAGGGACCGGATGCGGTACCTTAATACCTATGGGGTAAGGCACAGGTTTCTCGACCACCTTTACCTTTTCCACAGGTACGGGAATTCTTCTTTCGACAGGAACCGGGTACGGTCTTGGTACCTCCACTTTATAAGGAACTTTTACTGGTTTCTCTACAGTTTTTATGTATCTGTGGTGATGGTGATGATGGTGGTGTTTGACTCTCGTGACCACTTTCGGATGGTGTTCGTGCTGGTGATTATTGTGGCCGTGAGCATGGGAGTGGCTGTGACTTGCTTCGCTCTGGTGATCGTCGAGATATATGTGCTGTGGCGCTCCTATTCCAGGCTTCGGGCTGTAACCAGAATAATAGGGGTTCAATTGTCGCTTTCGTTTATGAAAAAACGACATCTTTTTTCTCGCAATTTCTGGTGTAGGTGTTTGCAAATTATTCATGGGGATTAATCCAAAAGAATGTAAATATAACGTACGTTTACTCGGTACAGTCGGTTCAGTGTACTGTTCAGGTATCCCGGGGAATACAGCGGATCTTTTAGTTATTCTCTTTAGCGCGGGCCTTCCAGACCTAACGTAATGAGACGGCACTAGCGGAATCCAGTCGTTGGGTTGGAACTCGCTGACGTTAAAAGATGGAGTGGTTGATTTTATTTTGGGAATCCTCGTGACTGGCCTGTATGCGCGTTTCTTTGGTGTCTCGGTTGTGTTTGTATTTTTGTAAACGTATTTAACTTTGTAAACAGTTTCTGCAGTTTCAGTATCTGAATCGCTGATGCTGTTGTTTATAATTTGAGTATCATTACTTAGATTTTTTGTTGAATTCTGCAGAGTAGCGTTCATTTTTTCCAATATCTTTTTTGGCCATATTCGCTTTGTTCTTAAGATTCTTGTGGTGGTTGTGGCTATAGTGGTAGTTGTTATATTTGTTTTATGAGCATTCTGCGGTGGCCTGACTGACTCGGTTCTCACCCCGGTGATGGTCTGCACTGGAAGACTGAGTTGCGGGCTCTTGGCGATCGTCACTTTGTTCACTGACGATGCAAAGGCTAGAGGTCTAGATTGCTGTTGCTGATGCGGTTTGATGTAGTAAGGATTTTTATGTGGCGTCAACGGTATCACTTGTTGGTAGTTGTTGTACAAAGAGTTCTGTGGGTGATACAGTAACTGAGACTGGGGAAACTGCTGCCTCGCGGGTACTTTTTGAAGTGAACCATAATAGTTTCGGGGTATTTCAATGTAGTGTTTTTGTGGCCTTTGTTGTACTTTGTCAAGATTGATTGGAGGTTTGCTAGGCGGTCTCTGTTCTGGTTTGCGATTGTGACTTTGTGCTTCAACGTTCGGCCGAGTTTCTGTAGTTTTGTTTCTAGTTGCGCTTGGTTTTTCTACGTACTTTGGGCCGTCCGTGATTGTTAAAGCACTGTGTCTGGTCTCTTGCGCTATAAGGTCATTTTTAGGCTCGCTGTCCGCTTGCGCTGCAGCGCTTTTTCCTTCATTGACGACGATCGCTAAAGCGATGATCAGGAATGCCGTCTGAAACAAAAAATACAATTTTAATGAGTAGTATCTACCGAAACCATATAAAAAGTGTTAAACAGATAATATAACTTACTGCCTACATATGCCTAACCATTTTATATGATGATTTCAATTTTGTAGCAGTTGTTTATTTAATGTTCGATATGCGTAGAAAAGACTGTTAAATTTTTTAAATTATAAAACACAAAGTGAAAACAAAACGAATAAATATAAAATAAACATCAATATAATTGTAACAAATGAGCCGTGTTATATTATTGTTTTCGCAGTTTAATCTTTCGCGAACTTTTTTCCCGATAAAAAAGTCGTTGCGTGCCTCAAGTTGCACGCGATTAATTTTTTCCGCGATCTATATTTAGTGGTAGCATGGTTTGTGGACATAATGTTAAGGGTATTTCCGATGATGTTCTATAGAACTGGGTTTTATTTAATAGCCACATCGAAATAAATTTGGGATTCATATCCAGATAACATCACAAAATTAATACCTACATTAATAATTATAATAAGATCTCGATTAGAATTCGATCTGTCATTGTATGAATTAAGTATTAAAAGTAAGTTCGTTATTTAAACTCTTTCACAGGCTAAAATATTTCACGCAACAACCACCTGAATATTTTCCCCATTCAAGAAAATCATTATATTAAACACGCGAGAGAAATCTAAAAAAATAGTAAGCATTCTTAAATTTGTTGCCTTTATCTGATAAAAGGTTAGGTTTTTATACTCTGAAATAACGTCATTCTATTCTATGCAAGACAGGTCCCTGTTTTTAGCTATTAGATATGAAATCACAAAATGATGTAAACGTAAATAATTTCACTTTACCAAAGTAAAGCCCGATCTATGGGGGTGGACCATATTCATATTCACAAATATTCTATACCAGATTATATTATAAACCTTATTGCCTCTTCCAAACACTCTTTGCTTTGTATCCCATTTTATCACTTTGAAATTCACAAAACATTTTTGCGCGCCAAAATTTCTAACCAAATGCTCTTGAATTTTGTTTAGGTTACGTTTTGTCATCACATTTCACACTTCCACTGAATGTTACACTTCACAGATAACATAACCTTTTCCAAATTTGAAAAACGCGCACTAATATTCTCGAATTTTATTAATTTCCGCCATGGGACGTCTCGAAAATTATCTCATGTTTAGGTTATGTTTTACCTACCGATAAGTGTTGCATATTGCGACATCGAAAGCCGGTCTCCAACATGTACGAGTAACGTAATGGTGCGTCCGAGGAAGCACCACTCACTTATATAGCATTCGTGCAATGGGTGGATGCGTTTCGGGACTTTACTTTCTCTGCCAAGGCCAACATCAGGTGGATCATCACTCTTATCGTTTCAAGGACATAGATACATATTGTGATGACAAGCTTTTAAACATTTCACCACCACACCATCGCATCACCAAGAATATTGTTTTGTTAGTTTCGAACTAGTTTTTGTACCAAACTCTATTAGGTACCTATGTGTGGGTCAGCCATCCATATGTCGGATTTTAGGGTTCCTCAAATAAAAATGGAAACCTTCAAAAAAGTTGTTCACAATTCAATAAAAAAAATTATTTCAACTTAGACTCACTATATACTAATTCACTTATTGACGTCATAAATTAACTTAAAACGTAGTCGACTTCCAAAGCGCAGGTGAAGAGGAAGCTTCAGCTCCCCCTGTCCACTCCCTTGTTTCTTAGACATGATTTTTTGCGTCTATATACTATTATTTTACAGACACACAACGAACTAATCCCCTTGGGATTCAATTTTTATTTCCTTTGAGGCAGGTATGGAACCCAACCTAACAAGTATAGATAGGGCATAAATAAATGTATAACCCACTCACCTAGAAAAGTTAATGTGTTTTAATTGAAACAATTATTATCCAACACGGATCGGCGCTTATTCTATTTCCCAGTTCCGCTTTCCCTTGCATTGCTAACTTATGCAACTGTAAATATAGCACGCAATTATCTTCTACTCACTCAGTGTTTTATTCTCAGAATACAGAAAAGTAATTATAATAGTAATTCTTTTTATTAATCTAAGGTTTTATTTCTATAAAGTTCCCGAACGCCTAAAACGTGTTTTAGTTAAAATTCCAATCTCACGTGATATTTTTGATTGCGTTGAATTTATTCTAAAAAGAAAAAATAATATGTTTAGCTAATAGTTTTAGTATTAGGATTGGTGAGACATTTCTGGTCAGGATCGGAATAATCCAGAAAATGCGTTAAAAATAAGTTTCTATACCAGTTGGGTACCTACAAAGTACACCAATATACATACGAAATGGTAAAACACGGTTTTTACCTCGAGTAGATCCTTTGAGCGAAGTTTTGACTTATATTAACACTTCTACAAGGGTGCTTGATATTATTTTATAGAAGTGAAACTTCGCAAAAAGGTACCTACCGTAGGTATCTTACCACATCGTATACTGTAGGTATATAGTTCTTTTTTAATATTAGGACAAATCACACAGATTGAGCCAGCTCCAAAGTAAGTTCTAGACTTGTGTAATGTGATACTAACTCAACGATACTATATTTTATAACAAATACATATATAGATAAACATCCAAGACCCGGGCCAATCAGAAAAAGATCATTTTCCATCATGACCCGACCGGGGATCGAACCCTAGTTATTTTGATTATTCTTTTATCTGTGGTATTTTATACTCGTAACACTATGTACCTGTCCTCCCAAAAAAAGATGTGGTGAAATTCAGCTAGACCCCTTAGAACACCTCAATTTATGCACGAGGTATCCATAACATATTTCATGCATGGAAAGACTTAACAATTTTCGTGTTTCTACTTAAAGCACTATATAAATATTGCATGCATGTTGATGCAGAAATAATGTCAGTAGTTAGCACGTTTGATACTGTTTCTTTATATCCGTGAAATGATTGTTATGTATAGCACTTAATGAACGGAAGAATTTTGTAGCGGGATGCCAAATCGGAAGTATCATAGTTAACATAGTGGATTGTTTGGTAAAAGTACTAAAATAACGCTAAATCGTTATGCGTACTGGATTTTTAAGTGCATCTCTCTCCCACTTCGTTTGTTTCTAATTGTATTCGGGGTTGTGACGCCGCGAAGCCCGGAGTCAACGTATGAAATAAGCCATAAAATTTCGAAGATTCAGCTGTGATGTCTTGTCCTTGTATGACATCCACGAGAGGATGTGGAGTGCTCCTATTAAAGAAATTAAGAGTAAGTAAAAAAAAAGACAAAACTCCCATGCCAAATGACTCATTTTCCAAAAAGTTAAAACAAAAATGTCATGTGAATTATCTAACTCTGTATTTTACCTACCAGAAGCAGTTGATATTTTGTTCAGAACTTGAACTTATAGCGCTTGAAAATAAAACAAATGATATTACAGCAATCACTGTATTTCCTTTAATATCTTCAGCCGGTATTTATCATCAGGGAACCTCATCTTGACGATCTGCCGTACCTCCTCGCAGGCGAAGTTGCTGGCTAGCTCCTGGTCCTCCTTCCACAGCACTGATGTTTCAAGGAGTTGCGCTTTGAGCAACTGTGGGAGCTTCGTGAACTTCTTCCAAATTGTTATCTTGCTTTCCAGTTCGATTGGCTCCTGAAAATGTATAAAATTAATTCGGCTTTTCAATGATAGTATTTTTTTAAAATTTTGCAAAATTTTTATGGGAGCAGAGTTTGACAACTTTAAGATTGTAAATAATACATTACTTTCTATTTGGTTTAACAACGTGTTACCGCGCCAATGACCCACAGTGCTATATTTAGAGTTGCATAAGTTATTTTTAATTAACAGCAATTATATCAAAGGATTGGACTAAAGGAAGCCAAAATATATATTTTTTAATTTTGTCTGTATGTTCGCGTATCGTGCAAAATCTATTAGATGAAATTTGAAGCAGTTTTCACAGTCGTATAACGAATGGTCCATCTTAAAATCCTGTATAGGTTCGCGATACGTTACTTAGATAGAGATGACGCATGAAGAAAGCGCGGGTGAAACCGCGGGCAAAAGCTAGTATAAAATAAATATTTACCTCGAACAAAATATCCACATCGGCAACAATGCCCTCAATCCTAACAGCAAGCATATAAACCAGTTCTTCCTTCATCGGGCGGGTATCCGAGAAGAACCTGTTCAAAACTGATTGGCACAAGGTTTGTATCAGAGTACACAAGGACATCTGGTACATGCGCGCGGGCAGCACGGCCAGCCAGCCGGCCTTCGCGGCCGACAGGAGGCTGGTGGCCCGGTTCAGGGCTATGTCGAACTGCTCGTAACTCTCATGGCTCCACGGAGGAGGCTCTAGAATTTTGAATTTTGCGATTATAAAAGGGTATACAATTATTATTTTTTCTGCTAGTAGGGTTGCCAACTTTTACAAAAAATATTTTTAAAGTTATTGCTGATACTGGTGTCAGATTTTTATCAAGTCACTTAAAGGCAGCTGATATGATTTTTACGACAACCTAACCTACCGCTGTCTACACTGCTCGTGACTATACATGTACAGTCAACATCAACATTGACTGAAAGATGAAAACTTAGGAATCATCAAGAGGAATTATAAATGTAATTTTATCTAGCTGACTCTACAACATTGAAGTTTTAGACGATAATGAATAAAAGCAATAACTTTACCTAAGATTTCGATACTCTGCATGATGATATTCTTCTGATTATTCAAATACAGAGACAACTTCTCCAACCCCAGTACTCTAAGATTTTGGATGGACTCCAGGAGCACAGTCATGAGCAGGTCGGCCAAGTCTGCAGGCAGCGACGCCTTCCACGGAGGACCCACGAGGCCATGTGCAAGGTAGAAACAGTTGTTAAAGAATAGAGCTGGAAATAAGGAAATTTGCACTAAAAACATTGCAGAATTTTATTGGTTAATGTTGCTCAACTTTTATATTATTGTCAGTTTAATTTTATTTTAAATATGAATAATGAACAATATGATCGGGAAATAGATGCTTATAAAATTTTGAAAATATAGTCTATCTTATATAAAAATGTAATACTAACCAATATCTAATGGACAGCACTCCAAGTTGACTTTGAATTTCTTTGGGACAAAGCACTGGTACATTACTGCAATATCTTTGATGTATGTAACCAGTTGCCGACTATACTTTTCAGGCAGCTTCACACTCTCCTCCAAATGGTCCACAATCAACTTCAGAATCTTCTGGACATTTCGGGAAATCACACATTTGGGTAAAAATAAAGGTCTGTTTAAATCCCAAAGATCTTTATCTGTCACATCCAGAATTGAATCATTTGGCACATTAGTCTCAGTTCCCACAATTATTGTCCCAGAAGACAAACTCTCCGATAACAATGTCCGGACATCAGATAATAATTTATCACATTTTTTGTTATACAAGACATGTTCTGTATCAGTAATGTATTTGTTTAACGGAGACTCCTCGGCTTTGACAAATTTCAAATCTATTAAGAATTTGTTAAAAGAGTCTAACTCTACAACTATTGTTTTATAATGTTGGTAACTGCTGTCACAGGCAGGTAAGTTATTCCGTATGCAGTCATCAATGATCTTATTGAAAAACTTTATCCTTATTGTATCTGCAAAGACTTCTATAAAGGTTTTGTCATTTTCAAAGTGGGAACCAAGAGTGGACTGTAGGAACTCAAACACGGCAGTTAAATTGTTGAAAATGGTCTGATAATTTGGTTTCTTGTTGTCATTCAGGTCTATCTTGATGTTGAATATTAGAGCTCCAATGTGGTCATCAGTGAATATGTCACAGTTGTGCCGTATGATATTGTGGAGGAGTTTATCAATAAAGAAATGGGAAAACAAGCCAAGTTCTGCATTCATTCTGTTTGTAACATAGAGAGTGTTTAGCACTTTTTGTATTAGCACAGGATCACTCTGCTGCACTGATAGCGAGTATGTCAAGTAATGAACACTCTTACTCTCAGACCATGTGAACAAGTCTTCCCATTCCATACTCAGGCTAGCCGTGTACAGAGATAGTTGATTCTCAGCTTGCGAAGTCAGATTTGACAAGGCTTTCGCCATAGTATTATCGAGCTTCAAAGTCTTTAGTTGATTCTGCAACTTCATGACACCCAACATAGCATCACTGTAATTGAATCTTCCATATTCATGATTTGCCTGTTCCAAAACATTTTTGCCTTCCACCGCAACAGATAATTTTTGGAACAAATCGTACGCGCTACACATTTTCTCCCAGTGCTTCTGAAATTCTTCATCATAAAAGCCTTTGTTCTGTAAAGTTTCGACCTTTGTCGCAAGATCTGTATAGTCGGAAATGATATTTGCTTTTCGGTTTTTGTAGTTAAGTTGTTCTAAACTCTTTGTAGGAGTGAAGTTTACATACGTGTCGATGAAATTCTGTTTTAAAGCAAAAGAAAGAAGTTGTGATCTTTCCGTTAAATCTTTAACTTTGGGAAGCAGTTCATCCCGGTCCTTTTTGATCATATCCGTGCTCACTTTATCTACCTCTTGCAGCACCGCACTTAATAAACTCATAATTAACGGAATATTAGGAGAATTATCTTATTTCAATTGTTTTTAATTATTTTACGTACCTACAATCGACATCCAGTAGAAAATTTGAATCTAAAGTTTTTAAATCTAATCATAATTCTACTTGATCTGTCAATGTCAATTAATGGGATAATGACAGTTGCGTTTTATTAACCTGCACAGCACAGTGCAATCTATTAAGTAGGTACATGGGAAAAATGTTAAAGTTGCAAAAATATATTTTTTTACTGAAACTACCTAAAACAGAAAAAGGAATAAATTAATATTTTTCTATTTATCCAAACTGTGTACGGCGGAGCTAAATGAAAAACATTTTTTAAAGAGCCATCGTGGTTGGTTACTAGGGTGAATTAAATCAATTGAAATTTGCCTTCAAGGTCAGGCTGTTGTAAATAGTCATTAAATATCTAACAAAATAGTTAATATCATATATGATTATCATATAAAAATGAACGACAGTGAAATTGATATCTTGAAAGCTGAATTGGAACATGAAAAAGTGTGCAGGTTAGTAGTTTTAAAAAAATGTACGATTCTGCTGGAAAATCATGGCAATTACTTTTATTTTTTGTTAATTTCACGTTAAACACTTTTGTTTAATATTTTTAAACCCTTTTTAATACATATTTAAATCTTTCTATAATAGTAAGTAGATTTGCCTTAGTCATTGTAATTAGGTCAAATAACAGGGTCAAATTATGTCAGATTGTTTATATAACTGATGTCTTATGCCAATATTCAACCATTAAATTCTCATAGAGAAACAGCAGCCTGGCAAAATGGAGAGCTGGAGAAACAGATCGTCAATGTGCAAGAAGAACTGCGGCAGAGTGACTTCTCCTGGGACTTTGATGATGACCTGCAGAAGGAGAGCAACCGACACAAGACCCTTCTGGATGCCATTGAAACTCTACGGGAACAACTGCCCGCCCTTAAAAACAAGATCAAGAATGCAAAAATTTGTGGACCTGGTAGAATGCATTTTTTATTAAATTATAAGAAACCTACGTAGTCACTACTACTTTTATAATCATTTTGTATTAATTACAGATTGTAAGCTGAAACACGACGATTTGAACATTAATTTGGACATATTGACTCCAGTAAGGTTTTAGAATAAAAATAATAATTTTTATATTATAAGCCTTTACGATCAAATCAAAGCTAATATTTGTTTAATAATTTCAAGGCGGAGTTATTGCGTACTGTGAAGAGATTTGAGCGACTCAAAACAGATTTGATCAGTACTCTTCGCAGCAAAGAGTGGCGATTGGATTCCGAATCAAAGGTATAATAAGAGAACATAGATATAATAAAACGCAAACTATTTGCAACTTGGTCTTTTGACAGCAGCACACATAAAAAAAATAAATGGCGGTAACGGTCAAGCGCGAAATTCAAACTACCTAAATCTTTCTTAATTTTTCGTTTTTCCAAAGAATCAACCTTGAATCATCATCTTTCTTTCTTATATTTTCCAGTTGTTCGTGAGAGTGAACGACCAGAGAACGTACTTGCAGAATGAGCTGATGATTTGCCAAAATAACATCATGCGGCTGCAGAGAAATGGATCATATTGGCAGTAAGAAATTAATTAATACTTGAAATGAAATTCTTACGTTTCAATATTTTTGAGTGGTATAGAATATTTTTGTTGTTCTACTAAAGGCATTGCATTCCAGAAACTCCAGAAAAAACGACGAGAGAATTTTGGACCCAAAGCGAGGGCCCATAAAAAAGGTCTTCGGCAACGAGCGCCTGCCGCCTATCGCTACTTAACAGAGTTGGATGTAAAGTACTTTAATTCTTCAGCGACTATTTGTTAGATCAAAATGGTGGCAAAAATAACATAATTTCTTATTACGTGAGAAACGGCTGATAGAAATCCAATACCCACTACACTTTCTGGCCCTGTGAAGAGAGTCCATTTATTTTCTACCATTTTGATCTTCTTAAAATCGTCGTCTACTTACTGTATACATATCACTCACATATCGTAGAATTTAACGCTCAACATAAAATTAGAAAGCTTTCATATTTTGAAATATTCACAATGTTGTCGACGGAAACCCATTGCAAGATATCGTTTGCAATATATATGTATATCTCTAGAGAGAAACAATATTGCAAACGAGATGATAAATACGATGTTTTCCAAAAAAGTTCCTTTTTGTTCGTTTTCGTCGTCCGATCGACGAAAACGTTTGATCATGACATCGTTTGTAGTATCTGAATTTTAACAAAAACTATAATACTTAATGTTAATAATTATTAATTACCACGACACTACCTACTTTAGAAACAATTTTGACAAACAATCAACTAATGCAATCAACACTATAGTACAAAAATCTAATCATGTGTGTTATTTTTAGCATGTAATCATCGTAAATTTATGAGAAGTATTTTAAAAATTTAATTAACTCAAACACGTTAAAGTTAATCTATCGTATCAGAAAAATAAATAAACACTGAATAGTAAAAACGAGTTTAATTTTAGTGTAAGGTGGGTACAGAATTTTGTATAAGAATTATTCTACTATTTGTATATTTCATAAGTTTATATAATTATCTTCAATATTATATATTTTCTTAATTTATTATTATATTCAGCTTAGGACAAATTATTCTAGGGCATCTATAACAACGTCGATTTAATCTGCAATCCTCGTGTACTTAATGGGAGCATCCACAGATGTGCTCAAGTAGACGTCATCTGACTCGCTTTGGTCAAGCGCGAGCGGCTCTCTGTATAGAGAAGCTGGAATCAGAAAAATAAATAAATTATCAGATTTAAATAAATTATAAATTAAATGGAAGAATGATTACTTTTTGACAAGTTTTAACTAGAATTTACACATGTTGTAGACAAGAAAAATATGTACAAAATTACAAAGAAATGCGCAGATGTACAGGGGGAAACTTTGCCCAACAATGGGATATAAAATACCCTTTAAAAAGACAACAAACACTCGGCAAATCGACCGCGTTTTTTGGAAAAGACGCGGTTACTCCTGAAGGTCTAATCAACCTCTATGTCAAATTTAAACAAAATCGGTTTATGTTGATTACAAACAAAAAATGAACTTAATGAAATGATATTAATGAACCTTACTTTTTTATAATATTAGTCAGAGTGAAGATAAACTATTTCTCTGTTTTTTTTTTATTAAACAAGTCCATAAATATTTCGTATCTATAAAGTACTTTTTATTTTATTCTATGAAATTAAAAAAAAACCGTACGTTCGAGACAGTGGCGGCGGTCGGCGCGCAGACGCAGCGTGCCCGGGCACGCGCACACGAACCCGCCCGCCACGTTCACGCACGCGAACTCGCAGCCGTCGATGTCTTGGATACACTCGTTTATATCTACAAATATATATTATATGTATGTATGTATATCATGTCATGTCATGTATTTTCATAAAACTTTCTTACTCTCTCATCTGAGATTGAATTTCTAGAAATTCTAGAAGGATAGATTTAGTTCAACAACTATACTTGTCGATAGATGTAGTTGATAACTGTATTCATTAGAAAGGGCGGAGCCACCCGTGGTGTTTCATACCCCACCGCCTCGTTTATCGTCATACAAGTTTTGTTAGAGCTCCTATCGATCTTTGTTCTTTGTCGTGGTCCGACCGAAGACATAAAGGAGTGTAGAAGAAACTAATGTTACCCAAGCATCGGCTGCCCACTCCATGAGCATTGTACCCCGGTGGACAACCGCATTTATATCCGCCTAGTGTGTTCACGCAGGTTTGCGTTGCGTGGCATCTGTTTGATTCCATTGTGCATTCGTCGATATCTGCTGAGAAATCGCTATTTATTATTTGTTAACAGGTCCGGGGACGCACGACTGCTATAGTTATAAGTGTTTCGTCGAGCGTCCGTGTTCGTGTTAATTTCAATATACATAGTAATTTTTGTTACTGAAGTTATGAAATACAAACTTCACCCCGCGACTCCGCTTCCGTAGGAATTTCGAGATAAATATATATAGTTATATAAGTTTACTATGTTTAGTACATTATGTTAATGCCCGTGTACCAAATTTTAGAAATCTCGACCAGCCGATTTTTCTTGTCACGGATAAGTAAGTACTTAGCATTAGTAGGGTAGTAAATGTTAGTATATTTTACAATTTTCTTCTATTTATATAAAACTCTTGCGTTACTGAGTGACTAACTGACAGCCGAAACTACTGGGCGTAGAAAGCTGAAATTTGGTGTGTATGTTCCTAGGACGCTGTAGGAGAGCACTAAGGAGGGATTTCCTGAATTTCCCACGGGATACGGATTTTTACTGACATACGAAGTTGTTGGCAAAACCTAGTTAATTATAATGGGCATAAGAAACCTGACTTAGAAATTTCGACAAAAGAATGAAAAGACCAGATACATGCACACATGAGAGGGAGTGAGGAGGTTGGACATGATTAAGAACTAAGAAAATGTATGTAATGTCTAAGAAAAACGAACGAATCCTACTAATATTGTAAATGCGAAAGTTAGGATACATACTCACAAACTTTCGCATTTGCGTGAAAGAGTAACAAACACTTTTCGCAGTTTGTTACTCTTTCACGCAAAACCTACTGGACGGATCGATATAACATTTGGTACACGGGTAGAATATAACCTGGAACAACACATAGGGAGTATTTTACGCCCGGTGAAATTCCCACGGGAGCGAAGCCCCGGGGCGCGGCTAGTGAAGACAAAGTAAAAGTGGTCACCGTCGCAGGAGCCGCGGGCGACGTTGTGCGAGTACCCGGCGGCGCATGCGCCGCTTCGCGCGCTCGAGCTCACGTCCACGGCGTAGTACTGCGGCGGGGGATCTGAACATGTAGCGTGAGGTTTTTAAATAATTGATAACGTTAAATTTAACGTAATATAAACGTTAAAGCAATGCATAGGACGAAGCAATTTCTGTCTGTTTTCCGCCAGTCGGCGTTGTTTCGATCCCATAGAAGTCTCCGTTAATATTTACAAACACAAACTCCTAAGGCCTCTGATGAATAACTAATATCCTATTCTAATGAATATTAAAAAAATATTATATTATAATATTAGTTTTATCATTAATATTATAAATGCGAAAATAAGTTTGTTTGTTTAATACTTCTTCACGCTCTACCTACTTAACTAATCTTATTCAAATTTTGCATACAGTTTGAAGTATGGAGAAGGACATAAGTTACCTTTCAACCCGGGAAAATAACTGCTTCCGTGGATACATAAACTATATTGAAACAAAAACATTTTATATCTTACAATGTCGTTCCGTATAAGTATTGGCACGGAGGTATTCGACATCATCATTGTCGGGCTTAGGTTCCACTTCGTACGTAGCTTCCGGTGCGTACGGACTCTGCTTATGGGAAATACATTATTAGAATAACGAATTGGACATAAAAAGATTCCAACGATGTTAAGGCCCGAGACGTAGTGGAGGGCTGTAAATATGCGTGTTGAGAATCTTTTGAGAAACATAATTAGTGCTTACTCACTTTCTTTTGTCGTTTCTTTCGAGGATAATAGAGGTAAAAAAAATACAATAAAAATTGTTAGGTAAGGAGGAAACGGTATATTGAGCGAATCAATATACCGTTCATATTTAAAAGACAATATTTGAAGTACATGACTTCAAATATTGTCTACCGCAGCCTTTTATTCAAGGATATCAATTAACAAAATGTTGTCTTGACGTGGACTATTGCAACTAAGTGGACGAAGTTGATGAATTGGAGAAGGCAATGACAAACTACTCTACTGATATTGCCTAGAGAATCGTCGTGTGATCTTCAGCCATGAGGAATACGACTATTTGATAACAACTCACAAGAGATGTGGTCTCCTCATCATTCTTGTTGTACACCTCGTTTTCCAATTGATCATAATTATCACATTTTGGTAAATCGGTACATTTGCTTATCTGAAAAATTAAATTGATTTATTTTAACAAAAAGTTTAAGTTACATCTTCTCAGTGCGTTTATTTTTGAAGAAAAAAAAAACAGATGTTTTTGTTATTCGGCATTTTAATAGTATTTAATGTTTTATTTCAATCGGTTGTACGATTATAAAGTGGCGGTGGCGATAATGAAATTTTAACACAATGTAGATATTGTAAGAATAATCATAGATTTAAATACTTTATTTACATTTTTAGTCCAAAATTCCACCCCGGATAGTACCCTGTTCAAAACTACCCATCACACTCGCTACATTCCTCTCTGAATTGTGATGGATATTCTCTGGACCAGGTGCCAACCGGAGCGGAGTCACCAATGAGTTTCTTCGTAGCGGTCGTTCGCTAGTAGTTTGTAGCGTATATTATTTAATTTAGAATATGTCGTGAAAAAGTGCCTGTTTTTGAATAAATCGGTTTGATTTAAATCCCTGACCCTATAACTTAAATTGTATTGGAATGAAGCTAGTGCATATATAACCTGAACGTTATCTCCGTAGCAGACAGCCTTGGAGCGACACCGGCGGGTGCGGGTGCGGATGGCGGCGCCGCACGAGGCGCTGCACGCCGACCACTGCGACCACTGCGACCAGCGCGGGCCAGAGCCCTCCTACGATAGGGACAACACTATATGCCAGGCAAGGTTTAGGCTTTGGCCAAGCAAATTCACACCACCCGACGATTTTATTGCTCCCTGCGAATCCTCACCCGGGTGAATTTTCGAGCGTTTTGACCGCCGTCATTACCCTCCTTGTCAAAGACAGCAGATGAGCCATGGAGTTAACCGCTCCACAGTCACACACAGCATTATTAGAGAAGCACCATTTAACGCTTGATACAATTAGGTTAGGTTAGTTCAAACGGCAAAACTGCTAGATAGATGACATTTAGTATAAGTGGAATCTGGAATTATCAAAATATATAAACACAAATTGAGTGTTAAAGGAAATTTGATTACAAGATTTCCGAGGTCATACAAATATCTCACCTCACAGGAAGGCATGTGACACTTCCGGCTGTCCGTCCCATGTCCCTTGCAAGCTGATTCGTCCACTATTATTTTGTCCGGCCGCGTCCCCTTGTCTGGAACATATTGTGAGTCAATGTACAACATCGGTATAACATCTAAAAATTTAAACGCTGCAAACTTTGGTAATTGCTTTGCCTAGCTTTTGAACCTTTACTTCCATACCGATATTAATACTTATTCGTCGTGGGCAGAGCCGCAGACAACTGCTAGTATATTAGAAGATCTAAATTCAAAGTAATATTTACTAATGTTGTTTTAATCGAAATTTCCATTATAAATTGGCTCTCTTTTTTCCGGAATAAACGGTCGATTAAATACTCTATCAAATAAAAAGTTAGATCAAAATCGTTTCAGCCGTATGGTTGCTACGTTGCCACGGACAGACATACACAGACCCGTTAAACTTATTATAACTCAACTCCTCTGTCGTCAAAATATTTTATTGCACTAAAAATTAAATTTCAATCCAGGAATCCAAATAATAACTTACCAAAAACATTGTTCTCATCATCCAGAAACTGGCACACCCTGGAGCGATGCTGGTAACCCAGACCACACGTCACATTGCAGTAGTCCCACTTAGACCACACGCTCCATTTACCAGGCACTGGAAATTAGTACACTATCGTTTTTTAAAAGTGTATGTCGTATGAGGCGACTAAGGGTCACAGACCCTTAACAGCTCATAGGCAGCAATAGTATTCCCAAAGAGGGTTGACGGCAGGCAGATGGCCAAAGAATAGTAAGCCATCTGGCACGTCAGGGACCAATACTGTTTAAATGAGTTTCTTTTGTGTAAAATAATAATACACACGTATTTATTATTAAACTATATTGTTTCAAGTAAAAATATTATAAGCAAATGGTGAATTTAATGCTTAAAACATTATCTCATACATAGCATAAAGTTGACATGAAAAAACCAAATCCTAATCTTATCCTAACTAATATTATAAATGCGAAAGTAAGTTTATTTGTTTCCTCTTCACACTCTATCTACTCAACCAATCTTCTTTAAATTTTGCATACATGTAGTTTGAAGTACTGAGAAGGACATAGGGTACCTTTCATCCTGGAAAAATAACCGCTCCCGTGGGAAATCACACGAGCGAAGCCGCGGGCTAGTTTCTGAATAAAAATGAATGCTTTGACTTTTTTAAATTCAACCCAACCCAGTAATGTACCTTGTACGGCCAAATTTAATCGTCTATGGTCGGACCCTGCAGCATTCTCGGCCACACAGATGTACTGCCCCGCGTCGCGGACGTCCGCGTTCCAGATCGCCAGCAGACTGCTGCCCAGCGCCTGTTGGATGTTGGACATGCTACTGCTCAGCTGCACAATGTCCTGGAAGATTGTATCTATGTCAATTCTTCTTTTTTTATCTACTTTTTTGTCGAGGCTTCAGTTGCTTGGTGCGACTATGCCAGCCACATGGGGAAATTCCATTTTATTTGGTATTATGTCTGCCTTTGCATCATCACTCCTCTCCAGAATGTATAAATAAATCTGGCCTCCGGTTTGTTCAACGTAATGTTGATCTCACCATTTATTTATTTATTTATCATTTATTCGCACAAAATATGGCACAGAAAGATGTTAAAATTAAATAGTATCACATATTTTGCCAAACAATGCCATTTGCCAATGCCTAAAGAGATCTCTCTTTGATGCGATGATTTGATGAGATGTGTGTAATAAAACTGAAGCTTTGCTTCATATTTTGTTGGAATGTGACCAGTACTCAAGCTTAAGAAATAAAAGCGCATCTGAATGAGCTTTTTTTAATAAGAAATTAAAACTTGTTAACTAGAAAATGACCAGATCTCACTCGAAAAGCAGATACTAGAATGTCAATTCTTAAAAGAAGAATGTTTTACAATTTTAAAAAGGACATATATCAATTTTGTAATAAGGATTACTAACAAAAACAGTGGCATTATTCCCTTTTTGAAAAAAATTATAACACAATTCGTCAGCGACAATGGAAGCTGTAGACCATACGAAGTGGAGAAAAATCAGTAGCCTTTGGCAGACATAACAAAACATAAAGGAAGTTACATCCCACCCAAGGGTTGAGAGTGCCCGGGCTCTAATGCTTCAAGGCACAGGATGAAACCATCTGCTCAGACCCAAGGTGACGTATCTTGCCTCATCGTATGTATATAGTATTAAGCCATTGCGCGCTGGCAACATTGCGAGACTAGCGCCACCAGGGCGTGTGCGGCAGCACGAGGGAACAAGAGCGCGAATGCGCGTGAGTAAACATCAATATAGACAGGTGTCACTGAAAAAGGCAGCGGATATTGGACTTTTTGTTTTGTGTTATTGTTATCATTGCGCATGCGCATTGACATGGATTACAAATGTGTTATGGCATTTATTTTGCTATATAAGTATATGTATTGTGTAACACCTGTATATTTAAATGGATTTGTTAGATATGTCACACATGTTTTGTAACTTATTTTTGAAAATAATAATGAGATGAAAAAATTATGGAACGGAGCGGGAATTGAACCCGCGCCCCTGTCTATCCGTGACAGTGCTCTTGACCACTGAGCTATCGAGACCATGCTGGTTCGGCTGAATTAATTCATCTCTTTCTGTATATTTATTTATTTCCTACATATTTACCTTCAACCAAGTAATCTTCGGCTGCGGATGTCCATCGACTTCGCACTTGAGCAGCACACTCCTCCCCCTCCCAACCACGATGTTGTCCTGTCCGTCTGTATGCACGCGCGGCGGTTTCTCCACGACCACCGAGAATACAACCTCGGTGGTGCCCACTCTGTTTGTAAGAACGCAGGAGTATGCGCCGCTGTCGGCCACCTCGGTTTTGTTTATCAACTGTTGGGACCAAATTATAAATTTTTTCGTGATTTCGTGGTTACTCCCATGCGAAAACATGTTCAGTATCAAAGACTGAGCAAATCGGCAAAATAATGAAAATGATGACATCGATTCGAGAAAGTCGAAGCGCTACTTTCAATGACATCATAGGATTTCAATAAGATCAAATTTTTTGTGATAGCTACTTACATTGGGGCCTATTTATTTTAGCGATCTGATACCCTTTTTGTGACATATCAACAAGATAGCGTTAAAACTATATTTCATAAGTGATGGATACAGATAAACTATCTAGATTATCTGTCAGATAACAATACATTCTATCAAAAAGTTGTGAAACATGTGGTTATTGTACTCATGAATGAAACATTTCCTTACTTTTAGATAACATATTTAATTATTTATGCTGATAAGAATAAAAGTATTTACAACATAAAGTAGGTACTAGTTAAAAATTAAAACTAAATTAAAAAAGAAATATGAAGTATTAAATAAAGTTAAATAATAAAATGTTAACTGACCAAAGTATAGTTGTCGTGCAATAGAAGAAGTTTGGACGTATTGACGAGCTCCGTGTAAGGGTGTTTGATCCACTTGGCATAGGGCAAAGGACTGCCTTCCACTGGGCAGCTCAACTCCAGTGGTTTCCCCGCTCGAACTGTTACTGGCTTTGGGTTCTCTTTGGGGGTCGGTGGGGGCACTAAGTGAAAAATTAAGTCAATTAATAAAAGTAATAAGTAATTAAAATAATTATGAAATCCCTGGTATCTGTTTGTAATTAATAAAATATATCAATAATTTGTGATTCTTTCCACTACCGCCACCTAGTGGCAAGTAGCCGCATACATACTTACGCATTATTATGTATGTACTTTTAACATTTGTTCTTTGTACAATAAAGATATTACAAACAAACATACGAGTCAAACAGTGTGCACATCTCACGATGTTTTCTTCTACCGGAGGCAAGTGGTGTCGTATGAAATCTACTTCCAGTGTACAGACTCGTGCGCTACGAGTAGAATTCGAACTGGGGTCGAGCGTGATGAACGAGGTCTTAGGATGATTTTCAGTACAGTTGATCGCACGTCAAGTAGCACGTCAGCATCGGTTAATGTACGGCCGACTGTACCCGATACGATAAACATATTTGGCCAAAGTTTTTTAAACATAAGTGGAGGAAAAAATTTTACCCTGTTTAAACCCATATACCAAGAGAAATTTACCAAGAACGTCGACCAAGTAGCTGACACTAGTGTTCCCAAGAGCATTCCTCGCGATACAAGTGTAATTCCCCGACTGATCGTACTCCGCACTCCTAGACTCTATGACCTCGCCGTTGTCTGTGGCCACCATGCTGCCGCCAAACAGTCTTAGGGGAAGCTCATCTTTGAACCAGTACACCTTAGAAAAACATACTGATTATGATAGTAACATTATTGTCACTACTACAGTTTTTTTTTTTAGTTTATCACGTTCATACAGAGGTGGTTCGCGTTTCGACCGCTGCGGTCGCGCTGCCATTACAATTTTTGCCATTACAAATTTCAACAAAGACAAGAGTGAGTTTTACTATATGACTTTACATTAATTCCTCTGTACTGTAATAATGCCAATTTTGTGAATGATTGATTTTGGAAATGATTCCTTCCTCAAGAAAATTGACGGATTGTAATGACCGCGCAGCCGCAGCGGTCGAAACGCTCTGCGAACCCACAGACAAAGAGATGCGACAAGGGACTTGTAATATTTAAGGATTTAATAAAAAAAGTGATAATTCATGGTGAGAACATTTGATAAAATGTGGTGGTGAATAAAATACAAAAAATTATGTTTGTGTAGTTTCCTCATCAGACATTTATCTTAGAATACTAGATTTTTCTTTATTTGGGCCTAGATTATGTCGTGTGGGTATTGAAATGTATTATCACCCACAAACTTATGTGGGACGGCGATAAAATGTGTTCAGATGGCGCTATATGAAAGTTGGTCCAGTGTCAGCTTCTTTCACAACAAGTTACCATACAGCAAAAGAAAAATCTTCCTTTGTAACTGGTTACGTAAGTTTTGTTACCAAAGTGGACGAGGGCGTCGGAAATTTGATTAATTTTTAATTACTATAGGAATTATCAATAACGAATGGAATTTTCAATTTAGGAATAAGGAACTCTCTACCATACTACCAAAGTAAGAAATACCTGTGGCCACGGATTGCCGTATGGATGGCAGTGCATGTAGAAGGCTTGTCCCGAAATCACCTCCAGGTTTACCATAACACTGCTTTGGGTCGAGTTGTCGAATAACGTGCGAAATATTGTCGGAGGTTCTGAAATTCGGAATAGAAATTATTTTATGGTAATATTCTTCATGACTGAGGTACAGGCAACAGCACAACAAGTCACCCTGCATGAACCTCTATGGCGCGGTAATAGTGGCGAGATTTGAATGAGTTTGGGTAGGTTGATGTGCTGTTGACTGTACATGGTGATTAAATGGTAGTACTGTAATTTTTTGGGCAATATTAATGGAGTTCACCATTCCCCATTCCAAGTATAATACAGCTTTCCTCACGATGTTTTCATTTCACCGGAAAAATGTGGTAGTCAAGTTGTTATACAAAGTCACGTGGCACAAGTAGGATTCGAACCTGTGCACCTTTTAGTGCAGAGGTCTGAACCATTGGACCACCACAACTTTAAATAGAATTTACCTCAATTTAAATTCTACACAGTGCAAACCTGTGTTCTACTAAAATAAATATTTTCAATTCGGACCACTACGAGTATATACATTGTCATGTGGGAAACTACAATACTTAATATATTTGCCCTTGGTTCCCACCGACAAAAGAAAACAATAAAGGTCTCAGCACTAGCGTTCAAGTATATATATATTCCTGGGAAGACCAGCGCCGTGGCTCACACCAGCGTAGACCATTTTGTTTCAAGCATTACATTTGTTTTTATTTGTATTGTGCTTTGTATATTTGAGTAAATAAACGTTTGTCTTTCTTTCTTTCAATAGTTTCAGAGCAGCGACATAAAAAAAAAACACACAGACTGTCGAATTTATAATATTAAAAGTAAATATCTTACCAAGAACCTCAATGCTGACCTTCCTCTCACTGACCCCCCCTAAATTGCCAACAACACAGCTGTACCCCCCACTCTGCGTCGGCTGGACATTCTCCACCACCAGTTCTAGGAAGCTCAGTTCTTCTTCGCGTGCGAGTTGCTTCCCGTTCCTGATCCATTGGATGCGAGGCGATGGAACACCTGATGCTATACAAGACAGTCTAATTCGACTGCCTATCTGGAATTAAAAAAATATTTTTATCCCTTAATCGCCTATTGCTATATCCACGGGAAAGTATGGTTCTATGCTAGGGCGGGAACTACACACCTTAGTTGCCATTATGTAGTGTTAAAAAAACTATACAAAATTACGTTAGGAGACTAGGATTTCGATTTTTTATTGCATCTAGATTAAATAAATTGAAAACAATCAACGGCTCACACTAGCCTAGCTTCTATCTCTCAGATATTGTGTTTTATTGAACAAATATTTGCCAGTACTGGGAATCAAACCCGATTTATTTCCAAGGTTTTTTTTGCTGTTTTTTAACTAGTTTAAAGTATTTAAAGTTACTAGGTAATAGGGCATATTACGCAAAGCTCAGCGCAGATGGCGCTACTGGTGCAATTAAGGTACACAAACATTGCCAATGAAGCCAAAAAGCGCCAATTTTCTATATTGTTGCAGATTTACGACCTTCTACGCAATCGTGGTGCGAGTTTAAAGGAAAAAGGAAGGATTTTTATTATTTATTTATTTGTTGTGAATTATTTGGTCAACTGTGGTCATAAACTGATATAAACTTGATTTTGACTAATGATCTTATCTGTATCAAGCCCATATTTTAATAAGTATTATGCATGTGTAGTGTTCCGAGCTTTTTTACAACCGTTTACTGGGTTTAAATTTTTACAGCGTGAGGCGTATAGTTTTCGAAGTTTTTTATTTATTTATTTAGGTACACCAACAGGTTACATGAACAAAACTTACAAGTAACATTCAACTTATGTGCTAGCATGCAACCCAATTACAGGTGAACACGACTCTCAAGTAAACAGGCGAGTGTTAGTTATGATTACGATAATATTACAAGATTTAGTAACTATTACTATTAAAATATTAGAGTTATATAAGAATAAAATTCAGAAATTAATAATTATTATTTGATATATGAATTTATACCTTAATTGTTAAAATAATATAATTATAATTAAAATTTGTCATTGATGGCATGTAGTCAGTACGTTAGTCTACGTTTGAGTTTCGATAACGAATCTTTATCTTATGGAACACGATTTTTCCCAATATTTCGTCACCCGAGTATGCTACATTGTTGTATATTTTCACAAACGAATGCTTACATAATTATAGTTAACATACAGTGCTGTACTCTGGCGGGATAAATGTGCAGCAATACTCCCTATTAGTAAAAATAATTTATATTTATAAGAGTTACAATAGCAGATTTTTATTTCGCTGTTTGGTATTTCCGACTCACCACAGCATTTAAAGTTTCTCCAACAGTTGTTCCCACGCCATCTTTATACGTCACAAGTTCCTCTACCTTAGCGGGAGACACAACATTAACTCTGTACACTAGGTGTGCGCTCCCGGCTTTGTTTGTGGCCTCACAGCGGTACAGACCAGAGGAGTTAGCTGTTATCTCAGACGTTGTTAGTGTTGAGTTGGCTGTGTACCAGTATGTGTTGCTGAAAGAGAAGAAATATATTTATGACTAAATTAATCGAGACGTGAATTTTTTTTCATCTAACTATCATCGATTTGCTTGCTCATTATTTAAATTAAATTGAAAATAAAAACCATTGTATTTTATCTCGAAATGCCCAAGGGAATGTACCTAACATCTGTAAATTATCAATTCCATTGTGGTCTCTCAGTTCAATGTATTTTCTCTGTCATGTCCGGTTGCATTTGTGAAGCCATGAAAACCACGGTCTCATTGAAAAATAAGCTTTAAAATTTTGAAGATTCGGTTTATTTTACAATCGGCCGCCCTTGACATCAACTCTCCCTGGATATGCTGTTTTTGCCTAACAGCCGCCTAGGTGTGTGTCCTTTAGTCACCTCCGCAGAAGATTGAATTATAAAGCAACTTATGGCAAAAAAAAAGCAAAATAATGTCGAGATAACATTTATAATTACCAATTTCATTTTGGTGTCCCAGTATCAGTGTACATCCTACAAATATTATAAATGCGAAAGTTTATGAGGATGTGTGTATGTATGTATATTTGTTACTCTTTCACGCAAAATCTACTGGACCGATTACCTGGAATAACACATAGGGTAATTTTTATCCCGAAATTCCGACAGGGGCGCAGCCCGGGGCTCGGCTAGTTGTTTGTGTAATTTCTTACTTGTAAGTCCACTTTATTTTAGGCGGTGGTGTACCTCGAACGTCACATTCTAAACTAGCGCTCATGCCTTCCTTCAGCTGCACGTCCAGTAGGTCGAACTCTGATATGAAAGGAGGTTCTGGGACAAAGAAAAATCGGACAGCATTAAAAAGAGCTGAAATAGCAAACATTATTTGAATCGCCGAAAGGTCTAGAACAAAAAATAATTCAATTCTATCAGAAATTACTTTATGTATTCATGAGTTTAATAAAATCTAATTTTTGTGCAGCTTACATCCAATAATATTATTACAAGCATGCGAAATTAAAAATGCACTGTGTATTATATTCGTCATTGGCCAGCACTGACATAAAATTCCTTGACATTTAGAATTAAGTGACAAATTTGAATGTACATATGAGTTTTAAACGAATTTAAAGTTTTCGCTAAGTACAATTGTACAATTACCAAAATTTCCTATTGTTCCAAACATTGTTTCAAAAATTAAATATAGGGTAATTGACTTTAAACAAGCAGAAGATCTACATGGGTTTAAATAAAAGCACTAACCTAAAACATCGAGTGAGAATTTTCTCGTGACAGCGCCGTGCGAGTTCTCGACCACACACTGGTATAAACCAGTGTGCCACATCTGTACCGTCAGCAATTTCAGTTTCGATCGCTCTTCGAACAACATCGGACGGGAGTTGAACAGCCATTTGGTCTGTAATAACACCATATCGTTCTGAAATGTCAGTAGCTTTTTTGTGAAGTATCTACTATATTTTAAAATTTGACATTATTATTAACTAAATGTAACCAATATAATGATGCCTAGATAATCAGCATTGCCATACAAGGTGGCAATGCTGCTTACCTTCTGGGCACATTACCTCAAGGCAAAGAATTGCCGCGACTGACGTTTTTGTAAATATTTAAATTGTAAGTTTTTTTACTAGTGAAGTTCTTAGTATAAGTGTAATTTAGTTCGTTTTAATTTTGTTTATTTAGTTTTATTTTTATAGATAAAATGTAAATTCAAATTGTTAACGCATTACATTCCTGATTTTTTTGTAATTTAATTTAGTACCCGCAGTATAGTGTACATTTTCACAAACATGCCAACCTAGTTTTTTACATATATTCACAAAATAAATGAATTAGATTTGAAAAAAAAAACAAACACAACTCTGCTCACCTTCGCAGCAGGTCTAGCATCCACCTCGCAATTAAAGTAATGGTCCTCCCCTTTCACCGCCTCTACCTCCCTTTTATAATCCTCTATGAAGATGGGTGACCACTCCACAACAAGCTGGACACTTGCAGAAGCAGACGACACTGCATTCGTCACAACACAAGCGTACACGCCTGAGTCTTGACGCGTCACGTTGGAAATACGAAGTCGGTCGCGTGACACTATTCTGGCATCCTAAACATTTTTGGGAAAATATTTGATATAATATCTGATAGAATTACGAATTACTCATCTGCAGTAGACTAGCTGTTGCCCACGGCTTCGTCCGCAGCAACAAATTTCCCACCCATCATTGCTGGTTGGATTTTGATAAAACAACCTATCAGTCTGACATCGAATCTTTGCTATATCCGTACCAAATTTTATCAAATTTGGTCCAGTGATTTAGACATATAAGCGTAGTTAATAATAAATATAAATAAATATATATTACGACACACACAGATTGAGCTAGCACCAAAGTAAGTTCGAGACTTGTGTTAAGGGATACTAACCCAACGATACTATATTTTACAACAAATACATATATAGATAAACATCCAAGACCCGGGCCAATCAGAAAAAGATCATTTTCCATCATGACCCTACCGGGGATCGAACCCGGGACCTCTAGGTTCAGTGGCAAGAACTTTACCACTGCGCCACCGAGGTCGTCAGTAATATTAACTAGTACTTAACTACTTAATATTAGTAGCTTCCTACTGGTGAAAGACTTTTGGGACTCGGTCGAGTAGTGGTCATAAAATACACTAGAGCTGACAGCGAGCTATCAGCAAATCTATACTATTATTATAAAGAGGCGGTTGTGAGTTTGAATGTTTAAGGCGGGTTATCCCCGAAACTACAGAACCGATTTCAAAAATTCTTTCACTATTAGAAAGGTATATTATTCAAAATTGCTATAGGCTATGTATTATATCAAAATTCCCACGTGAGCTAATCCCCGGGCAACATCTAGTGATATTATAAAGAAGAAGTTTTGTCAGTTTGTGTGTAGCGTTTAAATGTAGAACTAAGGTACACTTATACCGCACCGCTCCCACCTAGCAAGATAACGGTCTATTGGATATTGTTGAAATCGGTTCGGTATTTTCGGAGATTACCCGCCTCAAACATACAAACTCACAAAGTCACAAACGCTTACCTCTTTATAATAATAGTATAGATTGTAGAGTGTGAAAAAATATGTCTGTTAAGCTATGGAAGTGTAGGAGTGTAGATTATAAATCAAAAAATATCTTGTGGAATTAAGTATGATGATAAATTTTTATTGTTATCCCTAACTCGATAAAAACAAGTTTGCACTGCTATGAAGGCTGACCTTATACCATTTAACTAAATCCTTGGGCGACATCGATATCGGACATTCGATGTTTCCTTGTTGCCCTTCCACTATTTTTACGGTTTTAGCGGACTCTTCCGATTGCATCTGTGTAGCCAGGGCTGGAAAAAATATGGCGACATTTGAATCCGTCGACAGAGAAACCTATAGACGCTGGCTTCCATGTCAATCATACAAGAAAGAGATGTGCGTATTAGAAATACATGAGAAGAAATGAGACAGCGCATGACATCTTTTGTCCATCATGGCAGCCCAATCTGCCATTTTTGTATGGAAATATGTATAAATACAGAGTCAAGAGTTGCGAAACTCCTTTAGCTGTGGTGTAATGTTTATTACGCCCGCCTGTGGATCGAAAGGTCTCAGGTTCGTATCCTACTCGTATCATTATGAGTTTGTATACCAATCTGACTCAAATATAGTAGTTTTCATAGACCACGACTTGCTTCCGGTGAAGGAAAACATTGGTGCGGAAACTTGCACTCTGGCGGACAGTTCAGTTCCCTAGTGTGTATACGACTACCTGCCACTAGATGGAGGCTAAATTAATGTCAGATGCCCTTAGGCGACTTAAATAAAATGTAACACTAGTGTTTATAATAACACACTCGATACGATGATGATGCTATATGTTGGGCTTATTTGATGAGATTGCTGACCTACAAGTTGCGAGCTAAACGCCAATAAGAAGAATATAACATACAATAAATGTCCACGTTGACAGTTCTATTGACCTCGCCCAACTCGCTCTTGGCCGTGCACGTGTACGATCCACTTAAGTCTTCGGTGGGGAACTTGATCGTGAGGCTGCCGTCCGTGTCCAACACGAAACGTGGGTCTGGAATGTTCGCCTTCACACTTTTTATTGAGCATTCAAGGAATAAAGGCATAAAATCGACTAAAAAATTTATGAGAAACTTTACTGATTTTAATTAGACGGTTAATAAAGTTAATAATTTAATTAATTGTAAAAAAATATCAAAACGCTGTGGTCCAATGGTCAAGCTAGCCTGTGAACATAAAAAAAAAATGGATATACAATTAATTGCAAATCTGTTATCCTACTACATTTATAATTGCGAAAGTTTGTGAGGATGTATGGTTGTATATATGTTTGTTACTCTTTCACACAAATTCTACTGGACGGATTGTTATGAATATTGGTACACGAGTAGAATATAACCTGCAATAACACATAGAGTACTTTTTATCCCAAAATTCTCACGGGACCTCGGGACCTTGAGACCTAACCTGACCCGAAGGCCCTAGCTACTCAGTTATAAAAAGGTCCACGGAAGGTAAATGTGGGCTAATTTAAGGAGCGTGTTGTGTGCGCGGGAATTCACTCAGGTTAGCCCTTTGAAAAACAATTGATTGTGGCTTTTTTATTTAGGAAGGTAGATCCTGTCAACAAGTTGATTTGTTAGACAAATTATAAAACCCCCGACATTCAATATTCATTTCGCTACAACTTTTGAACGGCTGAACAGATTTTCATGAAACATGGCTAAGAACACTCGGGATAAAATTATTTTTAACACAAAAAAAAAAACTAAACGAAAATCGGTTCATCCATTTGGAAGCTACGATGCCACAAACAGATACGTAAAACTTACACACCCCTCTTTTTGCGTCGGGGTTTAAAAAGAATCGGATGATACGAAAATCGTTGCTGTTCCGTCAGATTAACAGTTCTTATCTTATTTGACGACCTCGGTGGCGCAGTGGCAAGGTTCTTGCCACTGAACAGAGAGGTCCCGGGTTCGATCCCCGGTCGGGTCATGATGGACAAAATGATCTTTTTCTGATTGGCCCGGGTCTTGGATGTTTATCTATATATGTATTTGTTATAAAATATAGTATCGTTGAGTTAGCATCCCATAACACAAGTCTCGAACTTACTTTGGGGCTAGCTCAATCTGTGTGATTTGTCCTAATATAAAAATAAAAAATAAAATAAATAAATTATCTTACATATATGTTATATATATTATATTCAAACAATTTTAATTTAATTTTCATTGTCATACGATTCACTAACATTGTTACTTACCGTTATTCAAATAATAATCGTCCTTGGACCATACGATATAAGGTTTAGGTTTCCCCGTCACGTTGCACGGAATCACCAGAGCGGTGTCCATATTTGTAGCTATGTACGGCCCATGGAAGTTGTCTGGTAAAATTTTTAATGGTTCTGAAAAAAAAGTACACAAAATCTTGGTACTTACAAAGAGAATATCAACGTAATAATAATCATAGACTAAATAATAGTCATAAATAATAGTCATGAATAATAGTCATAGACTAAAACTGCTCGTATTATAAACTTACCATAGACATTCAGCCATATAATTTTCATCATTATTCCTGCTACATTTTCCGCTATACACACATAACGACCCTCGTGTTTTAATGTTGCATTACTAATAAACATATCTCCGACTTCATTAAAGCTAAAACATTTAAAAACTTGCTATTAACCCAGATAGACGAAAATGAACTCTATTGTTTACACAGTTAGATTCATTTCACAAAAACCAACCTAAACTCCGTCGTGTTTGAAGTCAGAATCACATCGTTAAATTCCCACATAACACTGGGCAAAGGAAACCCAACAACATTGCATTGTAATGTCATATTTTCACCAACAAAAACTTTTTTCGTATCTTCCAAAGGCGGCTCGATAGATGGCGGTACTGAAAAATAAATCTTATTGACTCTTTCTGTTCTTACTTCTAACAATAAATTAGCACTATTAACATTATTACTGTATATTCCTCACAACCCATCGCCGGTTGACTGTAAGAGATCCCTACATGGGATAAGTACCGTTGTACATGTATTAATTTTAATTTATATACTTTTTCTTCTTCATAGTCAAATTCCTCATGACTGATGGTCGTGGTTATTACATGGAATGAAACGCACGTAACAACTTTCTTGACATTATTAATGGAGTGGTTCGCCATTGGCTTCTCCATTTCACACACAAGTTAATAATCAACAAGTGTGCAGGTTACCTCACGATGTTTTCCTTCACCGGAAGCAAATGGTGAACGATGAAAACTACTATACATGAGTCAGATTGGTATACAAACTCATGTGGCATGAGTAGGATTAGAACCTGGGACCTTTCGATCCACATCATTTCGTACAATAAAGTTTTAAGAAACAGACAAACTTTTGTTTCCAAGTTAAGCTTTTCCAAATGTATTCGTTAATAAATGCTCACCCCACACATAAAGAGAAAATTCTAGCGATGCGTTAGCATATTCATTTTTGGCAATACACGTGTAGGTTCCAAAATCAGTCAAATTGGCAATAAACCTGAAAAAAACTGAAAACTTAAAAAAGAACAAGAATCACTCGTGCGCCTGTACAAGCTTCACACCTCTCTGCTCACTAGCAAAGATTAAAAAATATATATATTTTATTATAGTACACTAAATAAAGGATTAGATAGATATCCCACTATACAAATGGTAGACAGAATTTACAAGGGTTTTGATGGTCACCGTTTTGTTAGTAAATTGTGTTGTGACAACTGTGTCCAATAGAAAACTATATAGTCAATTATGTAGTAGTGTAGCATAAACCTATGGCGTTTTACGATATTAATTAAAAGAAATCAATAAAACCCTACGCCAAAATTTGTGTGCAGTTTGGCACAGATAGAATTGAAATTTAGTATTCTAAGTTTGTGACTGTGACCCAAAGACGTGATATAATTACATGATTTTTTTTACATATACCTCAATTTAATTAATACTTTGATTTACCAATTACCTGATTCCGGTATCGTCTACAGATCTTCTAGAGTCAGAGATAGGCTGTCCATTATGAAGCCACAATATTTCTGGTTTGGGATGTCCTCTAGCGCTACACGGCAACTCCACGAATTGGCCTTCATTCACTGTCACTTGGCTTGATAGTAGACTGTTGTGTATTGTTGGCGCCTCTAGAATTCGCAAACAAAAAACGCTATAACCTATCACATTTTTTGTTTGGATTAAACCAGATTACATAATTCGTATTAGAAACAACGAGAAGAAAGGCCAAAGTGCTAATATCTTTCGTCCCTCATTGTGTGCCGGCAGTTCCCGTTAATTTTGTGAAAGTGCTTTCTTGAGAATTTTGAGTTTAAGAAAGGCACGTGTTTTTTCCTAGTGTGTGTTTTTGTTGTTTCCTAGTGGAATTGTGTGTGCTGTTTGATTACTTACCATAGACAATTAATAAGAACTCCTTTTGAACGGTACCGAGAGCGCTGGCAGCATTACAAGTATACAAGCCCGAGTCGTGCGGTCTCGCTTTCTCAATTACCAGATGTTCTATCGAGTGACTAGAAGAGTATGGATCCAAGGTATCAAGGTAACTGAAAACATCAATTTTATAGGCATGTACTTTATAAATCGATTAGTCAGCGGGTGTGTGATTCCCGCCTTGGAATAGGACCACTACATAATCTCCCGCATATGTCGTACAAGGCAACTAAGGGATAAAGTTCGCCAAGTGGTCATAATATATTATAGGTATACTTTAGAGTTTATGTTTAGGTGAAAGGTCAATGACAGCTCTTCTAAGCAACAGTCGAATGTTATTGTTTAATAATGGCATTAAAGATAATTTCTTTAAAAATAAATTATATGCATTGTTTCTGACATTTAAATTGCGTTAGTTTGTATTGTGTGATGTATTCTATTTGCATACCATTTTAAATGTAAAACTTTTTTTAAAATCTTATTTTTTCTAAGGGGCTTTTATCATGAAAAGACATTCCAATCCCTTCGTACCCTATAGAGAAAAATTTATTACTGATTGCAAATTAAAAAGTTCATAGATTTGTTTTGCTGTTATTGAATTTGGATTTGTTAAAATGGTCTGCGCTAATCCTACATCGTTTCGATTCAATTTAAGCTGCCTCAAGAAACTTACTGTAACTTAATTTACTATGTTTAAAATGAAGAAATAATTCATAAGACAAGAAAATCATATGAAAATAAGGGACCAAACTCACACTCTAGTGGAGTAGGACACCGCTCTTCCATCTTTCATCCAGGTTAGTGTGGGCCGCGGTGTGCCCCCGGCCTTACACTCTAAAGAGACTAGGCCCCCGACTTCCACTATATTAATTATTTCTTCTTCTTCAGTTTGTGGACTTATTAATTCTGGTGGGGCTGGTTAGCAAAATATGTTTTAATTTTTATAGATTTGGTACTTTTGTGTAAACTTGGGATCGAAGGTAGAATTACGAAATAACTAGATGACACGGTCAGAATATTGTAAAAAATATTTACATATTTTATTTAAAAAATATATACATATTTTTTACAAAATTATATTTATGATCGTTATGATAGCTCATAGCCTGTCACAATGCCATTTCATTTGGTGATGTCATGATCATTTAATTTTTATTTTAAAAAAATAATCAATTTTGAATCAACTTTAATTGAGGAGTCATCAGCATAATTAAGATATCTATCGAACAAACAGCTTATTTTGCTGAGATATTACTCAATCGTGACGTCACGTTAGAGTATCATTTAGTATGGAGCGTTTGGACAAGTCCAAAAATGTGTAATTTTATTTTTGTCATATCTTTGAAAGTATTGTCATTATCGCAGTATTTTTTTCACTGGTGTTTTTAATAATATAAGAGCCTTCGAATAATCATCAAAATAAAAAAAAATTATCATCTACCGTATTTTGTTTGTAATAATAATAAATTGAAAAAAATCTAGTCAAAATTATTTTTGAAGTGGTAAATTTGCTCATAAAAATAGTAAATTCTTATAAGTTCTAATAGTAAGTTCTTTTAATTGCATTTGCCGAAATGAAATCACTTCCACAATTTTAATAAGATATGTGCAAATCTATACTATACAAAATAATAAAATTCCATACAAGTATACTTACAGTGCACCACCAAAGTCGTAATAAACTCGTCTTTACCGCACAAATTCTCAGCGACACATCGATATTCACCACTCATATCAACAGATACGTTATATATAGTAAGTTCTGTATGATTGGCCCACGAATTTGGAGGTAGATCGCCGAAACCCTCCAATCCTTTGTACTGCCATGTTGTATTTGGTGTCGGGTGTCCTTGCAGTAATCTTTAGTAAGGGACAAAGTTTAGAATAAAAAAAAAACACAATAATTAACAATTTTTATAATTTATCATTTAATTCAATGTATGTGGACTACAATTGTCTGAATAAATGAGATTATTTATTTTATTAAAAGGTGATATATAACTTTCTTTTGTACTTCTGTTGAATATTACATAATTTATATCTTTCTTTAATTTACTTTGGAATGAATCATAATACTAACGATTATAAATGCTAAAGAAAGTTTGTATATTTGTTTGTTACCTCTTTACGCTATATCTAAAATTTTGTATACATTTGAAAGTTGAAATTTTGCATACATGTAGTGAAGTGAAGTATGGAGAAGGACATAGGGTAGCTTTCATCCCCGTAAAATATCAGTTCCCGTGGGAACTCCAAATCCTTTAGTGGATCTCGTACCAGATTATTGAGGGATAAGAACAATCTCGACAGCTAACCGAATTCCCAAAGAGAATTGAGGTCAGGAAGGCGTCCTCGTAAAAACACAGCGGTATTTTCAAAATTTAAAAACTCTGGGCGTCAAAGCAAAGAATGAAAGCAGAAATACGCGACTAAATGTGCATTTATCAAAACGTTTGCGTTCACAAAGCTCACCTACATGGTATGACAGCCGCTTGTCCTTTCAGCACGATTAATGTTTCTGTCTCTTTTGAAATCTCCGGACACACTGAAATAAGAATAAATGTGTGAGAACAACCACATTTATATTGTGGCGTGTGGTTCCGCCCTAGCATAGGACCACCCCGTTTTTCTTCCGTGGAGGTTGTACGACGCGACTAAGCGACAGCAACAGTTTTTACCTATCAGCTGTCCACAGCATATAGGTAAAAACAGTATTCCCAAGGAGGACTGACGTAAAGCAGCCGGTTGTAAAATAACAGACGAGTCCTCCAATCCAATATTAGCAACAAGTTAGTTAATAATCACCACTCACCTAATATTTTAAGATTTCCGTCAATTTTCATCGCTTCGTAATCATTTATCGCCTCGCAAGTGTAAATCCCTTGATCGTCAAAGTTAACCCTCAAAATGGTTAGACTTCTGTTCGAAATCTTCACGTTTTGATCACCAATGATCATTTTATGATCTTTGTACCAAGCGATGGAGGCGGGTGGATATGAATCTATGACGCAATGCAGCTCGATTTTAGTGTACGGTGGTACCAATATATCTGGAACGATATTGTAAATGTTATCATCGGTGTGAAAAACTTACTTTATTAATAATACATTTACTAATAATTAATGAAAATAAAGAAAATCAACAATGACAAAAATTCACAAATGATAATTTACATTTTACATAACAATACATTTTTTGTATGTATGTTAACTATCGAACAGTTGGGTCTCATTTTGATGCAATTTAAATTGTGCGATATAGTCCAGACTCTTTACGGGCCTGAAACGCGAAACAGATTGGCTTGTGGTCCGTAAAAATGGTAGTGTCTAGCTACCAGCATGTGGCGGAACTGTTTGATGGCTTCGTAGATGTCGCCACAATTACTTTCTTTTATTGTATGTAGGATGGCGATAGTAGAAAGAGAGAGGGATAAGATTAAAGAGGGACAGCAGTTAAGATGGCGTTACGTTAAAAATAAGAGGAGACGTGTAAAATGATTTGGCGGTTGAAATATAAAGTGGCTTTAAGCATTTTATTTTTGGATCCCGGTTTCTATATGTATATCTTAATTTGCCCTAATGTGTTTGTATCTGTATGAACAATTTGTTGTTGTTGGACAAGCAATAACGGCGTAAGGAGCAGGGAATTTTGGGGTAACCAAATAAAGTGTTTTGAACACTGTTTTTCCACTCGGGTTAAAATAAAAACAAAAATAAACTGGACACTTTAAATCTGTTTTTTGAAAAACAGGTTCAAAAGTGTTTATAACTGTTACAGCCTATAAGATTAATAATGGCGTAACAATGCGACAGCCGACGTGTAGTTGCCGGTTCGTTATAAGACGGAACGGCAACAGCGCGCGCTTTAACAATGCGGGCGGCCAATGGGACTTCCCCATACAGCAACGCTGTTTACATACACACAGAAAATTGTAAAAACAGTTTTCTAACAGTTTGGTTACAGAAAAAAGCATACTATTTACACTTTTATAGGTGTTCGAAGCAAAACAGGTTTAAAACATCCAAATTAGTGTTAGAGGAATAATTCTGGAACAGATTTAATGTGTAACACTTATGAATCTGAATCCTTTATTAAGGTGTTTTTAAGTCCCTGGTAAGGAGGGATCATTACGCCGTTTTGTCTGATTTTTGCTGCTACGTATAATATACATACTTAAAATTATTATTATTAAAACATCACTTTTGAAAAACCTCGCAGAACTAGAAAGCCGACATCATGAAAAACAACGTTTGGTTCTACGATAACCTACGTAAAAACTTGTATAAGAGTTAAAAATAAGCCTGTACAACAAACCTTCAAACTTCCGAAGAGCAACCATCTCCCGTCTCATTCTAACAGTAGCGTTGTCGTGTGCGATGCCTTCAGAGTTCTCGCCGTAGCAGAAGTACATACCGTCCACTATTTCGCGAGAGCTGTTCAATTTTAGTACACTTTTGTATGTGTCAGGAGCTATTATTTGTATCTGAAAACATGTTTTAAATTAACAATTTAGTCACTAGAATAAGATTTTTTTTTTTGTATTTAATTATTTATTTTATGAGTTAGTATTAATTATTACTTTTTTGTTATTTTGTGGTAAATAGCTGCTCTTAATTTATTTCGGCAAGTCAACTTGGGGCAAAAATACATTTTTGAAATATTCACAATTTTGTTAAAAATGTATTGTGTTCGCGAGGTCTAAGTTCGCGGCGAACAACTAGTTAAACGTAGTTACCGTATGGTTGAGGAAGTGCTCAGTCTCCCGATGCCACAGGATGCGAGGCTCCGGCCTGGCCTGCACCACGCACGTCAGCTGCGCGCAGGAACCAAACTCTATTGTCATGTTTCTGGAACCTTCGATATGAGCTGTCGGTTTTATTAACGTTTTCAGTTCCAACGCATCTGTTGCTGAAATACAGATTCCCGAAATGATTTCCAAAATATTAAAAAAACTAGCTTTTGTTTGTGGCTTCGCCCGCGTGATTTCCAACGGAAACAGTTATTTTTCCTGGATGAAAGGTATGTCCTTCTCCATACTTCAAACTACATGTATGCAAAATTTCAAGAAGATTGGTTGAGTACATAGAGCGTGAAGAGGTAACAAACAAACTTACTTTCGCATTTATAATATTACTTATATAGTTCGGATAAGATATAAGACAAACCACTTGGGAATAAACTGGGAAAATACCGGACGTACTCGTAAATGCATCTACTTTTCGTTCACTATTTTCAATGGACTAAGGCCTAAAGTTGATAACATATTATGTAACACTTTTATGGCCTTCATCCATTATGATAACTAAACTTACTTAGCCAGTTACAATAGAACATTTTTCTTTCGCTGTTTGGTAACTATAGTTGTGAAAAAAAACTTTGTTTCCACTTACATAAATTCTATTAATAATATATTATTACTAATTCTATTTACAAACAAACAAACAAACAAACAAACAAACAAACAAACAAACAAACAAACAAACAAACAAACAAACAAACAAACAATTATAACTAATTCTATTACATTAGCATGAGTATAATAGAATATTTTTTTATTGCATACAAACACCCAACAAACATTTCACTAACATGAAACTGTAGTGTGCGTGCGAAACATATGTGTGAATATAAATAAATCGACACTGAAGACATGTAATACTTACAATTAAACTCTCCTTTCACTGCAACACATTTCCACAACCCATCAGCCTCAACCACCACATCCAAAGTTCCTACATAGACACCTTCAACTTCAAGTTCAGAGACAACAGAACCATTAGGGGCGACCCATCGTAACTTATCCGCGTTGTCGACTGTACACGCGATCTGTATGGTGGTGTGTGTGAGCGGTGTGATAGTGTGCGGCCCGAGGATTTGAGCGACGGGCTGTGATTGGACGGTTATGTGGGTGGAGTTTGTTTTTTCTCCACCTGAAAAATATATTACAATACAATACAAAATATTTTTATAACCTTTGGGTAGTGAGAGAGGATAACAGAAGAGGGTGGGCGCAATATGTATTTATTTATAAATAGATGTTGCCCGGGGCTTCGCTCCCGTGGGAAGGAATTTTGAGATAAAATATAGCCTATAGCAATCTTGGATAATGTACCTTTCTAATAGTGAAAGATTTTTTGAAATCGGTTCGGTAGTTAGCTATCAGCCTCAAACATACAAACTCACAAACATTTAGCTCTTTATACCGTACCTCTGTTTGCTGCGACACAGGAGTAAGTACCACCATCCGTTTCATTTATATGGATTATAGTTTTGTTGAAACTGTATACTCCATCGATACTCGGCTCCACCATAATGTTATCTACAAACAAATGTCAAGCTTATAACAAAGTCTTTAATTTCCTGGCGCAATCGGTATCTTTTAAAAATATGTCAATTGCATTAATTTAATTATGCTATTTTATATTCTAGAGGAATTATATATTATAATTTTTTAAGCGGTTATAATGATATAAAAAAGTGAATGTTTTTTTTTTAAACATTCAACAAAATCTCATACAGAAAACATTTTTCTTTTTTACACACACCGTCCATCACATGCTGGCGTGGCTTGCGTAGACAAAACCTATTATCTAGCAAAATATCTAGCGATGTGAGCGTGTTGTCGAAACGGCGGATGATATGACAGGACTCTGCCAACTTTTTGTGTGTGTTTTCCATCTGACGTGGAAAGCAAAAACATTGTTGATGACAACAAAAATGTGTAGTGAAAAAGTTTTGTGTAGTTTGATTGTGTAGTGTTCAATTAAAATTCACCATAGACAACATTTTTTTTTAATAAACATTTGCATATGGCAACATATTTTTGTATATGGCAACTATTAAAATAGTATCTTCTTCTTCTGTGCGAACCCCGTAATAAAATGGTCCATTTTCTCTAAAATGAGTAGTTTAAACAATAAAGTGCTTGTTTAACTACACAATTTATAGTTTAATCAACAAACGTGGTCGTTCGACCCGGATGTACAAAGCACGCGCTGTGGTACCATTGTAAGGAATATTATTTGAACAAATATGAAACTTACAGTACTTGCTAGGGGATCCATTTCCAGAATGAACCAGTTGGAACTTTTTCAAAAAAGCTTCAGTGTAGATCGCGCAGTATATGGTGATGTTGTCACCTACAGATACTGTGGTGTTCTCCGGAGCTATGGAGACAAGAGGCGGATCCACTGGAATAAAATACTATATTTTAAATATAAACAATGGAAATTCATGGCTGTAGCGGGAATCGAACCCACGATCCTGTCTAAACGGGGCAGTGCTCTTAACCACTGAACTATCGGGACAAGCGGTATGTTTTATTTTTTAAATATCTTACTCCACAATGCGAAGATTTAGGTGTAAGAAAACTATTTTTTATATAAAAGATAGTATTTTACTCGATTACCATTCTTAGGTCAAGGATAAAAAAAATCGTTTATCGAAATTACCGATATGAAATTGGTGGTAAAAAAACGTAATATTTTGAAAGAAAATACTCTTGGCGTTTTGTGCGATCAAAGTTGATACTGCTGCGTTACGATTACTTTTACGCAACAAATCTAAAATGCCACGTAATAAATAAAATTCATACATTTATTATATAAGCATCTGAATCAAAGCAGCAGAATTTCACCTCCTATTATAGATAGACGTGTGGAAGTTGATTTTTGCAAAGAAAAATGTGTGTAGGTTTCCTCACGATATTTTCCTTCACTGCAAGTGATTACAGGTCTGTCAGACATTTAATTTATCTCCTCTAGATAAATTGAATGTCTATGGTCACATGCGCGGGTCAGATTAATATACGAACTTGTGACATAATAAAATAAAATAAATAAAAAAGCATCATTTCAAGACCCAAGTCTCATAAAATGTAAATTTAGATGAATGATATAAATATGACGACTATATAGGTGTTATTATAAACTTACCAGCCAAAGTGAGTTCCGTGTCCGCGGAGCCGACCCCCGCCACATTTTTAGCGACACATTTGTACGACCCCACGCGTTCTTCGCTCATGTCCTCTATCACGTATTCGATGCTCGTGCTTTGTCTGACAATTGTAATCGAAGTTGTAAATAAACATGACTACATGACTATTAGTTATGCAAGTTTTTTTTTTTTTAATCAAGAACTTACAAAACAATAACCCGACGTCTATGCCTGTGACATGTGATTAAAATGACGCCATAATATTTTTTAAAAACTAAAATATTATAAACTAGCTGCGAACCGGGGTTTCGCTTTAATGGGAACATTGAAATAGCGCAGCTTTTGAAAACAGTGGTAAAAGATTGACACTTAAAAAGTACAATTTAGGTATAACGTATTAAAATTTTAGATGTAACATATTATTTGATGATAGACATCATGCTGCTCATATATTTATTTGCCGCGACTAGACCCGCCTTTTTCGTGCGTCCGATAATAACTTTGTTTCGGCTTCTATAAATCCCAAAAAGAACCCCTCCCACAATTAATTTTAATATCTCCTATGTACAGACAGAGCCCACTTGCATTTTTATTATATGTTATGTCAGTTAAATTTTTTCTTTGAACACCAATTTGTATGTATTTTTTGCAAATATGTTTTCTCTCTTTCTTTTAAAAAGAGAGACCCTCAAAGAAGTGTAACTTACAAAGCGGATATTTGCGGCTGCACCTTAGCCATGTCCTTAGTCCAAAATGCAGTGACTGGCACCAGACTTTCTATGAAGCATTTCAGAGTCACACGATCGTGGGTGCGAGAGACTATCTATAAATTTACGTAATATTAGGAATTAAACTTTGAATATTAGTATAGATAGTTACATATAAAGACTATAAGCACGCCACTTTGAGTTAACGGTTAAAAGTCATAAATTTGAGATAAATAAAAAAAAAAAACAAATAAAAAAAATATTTACCGCAAGCGGAGTCGTGATATATGGGATGTCTGAAATGTCAAAATTAATTGAAATTAAAAAGTTAATAGGTAATTTGTTTAAAGTAGGTTTTTTTTGTGTCAAGCTCCATCGTTCGCCAAAACGATGATTTTGCCAACGTCAAGGTTGAGATTGACATGGTATATAATTTAAATATCAATATTGATATCAATATATGTTTTAATATCATATATGTTTTAATATGTCATAATATTAAAATACGGCAAAGATTATTTATTAATTCTTACATGTTATGAAAGGATGTCTGTATGATATAAATTCAAAAATTTTTGGATTGCGCGGATTTTTGTAAGGTTTTCACCAATAGTGTGATTCCAGAGGAAGGCTAAGGTGTATAATTTATTATGATTTTACTCGAGCAAAGCCGGGACGAGTCGCTAGTGATTACTAAAATAATGAATTCTAATTACCTGGCAATTTCACTTGAACAGCAGTTGCTCCGATTCGTCTGAGTTCCTGATTAAGATGATCTTTGCCACCAATCTAGGAAAAAAATTGAATTTTTAATCATGTAAATGAATTGCAATTTGAACTCCATGGCGTGTGGTTCCGCCTTAGAATATCCTCCCGTGGATGTCGTACGAGGCAAATAAGGGACACATAGCCTAGGCAGGTGATAGGCAACAACCGCTTTCGCAAAAAGGGTTGACGTTAGTCAGGTCATAAAATCAAAGCCAACATTACAAAAAAATAAAGGTTTATTTTTACCCGGACTTCGGGCTTCAGGCGCCACAGCCGGAATTGCCTCCGGAAACATGTGAAGATGAGAAAGAGAGAGGCAAATATAATCAGAATGTTAATAGACATTGCTGATTACGAAAACGCGACGAGTGAGTCACTAACAATCCAGTTCCACGCGAGGTGTATTTTCAAAAACAAAATCATATAATTTATTCAGAAATTAGCCCTTCACAGTCACTTTTTCACGTCATATTTTAAATTAAATAAAATTTACCAAAGCTACAAACTACTAACCGACAGTAAATCAATCAAACATACCGCAATATAGAAGAAGTCTTCCGGCGGAACAAATGCATCAGCTATATAAATTCCATTATCTTTGAACCTTTTCAGTGGCACTTCAAATAGGGTCTTTCCATCGAGGGAAACTATCTGCGCGTGGTTAATGTCGACAGGGGCGTCCGTTTGTGTTAGTGATATCACCATGTGGTTATATGTGCCTGAGAACAACACTCAATTGTTATAGCATTTGAGTTAACCATTTTCTCAACAATATCAGAACTGAAAAGAAACACATATACCCTATTCATCTTGGACTGAGACAAAAGGTAAACAAACCTTGAACAAAAAATCATTATTTCTCGTGAATAGTTTGTTAATTTTGTTCTTACTTTCTGTTAATGTTAATTTTTTTGTTGTTGTTGTTTTATGGAGTCATGTCGCTCGCTCGTTTCTTTTTTGTTTACTTTTTGTCTCAGTCCAAGATGAATAAGGTATAGATATTCGAATATAACGTAATTATATTCGAATATCTATACGTATATCTTTTAGATCAGCTTGTTTTTCTTCACTATCCATATTAATATTATTAATGCGAAAGTCTGCCTGTTCCACGCAAGCGGAATAGGCAGACGCCTGTTCCGCTAAACCTATGGACCGATTTTAATGAAATTTGGTATGCATATAGTTAAAGTCCTCGTTCTACTACTTTTTTTTCAAAAATCATCGTACTCCATACACCTAATTACTATAATTGTGGAAGTTTGTATGAAAATTATGTCATGTACCAGGATACTCACCCTTCAAAGGCCTATAGCTAGCCTCCCTCACATCACGAGGTGGGGTGACGGAGAACCCGTGGGTGAAGGTCAGGTTGGACATGCCGACCACCTTCACTGAGTAGTCGTCCTCGCTGACCACTGTTATTGTCCAATTGCCCGCCTCTGGCTCCAGGACTTTTACAACCTGGGTATACAAAAACATATATTGCACCATTTTTTTTTGGCGTTTAGTCCTAGAACTACCACTCACCAATATGGTTTAAACAATGCTTAATGGCAAAAATTTCATTTCTGTAAAACAAAACTTAACTTACTTACCATAATCTCAGATAGGTCCAACGTAGTGACCAGTTGTGGTGGGCCCGTGACCACTTCGCCACTAGGATTCACCACACGAATCTGAGGCTTCGCCCCCGAGACCGACACCGTAACTTCTGACAGTGTACTGTCCACCGGAATCTGAAATCACGATTTTAAAATATATTACATACATACATATACAAAATATGATATATTACACAAATACATTACATACAGACTAGCCGATCGACAAATTCCTACCAAAATGGCCAGAATTTACAATAAAAAGAGACGAGTAGAAAAAAGAGGAGAGGCCTTTGGCCAACAGTGGGACACAACATCTACAGGTTAGATAAAAAAAACAGACTAGCTATTTTGCTCTTTACTTAAATAGTTGGTTATATATTACTAGCCGTTGCTCACAGCTCCACCCGCGGTAGCCATGATCTTGAGTTAACTAATATATCTATTCCAAATTTCATCAAAACCGGCCCAGTGCTTTTAGCCGTAGGAGTGTGAAAGACGGGCAGTCCGGATTGTTTTAATATTAGAGTGAAAATGTGGATAACAGCTTGGGATTAATAATATTCGGCGAATGTTGTGGTGGGTGTTATGTGATGTGCCGTTGAGAAATTACATTTTCTCACAAAAATATTTCCTTGAAAGAATTGAAACTCCGAACTCTGAAAAATTTTCGTCAGAAAATTAAAACAGCCTAAATTTTATCCTAACGAAAAAGGAATCTGACCAATGTGTATTAAATTTTGAATATTACTTGAAAATCCTCCCTCAGTACGTATAGAATATTCCAAGAGAATTCCTTACGAAATTTTCATCAGAATTTTCTTCGAAATTTCAGATTCACTTCTTGACGATTTCTAAAATTTCAACAACGGCACGTGGCTATCATGGTCCATCCTAATAATCAATGTATAAATAAGGTTAGTCTGTGCCCCAGTAATCATTAAACATTAATATTTATGAATTAATAATAATAGGAGAGTATATTTACCCCTTGTGTGTAGTTATGTCCGGCGGTCTGAACAACTGAGCCAAGGTTGACACTGCGACCTTTGATAGAGCTCCGAACGAAGTCTAGCACCTGAAATCATTGATTTTTGCACACTTAAACCGTGGTAATAGAAAATGCTTATAGATCTTAAGAGTACATAAAGTTTTATGTACTGGCAAAAAAAATTTGGTAGATGGACCCAAGAAATGCTGTTTGGATGATATGCGTTGCGTGCCAATGGTCTGACAACTAGGGATCCCGACGACCGTGCCAAGTGGAGAGCGAAAAGCGGACCCTGGGCTCCGACGCTCTACGGCTGAGGAAAACAAACGACCCAAGACAGAAACCTATGGAAGGCAAAGAGGGAGTTCTTTGCCCAGCAGCGAGACACATTAACAAGTTATTAAAAATGTATATATTATTAGAGGTACCTTATGTACGCTGGTCTTGTTCAGATTAAACACTTGTCCTGAACTGGCGGCCGCTATCTGCTGGTAGACCTTGTACGAGGGTCGGTGGAGGTCGTTGCAGTGGCCTGTCAGCACGAACACCACCTGAGGTTTATGTAAGTGTAGGTATTAATAGATATTAATATACCTACTAATACCTAACACATGAAAGAAAGTGAGTTGTTGCTCCTTATTATACTCATGTTAAATATAGACAATTAGCTACAGCCCGCTGCTTCGCCCGCGTAAATTATACAGCGCGAACAGCATTTTTTCCAGATGAAAGGTACCCTATGTCCTTCTCCATACTTCAAACTACCTATATGCAAAATTTCAAGAAGATTGGTTGAGTAGATAAACCGTGAAGAGGTAACAAACTTAGTTTTGCATTTATAATATTAGTATTTAGAAGTAAGGATATTTGACGGCTCTAAATAAATCATACTCATATTGTTGTACCTGACTCTGCTTCCTCTGCACCTGATCCAGAACCTTCCCAACGAGGCGGTGGTCGGCGGCCGTGGCGTCAGTGAACACGTACACGAAGGAGCGCGCGCGGCTCACGTCTAACGCGAGCTGTATCCCGGTCAGAGCCTTCTCTGGGCAGTCGCCACCGCCGTACACGCGGACGATGTTCAGAGCAGACTGGAAGACGTGTTTGTCGCGGGTCACTGTCGGTGGGCCTACCACTGCGTGGGATAGACAGATGGAATTTTTGTTACATCATTTACAGAAGAAACCTAAGTTGTAATTAGGTATTCAAACATAAATGAGCGCAAAAGCTATAACGTCGAAAGAAAACCAACAAAAGTGAATTAGAAATACATACATACCAAACAGCCTAATAGACCTTGCGAAGCTGGTCGAGGTCGCTAGTCCATACTTACTATTACAAGAGAAAAGATTTGTATTTTTTTAATCATGGTTTTAATTATGGCTTTTTCTGATGGGACGGAAGTTTCGTATAAAAAGTAGGCCATTGTGTTTCAAGTTGATGAAAAAGAATACATAGAACACATACACTAAAACATACCTGGATCATGAAAAGGCACGAACACGAAGTCGCCAATAACATCACTTTCTTCCAAAGCCGTGTTTAAAATCAACTCGGCGCCTTCTCTCAACTGCTTCAAGTCATTATACATAGAGCCAGTTGTATCAAACACAAAAACCAAGCTACTTTTCCCATCGTCTTCATCTTGTCGCACTGTGTATCTTACTTTTCTGCTGTTACCAACATTTTTACACTGTGATCCGAAAATCACGATCAATATTAGAAAAATCTTAAATCCGTGACACATTTTCATAAGTCTACATTGCAACTGACTGGGCATTATCAGTTGATGCTAACCTTTTGACCGTATGTCGTGTACGGAACTGTTAGAAGATAAGATCAGGGTTGGGTGGGTACTTAGGAAAACCATGGTTTTCATTTACAAATTTACAGATGTTGACCGTATTGATATTGTTTTACTAGTGATAAATCTTCGTTGATATCTAAGGAAGTTATTAAGTATCAGTGACTTTGTGTTTACGACATCAATGGTATAAGTCTGTAGGCAAGATAATATAGTTTTCTTCTTCTTCTTCGCGGTTTATTTAAAGGACGAATGCGCGTCGGATAAAGACCCACCCTAAGAATGGGTTGCACCGGTCAATCACCGATGCAACGCATCCTATTGAGTGCTGCCGTTTTTGTGCTCACCAATTGGCGCCACTGGCCTGTGAGGTCGTGATCTTGATCTGAAGTATAGCTGTCAAAGTTTGTTATTAAGTCTGGCGTCTAAATAAAGTTTACAATTAAATAAAATAATAATTACTAAGTTCATCGTTTGTCATAATCATTTTTATTACTACTGTTTTTTGTAATATAAGCTTGAACTTGATAACAAATAACATGTTTCAAGTCGTTCCGTTCCGTTCAATCAAATAAAGTAAGTATGTACTATGTGCAATATATGAAACACATGAGGAAAGACTAAAAAGGGAAAGAAGTAGACGCAAACACTTAGTCACAAGTGGTGTAACGCGGTTATTGGTAGAGACAGTGCTCGTTATCAGGTAAGAAGGTTTTTTAATAGATTGCCTAGGAATTGCTGTCCACAAAGCATTTTATTGGCAAATTGAAACATTATATATAAATTATATATAAATGTGCACTACTATTGAGATGAGTATTTGACTTGCCAATAGCCCATGAATGTCGACGTACCTATACATAGATTGTCATAAAGTTTTCATTATTTTATATTTTTTCTGTTTTTTTGGAATCTTATTGCATGTGTGTGTAATTTTGTAATTATATAATGGTGGCGGTATAATGATGTTTTCAACACAATTGTGTTGTAATAAAATAAATAAATAAGAATAATTCATGGTTACATAAAATATGAACAATCCTTTGAGTCTTATTTAAAAATAAAATCTTTATTAAAATTCACACTTCACATTTTTATAGAAGACACTTCATTAACTTATCAAAAAAAAAAAAAAACAACATAACTATATACCTAAAAATGCTCAAAAATTCACAAAACGCATGTGTTTGCGAGTTAACTTGTCTTTTGTGGAATTAAAGTACAAAATACGATTTTGAACTGTAACACATCGGTTATAGAAATCGTATTTGTATGTAAAATATTATACAATTCTTATACGATATGTTATAAACATATTTGGTCTAATAAAAGCTTTGTTGATTTATAGCTTTTCTTTATTTATCTAAATATATATATATATATATATATATATATATATATAATTTCATTAATAATAATGTAAATTGCGTTAATTATTGACGGGTAAGTATAAAAGTTAAAAAAGTATTGTTAACTCGCTAGTAAGTATGCATTTCATTAAAAGGGGGCATTAAACATAGTAAATACTGACTCAGTATTAAAATTCTACATCTATAATCTACATACAGGATTAATGCATTATATGAATCAAACAATCCCAAAAGTAAAGTAGATTCTCTTGACAGTAGTTTTGATAGTAGTTTAAATTTAATTGCCTCAAAAAAACGTAAGCTTTCACAAAAGTAGTTCCTACAGTTCAATGCCCCCGAAATTATAAAATATATTAGATATTACGAAGACATTTCAGAGATCTTAAACAAATTGTCTTTACATTTGAGCAAGGCAATAGTATATTAATCTACATAATAGCCTATTTACGAGAAAAATCGCATTAAAATAATAAGAAAATTGTATTGCAATTATAGATAAATTACCAATTCTAATTAATTATTACAATATAAAGAGACAATTGAGGTACTATGTACTGAAGTATAGAAACAATACGTATAAGACAATGTTCATATAAAATTAGGTACTATTACATTTTATTTGTTTTATAAGCGCTCTATGATTGAATGAAATTATGAATTATCATCAACTTTTAGTACATTATTCACGCTTAACAAGTAACGTAATGAATAGGTAATTCATATACTATAAATACATATGAATATTCGTTACTGATATATAAATCTAACATCCATATACATATTCGATAGAATAGTCATCATGACGGAATGCTACACTGGACGTCGATCCGGGTTCGATCCCTGGTCGTCAAGATGGAAAAGGATCTTTTTCAGATTGATATGTGTCTTGGATGTTTATGATGTTAATTTATCTATATAATTTATATTATGTTTTAAAATATAGTGTCGTTGAGTCCGTATCCCATAACACAAGCAATGGGGGTTAACTCAACCTGTGTGATTTGTCCATGTATATTAATTTTTTAAATTACACTAGGTATACTTTTGAATTTATTGAATTATATAGAACGCTTATAAAACATGTGGAGCTTAATAATATTAAATTTTCGGTGGTAGCATTACAAATAAGGCTGAAACAAAAGGGCGGGAAAACATTTCAGAAACCAACGATTACAATAACAGTCTCAAATAAAATTTAAAGTGAAGCAAAATAAATAGTTTCTTTAATATACATAAAAATAATAATTTCATTATATGTCAATTTAAACTTTGACCACAGTAACATAGGGTTGATTTTCTATTGCAATTAGTTCATTTTTTATTATTGCATCGGCTGGTACTATACTTTTACTTCTAACCATTTTGCTTCTAACCATTAAGTTCCCGCACAATTTCGTATTATCTGTAAAGTTAGCAATGCTATTTCATATTAAGTTAGTGTTAGTGATTTTAATACTAACTTTGGCAAGTATACACTAAACAAAAAGTTTGTACTCGCTTACAAGAATCAGTCATGGACATAAAGCAAAGAAAACTAACATCAGTGTTTCTTGGTCTCGGCTTGGTTTCATTTTACGGTTACATTACTACTTATTAATGATACTAGAAATTCTTGATCGAATAAAGCTATAGATAATTGAACCCGCACTGCTAACAACTATTTGATGCTAAATACATATTTCCATTTCTTTCAGCTGTTGCCCGATTACTTTATGAGCTGTGAAAGGTATAACTAAATGTTATACCTATGTATATTACTCACAATATATAAGAAGAAAGGTCGAGCTACAGATGAAAGAGATGGCAGTATACGTAACTTGCGTAAATTTTTGGGAGTGCTTCATTAATATCTATAGTTTCACGACCAAAACCGACGGGTTTGCATAGATGGGGACACACAATCACTTATATAAACGGGGCCATACCCAGATTGTGGCCGCTGTACTTCCACCGCAGATATTATCCAAGGATGCATATGCTGCATAATATGCTTCTTAGGTTAGGACTTGACATCTGACGTACATAATCTGGTGAGCCAATAAGATCAAGATGCATTACTGGAGCGATACGATATGGTGTAGATGATCGCTGGTTTTCTGCGTGGGGAAACGACGAATATATAAGAAATTTATATATCTGTGAGACATAGGTAGGTACCATGGAGCAAAAACAAAGAGGAGACGCCGTATTACCATTTCACAAAAGTTGTGTAACGATACGCGGGCTGGGGCAAACGAGTGGGGTAAGCGAAGTGAAAATAAAATAAGCTCCGCTCCCTTTTGGTAACGTCTGTGCACACAACAGGACCTTCTCTGTATTTGGTCTGTGGTACGTACAATAAAATTCAATATATTAAGCTGCTTTAGATATTAATTTGTTAATGCATTGTGTAAGAGGCCAAGAAACACTGGTCACGTGGGGGAAGCGATAAAATATAAACATCTTTTTCCAACGCTCGCACATTCATACACACACATTTCAATAGTCCATGTACACATTATCCACAATATTTTTACGTATTTGACTAAAATAAGTTGAATCAGACGTAATTAGTTAGCAAAATTGAGATGATTTAATCAAAACTTTCCGACCTTCACACAGAAGCACTATTAAGGAGGGGAAGTAAATTTCCCAGCCATCAAACTGTTATTTTTTATTTGAGTATGAAAGTGGGTAAAAAAATATAATCATTTATCTTCGATATTTCTCATGTGTTAAAATAAATGCTGACATATTACATTTGTGTGCATTATTTTTAAAAAATATTGCATTAGAAATGTATACAGGGACGATTTATTAAAATATCAAATAGAATTATAAATACACTTAAAAAAATGTTCATTTAATTTACCGAACACATATACAACGGTGCGACTTCCCGTTGTGTCGAACTTACACCTAAAGTTATCAAGGTTTCATAAAATGCTGCGTCAAGTGATACGTTTATGAAGAATTAACACGACTTTTTCGTTGGCACCATTGAAATTTCATTATTAAGAAAACTAAATAATGAAATCTGAACCTTATGCTTTGCACAACAAGGTTGAGTTTTTGTATGCTTGATAGTCATTTTGCATTTTTAATAGATTAAAAATATAAATGTATATTTTCGCGTCAAATCGTTAAGCCTAATTTGGCAGTGTCAAAATGTAATAGATAATTTTAGAACGCTAACATATAATCTATATAGAAGTCATCATTAGATTCAGGCTTATAATATAATATTGCATTGTCATTTAATTTCTATATCGATTGTTGTGAAATTTCAGCTCAAAAAACATTGCAGAAAAATGAAAGTTTGTGATAAGTCATTTTTGTCTATATATTTTGGTATTTAGGAAGTCATATTCAATAAATTCTTGTACCTTCTCTAAAAAAAATATCAATCAGCCAAAAGTAATTAGCTGTCACAAATAAACGTGGTATCGGATCGAGAATGAAGTAGAATTTACTAACATAATCTCTGTTAGACGACCTCGTCTGCAGCTATTGGTGACGGGCTGTTTCTTTCCACCTTCTGGTATACCAGGATGTTCTCACCGACCTCGCCTTCGGGGAACTGCAAAATTATAATCATATTATAATTGACCGAGCGAGCGAGGTCTAAAGTAAACTTGGGGCAAAAATACATTTTTTCTATGTATGTATGATAACTTTCAAACCGTTGGACTGATTTTGATGAAATTTAAAAGATATGTAGGATTTGTCAATAGATTTTTTAAGTTTTCTCAAAATCGGTTTAGCAGTTTTTGAAATATTCACAATTTTGTAAAAAAAAATTGTGTATTCGCAAGGTCTAAGTTCGCAGCGAACAACTAGCACTATTACATTGTTTCTCTCGTGTTTCTCTTGAATACGTCATTGCCAATACTGTGACACGAAATCTTTCAAATCAATCAAGTATTTAGGTAAATACATCTGATGCGATTTTTACGGCACTTTTTATGGATAATCTCAGCTTGTCAAATAGCAAAAAAAAAATCACACACACAACCTGCGTATGAGGCACTTGATGTATCAGCCGGTATCCGCTCAAGATAGCGTCCACCCGCCCCCTGAGCTTGTCGAACAGCACCAGCAGCGCCGGCGGCTGGCGGCCGGAGTACTGCGCGCGCCACCACGACTGCGGGTTGTTGAAGAAGGTCTCCGCTTCGTGTGTGTGTCCTCGTGCTGGGGGGTCACACGACAGGTAGCGCGTGCTCACGTTCACGTGGAGGTGGCTGGGACGATATGTTACGTTACTTCTCTGTTTCTAATTAAAATGTTACGTTGAAAGGGCTAGCCACACATTTCCGGGTTCCCGTCCCTGCCGTGTTCCGGATCGTCAGCGTCCCGGAGCCCGCTGCGAGGCGCGGACGATCTGACAGTGCTATCCGATTTTTTAAGTAAGTAGATACAAAATGTACACCGAAAGGTATTGCAATAATTGCTAATTCTTCTTCGTCACATCGAGTTCGTGTCATCAGCTAAAGAAACAGATTACACTGACACCGATTTCCCTGATATGTGTGAATGCGGGTGACGAATGGCACGTCCCTGACGGGAACACTTAAACAGATAACTCGGAACACAGATAGTCTTGACCCGGAAATGTGTGGATAGCGTTGAAACCTATTTTAGCTGAATTATGGTTTGTCTCGTTCGATGTTGAATTTACGGTTTTATATACATACTATGAAATTTTTACAAAAATTACAATTTTGAGACAAGCTTTTGTCGTTGCATTCAATGCGTAACAGAAAAAAATCATGTATGTACAGTAAACCTTTAAGGAATTCCCTTGCGGGAGCCAAGTCCGCCATCAGGTGCTTATCACAATAATGAATTGCCATTGGAACTAAAGCCATTAAAAAACCTGGTCATTTTAACATCTAGGTGATTTTACGACTTGGGTCATATTAGCATATAGATCCTAACGCTATAAGACGAGATTTGACCCACTATAAACAAACATACTAAGTGTCAAAAATATATATATATATCTAAAAATACCTGTATAGTGGAGTAGAGTGGCACGGCATAAGGAAAGCAATGGAACTGCGGTTGTTAGGTAATGAGTCCCGTAGGAGAGGCATCACAGCCAATGAGCCAGCTTGATGGATATTGCCGAAGTACAGTGCTGGACCTGCATTGGCTACCAGGATGGTACCAGCCACTGCGTACAGCTGCCATCTGGATGTTTAAGAAATGTTTAAAAAAACTTTCGCGATTTTAACACTTAACTACTTATATTATATTAACGGAACTTAGCAAGAAACATTTTTATTTAATTTATTAAAGTCAAAATATGTAAAGTCTGGCTAGCAAATAACAAAGTTTGAAATTTATTATATAAAAATACAATTGATGTGTGAACATTAAATGAAAATAAATTTATATTTAATAAACAATTAATCTGTCAAGAAGTGAAGAAATTAAACGAGGGTTGGTTTCCCGTTGGCTGGAAATACTGAATTAACCAATCTTGACCATTTTATTTGGTATTGCAATGGCAAAAAAATTAACTTCGTCAAATACCCGTTTTCTTCACTTGGCTAAACTACTATAACTAAACTTATACTAATTAAATTTACTGATATTAAACTTAAACGAATTACAAGTCGTTAATTTGAATAAATAAATAATACTAACTTCTTGGCTTTCCTGCTCCATGGAGCGATGACGTCTTGCGCGAGGTACAGCAGTATCGGCAGCAGCGGTAGCATGAAGCGGAACTCTTTGTGTGGAATGAAACTGGAACAAGGCAACGATCATTATCCAGCAGGTTACGGAGAGAGGGTAGTTAGAATACTTGGCACGTTGCATTTGTGATTTTACTGCTATCGCTATAAGACGCTTACGATTGTAAAGCTTATATCTACCACTCGTAAGGTTCGTTATTGTTTGCGCCCTACATTATTTCTGGAAGACGTCTGACCTTGATTGAATTCAGGGTTCACAGTGTGATTGTTGGTATTAAAAATCTTTACTTTTCTAGACAGAGTAACGTTTTTCTAACATTAATAACAAAGTGATCTATAAAGAGCGACATGGAACGAAACCGTCACTAACAGCAGCACCCAGGTGTGGTTCTCATACATACTGTCCTATCAACAACCGGAGTCATAATAGACTCAGCATCATAGATTGCTTGCAGCTGCTCCAACTGGCTGGCATTTCTTATTGTACGATACTCGATTTAAATCTTGTTACTAACAATTATATGGAGCAATGGTCTGAAATAAACGTTTTACTATTATAATTGTAAAAATTAATAAATACAAACAAATCACCTTGAGGCAAAAATTCATTTTTTGTATATATGTATGTATATGTATTGTATATATGTATGTATCATTATTTGTATATATGTATATAACTTTCGAATCCCATTAAAATCAGACCAACGGGGTCTGATTTTGATGAAATTTAAAAGGTATGTAGGATCTGTCAATAGAATTTTGAGATCCAAAATAGTTTAAGCCGTTTTTGAAATATTCACAATTTTGTAAAAATGTATTGTGTTCGCGGGGTCTAAGTTCGCGGCGAACAACTAGTTATAATAATAATAAGTAACTGACCTGTATAGAGCGACATGTACCGAAGCCGCCGCCAGCAGCAGCAGCGCCGTGCGGTGCTCGCGCGGCCGCCGCAGCGCCGCCGCCGCCGCGCCCAGCGCTGGGGCCAGGTTCACGCCCAGCACGGCGGGCAGGCCGTGGGTGAGGTACCAGTACCTGCACAAACACAACAATATAGTGCATTGATCATTCCGAAAATTGAAAAAAAATCTACTAATCTGAGCGATATTTCCTTGTTGGCAACATTAATCTAGACGCCATATTGTGGGCGCGAGGCATTAGTGTCGAGAATACGTTTTCGAGTTGAAGTGATTTTCGCGCCATTTTTGTTTATTTTCATAATATCCCCAAGATAAATAAATAAATATATTAGGACAAATCACACAAATTGAGCTAGTCCCAAAGTAAGTTCGAGACTTGTGTTATGGGATACTAACTCAACGATACTATATTCTATAACAAATACATATAATACATATATAGATAAACATCCAACACCCGGATACAACAGACACATCCAAGATAGTTCGTAATTTCCCCTACACGAAAAAATATTGAAATTTTAAATGCTCAACATGTTTAATTAGGATTCTAATACAATTAGTAATACATAATTTTATTGAGAACACAGAAGTAAAACGATAATGACAGTGAATATAAAAAAACTTCGATTAATTAACCGAAACATGACCACTAGTCATCACTTACAAATTTCTGTCGGAATTACCCAAATGCACTTTTCTATTTATATCTATATAAGTATAGTGCTGTTGAGAGCTTAAAAATAATTTTGCCAAAATTTAAAGTTCTGCTGATGTGCTGTTAGCTGTACATTGTATTAAGAGAACAGAGCTAGTGGGACGTTAGACAAAATAGACCAAACGGGAAAGTAGACCGATCGCTCCGGATATTTTTTTTTATAACTGTAAGAGAGACCACCGCTGGGCAAAAGCCCAAATGCGTCCCCATAAATAAAGTATGTAAATAAATAATAAAATTGTGTACAAATAAAAGGCCCATATGGCATTTTACCAGTCAACCACCGAACAGAGTAAGAAGGTGCCACATAAAATGCATCTAAAAAACATAGTTTTCTCAAATAAAATTAAATGTTAATTACCATGGATGCGAGCCGTAGAACGATGCGACATCTTGCAGGATATTGAGCTTGAAGAACTCCCAGGGAGTGACGACGAGGTCGCCGTGGAAGTACGAGTCGAGGGCCACCAATGCGCCGCCGCACACCAGTCTGTCGTGTGACATGAGAATATGTTATTGTGCTTCCGGTTTAGAATTGGGTAAATGCATATCCTCCTGTGGATGTTGGAGCGACTGAGAGCCACATAGTCTAGACAGCTGATAAACAATAGCATTCCCAAGGAGGGCTGACGTCAGGCTTGTAAAATGATAGCTGAAACTTCAACATTTTAAGGTTATCCGACTTCGCGCAGTCATAAATCCGAACCCAACCGAATCGAATCAGATCAATCGCATCTGACACAAAGTAAAAGATAATTACTCTCTCTCATTCTCATCTCACTCTTTTCGCGGTTTCATCCGAAGCCATACTGTCGGAAACCCCAAGGCCAAAGTCGCCAATGCGCGAGTGAGACCGCTGTTGTTGCAGACGTATATCTATAGGCTACGGTGTCCACTTACAATCAGGTGGTACGCATTCATGTTTGCTAGTATACAAAAGTGGCATATCCTACATTTTTAACTGGGTAATATATAAATTACAAGATCGAGTTCGCAACCTGGAGACGTCGTTGAACGCAAGTTCAAGACGAGATCTCCAGAGTGGTTCTCCAGGTGGCTGGCTGGGAATGATGGAAGGTGGAGTAAAGCTGTAACTGAGTGGTACCCTAGAACTGGAAAACGGAGCGTAGGACATCCGGCAGCTAGATGGGTCGATGATGTAAAGGAAATTGTTGGCAATAACTGGATGGGGATGGCCCAGGACAGAGATGATTGGCGGAGACGGAAGGAGGCCTGTGCCCAGCAGTGGGTCACGGAGGGCTGCAGATGATGAAATGATGATAGGTATATGAGTTACTAGATTTTGTCTGCGGCTTGGCCCGCGTTAAAGAAGATTGGTTGAGTAAATAATGTGTGAAGAGGTAACAATAAAACTTTCGCATTTATAATATGAATTAGGATAGTTACCCAATAGGCGCGTATGTGCGCAGGAGCAGCCTCAGCCGGCCCTGGTTGGTGGTGTACAGCTGGTAGGCCGCCAGCACCAGCCACAGCGCAGCTGACGTCGGCCGCACGAACACCGATATACTGGCCAGCCACACCCAAGCACTGCTTTCTGTTCAAACAGTTCAAGTTAGTTAAATAAATATGTTACAAATCACACATATCGAGTTGGTCCCAAAGTAAGTTCGAGACTTGTGTTATGGGATACTAACTCAACGATACTATATTTTATAACAAATACACATATAGATAAATATCCAAGACCCGGACCAATCAGAAAAGATCATTTTTCATGACCCGACCGGGGATCGAACCCGGGACCTCTCAGTTCAGAGGCGAGAACTTTACCACTGCACCGCCGAGGTAGTCGAGCAGTCTGGCATGATGACCATTAGGCCACGGAGGTCGTCAAAACTTACTTTACAAATGCCAGACAAGGTATACATTGTATTACAGTCAGTGTCAATTAAAGAAAATAAATTAAGACTCCTGTTGGCTGGAAACACTACTACCAGTCTAGACCATTCTATGGCAAACAAATGTAGTACGTTAAAAATCCGTTTTCTTCTCATTCTTGACAGTGGTGTTGGATTATTTAAACCCTACGGTAAAATGTAAAAAGCAATAAATTAATTGAAAGAAAATGTTTGTATATGTATTTGAAAAAAAACTATAGTACCTACCTAAACATAACTGAAACTTACATGTTTAGCCACATATTTACTTATTTATTTGACATGTTTATTGAAAATATTTTGAAATTTACTTGTAAAACATATACGTGATTTGTGATCTTCAAGTGTCTGAAAGTAACATAGGTATCTATTATGTTAGATTATGGAGATTGAGTATGTCATGCACACTCAAATGGTCAAATCGGTGGCGACGTCGTGGATCGGATCGGGAGGTTCCCTCTATTGTGGTTGAGCTTCGCGATGGCTGACTCACGCGTCAACTCGTGAACGGGTGCTGCCCGGGGGAATTGGTCAGCTCGGTCTTTTATTATTTTTTTTTGTTTGGTTAATTATATATATATATTTTTTTTCCTTTCATCAGCACTTGATCACAATCATAATATGTTTCAGTATACCTTTTGACCATGTACTTTATTGTGTACTTACATTACTGATAAAAAATTATACATAAATTTATATTTAAAAAATGGTAAGCCCTTCTGGCATAATAGGGAACACTGTTTGAATGAATTTCTTTCGGCATTTCTTTTCAGCAGTGGTTGTTCCGAAATGCTGGTAGTTTGTAGCTTTGGTAAACATCATTTAATTTAGAATATGACGTGAAAAATTGCCTGTGAAGGCCTAATTTCTGAATAAATGATTTGATTTTGATTTTAGAAACATGAATTAAATTTACAAGAAACATGAAATATACTTTGAATTTGTGTTTTATTCATGCCAATATTACGAAGAGAAAAGATTCGTATTCTTATTTTTTGTTTGTAATTTTCGTAATAATTCGTATTCATATTTGTGGTCGTTCTGAAATGCTAGTAGTAAATATAATTTAATTTAGAATATGACGTGAAAATGTGCCTGTTTGATGAAAATGATTTGATTTTGATGGATATGCAAAAAATTTATGACGAGCATGTTAATGATATGTATTAAATGATAAAGTATCTGATAGCCTATATGTAAATTATCAAACAGATAGCATTGAAAATCGTGTATCACAAATGTTGAATGAGGCCAGATTACAATTGCAAAATTATATTTTATTTATTATTAGAAAGTGGTGAAACAGGCCTTTTTTCAGCAACATCTGTATAGTCCAATAACACATGTGCAAATATATTATAGCACAGTTGCGGCTCATAACACTCAAGGTGACACCACATGTTTCCTAAATAACTATTGTGATTTTATTGGTCATTGAACTTCTCATTTACATAATTTTTTGTTTTATTTTATTAAACAACATTTTTGAATATACTTTATACATTCGAAAAACATTCTCTCTCAGCTGAGCATTTTCCTGGTTTCTTCCTAGGCATTGTGTGTCGGAGCCCAGAATCCTCTTTCTTACTTTTTCATGTCCACTTCACGTGGTCGTCGGCATTCCTAGTTGTCACACCATTTCTTAATAAATAAATTCGAAAAATTTTATCAGTTGTTTAATTCTAGTATCAATGTTAATATTTATGAACTCATGAACAAACTGCACTTGCATAAGAAAGAAAGAAGAAATATTTATTTAGTACTTATTTTACAATATTAACATTACAAGTTACTGTTTGCCAGAACCAATTGGCATAATTAAAGAAATAATTATTTACATATTAGTTTTTCAATAAAGTTTTGCCACATGGTGGTAGGTTATAATACTTGTAATAATCATGTCAGATGCCTTTAAGTTATAGCACACTAGTACCTACTAAAAGCTGAAGCATGTCTTGAAGTTAGGAGATTTTATCTAATCTGTTTTTAAAACTGTTGACGGTTTGAGGTAAAAGATTGAAACAAACCTTTATCATAATATCCCACTTTTCCTCCCTTGAAGGGGAACTTGGACAGACCTATAGCCACCAGGGAGGTCTCCAGGGTCTGCAGCAGGGTTCTGCCGGACGTGTAGAACCAGAACCAAGACGTGAGGATGAGGAACAGGCCCCACTTGCGCCCCGTCCATTTGTAAAAGCTGTAGTCAGCGGCTGCACTGAGAATGGCTTGGAGGATTCGGGGCAGGTAAACCTACACAAAAATATGATAATGATTATTGAAATGTAGTTACTTAATGGGTTTTATTTTCCTCTCTTTCATATGAGCATTTTGTGATTTCTAATAAATTATTTTAAGTTTATCTAGTTTTGTGACCTTTAAACTCATAATAAAATTAAACAGTAACTTTTCAGAGTTAACATTTTAATTTATGTAAATAACATTGTTCATTATCTCAAAACCTTGAATATCATTACTCCTACAGAGGGCACAGGCCACATTGAAAAACATATACCTAGGCATTCTAAAATTAAACATGCCAGTACTTTGGTAGACCCTACGATAATCTAATAATCCTCTCTTATTTCCTAGTAGTTAAAACAATTTTGACCTGCTGTAGGTGATTAAGTCAACTAAAAAAAGGAAATAACAAAAAATCTAAATACATTTTTCGACTATTTTTAATTACTATTTTTTATGATAAGGATAAAATAATACTAACCACAGCCTCAGGGTAATCCAGTCCGGTCAAATTCAGTATGTAATACAGAACTGCTACTACACTTGGGTACAAATAGCTCCGTATGCCTTTCTGCCACTCCCAAGTCAGGGCTCCATATCCGAATGCATGCTTGTGGGCCACTTCCAATGTCTGCCAGTACTCGTCAGGCACATACCATGTCCGAACCAGGAACACAGACAGGATCCTCACGAACAGTATCACGAACACCACCTGAAGTGGCCTCAGGCCTTTTGCCAATGCCATTCTCCCGCCTAAACGAAAGAGGTTACATATGAAGTAGCTATAAATAGACTAGCAAAAAACACTCAGTTATCATAGAAATAATAAGTGAAAGTTACCAGTGTTCACAAAAATATGAAGTTAATGTCAAACTTAGAAGTTCTAATAAGATTTGATCGGGTTGATGAATTTCTAAAGCGAAACAAACTTTACATAAAAAAGTGTCAACTAACGCGTCCCTTTAATTTACGATAATATTGAATGAACACTACACTTTTATCAATATGTGTGAACTAAACATGAAGTAAATATTGTAAATTATTTTGTTTTTACTATGATTTTCCTGATAGACGCTTATAAAACTTATTTTTATTAATAATTATACTAACCTCAACAAAACCCGCCGCCACCGCGAAGTAGTGCTGTGCTTTCTTTTTTTCAAGAATCAATTGATTTGATTGTAGATTTTGAATATAAATATAAATTGACTTTAGATTTTAAAATATTTGTGGTAAAATGTAACCTATACAAATATTATAAAATTGCAAATAGCAGTGTTTTACGCTTTTCTGCAAAAACCGCTGAGTATATTTCTATTATGGTATGGATGGAAAATTAAAAAAGCAAATGACCCGAAAATGATCATAACACAGACTACGTATTTTCCGCAATGCAAGTGGACATTTTAACTTTACATATTGTACAATATTACAAAATTATAATTAATTACAATCTACATTTCATAATCATTAGTAATGCTTTGATACTAACTTGATTACTTACATCACTATCTAGCTGTCAATTGAGGAAAGTTCGGAAACATTAATTGAAATAATTTTTGTGTGGGTGTATCAAATTATTTAAATTATTAGACATACATATGTAGTTTAGATCATATATTTAATATATATCATAGGTTTAAATTACTTAAAAATGTCTGCTTTTAATATTAATAAATTGACATATTTTAAAGTATTTTGACAGCTTTAGTTGGATTGTAATTCTAAGTTCAGAACGTAAAATTACCAATGTTGATTTTTGTAATGAAAAAGTGCATCATTCGTTATTAAATAAAAAATGCTCTAATTTTTTGAAAATGGGTAAGTAGGACTATTTAATTTAATTGATCGTTACAATTCAGTTTAAGCTCATATAATCACGAGAGTTTTCTGCACAGATGACTGCAAGAGTGACACTCTGGACCTCTCGAGGCGTGAACTGAAGAAAATAGAGAAAGCGCCTCCAGAGGAATCCAACACGATTATTAATTTGGTTCTTGATCAGAATGAGCTGCAGCGACTGGATAATATCGATACATACAGCCGCGTTGAAAACGTAAGTTTCAAGACTTGTTACTGTTATCCTATCAGTAAATATTTTATTATGCTTAACCAACCCTAAAGGCTCTGAAAGATAACGGTCATAATTTTTCTTTTTTTTTAGTTGTCGATATGCAACAACTTCCTACTTCGAATGCATGGAGTTTCTCGTCTCACAAACATTCGGATCCTTGCTTTGAACAACAATGGGATCTTACAGATTGAAGGACTCAAAGATCTTATTTATTTGAAGGTTTTAAAATTAGCCGGTGAGTACGCATAATATTTCATCAACTAAGCATTTTAGTAGTAATGCTGTGTATAATGATGTATAGAATGTCAGAATCAAAATTATTAGATTTAAATTTGTTTTGTTTATACATAAATGGCATGTTCTGTTTTCTGTGATTATACCTTATTGAAAAAAAAAAGAAAATGAATTCAAGAAAATAAATTAAAATATATATCATTTTTATATTTCACTCTTTCATTGTTGTATTTTGTTTTTTTTTCAGGAAACAGTATAAAGTCTATAGAGCATTTAAATCACAACATGCATTTGGAGCAGCTGGATCTCTCCAACAACCAAATATCTTTTGTTGCTGATATATCTTATTTGAAGAGTTTGAAGGTAAGCCTGGCAGAGGTTTGGTTATATAAAACCTGTTTTTAGGTTTAACTAATTTATTTCTCAAAAATATAATATACATATATTTGCTTACAGAGTAAAATAATATTACTTAATTATGTACATTCCTTTTTGACTAACACATAGGTTTATTTACAGTTCATTTCTACTGGATTACTTGTATCTAACACAAATCCTAGACTTTTATGTAAATGTTTAGAAGTTTTATGTAAACTTTTGTTCTATGACTTTTTGTGATTCATAGTTTTTTGTTGTATATAAAAATAAACAAAGTCTTATTTGCAATTCCATTCCACACATGTTAACTCTATGTAATAATTAAGCAGCACAAGACAGTACCTACTCTCACATGAGAATCAAACATAGAAACAACATAAAACCTATACCTGAATATTTTGGTATTTATTATGTTTAGACAATATAGACAGAAGTAGTAGAACAATAGATGTTTATCTCTATGCGCTTAAGTCGCCATTAGAACATACACAGTACACTCCAGATTTTAATAAGTGGCATAATTTCACAATACTATAATTTTAAATGTTTACATAGCATCTGAACCTGGAGAGGAACCGCATAATCGATCTGCGGCAGTGCGACCGCTACCTGCCCGCGAACCTGGAGCACCTAGGGCTGGCGCACAACAACATACACGACCTCAACGAGATCTCGCATCTGGTGCATCTGAACAAGCTGGACAGCTTCACTATGCAGGGCAACCCGTGCGTCGCTATGGCTGGGAAGGATAAACTGTATCCTTTATAATTAATAATACACAACTGAACTAATATATAATAAAGTCGGCAACGTACCGGTTACCAGTATCGGATTACCCGTGTCCATCGGCTGCGGTGATTGCTTACCATCAGGCAACCTGCATGCTCGTTTTCCCACTAAGACAAATATATATACAGTCAAATTTCGAATGCCTTCACGCAAGGCAACTGAGTGGTGCCGGGAAAGGGGATGATCATACTACATACGTCTGGAGCGAAATGACGGCTTTGGGAAATAAAATTACATTTGATATTTTGTGACAACCCTGACTGTATAATCTCCGCTGGCGCCTGTTTCGCTTTTAGGAACGCCGTCAAACGACTGTGCGAAGTTATTGAACTGTAAATAAATAAATAAATAAATAAAAATAAATATTTAATTTTTTTTTTAAATTTGTGATATGGATTAATTACGAATTGTCGAAACATTCCGTAATACTTCCACAGGGGTGAAGATCTGTATATATCCCCTTATTTGTCATTAATCTTAATCTTGATTCAGTCTTTTGAATTTTTTTTATAACTAGAGTTGTACTAATTATCTGTAAAATGCTATTTCTTTAATCATTATTCCAGTGGATTTGACTATCGTCCTTTCGTTCTTAATTGGATCTTGAGCGTCAAATCCATTGATGGATTTGTCGTCAGCGCAATCGAAAGGTGAGTTCACTTTTTAGGGTTCTGTAATTAAAAGATCTCAGGTTCAAATCCTACTCGTGCCACATTAGTTTGTATACTTATCTGGCTCATTTATAGTAGTTTTCATGTAACACCAAAGGCTCAATCCAAAACCAATATTTATAAAATATTAAGTTCGTTATAGAAATTCAGCGATTATAGCATAAATAATTGATAATTGTATAAAAAGTACCAGACTTTAAAGTTTAATTTATTAAGATAATGAATTGCTGTTAAATGCTTGAATCATAAAACCACAAAATGACCAATAACATACAAAATTAATCTCTAACGATCGTTTTATAGTTCATTACAAAAAACAGTCCAATAAATAAACTGTATCTGTATATATTTATTGCTATAAATCAATTTGTTTTATAATATTGCGTATATTGACATCACAAGTTGCGCGGCCATCTTGATAATCCCAACTAATAAAAATAGTAATAATGAAAGCCTAAAAAAGTTGATTTATTTTGTCCTCGCGAATACTCAACGGCAGAGGAAGAACCAGGAATGAAATCAATCTCAAATGTGAGAGATAGGCGTCACATCTACGGGTAAAGGACCTTGTAAAGGACGTAAAGGTCCTTTTGGTCGATTTTTAGTTTCATTTTATTTTTCTGTAATCCGCTATTCAAAAACTATTCAGATTAAAAACAAAGTACAAAAATTGAATCGAAATAAAATATGCAGGCTTAATCCTAGAGGCTAAATATTATATATATATATTATATACAATAATTGCTGATTTAAAATGATGTACTTTTCCATCTTACTTTCCCGCGCATCTATTTCAGCGAGTTAATGGAGCATCGCGCAATTTGTGAAACTAATCCAACTTGCTTATTCATCTTTTATTCATATGTGCAATTGAAATACCTAATGCATCTTATTCAAGCAAGAGCTCCTTTTTTGTACTGGGTTAAGTTGGTTTAGCAGCAGTTTATATATTCGACCATAAGACCATTACTATAAGACCTACATTTGTTAATTGACTTGGTGAAGTTTGTCGCGCCGCTTCTTCTTCACCTGGGCTTTGGAAGTAAGCAGTATACTTAGTTTAAGTGTTTTTTTAACGTCAATAAGTGATGTATATCATCCTAAATTGAATAAAGAATTTTGTTTTTTTTTATTATATGCCACGCTAGCTTATTAAGGGTAATATTTATTTGTATAATTAATAATATATTTAAAAAAAATTGACAATTTAAAAATGGTATGAATATTGCCTATTTGAGTAAAAATAATATCCTTTTTGTCTCATTACAAGACTTGAGTCTTGTAAAGTTGATCTTAGAAACTAGACAAACACACCTTTGTTTGGAGACTATTTCCTGAAATAGTTTCCTATAAGAATCTTAAAATATTTTATCTTTGCCAATTTTTTTTTCAGTTTGAAGGCAGAATGGCTGTACAGCCAGGGCAAGGGGCGTCACTTCCACGCGGGTCAGCACCAGGAGCTGTGCGAGTATCTAGCCAACACTTGTCCTTTGACTGCTGACGCGCTGGAGACTGAAGATCAGAGGAAACTGCGCCTTATTCTCAGTAAGGTAAGGTCGTGTATTTATTTCCATATGTATTGACATGGCATGGCCCACGAATGTATTTTTATTTTATACTAGCTTTTGCCTGCGGCTTCGCCCGCGTTTATTTTGTGCGTCCGCTCATAACTTATTATTGTTAATATCTCGGGTTCTAAGCAACGTATCGCGTATTCGCGATTTTAAGCTATCCGCTATACAATTGGTAAAACCGCATTCGATGGAGTTGAAGTCATTAAAGACCCCCATAATTATTTTTCTTTAACATCTCCTATGTACAGACATACTTCACTTACAGTTTTATTATATGTATAGATTTCGTCATGTCAACTTTGTGCAATAAAATATTAACTTCCTTTTCACAGTCTTCGGCATCCTTAGTTGTGGGACTAATATATTCGTTGGCGCGATTAAAACAACACTTTTTGAGTAGACTCTTTTACCAGAGGAAATGGCATAGACAGACATATATAGATCGATTATTAAAGAAGTAAAATATTTCAGGCGCAACATCACCAACAGCAACTAAAGGATACAAACCACAGCCCTTTGAAACCGAAGCTACAATCACCCAGAATGCAATGTAAGTACGATAATACACATTATTAATTAAAAGTTTGGATAACAATGAGAAATTTCATTCATTTCATCACTCACATTCTTAGTTCATCTGTCAAACCGAAACTTTGAAATATTTTTTAAACGCGTATTTATATGTCATTTAATTTATTTCCTTTAAATTTTTTTACTTATAACAGAGAGAGACCTTTAAGAGTAGCATAGACAGAAAAATAGCGGGAAAAACTTGAGGGCGGCTGCTATAGCTAATACCGTCTCTCTCTGAACTTCCTGGTTTCAATCGTGGACTGTGACGCCGCGAAGCCAAAGTTAGCGTGGAAATAAACATTAAACTTCGTTTCGTCTGTGATGTTACAAACGACCGCCTGTGTGAGATTAACCCTCCTAGGGAATGTTATTGTGGCCAATTATTTACCAGGGCCAAATTAATCTAACGTATTGAATTCTAATATTTCATTATATTGGTATAGTAGTCGTCCATTGTAACTAATACAAAAATCGCTGTGTGTGTTTGTTTAATTCCACGTAATGACCACGACCCTCAGCCATGAGGAATACGACTATGAAGAAGACACTGTCTTAGGTACCTACGCACCATATTTCAGCTTTCTACGCCCAGTAGTTTCGGCTGTGCGTTGTCTGTCAGTCAGTCACTCGGTAACGCAAGAGTTAGATATAGATTTCGTATGTCTGTGGCGTACATAGCTGTGTGTTGGTGCAGCCCGCATAGCCGCGCGCCACATGGGCCGGTCGCCCGAGCGGCTGACGTCGAGCTACCACGCGGCCCTCGCCCGCAACACCTCGCCCTCGCCTCGTCCGCCCGCTGACACACCCGCCGCCATGACGCAGAGCTTCGACTGCGGACTGTTTGATAAGAGGGAGAAGTCCGGTGAGATGATCATTTATCATTTTGAACGTATTTTCAGGGTTATTCATGATGTTATACGCACCGTGATTGAACTTAAGTTTGTCCTCTGGACTGCCCGTTTGATCAGGTGTTATCACATTTTTGTTTACTAACAAATTATTATATATTGAAACACATAGGTGAAACTTTCCACGTTTCAGTTTTCATCACTCTCTCATCCGCCTCTGCCTCTCAGGGGTTGGTGTAAAAAATCAACTATAAAATTTTGAATGTTGTACAACCGGCTTTTTTTGACAACCCTCTGGGGACGCTATTGTTGCCTATCAACTGTTAATGCATATGTATCTTAATCGCCTCGTACGACATCTATGGAAGGATTTAGAGTGGTCCTATTCTAGTTTTTATTAAATTTCCATGACATTGCAATATGATGATAAGCATGACCTAATGGTGCATCCAGAATCGACTTCCAACTAGGGCACTACTCAACCATTTACTGCAGTGATACCTATTTTTCGTGATGCGTTGAATCGATAGTCAGTTAAATATTCTAATTTGTAACAGAATCGACACCGACCCCGCCCCCTCAGCAGCCGCAACTACAGAAACCAATCAACCAATCACTGGAAGCCGCATCTAAAATGGTACCCGTGCCGGAGTCGCTCATGAGCCCCGACTACCAGGACCCGATATACGACATACAGAAAACTATCCCCAAACCCAGCAATCATTCTGTTAACAGCGTTTCGAATACTTCGTCACAGGTAGGTTGTAGGTTTAAAATAACTTTATCGTTATTTAAAAGATGTCCCCCTGTTGCGGCTCGTATGTATGAACGTAAGAACCTAAAAAACTAACGGACGGATTCTTGTACTGCTTTCCCCAATTAATAATGGATTTCTGAGGAACGTTTTGTAAATTACTAGCTTTTGCCTTGATTTTCTCTTCAGTGAAATATTTGAACCCCCTTTTTACCCTCTTAGAGGATGAATTTTGAAAAATCCTTTCTTAGTGCACACCTTAACCACATAAGGAACCTACGTGCTAAATTCAAGTTTCTAGACCCGGATGTTTGGGCTGTGCTTTGTATGTCAGTCAGTCATTCAGTGTCTTCTTTTATGCATATAGATATACCTAAACACATGAAGAAACGAAATTTGCACGCGTGTATTTTATTTTAGATATGCATACCAAGTATGCATGGGTATTTTGCCGCGATAATAGTTAGTTAATAGTGGATTTCATGCAATTAATTGTGTGCTGTTGACTGTACTATTCTTTCCCTTTCACAGTCCAGCAACAGCAGCATACAAGAGGAAAGGCCGCACAGACAGATAACCCAACCGACAAACATACACAAAAACCTGAAGGGCTCACCGAAATTGACGAAAAGTGCCACATCCTCGCCGAAAATGAAACGCTTGGAACAGCGCAAAGGCAGTCTGTCCAGCGTCAAGAACGAGAAAGTTAATGGAGTTAAAAACGAAATCGATACACCCGATCGTATCGATCCGGATAAATTGGAGATAATAAAGTTGGCGTCCAATCAGAGGCGGCAAAAGAATAAGAGTGTGGAGTCGATGGCGGCCGTCACCATTCAGAAAATGTGGAGGGGGTACAGGAGTCGCAACTTGAATAAGGACACGCTGAGGATCCTCCATGCGATACAGGCGGCGAGAGCGAGACAGCATATACAGTGAGTATACCAAGTTGTATATTACTAAATGCACTATTTTGACAATTACATTTGTATTGAGTATGCAGTAACAGCTGGAAAACAAAATATCTACGCAATTATGAATTTTACCGATCTTTGTTAAGTAGATAGATGAACTCTTTATTGCACCATTCACAAAGGAGTTATAAATTACAACAAGGTATTCACACATAAATGAGCACAAAGGCGGCCTTTGTATTGTTAAGTATTGTTGATTGTTGCGGCAATTTTCATTTGATTAAATGAGTTACATAGCTTAGAATATTTTTATATTTAAACGCGAACGAAGCGAACGCATATCCATAAAATAATTCATACAATACAATACGCTTTATTGCACCAAAAGCGAAATTAACAAAAAAAGAACCATACAAAAATAAAATAAAAGGCACAAAGGCGGACTTATCGCTAAAGCGATCTCTTCCAGTCAACCTTGGGTTGGGAGGAAACGATAATGGAGAGAGGCGTTGGCGCAGGAAATAAAATAAACTAACACATAATATACACACATATACATATAATATATAAATATATATACAAATTTGTAAAAAAATACCTAAACATACAAATAAATAAGAAAAAGTAGGTACAAGTTAGGAGATAGTGGAAAGATAATGTGACTTGGCAAGTAGTTTAAATTTGGACAGAGTTCGTGCATTACGGATATCAAGGGGTAGAGCATTCCAAAGTCGAACAGCTTGAACAGAGAAAGATTTAGAGAAAAATTTAGAATTGTGGATAGGAAATCTAAGTCTCAGTGAAACCGTGCTACGCAGACTACGAGAAGAGCTACTATCATCAATTAGAAATTTAAAGCGGTCCTTGAGATATGAAGGAAAATAAGGGTTAAACAACACTGAAAAAAGCATATGAATGACAATATGCATGTTACCGCGAAGTCGAATGGGGAGCCAGTCAAGTTGGGAGCGGAAGTTAGAGATATGATCGAATTTACGGAGTCCAAAAATGAATCTGATGGCAATATTTTGAAGGCGATCAAGTTCTTAGGTGAATTAATTGCTCTTGAAAAAAAGCAATAAACTCCTGACGTAATAATATTTTATTCAACATTACCACATAAAAATAGGATGCGTCAAGATATTGTAATAACCAGACAAGATAATTTGAAGATAATAAATTTTATTTTTTGTGTTATGGCTCCTCGTTCGCAAAAACGATAATTTTGCCAACGTCAAGGTTGCGATTAAAAGCATGTTTCATGTATGTTATAATACATAATAAACAATATTAAAAGCACATGTTCGGTACATAATTACGAGATTACTATACTTTTTGACTCACGTCATTTCGAATCATCGTCACACAATTTGACTTTCATTGCTGTTAATTAGGCGACTGACGTGCGACATGGAAGCAACCAAGGCGGCTTTGGAGAGCGAACGGAAAATACAACAACTGCAGATGCAAGCAATCAACGCACTCTGGAAGAAAGTGTCCACACTGCAGGTCGCTGGTGAGTTTTGTACTCCAACGTGACGCGTAATACTGGTTGAATTTTACGTGCGTTTTGTACTCCGCCGCGGGCTGTCATTACAGTTTATTAAATTGTACCATACACAGTAATCAATTTAATTGTCCTATTTAATAAATAAGTAAGGTACTGGTTTATTGTTATTTTTATTAATGTTCAATAAAAAAAACGTATTCTTTAATTTTTTTTAAATGTCGGACACTAATGAAACGCTACACGCCGCGTTCAAAAGGTCGTGAAATTCACCCTCTAGCTTTTATTCAGTTTCATCTGATTCCTCTTTTGGTCTGTTATGTCTCCCTCTCTCTCTCATCTTTATGTGTTCCCGAAATATTCCGGAGCTGTGACGTCGCGAAGCCCGTGATGAACGTCACTACATAGTATAAAACAAAGTCGCTTCCCGCTGTCTGTCTGTACCTATTGTATGCTAGATCATTGAATTCACGCAACGTATTTTGATGCGGCTTTATTGAATAGATAGATAGTATGATTCTTGACGAAGATTTAGGTGTATATTTACTAGCTTTTGCTCGCGGCTTCGTTCTCGTAACTTTCCCACGGGACCTATTATTTTTCCGGGACGAAGTCTAGGTCCTTCTCCTTATTTCAAGCTTCTTGCATACATGTAATTTGAAGTATGGAGAAGGGTACCTTTTATTCCGGAAAAACAAACTTTCCCGTGAGAAACACACGCGGGAGCCGCCGGCAAAAACTAGTAAAGAATATTTGCACTGTATTTAGAATGGTTTTCAGACACAACAAAGCGTCGTCCCTCGGAAAGCGAAGACAACACGGAAGCGTTGAGACAACTGAGCGAGACGTGCGCGTCGCTGCAGTCGCAGGTGGAGGCGCTGCACGCGAGCGTGCGCGAGCTCGCGTGCGGCGCGCGCGTGCGCTGCGCGTGCGCGTGCGCGCGCGCCTGCCAGACTGACGTCACCGCCGCCAGCTTGGAACTGGTTCGTATTGCTGTCTGTGTCCGCTAATAATATATTGGGACGAATCACACAGAACGCTGCTGTCTCTGTCGTGTGTGTCCTCTAAAGACCAAGCGACGTATGGTTCAAAATGTAAATAAATATATTGGGACTAATCACACAGATTGAGCTAGCTCCAAAGTAAGTTCGAGACTTGTGTTATGAGATACTAACTTAACGATACTATATGTTATAACTAATACATATATAGAGAAATATGCAAGACCCGGGCCAATCAGAAAAAGATCATTACCCGACCGGGGATCGAAACCGGAACCTCTCGGTTCAGAGGCAAGCACTTCACCACTGCGCCCCCGAGGTCGTCAAATGTCACCCCGGGGCGGTGCAATAATTCAAATCAAATTTAAATGAACAATAATAAAATTATAAAAAAATTTATGAGAAACGAAATTTTTGTATACTAGGAGGAGCGTTTCAGTTGGCTGCGTCGCCCACAATCCCTGGCGTTGTCTGCGGCGAGTGCGCCTGCCACCAGCGAATCTCAGAGTTTGGACGATGTGGTGGACACGCCAGCCGACACTGATTCGCACAAGTAAGAAAGAAAGAAGAGATATGGAAATTGAATTTTTAAACTCGTTGATAAAATGCGGCCCCAAAAAGGACAAATTATATTGTACAAAGTGAATTAATGACATATTAATATGTCGGTTGTTTCCTGTTGCATTAGGGGTTGTGAAGCCGCGAAGCCCGGGGTCAGCTTAAAAAAACACTTAAAATTTGGAAGATTCGTCTGTTACTATACAACCGGCCGCTTGCTTGACGTCAACCCTCCTTGGTAATGTTATTGTTGCCTATCAGCTGCTGTCCCTTAGTCGCCTCGTACGACATCCACGCGAGGAAACGGAGTGGTCCTATTTAAGGCCTGCATGGCCCTTCTGGCTTGATAGGGACCACAACTGTGGAAATAAAATAAAAAAATCGTCGTTTCTTTTCAGCATTGGTCGTTGCGAAATACCAGTAGTTTATAGAATTTTGACAAATATTATATAAATTAAAATTAAACGTGTAAAAGTGCCTGTGAGGTCCAATTTTTTAATAAATTATTGATAAATTTACTTAGAATAAACTAAAATAAATACAAAGTGCGGGTTTGCATTTCACTTCTCACTATCGTGTCGATTCGAAGTGAGTCGCAGCGAACCAATCACATTGGAGTGTGGTTGTCGTTGCGTCACACTGTCATGGCGCACTGTGATTGGTTAGCTGCGTCTCACTTTGAATCGATTCGATGGTGAGGTGTAAATAGTAAAGTCGCGTTACTATACACAGCATTAATATTCAAATATTCTTCTAGTGAAAAACCAAACGAAATGGCCGCTTTAGACATCGAGCGAACAGAATCAGTAATAGAAGAGAAACCCGATACCGAACCTGAACGACGGTTAGACGAGCAACCGGAGGAAGTCATCGCCGACTGATAACGCGAAATGAACCTTACGCCCTCGACGCAAGGCCCAAAGCTTAACGTGCTTGGTGAGTTGCGTTGCTAATCGTGTTTGTATGGTGGGAAATTAATACGTGAAAATAATGGGTGTTTGGGTGAATTTTCGGGCATTTCGACCGCCGCCATTAACATCCATCTAACAAGAAAGACAAGGATAATGTTGCTACCTGAATTTATAAATAATTCTGAGCTGGTAGTATACAATCTTAGGTAATCATTGTTAAAATTTCAGAAAGGTTCTATATTTAATCCATAATAAGTGCGGTAGAAATGCTCCAAATTTAACCGAATTGTGAAAATGTATTGGTGTACAGAAAGCGTTTTGTTGCATATTTTAGGCCTGCGGGAATTACAAGATACATTGTGTGTTATTCTTTTAATTAAATGTTTTTAATTTTGATTAATTTATTTTGATAACTATATCTGCACTTTTGAATTTTATTTATTTAACGCACGCACGCATAATATAACGCATTTCACACGAGTGTGTTAAAAAAGACACTTTCGCTCTCTAACCGTGCAATGTAATCTAAGCGAGGCAATTTAGTGTTAAGTTTTGAAATTGTATAATTTATATGGCAACATAACATCCAATGACTTTTTTACAGTCTGTCTTAAAGTTTTATCTGGCCGCACACTAGTGCCACCATAATAATTTTCGTCAATTTCTAAATTAATAAATGTTCTGGTGGCGCTAGTATGCGGCTAGATAGAGCCTCAATGCCGACTACACATAATCGCCGAATTCAGACTGATGCCGACGCGAACGAGCGAACATTGTGTAGTTTGTGTGAAACTTTATTAACCGCAAGGAAAAACCAGAAATATGCATCGAATCCGCCTAATTTTGGCGATAGTGTATAGCCGACATTAAGAGTAGAAAATTGATTTTTGACGAACTACAATTTTTCACTATTGCAATACCAAATCTGATGGCTGTGATTGGTTCAAAAACACTCAGTGTTACCAGCCAAGTGATCACAGTACACTCATTAATTTTCTACTCTTTATAGATAGACTGTACCAGTTATTTCAGCATTCACACCTATAATATATAACCACGTTATATAACCTGTTATATAACGTTTACTTGTTTAGTTATTAAGTTATTTATGTTTAATATCACTATTATTATAGCGACTGATCGTTTCGTTAGGAATGACCAATTACTTTTTATTTATTACAGCTTATTGTGGTAAGAAATATTCAATATAATACAATTAAAATAAGTGCAGTCATTTCCAAAGATAAATTATTGCTAGATTTAATTTTTTTTTAACTCTCGATAAAGATTAGCGAATGTGTAAACAAAATAAGTTGAATAAAACACAGAAAGAGGATTTATAACAGCACTTAATACCATTGTCACAAAAAACTAAATAAATATGCGCGTATTTTATCTATGAGTATGTAAAATTTCTAGAATTTAGAAAAATACAACGCTTAAAATTAATAACGTTACACAACATTTGGCTGTATTTTACATTGAATTGAAATATTTAAGTGAGTTTTCGTTTTTTAAACAATAAATCATGTCTAGAAATAGTCATTTTTGCGACATATTATAATCAACGTTATTCACTGCCGAATGTATAAATATGATAACCTACATAATGATATGGTACACGATACAATTACATTTTATATGATGTTATTATTGTCAGAAGAAAGAGCTAATCAAAATTGGTACAGTACTAACACGTTTATAAGTTAAATCGGCAATATTCGACGGCGCAGAAGGGTGCGTCCTACTGCCGAATAAAACCTAATACAAACTCAAATAACGACCATATTACTAGGACATAAGTCTTAAAATAAAATAAAAAAATCAATGATTCGTGCGTACGACGCGACGGCGCGGACTCAGACAATAGCGGGCAGCTCTGTTCGCGGGTAAACAAACATGGCGCGCTCTGATTAGCTAAAATATTTTCGCGCCGTACAACGGTGTAACTTATAAAAGTGGTAGACCTGTACATATTTTGCTAAAATACATACTACACAGTGAATAAATAAATTAATTTTAAGTAAAAATAAAATATAAATAAAAGCACATTCTGGGTACATGTAAAACCGTAGCTAATGAAAGAGCTTTAATATTCCATTATATATTTCTTTATATTTGTACTATTATGCTATTAATGATATGTATTTAAAAGTACACTTTCTTATCACATTTTAATTTAGAATAGTTTTATTTATTTGAGCAACTGAATCTCTTACACTTGATTTTCTAATTCCAAAAGGCATCATAACACAATTTAAGACAATTCGATCTAGGGGTGTATTTGCATTTGTTTTTTAGAAAATCTTTAACGACATCACTATATTTACTAGTCATTTTTAACTGTTTTAACTTTTCATGACAGCTATTATTAAACTTTTAATTTTAAGGTTTCTCAACACCAGTATGTAAAAGACTTTACTGTTTAACTATCTGACTTTAAAATCATTGGCTAATCTGTAATCTGGTAATATCAATTTTATGAATGATTGATTTTGGAAATGGTTCCTTTCTCAAGAAAATTGATGGATTTTAATGACAGCGAAAAATATCCAAACGCACTGAGAACCACCCTAAAGTGTATTTGTTCCTAAATAATACTTGAGAATGAGATTCTCAAGTATTATTTAGGTCTTATGTCATATTACATCCACACATGTGTTACATTCCATTTACTGGCGTATAATAGTTGTTGATATTAATTGAAAAGATTTTATCTCTAAATTCATTATAGCCAGTGATCATACATTATGTCCTCAATATTATGTCTTTACATGGTTCATGTACTTGTTTACATAACCAAATGTCAGTCATTTTTGTAGTCAACGTATATACGTTGACTACAAAAAATAATAAAATAATAGTAATAAAAAATATTATTATTTTACCTATGTTTCGGAATTAGCCATGTTTTATAAAAAATGTATTTTATGATATAGCTTCGCGAAAATAGCTATAGAGTAAATGTATGATGTAAGAAATGTGAAAATATTTTGAGCGAACAAAATTAGTGGCAAAATTTTAAATTGTTCATGTAGAAATTAAGCGAAAAGTCACAGACGTTATGTATAGTTATGTCTAGCATGTTATTGAGTGGGATGTCTCATCCAATGGGCTCGTCTTGCCAGGCCCGACAAAGATAAATAAAACCGGTAAACTACTCAATGACATATTTGCTAAAATAATTGTGTTTTAAATTGCAAAGTTATTTGTATCAACTGTATTATTTATAATGTCACGATGCCACGATGACCTATCATTTATATATGAATATTATTATGGCGTGCCAGTAGAAAATCAATCTTCTATGTCGGAAAAATAACTAACCATAGTGCAGAGTGACGTGGGTTTTTGACCCGACGAACAACAAACAGTTAAATTTGTTCAATCAGCAAGCGACGCCCTCACTGGGCTACACAGCCGGGCTGGATAAGTTAGCAAACCAGTGTTTGTCAACACGAATAAAATTAGTTCAAACCATATAATTACAGTTGTTATAACTGTTATGACAGTTTATTTAGATTAATAAATGTATTGGTAGTTACTGGTTTTAATTTTCTTTCAGAAGGTCTAAACGCTTCTAATGTGACTAATTTTACTTTATAATCGTTAATGTCTCGTGTCTCTCTATTTGAATACGTTTTCATTATTGCTGTGAATAACTTATATTTTAAAAGACATTAGAAATTGATATGAAACAGCTTGAACTGAGCTCCCATATTCATAAGCTGCTCGAAAATAGGAATTGCACATAAAAAAAGAACCAAAATCAAAATGTACCATATACTATGCTTGCTATGACTACATTGACTACCAAACAATCTGGATATGTCCTTTCTTTGAAAAAAAAAACATTTAAAAAATATGTCATAACATTGCACATTACCAAATTCAAAAAGACATCAAGATCGCTTTACCTTTTTTTCAAAGTATCTAAACAAATAGCATAGTTTAGCTAACACAGCGTGATATGATCACAGTTGCAATATGGAGCTCTGTCAAGCTTCATTTTTAAGTAATTTGCAAAGGATTGTAAGTGGGAAGTCATCGATGGAATAACAATTAAACTAATGTATGTCTTATATTTACTGTAAGAAAATACATTTTGGCACATCTATTTTTACATTGTTGTTACTGTGGAGTTAGCATGAGTTTTTGCGAGAACATAATCGTATCGACAACGTCAAGTTAGTTCAATTTAAAAGCGCCAGGGGCGCTGTTCTTATTCCATGTAAATTTTATAAATGACGATATAATTACGTACTCGGACCCTATTTAAACAAATTGTCTAAAATTATTTGAGATAGATGTGTCTGCATGTATGTAAAGTGGTTACATGTGGTTACAGCGCCCATTTAAAAATTTGCCAATCATATAATCTAAAATCATATCCGCCGTTTTGTGTATACAAGAAAGAGAAACGCTGAGAAATACACAAGAAGAAATGAAAAGGAGTGCCTAATATCTAAATATTTTGTCTCGCCTCCGCTTGATGAGTAATCGATGGCTACGGCAGCTCGTTGTCTGCTGAAACGGCAACTGGTAAATTGATTGTTAAAGATGCCGCCATATGTGTTAAGATTGGCGTAATATCGGGTACAGATATCTATTTATAAAGAGTAGAGAGCGGACTTTTAACGAACTACATTTTTTTGCCATTGCAATACCAAATCAAATGATAAAGATTGGTTGTTAAACTCCCAGTGTTGCCAGCCAAGAGCACACGGCGCCCTCATTTCTTTTTTACTCTTTATAGACAGATTGTAAGGTCCTGTCCGCACCGCGATATTTACCGCGTGGTTTATTTCTCGCAATTCTGTAACATATTGTATCTTTACTGGCGTATTCACACAGGCGATAAAAATTCTTCAGGAAGCAATAAGAGTGCGCGGTAATTCGCAAGAATTCCGCGCAAAGAAATATCGGACAGGTCCTTAGTGTTAACAAATACCCTAACCTAATTTTATGTTTGGGAGCTGTGACCGGACCACTGGTCTACAGAGATACTTGCCGTCCTTCAAACTTCAGCGTACCCACCTTATTTGTTGTCATTATGTTAGAGCCTGTATTTATTATGTTTTATAAAACAATTTTACAAATATGCTCGTTTTATTTCAATTATTTTAATATATTATGAGAAAAAGGACTTTTTCTTTAACATGTTCACGGACGCTCGACGAGATGCAAGTTTTATCACTATAACATCTATATACCGTCAGATTTGTGGAAAAAAGATTACTTTTCTCATTACTTTACTACACTTTTTAATTTTACGGCTCCATCGTTAGCCAAACAATGATTTTGCCAATGTCAAGGTTGAGAAATACACTGTGATTATCACTAAGAATTATAATCGGTTTTCTCATTACAAGGGTGAGACTTAAAGTTAGGATTATATTTATGACAAGGTCACCTTGTTCGGAGATTAATTCAAAACAGGTTCCTATAGGAATATGTTCAAGCATATACCTAGGCCCTCGGATTGCATCGTCTTGACCGAATAATGTAGCAGAAGATAAAACTATATCTAGGTTTGGGAAGCTCGCAAGTATGCCAAATAATGTTGTAAAATCAGGCTGACTTGGCATTTGCCCTTTCAAGCTTTGGACATTTTGGTTTACTGTGTTTACTTGTGTTGTAACGAGACCTTAAAAGCAAAGCCGAAGATAGAGAGGCGTGGCGTATACTCCACCGACAAGAGCATAGCTCTTAAATAAGAAGAAGTGTTTGCTTACCACCTTACATATATAAAGTTAATTGTAGTTATATGCAGTTTAATGCAATACATAAACATCAGCAGCGAGCACACGTTTTGGTAATTGTATATCAGAGTTACGTTTCACAATTAGTTGTCTGTCTTCGACATATTAACGGTACGAGTTTTAAAAAAAGACGGTATATTTTTGGCAGTTGCAATTTATTCAAGTTATTCGTTACAATCGTACTGACTATGCTTGAACAAAGGCTGGTGCATAACTAATTCATACGCAGCAATGTGCAGCACAGATTGTATAATATTGTACACAATGCGTATAATTCTATACATTTAGCAGCCCGTCTTATCACCTTCTCCAAGTGTCCCAAAGGTAAACGGCAGAAATATCTTCAATACATATATTTCCCAGTGTAGTAAATAAGTAGCAAACTTTAAATGAATAATAGCTACATATGCATTCGGTTTGCACCCGCCTTTTTGCGCCCAAATATCACGATAGTGGTTAACTTTTAAGGGTTTGTTCCCGTTGAGTTACACTGCGATTTGTGATTGGGATTGGGAGAAAATATCCTGTTGTGTAGCATCTTTCTCTCAATGAGTAATACTGTTACTCAATAACACTCTGTATTCCCGTTCACTAATACTTACGAAGATTAAAATAAAACAAGTGTAAGGATTAAAGATTTTGTTTAACAGAATAGGAGTTATTATTATTACTTTTTGGGGACGCCTGTACGAGCACCAGATGGGTGATCAGTCCCCTATTACTGGGACCATTTCACCCAATTCCCCGTAACAGAATAGGAAAGTGTGTGTGCACTTTCTCCCGATGTGTACCAGTGTTACAAATCGCGGTGTGACTCAACGGGAACAAACCCTTTCAACAGTGACATTACAGATCAAATAATATACAACTTATATACATTATCTTCCATGAAAATCATGTGCCAGCTGTTTCTCTTCCCGCGCAGATTGTAAAAGTTAATCAAGGGAAAATGCTATACACTAGAAATTCATAGGTTAGCAACCTATCTATCACTCTTGAATCTCAATTTCACCAACAAGCCCGCCATACAGCTAAAAGGCGTGGCCTTCGAGTTTCACAAGTCTTGGCTCTGTCTACCCCGTACAATATATAAGGATAAAGACGTGACACTGTATGTGTATATTCATTTTATCGATAGTTAAAAACTATTGATAGTTGGATATAACAGTCGATAGCGTAAAGACTATCTCGGCGCAATGCTATCAGTGCTATAGCAAGGTATCAATAATATTGCTTTATTGTAAAGTAATATTGATATATTGGCTTTGAGTATGTATATATTGGCTATTGATATATGCATAGTATCCTATCGAGCATGTATGTATGCATCGCTAAGTATACTACAAAAGTTAAGACTGCTAGCGCCATCTACAAGTAGAGCAAAGAAACTACCACAAGCGTTCTGACGTTGGCAACGCTTTCAATTGTGAAGCATGAGACAACTTCACTACACTCTTGTCGATCTAACGGTGCAATGTATTTTTATATCTTTTAAAATAACTCATGTAAATTAACAAAAAAGCATTCCATAAAAATTTACTTGAATAAAATCTGATACCCGTGTTAGCGATTAACACATTCGAAAATAGTCAATCCCATCTCAACTTGAAGTCGACATGCTAATCTACCCCCGTGGCAAGGGGGCAATCTTGATGGAGTTCCCCTGAGGGTCCGAGTGGAGGGTCAGGCCCATCTCCTGCAGCACCTCGTTGTCGACAGGACCTTGTAGGGTCATCTTTGAGATTACTTCCTGGAATGAAAATATTTATATTTATTTTTTTATTCAAAGTTTTTAACGTCATATTTTAGTGTATATTTCTAAATACTACAAATTAAAAGCATTTTAGAAATACCTCTGCTATTTTCTCAGCAGAGGTCGAACAAAATGCCGAAAGAAATTAGTTTAACAGTTTTGGTCATGCCAGAAATGCCTATTTATTTATTTGGAATCTTTATTGCACAAAATTACATAAAATATGTACAAATGGTGGACACTAAACAGATATAGCAAGCTGGCGCCGTAATGATGGAGGCTTACCATTATATTATCCATGCGTCCATACTATCCATATTAAAAAGAGACAAGATTTGTATGTTTGTTTGTAATGAATAAACTCAAAAACTACCGGACCGATTTTAATGAAATTTGGCACAGAGACAGACGAAATGTTAAGGAGGAACATAGTGGTATCATTTTATTATGGTTTGACCCGAGCGAAGCCAAGGCGGGCTGCTAGTTTATTTTAATAAGAGGGTGAGTTAGTTATTAGTAAATATATTAGGACAAATCACACAGATTGAGCTAGCCCCAAAGTAAGTTCTAGACTAGTAATTATCGTTAACCAATGATGAGAATGAAGAATTCCATTTCGAACCTGGTTTTCTGGACAGTTTTCACACAAGTTGCGGACGGCGAAGATAACCCACTGCATTATCACTGTAATTTCAATGTAAGGTAATATTGGTCGCAGAGTTAGTCCCGCTAATATTATAAACGCGAAAGTTTGTGAGGATGTATGTGTGTATGTTTGTTGCTCTTTCACGCAAATTCTACTGGACCGATTGTTATGAAATTCGGTACACGGGTAGAATATAACCTGGAACATAGGGTACTTCTCATCACGAAATTCCGACGGGAGAGTAGCGCCGGGCGCGTGTGATGCTATAACATCCAACGAAGAACACAGAAACTAGGTCATTGTTTCTAAAAGTTTTAAGTGGGCCATTCTAGTGATGGAGTTACCATTTATTTTATCGACAGGTTTTACTTAGGAATTATATGAAAATTGAGGTATAAATAAATTTATGACAGGAAATAGTTGTGAAAGAAAAATACATTATGCATTGATTTCATTTGGTAAGGTACAAAAAATCATTCTAGTAATATATTTCGACTATATATTTATAGGGTGACCTCTACATTGTTAAAATTATATCGCGCAATTTCACGTTAGGGGTAATATTGAAGACTACGCATGTGCGTGCATGACTGAACAAAAGTTTGAGCAGGCTTTATTTTTATTGCACAAAATTATGTCATTTATATATCTGTGATCGATTTTAGACTGTCATCTGAAACTCTTTGAACAAAAAACTTAATGAAACAGTAATACAAAGGATACATGGATTTCGAGCGTCAATGTTGGCGCAGTCGAGGAGAACAGGTATCACCTCCAAATCTCGCATCTGAAATCAATCATCATAAAATAATAAATATCAAACAAAGAGAAAATATTTGCATTTTTTTTTTTCTTTATTTGTACTGATATAGACGAAAACTTCAGGAGTAACATAGGCTACTTTTTTTATAATGGTTTTCACGTGCGAAGCCGGGACGATTCGCTAGTTGAATAGAATTTTGAATTTTAAGTTTTGAGTTATATACCTGTCTCTTGTTCTCCTGGTTCTTCCAGCAGAGGTTGGCGAGGGTCCGGACGAGTGTGGCTTTGAACCCGAACGCTACATGGCGCTCCACCGTCTCCACTGACGTCACCAGTTTCTTAGGAGTCGTCGGGTCTACCGCGCCCAGTCTAGAACAACATACATTTGTTTATTTTATGGAAAAGCAACAGTAATTAAAATATAAACAAATATACATGTCAAACAAACAAACGAAAACATTTAACATTTTTTTTAAAGCTAAATTAATTAAGGGCAAGAAAAAGTTGGATAGTGGTCCCTGGGTTCCGAACGGTTTGCAGCTGAGGAAGTACCTTGAAAAACCCTCAGACGAGGAAGAGAAAAGCTAATCTAATTAAAATTATCACAGCAAAACTATAATAACCTCAAGGTAAATTTTAAAACATCATTGATTAGACATTTCAAGGCAAAAATAAAACATTAGCTTCGAATAAAATATAAATAATTGTGACAGACGAATTTCGACAATAACTATACGTGAATACGTGAATATTAGGGCGTTAATAATCTCAATGTGACCAATGATAAAGCGTTTACGGTAGCCATTTATTGGTCAAAAACTAAATTTGACATACCTAGTCTTCTGACTTTCAGGCGAATCAATCTTGACTGAAGGCACTTTTGTGACAGGGTTTTCATCGATCTTAACCTCCTTTACCGGTTCAGCTTTCTTCTCCACAGCTTCCCCGCGAGTCTTCTCCGAGGATATACCTAAAATCTTCTGCAACTGCTCACTCAAATCAAAATCCGTTGAAAGATTCTGACTCTTCTTGATCTCTTTAGGGGTGTCCGGAGATTGTTTTTGTGAATCCGTTTCTGTGCCCGGGTAGGCTAACGGGGGGGATATCTCGCTTGGTGATGCTTTGACTTCGGTCTTTATTTCTTCTTTTGGTAAATGAATTTCTGTGGGAGGATCATTTGGAGTGCTTTCCTGTGACTCTGTTCTGCTTGTAGGCTGCGGGATGACATAATATTTTTAAATCATTTCGCTATGTATTTATTTCCTTTAATATAATCCTGTTGTTTTTAAATGATCGTCAAGGCATTCTAATTTATTAATTTAATGTTTCAAAGCTTTCATCATTATTTGCATCATCAAAAAAATTTTAATATTCCAAAAGCATATAATTGTTCTGTAAATACTTTTGAAAACTTACCTGCAAATCCAACCTGGGCTGCAATGCCACTGGTATAACTTCAGCTATGGTATTCATACTTCCACTAGGCGATGTCGTATCTAAAATCAAAGGAGGCTCCGTATCATCACCTATGTCTATTTTATGTTCCAAGCTTATCCTTCGCGTTGGCAACGCCTGCACACGATCATCAGCCTTAGGCAAAGAGCTACTCCGCTTATAAGCAACTTTTGATAGATCATTATCAATTTTAATACTCCGTTCAGCACTGCCATTTCTACTGTTCAACTCGGCATCAAATTTCAGAGGTTGTGTTAAATTCTCTATGGTATTTATAGTTTCCAATCGGTCTACGTATGGTGTATTGTCATTACATTCAAAGTACTGTTCGCTACTCTCCGATTCGGTGCATTCTGAAGTGGTTTCATTGCAAGACAGCATGTTGTCTGCTGAATCATTTTTTGTGAGAGGATCTGGAATAAAAGAATGCAATAATATCATATCCATACTAATTTCACTGCACAGTATAAAACATAGTCACCCTTCGCCTCTGTCTGTCTCTAACCCTTTTCACACCATTCAATAATGGACTTTGGTGCAGTTATCAGGTAGTGTTTATATAATCCTTAAAGCTAATGATGATTTTTCAGCCCTAAACTTCTCTTTCAGTGGAAAGTTTATTAATTGTTGGCTTTCATTATCTCTGTGTGGACATAAAATAAAATAACATGGTTTGAATGAGTTTCTTTCGGCATTTCTTCTGAGCAGTGGTCATTCCAAAATGCTAGTAGTTTGTGAAGGTCTAATTTCTGAATAAATGATTTGATTTTGATTTAAAACAACAAATAGTAGCAATAGTTACTTACTCTCAACTTGAATAGGTGTGGATATGTTTTCATCATTAATTAATTCCTTCCCAGTAGCCGCATACAGCTTGTTTATGGATGAGAAGAAATTATCACTTTCCCTACCTAGCTTGTGAATTGCTCGCAGGAGAACTGTAAATGAATATAAAAAATTAAAATTAAAGAATTGCAAAGTTTATAAGACAAAAGACCTCCTGGCCGCCCTCGACGAAAGTGGTTTGATGACATAAAGGATTGGACCGGACTTAGATACAACCAACTGAAAATAGCGGCCCAAAGCCGCGAGGGTTTCCATATGCTGACCTCCAAACTTCAATTCGAAGATGGCACCCCATGATGATGAAAGTTTATATACAGTAGATAGTAGAACTAACAAAATTCCAAATTACAATAAATAATAAAAGATATGATAAAGAACAGATTATTACCACAATATTCAATTTGTTTGGTTTCAAGATTTGACTACAGACAGATGGTACAGGTGAAATTAAAATAAGTACTCACAAGCACAATTAATAAATAAAGAAGTATCACTCTGCAGGCAATCCATGTATGTGTCCATACTTGAAGCCGTAGCTATGATCTCCAGTAGAAACACCACTTCTTGTGGCTCTATGGTATTAACATATTTGTCTACGGTCTTCAAAATGCAGTCTGACTTACTCTTAAACTCATGTGCCATGAATTTGACAAAGTTTACTGATACATTTATGTCTTGTGATTCTGTAGACATAAGGATATTGTAGGCCAAGTTCAAAACTAACATTCTGCATTCTGGATCTAATTTAGAATAGAGTTTCTCAATATAAGTATTTTCAACTCCAATCAAGTATTCAATAATCAAATGTGGATATTCGGTGTTGCCGTTATTGTACATGTAAGCTAATGAATTCAATAGTGAAACATCATCTGGAAGGACATTCGGCTGGCCCAATAATATGTTGTAAACAATCATTGCTGCAGCCGTGGCTATTTTGTCATTCTGACCAATGAGACAGTTCAAAATTATTGCATCAAATTTATTCCAAATCATTATTTGATTGAAAGGATTATTTACAACTAGATTTCCTAAAGTTTGTATGAGCACTGTCATACACGATTCATATTTCTTCTGTAGCTCTTCATTTAGTAAATCTACACTTGGATGTTGATATTCTGTGGCTAGAACAAGCATGGAATCCAATATGGACAGTTCTTTGGATATGTAAGTTTGCATTTTAGTTCCGGCTGCGGCGCAGGAACGAACGAGGCGCAAACACTGCTCAGCAACAGCGAGGGTGCTCCTATTGTATGAAGCCTGTTCCACATCTAGCCTCATAATGTGTAGAACTTCAGCAATAAGTCTCAATGTGTATTCTGAAGCTTTTTTACTGAAATAAAATGGAGTGACTAACTTTGAAGAATTTTATTTTTATTTTTTTTATTTTTTAGGGACCAATGATACATATTGAGTTAGCCCCAAAGTAAGTTCGAAACTTGTGTTATGGGATACTAACTCAACGATACTATATTCTATAACATATACATATATAGATAAACATCCAAGACCCAGGTCAATCTGAAAAAGATCATTTTTCATGTTGACCTGACCGGGATTCGAACCCGGGCCCTCCACTGTAGCAGTCCGGCATGATGACCATTAAGCCACGGAGGTAGTCAAACGACGAGAAGGAAAAAGACAGTCAAACAAATAAAAATATCTTCCGGCGTAATCGTTAAAGACTGCAAATGGAAGTAGAATATTATAATTACTACATGATAGTAGGGGTTTCTTTATAGTCTAAATAAAATGCAAATTTGTAACGAATTATATACTAATCCGTACGGTCTCAATCGTCCGGTTTCTGCGTCTCGCGAAAGCTGAGCCTCCGCTCGCAACATTTCTTCCACTTGATCCCATTCTCCCGTTTCCAATTGGAAATTTATTAATTTTGCATCTAGTAGTATCTCTTCAGCAAACCACACACTCTTATCACGAGACATTTTGAAGAATTTTAGTCGAATGTATTTTAAATTTAAATTTTGCAATTTTATCACATTGCATTTGCTTGCTTGAACTTCACGATGTTTTTTATTTCATTTCCTTTCCATCATTTGACAGTGAATTGACGTTGATTGATGACGATGTTTTTTATTAGGTAGGTACATGACAATAATGAGCATACATCCAATTAAATTTTAATTATTGCCATTTTTAGTAGATTTTAATTTCCTTTGAAACGAACTTATTATGGGTCCCATGGCAGGAATAATAAATAAGGACTTCACAGACACAGGCAAGACTTACATGTCACGTACCTCAAAAGGCGAACGGGGATATAACTAATGGTTTGCTTTCTGTCTGAATCCAACAAGTCACATTTTCTCAGAAACGTGTAGAGGTAAAAAGATCCCGAGCATTTGATGTAAACAACTTTTTACCTATCCACGTTATTATCTAAGGGCTATATTGAAATTGATCAACTTCTTGCCTTGCCATCAAGGACAATTATAGTCAAAAATCCTAAATTCATGCGAAATATTTTCTAAATCAGCTGACGGATTTGTCAAATAATATTTATTGATGGTACGTAGTATTATTTATCAATTTATGGCAACACCCAGATAGTCGCTTGCTCCCGCCGCCCCCGCTTGCGTCGCGTTTTGTCGTCGGCTCTTCGAGATTGGCATTTGTGCGTGAAATTGTATTATTTTTTTGTGAGAACAAGTGATTTTAGTGGCAAAAACTTAACCGAGTATCGTTTGATATGGATGTGCAATTCAAAAGTTAGTGTTTAGTTATGTGGCGATTGAAAGGTCTGTGTGACGCAAAATTTGGATCTGACATAGACAGGGTGGTATCCTGAGGATATTGTTTCATTGTATAGTGCAATAATGGACAGGCTTCCCGCTAAACTCGTTGGAATTTAAAACATTTGGTGAGTCATCAGTATTTTGAGTTTCAAATGCACTAGCCGTCATCGAGCGCAGATGCCATGCGTTTAAAGATATCGAAAATTCTTGAAATACCGAACGGCAGCATTCAGTACCACGTTCGTGACTATTTATAACAATTAAATTGTTTTCTCAACTAACACTTCCGCGATTATTCAGGAACGTAAACAATCACCAATTTCGCTGGAGAGGCCGAATGCTGTTTATGTTTAGTTTTCGTGATGATCTGTGAGAATGAACACTTAATGTGCTTTCGGCTTCTCGATCTGCTTCAAACAGGTCTTCAAAATAGATTTAATGAATTATGAGCTCTGAATTTTTTAAAATCCATTGTCTTTAAATCTGCAAAAATGATAACAGTAGCCAATATCTAACCTACCTACATCCGTACCTACCTACAGCCCTTGGTACTCATGAATGTAAGGAATAAAGGTTTGTAATCTACTCAAATCACAAGTTTGGTAGTAAATTAATCACCTGATCCATAACATATACATTGGGAATGAACAGTTGGAGAAAAATGTATAAACCTTTAGTCTTGATAGATTACTTTAGGGTAATTGAAATAATCTGACAACAGCAATCATGATTAGAAACATCATACACATGATTAGAAAGAAAAAAGAGGGCCTTTCAAATTGGCAACACCTTTTTTCAGCTATTTAAATGTTTTTTCATTGATAAACATAATCAGTACCACCTAAATTTTGTATGCTTTCAGATATGATGAATAAGATAAACACAGAATAAATAAATTGATAAGACCAAATTATGTTTCAAACTTCAAATAGATGACATAAATGTGTTGTTGTTAATCTTATCTAATAATAAAAGAAAATATTAATTTACTTAGATACATAATACATATTTTCTGATAATATGTACTAATGATTTGACATATTTCCTAGTAAAAATGAGGTTTGCCCACCTTTTATAACCTATCCTTTATATTGCATGGAATAATGACAGGTATATATGTAGGACAAAAGGTATTTTTGTCTTTAAATTCACTGCAGTTCAGTAAGAGAAACATACAGACAATTCTAAAGTAACTAGACTTGACAATGAGAACAAGTCATATCATGTCTTGGTATATTGTATAACATACATATTATCATACCTGTTACCCATGGGGGGTAGGCAGCAACTAGGGATTTCCACCTTCTACAATCCAGACAAACCGCAGAGGAATTGGTCAATGACTATAGGGTCATTATCATCACATGTATAAATTACTTTCAAAATTCAAATTATTTCCTTAATTTTGAAAGCCAAAAAATATATTGTTAAATAAATTATTATTAATATAAATATAAAGTTACTCCACATAATAGCTAGCAGGTGATAGCAGAAAACCAGTGCTATGCTCATCACAGCTGTTAGCAAAGATTTTTCTCTGAGCTTATTAAATTTTTAAGTGCTTATTTGTTAGTTAAAAGTTTATTTTTATTTTAATATAGTGTTTTGTACACACTTATGAGCATGTGTGTGTTTAAGTTATTATTCTCTTCTGTTCATGCTCATAATATTTAGATTAAAAATGAATAATATCTATTACACCATATAAGAAGTAACCTGATAACTACCTAAAGGCATTATTTGCACGAATTCCTGGGAATTTAACACTAACAAGCACTTCAGCTCACGCCACATGTGAATGTTATGAAGAGGGCAATCTTTTGTTGTGGAAAGTTTGCAAATTGTGTTTATTGTTAGTGGTAAACATCCTGATAAGCCTTCAGGTTGGCTTAGAAAGAAGCGGTTCTCTAAGAATTTTATTGGAAGTATGATATGGAAATGTCTTTAGTAGGTGACATTTATACCTTCAACACCACACTGAATTTAATGTGAAAAATCAATTTCGAACGAAATTGGAGAAACTAGGTTCTGCCCACAGCTTTGCTTTTGTGGACTTCCCATGGAAGCAATTTTTTAAAAATCCTCCTTCATACTCCTATTTGCATGTGAAATTTCAACAAAACAGATTGAGTAGATAAAACATGGAGACATAACAAATAAACAAATACACAACCTTGGCATTGGAATCAACGCTCAGTTGTAATTAACAGTTGATCTCTTAAGATTGTTTTAATGTATGGGCTTCAATTATAATAATATGATACAATTTAGAAATAATTTAATTATAAGTTAACTATACTTAAATTTTTACAGAAAACTGTTAGTTTGAATTTATTATTGCCAATTGAAAAAATAAATTGCTGTTTTTTTTTTCTTCAATTATTTCACACTAGCTTTTGATCTCGTGCATTTATCTTGAAAACAGTTAGTACATCCAGGTTGAATTTGTACCCGATGACCTTCTCAGTACATAGGTATGCAAAATTTCAAGATGATTTGTTTGAGTTAATAAAGCGTGAAGGAAAACAAAGGTATACCTCATACTCAAACCTACACAGACAGACATGGGTTATCTTTCTGTACCTACTCTGATAATTTTGTGCATTTAGTTGACGTAGGTATAAAACAGGTTTCAACCGGTAACTGGGAGGTGTACTGCATCGAACCAAATTGGAGAGAGGCGTGTTTGGCGATTTGGTAGCCACAGAAAATGTGAATCAGAAAGCTAGTCGTCATAGTATTCAACTCCAAAAACATTTATTTTTATTAGTAAACAATTTTTATGATGTATAAAGAGATTATCGCAATGCAATTACGATCCGTCGCAAGTTGTTAATGAACTGGTGGATATCAATTAAATTTTGTTTCCGATTTCTTCCCATCCAATTATATATTTGACGCTAAAATTAATCGGCCTGTAATAGTGAAGTGAGATAGGCACTACACTAGTAGTAAGTTAGATAGGTAGGTACATCAAACAACATCGCTTTCTGAAGTACAGAATTCATAATTATATTAGATATTTTCTCTTAAAGTCTTTATGGGAAGGCGTGAAATAGACCCTTATTTTTTTTAGATATTCCTCCTTTTACTTATACTTTGCCGACTCAGCAACTCAAAGATGATCTTGAATTCCGATTCTGCTATTTTCCCGTTTCTTTCCTGTTGCCAGTGTTTTTTTTTTTTTATTTCTTCAGCAGGTAGCCACTAATTAACAAAGCCCCTCAACATGTTGAGTGAGCGTTACGATCGGACGATAAGAAGCGGGTATTCTGTTCCTACTTATTATGTGGTCGACGACCAGCCTCACTTTCTACCTGCCAGTATGGGCAGGTGGAATTTTCGCGCCATATCCAAATGTCACATCGATGCACTGTTACAAATAATTCAAATGCTTTCGATGGAACGCTCGGAAAGTTCGTTAAGTTTTTTATTGGCAGTTTCAGGTTGGCCTAAGGTCAACTGTTAAGAATTAAAAAAAAGGTTAAAACTAAGTCCACTGCCTAAATTAAGACAAAACTAAATAACTATGTTAAAGCCGTCGAGAGAGAATTAAATTAACACATATGGAAAGAAAAAACGTTTATTTGCTCAACTACAACAAAGGGTAGTAGGTACCTACCCTACTGCAAGATCTGAATACATAACCTACCCCTATGAATTTTTATCTCCAGGTCCAAACCGGGATGGATGAGGGTTTGCTAAACGACCTTCTAGAATGTTCCGTCTGCTTGGAGCGGCTCGACACCTCTTCGCGGGTGTTGCCGTGCCAACACACCTTCTGTCTCAAATGTTTAAAGGTAAGACTTCTAAGTTATAGTCGATATCAATAAGTGACGTTATTAATAAAGACTATGAGAAATAAGAACTAAGATCCCAACATGATCTTCCTCCGAAACTTCCCTACAAATGTCTGATGACGACCCTAAATTAGCATCCTATAGTGTCGCCCTTGAAAAAAGTCCATCATTTCTTCGCGATAAACTAAACTAAATTAAATGAAATATATTAGGACAAATCACACAGATTGAGCTAGCCCCAAAGTAAGTTCGAGACTTGTGTTAAGGGATACTAACTCAACGATACTATATTTTATAACATTATACATACATATTAGATAAACATCCATGACCCGGGCTAATCAGCAAAAGATCATTTTCCATTATGACCCGACCGGGGATCGAACCCGGGACCTCTCGGTTCAGAGGCAATCGAGGTCGTCGTTAACATGCATGTTTTGACCTTACAGTTTGGAATGTTGTACACATTTGGTCATATTTACAAAATGAGAGTGCTCAATCCGATAGATAAATTTACGACATATAGGTAGGCCTTTTGGTTTTGTAATATCAATTTTACATAACTTTCCTTTCACATTTTCAATAGGTTTAAACTCGAGTTTTTGCAAATGTTTTTGCAAAAAAAGCCGAGATATCATGAAATAAGGAATTTTGTTTAAAAATAGACCTTTGCCCAATTTTAATGAGACAAACACCACGCGGCTAGACTTCGTATTGAGTACCTACGCAAATACCACGTGATGTTATAACAAATTGATTTCCCGAAAGGATTATGTCATGTAATACAAAGACATGTTGTTATAGCGCGTCTTCATTTGAACAGATTATTTATACTTCATTTGAATATATATATATATGTGGGGAATAGCTAAGCCGTGACCGACATACAGGCCTGACGATGAGAATGAAAATAGTGCATTTTACAGCTAAATAGGACAACATAAACAACGCTGGATGGACAGACAGGGAAGACTGTGCTAGTTTAGTATCTATATATTAAAAGCGGTGGTGGTCAAGTGGTTAAGACGTGGCTTGTGATAGGAAGGTCCCAGGTTCGTATCCTACTCTTGCCACATGAGTTTGTATACCAATGTGACTCATGTATAGTAGTTTTTATACCACTTGCTTCTGGTGAAGGAAACATCGTGAGGAAATCTTCAAACTGTTTGATAGTTTAAGTTTTCACTAGTGTGTATGCGATTACTTGCCGCTAGACGTGATAGGTAGTCGTAAAGTCATGCCAGATGCCTTTAGGCAACTTGAATATAATCTGACACCAGTGTTAGTAATTAACACACTCGAAAAGAAGAATCCGTTTTGATAAATGCTTACAAGACGAGAGTTGCACACGCTCACATTCCACAATGCTGTTGAGATTTCGAAAATGAAAAAAGGTAGTTATGTAGCTGGCAGTTTTCCAAATTATCAGTAACCGTTGCCCCACGCTCCGCCCGCTGCCTATGTTTGATGTCGGTCATTAACTATATATCTATGCCAAATTTAACCAAAATCAAAGTTTTTGTAGATTAAACTCAATTAATATTGAAATCACGTTTAGATCAGCCAACTCTGCTCCAGTACACATATCTATATTCGTTACATCACTGCTGACAAAATAAACACACAGTTTGTCTGTCTGTACGTATACGATCAAAGTTGGTAGCGTTGAGTCGCGGAGGTTACAAAATATTATTTAGTGTGTCTTGGGAGCGTCTGCTTTTGTTATGTTTACCCGGCTTAGCCAAGTGGAGGGTAATGAGTTTAGCACTCTAGCTTGTATCGTACATGTATTTACGGGTGTTATAAAGTAGATGTTATGAATGTGGTTGTATTCTTTTCGTTGATAGATATTTTCGACGAAATATATTCTTATTGATTGAAACTGTATCCTAGTCTCTTACGAATTTTAACAGTTGTAGTTTGAGAGGTACAAATTGACGAATTATGATTAATTACGAATAGAATTCGAACCTGGGTCGCAAGGAGCGCGAGAAGCAGGACGAAGCCAAGCTCGCCCGTAGGTGACCAATCTCCGGCACACAGATATCTGGCACTCTCTGGTCAAAATTCATAAAGTTGTAAAAGTAACTTATTGAACTCTTTAAATTATATGAGATATTTTTGGGTAGTGTTACACATACGGCATTACACTATCCAGCATTAACAGGCCCTTTTCTGTCGTAAATAACCACTGGATTCCGGGCTTGAGTCATCAGTGAGTCTGGTACTTATGAGTCTCATTGAAGTCGACGATTTAGGAGCACTTACAAATGATAACGGGATATTGATTGGCTACGAAAGGCGCCTATCTGACTTAATATGACTCTTCATTTAATTACGCAGTTCTTAGTTTATTTTTAGATAACATCCGTGGCGTAGTGGTAACCATGCCCGTCCGCTATCTGAGGGCCCTGGGTTCTATTGCAAGCGCGGGCAAATCCCGATATTTCCATAGTTGCGAATTTTCTGGTACGCATCTAGTCCCATCCCAACTTCCCAACTATAATATTATGTAATAGTTTTTTTAGTTAAAGTAAATTAAATGACTTTATCTGCTCAACCAATCTTGAAATTTCTTTTACATACATATATAGTTATTACAGAGTACAGAAAAGAGATGTGAAAAGGGAGGAAATAAAAAATAGACTACTCTTCTGCCTGTCAGCCATTACATACACAAGGACACACCAAAGTAGCCTTATACAAAGTCGCGAATAGTAATGTGCCAGTCACCATAGGCAACAACGGCCAGGGAAATATATACGGAGATTGACATACTACTTGGCTACTTTTCATTCATAAAAAGTGCGTGTCCCGTGGAAAATTCACGTGGGCGAAGCCGCGGATAGTGTTATAAAGATTGGTTTCCACACCATTAAGACGACCCAAACCCTAGGAATGCACGTACAGGGTACCTACATGCATTTGTAGTGGGGCATCAAGCTAGTTACTACTTTAGTTATGAACCTGCTCACGCTGTCAAACTGTCATTCAAATCGGTGACTCAACCATTGTCATAAATCTAAAGTGTACATACGCGATAACAGACGAAATGGGTTCACTACGAGAATAGACCTCTCGAAGATTTTAATTGTAGATTGTACACTTATATGTGTTTTTGATCGAAATATGTGTTTTCTTGCCTTGTAAACAAATCTATTGAAGAAAAATATCTGTATACAAAAACTGTAAAATTCAAAAAATGTGGCAGGAACCAAAATCGAATTAAGCATTTTCTTCCAAGTTCTGTGTTTATACCGGAATATGTGAATATGAAAATGTAAATTATTATATGGTACACATTACTACACATAAATGATTTATTACATGTAATGTACTCGTACATATTTTTCAATAATAAAATGTAAGGAATAAATTAAAAGAATATATTAAAATATCACATGTGACTTGAGTGGGACATATCCGTCAGGGAGTAATGTATCCGGTCGGGAACACACGACGCCACAACTTGTTTTTTTTTTACTCTTGCCTGTGTATCGTCTATATAAAAATGTATAAAAACGTTTCTCTGCCTTTGACATGACGCATCTTTTAAATAAGTTAGACTAAATTTTAATTTTTCTTTGGAAAGATGAGACTCTCTCGATATTTCGCAAATATGCAATTTTATTTTAAGCCGCCTATTTCTATATTCTTCGTTATTTCTCTACAGGCCCATAGCATAGCCTTTCCCCCAGTTTGTGTATTTGTAACTTTTACTTTTAGTAAAATGGGAAATTCACTGAAACTAAAAGTTAAAAATTGGGAACAGTGCTTATTCAACTACAATTTTTGCTTTTTAAACAAAATCAACTTTCGCGTATGAAATAATGTTATGTAGTTGGGATTTAAAAAGAAAACACAAATGTTGTTATCATATCAGTTTAGTTTAGATAATGCTCTGTGTTAATATCTCGTAAGATGCAGCGGAAGTTGATGGTTGAGATAAAATTCAACGTGCACTTGACAATAATGTTATGATTTATTTAAATGTAAAAGTGTAAGAAAGATTGTCATAATAAATGTCTGTAAAAATGTTATGATTTGATCACAAATGTGTGATGATGAGAAATTCGTCACGTATTTAACGTGATCACCTTAGTTTTTGAACTAAAAAAAACGATTACCAATTCCATGACAACGTTTTGTCTCATGTCATTTGGCAATTTGACTTCGATAGATTATAAAGGTTTTTTCTGGGTTATGGCTCCATCGCTACAAATAAATCAGTTAAATTGATAGTTTCACGACAGTTTACAGTCTCGCGAGATGGATCACAAAGGAATGATTTACAATATTACGCTTACATAAAAAATTTGAACTTTCTGCTATATGGGACCTTTAGAGAAATAATGATTATGTCTTGGAATCGAAACAAAAGTTCCGCGTGACCGCTCATTCGCCGGGAAACGGTGCGTCAATTGGACAAGAGTTTTCTCACTGTTACACCGGAACGCCGGTCCGGCGATGCGTTTCCGTTTTGTACCTATAATGTTACATTATGACATTTCGTAATATTAAAAACAGCATTAGCCACATCCCGTAACGAATCGAGCAGAAATAGATTTCGTTTTTCAACATGTGCCTCGTATATATTTTTATTAATTTTAACCCACAGGATTATACATAGACCCGACCCGTTTGTATCCGGCGATTCCCATAATTCCTTTTTTCCAATTAAAAGACGTTTTGGTTCGACTTCAGTCACATCTATTAAGTTTAAACATGCTTTACATGTAAATTTTTATGTGACCAACATATGCTACGTACGTGCTCATTATGTACAACAATACTTTTACTGAATAAAGTTTTAAAGCATTTAGCACCCACGAAATATTCGATCATCAAGTACGCCGACATTTTATATCCAATACACTCTTAGAATCAATTATGCCTTGAGGGCCCTTTGAAATAACTGATATGACCTCTGCTTCAATTGTTTGACGCCTACTATCTCGTGAGGGATTTAAACTCGAATGTAAAACTGGATATGTTGTCCTTTGGGGTCACTTCCAAAAATATTATTCATCGGTGATCCCGACTAATATTATAAATGCGAAAGTAAGTTTGTTACCTCTTCACACATTATCTACTGGACCGATTGTTATGAAATTTGGTACACGGGTAAAAAATAACACATAGGGTACTTTTTATCCCGAAATTCCCACGGGAGCGGAGCCCCGGAGCGCAGCCAGTTGAGATATAATCTCATGTGGCACGAGTAGTATTTGAACCTCGGACCGGTTCAAATTCTACTCATTTATCAAACGACCATCACCGCTTTATACTTACAACGAAGCAAAAACGCCGCATTTCTATTGCTCTAATTAAAAGTTAGAAGTTAAAATACGTGGGGCTGAGGCAGACGAATGGTAAGCTTCGCCACTTTCCGAACGGAAAACAAAACGCCCCGCCCCTTTACGTGACGTCTACGCACGCACTTCATTGTAGGTGCATATTGATACACTGGGTCCTTCGCTATATTTGGCCCGTGATAAATACTACTGAAAGTACACAACCTTGTAAGAAAGTTGATTACTTCTTGCGAGTAGACAGCAGCCCTCAATTTTGTGGTTTGGTTGGAAACGCACAACAGACTTCAGGGTGTGTCGGTTGATTGAACGTAGGTACATTGAGCTGGTCGCTATATTATACCTATTCTGATGTCATTTCCATTGCTGTCTATTAGTGATTCTTAGAATTTGTAAGTTAAGAATAATTTAACCCATAAAATTACACCATTAATATTATATGGGAATACTAACGATTCTGGGAATTAATCGATATTCGATATCGGCCATTGATTGCGATTCTCGAGTCGCATTCTGAAGCATTGTTGTCGAGTATTGCGTCAGGGTTGATTCTTAATTGTTATTTGTATGTTAGTGCATCTTATTATTGTTTTTACGTTTGTTTATTTACAAGCTTTTATTTAACTTCCAATGTTCAGTTCAAATTTCGTTGCAAGATTCCACATCTTGCAACGAAATTTTGAAGCAGATTTATCTTCAAACAATTTAGCTGAAATTTATTTAACTACGTTAGTTTGGATGACAATGCATTATTATTAAATGCATGTCCTAGGTGATGCACTCAGGATTGGCTCCCCAAAGGTTCACTGCACGGACGTTATTTTTTTTTGTACATACCATAGATAAATAAATATAATAATTTTATCTATGGTGCATACCTATTCTCTTTCACACTATGTTGTCACGCCTAGTGTACATATTTTCCTTCACACATCATAACATATCTCTAATAGTTGCATAGATCCCATGAGAGAATCATTCTAATCTAATCAATTTAAATATTTTAACGTAGCTAGTTAATTTTAATCAATTCTAATTAGATAGTTTGTATGTTTATAAACTTGATGTTTATAATTGACAAGACTCGACATATTGAGCAATTGTGTGGTACAGTCAACAGCACATCAGTAACCAAATCATTAGGGTAACTAACCCCTGCTGGGGGATTAAGTATGTAAACCGCAAATCAAACATGACACAATATGGATACAACACATGCCCATTAAAACCCAAGATTATATATTTTGTGTGGGATGGTACCATTGCTATCCACATACATATAGTTAACTAGCAGCCCGTCCCGGCTTTGCTCGAGTAAAAACATAGCAAATTATATACCTAGCGAATTTTGAGATAAAATATAGCCTATAGCAATTTTGGATAATGTACCTTTCTAATGGTGAAAGAATTTTTGAAATCGGTTCGGGAGTTTTGAATATTACCCGCCTCAAACAAAACATACAAAGTCACAAACTCACAAACGTAAGCATCTGTGAGTTTGTGACTTTGTATGTTTACCTCAGTATAATAATAATATATAATAATAATAATAGTATAGACTAGATGTTGCTCGGGGCTTCGCTCCCGTGGGAATATTGAGATAAAATATAGCCTATAGCAATCTTGGATAATGTACCTTTCTAATAATGAAAAAATTTTTGAAATCAGTTTTGTACTTTCGGAGATTTCCCGCCTCAAACATGAAAACTCACTACAAACTCACAAACGCTTACCTTTTTATAATAATAATATAGATAATACATATCTTGTTCGACAGCTAGGGCCCGAAGGATAACAATTTAGAAGACATGCAAAATTGAAAATATTCTGCCTATGACCGTTAGTGACTCATTCGTTCGGTCAGACAAACTCGTTTCAACAGAATGCGAGCGTGCACAGGTATTCGTTTAGGGCTCACGTGCATACTCTAGACTGCGCTAGTAATAACTGTTATGTAATCGACTGTTTCGTCTATATCGATGTGGTTTTGTTATAAAAACGTAACTTTTCCTTGATTCGGTCGAGTAAAGTTAATACACTACATCCTTTGATTCGGCTGCTTTGTAAGTTTAAATGTGTATGGATCAAGTTTTTGTTTCAAAAGTAGCCTCAGTGGCGCAGTGGTAAAGTGCTTGCCTCTGAACCGAGAGGTCCCGGGTTCGATCCCCGGTCGGGTCATGATGGAAAATGATCTTTTTCTGATTGGCCCGGGTCTTGGATGTTTATCTATATATGTATATATTATAAAATATAGTATCGTTGAGTTAGTATCCCATAACACAAGTCTAGAACTTACTTTGGGGCTAGCTCAATCTGTGTAATTTGTCCTAATATATTTATTTAAATATATTTATTTAGCTTATCTGGAGCCCACAGGCTGAAAAAGACACCATCCTAAAATAGCAACTGCTAAAAACGACAACATCCTCAAACGACTACTATCAAAAATTATAACTTTCAAAAACGGCCGAAACTTCCAAGAAAATGGAAAGATAACATTTTAAAATCGATAAGTTTTTATACTTTGCTAATTTCGTCAACATGTTTACAGAAGGCCTGCCACGAAACATGCAAACGCATAGCACGTTACTGACATCCACATGTCTGTCTCTTTTTCCCAAAAAGAGAGAATGTGGACGCAATCACGTGCTACGTGTATTATATTTCATGGTAGCCCCCTAGAAATGTATCCGCAACATGCTTCGTTAAAATATCGACTTGTTTCTAATTTTATTCTAATGATGACAGAAATAGCACAAGGCTTGGGGACTTTATTCTCAATGTAATTAATTTTTTTTTTCGTATTTATCGGACAGTTTAGACCTGTTTAAGATTCGCTTCATTACATATTTGTTGCCGCCAAAAACATTTAATCTTCGAAATGAATGTAAAATTAAATATAAACGGTCTTAATGAATATCAATATTTTTGCTCTTGTCACAAGTTGTTATAGCAGTAATGAAAATATTGAAACGAGATAATACACTGGATTGTATATAATGACCAAGAGTTCAATAAAGTGGTTGGCCCCCAACTGTGAAAAGATCGCTTTGATTCCGAGACTCTTTAGACAATTTGGGTATTAAGTATTTTTTTTAATAACTTAAGAAAATAAATTTAAACTCGCTCGATTTCAATCACAATTAAAATCAGAGTCGAAGCATTTTTTATACTAACAAACAGGCCAATTGGCATGCGGCCCCACCTGATGGTACGTGGTCACCACAACCTATCAATATTCAGAAATTAATCCTTTTACAGACGTTTTATCGCATCAATTGTATTCTATTACAAAAAATACTTTTATTTTTCTAAAAAAGCTACAAACTACTCCCTAATAAGCTCAATTCAATTCTGTGCCCAATTCATACAAAATTACTTTGAAATATATACAATTACCATCGATTCGCATGGCGATTCTGCGTTGTAAATAGAAGAATGTCCGGAAGACACATTATGAAATAGGCCCCGATTAAACAAAACAATTCAAAGTTATTTAAACCACCATTGAGGCGTGTACGGTTCCCGTCCTAGAGTAGGACCACTCACCTTGGCAGTATTGGATGATGAGGGAAAGGTAACCCTCTCTAAGTTTAGCGTTTTTCCGGTTTCTTAGCGTCGGAGCCCAGGGTGCTCTTATTTACTTCAACGTCAAGCAAGTCATTTTTGAATTCGCCCTACTGACTGCCAGACCTGGCTAGAACGTCATGAACGACTTTGTTTCCTACGTAACTTGCCGGTTTACTCAAGAGATGGTCGTACTAGCTTAGCTGGAGTTTATCTGCTGGGAGAAAGTTAACCTGATGGTTAACTTTCTCCCAGCAGATAAACTTCAGCTATAACTGTGAGGCAAATTTGTCTGACAACTAGGAATGCCGATGATGAAGTGGAGACGAAAAAGTAGGACCCTGGGCTCCGACGCTCAATGGCTGCGGAAGAAACCGGAAGAACGCTCCCATGAGAGACGAGGTTGTGAGGCAAATTGACCTTGCCATGAGATAAGATTATGAAACTACAAGAGAGACGACAGGTGCCTGTTCCCTGTTGGAGACAGTTCAATAACCCAGTGCCCCCAGCTGAGCGCACGCCATTCGGAATCTAAACGTATAGAGATTATGTCAGATACATAATTCTGTCGCCGCCACAGAAACCTAAGTTAAATAAAACTAGTTTTTTTTTAGCCCACAGTTCCGAACACGGGAGGCCTATGTTTATTAGGATTATTAATCGTATCTGTTCCAAATTTAATCAAAATCGGCGCAGCGGTTTAGCCTTAAAATCGTGACAGACAGACTTTCGCATTTATAATACTAAGTAACTGTGGTTGGAAACAAGGAGGCTTTTGCCCAGCTGTAGGACCTGAGAGCTACATTTAAAAAATACTAACAAAGCTACAAGCTACCTTGTAGGTACCGATTTTTTATTTATTTTCACTCAAAAACTAATTAGATCAAAAATACAAACACGAACAATAAAAAAAAACAGTCCACAAGGTAGGTACCCTTGCCCGTGGAATGTCACAAATACAAATGTAGCCAAGTAGTGTGACGTTCTAACGTGGTATTGATTACTGATTGTCCCACTTACTGCGCGACTTATTTTAAGCGTTGGAGTCGAAGTTAGTGTGCTACTTACACGGTCGTCTGCAGCTTGTTTGTGCTAATTTTTTTACAATATCCTAACTATCCCAACTAATGTTATAAATGCGAAAGTAAGTTTGTTTGTTACCTCTTCACGCTCTATGTACTCCACCAATCTTCTTGAAATTTTGCATACATGTAGTTTGAAGTATGAAGAATAGGGTACCTTACATCCCGAATAATTAACGCGGGCCAAGCCGCGGGCAGAATATAGTACTCAATATACCGCTGACAAAAGGAAACCTAGAACGAAGAACTCATATCGACGTTCCATATTAAGTCCGATCAGCTGATCGGCCATTTTGTATCGGAGAACTAAAACTGTTATCAATTTTGACTTACAATTCTTTTGGAAACCTTTGTTTTGGTTGAATGAATTTCATAATTTCGTAATCCGTTTCTACTGAATAAAGTGCAGTTATAAAAATATTAACTTTATGATAAAGATAAGAGAGACTTCTCTATCGCTGTTTCATGCAGAGTTGTGATCTCTATAAAAAACTTATATCATGTTAAAGCGAAAAAAGTATCTATATATACTAATACTATAGTGTTAAAGCGAAAAAAGTATCTATATATACTAATACTATAGTTCTTGTCTGTATGTTCGCTTTCATAACATAATGCTAGAATGATAAATATCAGTGAACGGCTAAAAAACATCCATCCAAACATTCTCATAAACTTTCAACAGTGTATAATGATTGAAAAGTAAGATCAATAGGATCGCCATAATGATTAATCAAGTACGTAGAAAATACAAAGAACTAATGCTAGTTCAAATATTTTCTTTCTCTTTTTATTTGTGATCTTTTCTCGTTTGTGACATGTCATGTCACGTTCAGCTGACCTGCTATTATGCTTGAAATAGCCCGACCTTAGCTTGCACCCTGTTTATTTTGGTGCACTATTCGAGGGGATGTTGCATAGATAAATAAACTATATATTACTAGGCTTGCCGGATCCAAGCTTATCATTTCCTGGATGCCTGGGGCCACGAACGAAGTCAGTTTTGGTGTCCGATCGATCAGAGTTTAAACTGCCTAGAACCGTTGCAAATGAATATTATTTTTTACTTTCTCTTAAACAGTTCGACATAGATGTAATTACATCGTTTATATTTGGCTTGGTTTGACTAATGATTAAAAATTAAACGAGGTTTTCACAAAAGTGAACACAAGCTAGTGAAGTGAAATTACTGGACACGGGACGCAATATTCCGGAACTTTCTTTTAACTCTTGAAGGTTGCGACAGTAAAAATATTATTATCATCTCTTGGCCAGCATCGATGTAGCTTCATGATTTTGATCCAGTACCCTCTGTTTCTATAAATTCTACGTTGTAAGAGTTAAAGATTGTTAATGTAATTATTTCCTATGTGCAAAATGAAGTCAAGGTTGATATATATTTCCATAATTCTGCAGAGATATCGTAACCTTAAAAAGACTACGTAAATCTGCCGTATCTATTACCTTGAGCCGAAACCAATGATCGAGATACGATAAGTTATGTAGTCTAGATATACTTCTAGAGATACTGGAAGATTGGAAGATTACTAATAATTGTCTTACATTATTTTACGCGTCATTTCTTTTATCATTTAGTTAAAAAAAAAAAAAACTATCGCTTCCCAAAAGCTAGTACCTATTTGTCAATTCCCGGACAGCAAAGTGAAGTTACTGAACACGGTACAAGAGGTAAAATTCCGGAACAATCCCGGATTTCCCGGCCCTATGGCAACCCTAATCCCGCGATTTCCGCGAGAAATCTCTCAAAAATCGTTTCACTACATTTTATTGTGCAGCGAGGAGTTCTGATTTACATTATTAGTGATTCCAACTTGAAGACATCAATCTCGAACTGAGATAAAGCTGAGTCAGCGCTTGAGACAGTTGAAGCCGGCTTGACACGGAATCGCTTTTAGTGCTGACTCAGCGCTTTAAGCTTTACTTCTGGTGATACCGCTTAGTCTTTGCTAATTAATTCAATGTTTATATTTAGAGGCTCTCTCCGTTAATGGAACATTGACCCGGTCCCGGTGAAACGGGACACACTTTGTTCTTCTCCCAGAAGAAACTACTTTTTTTAGCGGCTTATTATTTGAAAGTACACTTTTAATGAAAAGTCGAAACTTTGATCTATAGAGGACGTATTTGTCGCGTTATATATTATAAAATGAAGTTCTCCTATCGCGTGTCTGTACGGACGCGATAAACTCAAAAACTATCGGACGGATTTTTATACGGTTTTCACCAACAGATAAACGATTCCTAAGGAAGGTTTAGGTGTATGATTTATAATGCTTTTACCCAAGCGAAGCCGGAACGGCACGCTAGTATACATATATGTATGTATTTTTTCTTATCGTATTAATAAATTGAGTTCACACAAACGCTCAATTAATGCACTATAAAAATTGCCTTTAATTAAAAGCATTGTGTATTAACGTAGGCTCGCTTAGTCATTGTTTCATTTTAAAAATAAAAATTGAATCATTGTTAGGATCATCATTAAACATTAGTCATTTTGTGAAATAACTATGCGTGGGAATGCCCTAAGCCCTATCAAATCATTAAGGATATAAATTACTTCAAATATAAGTTTATCAATAAAATTAATTCATATCAGCTAAACAAGCGATGCATAGTATCGTGATATGTAATTTTGACGATTTGACGTTGACTTACGATAATTTTGATGAAACATTTGTAAAAATATTTGAGTATAGTTCTCCCGTGGATGTCGTACGAGGCGATACGTTCCGCACGTTCCCGAACGCAATCGGGATGAGGAAGATAAATATTTCTCAATATTTACATTCCAAAATGCATTATGCAAATTCACACACCACTGCTGTGCTGCTGACCCATTTTTTTACAAGTCTACAGACCTGCGATTGTTTCGTCTACGACAGGTACATACATACAGGTTAGGTTTGGATTTAGCAGCAGGTAGGCACAAAATCCCACATCTAAATTTGGGTTTTTGTGCCCACCTGCTGCTAAATGGGTTATGGAGATCTTTTGTTCAAGTACTCGTTGTTTGTTTGGCTGCCTACACTTTTACACAAGTTTTATTGGGACCACTCTTATGATCGTTTGAGCTATATAACAAGAGTAAAACATTTTTGTGTATGACTATGTCAGCGGTATCCGAACGTAATTCTGATTTTGATACAACAAGATCGGGAAGCGCCGATGCAATCATTATTACAAATATGAGTACATTATCGTGAAAACGTGTAAAGTATTCAAGTACTTTCCTAGTGAATACAATATTTTATGTAGTTCCATCTGTCACCGTGTCTTAAACAAATCTTAGCAAGTTAACTTCACGTTTAATATTGAGTATGAACATGTGAAGTCCGTCAAGAAAGTCATGAAAATTAAATGAGGGCGCCGTCTTCTGTTGGCTGGCAACACTGAGCGGTTGTCAACCATTCTTGACCATTCTAAATAAATTAGTTTACAATCAGTTTACCTCATTTTCTTTACATCTGTATGTGACAATGACACGGGACCGAACTAATGATATAGCCGGACTTTGTTATAAACTTTCACGAATAAAGTTGTATTAAAATATGTTATTAGCAAAGATCGGATATTGTAGTGCTAATTTATCTAAACTTCGACGTAGCAGTAACATAGAGAAGATAATACCACCTCTAAAATATAAAATACTTTTCTATGTTATTACTACGTCGAAGTTTAGGAAAATATGCACTAGAATATCCGTACTCTAGTTATTAGTTAGTCTTATATAAAAAAATAACTTGTAAATATTAATTCCAGGTGATAGTTGAGTCGCACAAGGAGCTGCGATGTCCGGAGTGCAGGATCCTGGTGGAGGTGAAGCTGGAGGAGCTGCCTCCCAACGTGCTGCTAATGAGGATCCTCGAGGGCATGAACAACTCTGCGCCCAGGAAGACCGCCGCTGGCCAGCGCTCGCAGAGGCCGCATCTCATGGTCAGTATACTTTTCAGGTGATTGTTGCGTCACACGGGGAGCTGTTCCAAGTTCAGAACCCACGGTGTGCAACTAATCCGTATTTTTTATTTTCATTTACATTAATAGCTTATTAATTACAAGTTGCGCCCCGGGGCCTCGCTCCGTGGGAATTTCGGGATAAAAAGTACCCTATGTATTATTCCTGGTTGTATAATATTCTACTCTTGTAACAAATTTCATAACGATCGTTCCAGTAGATTTTGCACAAAAGTATTTGCTCCAGTAGATTTTAACAATTATAAATACAAACATACATACTTTGACGACCTCGGTGGCGCAGTGGTAAGATTCTTGCCATTGAACCGAGAGGTCTCGGGTTCGATCCCCGGTCGGGTCATGATGGAAAATGATCTTTTTCTGATTGGCCCGGGTCTTGGATGTTTATCTATATATGTATTTATTACAAAATATAGTATCGTTGAGTTAATATCCCATAACACAAGTCTCAAACTTACTTTGGGGCTAGCTCAATCTGTGTGATTTGTCCTAATATATTTATTTATTTATACATACAAACATCCTCACAAACTTTTGCATTTATAATATTAATAGGATTTCCAGCGCAAGCATCAGACGGGTAATCGATCCTCCCATTCAGGGACCATTTTACCCACCTATTCAATCAATAAGCTTGACTAAACGTGGCCTTGGTCTATGTCTAGCATCATAAGGGATTGATACTTTAGAAAGAAAGAAAACATTTATTTGCCAAAAACATGAGTACAAATAGTCAAAATGAATTAGACCTACACGTTTTACCGAATATAGGTATGCAAATATAAATAAATAAAGAGGAGCATGCTATCTACTACAAATCCAAAACAAAAAAGAATTATAATGTACTTATACTAGCCCTAAATTCCATCCGAGTCTATCATTAAAGAAATCATTTAAAGTATAATAACATTTATCAGTTAATAAAGACTTGAGGTGCTTTTTAAATAGATTTTATTTGTGTAAATCTCAAAATCTATTATTTCATGCAAATTTTATAATGTTTACAGACGCCAACCGCGCAGGCGCGTGCTGACGGCAAGCAGTTACCGCCATACGGCCGCGCGTTATACGACTACAACTCCAAGGAACCAGGGTGAGTTAGCTAGATTGATATATCAACTCTTTATTGCACCATTTACAGAATGCATATAATAAGTGTTTTGGGGACATTACGTAGCTTGTATGAAAACTTTTATTTAACGCAATGAAAAACCAGCAATCTGTACCGAATTCGCCATAGATCGGCGAATTGTTTCGAGATATTGTATTCGTATAGCCGGCATTAGATCTTGGTCCACTGAATAAAATTAAATGAATCTTTGAATTGCATTGAATAAGGTCTAGATTAGGAAACTGTAAAATGATCGCAAAGGCGGACTTATCACTAATGGGACATTTTCAAACCAACCAATATTTAATATTTAACAAGCAATATCGTTGGCATATTTAGTTAGCTGTCTCGCCATTAGATTTGGTGTGAAGTGCACCCACAATTTTTTTTTATGTTTTCGATGGCGATTGACAAATCATTCAGAAATTACACATTCATTCACAGTTTCACGTCATATCCTAAATTAAATAATGTTTTTCAAAGATGCAAGCTACGTTCTCGCAGAATCTCGTGCTAGCCCCACTAGATCTATGGGTCGATTTTTTTTTGGTGATGCCTTTGCGCCTAGTAAATATGTATCGGTGATATTCACCGATACATATTTACTAGGCACTACATACTTTGAGCAGGCACAAAGACAGCCAGATGTTATGCCAAAATACATAAGCCTGTTTGGTAGTAGCATCCATATACTCTTATAGAAAATTACTTCACGTATATTAAATATGTTAAAGGATCAAATCAAGCTGACCAAATACCGTGAAGTAGTCCATTTAAACATGCTTCTACTGTGAATAAGTACAGTTTTGTTAAACCCTTATTCTTACATTCAATTGCTTCTCTTAGTCACCGGGATGTGGGCTGAAAGGCCAAGAATGTTTGCGATTACCCACACGGTGGTGTCCAATTACTTGTTCTGTGTAGTTGCGCAAGTTTTCGTGTCGCCATCGACAAAATTTATATAGAAAACGTAGAAAGGATTATATTGATTTTCCATACAATTTTAATTATATTTTTTAACGTTTTCGATACGATATATACGTTCCAGCAAAAGCTAATGTTATTTATTCATAGAATTTCAAAGCTACATTATTGCCTATAGATGTATTTCGGTACATGATTTTGTTTAAATTTTCATGTGGTTTTGTTTATTCTTTTAATCATTATCACTTTCATCCCTAAATAATATAAAAGTATAAAAGTCAGACAAAGGATTTTGATGCAGTTTTCACTGTTATTTAGACAACGTATACCCGAAGGTATCAAGTTGTACGACATGCGCGGACGACGATCATTGTTTTATAATGTTTATACTATGTAAAATTGATACTTTTTGAAAGCATTTTTCAAAAGACTCTTATTTTTACAGGGACTTGTCTTTTAAGAAAGGAGAGACGGTGTTGTTGCAAAAGAAATTGGATCCGTTCTGGTACCAGGGGGAGTGTTCCGGCAGGACTGGAATGTTCCCTATCACCTATGTCCAGGTACCTTGGAAATGTAATAAAACATTAGCTACATAAATTATATTAACGGGACTCTTATAGATTCGTCATGTGTGTCTGTCTGTCCGTCCGTATGTTTATTTAATGCTGACGTTTAAACGACCTTGTAGTCGTAAGATTGTAAGATTCGTGCTAAGTACCGTTAATATAATTTATCCAGTTATGTATTCAAAGCGAGAAAGTTTAAAAAACACTAAAACATTAGCTTCTAACCCGTTACTTTGGAGCTTCTGCTTCGCTCCCAAAAAAAATTACCTTACCTCATGGTTCACTCAGTTCATTGGTGAATGGCTCACGGAAATGTAGTGTTTTCGCAATTCACCACAAACAAGGACGTACAGATTAAGTCCCTGGGCTGTTTTGATGCAATTAGGAATAGATGTGGTTGTTACGTCTTCTCACGGAGGTAGCAGTAAATCAGCGGTAATTCCTCGGGGCAACTTTGTGTTCAAGCTGGGTTTCTGCTTTTGTGCTATTAAGCACACATTCAAATATTTTATTCAGAAATTAGACCTTCACAGGCACTTTTTCACGTCAATTTTTATATTAAATAGTTATTTTTCACATGCTACAAACTACTGGTATTTAGGAACGACCACTGCTGAGAAGAATTGCCGAAAGAAACTTATTTGAACAGTGTTGGTCCCTATCATGCCAGAAGGGCTTACCATTGTTGTTTCTTACATTTTTTTTCTAATAATATATCAAATACTTATACATGCTTAGGTTTAAGATTAGTTAATTAGTACATCATGCTTAGTTTTAAGTTTATAATTTTTTTTGTATAACATATGTTACAGGAGAACAATATATTTTTATCTACGTAAGTATATGTATATGGATAGTAATTGTCTTGACGTCACACATGGGTAACCGCGGACAAGCGGAGCTGCATGCAACAGCTAGTTGATAATAAAATTTATGAAATTTGGAATTGTTATTCAATTTAAAATAATAATTTCAGGTTGTGGTGCCGCTTCCATCTCCTACCGCGTTATGCAAAGCGCTGTACGACTTCCGAATGTCCGCGCCTGATGAAGAAGGATGTCTGGCGTTTGATAAAGGTCTTTACACTCACTACAATGTAACACTTCTATGTATTATTATTTACAAGACAGTCCACATAGTAATGAAAGTTCAAAGTCTATGACAGGACAGTCTCTGTGGATAAAGTTATGAACTTCTATAACTATACTATTATTATAAAGAGATTGTGAGTTTGTATGGTTGGGGCGGGTAATCTACGAAACTACCGAAGACAACTACATTTTATCTCAAAATTCTCACGGGAGTGAAGCCTCGGGCAACATCTAGTCTAGAATATTATTATAGTTAATTAGATCTAATGTCTCTAATAATATTCTGACTGCACACACAATCGCAACTGAAGTAGACCCGACTTCGCTCGGGTAAAAACAATAGATTATACATCTAAACCTTCCTATGGAATCTCACTATCTATTGGTGAAAACAGCATGAAAATTCGTGCAGTAGTTTTTGTGTTTATCGCGAACAGACAGACAGACGCGGCTGATCATTTGGTTTTCTACTATGTAAGAATTCAAATAAAATCTCTTAACTCGTATATGAAAGGACGACAACCATAAAAATACATGTTTTTTTTTGTAAATACACAAATAGACAACACTCTAAATCTCACAATAAAATACCAAGCTCGTATCCAATGAACATAGAATTGTATCGCAGATTCCTAAATATAATATGATTGATTTGAAGAAGTGTGGTTAAATTTAAGGCGCAATAATAACGGTCCACCGGCGCGTGGACGAGAACTGGGCCGAGGGCCGGCTGGAGCAGCGAGTGGGGATATTCCCCATCGCCTTCGTGGAGCTCAACCAGCCCGCCCGTCTCCTCATCAACAGGTGACTCAATACTGTCCTATTCGATCTGTCTTTTTGCAAATCAACTTGAATCCAAATGCAAAATACTTTATTCACCTTAGGATGGTATCCTATGAGCTTATTGACGTCAAATTTACTTAAAACTAAATGTGTTGTAGTAAGTCAAAATCGAAATCAAATCATTTATTCAGAAATTAGGCCTTAACATGCACTTTTTCACGTCATATTCTAAATTAAATGATGTTTACCAAAGCTACAAACTACTAGCATTTCGGAAAGACCACTTCTGCGAAGACTATCTAAAGACTATCCCTAGAAAAATAAGGACTTCCAAAGCGCAGGTGAAGGACTGAGAGAGACTACAAGTTTGATTCTTTTTTAAATATTACTTGATTTAGGTACGAATACTTAACCCGGTGATCGAAATTATAAGTTTCAATGAAAATTTAATCCGTTTTTTGTAAGACTGGGGCGTGGCTTCAATTCCTACTCTCGATTCCAGAATAATTTTTTCATTTCATTATTTTCAAAATTAAGTTAAAATCATATGTGACATGATTTTAACTTAATTTTGTTTTAAATTAAATATAAATAATATAACAAATTCATTTCAATACATAAGACATTTTAATAATATTTTATTTTAGTATGTAATTTTCTCTGCTTACGCACCAAATGTCTTTCCTCGGGTTTCGTCAGCGTAAAATTACCTTAAAATTTTGCAAATTCTACTGTTTTTACAACAGGTCGTCTATCTGACGTCAACCCTCACTGGGAATGCTATAATTGCCTATCAGCTGCTTAGGTTATGTGTGCCTGGATCGCTTCATACGATATTCTGCGGGGTTGGCATCATATTGCATCCAATAGAGATCTATGGAAGCAGAAAGTGAGGCCTTTGCCCAGCAGTGGGACACTCAAACAGGCTATTAAAAAAATGTCTAATACTCGTTTTTTGTGTTTTTTAACGGCAGTTTATTTGTAGTGTATTAACAAACCTCGCATATATTATTCCTAATGTAAATAATTCCTAAAGTATATATTATTATATGTATCGTTATTCCTCATGTTAAGCATATATTATTCTAAGATTCATATAATAAACCAGTATATTATCGCAACTCGGTCATTTCACTCCTCTCTCCGGCTCCCGACAGTACAATTCGATAGCGTTATCAAATAGATAAACTGCCCTTGAAAAACACAGAAATGTGGCATAAGATTTTTATCCCACGTGAGTATATCCCACGTAAGTTGGTGTGTCGCGATTGCAGCGCGCTGAGCCGGCCGGCGCCGCCGGTGCCGGAGCCCCGCGCGCTCGACCACAGGCATCACGCGCAGGTTACCACTTATATATTTCAATATCTATTCTTAAATATTAATCCTGACATTTTTTTATATTTATCATTTTATGTACACAACTTTTTAGTGTAAAAAAAAACCTTGAGTACAAAGGTACTGCTTATTTCTAAAGTAGTTAAGTCAAACCTGCCTAACTAAACCTAATGTAAATGCGAAAGTGTATTTATTTGTCGTTGCCTTTTCACTCTTTGACCGATCTTCTTTCAAGGAGGGAATGTTCTAAAACCCTAGTACAAACAGAGAAAAAATCATGTATCTAAACGGTGACTAATTGCTACTTAATTTTTCTAAAGAAGCTTTTGCAAAAGAAAATAAAAGCTTTGATTAAATATAAAATTGTTTAAAATTGTGAAGTATAAAATATATTTTTTAGTTATTTCTATTTAAATCAGTTAACTTAAACAACGGTGTCACATTTTCAATATCTTTATATTTAGTTATACCTTTATAACTAAATAATTTTCATTCCATTGCAGCATTCGCATCGCTACCAGCAAATGTCTATGTCGACCCCAACAACCGTACAAGGGAGCTACCAATCGGCAACCATGAGCCAATCTCATCCGAATTACCACCAGCCCCAAGTGGTCCCACAACCCACGGCCATATCCCACGGCGGGCTAGTCACCACCACCGCGGTCCCACGAAACATCGTGGAACCCACCAAACACTCTTTAGACCTAATCCATTTCAGCAACATGTCCCAACATATCAAAAACCAAACAAATATGGGCTTACAAAGCGTTTCAAGAATCCCAGAAAACCACGAAAGGTTAAGATCAGCAAAATACGACTCTCTTATACAAGTGGATACGACATATCAAAACGTGCGCGCGGAACATTTCCCGATATCCGTTCTGAACAACGTATCCTCGGACTCCAGCTCCAGCATGAACACGGCCTCTGCCGGCGTCAGCTGCGCCACCACGCCCAGCTCCAGCTGCGACACCAGCACGTGCGGCAGCAACGACCCCAGTCTCCCGAGTTCTCCAGACAATAACACTGAGAGGAACCAAACGGTCGTCGCCACTCAGAACAAGGAGGAAGAAACCAACGAACAGGAATCTTCACTGAACACTTCAATGGGAGTGTTGAGTTTGAATGAGAGTTCGACAGCGACCAACACTTCTTTGAATGTCAGTCTGCCGCCGGCGGAGAGTCCGAAGTTGAATGCATCGGTCGCGAGCGTTTCCTCACAAACGCAAACTGAAGGACAGGAGGCTGCAAGCAATAATGGGCCTTCTTCGTCTAAGAACTTGCGAAGTAGTGGTCCAGATTCGTTGATGACGTTTGGCCTCGGACTGCAAGCGGCGCTGTCGCCATCTCACGGCAAAGACGGGAACTATATGGCGTCGAGAGGGCATAGAGAACACCATAGAGAAAAGAGGCATAGTCTAACACCGGCCACGCATTTGCAAGGAGACCGAAGTTCACAAAACAGGTTTTTATTTTTAATATATTGGTTACTAGAATAAATCTTTTATTCATAAAAAACTTAAGCACTGATTCAAATTCTGAATCATATGTTTGACGAATGTGAGGAAATTAAGATTACAGTCTAAAGTTTTTTTTCACGTCACATCCTAAATAAAATAATATTTATCAAAGCTTAAAAACTAGCATTTCGGATCGAACACTGATAAAGAGTAGAATTTAATTTCAATATTAAAAAATTAGAAGTTCTCTCGACTGGCAACACCGCGTTTGTCAACCAATCTTGGTCAAGATTTTGGTATTGCAATAGCAAAAAATTTAGTTTGTATAAAAATGTAAATATGACGACCTCGGTGGCGCAGTGGTAAAGTGCTTGCCTCTGAATCCAAAGGTCTCGGGTTCGAGCCCCGGTCGGGTCACGATGGAAAATGATCTTTTTCTGATTGGCCCGGGTCTTGGATGTTTATCTATATAGGTATTTGTTATATAGTATCGTTAGTATCCCACAACACAAGTGTCGAACTTACTTTGGGGCTAACTCAATCTGTGTGATTTGTCCTAATATATTTATTTATCCATTTGTACTCATTATAAAGAGACTCTTTATAATTAATATCCCTTTCGTTTCAGACACTCAGCGGAGATCGTGGCCACATCGCTATTAGATCAGACTCCAGAAAGACGTCGCCGGCGCTCGAGAAGCAACGAGCGACCGTTACCGGCTGCTTACATAGCTTTATATCCCTACAAGCCTCAGAAACCGGACGAATTGGAGCTCAAGAAAGGATGTAAGTATGAATTAATATTATAAATGCGAAAGCTTGTGAGGATGTATGTGTGTATGTTTATTACTTTTTCACGCAAAGACTACTGGTCAGATTGTTATGAAATTTGGTACACGGGTAGAATATAACTTGGAAGAACATATAGGGTCGGGAGCGAAGCCTCGGGAGCTAGTAATACATAATTTAATTTCAGGTTATAAGTTAAAAACAGATGTCAGGCAACAATATGGTATCAACTAGAGCGTAGGTTTGTTCATGAACAAACCTATAGACAGACAAAGATTCTAGAAAAAATGTTTTGGTTTCTATCTCTTCTCTTGTACTAATTCAAATCATTTATTCAGAAATTAGACCTTCACAGACATTTTTTCACTTTAATTTCTCACAAGCTACAAACTACTGGCATTTCGGGACGACCACCATAATATATTTTTTTTAATATCTCCTAAAGTATAGACATAGCCCACTTTCAGTTTTATTATTTTGATAGACTAGCGTCTCGTCCCGGCTTCGTTCGGGTAGAATAATAAAAAAGTGGTCCTCATGTTACTCCTGAAGGTTTCGTCTATCTCTGTATCCAAATTACAACAAAATCGGGTGGTTTCGAGTTTATCTATTGCAAATAAAATGATAATATGAATATGATGAACCAGTAGCGGTGTATTGTGTGCCTGCGTAGTGATATACACTGTGACGGAGCGCTGCCGCGACGGCTGGTACAAGGGCTGCGGCGCGCGCTCGCAGCGCTGCGGCGTCTTCCCCGGGAACTACGTCCGCCACTGCAAGGTCAGTGTCTCCGCAGGTCCACCACGACAATACTTACAATATTTTATTTCATAAAAACATAAACTTCATCTCAACAAAAATAGAATACATTTTTTATAGTAAATTATAAAGTAGATGGTGCATAAACAACTACGCGAGCAATACCGCCGATTGCAGCTAGTAAAATATTGTTTTTGTAGTCTGTGGTCTCCCACTGCAAGGCAAAGGAATCAATGGAGAGGGATAAATAAATATATAGGGACAAATCACACAAATGGAGTTAACTCCAAGATAAGTTCGTAATTTGTGTTACGGAATAGCTACTACGGGAATGCTACTATTTGTCAGCAGTAAAGTAAAGAAATGTTTCAGACGGCGGTGACGACATCGTCAGTGAAGCCTTCAGCGCCGGCGACGCCGCCCGCCGCGGCCGCCGGCGCCCTGCCGGCGCCCGACGCCCCTCCCAGGGCGTTGATATCCGCCGAACAAGGTAACACACTAGCTGCGCCCCGAGGTCCGCTCCCATGGGAATTTCGGGATAAAAGTTACCCTATGCCGTGTACCAAATTTAATTTTTTTTTACTGTGACTGTGTTAAAGCCACGGCCGACTATAACTGACTAGAAAAAGCTCAGTATAAAGGACAGTTTGGAGGCGGCCTACACCCAAAAAGAGTATTCCGAATATTAACGTTCTCCACGTTGGGCGCCATTATTAAGTTTAATATTTATATAACTTTGCAAATTCACATGTATTTCATACAACATATTTAAAATTATATTTTTACAACATATTTAAAATCCAAAACACAATTATTATATTTTTCACACCCTAACGCACAACGCTAGCGACGACCGCGAGACGCTAGCGCTAACGCGAACGCTAGAGACGAGGATTATTCGTAAGGTCCACGTTACACTGATAATGTTTTCCCAAATACATTATATTTCTTTATTCACAACTTAACACTAGAACCTGAAACCAATTACTGCAAATAATATCGGGAATAGATATTAAGACATTTCATTGACATTTTCAGGTCAACCATTACCTTTCTCGTGGAATTCTCTCACGCCGATGAATCAACTGCAACAGACCACACCCAGATCTGAAAAGGTAAACTTAGGATATTTATTAGATCGACGTCCCATTGCTCAGTCCTTTATTTTGACGTCTCCTTTAGTTTCGATGTACGTCAACGCACGTCAGTGTCAAAACCTATAGAAAAATTGTATTTTCTACGTACGACGGACCTATGGGGTATGATCCTGTGTGATTGCTTCCTAAATATTAAAATTATTATTATTACCACTATTTAAATGCTATATTTTTACACTATTTAACCACTATTATTTAGTGTAGCATAAACTTTTGTGGTATATTTTTAGTATTCGCTAAGAAATTTATGAAAATGTGAAGGTGGTGCAAGTGTGCGTTTAGGCGCAGTCTTAACACGTGTACGCACTGTAATTTTTTGTTAATTGACATCAAGTGAAGTCCACAATTTTTCTTTAAATTAAACTTAGTAAATTTTCGACGTCAATAATCTTAGCATATCATCTATAGATAAAGAAATTATATTTTGTAACGATTCCCCTCAGTCGAAAGAGAAATCGAAAGCGGAGAAGTCGTCGATCTCGACCGGTGTCAGCCTGATGAAGAAGCTGGCCGCGATGAAGAAGTGCAAGTCCCCGCCGCCCGCCGCCTACAGCGTCGACAACCCCGTGTTCGAGGACGCGCCCGGGCCCTCGCATCCGGTACATGTCAGGTGGGTGCACGCGGCCTAGTCTAACATCATGACAGATTTCTATACAACTTCTCGGCACAATCCTGATGAGTCTCGTTTCTTCTCATGTTTCTTAACTAATATTATAAATGCGAAAGTAAATTTGTTTCTTAACCCTTTACGGTCTATCTATTCCACCAATCTTGCATACTTGTAGTTTGAAGTATGGAGAAGGACATAGGGTACCATTCATCGCGGAAAATTAAAGCGGGCGAAGACACGGGTGTTAAGCTAAAGATACGGGTGTTAAACTAGTTTCTAATACAGCTTATATGAGGGAAATGGGGGCTCTATAGATTTCTATGTCTACGATAGACAGATAAAGCTATAGACTTCATATGTTTGTTTTGAAAATAATGGAGAAGAAACGGGACAGAACGTTAATATCTTTTGTCCCTCATCATGTGGCTGGTTTTACATACAATCTGCCGCTTTGTATGAGATAAAACATAAAACTAAATATATTTATAAATATGAAATAAAACTGTAAGGATACATTATTATACATTCAGTTCATTGTTATTATTATTATTCGAGTTTTAGTAAAAAATATTTTCCAGTTAAATAATTCATCGTATTTACTAAATTTAACATAAAAAAAAATTAAGTTAAAAACTAACAAGCATACTGCATTTTACGTTTGTGCGCATGTGTTTTGTGTTCAACTTTTGTATGTTGGAAGTGTTGTTTCAGGTATAAATACCAGAATACGTTACTGTCATACAAGCTTCATATGAAATTTTGTTTTTGACAAATATACTTTTTTTCTAATGTAAAAAAAAAGCAAAATTTTTAGTAATGTATTGTGACGTCACAGATTTTGGTGTCAAAAATCATAAAGTCGATAAATTAAATTAATTTCATACATAAAGTTCACTTTTTGTATCTATAAAAAATACCTGAGACAGCACTAAATTGGGTTAATACCACACTCATCACATTCCCCTGTGTGTGCTCACCTGTTTGTGTACTAAACCCATCTGTCGGCAAGTCAACAGTATTTACAATGGTTCCTTTGTTTTTTTCTTTTGGTAGTACTTACAGTAGTACCCCAATAGGTTTCTTATGTTTTTGCAAGTACATATGTTTTTAATTTTAGTACAATTTGCTCGGTTTATTTTCGCGCGATTGTTCAAATGAAAGTTCCTTCATTGCTAATTTACGGTAGAAAAGAAAACATTATCGTCGGTCAACATCAACGGTAAAGAGATGAATTAATTCGACCCCAAATGGCACGGTCTCGATAGTTCAGTGGTTAGGAACACTGTCTCGGATAGACAGGGGCGTTAGTTCATTTTCCGTTCGATACTTAATTTTTTTAAATCTCATTATTGTGTTCAACATAATTGAAGATAACTATAATATAAAGATAAATATATAAAATTGTTGTCATTTATTGAATTCAGCGAGAACTGGTACATTGTTTCCAATTATCGGACGAGGGATTAATATGCCTAATATAACTAACTAACGGCTCGTCCCGACTTCGCTCGGGTAAAACCATAACAAATTATATACACCTAAAGCTTCATCAGGAACCACGCTATCTATTGGTGAAACCGTACAATAACCCGTTCTGTAGCTTTTAAACTTATCGCGGTAATACATACAGACGCGACAGGAGAACTTCTTTTTATAATATATAAAGATTTATCTTGTTTAAAAGAAAATTAATCTACCTTATATTACGCTCTATCTCTTCTCAAAATATCAGAGAACCTTTATAGCAACGTAAATATGTTGACATGTCGGCGACCCATCTCGCGCAGGTCTGGCTCGTGCCCGTCGCAGCTGCTGCGCGCGCTGCCGCAGACCGAACGCATCCGACACAAGCAGCGCCCGGCGCTGGTCTTACACGACCACGGACAGACACGGTGAGCCCACTCACTTCTTGCAGCTTGCTGTGGTGCCATGAAGCCAAAAAAAATAAGGAGCGTCAGCTGTGTTTTAAGACCGGCCGCCGGCCGGACGTCAACTCTTTGGGAATACTGTTGTTGCCTTTTAGCTGTCAAAGTTTATCCCACCTGAGGACACAACATCGTGAGGAAACGTACAGAAAGGTGTCTACTGCCACTAGATGGCGGCAGTCGTAAAAATGTCAGACGCCTTTAGGCGACTTGAACAAAATCTAACACCAGTTAGCCGTTTACACACTCAATAAGAAGATTCCATACGAAATTCAAGGAATGGAGTGGTCGTATTCCAGGGTGGGAACCACACGCTGCATTAGTCGCAGGTATGTTGCCCATTAGTCCAGGTGCTCAGTACTCGACCGAAATATGCAAGGTTCGATCGTGCCGAATGACTCGCGGTCCAAAAGCAAGATAACATTCTAATCCGCTGATCGAGCTTAGCGACGTAAGCAGCATGGTGCGGTGTGACTCGTCGATATAAAATGTACGTATTCACGACATACCCTACTTCACACTGAGCTACACCAGTGTTGAGGATTTACACGTGGCTTATATTGTCGCAGCGAAAACGGCGACCCATCTCACTCGAATCACTCAAATCTTTAACACGAATCGTATCAGAAGGATCAAAGAAGCTATAAAAAGGCTTACACTTCCCCAGGCCCACATGCATGTCTGATGGGATAACCGACAACATATTTATCTGATCCGATGTCGGCGTCGCTACTTTTGAATAATTTTATTCAACAGTAGCGACGTCCACACCGGACTTTACTAATTGACTTGAGAGTTTCCCATATTGATCCGGGTCAAATATTGTAACCTGTAGATTGCTAATCGCGCATGCGCCGATAAAATTCTAAAATAAAAGTGACATTGGCAAACTTGTGGTATATTTATCCCGAATTTATCCCGTAAACATGCATATAGAGCTATTTAAAAGATTGCGATGCGGTCAAGTAAAATTGATCTGTATATGTAATCGGGTAAACGGGGTAGTCGCTTTTTGTTTTTATCATTTATTTGCTTTTGTTTGTTGCTTGTTTCACGCACCTCCCACGTTAACGTACATAAATGCGTAAATAAATATTTATTTACATCAATGTAACGATGTAACGTTAACTTAATTGATATCTTATACTCTACCATATATGCTTGAAAATACAATATTTAAAAGGTCACGTCTTCATCTTCTACGGGGTGGACAGAGCCATGAGTTGATAAACTCGAAGGCCACGTTCAAAAGGTCATGTTTTGTTATAATACAGCAATTTATTGTTTATTTCGTGCATCCGCTAATAACTTATTATTGTGCGATACGTTGCTTAGAACCCAAGATATAGATCTTGGGTTCTAAGCAACGCATCGCAATGAAACCTATACCAGGTATTAAGTTAAATCATCCGCTAAAAACTGTGAAAACCGCATGAAATTCCATCCAATAGTTTTTATGTGATGTGCGAATAAACATACAGACAGACAAATATTAGAATAAAATTGTTTTGCCTTCTATTAGCCCCATAACCCGTCCATAATTGGTTTTATTTAACATCTCCTATGTACAGACACACCTCACATACAATTTTATTTCCAGTAGCGCACCGGAAGGGCCGTGGCAGTCGCAACACCGCAAGTCGCAGTCACTGGACGTCTCGTCCGCGAAACGGGACAGACATCACTCACAGCCTGTCAAAGAAAGGTAATCTTATCAAAATACTTGTATCTCTCTCTCATGTGAGGCTGTTCTCCGTACTTGTATCTCTCTCTCATGTGAGGCTGTTCTCCGTATCATTCAACGTTGTGACTCCTCAAAAGCCCAGAGTCCACTTGAAAAATAAATCCTGTGGTTTTGCTTAATTGCAGATGTGAGAAATTCATGCGAATGTCGACATGAACTTGTTGACTTTGTTGTCTTTGTCATCAACATATAAATGAGTATCTTTCGGCCTTTCTTCTCAACAGTGGTCGTCGAAATTGTAGTAATTTGCTTTGATAAATATTATTTAATTTAGAATATCACGTGAAAAATGTAAAGGCTGTAAGACCTGTAAAGGCTTACAGGTCTAATATATGAATACTTCAACTATATTTATTTCCTGTCAGATTCCGCTGCATAGTCGCGTACCCCCCAAACTCAGAGTACGAACTCGAGCTTAAAGTGGACGACATCGTGATAGTGTCCAAGAAGCGCGGCGACGGCTGGTACAAAGGTACTTTACAGCGCACCGGCCGCACAGGGCTGTTCCCCGCGTCGTTCGTGCAGAGCTGTCCGCAAGAATGACAGCGAATCACCCACGACCGCCGCGCCACGAGGCTCTAGCATACGGCCATGCGGGGATATAACCTCACTTATCATAAATCGATGTAATTTCGTCTAAACGTTAACGCGCTTCTTCTAATGGCAACATTGACGCGCGACGTGTTATGGTTTCTCACTCGTTTTCATTGACCTGAGTGAACTAATCGTGTTTCTCACTCGTGTTAGAGGAAAAGTTGATTGTCACGAATTGAACGTGAATTGATTGTGAAGTTATTGGACACGTAGAGTTAATAATAAATAATTAAAAACAATTTCATAAAATTACTGCGTTGTTACACAACGTCATTTCTAATAGTCAGCTATTAGACCAAACAGAGATAGCAAGATCGATATATCGCTCTTTCTCATACATACAGACTTTAGTTGTTAATATTGAGGAAACTGAGACAGTCTGAGGTGGACTGTTTCTCACTCAGTACAAGTGAGAAGCATTATTCACTTGAGTCAATGGGAATGATTGAGACATAATATATTGCGCTTTAAATTTGCCTAGTGGATACGTGGTTCGTCGATTGTGATATTCAATAAGTGGAAGTTATAACCCCGTCTAATCGAGCCTACGTCCGCCATTGCTCCGCTGGGGGGCGCTAGTGAAAATGGACGCCAATTTAGAGACAGTGACAGTGACATAACATGATGATAACATACAGAGCTTGGTCTCCAAATAAACCAGCATTATCAACAGTTTGTTTATAAATATTAGGAAATAAATGAGGACCATGTCCTCTTGGCTGGCAACACTGTGTTCATCATCCACTTTTGACCATTCGATTTGGTGTTACAATGTTAAAAAAATGTACTTGAAAAATCTGTTTTCTACTTCTTATAGACAGAGTGTATATTAGGCGTTTGGAGTACCCACCATTCGAGCAATTAGATCTAATATTTCTCCTATATATAATGAAAGTTTTTGATGCAAGGTATTGCTATCTCGTTTGTCGGTAGCCTGACCTCTCTTTCTCATGCATTGCAAGATATATACATGCGTATAACGTGTACTAACCGTATAGTTATACCATTCAGCGCGCAAGGAACTGTGACCTATGAAAGGGATAGGAATATATGTAGTTTGGATCAAAAAAATCTTGGGAGTACTGACTAGTCTTACGTGGTTCTATGGTCGTGACTTCTGTGTCGTTTGTCTCACGAAACTATCTGTGACGTCATATGTACCACCGAGTGAAGTGAACAATAGCTTAATAGTAATTCTATTGTTATTGGAATAAAGTCGTTTTTACTGTACCATTTTTCGACACATAATATACTTAAATATTAGTAGTAACACGGACAGTATATGAAAAGAATAACATCGTAATTTTCTTAATGGGGAATATTGTTGCAAAGTTATAGCGCTAGAGTGCAGCACTTAACACCTTGACATTAACAAGTCTTCCAAATCATGGCATATGACTTGTGACCAATTACCATGGTGCACAAGTATATTAATATCGCAAGCGTTGATGTAGCCATTGCACCATACTTTGTGAAATATTCCCTATTGAGTCCGTTTTCTCAAATCTGAACTGATGAAATCTATAAACAAAATTTAAAAGAAAATTAAAGTCCCATTTCGATTCAAATGATAATTTATTTCATTTCAAACCTATAAAGGTTTGAGAAAGATACACACAATGTTTTGGCCACAAAAGTACTGATATTGACACGGAACACGGATATAAAAACGGATGTTTTTTCGGAGGAGTGTTGGCAACACTGACCTAATTATGTAAATGTGTAAAGTTTAATTGTATATTGATTGATGTGTTAAGAATAGTGTTTGTAAGGACAAAGCAGGGAGCTTGATTCTTGTATAGCACACCCGGTAGGTACATTCGTAGTCTAGTATGTGTTTTACATATTTCAACTCTTGTTACTTAGTGTTAAGTATCAATTTTGAATGTCACAAATTATTGAAACAATACCAATTTTGTACGTATTTTACAATGTATTTCGAATGTCCTATATATATTTTAAACGTTTCTTATTTAACACAAGGCAGATATAAATTCTTCCAAATCGCGGGTGTCCTTTTCAAGTCTGATTTCTTAATATGTTTCATTCGCGTAATCAAAAATATAATTGTTTTTATTTTTACACTTCCGTATGTTGTGTTGGTTAATGAAAAAACGATTCTTTTTTCCAACTTTCGACTTTCGACGGTGCTCCTTGTTTCAGAATGTTTGATATTTCAATTCAAGGTTTTGTGAATTTTGTCAAATTTATTACTTTTAAGGGACTATTTATTAATTTTATTTTACCTGTGTACTTCTACACAATATTGATTTAAGCGAGTTTCGTTGTTTCTATTTCGTTAGTGATTCTCAACTAATAGTTGAGAAAAATACGCTTATTATTAATAAAGAATTATGTTTTACTTTTAAGACACTGCCATATTAATATTTGGTTAGATCAATTTCAAAAGAACATTTCTTTAGTACCAAGTATATTTTTTAGATTTCTTACAACGTGGCATAGGGAAATATTTAGATTAACTCTTATGGTCAGTTATTTTGTAATATACACGATAATAATTTATGAAACAAGTAAATTTCGAACTTTTCAATTTTGAATTACAATAGCGAAATTTTTAACATCTAAAGAAATTTAAGACTGTATAAAATAGTTCTGTTTAGGATTAATTTGATAAGTGACATAAAGTTACACTCGTTTTAGTGAAATGTATAACCGTTGTTAGGTAGTTAGTGTTAAGTACGTTTAAGTTATGTGTGACGTCGTGATTTGTTGTGATAAGTTTTGGGTACATCTTGACCTGACCATCTTAATACATGGCAAACGAGATTTATATATTTTAAGCACATGAGGGTTAGGAAACAGGGGCTCATTTAAAAATATCGTCAGATGTACGCAAAATATAGTTTTACATACCTACTAATTATACTTTTTCAACGACACTTTGACCTCTATGTATAACATATTATTAGATGTACATAATTCTACTTATAATTGTATTTAAAATGCATGGTTATGTTGTGTACAATGTTCCAATGTCAAAAACGACTGATTTTTTTAGTATTTATTTCGTGAAGTCGTTGAGTGTTGTCATGGTATAATATCGATACATGGTTTTAAAATGAGTTACACTAATTGACACCATTACTAGTTGCAATGACTTTTTTAAAATGAAAACATCCCCTTTTCTATATTTTATGAATGAAATAGACTATTATATTTTAATATTCTTGATGATGGATATGATCCAGATCCCGAAATTCTGTATGTAATTTTATATATTAACTTACAACTATTAAAGTGTCAATTCATAAATCGATTTCATTAAAGAATTTCAAAACAACTATCGATAACACAACTATCGACAATCACTGCAACACTAAAGTGATTTTCTTTTAGAATAAAAAACAACGAATTTTCCTGTGAAAAATGACTTATGTTTAACCAATGTAAATTATTAATTAAACCAATTTGATGTATCCATTGAGTAGAAGAAATTATATATGGGGCCATAACACATGTAAAAAGAAGTATAATCTTTTATAAGAGAGGTAGCTTGTCTGAATTGAAATTACGCGCGCATTTACATTGTTGTGTGGGTAAAATGAGAATGATTCCGCCGGCGCTAGTGTAGCTTGAGTTCTATGTCCAAGGCAAATTTGAACGTATGTGTTGTGCGCGGTAATTTTCAATGTCAGCCATATTGATTAGTACAAGCGTTCAACAATGGCGTAAATGATGAGCGAAAAAGAACTGCCCAAGGCTCGCGTTTCAACCTAGATAAGCTACCCACATTATTTTCAAATTTCCTATGACTTTTACTAAGGAATCTAGTAAAATTTATTACTTATTCTTCAAAATGTTGTAGACAATTTGGTAGATAAATGTTTAAACGAGGATTTTGGGCCGGTCCTGTATTCGCCAAAATGTTGATATGACTAGTTAACCAGTTTTTCATTGCGTGTATTGTAATTAAGGGAATCATATCGAACGGTTGAATTAGGTAATTTTGGAAAGAAAATAAAGATTTCTTCGTATTTCTATAGTTTTATTTCGACTACTATGTCTTAATTATACAAATCATTAAAGAGTTTCTGTAATAAATAAAATCCATTCAATTCAAATAACGTTTCAAAATCCACCGTCGTAAATTCATCTAGTAGTAGTAATTGCATACATTTTAAATGTGTATGCGATTACTGATACTGAATGGCAGTAAGTAGCCATCATGTCAGATGCGGGATGCCGGGGCGGGTAGCTAGTGTACAATTATTTTATAAATTCATGTTAATAAACTGTATAAAATGTTAATTGCTAAAATAAGCTTGATGATATATCGCTCGTAGATCAGATATAGTTTATATGTTTTACTAGCGCCCCGCCATGGCTTTGCTCGGGTAAAAAAAGTAGCCATGTTCCTGCAGAAGGTTATCTGTGTCAAATTTCAGCATCGATCCAGTATTTTTTGAGAAAAATACCAAGTCTTTTTAGTATGCAAAGATCGTTGAGTCCCATAAGACGAGTTTCGAACTTAATTTAGATCTAGCTCAATCTGTGCGATTTGTTCCTATTTATAATTTACAACGTGTTTACAATGGTTGTAAAGTTTTCCAAATATTTCCGTCTGTGCTTAATGACGATCGTGTTGTTGAGGGGGTGTCCAGGCAAGACTGTCACGTGACTACTGACGTCAGAACTGCCCGTAATCACGTGCTACCGTGCCTCTACTGTGCCTATTTCAATCTATAGCGGTGGTGGCCCAGTGATCAAGACCGGAAGATCTGGGAGGAGAAGGACGGGTGGAAACCCGTGATCGAAAGGTCCCAGGTTCGAATACTACGCGCGCCACACGAATTTGTATACCTATTTGATTTTTTTACTTTTCATAGACCAACACTTGCTTCCGGTGAGGGAAAACATCGTGAGGAAACCTGCAGATTGCTGAACAGTCCACTAGTGTGTGTTCGATTACCTGCCACTTGATGTCGAGGTAGGTAGTCGTTAATTAAACTCACCAAGCAAGTGTAAAAAACCCTACTTTCAATATTCATGTCGCTACAACTTTTCAACGGCTAAACCGATTTTGATCATCCATATCTAGGAACCACCACTATAAAATTAGCTATCAAATAAAAAAAAACCGCAATCAAATCGGTTTACACGTTGATGAGCTATGGTGCCACGTACACAGACAGACAGACACTCTTAACGATTAAACTTATAACACCCCTCTTTTTGCGACGGGGGTTTATCTAACATTGCAATGTTGCCAAAAATACGCGCCAAATGTCTTGGCAAAGTGCTGCCATTACGCCTACACATGAATGCAACTTAACTGCTTAGATATTCGCGAGGTTACCGCTTATAGGGTTCCGTATCTCGGAAGGAAAAAAACTCTACATAATAGAATCACTTTATTGTCCTTTCGTCTATGCGTGTTTCAAGAGCCTTAGAAATTGGTAGAGGTGTCAAGTTGAAATATATGTTGTACTAGCCGCCCAGTTCCAACTATTTACCCGCCTTAAATATACAAACTCACAAACGCTTAGGTACCTGCCTCTTTATAATAATAAAAACTTTATTTTAACCTATATCCAACCTAACTATAAAGCATATATAACCTAACCTTATACACCCCCTTAAATTCATTTCAAAAATACAAACACTTGACAGTTTTTTTGCTTCTATTAAGTATATATCAATTTCGCGCCAGTCACGGTTATAAAAACGTTAAACCGGTTAAATACAGTTATTTAACCGGTTTAACGTTTTTGTTAACTGGAACTTTTGATGTCAGTACATCAAAAGTTCCAGTTAACACATCACAACAACTCTAACCGTTGAAATTTCATCATTGTAACGAACTCATTCCAACTCAGGCGATTTTCTATGTCATCATCATCATGGGGTGCCATCTTAGAATTGAAGTTTGTTTTCTATATAAGTAACAGTGAAATGGTATACAAATGTTTTTTTTTATTTACTGCACAAATCACAATATGTTCAGTATTATGACAAAACAACTTCCAAAAGAAATTAACAGTGAAAGGAAAGGAAATTGCGATCAGCAAAACTATATGGGAGACCAAAAAATTTTGTTTGTTGCCTCTTCACGCTTTATTCGGTGCTCAAAGGTACTTGTAGCTTGAAGTGCGGAGAAGATCAAACAGTAGAAAAAAGTTTCAACGAGAAATGCTAAGCCGCAGGCAAATCTATAAATATATAAGGACAAATCCCACAAATTGAGTCAGCTCCAAAGTACTTATGTTCGACTTGTGTTATGAAACACTAACACAACGATACTATATATTACAGATTAAATGGTCTGTGATATTATACCAAACATTATAGACAAACGTCCAAGATCCAGATCAATCTGAAAACAGTTTCCATCTTGACCTGACTGGGAATTGAACCCGGTGCCTCGAGTGTAGCAGTCCGGCATGATGACCATGAGAACTATTATTATTCCATCAAATAGCTAGATATAATAAACCCTTGCCTGTCTTTCCTATCTGTGACGTCATGTCACTCACCTAATCTCAGTATGTAAACTGACCCATTTAGCAAAGTGATGTTTCGATTTCAGGGGACGATTTCAGAAGCCCCAAATATTTGTTAAGCTCTCTGTAAACATGCTTCTTTTACAGGGTGTTTACTAAGGGTGAGTTGTACCAGTCAACTTTGACGTTAACTTCAACCTGCACGCTGCTGTCGTTTACATAAATTGACTCACTTTGCATTTTACCCCGCAGGTTAAAGTTAACGTCAATTTTGAGATAGTGGTACTACTAAGCTGTGGTGGTCAAGTGGTTATGTATAACTGTACCTAGTGACTACATAATTTGTTTTTTTAGTTTAAGTCTTTCGGCCATACACACGTGCCATGCAACCTCATACCAGACTTACGTATGGCAGTTTTTTCGACCACCACACCACTGGCTTCGGGTAAAATGAAATGGAAGGAGGCAATGGCATAACCACTCGAACGTGTGACCAGAAAGCAGTACACACAAATTCGATTAATTTTGTGTGAAAAGGTAAACTCATCATACTTAGGTACATACCGCGTGAAATAAGATATAATTTAATAAACACAGTAAGTAGGTAGGCAGTTACTATTTTTTGTTTGAAAACAAAATGTTGACTCTAGAAGCATGACAGACAGTTCTAAAATTAAGTTTCAGTCTGAGAATGTATTGAAACTCAATTTGATGAGACGTCAATAACAAACGGTTTTTATTTGAACCTTCAAACCCTTCACGAACTTGGGGAGGGAGCAGAGACTCGCTGAGTAGTTTTACTAAGCAATTCCAACAATAATTCGAGTATAGGTGGGACTTTTAGGGTTCCGTAAACGTAGATTGGAAAAAAACGTAACCTAGATTTGTCATATCTATCTGTACACTTCTGTACTATACCTAGTTGTAGCACAGATGCGAATTTTGTTTTTTATATAAAACTAAACAAAACAAGGCTGTTTTTAGTTTCAGTTGCATGTATGGAGAGCTCAAATATATGGAAATGTATGTATGTATGTATGTATGTACACACACAGATTTGTAATAAATGCTTTTACTGAGTATTTACTGTGGTAAGGGTCAGTGGGATTTAACCATTATTTTGGTAGGCAAGTAAGTAGGTATACAGGGTAAGTATGTCTTTTTTAACACTGCACAAATTTTGTGAGTATGATGATGAAACTGAGTCGGTATCCATAGAAAGCGATGTCAAAAAATTACAAAAACATTTTGGTCACACAAGCCTAACGCACTTAGTACGGGTCGACATTTCACGTTCTTCTTTCACTGTTAATTTCTATCGTATGCAGTTGTAGTGCTATTATATTGTTGTACAATAAAAAATTACCCTGTTCATGTAGGTATATTCATTGCTAGCCTCTGTGACATGCTTCGCACGGATTTCAGCTAATTTAGATCCGCGTTTCACGCGCTCGTTACGTCGAATGCTTATTACGGTCATTCATTTTACTCAGATCCATTGAAATTTTGCAACAGTTTCATTGCCATGACGTACGGCACACAACAAATTGACCGTGTACGATCCGGTGAAATAGGTGAAGTAATATTCTCATATAGATAGGTACTTATTATACTTGACTGTAAACTGTAACCAACTGTAGTACATAATTCAATTCGAAATATTTGCGTGTTAGACAATCGGACAATTATTTAATTGCTTTTATTTACTTACCTACAATATAAAAGTATACTTTTAAGGTATGTGTGAAATAATAAACTCCTATATCAAAACGGATGTAGGTATTCTGTGATTTGTAATACGTTCATGGTATTGTAAATGTAAATATACGTAAGTACTACCCACGCTCTATGGCGGTGGAAGAAATAGGGAAATCGCTCAATGTGATAGCTTCGGAGCTCTGTTTTATCGAACCGAATACCTATTCGAAATTCAGTGTTACACTCTCAGATGAGATGAGAGGGAGGGAGAGAGAATTATATATATGCCAATATTAGGTCTATATAGCCTAGTGCCTGTGATACATAAAACAGATACGTATCTAGCTAACCTATTCTTCCATAAGCTTAAATTAAAACATCAAAGAAAGGTTGACAAGGCGATATCCTATGCTTATGCGATGCATGACCTATTTAAGTGCCGGCTTCACACTGTTGGCGAACAGTTCTACAACTGACGGTTTCCACGTATATTTGCTTTGCCTTCCAGAAAAAATATTGTACTACGCAATAATGTACGTTCAGCCGGCTTATAGGTATTCTTATAAGTATTTTTCATATTAAATCTTACAATCCCAATGGAAAGTTACCACTCCATTGTTACATACGATTGATCGACAATAGAATAAGTTTGTTTCCGGAAGCGTTGTTCCAATCAAAACAGACAGTAACCTTGGAAGTGACGGTCAAGGTGAGCCCTGCCGTGGGCCAGCCCCACTCGACCTTCGACGGAGCGCCCTTTGCGAGGCCACGACGGCACTAGATAGGGGACCCCGGGCGGTATGTTATTCGATGAATTTCGATTTTTTAAAATAACATTTTTGATTAGTAATTTTCTGTTTCCGAGATTATCCGAGAAGCAATATCACTACATAGGTAGTATGAAAATAAGTCGCCCGCCGCCTCTGTCTCTTTCTTTATAAGTTTTCTTCTTTTATCACGTACCTAACTGATTTTGATGCAATTTTCAGTGTTTATTTAGACAATTTAATCCCGAAGGTTTATACGTTCAAAGTATTAGACCGTGCGAAGTTTGCTAGTTAAATATAAATATAGATCTGTACTTTCTTTGAATAAAGAAATATCTTTCAATCATTCAACCCCTTTTCAACAAGTATAATCTAAGGGCTGTGGACTCTAGGTTGTTGACTCGTGTATAAGTGAGTGAGTATTATAAAAATGAGTGCCTCCTACAACAATATGATATTTGAGGCCCAAATAATGTCGGCATTTTCCTCCGTCGCTTTTCATCTAATTTCGGGGGCTCGAGGTCATTGCTATCAAATTCCCTTGTCAAATATCTAATGAACAGATATAAACGTTACTATAACATACTTATCACTTCACTTCCCATTATCATAGTCTTTGTATCTCGCACTCGAATCTAGGTACCTTAAGGTCACAAGTGTCACAACTGAAAATCAGTATATTGCCCCTCCGGGTAATATAATAGTACCACTGAGTTGTGTCCTTTTTGTATTGCTGCAACACACTCTGATTTGTATTGTGTGTGTTATTAATATGAAGGACCTATATGTTGTGTATTTTGTGTTGTGGCTACAAATAAATATTTTATCTATCTATCTACCTACTACATTGAGTGAACTTACGTTATATTTTTTCAATTAAATATTTTGAAATTTGTTTGAAATTAAACCATATTATATAAATTTTATTACATACCTGATTTAAAAAAATATAAACGGTATCTAAAACCATAGAAAAAATGTCCTACTGTAGCGAAGGTAGGTACTCAGAAGGCTGGATGGATGTTTTTTTGTTCAGTTCATTAGTTAGAACTGAACAAAAAAAATCAGGTATGTAATTAAATTTATATAAAGATTTTTATTTTTTAATGAACATATTTTCACCACGAAGTAGGTACCACGTACCTACCTATACGAATTTTATGAGCAGATTATGATGAAACTTAGGTTTCCAAATAATGTTAAATGTCAAAAAATAACTATTGCTTTTCTTGTTCTGCCATACAAAATTATTTGATCGATAGTGTGATAAGTCGAAATATTTTCACTGTACATTTTTTGTAAACGTATTCCATGTTTGTATTCCATGTAGGTTAAGTACTGGTTGCCAGTGCAATATACATTGAACATTGAATATACAAAATAATGTGCAGTGTTAAAAATGTATCCTGATCTTTGGTTTTTTATACTTTTAAGTATGCAACGGTATAGGTATACAGTCAGTGTACTTATTTTCCCGGTGATGAGTTTCATTCTGTAATCCTAGTAAATACCTAGTTTCTGTCTACAATTTAGCAGACAGAGAGAAGTCGACATGCCGGACCTCTTTATAGAGAAACCAAATTGAAAAATATAAATTTCTGTAATCCATAAATTGCCTGTAAAGATTAATTTCTTCATTTTTCGTCAACTAACGTAACTTATGCAATGCCACTGACTTACTTTAAATGAATTGTTGCTTTACAAATGACAATAACCTCAGAGACCCTGTCATATTTCACCTATCTGGCTAGACTAGACAGATCTGCATTGGAAAGGTGAACTTCAAAGTGGGCCCTGTAAAGCTCAGCCGAATTAAGAATGATCTTTTCTGCATCACATATTTAACGTAGCCCAGCTCTCACATTTAGCCGCTTTAACGACACAGCCGGAGCTTGCAGGCGGTAAAGTGAATGCAAAGTAACGATCAACTCCGACAGTGCACGAGCTGACTTCGACCCTCTAAGTTTATAAATACAGGCTGTTTCCAAAATGACGCTTCAGTACCTTTCAGTCTGCGAGCGGAGCGCACGCGTGTCGCGCAGCCGCGCCGCCATCGCCAGCTCACAACATAACCAACAATATTGTTATGAGAACGGTCCATTGTTGAAACCCAAACAGTGAAATGCCAACGGACGTTATGTCAGCGACGTGTCGCGCCGAGCATTTCGGCCAAAGCTTCAAAAAGACCAGCGATGCCGAAGTCAAGTCCGGCTTTCTAGTGCTCGTAGGGACCCGGGGGATGCGGCAGGACGTCCGAGTGGTGGTGTACAGGACGTCGCTGGAGCACTTCGCGGTCATATACCCTAGGAAGAGACTGTCGAAGCCTATAGCGGTGATAAGCTTGAGGAACACGTCTTCAGAGCGGGAAGGCAACGGCATCGTCGTCCGGCAAAAAGGTTATGACAACACAGTGATGGCAAAATTCAACTGTTCAGAGCGGGATGCGGAATCTTGGCTGTCGGCGTTTTCTTCAAGAACTTCCCCTCATTGCCACCCTCATGCCAGTTTGCCAGTGCTATTGGAAGCTGAGGAAAGTTAAAAAGTAAATCGCTACCGAGCTGTCGGTCTGTGATTGATTTGGTTCGTTGCAAGTGTGACTTCGGAACGGGGTCGTGTTTGTTTTGCGAGATGCGAGAAGTGAAAGCAAATTTTTTGCGCATGAAAGTGCCAGGTTGTAATATCTCTGTGTACTCGTATAAAAAGCGAGTGTTTTTGTGAGTGATGATGACTCACCGCAAATTGATGTAATCATCTAACGGCTAATTTCTATTTTCATTTCTATTTTCATCTTTTCAAATTATTATGAAGAATTCCAACTATGTATAATAATATTATATTAAAATTACTTAAGTAGTAAAGTTTTAATGAGCTTATACTAATGTAAAAATGTATGTTTGAAACTTTGAATGTAATGTCAATATTTACGATGATAGTGGGTTTTGAGATACATTTACTTGCTTAGTAGTAAGCATAAGCATTTTTCCTACACATTTTTGTAGGTAAATGATAGACTTAAGTTTCTTCGTATAAAAGACATGGTGTTCTTTTTAATATACAAATTGTCTGTCTCAATCACGTCGAATGAAACACACATAAGTACGTAAATTAAATTCCAGAATAATTAAATAACAAAATAAAAAATATTTTATCTCTCATTTTATTGACTGTAGTTTAAAAAAATCTGGATCGGATTTTATTCATCTTGTAAGTAGCGGTACACAGCAGAATTGTAAAACATTAAAAATAAAACACCTGTAACATCATATATACATATTTCCAATAGTCGTAATTTATGTTCTGCCTACCATATAAGTATTTAGTTACGTTACCAATAATTTTGAACAATATCAAGAGAAACAAAGAATAAGATAGGTATATCTTTGATAAAGGATTATAAACAGGCGTTTGTGAGTTTGTATGTTTGAGGCGGGTCATCTCCGAAACTGCGGAACCGATTTTAAAAAATATTTAACCAGTAGGGTATAGGTACACATTATCCAAGATTGCTATAGGATATATTTTATCTCAAAATTCCTACGGGAGCGAAGCCTTGGGCAAAATCTAGTCTTTGATCTTTATCAGACTATGCGCTAAATGTCCTTCACATCGTGAGGAAACCTGAACGCTGGTTGACAGTTTAAATTAACTAGTGTCACCAGACGCGGTAGTTGGTAGTAAAAGTCAAGTCAGATGTCTTTAGGCGACTTGAATAAAATCTGACATCAGTGTTAGCAATTAGCACACTCGAAAAAAATGACTTATGTCCTTTGACATAAGTCATTCTTTTCGAGTGTGCTTACGATGTGAAGGAAAACCTAAGTGGTAGTGGTTGGACCTCTATGTAATCTAAGCTTGGACCATTGTAGTTCAGTAAAGGAGATGTCTCATCTACCTTATAACAATTATTGTCAATTTATAATACTAAATAGTATTTTTTAAATATTCCACATAAAATCTTTAATAGTTGTAGTAGGTACACTAGGTCTTAAAAAATAAATATACCTACTTCGGTAAAAATGGTATATTGCTATAAAACTGTGTTTTAAAATATATTGGATGAAATTTCTTATGTAATAAGAAGCACCATAACAATGATAATAAAGTGACGTTATTATGCAGATATAATAAATTATATATAGACAATGAATACAGTCTTAAGTAATCATTTTTTATTTATATACATTATTGTTGTTGAACTATCTGGAGTGGATTTTTTTACTGAAAATGTATAAGAAACGTTTATCGATAAACTAATAATACCTACATGAAAAATATACCCCAGAAATGGAAAACGGAGCGTAGGGCGTCCGGCAGCTAGATGGGTCGACGATGTAAAGGAAATTGCTGACAACAACTGGATAAGGATGGCCCACAGAGATGGTTGGTGGAGACGGAACTCCTTCCTTAAGAATATACAAATATTTGAAAAGTAGCTGAGAGAATATTTGAAAGTTTTGTTATAATTATTTGTTTTTATGGTTACCAAGTTGAAATAGTGTAAGTATGCGCAGTATTCCGTTGGTAGACTTTCTAATTCATTTTGCTTTACTGTCTCTTTAGTGAGGACCGTTCGTGTGAATTATTTATATTAATTAACATAATTGTTTCTGTAAAATGTCTTTGTGTCTGTAAATGTTATGGGAAATATGTTATTCTCATGATGAAATGTAATATGAGAATAAAATACAACAATTACATTGTATGGTCACAGTCGTAGCTCCGCAAATTGAGCGTTTCGAAAAATATGGCAAAACCCATTGCATACAGAACAGGTACAAAATATAAGGCATACAGAAGATAATCTGTTTCCACTTTCTGGCATTCTGGCAAATAAATGTTAATTGAATGTCTTTTCGATACTCTTAACAACAAAAAGACATTTTGAAAATAACACGACTCAGAAAAATAGATTGGAATATGTTTTATGTTAATATAGCAACAAAATAAAAGGAAAACTATAATAATTGTAACTAATAATGTCATTAAAGAAACATATTAAGTACAAAATGTTAAAAATATCCTTTAATCTGTGCATGTGACTACGAACGAATTCATGTTATCCTTCTGGACATTCAATTATTTTAACAAGTTATCACGCAAATCCACAAAATGGCCAGTTTCATAATGTTACGGCCTAAGCTAAAATGTAAAGTTTACGAAATTTTTACTTCTTTATAATGTTAGATATTATGTCACTTCGTTTATACTATAGCATATATATATATACGTTTTTATGAAACGAATTTAGTAACTAATTATTATTAGTGTGTTTATTTTTATAGTGGTAGATCTGCATTCTAGAACTGTAATGCTGGTTAAACACTATCGCCGAACTCAGACAGAGGCTGACACGAATGAATGAACATTGCGTATTTTGTATGAGAGCTGTTTTTTACTTATAACCAGCAATGTATGCCGAATCCTTTAAGGTTTAGTGAATTGTTCAACAATAGTGTATACAACGACAGTGCTTAGCTGTTTACCCCACGGCGTAATCCGGTTCACTGGATAGGTACGTAAACCTATAAAAAGGGCTCTAAAATACAATGATACGAATACAATAATGCCTTATTACACAAATTAGCAGAAAAAAATCACACACAGATAATATAATGAATTGACAAGGGTTGACTCGAAGTGATTCGAATCAATCCGTATACGACGAGTCAGGAGAGTTTAATTTGTAGTTGTGTTTCATTTTCATTTAGAAGAGGCAAGAAGCTTTAGCATGTTTAGATTTTGTGCCAAATAAAAACACAATCATTTTTATACATAATTCATATAGGTACCTTACCTACCTACCGTTTGCTAAAGTATTTACTTACCACCTACCTATACCTGCATTCTTATTTTTATTATTTTTTATTGAATAGAGAAAAATGTGATATACCTATTATACAAATACATTACAAATACTTACGTGTGATTTCCTTAGTTTTAAACGACCAAATAAAGGGTTGAATTGTATTCATTTACTGGTTTCATTTACGTGCTATATTATATCTAAGTAGTACTATCATGTAATTCACTAGGTATCATATTGCATACATGAAGGTATAAATATGTAAGAGGTAAGCGTTTGTGAGTTTGTATGTTTGAGGCGGGTAATCTTCGAAACAAGGTACAAAACTGATTTCAAAATTCTTTCACCATTAGAAAGGTACATTATCCAAGATTGCTATAGTCTATATTTTATTTCAAAATTCCCACAGGAGCGAAGCCCCGGGCAACATCTAGTGAATAACACAATTAAAGCTGTAGAATTTATTGCGTTCAGTAATTATTTGAAAAAAATATGTTTGTGTTTGATAGTCACTTTCATGAAGAAGGTTATCCATAATCTTGTAATTCCCGAGGGAGCGAAGTCGCGATGCACATAGAGAAGAGGAAAGATAAGCTTCTAAAATGTTCGACTTTGGTTTTCACGATATTCATCAAGACAATAGTAAAATAAATCTTTATGAAAGCATCTGACACTTTCCTACGATTTTCTACAGGGTAACATCAAAACAGTTTATACTTATATAGTATAGGTTTAGTTAACAATTCTGTTAACTACAAGCGATTATAGTCTACAATTTGCATTCAAATACCAGCGGAAGTGTTAATAGCTTAAGTCCAATTATTTATTACCTACACACCGTTCATAGACCTGTGTATGTAGACTGTTATCACATTCTCTATCGCATTTACTGCCAATATTTTACAACGAACCCTGGCAAGCAGTGGCGACACGTCATCCATATAGAAATCAACTAACAATCAATTAAGCGAAACTCAACTTCGAAAATCCAGTTTAAAATATGAAGGTAAACAGAGCGAGAAGGCCGCAAGAGCAGCCTGGCGCGATGGCACCATTCTCAAACATTGTATCTGTTATGCTGCTGCTAATCTTCCTGTCAGCCTTCTACCTGGTTATTTCATTTAAACCCCTAACGAAGCAAGATCACATCGAACGCATCAACAGAATGAACCAGGAAGTGGAACCGTTCAGGAAGAATTTATCCGAATGCGCACGGCAAGTCAAAGCGTCAATGGCGGACGTCGAACACTTTTTGAAGAGGATACCCCAATCTACGATGCAAGGGAAGTGTTTAGTTGCCTGCATTTTGAAAAGAAATGATATTATAAAGAAAAACAAAGTGGTACCGGAGAATCTTATAAATGCCAACAAAGCGGTGTACGGTGAAGACGACGAGGTTATGAAACGTCTAGGACTTGCTATAGTTGAGTGCACGGGAGTAGTGCAAGGAATATTTGAGATTTGCGAATACGCGTCCTTATTCAATGACTGTATGCATATGAAAATGGAACATATTCTGGACAAAGTGATGATGGAGCGACGGATGGAAGCGCTGGGACAGATGACTGCAAATAATGACGATTGGACTGAAGAAGAAGATGAAATCCTAAGACTAGCTAAAGACGAACTGTAGTGTTGGAAAAATTATATTTTGAAATAATGAAATTATTTTATTCGCATTTTTTTTATTTGAATTATTAATTGTTCAACTTAGTTTCTAGTACGATGGCATTTTTGTCTTGATTAGGGTCTCTGCTCGAGAATTCTCACTTAAGAGAATTCTCGACGGTCCGTGCGATGCGTGGGCGCATTCTTTACGGAAGTTTGAGGTATACCTACTGAGTGAGTGAAACTATATTCGTATGTATCTAGTAACACAGCGAGTATAGTCGAAATTAACCTTTTGTCATGCTCGTAAAATTTATGTTTCGAGCCATATACCTAAAGTGAGCTTAGCTAGAGCGTGAAGTAAAATCTTCTTAAATTGAATGGGAAACAAAGTAGGGAAGGCTGAGGAAGAGATAGATGGAGTGCGTTATCCAGGATATGGCTAACAAGTTTATTTGTTAAACATATATAAAAGAAAAAACTCTTAATATTCATTTCGCTACCACTTTTGAACGGCTAAACCGATTTTCGTGAAACATGGCTAAGAACACTCGGGATACAATGACAAAAAAAAAAAACTAAACGAAAATTGGTTCATCCGTTGGGGAGCTACGTTCAGTCATACACGTTCAACTTATAACATCTTTTTGCGTCGGGCGTTAAAAAGGATGTAACAGATCGATTTTCATCAGGCAGGTAGAAGTTGAGGAGATAAGCTGTACCGACTCCACATAAAATGGGATAAGGGTAGGTGGATGGTGATAAAATAATATCATATACAAAAGTAAAAAGTTATGAAACAAAAAAGGAAAGACATTAATAAGCAATATGCGCTATGCGTAAATATTATAAACTTAAGGAAGACTATAAGTTTGACCGCTTTTACATGTCTGTCATGTCGCTTTTACATGCCTCAATATATTATCTACTTGGATTGATTTTATGTACCAAACGTGGTCAATGTAGATTAAATTATTTACAATGGAACTAGGGAATTCCTACATGCCTGAAGGACACTTCACTGCAGAAATCATTACACTTCCACTGCACAGACTGTACCAGACTGTACAGAAATTCATAATACAATCACTTGACTGAATAATATTTGCTCATAAAAATGTATTGTACCTGTACAGGTAATTAAATTAACATTTATTTAATTTGCAATAATTATTATTCTTGTATTATTTAGTTATCATAGTACAATGGAAAAAAGACTTTGTAAAAATATATATGGCTCTGGCGGAATCATGCCGTGTTCATAAAAACAATAAAGTTCGTTTTGTAAATGCCAAATTTTGAAGACATGCTTTATCTTTTTTTTGTATAACAGGAAACGACCTTATTGCATGGAATTGCACATTTATCCCGCCAGAGTATAGCACTGTATGTTAGGTACACAAAAGCTTTACTGGCTTTTGCTATGTCGATTAAAACATTTATTTTAGAGTATATCAGTTTATGACCACAGTTGACCAAATAATGCAGAACATAACCTATAATATTGTTAATATTTTCAGGATAATTCACTAAATCCTTCCATTTTCCTTTAAACTCGCACCACGATTGCGTAGAAGGTATTTTTGGTCGTAAATCTGCAACAATATTGAAAATTGGCGCTTTTTGCCTCCATTGGCAATGTTTGTGTAGCTTAGTTGTACCAGTAGCGCCATCTGCGCTGAGTTTTGCGTAATATGCCCTACATATGCGTAAATGTATATGCGTAATATGCTATTAGTAGGTACTCCGCACCGAAGTACTTACTAAATCCATGCTTAAAGCTTAAAACTTCAAGCGAAATATACCACTTGCAACAACTGATAGTAAAGTGTGTAAGTTCTTTAAAAAAATGTCATTGGCAACATTGAGTGAGTTGAGTGTTAAATTTTTTCGATGTCCTCTAAATATGTATTTCTATTAACATTACTTTTCTCCCCATTTATAATTATATTGGCAAAATTTATACAAAATAATAATATCTACTTATAATTTTTATTTACTCTGCCCTATATCCGTATGTATCATACATACTTATTATATTTATATGCTATGTATAATATATTTATATACTTTTATATTTTAGGTTACACACTGAACCGTGTTTCATATATTCATATATCATATATATAACATATTATATTCCGTATCAATGTACCGTACCTTGACGTTGGCAAAATCATCGTTTTGGCGAACGATGGAGCCATGAAATTAAAAAAAAAGTCATTGTCGCATTTCTTGGTTCGGTAGTTCTTAAAATCACAAGCGATACAAAATACGAAATTAGTGTCTTCTAATTTCGTATTTTTAACAAAATTCAGCAAATAATTAGAGCCGTTCCATACAAGCGATTTTATGTACTATTTGGTTCAGTTGTGTTGTCATGGTTATGTTTTATGCAGGTCGTGAATATTGAATTTATCATGAAGCCGATTTATAACAAATGCAATCTGGTAAGATTATTATGGTTATAAAGTTTTTATACATGTTCACTAAACAATGCGCACCCAAGCTTCGCAATTCCATGAAAGGCCTGGCCATAACCTATCTACATTACCTTCTTGTATTCTAAAGTTGGACTCAGCAGAATCTAAAACTTTGGTCATACCTAATTTCGGGAGGGTTGTTACTATGTACTGGGCACGCATAGCAAATGAAATAATAAGCTTAATGATTAGGCAAATTTTTGGCCTTTAATAACAAATAGTGGAAACTAGTCTTCATGCACAGGTTATAAAATAATAATGAAATATTTAAGGGCCCTAAATCACCAGTGTGATTAAAAAACTTCAAAATCTTAATTATCTCAAAATATTAAGATATCCTTGAAGTAAGTTTGAGACTTGAATTGTGTATAACTCATTGATGGTTACCACATAAATTAAATATACGAGATCCAGGTCAATAATCTTAATAAAGTTATTTTTTGTTTCTTGATAAGTTCTTCCATGGATGACCAAGAATTGAACCTGGGACCTCTCATGTAGCATTCCATGCTGGAACCAATTATTAAGCCACACAAAGGAATATGCTTAACATATTATTATCTATACTATTATTATAAAGAGGTAAGCGTCTGTGAGTTTATATGTTTGAGGCAGGTAATCTCAGAAACTATTGAACCCATTTCAAAAATTCTTTCACCATTAGAATGGTACATTGACCAAGATTGTTATAGGCTATATTATATCTCAAAATTCCCATGGGAGTAAAGCCCCAGGCAACATCTAGTGTTAAATAAACATCTAAGTAAGTATATATATTTTTACATTTTCAATTGTAAAATGTGAACTTTTTTATTTTAGGGCCAGTACATTGGAGAATGCATCAAATACATGGAAAACAAAATACTACACAGAACTTATTGCACAATGCTAGAACTGAACAGTATAATTCCTGCACAACCAGTGACCAATTTTTATGATGAGAATTTTCCTATTGTGTGATAGATATGACAAGAAATATTATGAATTGCATTTGTTGACCAGAATGTATTACTTTCTATACTACTCATAGGAAACTAAAAGAAAATCTACAAAAGATGTGAAATATCTCCCAATACAATCTTATGAGAATAAGAAGAATAACGAATTGAAGAAAATTTGCAGTTTTGCACTTCCTGAATTAACTGAGAAACAATATTGCTAGTTTTATTTGTATATATCTATTTCATGGTGGCTTTAATAATGACTAGCACTGAGAAATGAAGAGCAATTGAGAAACTATTTGCCCCATATTCAAATGAAAAGTTGTTCTGAATGGTGTTCTAACTGGTATCTCTGGTATCTTTCTTGGCCTGAATCAGCTGAGATATTCTTTATAGAACTGTTTTCTTACTCGTAACAATAAGTAAAATAATCCCTATTACACGTGCGAAATATTCCAATAGTGCATTTGCATCTGACAAATTGGCAATGAATACAGTTCAAATATTTGCCTGCACTGGTAAATTTCTAGCACAAGCACATATTTGTACTTTCATTGATTGTTATTTATCTGCTGTTCTCAGTGTGTTGTGACCATTTCTTTATCTGTCCATTGGACCTGCAATACAAGCTTAGTCTGGGACATTGAGTGTTGTGTATATACTCTAGTCATTTCTCTCATTTTGATGCATGTCATCAAGTTTGTAATATAAAGAATAATGATAATATAAATTATCGCAAATAATATGTGATAATTTATATTATTATAATACTGTCCTGGTATTTTCAGAGTAATTTTAGGGACAAGTTAGTGACAAAATATTGCGTCTATATCCTCCTAAGACCCTGCATACTACTTAAAGAACAAAATGACTACCAGATTTGAGTCCTGCCTATACAAAGCAATATATCGTCTATGCGCTTGCCAAATCTGATATGTGCATTAGAAAAACTTTTCAGGACAACATAAAAACTTTTTTATTTGTAAAATATTATCTTCTGAAATAATAAATATATGTCCAAATATAGCAGAACTATATTTTTGTCTAATACAGTAAACATGTTATTACACTCGTATATGAATGCAAAAATATTTCAAGTTTTGTTTGCTGCCTCAAATGATGATATGTGCCCAAAAGCACATGTAAGATTGTGTAAGGTTATCTGTGAGATTGGTGTTAGAAAATTATGCATACTATGTGCTTAAGTAAGCCCATACCAAATTCAGATGACAGAGTCTGTGATGCCATAATTCCTGTGATGGCTCAGCTCCACACAGATTTGCAATTTCAATAGCGTCTGACTGCTGTCCATCAGTAGACGAGTGAATCTCCGCTAATGGTTGCCTTGAAACCATAATCTGATACGCTCCAATCAACTCGCTTCCATCTGCTTCTGTGTCCAGTTGGTAGACTCCATTCATCTTCATAGCACTTGCAACAACAACCTTTCCATAGTATATTTTACATTCATGTGTCTCAAAGTGCACCTCTAATCCTTTTTCTGTAATTTTGTTGACAATTCCGGTACGAAAATAACCTCAATTAATTTGGTACTTTGTTTACATCCTTTCGTGTATAGTTCTACTTCACCATGTCCTTCACTGTATATTTTATGGTTATTAGCCACTGTCACCAACCGCGGAGAGTGCTCAACATAGTTTTTCAGAATATTTTTGTTGTTTGTCATCAGTGTTGCCACCGAAGTATCAAGCTCTAGAAGCGACCTCTAAAACCACCAGAAATCCACTAACAAAACTCGCGCCAGTTTAAAAAAAATCGCAAATTTTTCCACCAACTTTAGGTATTTTTAACAAATTTTTGTCTCGAAAGAAAATAATATTTAAAAGATACGTTTATTGGAGAAATAACATTAAAATTACACATTATGTAACAAAAATAATGAAATTATATTATTCAGTCATCAAGTCATCTTCAGATGAGTCGTTTCCGTCCGTACCATTATCGTCAGTCTCCGATTGGTACGACTCTTTGGTGCTAATTAATATCACAATATTGTTTGGGATTTCATAGTCGTTGCAGCATTTTCCCGCTATCTTATCAGCGTACTCTTAAAATAGCACTTAAAAGATTAAGCCCCATCCTGTTTCTCTGCTCGTTTTTTATTATATTCATACTGCTAAACAGTCTTTCCACATCGGCGTTGGAATGCGGCAATATTAAAAGAGTGATCGCAAAAGTCGCCAATTCGTAAAATCTTGAAAGCCCTTGTGCATCTTTGAAATGCAGGACTTCATACCAAAATATTTTTGTATTTTTGGTTTCCTGCCATTCCAATAAATGGATTTGTCGCCATTGATCGTCCACTTTCGCAATGAATTCAGAACTTTTATTTAATTGAGCCATAATGTCAACTAGATCTTCTTTGTTATGACTAAAGTGCTTTTTCGACACTTATTTGCGAATTTTTTTTCATTAATTCGACATTTTCTGGAAGCCTATTTTTTATTTCGTCAATTAAACTCACTATAAATTGCATGCACCGAGTCCGCACTATTTCTTCTTCTTCCCTTGGTAATCCCTTTTCTCGCATTTCGAGTATTTGTTTTTCGAATCGGTATCCCAGATAGCATTTTGGATCTAAATAGTCGCGGACATTTTGGGTAAAAATATTAATTTTATGTGTAGGTAACGTAATCTTGCTGACAAGCATATCTATCAGGTTGGTCAACTCGCCACATAATAATGTGTGGCGAGTTCTGTATCTTTTGACTCGAACATTTTATTAACTCTGTTTATCTCAATCAATATTGGATATAAAAATGAAATATACGCATAATTTATCTCGTTCGCGTACATAGAGTGCAGTGACTCTGCCGTATGACATCTTTCATGCAACTTAGCTATAGAAAAATGAGTTTTCAACTCTAGCCATTGCGTGTATACACAGTCTCGACACAGCAGACTCTATTGACAGCCATCTTGTTTGGCATGCTTGAACAATTTTATGCGGTTTTTGTCCTTCGTTGATAGTTTTATATAACTCTTTATAGGCAGTTTGTCTGGAAGATGAACGAGCAAACCAGTTATACGTCTCTTTAATTAAAAACTCCAATTCCCATTAAATTATCAAGTCGCAGATCAAATCGTTTTGGTGTCTTCTTGATAGCAGAGATAATACCTTCAGCATTGCACTCAGTTAGTTCAGCAAGGTCTAGATAGGTAGATACTATTTTTTGGTATCTAAAACTGTAATAAATTATAATGACTCCAAGGTATTTCTGTATTGCAATATCTGTAGACTCATCAACCAATATACTGTAGGGTTGATCTTTAATATCTTCTTTTAGGATTTGGGTAAAATGCAACGCCAATACATTTTTAATAACCGAAGTGCACTTGGTTCGGTGTAGTTGCACTTTATCTATATCTTTTTCATGACTGATTAATTACCTCACCCAAGTGGTCAACTACACGGATGCTGGTATGCATGTCTGTGAACAATGCGAGTCTGGCTTCTTCCTTTTTATTTTTTCCTACAGGCTCTGGTTTGAACGGTAGCTTAGGTTGCGTAACGATAACCTGTAAAAATGTAAATGACAATATACAAAACCTCCTCTATAGTTTAGGTTACAGTGCGCGCTAGATCATGTCACACTATTTGCTCACAAAATATCTACCTATTCTTCTGGGCAGTTCGTTAAAATAAAAATAACTCCATGACTTTCTAACGAAATAATTATGAAACATCCGGTTACCTTCATATTTTGTTGATGCGTTTTCGACATCCCATGTGTTTTTATATCTCCATAGTGACTCCGTAAAATCGTTCCACAAAACTTGCATTTCGGTACTTGACCAACAGTACTTTCAATTACTTGAAGCCAATCTTTTAAATGTGGGTCTTGAAGCCAAGAATTCTGAAACTTTTGTGAATATTGTGGTTTTGGCATGGTTATTAATGACGAAACACGAAACAAACAAAACCATCGACACCAACTCACTGAGCTCGAACGAAAATTGAGACGAGCGAGAACAGGGATTCCTCGACGGGGAATCCCCGATAGTAAATTATCGGGGATTCCCCATTTTTTATTAAAGAATGTTGCTGCACGATAGAATTAAACTCCAAAAACGATATGAGTGGAGTTCATCGTCGTTCAATGTTTGAGAAAAAAAAAAACTAAATTCTTAAATTCCACTAGACAAATCCACTAGCCACTAAAGTCAATATTTGTCCGCTAAAAAGCAAGCCAAAATCACCAGATTTAGTGGAAAATCCACTATATTGGCAACACTGGATAAAACTGGTATTGTTCTATCCAGTACTACCATCAATACTCTTTATTGCCTCTTGAAGGTCCAAGAATCTTTCTAGCATGTAAAACACAGAGTTCCATCTGGTGGGAACTGATTGCAGCCAGCCTGTGCCTGGCCAGTTTGTACTTGGTATTTTATCAGCTTTTCCATCGCATTTGTGCTTCTTTTATAGTGGGATACAATCGTTTTTACTTTTTCTAGAGTAGATTTTACGGAAGGTACCTCCAAGGCCTTTTCGGCAACCAAGTTAAGTGTATGTGCAAAACAGCCGAAATGCTTGAGTTCTAGGTGCTGTTTTACGGCATTTTATATATTTGTTGCATTGTCTGTTGTAATGATTATCACTTGTCGTTTTTGGAAGCTAAATTCGTTCAAAACACGGGATATTTCCTCTGCTATGTTGGCCGCCGTATGTGATCCAGGTAACGGCGCACATTCCAATAATATTTTCTTAAATTTGTAATCATCGTCTATGTAATGTGCTACTATTGCGATATAACTCTCTTGCGAGGCTGATGTCCACAAATCTGTAGTTAAACTTAATGAAAGTATATTTTTTATATCATTACTAATAATGTTCGCCAACGTTTTTTCATATAGTGCCGGTATCAGTGTTTGAGATATATGCTGCCTAGTTGGCAGTTGATATGCAGGATTTAGTGCTGCCGAATATTCCAGGAAGCCTCTATCTTCTACTACGGAAAATAGTTGGAAGTCTTTTATAAACAAACGTAGTATTTTTTCATCAATTTGGTTTTTCTGTTAAACCGAAAGTTTTTTGTTTTTTTATATTAATTTTAGGTTGCAGCATCTGTTTTATTATTGCAGTTGGTTTTTTTTGTTGACTACAACTTGGCACAACATCTAAGTCAGTTTGTGGTAAAGTTTTATATGTTATATTAGGGTCACTAGGCTGTAATACAATATAGTCTACTGTTTCGTTACATACATTTGGCCCTGAGGATCCTCCAGGAATAGGTAAAACTTCCTGAACTATTGGCACTTGTCGCAACTCTGAACTTGATGGTATAACAGTCGGATGTTTAGTTTTGATGTGTTTCTTAAATTTGAAACTGGATTTATACGAACACTTTTGTTGACACAAGTTGCACCTTGCCACTTTATTAACTTCAGAATCAATAAAAAATAGTGTCCAAATTTAACTTGTTTTTGCTCGCTTCATATTGATTACTTAAACTTAAATCACAGTAATTTACAATATATTTACAGTTCTAAACGTTAATGTTAACTAAAACCTATAATATTAAACTATTTTTTATTATTTACACATACTTGACACGAAAAAAAAAATATTTCAAATAAAATTACATGCTCAAATATTAATTGTTTATAGTTTTTGTTTAAATAATAAAAAAATCAAAAGCACAAAAAATTTTGGGTAAACTTTATACTTTATAGTATAAAAAAGAAAACCCCCCCTCGAACATTTAAATTCATTCACTGTAACAAAAGTCTGAGGTCAAAACCCCCAGACACTCCACATGTAAGGCACAAAATTAGTCTTATTAATACATATTGAGATCATTCCTTTAACTTACTATTAGGAACTATAAAACAAACAATAATATCAAAAAAATAGTACTCCTAATGTCCATACTTTTATTTAATACTATGTAAGGCATAAAACTAGTGTTATTAGGGTAAGTCCGGGTTTGGCCATAGTTTTTTCTATGCTCTATCAGAAATGAAATACTCATGTTTTTATCATTATTGTTGAGTATAAATAAGTTAGTGGACAGCCACCACTTTTAAAGGTTATATTTTATTATAATATATTGTTTATGGTTATGTGAAAAATGGTTTGAATTTGTAAGACGTTAAATGTAGCAGATAGAAATAGAAGAGAAATAAAATAATGTAATATAACAGAACTTTAATTAATTGAGGCATTCAGATCTACAAAGCCAATAGCACGCTTCCACTGCGCCAGATGCGTACGGTATAGTATGTAATAAATTTGAGTTTTAGAAAAATTTTCACAAGAAGTCGGCAAACAAAGAATGTAATATTTTAAAATATAATGTGGTGCAATTTTCCGGAGAATCTTTTAACACGTGGGCCTTCCGAATCAAAAGTATTTTACGTGAAAATAATTGTATTGAAGCGATAGAAAATGAGGAGTTTTATAAAAAAGAAACAGCTACACAAAAAAATCTAGAGGCGCGAGCCCAAGCTCTAATAATAGCAGCTGTAGCGGCTAGCCATTTAGAATATGTAAGAAAAGATTCGGCCTACCAAATGTTTAGAAATTTAGAACAAAATTTTAAAGTAAAAAGTACAAGAAGTAAACTATTTTTACGAAGACAATTAAATGAAATTAAATATATAGAAACAGAGCCTTTAAAACATCATTTTACAAAAATACAAGAAATTTGTACTTCATTAAAAGAGGCAGGAGGAGAAATTTCGGAAGAAGAACAGGTAAATTATATATTATTGTCGATGCCAAAATCATATGAGCCAATAGTAACAGCTTTAGAAACGATTGGAGATTTGAAAATAAGAATGGTAATGGATAGATTATTAGGAGAAGAAGAGAACAGAAAGAATTCGTCACAGGAGAATGAGAATAGACAAAGTGCCTTTAATTGCAGAAAAAGAGGAGTAAGAGGTAATTTTGCAGGAAGAGGTAATAATAATAATAGAGGAAGTTATGATAATCGAGGATATATTCGAGGAAATTACAATAGTAGAGGAAATTATAACAGTCAAGGAAGATATGACGGTCGAGGAAATTATAACAGTCAAGGAAGATTTAATGGTCAAGGAAATTATTATGGTCGTGGAAGATTCAACTGTCGAGGAAGATTTAACGGCCGGGGAAGAGAACAAAGAAATTCATATTATATGTATGGTAATAGTAGTAATCAAGATAATGTTGCATTTGTCGGAAGATCAGAAGACTCAGATGACTGGGTAGAATTTATTGTAGATTCTGGATGCTCAGATCATTTAGTTAATAATAAAATTTACTTTTCCCAGTATATAGATTTAAAACAACCAAAATTGATTTCAGCTGCCAAAAATGGTATCTCTCTCCAAGCCGTAGGTATAGGTAACATAGAAACTCAATGTTATGTTGGAAAAAAGTCAACTACATGTACAATTAAAAATGTTTTTTATGTGCCTGATTTAAGAAAAAAATTATTGTCAGTGTCAAAAATGGAGTCAAGTAATTTGTCTGTCACTTTTGAAAGAGGTAAAGTTCGAGTTTATGATTCTTCTAAGTTTTTAATTATGATTGGGAACTCTGACAATTCTCTATATAAAATTTGTATGAAATTCAGTAAGAAAAATTGTAATAACTGTTTTTTTTATCTAATTCGGATAGTTTGTTATGGCATAGGCGTTTTGGTCATTTAGGCATGAATAATTTAAATGTTTTAACTAAAAATAATATGGTTGACGGATTGAGTGACTTAAAAAATTTAAACCTCGAAAATATGTGTGTTAGAAATGAAAGATTTGTGGACTTAGGTAGGTACAACAGCGTTTATTATCGTACAATGAGGAGCCTTAACACTTTACAATCACGGAACATTTATCTTAGCACACACGACTGTTACAAGACGAACGACGACACAGACTGACATGAGAGCGGGCGCGGGAAGCGGGAACGCGTGATGCTATCCACGGACTATAGCGACTGCGAGCGCCAATCACGATCAAGGACCGCGAACATTACCAAATAAGGCGCGTTATTTGCGCGTGTCCCAGTATAGTAAAAGCATACGCATTGCCGCCAGCCCACAGTATAAATTAATGCAGGGAACGACTTATGTATCGGTAACATCTCTCCCGCCGTGTGAACGCAGTAAACATATAGGCAGTATTCAGCTACCGATACATGTAATCCCGTTGATGACAAGTTAATACTTAAGTGGTTCTTACTTAGCTAACTGGTACAAGTTATAGCTCGGTGTACAAGGAAATATACAATAAATGCTAACATTTACAATGACGTACACAAAACATATAAGTATTCTAACGAACACAATGATTTACACATGAACATAATTTCAATGAATAAAATGATTTACACAGGAACATAATTCCAATGAATACAATGACTTACACAGGAACATAATTCCAATGAATACAATGACTTACACAGGAACATAATTCCAATGAATACAATGACGCGCTGTACCGTAATATAAGCTTATCGATTGTAAGGAATAATTTGAGTTACTATGTCGTGACAAGCCCACGACAAAACGCGTCATGTATACAACTATTACAGTTCAACAACTAGTATAGTTATAGGCAGATTAAACAAATTATGAATAACTAATAAAGTTCAATGATAACTTGAATTATTACATTGAAGTTATAGACTAAATGAATTACAAATCTGACTTTTGGAGAATTATACAAACAACGCAGCTAACATTCTACTGGCAATATGACTAAACGCTTAGTCGGGCGACGCATTATCAAAATCAAAATCAAATCATTTATTCAGAAATTAGGCCTTCACAGGCACTTTTTCACGTCATAATCTAAATTAAATGATGTTTACCAAAGCTACAAAATACTAGCATTTCGGAACGACCACTGCTGAGAAGAAATGCCGAAAGAAACTCATTCAAACAGTGTTGGTCCCTATTATGCCAGAAGGGCTTAGGGCTAAAACGCACTAGCGGCCTGCCGCGATGCGGTATGCCGATGCGGCAGGCCGCAGCATATACGGTCAGCCGTAACGGCACGCCGTATTCCGGCTAACCGTATGGTCTTGGCTCACTGCGGTCTGCCGCAATCGTCAGTGCTTCTAGAAATTTTGCACATGATGGACGTTGAGGAAGTTGCGGCAGTCATTTATTTATATCATCGTAGAAAATATCGTCAAAAAAATAAACATAGATTTTGGATACATCCTCTATTGGTGACACGACATGACGGCAAAGAGTTTAATATTTTTATTTCAAACCTAAAGAAATTTGAAGATAAGTTCTTTGGATACACTAGGATGTCAGTAAAATCGTATGAAGAATTATTAACAAAACTATATTTAAATATTCGTGGCCAGGATACACGATTTCGGATATCTATATCCCCGGAAGAAAAGCTCATTATAACCATCAGGTAAGAAAACAATATATTAAGTTGAATCACATTTATTTAAGGCACATAGAAATAGAATCACATTAACAAAAAATCTACGGTGAATTAAACAATTCAGACATCAACGAAGCGTCGTCTTGGCTAGCAGATTCCTGAGTTGCCTCTTCAGTTGTATCCATTGAGTGCGTGGATGTACCTGGTAGATTTTGACGGTGTTGGTAACCTGTAGTTGTGGGTTCTCTATTATTGAGTCTACTCTCATACCCTCGGCCAGTGTAGTCACTATCAAGTGTTTGATATCCTCTTCCAGCATATTCACTTTCATACATATGGTTTCGATACCCTCGATCAAATTGCGTACTATAATGAAATGATGGTTGTTGAGCATTTCTAATAGCTCTTATGATTTCACATCTCGCTTCCAATTTATTGGATTCTGGAATTTTTTTGAACTCTCTTAAAAGGGATAACAAAAACAACTTGTCTTCGTCATTTTCCATTTCTTTTTTATACTCCAAGTTTTTGTTCAATACTGATACTAATTGTTGTCCAATAACGTCTTCATTATTACTTTTTTCTTTTTTTTCTGACTAACTAAATTCTGTGATGTTTCATATGGGCCATCATGGTCTTGGGAAAGATTGTTGGCAATGTCTGACTCTGTCTCATTTACCATAGTAGAGTCCTTTAAGAATAATAAAATATTATAATAGGTATATGGGCTTTTATGTTTGGCACCTGAACCGCTTTTCATGTTTTTCATATTTTTCGAAGCTTTTACAAAACTATCTTTAATATTCCGCCATTTTTTCATAAGTACTTTACCTGTAACAATAACCATTTAAATTAATAAAAAAATAATTATGTTTTTAGATATTTGGCAACCGGATGTACATTCGCTGAACTACATTACACATTTCGAATTGGTGCGAGTACAATAGCTGAATTTGTTCGTGAAGTAGGGGAGATGGGCCCAAAGCGGGTACCTCAAGGTTTGTGTCAAAAAATAAAGAGGTTATTGCAGTTGCAAAGTGGTTTTTTTTAATTATTTCGTACAAATATGTATTAAACTTTGTAACAAAAACTAAAAAACACTTCTTTCTTCATAAATTTCTTCAAAAACTTAAAAATTATTCAGTTGTTCATATTACCTGCTTTACCCGTAGGGGGTGCCTAAAGCGGGTATGGCCCTTAGGGCAAAACGGGTCAAGACTGGGCAAGGCGAGTAACAATGAGATTTTTTTCTTAAAAACTAAATAATGATAACAAAATAATAAAAATATCCTAAAACTTTTCAAAAAGTTGTACACAATCAAATTTAAATTGAAATTAAATTAATTAACAGCCAGTATTTAGATTTTTTTTTATCTTATATCTAATCAACAATCATTGCTTCAAAAAAAATCAGTCTTTTTAATCAAATTCGTCAGTCTTAATTAGTTACTGCTACATTTATTTATATAAAAAAAGGTTTTGTGATTAGTTTAGTATCTAATCAAAAGTAAAAATATCGAAAAATTAAAATAATAAAAGGTTGCACAAAATAAAATGTTCAGAAACTTTACGTGATTTTTTTTGTGTTACTATTCTTGACATAGATCACAATAGTAGGCCCCTTTGCCTAAATAGCTTGTACACTCTTCATGAGCCCAACCATGACAATCATCGCACCTTATCCAGTCTTCTATTGGTGGATCTTCGTACATCTCGTGGCATATGAAGCAGACACTTTTTTCTTCTGCGTGCTTCCTTGTCTTTCCGCTTCCAGTAATTTTTTTTGTGTTCGAGGTCGAGGCTTTTTGTTTTTTACCTTTTTTGGCCACAGGTGGATTTTTTTTAGACACAGACTTTACTTTTTCTTTAAGTTTCTTAAGTGATACTTTCTGTTTCTTAGACTCAATTTCTCTCTGTTGCTCTTTAATGGGAGTGCTGGTTAAAATTTCTGACTTTTGTGCTCTTCGTTTACGTGATGTCTTTGGTGCAGTTAGTTTAGGTATAGGGCGAATGTCCATTGGGGTTACCTTGGTAGGTGTAACACATTCAGGAATCACTGTTTTAACAAGCAGAACTTCCTCAGGTCTAGGGGTGTTGCTGTCAATGTCTTCAAGCATTCTATCTAATACTGACGGGGAAATTGTGCGATCGGAGTCTACAGAAAGGCGACCAGGACTATAATTTTGCATTTGTGGATGGTCGATAGTATTGTCACCTGGAATGTCTATGGGAATATCAGGGTCAAAGTTTTCTTGAACATTGGCAGGTTCAGTAGCGATTATGGTATCGATTTCATTATCTTCAGGAGGATCATTGACAGAGGTGTTTGGAAGATGTTCAGTGGCTATCGTATTAGAAATCAAAACGTCACATGCATTTAATGCCAGCGGCCTGTCTGTCAAGGATGAAGGAAGATAATCATCATCGCTAAATATATGTCGGTTTACTGGCCATATACCAGTTGCCTTAAATCCATTTACAGCATTTTGAGCAGAAGCTGCTTTCAGGTAAGCGTCGCCAAACAGCTGACCAATTTCAAATGGTGAAATGGTTCGTCCCACATGAGATCGTTGGTAAACCGAAACCGTCTGTTCAAAATAGGTTTTTAAAGGGCCATATACGCTTACATCTAGTGGTTGAGTTCGGTGACTGGTGTGTGGAGGTAATGAAATAAATATCACATTATTTTTTGAGGCATATTCTAATGCTGGCAGATATTTATGAGAAATGTGGTTATCCATCACAAGTATTACTTTATTTTCCTTAGTGGGTCTCGTCACCTCTACAAAATGGCGTAGCCAGTCTAAAAAAATTGGACCGGAAATCCATCCACTATCAGAACAAGTAGCTACTGTGCCTGGTGGTGATCCATCAAGCAGTCGGGGGTTCATACGTTTTCGAGAAAATATCATAAATGGAGGAATAAAAGATCCAGCTGCATTGCAGCAACACACAATTGTTGTCAATTTTCCTCTTTCAGTACTTGATATTATTCCTACTTGTTTTTTTCCAGTTCTGGTGAGAATTTTTGGTGGTTTATTGCTGGTGGTGCGCACACCCGTTTCGTCAACATTGTAAATTCTAGTCGCGTTGATTTCATTGCGATCTACTTGATCTTGTAAAAGATCAAAAAACCTCTCAACTTGCGGTCTATTAAAACCTCGGGCACGGGCTACTGACGTTGGCTCTGGCTTTCTCAAAGTTAATTCGGGATGTCTTGTTGCAAAGGCTCTATACCAATCTTCTCCAGCAGTTTTCTTTTTAAAAGGGTGCGGAATTCTATTGCTCTCTGCGTATTGATATACTAGAGATAAAAATTCAGATTTTGTCAGACCATAAAAAAGGTTATCCATATGAAACAAATATTCTATTAATTCAGATTCTTGTTGGTCATTAAAAACTGTAGAAAACCTACCGAGTTTTTTGTCTGCGGAGCCTTTTTTTATATGCCTTTGTAATGTTGATAAATTTATACCATATTTTTTTGCAGCACCATTTACTGAGCCCTTCTTTGCCTCTTCCATTGCCAACTTCATTGTCTCCACGTCCCAAGAAGCTTGTTTGGTCTTCCTTTTGTATTTTTGAACCATCTGCAAATGTATTATCAATGAATGATAGATTTCAGTACTTTACAAATACCTACCATGACTAAATATGAATTATGAGAGCCAATATATTGTAGGATCTTAACGCGAGAACAGTCGGTGTGCGCCAAAAATGTCTTGGGTAAAGCGGGTCAGGGCAAAGCGGTTACCTGCTTTACCCATACCTGCTTTGCCCAAAAGTTTATTTTTCACGATTTGTAAAATAACCTCAAAATCTTTATCAGAAATGTTGCACACACAACGAGGATTCAAAGCTGTTTTAATGCAGATTAACACACAAGTAACAATAATAACATAAGTCTCAATAGAATGAAGAAATTCGTAGTCACATACCTTGATATTTTTTAACAAAACAGGCCAATAAAAACACCCGCCGCTCAAAACGCCGCCGCGCGTCGCTGACGTTTCCGTCAAACTGATTCGTGTTGGTACGCGTTCGGGCGTCGCCGCGGCACGCACACATTTACACTATATGCTTGTATGCATGAATAACGAGGCCTACCCGCTTTAGCTGGTATACCCGCTTTGGGCTCACCTCCCCTATGTTCGGCAATATGGTTACTGTTAAAAGAATCTTGTTTACCGAAGCCATCTCAACAAAGATGGCTAGATATTGCAAAGGGTTTCTCTACAAGAGCTAATTTTCCGAATTGCATTGGGGCTATAGATGGGAAACACATACGGGTAATAAAGCCGTGCCATAGTGGATCCATGTACTACAATTATAAGCAGTTCTTTTCCATTATACTTATGGCTATATGCGACAGTAACTACAAATTCATAACAATAGATGTCGGTGCTTGTGGCAAATTTGGAGACTCAGCAGTTTATCAACACTCTAACTTTTACAAAAAAATGATAGCAGGAGAACTTGAGATACCAGAATCAGTACCCATATCACAAGTAAATACTATTCCAATGCCATATGTTTTAGTAGGCGATGAAGCCTTTCCCTTATCCACGAACTTAATGCGACCTTATGCAAAACCAAAAAATTCTAATTTAAACACTACTAAGAGAATATATAATTATCGGCATAGTAGAGCACGGCGATATGTCGAATGTTCGTTTGGAATACTGAGCAATAAGTGGCGTATATTCCATAGACCTTTAAATGTGGATATTAGTTTGGCTACTGATATCATCAAAGCATGTTGCATTTTGCATAACTACGTTCGAGACAGAGACGGTTATAACTATGAAGATACTTTAACATGTTACATGTCGCCTGATGTACCAGAAACTCCGAGAACATATAATCGAATAGGTAATAATATCGCTGAAAGAATTCGTGACTCTTTCGCTCAGTATTTTGAACATGAAGGTAAATTGGAATGGCAAGAAAAATATATATAAGTAAATATAATGGCATTAATCCGCAAAATCGCAAGAAATTGCGAATAAAAAGTAGGTATGATGATTGTAACATTGTAACCATGATTAATAAATAACGTAACTTACCGAGTTCTTTCTTTTCTTCCGATGTATCATCTTCCTTTGCATATATATTAATCATTTCCTCCCAACATTTTAACTTTTTATTTCTGTCTGCATAATCAGCGCATTTGCTATCCCATATTGCGGGGCGTTCTTTTATTTCTAAAATGAACTTTTCTGTATCAAAATTAGCGGTCAAAAAGGCTCGAGCCTTTTAGCCCTAAATTTAAAGTTGCGAGTCTTTTTTAAAGGCGGACTCACAATTGTAGCGGTCGAAAAGGCTCGAGCCTTTTAGCCCTATTAAAAGCTTGCGAGTCTTTTTTAAAGGCGGACTCACGAAACAGTAGTTCTAAAATTGCTCACTAAAAAAGAGCTTAAGGCTTTTTTAGGCCTAGGCTTTTTTTAAAGCCTTTTTACAAGACTGGCGTCGTAATTAGAGTTTTATCATTTTAGCGGTCAAAAAGGCTCCTTATAGCCTTTTTTTAAGACTCACCGTTTTATAGCGATGGCTACAATATTAATTATAATAATAAATCGTCGTCTCAGCCGATGGACGTCCACTGCTGGACATTGGCTAATAATAATAAATATGTCACTACATTCATATAACGCCATGGGTAGTAAAAACAATTAATAAATATAAATTTCTAAATACATACATATTATAGATAAAACACCCAGACACAGAATAAATTATCATGTTCATCGCACAAACAATTGTTCTGGGTGGGAATCGAACCCACGACCTCCGGATTATCTGTCAGTGTCACTAACCACTACGCCACGAGGCCAGTCAAATTTAGACTTATTTTAAAAATAAGACTGTATTTTATTAATTTTGTACTTACGTGAATATTATTTTTTTACAATTTTCAAAATAACATCGATTCCTATTTCGCCATTATTATCTTGGAAATGACAAAGAAAAATACTTATTTCCGTGGTGTTTAATATTTTAATGTGAGGGTAGGTAGGTATATTTGTTCTTATGCGTTGCTGGATGCCCGGTTTAATTTACGTCATTCATTCGTTTTAATATCGTTCTATTCGAATTGTTGTTCGTATCATGACCAGGAAATGTGTTAAGTTAAATATCTGTTAGTATATTGTGTTGCGGTTAATATCGTAAATAAATACTGGTTCATCAATTGAACTGAAACATTGGGTTGGAATTATATTTTAGCGCGTTGGTTACTATTACTCGTTATCTTTGCGCCAAAATGGAAAATGATGGATTTGATGGTGATTTGGATGTGTCTACTGATGTCACATTTACGAGTTCTAGAGAAAATGTGAGTATTGAGTCTTCTCCGAATCCTAAAAAAAAATATAAAAAGCTGAGGAATACATATTACACGAAGAATGACAGTGGGCTTAAATGTAAAATATGTAAAAAACCATTTTCGATAAAATCGTCACATTCTACGCTAAAAAATCATTTGCTAAGTCATGAAGGCATTGAAGGCCCCTCAACCTCAACCAGCAATACTTCTGCATTGACATTGAGCAAACATAAAAAGGCACTGTATGACCGACTAGTGCTTAATTTTATCGTTCACGGCAACCATCCGTTTAAACTTGTAGAAGAAGAACATTTTAAAAAATTAATGGCTGAGATAAATCCTAAATACTCGCCATTAAGTTCAACGTCACTTAAATCAAACATTCACAAACTATTTAAACAGAAACAACCTGAAGTTATAGAGAAAATCAAAATGATTACAAATAAAATTTCTTTGACTTTTGACTTTTGGACCTCCGTCACGAACAAACCATACGTAGTTGTTACTGCGCACTTAATAGATAATGGTGCATTACAGTCATTTATCCTGGACTTCGATTTAATACCGTATCCACATAAAGCTGAACAGATATTACATAAAATTGTAGAAATCTTCAATTTATATGCTTTACATAAAAGAATTATGTCCATTACTACAGATAACGAGAAAGTAAATGTGAAATGTTTACAATTACTGACTTTATGTAATGATGATTATGATGATGTGATTCACACTAGATGTTTGGCACACATTTTAAATTTGGTAGTAAAGAAAGGTCTAAAAGAAGTTGAAGAGCCTATTTCAGCTGTGAGTAAACTTGTTAACTTAATAAATTTTTCCACTAAAAAAAAGCAGACCTATTTTGAAAAGTGTGCAGAATTAGATATTCCGCAATTAGCTTTACTAAAAGAAATTAACATAAGGTGGAATTCGACCTACCTTATGCTTGAGCGTGCATATAAAATGAAAGCAGTTCTCAATGATCTTTGTCAGAATGATAGGGAATTTCGAAATTCCAATATTGAAGAAATCATGTGGGCTGATGTTAAATTATTGATTGACTTGCTAAAGCCGTTTTACGATGCCACACTTTTACTATCTAAGTCAAAATACCCAAGTATTTACTATGTAGTACCTATAGTAGACGTCCTAATGAATCGACTTTCTAATGCCGAGGAGATGGATAATGATCTTAAGAAAAAAATTTCTGGAGCCATGCTCAACAAATTGCAAGAATATTTTCCCTTGCTACGCACTGAGTATGCTATGTTTTCTATTATACTCGATCCAAGATTAAAAAATGATTATTACTCCGAAAATTACAATGGTACTGAAGATCCCCTCACTTCTATGACATTACTTTTTAATACCAGATACAATCTTGGAAATCAAGCAGCTGAACAGCAATCCGATCTATCGGAATCTTCCGGTGCATCTGGAGTCAATAACAATATTTTTTCTTCAATTTATAAAAAAAGAAGACTTGATAATAATGAGCTGGAAAAATATTTATCCCTACCGATTGAACCCGAAGACACTGATGTAATAGACTGGTGGAAAAACCAACAATTAAACTTACCACGCTTACAAAAGATGGCTTTTGATATTTTATGTATACCAGCTACAAGCGTTCCCAGTGAACAGTCATTTTCCAAAGCTGGAAATTTAATCAATAAGAAAAGGAATCGTTTGAGTAATAAAAGCATACAATCCTCAATGTGCCTTTCATCCTGGCTAAACGTTTTTGGTGATTAATGTTCGCGTACCTAACGATGTTTTACCTATGCTTTTTTTATTTCATTAATTGATTTAAAATATGTTAAACTGTTATAATACATAATAAAACTTTCATTTATAATTCATTACGTTTCTATTAACCTAATCCTCAAAAGAGTCGAGTATTTTTAAAGATGGAACTCTAATTAAATAAATATTTTTTTTAAAGAATGTTTTTCTTTTTAATCACTTTTCTTTTGGATATGTTATGCGCAGTGGTTAAAGATCCAATATATTATATTGTAACTTGAAGTTTAAAAAAAATATCCAAAATATCAAAAAAGTTGTGGGTAGGTCAACATTTCACCTACCCACAACTTTTTGGATATTTTTACTATTTTGTAATCTGTTAATCATTAGCAATTGTGATTTCTTGGCTCGTTAAGATAATACATTTCATTTTTATTATATAATAAAAATGTCTAGTGATGACGGGTCTCCTCCGTGTTCTCCGAGTATTTTACCTGGTTTATCTCGCGAGAAGAAGAGGAAGTTATCTTTAAATGAAGAAAAGTTAAAACCAGAATCATCATCAAAAAAACAATTGGACAAAGGAGTACAGGTACGACAAGAAGATATTATGGATTGTGCCATATATAAAAGAAATCGATGGGACTCATCCGATGTGCGAGCACAATTGAATGTGGTAGTGGTAGACGATATCCACCTGTGCTCAGAGCAGCAACCAAATGATCAAAGAAACAAAGAGTTTGCAAAATTATTAGCTTTTGAGCTCGACCGTGTTCCTCCAGAAAAACGCACGATGACGTATTCAAAGATTCTGGATTTCATTAGAAAAATACGCCAAGAAGACAGTTTGGCTAATATCAGTTTGCCAAGTTTTGATGATTCCGACAATGAAAATGAGTAGATATCCAAGTTGTGTCATTGGTTATATTTATTACGTTTAATTTCATTTTTATATTTTTTAAATATGATACTGTATTTTTATTAACACATCCTTTATTTATTTACAATTTCATTTCATTGCCATACCTAATGAAAATCGGCTGTTTTTCTTTTTGGAACAATGACTATTTTAAGTTGGCCTCTTATGACTTAGTAAATCTTTATAACCAAGTGTCAACGTATACTGGTTTTATATTTTATTATTAAATGTACCAAAAATTATGTAATTGTTTATGTTTTTGCTATATTTAAACCAATCATCGATACCACCTTTAGACCTAATTAGTACCTAATAGTGTCAAATAATATTATATCTAAAAAGACTTTAAAAAAGCCTATGCCTAAAAAGCCTCAAGCCTTTTTTAGTGAACAATTTTAGAAAAAAAGCCCGCCTTTAAAAAAGACTCGCAAGCTTTAAATTTATAAGGCTCGAGCCTTCAAAAGCCATAAATACAATTAGCCTCGAGGGCTTAAGAGCTATTTAGCCTTTTAGCCTTCTAGCCCTCGCTATAAAGCGGCGAGTCTTAAAAAAGGGCTAAAAGGCTCGACCTTTTTCGATCGCTAATCAAAATCCATGACGCGCACGAGTAGCGTCTAGCGCGTGAAACAAGCGACGACGGACTGGCGGGCGGGACGCGGCGTTTGCGACTACCGCGCCGAGTGCGTGGTGGGGATGCGGTGCGCCGCATCATTCAACCGGCGCGGCTCGTCGCAGCTCCGGAACAACCGGAGCGGTTGACGGCTGGCCGCAAATCAGTGCGTCGTTATCGTGCGGTTTCATGTACTAATCGATGTGCGGCCTACCGCAACGGCACGCCGCATGGCGGCCAACCGCTAGTGCGTTATAGGCCTTACCATTTTTTATATATAAATTTATGTATAATTTTTTATCAGTAATATAACATTAAGTACATAATAAAGTACATGGTCAAAAGGTATACTGAAACATATTAGGCCATTCTTAGTTTTGACGTCTACGACTCGTATTACTCCGTCCGCGCCTGGATAGACCTGCTCCACCCTTCCCTTCGGCCATACGTTTCGTGGTAACGTGGAGTCCGCTATGACGACAACATCGCCTACTTTTACCGCCTCGCCGCGACCATGCGGCTCCCGCCGATGATGAAGGAGAGGTAGGACTTCCCGCACCCAGCGCTGCCAGAATAGATCAGCCAATCGTTGAGCAGCTTTCCAATGCGACCGTCCAAGCTCGTCTACCTTGGTAAATGCGCCCGGTAATGGAACCTTTGAAGGACCCCCTAATAGGAAGTGGTTAGGGGTTAAGGCGGTGTCGTCTTCCGGTGCGACCGACACGTGTGACAGTGGTCGAGAATTAATTGTATGTTCGACTTCCGTAAGTAGAGTGTGGAGGACGTCTTCGTGAGGGTGACGTTCGTGCAATGTAGCCGTCAGTGCGGTTTTAACTGAACGCACTAATCGTTCCCAAGCTCCGCCCATGAACGGTGCACCTGGAGGAATGTAGTGCCAGTTTATTTGTCGAATGTCCGCTTCTTGTTTCATAGAGGTTAGGGCTGCCTTTCGTAGTTCAGCATCAGCTCCGTGGAAGTTAGAACCATTGTCACTCCATACAGTGTCGGGGCAACCACGTCTAGCCATCATACGACGTAGTGCGAGCACAGCAGCATCAGCAGAGAGTGACGACGCTATTTCTAAATGAACTGCCCTTGTCGTCAAGCAGGTAAATAAGGCAACGTGGCGCTTCTCATGGTGTCTCACTATAGTGACTGAAAGCGGCCCGAAATAATCCAATCCTGTTTGTGTGAATGGACGCTGATGATGGGTGAGGCGACACAGTGGCAGGTTCCCCGTCAGCGGTTCAGGAGGCGTGGCACGGCGCAGTCTGCAGGGCTGGCATCGTCTGATAACTGCTCTTACTGTGGGTCTAATGCGTAGCATCCAAAATCTTTGGCGTATCTCATTTGTAACGCATTCGACGCCGCTATGATGTAACTTTCGGTGGATCCAGTTTATATACAGTCGACTACTGTAGGCGTGGTCTCCGTCTAACACTGCTGGGGACAGAGTTTCCTCGTTGATATCAGTCGCGGCGGCAGTTCGAGAGCGTAACCTCATTACGCCATTTTGGTCCGTAGTCAAGGATAGATGTCGAAGGCGACTGTCAGTAGATAATCTCCTCCCGCCGGTGATGTCACGTAGCTCCGACGAAAAGCAGTCTTCCTGAAGGGCGCGTGTCACAGTGATGGCGCTTGCAGTCCTTTCGCTCTTCGACTATCTCACATTTGGCATGCCTAGAATTGAGATCAGCCTCTCTGTCTAAGAAACGAGCAATGACAAGCAGCCTAGGTTCAGATGCATCCGCCAAAGCCTCAAAATCATACCACCTATGTCGTAAAACTGTCGTTAATTTATCGCATACAATGTTAGTAATTTCTGGGTTATTTTTATTTAGTGCCTTTATAGTAGATATAATATTATTTACTTTAGAAGCAAAAACACAGACTTCCCTTGGACTATCTAGCAACTTTGGTAAGTGGCGTAATTTTTCCAGTTCGTTTGTAACCAAAGCGTGTGGTCGGCCGAAACGTGCTTCTAGCCTTTCCACAATTTCTAGCGCTTCAATACCTCCTACAAATAAACCCTTTACCGATTCCAAAGCTACTCCCTTTAGGCACTTGCGAAGCCGGGCCATATTTTCCGCCTCCGTAAAGGCGGACTGTGACTCGACAAATGCACTTTTAAAATATAGCCAGTCACCAGTATTTCCATTAAAGTAAGGTAAGTCAGCATACCTGTGAGTCGCGGGTGCGGAGCGAACCCCGCGAACTACCTCTAATAAAGCCGCCGTTAGGTCTCTCAACGGCTGGCTGGTGTCGTTTGGCTGTGGTACTCCCGCCGTCGTGGTGGCGTGCGACCCATTGGACGCAGTTGTGACGGGTGCGACGGGTGCCGAAGTGCCACCGGGCGGCAGTGCTGCGGCCGTGTCGTGACTAGTGACTCCGTGATGGACGATGGCTCCTCCAGTGGTTCCCTCGCCGTGCTTCTTGTTCCCACCATTGTGATGAAACGAGTTCACTGGTAGGTGTCCTGACTGAGGCACGCGGAACGCGACGCGGTTGCACTTTAATATTAACTGTCCGACTCGAATGGACCAGATGTTAGAAATGAAAGATTTGTGGACTTAGGTAGGTACAACAGCGTTTATTATCGTACAATGAGGAGCCTTAACACTTTACAATCACGGAACATTTATCTTAGCACACACGACTGTTACAAGACGAACGACGACACAGACTGACATGAGAGCGGGCGCGGGAAGCGGGAACGCGTGATGCTATCCACGGACTATAGCGACTGCGAGCGCCAATCACGATCAAGGACCGCGAACATTACCAAATAAGGCGCGTTATTTGCGCGTGTCCCAGTATAGTAAAAGCATACGCATTGCCGCCAGCCCACAGTATAAATTAATGCAGGGAACGACTTATGTATCGGTAACAATGTGAGACTTGTGTGTTAGGGAAAATGACTAGATTACCATTTAATAAGATAGGTTACAGAGCTAAAAGACCACTTGAGCTAGTGCACACAGATGTTTGTGGTCCTATTACTCCAGTTAGTAGAGAAGGTTATAGATATTTTATCACGTTTATTGACGATTACACTCATTTTGTTATGGTTTACATTATGAAACAGAAAAGTGAAGCTTTTGAAATATTTAGAGAGTACTATTATTATGCTACGAAACATTTTAACTGTGACTTATTAAAATTGAGATCTGACAATGGTAGAGAATACGTAACTAGAGAATTTTATAATTTTTGTAGAAATAACGGAATTCAAGTTCAGTACACGGTGCCATATAATCCTGAAATGAATGGAGTGGCGGAAAGAATGAATAGAACGTTGGTGGAAAAAACTAGGACACTTTTATTAGATTCGCAATTGAATAAAGAATTTTGGGCGGATGCTATTTTGTGTTCTGCATATGTAACTAATAGAAGTCCAACAAAAGGGAAAGATTGTACACCAAGTGAATTATGGGAAGGAAGAAAACCAAACGTGATTAATATGAGAGTTTTCGGAAGTGTTGCTTATAATCATGTGCCATCTCAATTAAGACATAAACTTGATAACTGTGGAAAAAGAATGATAATGATAGGTTATGCTAGAAACGGTTATAGACTTTACGATGAAGATACTAAAAAAGTGGTGATAAGAAGAAATGTAATTTTTGATGAAAAAGAACGAAAAGAAATACAGAATAATGTAGAACTAGAGTGCCGAGAGGTAAAAGAAGAAGATGTTAACAAAGATGATAATGAAGAAAATGATAATGAAGAATTTTATGAAGCGGAAGATACATTAGAAAAAGATGATAATTCGAAGGAAAATTCTGAAAAAGAACAAATTGTAAGGGAGAAAAGAATAATTAGAAAACCCAAGTGGCAACAAGATTATGTTACTGATTTTGAAGGAAATGAAAATGAAGTAATGTATGCTTTAATGGCTGGACAAATAGAAGATACGCCACATACATTTGAGGAAATAGATAAGAGAGAAGATAGTGAGTTATGGAGAAATGCAGTTAAGGAAGAGTTTAATGTTCTTGAAGATAGTGGAACATGGAGGAAAGTAGAAAGAAAGAGAGATATGAAACTTTTAGATACTAAATGGGTATTTACAAAGAAAAAAGTAGGTGATGCAGAGATATGTAAAGCGCGACTTGTTGTTTTGGGATATCAACAAACAGGACATATGGATAATTTATATTCACCTGTATTAAAGATGCAAACATTAAGAACATTATTAGCAGTTGCTGCAAAGAAGGATTTTAAGATTAAACAAATGGATGTAAAAGGAGCTTTTCTTTATGGTCGAATTGATGAAGAAGTTTATTTAAAAATACCTAAAGGATATTATATTGGAAAAGAAGACAATTATGTTTTCAAATTAGAAAAATCACTTTATGGTTTAAGAAAATCCCCGAAATATTGGTATGAGAGATTTACTGAAGCAATGTTGGATTATGGCTTTCAACGTTCTGAAAATGATTATTGTTTATACATGAAAGATAATGTTTATGTTTTATTATACGTTGACGATCTTTTGATTTTCGCGAAGCAGGAGACAGAGATAGAAAAAGTAAAGACGTTTTTGACTACACAATTTAGAATGAAAGATCTAGGTAATACTGACATGACATATTTAGGAATTGAATTTAGAAATTTCTATTAAGAGACTAGATGACTGTATTTTAGTTAATCAGACAAGATACTTAAAAAATATTCTTAAAATACATGGGATGAGTGTGGTTGCGCCAATATGGTACTTTGAATTTGACGCCATACGTCTCGGTCTTGTTTGAATTGTAAGTTGCTGATTGGCTGTTCCCACATTACCTGTTCCTATTAGTTGTCTCCTTCCCACACCAACGCGCCAACGCATGTGTGAGCGAGAAGACAATACCAAGCAATTCGGAAATCATCGCCGCTAGTCGTGCGCTTCAAAAAGTGTGTGCAAAAAAAAATTCGGTTTGTCGCGCGCGCGGTCCCGCTAATAATATTCGAAAATTGGTGAAATTACACTTGTACCACCCCGTGAATGTGCATAAACTCTTCCATACAACCACCGTGGACTTTGTGCGTTGTAGTTTACTTCCAGCATCGGCCTGGAGAGCAAATTGGATCTTCAGCGGACCAAGCCCGATAGCACGCTGCCGGCCGACCTATTTGTGAAGGCATCTCAGCAAAGGTTGGTGGTTCCTTATCCATGAGCTGCCTGCTCCTTTTGTCCATATAGCCTCCAGGCAGTTCGTCCTTTATTTTTCTAATTAGCAACTTGCAAAGCATAAATATACAGTCCTACATATATCGTCATTGAACCGGCGCATCCAGAGTGATTGTAAAGGGATTGATACACCTATGGATGTAAATTTTAAATTTGAAGATAAAACTATTGATATGAATTATGAAACTAAATGTAGATCTTTAATTGGTTCTTTGTTATATGTAACAGTAAATTTTAGGCCAGATTTAACGTTCCCTGTAAACTATTTAAGCAATATCAATCTAAACCAAATTTGACTTTGTGGAAAGCTTTGAAAAGAATTTTGAGATATGTTAAACAAACTTTATATTATAATTTATGTTATAAGAATTGTAATAATATTTCATTAGTTGGTTTTGCTGATGCAGATTGGGGTAGAGTCGTTGATAGGAAATCAACTACTGGTTATTTGTTTTTAATTTTTGGTAACACTGTTGTGTGGAAATCTAAAAAACAATCTGTAGTAGCTTTAAGTACGACGGAAGCAGAATTGGTAGCACTTTGTGAAGCTTGTGTTGAGTCTTGTTTTGTTATTAAGATTTTAAATTAAGATTTAAATATTGAAGTAAAGGATTTTAAAATTTTTGAAGATAATCAAAGTACTATCAAATCTATTCAAACTTATGATCAAAGAAAACTGAAGCATTTAGAAATTAAATATAATTTTATGAAACAAAAGGTTGAGCAAGGTTTTGTTAAAGTTGAATATATAAGTACTAATAACCAATTAGCTGATATTTTTACTAAGCCTGTTCGTAAGTTTTGTTTAAAAGAATTTGTTGTTAAGTTAGGAATTTTAAATGTGATGTCTGAGGAAGAGTGTTGAGTATCAGTAAGTTAGTGGACAGCCACCACATTTAAAGGTTATATTTTATTATAATATATTGTTTATGGTTATCTCATATTATATTTATTTTTTATTAAACTTTAAAGAATCAACTATGATATTATAAACATATAAGTAATAATTTCTAATGAGATCACCTTATTAATTTAGTTTTTTAAAAAATCACAATTAGCCATCTCTCCCGAGGGGTCCGGGCGTGATGGCCATTACATTAGAGGTAAGAAGGCCATAACTGAATACTTACTGTAATTGGTTTATAGTTATTTTTTTGGTCTCATTTATTACTTTTAAAAATTACGTGAATAGGGCACATAAACTGCAAACCAACCAACTCCGAGTTGCTCTGGTCTAAACCAATTTTCCCCAACTAAGATTAGGCCATTACCAAAGGCACCACCAAGGAAAACGAACATGAATACCAGGCGCAAGAGAAAGTCCGTTGTTTTGACAGACACACCAGAAAAAGAATCTTTGAGAATGGAATATGAAGAAAAGATGAAGAAAAAGCAGAAAAAAGACGATAAAGGTAAAGAAAAGGGAAAAGGAAAACAAAAAGGCAAAGGTAAAAAGTCTGCAAAAAATAAGGATGAAATAGAAAGAGTTAAGAAAAGGGTTTAAAGTTCGGGTTCTTCAGATTCGGATTCAGAATCTGAAGAGTGGTATTGTCTAGTTTGCAGCGAAGAATATAGTCAGTCAAAAGGTAATTGGGTACAATGTACGGTATGTAAGATGTGGGCACATGTAGGATGTGTCGGAGGAAATACTTTTTCTTTTGTTTGTATTAACTGTAACTCAGATGATGACTAAATTCTTTTATTAAGAGGGTTATTAAAAGGCTGATCATTATAAGATGTAGAACTAAGAGATAATTAGTTAGAAGACTTAAATTGGGGGTTTAACTTGCATTATTTTAATCAAACTGTGATTTTGACGTGCCAAGTAGACGTATAAGTACCTACGGTAGTAATTAAGTACAAAACATTATTAATAGTTTAAAACTAAAAGCTTAATTTTGTTGATTACTTATAGAAAAGTGTATTTCAGTTAATTATTTAGTAGAAGAAACGATTTACAGAAGTATTTTGTTATTTTTGTTAATTACTTATTTGTTGAAAACAAATCAAAATGTGAAAAGAATACTCGTTAATGAATAAAAAATTAAAATTATAAGTGTTTTATTCTTTAACAACATGCCCAATAGCTGTTACAACTAACCCCAAGCACGGGGTAAGTTGTAACACTTTCCATTTTTTACAAAAATCAAAATTGATATTTTTTCATTTAGACCTTATAGAAGAATGATTAGAGTATCAATCAAAATGCATGTATGCATAGAGACCATATTTTTATCAATCTGAGTGTTTGGTAACACCTGACGGAACCGAACCTTCGTGGAGGTGGGCCGCGTCAACGTGGAGCATCAGAGGGTACACGTGGCGGACTTCAGCCGCTTCGTGCAGTGCCGGAAATGCCTACAGTTTGGGCACACCGGCAATAAATGCGAAGCGGAGTTCTACCCGTGCGCCCACTGCGGCTCCGCCGCGCACCATATCTCCACCTGCTCCCATAGAACCGACCCGACTAAAATGTGTTGCTACAACTGCAAACAAACAAACAGCACATACACTAAACACTCCGCCCTTGACACTAAAGTTTGCCCAAAGATTCTGAAAGCCCAAAAATCCCTAAATGAATCAACCGACTATGGTTACTAACACAATAAACATTGTACAATGTAACCTTAATCGGTGCTATACATCCCAACAGGAATTTTTAGTGCACTTCCGCGATAACAACTTCGATGTAGCCTTGATATCCGATTCATTGCGGATGGCACGCCTGCCGTGCCATTACTTTCTTTTACGTGTGGCGTAGGGCGCGGGAGCCGTGTCATTTTTAAATCGATGATAACTCCTTCAAATTAGGTTTTAGGGAGATCTACCCAGAACAAAATTGTCGCTATTTTTCATCTAAATCAAGGTCGTAGCCTTCGTTTCTGGTAATTGTATGATTTTATTAAAAGCAGGTGTAACCAACCTTTTCAGATGCTTAAAATTGCAATTTAATAATACCTAGGCTACATGACTCAATTTTGTTTTGTTTAAATATGGAAACACCTCTAAAAATAAGCCCACTAGTAAAAGAAATACCATGATTACTGAAGAACTCTTTGACATAAAGTCACACTTTTTTGGCGAGTCCAAAACGTTCCATAGAGAAGGCTACCTAGGTGTGACGTCACTTCTAAATAATATGTATTTCGTAGGACACGTGCGTGAACTTTATATGATAACTATGTAAAATATTGTGTTTATGGTATAGGCCTCATAATAAAAGTTGCTTTGATTTTAATAAGTTACCTTATGATAATACAATTTTTTGCTTTTTCTATAGTTTTAAAATGGACTTGCCCAACTAACTTCAAATAATCTTTAATATAAAAATAAATCGCTAAATGTGTTGGTAAGCGCATAACTCAAGAACGCCTGGACCAATTTGGCCAATTCTTTTTTTTTAATATTCTTCGTAGCTCAAGGATGGTTTTTACGGCGGCGAGAAAATGTATGTACCTCGGGCGAAGCCGGGGCGAGCAGCTAGTAGTTACAAAATTAAAAGTGTGATTATTAGTTTCGGTTAGGTAAAAATTTATGTATTATGAAACATTATTTCCAAAACTCTACTCCTGTCATGTAGCCTATTAGTTATGGAAAAATACCACGTGCGGTTCAATATGGCTAATATGAGTCTTATTGCACACGACACTTCATGTCCTAAACAATGGAGGATCCCTGCCGGAGAGATAACAAGTTGCATGTCCCTACGAAGTACCAACAATGTAAAATGACCAGTACGTTTTGTACAATATGGTCCATTTTTGCGTGGACAGATAAGAAAAAGGTCCTAAAAAATTCGAAGGTGAATGTTTTCTTATCTTTTGTGAATTAGTTCTGTTTTGCTATCCTTGGTGATCAGATCTGCGTGCGTATCGATGACATTGAGATCGTATATCTGGGCTTTCGACATTTGTGTTGTGAGGACTGTGTTACTGTGCTCTGATCTTCGTAAAAAAACGACTGCTGCTTGTATAACTGGACTCCGTGATCTGCCAATGTGACGACTCAGCCTGTGTACATAAATCTCTGCTTGCCGTAAACTTCATGGTAACTTATTGGGTAAGTTACTCTTATTGGTACTCTTTTGAACTCCTATAAGAGCACACTATAAGGTAGGTACTCTTTTGAACAGAGTAAACTTTGTTCAAAAGAGTACCTATCTATGTATCCAATGGAGGGATCCTGTTTGTTCTCATGATTAAATTTATCATAATATGGTTTGTCATAAGGCCTTTCTCATAATTTTTCTAACATAATAATTGATTCACATAAAGTTTATTGCTATAATGCTTGTGTAGGCATAATGTTAGTTTATAATAATGAGTTTTGCTGTAAAATAGTATATCATAATGGGTTTGTCATAACAGTTATAGTCATAATCATAGTTTATTATAATTTATTTAGTTCATAAATTCTATTCTAACTCTATTTTAAACCCTTATAAGTGGCTAAAATTTGAATAAGTTTTTTCATAAGATTTTCTAACGAGAAAACGAGAGAATTTTGTTGATGGTTTCCTGAACCTGAAAATGTAAGACATTAACATTTCAATAAGTATTTTCACTTTAAATTACTTAAAAACACTAGTATAGGTTAAGGTGCGGCGGCCCTTGGGCCACCCCTTAGCCGCGAACATAAATAAACTAAATAAACTAAATCACTTTAACTTATCACATTCTTCTTATTAACATAGGTAAAAACTTAAATGTTATATGTTATATACTTAATATTATTTTTTTTTTTTTATTGGATTAAAACAGAATGATTTGGATTAAAACTTTAAGTCTTTTCGAACTCTTCGGAGCCGCCATCCGCCATGGATCCTTTGAATCCAAGTATTAATCTGCCAAGTTCGCCAAAACCTGGACCATCATCGGGTATAAATCCTTTGGAAGCTTGCAGTTCGCCGCAATTCGGTACATCAACTTCTCTGGATCCTTTGAATCCGTATATGATTCTTCCAAGTTCACCAACACCTGGACCATCATCAGCTATAGATCCTTTGGAAGCTTGCAGTTCGCCGCAATTCGGTACATTAACTTCACTGGATCCTTTGAATCCATATATGATTCTTCCAAGTTCACCAACACCTGGACCATCATCCGCTATAGACCCTTTGGAAGCTCGGAGTTCGCCGCAATTCGGTACACCAACCGCATTAGATCCCTTAACCGTAGAATTAGGAAGAATGATGTCTCCACAAGAAACTATGCCATTATACGATATGGAAGGCTTAGATTTTATTGGTGACGAAGAACTATACGGGATTTTGACCGGCAATAACGACGACACATTGGATGAACTTAATAGTGCAGATCCGAACGAAGAAACAAATATTAGCAATTCTTACGAAAATCAACAGGCCGAAGAGGAAGAAGATACTTCTCCAGAAGAGACGACCGGGTGGTATCCGGGTAATCCTACAAATATGTCCAATATAATCTTTACAGGGACAAGTGGTATGTTGCCGCCACATGATGTAAACGTCAAAAGTCCTTTGGACTATTTCTTTTTATTCTTTAATTCTCACTTTATAAATTTAATTCTGGAGTGTACTAATAAGTACGGTAACAAACTAAAAGCAACAGCGACTACTCCACGCGCTCGTTTTCGCAAGTGGACTGATGTAAGTGTAGCCGAATTCAAAACTTTTCTCGGTCTACTGTTGCTGATGGGGACAATTAAGCTAAATAGACTAACAGACTATTGGTCAACTCATTATTTGTTTCGTCTATGTGTACGTCAATTTATGTCGAGAGATAGATTTTTTTTAATTTTAAGAGCTTTAAACGTGCAAAATAATGAGAGAACCCAAAGTATATTTAAAATAAAGTCGTTAATTGATTTGTTCAATGACACGATTGATTCGGTATATTATCCATTGAGAGAATTAACTATTGATGAATCTCTTATTTTATGGAAAGGAAGACTTCGTTTTCGTCAATATATTACAGGTAAAGCCCATAGATACGGCATCAAGTTGTACATTTTAGCCGACGCTAACGGAATTATTTTAAAAATTCACGTGTACGCAGGGTCTCAAGATACACAAGTAGGCGGTAAAAATCATATTAAAAAAGTTGTACATCTTCTTATGAAAAAATATATTGAAAAGGGACATTCCTTATATTTAGATAACTTTTATACCAGCGTGGGGTTATCTGAGGAGTTATTGTGTAAAAATACATACGTAACTGGTACCTTAAGAGCAAACCGTATTGGTAATCCAACGGTAGTAAAAAATATAAAATTAAAAACAGGAGAATCGTGTATAGTACACAACTGGAAAAAAATTGTAGTAACCAAATGGCAAGATAAACGGGAGATATTGTTCATAAGTTCGGAACACACAAGTCAATATAAAGCGACTACTAGTCGCCGTGTACGCACCGTCAAATACAAACCGGCCGTACAAATAAAATATAATAAATACATGCGGGCAATAGACCGACATGATCAGATGTTAAGTTATTATTGCTGTGAGCATAAGACCCTGCGCTGGTACAAAAAAGTTATTATACATATAATACAAATATGTCTAGTAAATGGCTTTTTGCTTTTTAACGCAAGAAACAAAGGAAATGAAACAACTTTGTACAAATTTAGAATGGACATAATGGAGAAATTACTGCCAATGCCAAATAGAACAGAACTTTCTCGGTCTCTATCAGAAGGAAAAATACATTTACCTGCCAACTTGCCAAAGAAAAATGGCAATACCCTAAGAAAAAGATGCAGAGTGTGTTATTTGAAAACCAAAAAAAGAGTTTCTGTTTTATTTGGCTGTCCTGATTGCCCCGGATTTCCGGGTCTATGTATTGATAAATGTTTTGAGAGAATTTCACAAATATTAGCATACTGTATTGTGATTGTTAAAAATTACAAATTGTGTTATAGAAGATTTTTTAGGTTTTTATAATACTTAACTTGATTGGCAAGAGGCTACTCACTATAATTTGATTTTGCTGATTTTCAAATTTAAAAGTTTAATTAAAAAAAAATACGATCAGTCAGGTACTTATTTTAAAAATACTACTGACAGTACATACTGGTTGTCTACGGACTTCTGAACTATTTTTGTAATCACATGTTCAGTTTACTTTTATAAGAAATGGTCAATAATAATAGAGCAAAATTTGTGAAACACCATTTTTTTTTTTGTAAAGGATATTGATTAAAAACTGAATAGGTACTGATTAAAAAAAAAACTTCTTAATAATAAAAATCAATCTGGCACTTTACTTAAAATATCAGTCTCCAGTCTCCTTTAAATGATATACAATCAGTCTTATAATTTAAGAACAATGTCAGTAGAAAAGATTAAGATGATCCGATTTGCATTGAGCGGGATGGCGGGATAGTGTTAAAAATATTGACCATAACTCAATTGTATACGGTTTCATTTAGGTTACTGCAAAAATGTCTGTTACTGAACGAAAACTACATTGATCTATGTATTTCAGTTCGCCAAATGCAAAAATACTTGGAAATATTATTGTGTACTTAAATTTCCCGCTCAAATTGATCGAACCGGCATATGTAACTTTTTTTAAATATATGGTTTTCATTTAAAACCTAGTTTCATTAAAAACTCTTTTCTAATTTTTTTTATATTGTACCTACTTACTAAAATTATTTTCTTATCATATCCAAAATTTGCTGCATTTTTATATTTCTGTCATATGGCTTGAAGCGCAGCAATTCATTTGAAACCAACTGGCCAAAATATTTACATCCATGGATGTCCAAGATAGTTGGGACCTGATCCTCATCTTCCTTATTTTTTTCTATATCCTTTGCACTGCCCGCCATTGTATTTTCTGTGCAAATTGCTCTATCCACCATTACTTTTTCTGTACATGTTGCACTATGTACCATATTTTTTTCTGGGCACATAAAAATATCCTTTGTTTTTATATTTTGTGTAAATTCGAAGTTGTCCCTGTGTAGTAAATACTTTTGCGAATTTGGCTCGAAAATTTCGTCATCAGATTCGCACTGAGTTTCAGTTTCTGTCTCGGGAATGTACTTTCTTTTTCGCCGTAATTCTTAAACAATAATAGGCAATAGGTAATTAGAGTATAATGGCAATATTAAGCAAATTAGGATTTTGAATGACTGAGATTGAAGGCACCCGTCTATTTACTCTTTTTCTTAAAATGTAAAAATCTTATTCCATAGTGCCCTAGTAAACGACTCATAGTATTTTTGGTACTTACATATAAGTTTGATAATTTTTCCTTTGGTAAATTCAGAGAAAAATTGATTACCGCCGAAAGTGGCCACTTTTGGCGGTAATCAATTTCCCTCGGCGGTTTTGAAAGGAAAAAATATGAAACTGCGAAAAATACTATGTGTTATTTACTATGACACTATGGGATTAGATTTTTAAAATATGATACGGAATTTATAGACGAGTGGCGCTAGTTTCGCTGCACTAGTCGTCTTAATGACTTAATGTATCATATGACAACCATACTAGTAGTATTATAAATGCGGAAGTTATCATGCTTGTAATTTTGTGAATTTGGATGTTTGTTCTCAATCACGCTGAAACGGCTGAACTGATTTGGATGAAATTCTGAACGGGAATAGTACAATCAACTTAAGCTTAGACAATGTATTAATTTGAACGCGGGCGAATTGCGGGAAAAAAGCTAGTATTTTTAATAAATATATACCTATTAAGTACTAAATCAAACTTGACAGTTTATCATTACGTAGTGTAAATAAGTTGAAATTTCTTGTGAGCAAAACCAAAACAATAATTACAGAACTAACTTAAAACCTCATTTAGTCAAGCCCACATTCCTATAAAACTATTCAAACCATTAGGACTTAAAAATAAGTTCAAAAGGTTTTGCACACCTTCATTAGAAATGTCACTTACCTTCCATTTTCAAAAATACACTTGTTATGCCACTTATAATCACTTGAAACAACGTTTCTGTATGTTCGCGTTAGATTTCGAATGTCAACTAAAAGTATGTAAGCCTAAAACATGTAAAAACTGGTTGAAATACTGTATTCTTTTCCATATGGCTGAAGACACAGGAGGCGTGTCATGTAATCGTATGGCGCTTGACCCGGCAGCCGTGTCACATAGTTTTTGTTGAACGCCATTAGTAAAAGTTTGCAAAATTAGGCATCGCAATGAATCGGATATCGGAACCCTATGTGGGCAGTGGCTTAGAAGTTAGGCCCCCACTGGGAATTAATGTCTACCAATTTTCAAATGGCTCCCGAGTCAGAGCTTGCATCCTTACCAAATCCACGGTGGCTGCCATTGGCGTCACGCAGCTATCCACCGCGAACCTAGCCGTCGCCCGCATCAACTTTGGCCCCAGATCCCTGGATGTCGCCTCAATTTATGTGGAACCCGACACAGACAAGGAATCCACACTGCCCAAATTAAACAACTTCTTGCGGACGACCAACTCCTCCTTGCGGCTGGTCGGCGGCGATGTCAATGGAAGCCATCAGGAATGGGGACATCGCGATGCGAATGACAGGGGAGAAGAAGTGGCCACCATCATGGCATCTAACAACATGGCAGTCTGCAATGTAGGCGATGAACCCACCTTTGAGGCGATAAGACATGGGAAACATTGCTCCTCCATTGTCGATGTTACCTACGCCTCACACAACCTTGCTGACAGTGTTAACAACTGGCGCGTCGACCGCGCGGTTTGCCCCTCCTCAGACCATAACGGCATCACCTACGTATTGAAACCGCCCCACAGAATGAACAAGTTAAAAAGTTCCTCGACTTTCAAATACTCCACCTATAGGGCGGACTGGAAACAATTCCGCGAGGAATTGGTGCCAGTCATGGCCCCGCTGGTGGGTCAAACAAACGTTGCCGCTCTCTCTGGGGAAGGGCTGGACCGCGTGGTGGACCAGCTTACCACCAACATTCAACGGGTCTGCAGCAGGGTTTTCCACCGAAACCGAAGCCCTAAATCCCACAACCCATGGTGGTCAGACGACCTCGAAAATATGAAAAAGGAATGTATCCGCCTACATCACAGGCTACACTACTTAAAAAGAGCCAGCAGACCGCTCGGCGAAGCGATTATCAACTACCAGGAGGCAAAGAAGAACTACGCCCTGGCTATCTCGAAAGCGTCCACGGAACATTTCCGGAAATTCTGCGACACACAGGAGAAAGAGGATGTATGGGCGGTCACCAACCGCATCATCAAAGAATCGCCTCTCAGAAGACCACCACAAACTTTAAAAATCAACAACACATACACAGACAATAGCCCCAACACCGCCCATGCACTTCTCAACCATTTTTACCCTGATGATACCCCGGATTCAACGAGCTGTCAAAGGGAAATGCGGAACAGAATGGATGACTTGCCGGACTCGGAGGATGACCTTCCGTTCACGGCCGAGGAGGTCCGGGAATGCCTGGCACATATCGGTCACAAGAAGGCCCCGGGAGGAGACCACTTGACCTCAGACATCTGCAAGGAGGTATTCGATGAGTATCCTGAATTTTTTACCAATCTGTACAATAGGTGCCTGGAACTGGGATACTTCCCGAAAACCTGGAAGAAGGCAGTGGTCAGGATCCTCCCGAAACCTGGCAAGACCGATATGGAGGAGCTCGGCTCCTATCGGCCTATAGGACTCATCCCCGTGTTCGGCAAGGTCCTAGAAAAGCTATTGATCAAACGGATCTCATACAAAGCGGAACGCGAAGAAACACTCTCCAATAGACAGTTCGGATTTAGAGAACAAACATCTACTACAGACGCTCTCGAGTTGGCCCTAAAGACTATAAACAACGCCAAGAATAACAAAAAGCAAGTTGTAGCAGTCTCGCTGGATATTAAAGCAGCATTCGACAATGCTTGGTGGCCGGCACTCTTTCGGCGGCTTCGGCACATCAAATGCCCTAAGAATATCCACCGTATCGTCCGGAATTATGTTTCGAACAGGACCGTAACCCTGGACTACGCCGACAGCACGGCGTCCAAAGAGATGTCCAAGGGGTGCATCCAAGGGTCGGCCTGCGGACCAGTGTTTTGGAACATAGTCCTGGACGAACTCCTCACGTTGCCCCTACCTGACGGCGCACATATCCAAGCATTTGCGGATGATGTGTTGCTGATCGTTGAGGGACGAACACGTGAGGAGGTGGAAAAGATCTCCGAGCTATGTCTACAGGACATCCATTCCTGGGGCGAACGAGTCAAGCTACACTTTGGTCCCGACAAAACAAAACTCATCTCATTCACTAAACACACACAGACCGCCATCATCCGCATCAACAACACTCAAATACCAATCTCTGACACCATCAAACTTTTAGGAGTTATAATAGACAAGAGACTCACATTCATAAACCACACGAAATACATTATACACAAAGCGACCAAAGTGTACAAAAATCTTATACGATTCGTTCGGCCCACATGGGGCGTCCACCCAGAAAATATCGACTGCATCTACAGACAGGTCGTGACCCCCATTATTACCTATGCGGCAGGGATATGGGGGTCTGCAACAAAATATCACCTGGTCCGCCGAGCGCTCCGGTCATTTCAAAGGAAATTCGCGATCATGGCAATACGCGGATTCCACACAATATCTGCCGTCGCAGCCGACGCACTGGCACGATTTCCGCCGCTACACTTGGTGGTTGACGAGATACGCGAGACACACCGCATCAAGCAGACCGGTATGTTGGACTCCCTCCCTGAGGACATTGGGCTGTACCGGCGTGTCCGGGTTAGGGACCTCCTGCATCCAGCCGAGCGGGTCACTATAGACTACAGCACGGCGACCACGCAGGAGGAAACCGACTACCTCATGAACCCGGAGGCACCCAATGTCTTCACGGACGGGAGCAAACACGACAATGGGGACACGGGGGCGGCATTTGTCATCATCATGGAGGGACTGCCGGGGGTATCCGTGACCAGGAAATTCAAATTGTGCAGAACCGCTACTGTCTTCATGGCGGAACTGTACGCAATAGCCCAAGCCTTGGAGTGGCTTCGTCTTCGAGACCACTCCTCGGCCAAGATCTTTTCAGACTCACTATCCGCTATAAAGGCTATCCAGGACCGCAGCAACACAGACTATCTCGTGAATCGTATTCACAGAGATCTGTTCTTGCTGCGGTCCAGGAACCAGGTGGTGGACTTTGTGTGGACGAAGGCTCACGTTGGGATAGTGGGAAACGAGATCGCGGACGCGACAGCCAAAGAGGCGGCCTCTAAAAAGACAGCGTCCGAGGTCAATTTCTTCCCACTCTCCCACGCCAAGCGACTCCTAAAAGCGGCAACGCTCCAGGCTTGGCAGGCGGAGTACGAGTCGGCCACGCAGGGTGCCACCACCAAAGCCTTCTTCCCCTCTTTAACAGACATCTTCTCCTTCCTTAGCGCATTCAAAATCTCCTTTGCCCTTACGCAAATATTAACTGGTCACGGATACCATAAGGCGTACCTCCATCGCTTTAAGATCACAGACAATGACAAGTGCCCCTGCGACGACACCACAACACAGGACGTACAACATTTACTGACGAAGTGCCCAATATTCTCAAAAACACGTCACGATTACGTCGTGGCGTGCCAGAGCCATCAGATTGAGGAGTTCGATCTCCTACAATCAGCCCAAAAAGATGAAACAACGAAGACCCTCAATACTCATATAAATAAAATCATACAAAACCTAAAGACCATAAACGGGTCATAAATAAAGTCTTCTTCTTTCTCACCCCTACCTTGTATCACAAAACTTTTTCTTTGTAGTAAAACTGTACCATATAGCATTATTATTTTACATACCACATACTCTGTGGTGGGACTCTCTGCAAATTTTGTATCAATTAGCAAAAAAATAGCAGGGAGCCCAAACTGAGCCCATATATAAATGATACAAATATTTGACTATTATTCGCCCAATATATTAAATTCTAGCCTATGAAAAAAAAAAAAAAACACCTGACGGAATCCACCCGAGCGAAGTATTTTGAGTAACCAGTGTTCCCTTAGGCTCAGTTTTAACCTCATTTTTAATTATTTGTCCATAAACCTCAGCACATAATAAGATATCAATTGATAGGCGTGTGATATTGTGGATCAGCTAAGCAAATATTGTTTAGCTCAATCCAGTTCAATGAAACTATTTCCCTACTAGGAAGGAAAGTAGTGATTGTATTAAGCACGTATGCTTGAATAGTAAGTTTAGTACTACAGTCAAATCTTGGCCGTAATAATAAATAAATCTAATTGTACCATATATTTTACCGATATATTTTTATTACCCTCCAATCCTGAGAAATGTCCCTGTACAGGTATCTTTCGAAGACCTAAGTAAGTCGGTCATTGAAGTCAAAGTCGGTAAAGTATGTACAGTCAGATAATAATGAGTTACAAGAACAGTCAGAAGAAGATGAAATGTTCATAGGTCATATTCAGTCATCCAAACCTCTGTCAAGTGAATGGTCAATTAATTTACATATAAATGGGTCACAAATAAACTGTATTATTGATACTGGAAGTGATGTAAATATTATGTCAAAGAGTATTTATGATTCTCTTAATATTAATAAGTCATTGTCTAAAACTAATGTTAAAATTAAGTCATACACTGGTAATAGTATAGAAGTACTAGGTCAACAAAACTTAAATGTGTAGGTGTAAATTCCAATTGAATAATTCTTAAATGTCGAGACAAATTAATTTTATAATTACAAATGTAAATTCTCCAACTGTCTTATGTAAAATAACGTCCAGTCCAGTACAAAGTCAGTCACCGTCATTTCCATTACAGTCAAGTCAGTCACAAAATATTAATTTAAAGCACCTTGTTGAATGTAATAATTCTGTTTTTATCGGTCTTGGGTGTCTTCCTGGAGAATGTCATATCAACATAAACCCGGAGGTCAAGCCTAGAGTTAATGCTCTGAGAAAGGTACCGTTTGCATCGCATGACAGACTGCGGCAGGAACTTGAAAAGATGACAAAGATCGATGTCATTGCTATGTGATCGTCTTTTTTAATAATTATCTGTACTATAAGTCTGAATAGAAGCCTGGAACTCTTTTCAGTTTGTTACAAGTTTATTTTACCTTGTTAAGGGTTGCACTTTTCCTGGTTGGGTTATCCGTTTCGTATGCAGCTTGAGAATCAGAATTGACACATTGCACATTAGAAAACTGGGGTCTGTAACCAAACTGCTGGGGGTTTCATGAAATTTTGAGGTGTTTTAATGGTATGCCGAAATTAAATTTAGGTTGATTAAGTTTTTGTACGGAACCAGTTAATTGGGATGGAAATGATGTTTCCTTAAATTTATTTCCGAAATTTAAATTTTGTTTATTAAATCCGTTAAATGCTCCGCTATTATTATGTAATTTATTTCGCGCAGTATATTGTTCGTGAAAATTGACTTCTTCAAGAACAATGCTTAACGCTTCTAGTGATGGGGGCATTTTAAATCTTACTATTCTTACAAGATGTTCCGGTAAGTTATAAAGAAAAACGTTTAAAGATGTGTTATCATATATCGTTTTTTTACTCTGTTTTAATTGTATATCTTCGATTTTATTCACCTTCGACATTAAAATTGATCTGACAGTTTGTATTCTACTACAAAAATCTAAATAACTTTCACCTGATTTAATTTTAAGTGACTCTAATTCAATAGAAATACATTCCTCGCAACGCGGATCCCCAAAGTGTTGCTCTAACAATTCCTTGAACTCTATCCAAGCCAAAACATCCTCGCGCTCACTGATAAGCGCTGCGGCCTCGTCCGCTAGCCTGCTGGTGATAGTATGCATAAGGTATACATTTTGAAGCTCTGACCCATGGTACCTGTTTATAATATATTCACATTATCTTAAAAATAATCCTAACTGTCTTTTATCACCCTTAAAAATAGGAATAAGCTTTATCATTTCATTAGGAATTATATTAATTCTCTCCATAGCTGGTTGCTCTTGCGCCATTTTATATAATTAATAATATAACTTAAGTATGTATGTACTTATACAAATAACTGCAAATATTCTGTTACAATTTAATTTTTATGTAATTTATTTATGAACTTTTATTGAATTAATAAACTAACGTAACTATGCAAAAATATTATTTGCTCGTTTAATGTAAAACCTTCGAAATTACACGAAATAGAAAATATGGAAAAATAGGAAAATGAGGGAATGAGTTTTACTTACAAGCCACTCGACACCATCTCTTGCCGTTGCGAAGACACTATTCACTCACTCCCGTAAGTCAAATGTTTGGTTCGAAGGATCTCTACACCGCTTTTCCAACCGAATTTTTCTACGCTGGCACGAGTTTTAGTCCAAAACGCGAAAACAGAAGTCTCGGTTTTTGAAGATCCTACCGACCGGGCTGCGCCAGACTTGTTTGGGGAACGTATGGGAGTGTTTTTAAAAAGTTATAAAAATTAATGAGATTTAAACTTATTTATTTAAATTAATTACAAAAATTAGATTGTAATAATTACACGGGACGTCTGTCGGAGGTTTACGACCAGAACAGTCTGTCCAATGCAGCAATGCATTCGGGCTCTATGCAAGTCCCTAAAAGTGCTGACACGAACTTATTTAGTTATACATACTTAGTATTTAGGGATTTACATAAGCAACCCTAGTAGAGGGTGATTGCATGACTACCTAGTCTTCGTGTAATTGACAACAATGCAATATTTTATTAAAAGAAAGTCCTAAATTTTAAATGAACCGACTTTTGTGATATTTCATAGTAAATAGGTAGCACGAATTTGCCTGGTTAAACACAGATCGGCTAGACTTCGATCGACAAAATGGTCGAAATATACGCCATTTGTTGCAGAAAAATAATTATACTTATTTGACTCTCGTATTTGTTATATATATATATTTTTTCCTCAGTGTATTCATTTTCTACGAAATTACAATCGACGAACAAACTTATTTTTGTTCATTATTAAATATTAATGTAATTCGCAATGAAAACTCTTTAGATTATCAATAATTATGTTCCAGTAGTAGAGATTGCATAACGACTATCTCCTACGAGTTTATTAACACAGACTATACGCGTTTGTTATCTGTCACTGATTTAATCGTATTTGAAATAATTACAGTTATAAATTATATTATAATTAGCACATTCATGGCTCCTTACCATTTAAGAGAACAATTAAAACACCAAATAGTAAATTTACATCGCGAATGTGTCAGCAATACCGATATATCGGATGAACTTGGTATAAGTGTAAGTTAAAAAATGCGTAATTATTTGCAATTTATTTATTCACAGACATGGATACTCAAAGGAGATGTGTGATTTTTGTAATAACCAGTAATTTTTATCATTGTTGTGCAGTAGTAGTCCAAATTGTTATTTATTACCGATTTTTTAAAATTTTAGACTAATACTGTCATATTGTGGACTGAAAGGTGGCGAACAGCAGGAGACGTAGGGGAAGTACGTCCAAAATGACATATACGGATAAAATGACACATTAGTGATATTTGAAAAACTGCGCGGTATAAACTGTCAAAAGTTAGCCAATCAAGAAGCACCTACACCGGAAATATATCATTGGACTTTTGAGAGCCGTTTAAAATACAGAACGGACGCCATGTTGACATTTGTGTTTTGAGGTTGGAAAGAAATTTGTTAGTGGTCATTTGTTTTTGTTTTTTGGTAAGTTTTCTTTTGTTATTTTACTGTCCTATAATTTTATATTTCGAAGCATTTTGTGTTTGAGGTGATCGCGTAGAATTTAAAACATTATTGTCACTGCAACAAGATTATTCTTCGAATCGTAATATTTTTTGAGGCTATGTACAAAATGACATACAACCACTATGGGCAAAACGAATTGCGTCATTTTGACCGTAGAGATGGTGGTAAGAATTTTTTTAAAGTAAAGCTACGTAAATCTTTTTAATTTACAGAATGACAATATGCCCCGAAATTATAAGAGGACAAGTAATCGGCAAACATGGAGTCAAGAAGCGATGAAAAAAGCTATTGAAGCTGTTAAAGAGAAAAAAAATGGGTTGGCTTCTGGCTTCTAAGACCTTCAAAGTGCCACAAGCTACACTAATGCGGCATGCTTTGGAACAAAATAAAACAGTTGCACCTGCAGCAAAAGGTTTAGGCCGATTTCAGCTAACATTTCCTCTTAAAATTGAGAGACAATTGGTTGAGCACATCAAGCCACTTGAAACTCGCATGTTTGGATTAACGCGTACAATGGTCAAAGAACTCGCTTTCGAATTGGCTGAAAAGAATGGCTTTTCACACAGCTTTAATAAAGATAAGGGTAAAGCTGGCCAGGAGTGGCTAGATGGATTTTTAAAACGCTATAAAGACATATCTTTACGAAAACCGGAGCCTACCTCCGCAGCCAGAGGCCAAGCTTTTAATAGACCTCAAGTAAGAAAGTTTTTCGATAACCATCAAGAATACATAAAAACACAAATTAAACGCAAACCGGATCTACAATGTGGACGAATCGGGGCTGTCTACTGTCCAAAGACCTCAAAAGATCCTGGCTACCGCTGGCAGGAAGCCAGTAGGTGCCATTACAAGCGGGTGTGACAGTTGTGTGTTGCATGAACGCAGCTGGGTCGTATGTACCTCCTTTCATGATTTTCCCAAGGAAATATATGAAAAACGAGCTCGTGGATGACGCACCAACTGGTACGGTAGAAGTAGTTCAAGAAAGCGGGTAGATGACCACTGAAATTTTCGTGAAGTGGCTCCAGCATTTTCAAAGCTTTGTAAAAGCTAGTCATAATTATTGTCCTTCTTATTGTCAATGGCCATACCAGCCATAAGTCATTCGAAGCTTTGAACGTGCTTCGATGTGTGCTTTTATGGACCGCTCAAGACATATTTTAACCAAGAAATTTCTGTCTGGCTTGGAAATCATCCAGGAAGAGTGGTGACAGCTCTTCAGATCGGATATTTATTCAATCAAGCTTATGGAAAGACTGCTTCAGTTCAAAATGCATGCAATGGTTTCAAAAACACTGGACTCTGGCCAGTTAATCCAGACATATTTCCAGATCACTTTTTTTAACCAGCTGAAACAACAAATATGCCAATAGCTTCCACAGATGATAACTCAGACTCAATCCAGGATCAGAACCTTCCATCGATGCCAATAGAACCGGAGGTTGGCGAGATTATGGCCCAGGAACAGAATAAGGCCCCTGAATCTTCATCAAAGCCATCCAGGTGGTTGAGGTGCAGGCGGTGCAGTCGTTGGGTTCACGCAGCCTGTGCTGATTTGCCAAAGCGTACCAAAAATTTTGTTTGCGAATTGTGCAATTAATTTTTATTGTTATCTCTTATTTTATCATTTTTGTTATGTTGATGGCTGTGTATGTCATTTAGTTCATACGACTCGTGTCGTTTTGTCCATACCGTATGGACAAAACGACACGGATTTTTCTTGATCTTCATTTAATACTAAATATTTATGTAAATGTTGATTTTTCTGACAAAATCTATATGATTCCTGTTAACCAATTAATATACGCAAAGTTGTAAGAAAAAAATATGTTCCTATTATGAATAATATTAAAGTTATTGATGATTAATAAAACGATATGTCATTTTGGACGTACTTTCCCTCGAAAAACTAGCTCCTCTGCGCAAGATTCCACTATTGTAAACACAGCCCGACAAGACCGTTTCATAAAAACGGCCGAAATGGCAGTCGCAAATCAGGTGTTTTTGAATGTTTTTGAATACTTTTCAAATATCATCTAAAAGAGTTGATATATGCTTGGCCAAAAAGCGAACAGAGCAAACTTATAAAGACAAAAGGGGTAAAAAACAAGGTGGCTGGAATAAGACTCCTGAAGAAGATATAGACTTTGTGAAAAATGTCATCAATTCCCTCCCAAAATACGTATCTCATTATAGAAGGGAAAGAAACAATGGCACGGAATATTTAAAACTAGGTATGACGGTCCAAAAAGTGTACGACATCTATATCACGGAATTTAAAAAAGTGCACGGCAGCGAGATGAAATACGTCTCTTTTGCTACCCTGAAACGCATATTTTATACGAATTTTAATCTCCGGTGTAAATCTTTGAAGGACACCTGCAAGAAATGCGATAGGTACATTGGCTCTTGAGATAAATAAGTGTAATGTACCAGAAGAAATGGAATTATTGATCCAGAAAAAAGATATACATCAAATGAGAGCGGAACGTCTTCGTAATGAAATGTCGCAAGGCATGGCACGAACTAAAATAGACCCTAAATTTGAATGCGTTACCTACGATCTCGAAAAGACTCTACCTTTACCTCGTATTCCTACTAACGTAGTATTTTATAAGCGGCAGTTATGGGTTTATAATGCTGGAATCCACGTTGGCTCTAACGATCAAGGACGGTGCAATATCTGGGTTGAAGGGGAAGCCGGAAGAGCCCAACAAGTTGGTTCGTGCCTCGTTAAGTTCATTAAAAATGATTTGAGGAATGGCGTAGAAAATTTAGTGTTATGGAGCGACTGCTGCGAGGGGCAAAACAGAAATATTAAAATAACTCTTATGTTAAAAACAATCCTAAACAGTCACCCAAATCTCAAAACAATAACTTTTAAATATTTAGAGACCGGCCATTCATTTTTACCAAATGATACTGATTTCAGCAAAATTGAATGTGAGCTTAAGCGTCACGAGCGAATATACACCGCAGAAGAATATATAAAAATTATGAAATTTGCTAAGAAAAATAATCCGTTAATCGTCACTAGAATGAATACACATGATTTATTAAGCACAAAAATAATAGAAAAAAAAATTGTTAACCGCAAAAATTGCATTAATAAAGATAAAATCAACTGGCTTAAAACTAAGCAAATTCTATTAACCAAAGAAGATAAATACTTAATCACTATGACATCAGAAAATGGGGATATCCAAACGCTGGATTTGTCAAAAAAAACAAAGGTTGTTCAATTTTGTGTATTAAGACGTATTGTGTATTAAAAAAATTAAGACGTAATACTGTATTGTTTATCATTATTCTTATACTATTTGTTTGTATTTGTTGCATTCCGTCTCAATATGCAAGGAGTTTAAGTTTAAGTCACAAATGTGACCCTAGATGGCGCTGTACCGATTTAAAACGCGGTATGGTTTCTTTTTTGTTAATCCTTATAGTAAATCTCTCACTTCAATAAATGAATTCAGTAGCAGTGTGTGTTTTATTAAGTGACGTGCAATAGTAGCGACAAAGGTGTTGTAGTTCAATTTTCAGAAGATTTTGAAGTTCTTTGGCCACAAGGAAAACTCATTCCTCAGGCAAAGATCGATGATCTAAAATCAATGTTCAGTTTAATTCCTGAAGATTGTCATTATTTTTATAAAAATTTAAAGGGCAACAACAATATCCAAGAGGATGTCGATGGATATGGTCCAACTCTTGACTTCGATTTACAGGAGGATGAATGATAGACGCGCGTAAAGAAATTAAAAAAAAAAAAATGATCGTTTTTTTTAATTTCTTTAAATTGTTGTAAAAGCTTAATGATTAAGAAATATATATATATATATATTAATAGTTTTTACTTATTTTGTTTTTTTTACAACTTATGTACTAGTCTAGGGGTAGTTATGAGTCCATTCTGATAAATAAATAAAAAAGGCCTGTCTTAACAAACTTGAAACTTGAGTTTAATTGTTAGGACTTAACCCACATTTCATTAAATATCTCAGAATGTACTGCAAAATATGCACTTTATTGGATAGATAAATAAAATATATACCATTTATTTTATTATAAGTTCAAATTTTAAAAGATGAATATTTTTGTCTTAAGAGAAAAAGCTCAAACTTCAAACGCCTGCAACTCAAAAATGATCTTGTGTGGATTGTCATTTCTGCTTAACTACGTCCATTTATTCCCTCGTCTAGCTGATGTTGTAATGAGGAATCATCGAGATATCTATCGATTATGCATGCACCCATCAAAAACTGCTTTACTCGGTAATAGCATAGTATGTATGGCACCGAAAATTTACAACTAAATTCCAAATTAATAAAAGCTTAAATTTAAATCTATTTAAAAAGCACCTCAAGTCTTTATTAACTGATAAATGTTATTATACTTTAAATGATTTCTTTAATGATAGACTTGGATAGAATTTAGTGCTAGTATACATTATAATTCTTTTTTTTGTTATTTATACTTTTTTCTGTTTGTTATATGTTATTTGTTTGGATAGCATGCTCCTCTTTATTTATTTATATTTGCATACCTATATTCGGTAAAACATGTAGGTTTAATTCATCTTGACATCAATTTGTATATTTGTACTCATGTTTTTGGCAAATAAATGTTTTCTTTCTTTCTTTCAAGGATCGAGAAATTTTTTTTTTTGACGAAACGTGGATAGATAACAACCACACTTCTGGCAAACCAAACAAAATTCTGGTTATGGAATGGTTAACCAAGAACAATGTAAAAGCTTCACTTACTAAGAAAAGAGTACTAAGAGAAAAGATCTGCTTTTTGATTTGGTTCAGTTACATAAACCTGCAGAAAAAAATTCAAAATCGACGAATTAACGCCATAGCGTATTAAGACTGCCACAATACATGTGCCTTAATCCTTATCCTATTGAGTTGGCATGGGCAAAAGTGAAAATAATAGTGAGGCATCACAACATTACTTCCGATTTCTCCCTAAAAAGATTAAAAGAAGTTACAGAGCTGGCGCTTACTCAAGTCACAGAGGAAGATTGGCGTGGTTTTGACGATCATGTCATAATTTTAGAAGAAACTTATCGGCAAAGAGACGGATTAATTGAAGATACCGTAGACCGATTCGTAATTGAAGATAGTGACACAGATTTCACCATGTCTATCATTTTTGAATCTGATGATGATTAAATTTTAATGTTATTTTTTTGTTATTATATTAATTATTAAAAATTTTGTTATAATTATCTTGTTTTTCCGTTCTCCAGAAATAAATGGCAAACATGGATTTTAAACAAACTTTTTGCTGTCTCATTTATTTTCTCTATATTTCTATCTAGAATTTAGATCATGATACATTTAAAGACAGCTAAAAGGGTTAGTGCCATTGTTAACTCTTTTATTTTGCTTTAAATGTAAAATTATTACAGATTATTCATAATGCCACTAACTGAATTGACTACGGCCAGTTACTAAATTTCATAGTCAATATAATTAGTGAAAAGTAAAAATAAGTATCAAATGTTGTTTTGTTTTAATTACAATCTATGTTTGTTTATGTATAGTGTAAAATATAGTTTATACAAAGCTATCACAAAAATGTTAAATATGGGCGTGCGAAAAACATTTTCTTGTCTTAATTCACCAAAGTCGTAAAATGGCCAGTTATTGGACATTTTTACTATGACCTATCGTTCTATAATGAAAAGTTCGATTCTCATTAATGTTTTACTAAAAATACACAATTTTCCACTTTAAATTATCACTGTTTTTGCCACAAACAAGTACACTGTTTTCACAATTAAGCATCACTTATTTTTTCAGGGCATCTGCGTGCCTACCGCCAATATCATTGTTTGCCGCGCTTGCCTGGCGGTTTTTGGAGCTGGAAGCTGGTTTCCTGAGCCGCGGGGAACGACACTGTAGGGGTCGGCTGTGGCTGCGACGTCGGCTGCCAACCAGAACCTGATGAATAACAATCATACCACCATTAGCTTATTCCAGCTACTACGACCGCGTGAATGTATCCGTCGAAAATTGTTAGCGGAAAACAATTATTTTATATTCCTTAACAGAAAAAATATTTTTTTAATCTTATTCGAAAATATTTCTCTGTTTCTCCTAATGATTTCATTTTATAGCTCAAGTAGCAATTAAGTGGGCAAAATTGATCAATTCACTTTTTCTTGGTGAACGGACGAAAACATATTATATTCCGGCATGTACCACAGCGTCTGAAGTAATAGGTATTGCAAGCACGAGGTAAACTTGTAGACCAAGTATAGAATAAGAGGCGACGTCTACAACAATTAGGGACTTGACCACTAAAAAAGAAACAGAGAAGAATATGCTGAGCCGTTTTCTTCTTCCCCGAGACCAGGTTGGTGCGCGCATGGCGTCTTGAATAATAACAATAATAGTAGCAGTAGTGTTCATTTCACATGCGCCGACGAATCCTCAGCATCCGCTGTCACTGCCCCATCCACTACCGACACACGATTACGACGGGTCCTATACCGATTACGATTTGCACGAGTTGGTTCGTTGCTAGTTTTCTACAAACCGCGTCAGAATGTAGACAAGGTGCAGGCGATAAATTCGCAAAATTAATGTTGTTCGATTCATATAATTCAAGATTAAAATAGATTAAATATAAAATGTCTTTGAGTATGGACTACGAATTGCAGTATAGAGAGCGCGTTCAACATTTGTTTGATAATGGTTACGCTAGAAAACTAGGACACATGCGCGAAAGACATTAGCGCGCATAGGCACTTGCGCTCATAGATGCTTAAGCTGAAGACTTATGCGCGAAAGACAAAAAAGTGGTCAAGGGATGACTTTCTGAAAAAATGTTCCATACAAACGTTGCTTCCCTTGGACGTATCTATCCACTGAGATAATAAAAAGGGGAGTTTTATGGCAAGATAAATTTAAAAAAAAATCTGCCTTATCTTTTTATGTTCTCAGCTATTTACTTAACAGATTCGGTTTACAATACAATGCAAAGCAACGCAACGCAACTCTTTTTCAGCTTTTCAGAAAATTAATTCCTTAACTTTTTAGTTAAGGATTTTTTTTTCGGAATTAACTTTCGAAGTCTATAATTTTCTGCGTCTACGACCTAATAAATACGAGACCAATACTTACCGCTACAATCTGCAGTGGGGAACGGAGATAACGTATTTGTCAAATAGTTGAATGGCGTTGGGCCCGCCAACTGTTGAATGTTGCCTGTGGAAATAAATATATACTTTTTGTTATATACATGTCACATATGCCTTTTTAACTTATTTTTGAAAATAATAATGAAATGAAAAAAATCTTGAATCGAGCGGGAATTGAACCCGCGCCCCTGTATATCCGGCACAGTGCTCTTGACCACTGAGCTATCGAGACCATGACAGTTCGGTTGAATTAATTCATCTCTTTCGTCTCACGCCGACGTACAGTATTTTCATTAGAGAGTAGTAGGTACTCTTAACCAGGGACCGGACCGCTATCCCTTTCACAGGTGTTGAAGGGGTTTGCTTTCGAAAGCCGTTCGGTGCTGTAACCCGTTCAATTTGCTTTGGTAAGCGCTATATCAACGCCTGCAAAACCCCTTCTTTGAGGTAAGTCATACGAAGGGGTTGCCCGTTCAGATAGCAGGCTAATTTTTGCTTTAAGCTCAGCCCATACGGTCTTAATTTGAATAAATTGCAATGCACAACAAATACCTACTAAGCGCGTGCGGTAAAGCGGTGCGTTATTATTAACACGATTCAATGTGTCGTTTCGTGTCTTTTAGGCCCTTCACACACGGAGCTACTCAAATTTGCACAGGAGCGGGGTGTGATGAAAACTACACCCCTCTCCCCCGCAGGCATTTCAGGGGAAAGCCGAACAGGGTAAGCGCTATAACGAACGGGTTACCCTTTCCAAAGAGTTAGCCATATCATATGGGAAATCCTTTGAAAGGGTTAGCTAGCTCACCATATGGGATAGTGATTGGATTGGGTTAGCCATTGAACAGGTAAGATAAGAATATGGGAAAGCTTTTCAAGGGATTAAGCAAACGAACGGCTTGTCCGGTCCCTGCTCTTAACTAATCAACATACCCCACTGTTACAAGCAAGAAACTATGTTTTTTGAAAATACTCAAGCATCTATTTAAATGGATTTGTTATATACAACCTATCTGACAAACCTTATATGACGATACGCGGGTCTGAGACAGACGAGTGGGGGAAGCAGAAAACGAAAGTCTCGCCTTTGGACGAGACTTATGTGCACCTTTCATTGTATCTGTGCACAAGTTGCTGAACCACGTCATCTACATTTGGTCTGTGGTATAGAACTATAAATTAGTATGAAACTAGCCGCCCGTCCAGGCTTCGCTCGGATAACTCGAGAATATTTTTTTTAATTTAATTTTTTAAAACGACGCCTTAACCTACCTCTTCGATCACTCTATTGAAACACCTGCATCAAAATCCGTTACGTTATCTAGATCTTAATGATCCTTAACAGTGGACAGAGAGAAACGACTTTGTTTTATACTATGTAGATGATTACCTAAAGCTGCCCTGGGATCAGTGAGCACAGCGCTGCCAAAGCTGAAGTCGTTGGAATTATTGAAGTTGCTCGTCTTCGTCTTCTTCTTCGAGGACTCCGCGTCTTTCAGTATCTGGTCCAGGCTGGTGCTGTCTACAAATAACTTATTTTACCAAGCATTTATAATATATAATATATAATTTAAAATATTTAATTTAAAATACTTTCTAATGCTGAAAGAATTTTTGAAATCTGTTCGGTAGTTTCGGAGATTACCCGCCTTAAACATCACACAAACTCACAAACGCTTACCTCTTTATATGTATAATAGATAGATTTATTTTTATTTTATTTTTCTGGTGTAGCATAATCACCTATGGGCCTAGTGAGCCGAGAGCACCCTATTTGCTATCTAGCTGCACACCAGAATACGGTGCTCTATACCAACATATTTGTGTACCAACATATTTTTCATAAATCTCTAATAAATAGCGAAAACTAAAAATAAACCATATTAGATTATGCGACACTAAATAAGTTTTTATTAAACACTATCTCAGCTTTCTATTATACAAAATGTAGTTTTGACATTTTTAATAATGAAGTAAATTCGCCCTACTAATTTTTAATATATGTATAAAACCTATATTTGTTAATTGACGTCCTTGGAGAAAAGGCTGCGGTGAAGTTTGTTGCGCCGCTTCTTCTTCACCTGCGCTTTGGAAGCCGGCAGTAGACTTAGTTTAAGTAATTTTTTGACGTCAATAAGTGATGTATATCATCCTAAATTGAATAAAGAATTTTGAATTTGAATCACAATGTATAAGGATTAGGGAGCCACAGTTCTCTTTTTGATAAATTGTGGTCAACTGCGTCCAATTAAAACTATAATACTTTCAAATAATAGTGTAGCATAATCACCTATTCTCTCATTCATTTAAATTATTAAGATATTTCTAAAATCATGGCAACAGTTCCAGAGATTAGCGTGTACATACTAACCACTGGTTGACTGGAAGTGTTCCCACATTGGGATAAGTCCACTTTTGCTCTTTCTGTATTGTTTCTATGTGTTTTATATGCATTTAAATTATGTCAAATACCTTCAGTATTATTAGTATTAGTACAGATAATAAAACTTACAAGATTTAGTGTCAAACACGTTGCTTGGGTCCTTGAGTACATATTTCCTCAGATTTAGATACTGCTCCTTCTGCGCTTCCACCTGTTAAGTATATAGTTAAACAAATCATAGTCAAATATATATTAAATATTAATTAATATATGAACATAGTGAAATAATGAAATCTAGACTATACAGTCTGTCAAGAAAGTAACGGTTTCGTCAAATTTCGCCAAAATCGGTACGGTATCAGTAGTTTTTGAGTTTATTCATCCCATCCCGACTAATATTACAAATGCGAAAGTAAGTTAGTTTGTTACCTCTTCACGCATTTTCTACTGGAGCGATTGTTATGAAATCTGGTACACGGGTAGAAAATAAACACTGGAATAACACACAGGGTACACTTTTTATAACAACACGGGGACGCAGTGGTAAAGTGCTTGCCTCTGAACGGAGAGGTACCGGTTTCGATACCCGGTCGGGTCACGATGGAAAATGATATTTTTGTAATTGGCCCGGGTCTTGGATAATATCTATATACGTATTCGTTATAATCTGTGTGATTTGTCCTATTTATGGATTAGAATTACCTGTGAATGTACGGTCTGCAGCCGTCCGGCCAGCGCCACTAGTGACTCGTGCATGCGGCGGATTCCCAGAGTTAATTCTGTAGCGAAACATATTGCCCATATTTAACTTCACAAATTGGTTTATCTATTGTTATATGGTCATAAAATCACAGCCAAAACCATAAAATGTGTATTTTTATGCTCAATTCGGGCTTCGCGACATCACAGCCCTGAATATAGCCGAGATCAAGCGAGGAAGAAAGGGGTCTGATAACTAAATATTCTAAATCCTGGACATCAACGCTGTCTAGCTGAGGAAGAGACCAGAAAAACAAAAGTGTTATTACACTCTTGTTTTTCTGGTCTGGTCGTGGGGTTCCGCCCTAAAATACGACAACAAAGTTCAAATGAGAGAGACAGAGTATCGTAATCCTAACTAATCGTATATATATATTTAATTTTTGAACTATCCTAACATTATAAATGTGAAAATAAGTTTATTTGTTACCTATTCACGCTCAATCTATCAACCAATCCTTTTAAAATATTCCATATTTGTAGTTTGATGTATGGAGAAGGACCTATCTTTCATCCCGGAAAATAACCGCGGGCGAAGCCGCGGGTAAAAGCTAGTAGTTTATACAATTGACCTTGTTCGGTGAGTAACTTGGGCTCTGCCTGCATCTGCTTGTCGGCGACGTCCATTTGCCTCCGGAACGAGATCAGCTGCTGTTCCAACTCCGACACTAACTCCTTCACGTACACAGGCGGCGCTGGGCTCTCCAGCTCCAGACCTGAATGTATTTATTTTTCACATTTCACGCTTGTAAAGTGACAGGTTGTAAGCTGCCTACAATTATATTTTAAAGTTTGAGCATACGGTAAAAACTCTATATATGAATGTGTTGTTTGTTCTAGAGACTAAAATAAAATCAGCTTAACTAAACCCAGTAGTGGGGTGGGATGGGTTAAAAAACTTCAGCTCCAGTGTACCAGATGTGGTTGTGTCGCGAGCAGTATCTTTGGATATGGGCGAAACCTTTACCCAGCAGTGCGGTGGAATGTGTTAAAAATTGCAACCCCAGTAAAGTAGTTCGTGTGGTGGTGTCTGCGGCCGTCCCAACAGCGGGTGGAGTACGGTACCGGTGTTGTTGAGGCCGTCGGCGGCGGCGAGCGCGGCGGCGGCGGCGGCGCGCAGGCGCCGGGTCTGCGCGCGCGCGCGCGTCGCGCTCCCGCGCTCGCTCAGCGCCAGGCGGTGGGTCGACTCCGCTTCGCGAGACACCTGATTTGTGTTTATTGTCAATGTAAACACTTTGTACCCAACTAACCCCCTTAGAAATTAGAATTACGACTTTCACAGGCATTTTATTACGTTAAATTTTATATTCTTTTCTCACAAGCTACAAACTAACATATAGGGACGACCACTGCTGAGAAGAAATGCTGAAAGAAACTCATTTAAGCAATGTTAGTCCCTATCATGCCAGAAGGGCTTACCATTATTAGTATTCAATCATAATAGTATATAACATTTTAATAAACGGATAATTTTTATATATTGAAACATATGTAAGTTTACTCTATATTTTAGTTAGTATAGTTTCGCTGTAAAACCCCCGAAAATCAAATAAATATATAATCAATCAATAATTAATCATTGGTGTTGGATAATTATAATATCACTATGTTTTGCCTCTAAGAAGTTAAAAAATACTTTAAACTAAAAATGGCGTGCGGTTCTGACCCATAATAGGACCACTGCATATCCTCCCGTGGATGCCGTACGACTAAGGGACACAGCTTAGACAGCTGATAGACAACAATGGCATTCCCAAGGCGAATTGACGTCAGGCAGATAGTAAAATCGACGTCACAGATCAGAAAGAAGCAGAACATGACAAATGACGAGTGAAATGAAAATGCCTACCTTATGCAACGGTTTGATAGACACGCGCATCACTTCTGAACTGAGGGACTTCTGTTTCTTCACAAATTCTTTGAAAGAGTCCACTGTGGTTGATATCTCATTGGGCAGCTTCGTCTGCTTCGGTGGTTCCGCTACAAATATAATAAATATTCAAGTTATATATATACAATACTCAATAACACAACGTAACAACACTCAGAACGTAACATTATACTCAATACAAATCTAAGTCTATTTTACACAAGTCCATACAATTTATCAACCCACAATATTTGTAAGAATTACTCACATTTGGCATCTGTGGCATTAGTCGTCCCAACGCCAGTTGTCGGAGCGACACCACCTAAGCCTAAACTTGGCGTCACTGAAATAAAAATATAAATTATGATAATTTAAAAGTCTAGATACATATTATGTTGGAATGGTTAAAAAATAATGGTGTAGTACAAATAAACACTGTTATTAAATAAGTGCTATTATTGGCGTGTGGTTCCGCCCTAGAATGGGACCACTCCATATTCTCCCGTGGTTGTTGTACGAGGAGACCTAAAGATATGTGAAAGACAAACAAACACTTAAACATTTATAACAAAGGATGCCAATAATTTTGTTAAAATAAATAATCTTGAGATAAAAAGATAAAAGAAATAAAGAATCTGTGTTTCGATGTTAATCAATTTCAAATGAAATCTAAAATTCATTATTACAGTATTTAACATTTACCTAATGTAGTTGGCTGCGTACCAGTAACTGAAGTTGTCCCTAAATTTAAACCTAAAAAACAAAAACAAAATTTGAAATAAAAAGCAATGAAAAACTAAAAAATTCGAATGAGTATATATCAAAAACTAAAAAATTAAACAAATATAAGAGATACAGGGTATAAACTAGAAACTAACAAATTATAATGAAATACAATTCACATGTTTATTGTCCTCCCATTCCAAGAGTAAAATGGAATTGAATGAAAATCTGGTTGACCAATTGATACACTAAACCAGTGCTTCCCAAAGCTATCTGGACTACGACTCATTTGCAAGGATTCAAACTTGGGACTCACCACTATCCCGCCTTAGAGAAAAGGAAGTATAAAATTCATACATCTCCAATATTACTGTTGTTCCGATACTAATAAATGGAAATTAAAATGTTACCAATGTGAATAAACTACTTTTCAAATATCAAACTAAGTTTTGTTTGTTGCCCACTTAATATTTAACCCATAGTTTGGGAAACCCTACACTGCAACTAAGCAAATTTTTTTACTATATAGGTATTTAAGAAAAAATAAGATAAAATTACTACACTCAATGATCTCACTACACTAGCACAATAAATATAATTAAAAATTAAAAATATGACATCTGTTGAAAATCTATCTCACCACAGGATGGCTCAAGGTATTTATAGCAATTCCTTTTAGCATTCTTTAATTCTACTTTTTGTGTGTGTTCTTCTTCGCACCTAATTGGACTGAGTTCGAGAGGTATGACATTTTGGATTGGAGATGGCGCTACCATTTGGAACGTCTGAGTGATAGGGATGAACGGACCGACATGGGGAGAACTTTGGTGTGGATGCATTATACTGGAATAATTGATGGTGTTTATTATTACAATTACTGTGCAGATGTATACAAAATTCCGTGTTTTTATATAGGAAGCCTCGGCGCTCAAACCCTACAGAAATCTAGGGAACAAATGGTTTATCGTCCTCGCCGGAAAATCTCGCGGCAATGTGCCTACAGATAACAGTTCATCCACGTTATTGTCGTCAGCGACTGTAGCGCCGCGTCTGCAGGACTTCTTTCGTGAGGCTGACTCTTTATGAGCTTTTCCAGATTATATTACGCCCAGGCTCCAATGTAGGTAATTGATATCCAGTACATACACAACAAACATTAGCACCCCGTTCTGGCTTTGCTCAGGTAAAATATAATACATTATTCACTTAAACCTGCTTCAGATACCTGGAGTATCGTTTCAGAACCTTGACACTACCGTTGATGCAAATTGTATCACACTGTCTATCGATGAAAAATCAGTTTTGTTGTCTTTGAGTTTATCACATTCATACAGACAGACACGACAGGGGGAATTCCAGAGTTCTCACAAAGTTTACAAGTTTAAGATATAAGTAGGAGTACCTGTGCTAGGTGCAGTAATGTTCGAGCTGGCCCCAAAATTCAGGCCCCCACCACCCAATCCAGTGCCAAGGCTTGTCGAGCCAAATGCAGAGGAAGTGGCAGTACCTAAAAATAAAATTTAATTAACATTTAGAAAAGTGTTGCAATAAATATATAATATTAGCTGCATCTTCAGGATGAAATGTTCCCTATGTGCTATTCTAGGATATAGTCTACTCATGTACCAAATTTTGTGGAAATCATAGTCTTTGCCTACCCAGACAAAAACCACAATTTCCACAAATATCCATGGGAAGCAGGTGTGAATATATGTATGTATATGCACCAAATTTCATTAAAATCAGCCCAGATTTTGCATTATTGAGTGACAAATATCCGTACACAATCACATTAAAACTGTATTATTGTAGATATTGACAGAATTCGTCAAAATTTCTAAAGGACTTTTAAGTAAGAACCTCTTGTTCCAGTTGTATACAAAACTATAGCACTGGAGGGTGAGCTTCCACCATAATGAAAATTAATGTGGAACACTAATTGACAACCTCGGTGGCGCAGTGGTAAAGTTCTTGCCACTGAACCGAGAGGTCCCGGGTTCAAACCCAGGTCTTTCTGATTGGCCCGTGTCTTGGATGTTCATCTATATGTTATAAAATATATTATTGTTGAGTTAGTATCCCATAACACAAGTCTCGAATTTACTTTGGCTAGTTCAATCTGTGTGATTTGTCCTAATTTATTTATTGATAGCATTGTAATTCTAGGTTAGCAAATCAGTGTTCCACATTTAACTCACAAATGGTTAAAATGAGGTATTAAGATTTGAAAGGAAAATATGTAAATAACTACTTTTTAAGCTAGTTATAAATGAAGAATGAAAAATAACATACCAAAAGCTGGTGTCCCAGTCCCAAATGCTGGAGCAGTAGAGGTAGCCCCAAAGGCCGGAGTGGTACCCAGAGCTGGAGTGGTTCCGAATGCAGGAGTAGTACCAAGAGCTGGTGTAGTTCCAAAACCAGGATTTGTCCCTAATGCTGGTGTTGTTCCAAAGGCCGGAGTTGTCCCCAATGCTGGGGTTGTCCCAAAAGCAGGAGTTGTCCCCAAAGCTGGAGTAGTTCCAAAGGCAGGAGTTGTTCCCAGCGCTGGGGTAGTTCCAAAAGCAGGAGTTGACCCTAAGGCCGGGGTTGTTCCAAACGCAGGTGTAGTTCCTAGTGCTGGGGTAGCCCCAAACTTAGGTGTTGTAGTAGCACCAAATCCAGTAGACCCGAATGTAGGCGCAGAAGTTGCCGGTGTTCCGAAAAGTCCAGTCGAGGCCTGAGTGGTCGCTGTCAATCCAAATCCAGGTGTAGCTGGCCTACAAATTAGAGTTTGCTCAATACTCTTGTCTACAAAGAAAATGTACTCTCAACGGTTTTCTAACAAATCTCTTGTAGGTTATAAACGACAGTACCTGTTTGTCTTTTGAAAAAAGAAGACATTAGAAATATATTATTCTTTTTTTCGGCCACGAACAGAGGTTATAATGAAGAAAAAACTTACTTGGCAGCAAAATTAAAACCCCCAGAAAGTCCCGTGTTGGCGGGAGCACTAGACGGTGTACCAAATGAAAACGACATTTTGTAACTACGTAAGACCTAATATTATGACGTATTTTCACTAATTACAGTGATTCTCACTTTTTAGCGGTAGGTACGAACTCACGATGTAAAAAATGATTTATATTATAATAAACATCATGGACATGGACGCCAAGAACAAACGACGAAACGCCAAGGCAAAAAAAAAAACTTTTTTCAATCACTTTGACAGCACAGCCGCCTGTGCGACGACGTAAACTGTCAGTGTCAAATATTATATTTTTTTTTATTGGGATGGCATGAACGTACCGTGATATTTAGCTTAGAAACAGTACATTTCTATAGATTAAATTATATAATTATATTTTAGGTTGTAAAAGCTATGTATTGCGGAAATTAAATTTTAAAAATGTATAATATTTTTTCTTATCTTCATAAGAATCACAATTTGGTTGGTTATTGTCAAAGAGGTAAGTTATAGGCAAAAATGTCAACCGTACTTATATCAAAAAAACTATTGTCATCTCGATTAAATCAGCATCAATTCATTATTTAAATAAACCAAGATGAATCATTTCGCTCAAGGCGGCTTCCTTGCAAATTCCTGCAAGGCAACGTTCAAGACCACTCCAGTTGCCTATGGTATACCATTTCAGCCCAGAGCGTATCCCAAACGTTTAAATATACTAAAGCGCCCATCGGTAACAGTGTCTGATGAGCATATGAATCGTATATACACGGGAAATATCCGAGCGGAATGTGGTTTTACCAAACCTGGAGATTACTACGGGTTTACATTGTTCTGATATATATTTTAAATTGAATAAATAGTGTTTGTTAGCCATGTGTTTATTTACTAAATACCTATTTACTTCCTGTAGTCTAGTGAGTAGTCTATTGATAGGATAACAAATTTAAAAAGATCTCATCTCATAAAAAAAAAAAGATATTATGTATCTACTACTTAGTAACAAGGACAACAAAAGGTGTAGACTAGACATCATCCTACAAATCCTACTTAGGTACTAATATTATAAATGCAAAAGTTTGTGATCATGAATGGGTTAATGTGTCTATGTTTGTTACTCTTTCACGCAAAATCTACTGGACGGATTGTTATGAAATTTGGCACACGGCTATAGACCTGGAATAACACATAGAGATTAAAATTTCTTATTATTCCAAAGCATTTTTTTGTCCCCAATTTTCCGCGGGACATGAGTCCGGTACCGTACCAATAGTACCAACTAAAACCAATTAGTACTTTATAATTTAAAGTATGAAAAATAATTATCGTGATCTATGTAAATAGTCACCAACCATTTCTACTTAATTTTGAAGGGTAAAATTTGATCCTTGGCATTCGGAATAATCATAACTTGCGAGAACAGCTCATGCAAGTTTATCGACTCCGAGTGGAAAAAATATCGAGTTTCGATTTCGGCAAATCCAACATCCATGATGTATGACAAATGCATCCCTCTCACGCATCGATCGCACTCACACACTCGCACCGAGACTGTTCAAATAAAACAAAATGCATCCCTTGTCTCGCGCCGAGACAACAAAGGGTGGCTACGCAAACTTAATTCGCCACGATTTGTGCAACTATCACCCTTATCTTAACCACTCAAGGTGCATTCGAAATGCTAATTAATTTGCATTTGAGCACAGGAAGCGTTGAGTGAAGTTGAACTTAATTGCGTTCACAGATTTTACGGTAGAAATGTCGAGGAACCTCGTGCTTGACGCTGGAATGCTTTGAGCTAGGTTTTTCTAGTGCTAACGAGTTGGTAACTGCAGTAATTTATGAGTAAAAGGACTGAACTGTCTGAAATGAACAAAGACTGGTCATCTTTTTATATAATTGTGTTTATCCTATATCTATAACGCTCTTATAGTTATTTATTACGCTTTCTGACTCATGTTAAGCACATATATACCTTTTTGATTATCCATAAAAAAATGCCACAAGCTTTTATTGTTGTGAGAGAGATATTGGTGTATTTAACGTCTGACAAAAATCCCATGTCCGATCCTAGGTGCACCATCAGGTCAAAAATATTATCATAATAACGTTTGTTACGGAAATTTATCATTTTACTCTGTAGGTCAAGCGGAAGTAGGTGAAATTCAACTTGCAAAATTTGATGTCTGTAATCAAATTTTGCAAATTTAAAATATTCTAACTAAATAAAAGCTTGTAAAAAATCTTTGTTAGTATCAAATAGATAGTAGTAGAATAAAAAAAGGGTAAGGTACCCACTTAGGTACTACTTAAATGTTCAATCATGAGATTCTCAAAGCAAACGAAGACAGGACGGTGGAGCGAAGTTGCTTCGTTAAAACAGTCCAGGAATGAAATATCAAGTTTTTCCTACCGATTGTAAAATCCACAGGAACGGGGGTGTATCTTCTAAAGTTCGTAATTAAAAATCTCGAAAGTCAATTAAAGTTGGCCCTAAGAAAGCTCCGGTTTTCTGCGGAATAGAAATGGAGCGTGGAATTTAAAAGTTTGATATTATGAAATATTTTTCTCCCCGAAGTGATTATCGATTCACCAGTCATTTTATTATTGTTAAGTTGAATGCCAGCTTCACAATGTAGCCGAACTCGGACAAATGCCGACGCTAATTCGTGAACATTGCGTAGTTTGTGTGCTTTTATTTATCGCAATTTAAAACCTGCAATGTATACCTATTCCGCAAAAGTTTGGCGAAAGGGGGAATTTTAATTAAAAAATATATTAGCCATAGTTGGGCTTTATCAGTCATGGTATAGAATTACGCTCAGTATTATTTATTTCCAGTTTATTACCAGAAAATGGGAAAATACAGCATTTTCCCATTTTCTGGTAATAAACTGTAAAACCAAACTTAAAACCAGATTTGCCTTTCCAAACCATATAGCACACATATTTGTCCTGCCTTCATGCGATCTGAATATCGAAAGACTACACTCCCGTCATAAGAAAGCTAATTGGAAAAAGTTTTTTATTTTTAAATTGAAAGACAAAAAAATTTTGAACGGGCTCCGCTGTTGCATCGTATGCACCATTGATTTGCACCATCATTGGTATAGAGAAGATAGCCCCTCTCTCAAATGACGGCTGCATTTGAGCAAAGCAAAGCAAGAATAATACAAACTTGTCCTACTAGTTAAAGAAGAACATAGAACCTAAGTGCAACAAGTAATAACTTACAAGAAACGTGTAATTGATGTGCATACAAAAAATATTTATTGTTTCTTATAGCATTATGGTACAGACTTTATTAATACGTGGCACCGACGGTGAATGTGTTTTTAGTTATACACACAGATATAAAAACATGTTTTATATCTGTGTTTATACACATTAAGATATAGACCCCTTTTATAGGGCCTCTTCTTCATATAAATATTGAAATACCTCAAATTCTTCGTCGTTTAGGAATGGCTTATAATTTTTCGACCAATATGTGTCAAATATAGATAAAGTAAAGTAAGCCAACAGGAATTTCTGTTATAGAATTTACACTATTAGAAACAAATTGAAATATAAATTTAATTGGTTGCAGGAACATTAACTGAAATTATACCTAGAACGAACTCGACTTTTAACTAATTAGTGCTAAAAGGTGAGCTACTGCAAGTCTTGAACTCTGAAGAAATGTAAGCTAGCACATAATTTATGTGTCTGAGTTTCCTTCTTCTGAATTGGAGTGTTCTCTTTGAGTCTATCCCACCGAAATTATAGAGGCGAAAGTTCGTGAGTATATTTGTTATTTCTTCACGCTCAAACGACTGGGCCAATTTTTATGAAACTTGGTATTGAGATAGCTGATACCTTGGATTAACGCATAGGGTAACTTTTTATCCCGAAAGTAGAATTCCCGTAGAACTTGGTCATAAAGTCTGATAGTCAATGGCGTTTTATTTATAAAGCAGATAGCGCTGCTCTGTGTATAAAAACGTCAGTATTTTTAAAATAAAATTAGTCATAAATTAACTTCAGCTAGTTTTGTCATAAACTACTTATCTTCTAATATTTAGTTTCAACCAAATGCTAGTGTAGCCACATTAAATAGAACATTTTTCAGCTTATCTTGCACAAGACACAATGAGGGACAGAAGTTATTAGCGCGCGTGTATTTCTAATAGCGTGCGTTTCTCTTTCTTGTATGAGCGAACCAAAAGACTCAGTTCAGATTTAATATTAGCATGCAATTTTTTTAATATAAATCTGTATCAAGAATATAAATCAATAAATAGAAATATGAACAAAGAACAGAAAACTGTAGCTCTACAGATTTCTGTATTTGATACAGATAAAGAAAAAATAATCGCATATATAAATCTGTGGTATATTTCATTTCACATAACCATGATGACAGTGACAGACGGACAGTGTTAGTCAATTAACACATTGGATAAGAAGATAGAAGCACGAACATTTTTTTGTGTAACGTAGCTGACGTTTCAACAACCTTTCAGTCGTGGTTATCGGAGCCACAGTACAGTATTTGATATATGTTATGTACCAAATAGTTTCGCCCCTCCAAAGTCCAACGGGAACAATGTCTGGAAACATTTTGTCGGAGGGATCGGTAATGCAATAAAATGCAGACAGACAACCGCAGATGGTAAATTGCTACGCGTGAGATGAATAATAACAAGAATGTATACTTTGTTCCTTTGTATTAAAACTTAGGAGTTGAAATGGGGCTGTAAAATTGTGTACGTGGTTATTCTAAATTAGTACATAGGCTGCTATTTATGTATCCGGAATAACAAAATTAAACAAACATATATTATTACATATGGTTTTATTGTTTCTCGAAGTATTCTCCGCGATGATCTATGCACTTCTGCATACGATGAAACCAATTTTCAAAGCACTTTTTCCATTCTGATTGAGGTATGTCCAAAACGTGTGTTTTGAACGCATCAACGGCCTCTTCGCGGCTCGAAAAACGTTGACCACGTAATTTATTTTTAATGTTTGGAAATAAATAAAAATCATTGGGTGCCAGGTCGGGGCTGTACGGCGGATGACCCGTCAATTCAATCTTTTGACCCTCCAAAAAATTATTTGTTTCAGCCGACTTGTGGCAGCTAGCATTGTCGTGATGAAGTATGATTCTGCGTTGTGGGTTATTCATACGTATTTTTTCAAAGACTTCTGGCAAACAAATGGTGGTGTACCATTCAGAATTAACCGTCCTACTATTCTCTAGTGGCACTGTAGCTACATGTCCGTTGATACTAAAAAAACAAGCGACCATTTGCTTTAAAGTGCTTCTCGCACGAACAACTTTTGTTGGATTCGGTTCATCTTGAAAGACCCACACCGTTGACTGCTGTTTAGTTTCAGGGTCATAAGCATAGATCCAGGTTTCGTCACCTGTGTAGATATTATAAACAGCTTTTGACGTGCCACGGTTGTATTTTTTTATCATTTTCTTACACCAGTCGACACGAGCCTGTTTTTGATCTACGCTCAAGTTGTGCGGAATCCAACGCGAACAAATTTTTTTAACAATTAAATGTTCGTGTAATATCGCGTGTATACTCGTCATACTAATGCCCAGAGACGCCTCTATCTCGCGGTATGTAACATGACGATCTTGCATTACTAATTGTCGCACAGCATCAATATTTTGTTGTACCACTACCGATTTAGGACCACCCTCCTTAATTTCATCCGTGAGCATAGACCGTCCACGTTGAAATTCCTTAAACCAATAATACACAGTGGTTTTCGATGGTGCTTCATCTTCAAAAGTTAAAATCAGTTGTTCGATGCACTGTTTTTGAGTTAATCCACGCCGAAAATCATAATAAATCATCGCGCGAAAATGTTCACGAGTTAAATCCATGGCAATGAAGACAAGCTATTTTCAAAATTGGCGCCAATTGAAAAAAACAAATGACAGGGACATGAAAAATATTTATTCTCTAGCCGAAGAGTTCTATTTTCAAATGTTGTAATTACTTTTTAAATATTCTAGAATTATTGGCCAGTTCCGGATACATAAATAGCAGCCCTCGTAAGCATCTTGCGCATTGTTTCAAGGAAATGGTAGGCTGGCTAAACAATTTTACTTAAATATTTTTGAAGTGAAAATTTCTTTAGCGGTGTTGTTGTGCACTTTTTGTGATGGGTAAAAAATGTAAAACTCGCGTCAGGAAAATTCGAAAATTCTTACTTGAAAAGACGTCAAAAATGCACAACGATAATATTCAAGTTTTCACTTGTGCCGGCACTTCCGGAGTGCAACCGACTCTTTTTATTGATCGAACACAAATCGCCTAATTCAAATAACTTATAGACAAAATTTTGTAATGAAGCATAGACATAAATGACCATGCTAAGTGGAGAAGAAGATAGCAGGAAAGCGTACCAGAGGTAGATCTTGGATGTGTTCTCTTTATAATCTATTTCAGCCCCAAAACTGCTTGCATTGTTGTATTCCGATTTGTAGGGTGAGAGAGACAGTGTAATTACGGTAAGGGTTCTGGCAAAAGATCTTAGGCCACAAATTCGGCAACGCTCGTGTTGAAAGCACAGTTCCTGTTTTTAAATCCCGACGCAAAAAGAGGGATGTTATAAGTTTAACGTGTCTGTCTGTGTATCTGTCTGTGGCATCGTAGCTCTTAAACGGATGAACCGATTTTCGTTTAGTTTTCTTTGCGTCATAGGTAATTTTATCCCGAGTGTTCTTAGCCATGTTTCATGAAAAACGGTTCAGCCGTTCAAAAACTGTAGCGAAATGAATATTGAAAGTCGGGAGTTTTGTAAATGAGTTTGTAAAAGTTTAATATACCTAAACTGAACAACATTTGTACCTTAGGACTACTTTAGGACCTATATTAGGATACTGAAAGAAATCTCGCTGAGGTGTGATATTTTACGTGCTATCGCATAGGGAAATCTGCCACAGGTGTCGATCGATGCGACGAGACGCTCCGGCGGAGTGCACTCGTCTACCTAGCCAGTAGTCTAGCAGTAGATATAGTGTATGCACTCAAATACCAATTTTGATTAAAATTTGATTTGAACGAGTGGTGAGGAAATCCATACTGTCCATACTAATATTATAATTATGCGAAAGTCTGTCTGTCTGTTCTGCTTTCACGGCTAAACCGCTGGACCAATTTTGATGAAATTTGTTATGTATGTAGTTAAACCGAGTTCGAACATTGGCGACTTATTTTTCAAAAATCATCCCCCAAAATTGCTATTATAGGGGGGATGAACCCAAATGTAGTAATTTGTCACATGTCGCCCATTATAGGTTAATGGGGGGTGAAAATTGACGCGGTCAAAGCCGCGGGAAATAGCTAGTATAAAATAGTATCCGACATGTTCAAAGTTCTTTTGGTCAATGTTCGTTTTCGTAGTCATGATGATGATCAAGTCAATTATATTATTAATTATTTCTTATTTTTTCCCTTTTCATATATTTTTTCCTTTGCTTTGACACAAGTACATTTCTCAGATCTAATTGCTGAATAAATTATTTAATTTGGTCCCGTCAAGAAGTCTAACTCGAGAGAAGTACATAACTAAGTAGATAAGAGCCAGGATTTGTGAAACTTGAAGGCAATATTTAGCTGTATAATATTTATAATAATATTATTTGGGCTCATATTAACAAGGAATCTAAAACACAAGTTTCAGTACGAATAATACGAGAAATAATAAGGGAAATATATCATAACATGTTATCAGATCTTCCTCATTTCATTCGCAATCATAATAATTTCTGCTCATTCAATAAAAAATAACAGCGAGGACGTTTGTTTTTCTCAACTCAATACTAAGATTGCAAACACAGAAGATAGAATCTTGATTGAGATAATCCGTACGAATATTATAATTGCGAAAGTTAGTTGGTTTGTTACCTCTTCACGCTTTACCTACTCAACCAATCTTCTTGAAATTTTGCATATATGTAGTATAAAGTACGGAGAAGGACATAGGGTATCTAGCATCCGGGAAAAATAAATATTCCCGTGGGAAAATCTCGGGGGCAAAATTATTATATTTATCATTATATCTGCTTGCAATATAATATAGTATAATATATTATATTGCAAGCCGAAATAATGAAGAAACGTTTTTTAGTATTTATTTATTAATTTGCAAAATACATTACAATATACATTACATAGTCATATAAATAAGCAAAAACCTGACGAGCTTTGAGCGCACATCTGGACTGTAGAGGTACGTGGGCACGGCTAGTATGCAATATTAGCGGCTATTCATATTACATGCTACCTGCGCACAGGGGCTTGACAATTCGTACGGATTGGATTGGACAATCCGTTCAAAAATAAAAAGCCTTCACATCACAGCTGATACACAATAACAATTCATAAATAAACGTTAACATCAGACAGCCGGCCTACTGCTTCTTTAATCTTTAAATCACTGCCTAATCTTGAAATGTTAAAGGTATATATTTAAGTGGATGTCGAACTCCAAGGCGCCTAGCTAACTAGATGAAACACAAGACATAACAATCCTTTTTTTATAGTAGCTTAAGAAGTCGTCGTATCTTCGTTAATTTTTCCTCTACGGTTCAATAGCTGAGACAGATTGGCCGGGACTGTAGCAAGTTTTACTGACAATAAACCGGAGTGTTCGATAAACATGTTCCCTGTACAAGCCTCGCTTTTTATGACTCTATCCCCGAAAAACAAAATCATGTCTTCGTCCCTTACGCAGTAGACAGAGGCAAGAGTTGGCCCGAGGCGGACTTTGACGGAATTGAGATTAAATTTATTCCTAGTGTCTAAACCGTAAAATTGCTGGCTTGAGTAGAAAAAGTACGCAAATGGAATGGCTACGATGTGTCATGGCCGCGAAACTGTGCAAATGAGAGATAAATTTGTTTACCCTGGGCCAGAAAAGAGAATTATATATCATACTAGCTTTTGCCCACAACTTCGTATGTGAGTAAAAACCAGTTTCCCGTGGGAATTTCAGGAAATCCCTTCTTAGTGCTCCCCTACACTGTCTTTAGAACCTACACACCAAATTTCAGCTTTCTACGCCCAGTTGTTTCGGCCGTGCGTTGTCTGTCAGTCACTCACTCACTCAGTAACGGAAGAATTTTATATATATTGATAAATCTAGCAAAGAAATCATATTTATATCTAGATGTTATACATATACAAACCTACTATATAGTATATAGATTACGATAAAATTCGGCAAAATCTGAAAAGCCGTAATTAATCCAAGACAAATGACCTCATGGTAATACAGACTTCGAAAATTCTTTCTCCAGTAGAAAGCTACATATTATCAGGAACATAGGGTGCTTTTTATTCTAGTAAAATCTAGTTCTAGTTATTGTTACCCCTAGATAATAATCATTAATAACTTATCCACATATTTTCACAGAGCGCCGCTATTATACCTCTTGAAATTTATATGTTACCAAGTAAGCTATTATCATTTATATAAAAATATACACATAATTTTTCCTTATAGACAATAATATCCAATATTATAAGCTCTTTTAGATGTAATAAAAATGTTCAAGTTACTTCATCCTGTGTACGTTTATATACTATTACATTTCAGAAGTGTTATAAATGCTTGTATACACACGAAGTGACATTATGGTATATTGAGTAAGTAGATTATGATAAAAATATTTTTCACGATTTTTGGGCAATTCATATTAATATTATAATGCGATAGTGTCATGTCACGCTTACACGGCTAACCACTAGGCCGATTTTGATAAAATTTGAAACAAATATAATCAATGAAGTCAAACGTAAGCCACCGCGAGCAGAGCTATGAAACTGGCCGACTACTAGGCTGATTTTGATCAATTTTGGTGCAGGTGACGAAACCTTCAGGAGTAACATAGGCTACTTTAAATTTAGGTTTAACTAAATATTATTAGGTTTTACTTTATTCAATAAAATGCTAAAATAAAACAAAATTGTATGCAGTTTCTCAATATAATCTGAAACTGCACCCATTATAGTACTACGAAACACATTGCTACGAAATCGTAGACCCTCTACGGCGTAGCTTTAACGAATTGTCTACGAGAAGTCGTAGCTCTCCTCGATCTAATACGAAGAAACTTTGAATTAACCAAAGTTTCGTTTTCACACTACCGAGCAAGTAAACAAGCATGCGGCCCACCTGAAGGTAAGTGGTCACCGCACCCTATGGACTTGCAACACCAGTGTGTAATACGCGCGTTGCCGGTCTAGAGTAAAATTTTAATGGACTCAGAAATAATGTAGGTAAAGAATTTTCAAAATCGATCGAGTGGACTATAGGGGCGCATTATAATAGTTGATTAAAATTCAAATTAATAATTCAAGCAGCTCCAACCGACATATAAAACCCAAAAGAGAGAACCGAAACTAGATGGAAGGTGTTTTTAAATATTAAAATTTAATTCACCGTGTGAGTAGAACAATGGGTAGCAGAGCTAAGCGCCGTGAAGCAAAAATCTTGTGCGCTCCATACGTACTATTTCAACAATATTTTTGTGCTGTGTTGAAAAAGGCGAAAATTCCCAATAAGACCTACTAATCTATACTAATATTATATACGCGAAAGTAAGTTTGTTTGTTTGTTGGTGACATGAGAAATGGGGAAAGAGGAACCAAGTTGGTCGATTAATTAAAAAAAATTATTTGAAAATCTAATGAAAATCCTAAGTACCTTAGTGTGAGTTGTGCCAGTCAATTTTAACGTTAAGTTTAAATGTTAGCGGCGCGCAGATTATTTAGTTATCGTCAAAGTGGACTGGCGCAACCAACTTTTAGAATCTAAAATATTAATCGAAGTCCCCCTAGCTTTACCTCGCGAATAACAAAGGTAGAAATTCCCAAATTCTCGAATTTAATTGTGCGCTATACAGTTTAAACAGCTGCTTGTGACCGTTTAATTTGACAAATCCGCTCGTTAATTTGTAGGCGCGATCGTTTTACGGTGTAGACACAGTGATAAGGAACGCGTTTAAGTTAAAATGATAAAAATCTATTTCACGAGCCAATAATTGAAGTGTTGACTTAACCCATTCTCTGTCGCTGTATGAGATTGGGTTAATGTCGGCAAGGGTGATATGCGTGTCAATGGGCTGACAACTAGGGATGCCGACGACCGTGTGAAGTGGAGACGAATGGGCTCCGACGGTTGAGAAAGTAACCGGGAAATCGCTCGGACGAGAGATAGACCATTACCGCAAGTCGAGCAAAAAAAAAGGCACGGCCGAACCATCCTTTTCTCGAAGCAATTCAGGCCAAATTCGAACCCCAATAACTTCGTTGTGGATAGTCCGATTTACAGTACCACATAATGTAATTAATATAATATAATAAACGAAAATAATAATAGGTAAAACATAATATATTTATACTAATCTGGGTCTGCTATTTCATCACAAATCAATCCATACAGCTAAACTTCTGTTGAGTTTCGCAACTTTTTGCTCTTTATGCCCCGTAAATAATAAAGCCGTGCCAAGAAAATAAAATTATACTTTTTTCTACAAAATCTCCGGCTTCCATCACTAAAACCATTCATTACCAGCATTATCCGCAAACTCCTCAAATATTCGTTTACCGTCACTATCTGTTAAGTTAAGTCCCGTATTTACTTTTATGAGTTACGTTCCGTTTCCGTGAGACTCTGGAAATCTTGGAACTGAGCCAAAGGGTGACCGTATCAGCCATATTTGTCGATATCTAAGAACTTATCTGGTAGATTTCCACGCTTTTAAGTCATAGTCCTGTTTTATTAACTGTAATATCCTCTAAACCATATTATAAATTTTCCGTTACATCATAGCGTTAACTTTGTATGTAGAAGTAATTTTCGGAACTACACAACGGATTTTCAAATTTACTTTCATTAGAATTACGTGGCAGAGAAGCTGGAGGAGTCTGTTTTAAAAACTACGATGTTGAAGGATTACGATTGAAATAAACACCATTGATTATATGAAAACTGGATCAAATCTAAATGACCGCAAGCTTCAGCGATTGACGTACTACAGCCCGACGAATCAGCAAATGTGCAGATTCGCAATATTTTATAGATTTCGGGAAATTTACCCGTATTGTACGTTTTTAGTAAAAAAGACAGAATAATTCCAAATGTTGTTTTATTGTTTGTTATGATAGTTAATGTAGTAGCGCGTATTTAATTAATTAATGTGACTATATAACTCTGTTCTAAGCGATAAAGTGCTATAAAAATGGTTAAAAAATACATTTTTTTAACGTTTGACAACGCATATTACATTAAAATATTTGATATACTTTTTACAGGCATTAAATTTCCAAAAGAAACCCCTACTTTCACAATTCCAGAGGCACAATGAAAATAATTACCGTCGCCTCTAAGTGCCCGTCAGACAAATGCTTCAACTTTGTACAAAAAGTCTTTATTTCTCAACAGATAAGGCTTTGTTGAAGAGAAAATGTCCAAGTGAGAAAATTGAGTACATATTTTGCCGTTCAAGCGCTTTCAAGTTCGCTTTGTTGTTAGCGATTCTCTTATAAGTTACACTTTTGTAACTTTTGAAATACTTCAGATACATACAATATATTTTTTAATTAATGACAACTAAATAAATTCTTCAACTTAATACGTATAATATACTACGTCATTCATCTAAAGGGTAAGTTTATAATTATGTAGTTTACATCTTGCCCATGACTCCGCCCGCGAGAATTTCGCGTGGTCTCAGTTATTTTTCGCATGGAACCTTATGTCCTTATCCGTACTCTGAACCTATGTATGTAATCATTTAGGTATATTGAACATGAAGAGATAACAAACAAGTAAACAAACAAACTTACCTGTTATATTCTTCTTCATAGTCGTATTCCTCATGGCTGATGGTCGTTGTCATTACGTGGAATGAAACACTTTCTTGGCATTATTAATGGAGTGGTTTGCCATTGCCTTCTCCATTTTACACACAAATTAATAATAATCAACCAGTGTGCAGGTTTCCTTACGATCTTTTCCTTCACCGGAAGCAAGTGGTGGTCAGATTTGTATACAAACTCATGTGGCACGAGTAGGATTCGAACCTGGGACCTTTCGATTCACAGGCGGGCGTCTTAACCATTACACCACCGCCGCTTCCTACTGTTATATTAGTATTCTATTTTACTAGCTTCTCCCACGGGAATAGTGATGACATACTTCAAACTACATGTAATGAAAAATTCCAAGAAGATTGGTTGAGTAGAGAGAGCGTGAAGCGTGCAATAAGATTAATTAGTTAGGTTTAGTTAAAATTTGGATTAATACAATAGTTTCTGAACCGATTTGAAGTGGACCCTTAGACCACACGCACATGATTGTGTAACACTTTTGTGGAAAACAAACAAATATTTCCCAGCACATATCTTTGTTATCACAATTTACAAAACTAACACATTCCCAACAAACATTTTACTAAATTGGGAGAATTGCAAACTGTCCGTGTGTCTAAAAATCGTTGGATTGCGTCATTTATAGTCGGCGAGCTAAGTGCTATAGATTGTAGTCCAAAAGCTAAATGACTTACTATTTGTTGTCAATGCTTTTGCCAGTGGCCTGACTTAGTCGTACAGATAGAAATGAAAACCTTTTTCAAAAATGTGGCTTAAAAGTTATTTATAAGTGAGTAATTAGGTATCAGTTGAACACATATTTAACATTATCACATACATTCAAACGATTACAGTAAAAGAGTAACAAATAAAGTGCCATGCCGTCCATATCAAAATAAACAAACGCTGTTTTGTATGTCTGCAGTCATTATCAAAACACTCACATTTCTTTTATTTGTTTTTATTTATTGCAGTCTTGCATACATTTTGCGGTTGAATTTTACACTTTTTTAATTTTTTTTTTTCGAAAATAGTTTTAAATTTTCAAGATTTTCTAAGCGAAATTGATGCGGGCGAAGCCGCGGACAAAATTACAGTATATTATATATTGGTTACTATCTTTTCCTGCGGCTTCGCCCGAGTGTCATTTAGGAGTTGATTTTTGGAAAAAATATATGCATTTCCATTTATTTTTTTTCAAACCACACCAAATTTCATCAAAATCTGTCCAGCGTGCTATTTAGCCGTGAAAGCGAAATGGACAGACAGACTTTCGCATTTATAATATTAGTATAGATGTACATGATGTACAGTTGTATTGTGCTATCGTCTCATCACCGAGCTCCCGAACTATCATAGAGTAGTAAAAACAAAAGGGGGACTAGTTTTATCGCAGACATTAATAACGGCTCTTATTTCAATGTGTTTAAGTCGAAAGTCATTTCTATGCAAATTTTAAACCTAACATAATAGGTGCTTCACTCACGGAGCTCAGTAAATTTCGCTGCAAAGTCTCTCTCTGATTTATTGGGACTTATCGGACCGAATTTTGTCGTCTCGTGTGGGAATTTGATAGAATTAATGTGTTAATTAAAATTTGCTTGATTTCGGATTTAATACACTTTTACAAGCTTTTATTTCGTTAATTAATATGATCCTTACAATTGGTAACATTTTGGAAATTAAAATAGACCTACTTTCCAAAGTTCGAAAAATTTGAATACAATTTTAGTTTGGATGAATTATTATGATGCGCGTGCACCTAGGGTCGGTTCCTGAAGAGGGAACTCTTCAACGGTTAATAGCAGCAATAAAATTTTACGCGTACATGTAAAACAAAACAGATCTCTCTAACGACAATAAAAGCTTGTCGCAAAAATATTATTTTTGTACACAATTTTATGTAACATGATTTGGCAGAGCAATCGTATGAGAGCGTACAGACGGTTTAGGGATCTCTATGGTTCTGTAAGAACGGCAAAGCAAAGGCTGATGTGCTGTCGACAGTTCCTAAACCCTATTTCATATTATACCTATGACCGATAGTTCCACTAAGAAGTGAGACTACGAACCCAAGTTTTTAGGAAGTATTAGTGAGCACGACAAATATAAATAAATGTACAACACCCAACAGCTAACAAAGCACGAAAATTTTTGCAAATAAAATATCTTTTATCTTTATCACGAAGCTTAACAAAATGTTTGTCCGCGCTGGGAGTCGAATACAAAACATCCTAGCGAACGGGCGTAGTAACCACTACGCCGGAGACAGAGAGAGTAAGATACGAAAATCTTGAACATACACTACATAAACTTGTTAATATCGCAAAGCTTCGGAAGCGGCGAGACGCAAAGTTTAGATGTTATCTCGCCCTCGTAATTTTGTTGCGATACACGCCAATAAATCAGTCGCGAACTTTCAAATTGACTACGTAGGCATGTAGGTGTGTTTTGCGTGCGATTTTATTCATGTAAGTATGTTTTGTTTCAGTTTTCATTACCATTGCATCAACCAATACTTCACACTACCTAGGTTACTATTGAAACTTAAAAGTTTGTGAGAATGGACGCATTGTGTTTATATCTGGTACACAGATATAGCGTTTTATTGTTACAAATAAAAAGCCTTTTCAACTAAACGCAAATTCAAACTAAGTCTACTGTCGACTTCCAAAGCGAAGGTGAAGAAGAACCGGTGCAAAAATTTACCATAGATAGAAAATTTATTATATTATATAGAAATATTTATTATATTACACAAAGTCCGTCTGCATGTGGCTCAATCTCACCTATTTCTGCCTCTAAATAGCAGTGCTTGCATTGTTGTGTTCTGATTTGAAGGGTGAGAGAGGCGGTGTGATTACAGGGTACTGTGGCAAAAGATCCTAGGCCACAGAGAAGGCACCGCGCGTGTGACTGGTGTTGCAGGCGTTGATAGGTTATGGTGACCATTTACCATCAGGTGGGCCGAATGCTTGTTGTGTAAAAAAAAAACTTCACAACAGACTTTTCTTTAAGTTGTATTTCTAATATTAAACTAATTAAGTAAATATTACAATTAAGTAGACACAGATAATATAAATAATATATATTTGCATGCAACTACAGATATATAAGAGCTAAAAAAATAGTAATTCTATAAAAAAAAAATAATTCTCAGTATTTTAAAATAGTACTTAATTGAAAACAATTTTCTTTAAAAATGACGACTAAAAAATGTATCATTCGTTTCGTCCCGAACAGCGCAATTAACGACTACGTTGAACGTTTTAATAAAACGTAAGTTAATTAGAGCACCTTCAGAAGCTAGGCTAATTATAAGACTGGCCAGATGAAATTAGTCATTGCTATTCTATATAAGTAGTTGCCAATTTGCATATCTTTATCTATGAAAGAAAGAAAAACTTTACCCACTTTTGTCGGGGAAAAAAAATAAACATTTAAAAACAGTTTTGCTAAAATCGTGCCGAAATGGATCAGCCAGCTATATGCTATGATAAAAAAGCCATAACGCTGATTTTCAGCTGAACACAAAAACAAATTGTATCTATACCTATATTTTTTCCTAAATTAAATTTAAATACTGTTATTTTATTATTTTTACTTAAGCTGGCTTTTATACTAATAAAATATATAGGTATCGAAGTTGTGTTAGTGCTGTGCTGTGATACAACAAACATAACTTTCCAGTCCACAGACGGACATGTGTCCGTCTGTGGACTGAAAAGTTATGTTTCCATATACCTTTTGACCATGTACTTTATTTTGTGCTTACATTGCCATATTACTGAGAAAAAAAATATATTTATGTATAAAAAAGGCAAGCCCTTCTGGCATGAAAGAGACCAACACTGTTGAATGAGTTTCTTTCGGCATTTGAAAAAGTGCCTATGAAGGTCTAATTTCTGAATAAATTCTTTGATTTTAATTTTGTTCGAGTTCCTACTCATGCCGCATGCGTTTGCATACAAGTAAAAACAGTTTATAGTACCAAAAACAAGACAAAAGAATTTTGAGCATACGAACTAGGTAGAAAGATGTCCAATCAGCGGCCTTATCGCTAGTGCAATCAGTAGTAGTTCAGGCTACCTTTGAGGAAAGGCTATTGCCTTTCCTCTGACTATATGGTTCGTAGTGTTTTTCGAATTGGATACTTAGAGATTAACAAACTATACAGATATAGTTTTGTTCGTCACAAAGCATCATTCCTCGAAGGACGATGCATCCATTTGAATGGATGAGCTAATACGGCTGTGATCGTCCATGCTAATCTGGGCAGGAGAAGCTTGTGTTACTCGTGTGGTGCTATCTGTATAGTAGAATTAGTGATATTTGTATATATCATCATCAATATTGTCAATCATCATACATATAATAAAATAGAAGAAAGGTCAAATTTGTACATTGGATATATTTTTTAAATTCTTCATGGAATATACTTAATTACTGATATAGATGACGAAAATATAGTTTTAGAAATTTTTGTCTGTCTGTCTGAACGCGCATCACTCGAAATCTACTGGACCGATTTGCTTGAAATGTGGTATGTAGGTATCTTATATACCGGGTTAAAATTTTAAATACATTTCATCCCGGTAAATGGTCAGGTTCCCGTAGGATAATTGAAAAACTAATTATGAATCAAAACTGTTAACATCTTATAGACATTTTATCCTGGAAAATGAGGAGGGTCCTGTAGGAAAATTAGATACATTTCATCCCGGTAAATGGTCAGGTTCCCGTAGGATTATTGAAAAAATAATTATGAATCAAAAATTCCTCGGAATCCCGGGTTACCACCTTATAGACATTTAATCCCGGAAAATGAGGGGGGTCCTGTAGGAAAATTAAAATAACAATCTACGGAGCAGATTTACTTTAAAATTTTGTAGAAAGTGGAGGTGTAAACACAATATAAATAAATTGTTTTTATCGATTAAAGTCTGATATAGATATAATGGGCGCAGTGTGTATCAATAAATAAGTATAAAACTCTTCCGTTACAAAGTGACTGACTGACTGACAGACAACGTACACCCGAAACTGCTGGGCGGGAAGCTGAAATTTGGCATGTAAGTGAATGTAAGTGAGCACTAAGAGAGGATATTTGGAAATTCTACTCCGAAGGGGGTGAAAGGGCTGAAATCTGTAAATATGAAAGTTCTACACCGTTGAAGTTAGTGACTTGAAAATTTGGATTTTGGTTGTTTGCAACAAAGTAATGAATACGTGTTTCAGATTTTTCTGAAAATTAACCCTCAACCCTTTATAAGGAGGGTGAAAGATTGTATGGGACTTAATATAATTTTCAAGATAAAAAGCTGAAAATTGGCACACTTACTTTTTGTAGTAAATAACAGTAAAAGTAAATACAAGAAATGTTTAATTTACGTTTGTGGTTAATAAAAAACCGGGACGGAAAACGTCATGGAAAATGGGACGGCACGCATTGCAGAAAGCGGGAGTGGGAGTAGGAGCGGGAAATGGGAAGGAGACACGTAGGACGAGACGAAACAGGACGGGACACATTGCAAAAAACATGATGGCATAATATGTAGGAAACGGTACGGTATATCTACTTTACATTACATAGCAGGAAGCGGGATTGGACAAGTTTATGGAACGAGACACGCAGCGGGAAACAGAAAACTGAACTAAAGATGAGAAAAAATGCGAATTTGAATCATATATGTTTACCAGTCTTACAAAGTACGCGATAAAAAAATTACTGAGATTTTGCTATGAAATTCATGCGGGCGAAGCCGCAGGCAAAAGCTAGTATAGTGATATTTCCGCCCTAGGATGGGAACATTCCAACATCATGGAATGGCTTGTATTTTCTGCTAATTAAAACATAGATTTTATATCAGATCACATAGAACTTTATAGCAGATTTTAATTATTCCATATCCTTTATTCACGGTAATGTTATGACCGCTGCAGCCGCGCTGTCATTACGACCCGTCGATTTTCTCGAGAAAGGATTCGTCTCCAAAATTGATCTATACTATTATTAAAAAGAGGTAAGCGTTTGTGAGTTTGTGTCTTTGTGAGTTAGTAGGTTTGAGACGGCAAACTCCGAAACTACTGAACCGATTTCAAAAATTCTTTCAGCATTAGAAAGGTACATTATCCAAGGTTGCTATAGGCTATATTTTATCCCAAAATTCCCACGTGAGCGATGCCCCGCGCAATATCTATCTTTGATAAACACAAGGTTGATAAACAAAATTTTGATTTTGAAAATAATGAGATGAAAAATCTCTGGAATCAGGCGGGATATGAACCAACGCCCCTGTATATCCGTGATAGTGTTTTCAGCCACTGAGCTATCGAGACCATGCCAGTTCGAGCGAATTAAATTTAAATTTTAATGATAATAAATATCATAACAATTGTACTGACAATTTATCTGTTTTCAATAAACCCCCTGTACGTCTGACACAAACCAATTAATTATGTCCATCCCTGATAAATGCATCCCTTAATCCTAATTGATTGGTGCACACCCTTTGTATTCTACTTTTATACCGCTCAGGCCATGTATTACAATGGTCACTTATGTAAATTATCCATAGGGAGTATTAATAATGTATATATGATCGACAATAAATCATTGCAATTTGGTCGTTATTACCGCGACATAGGAGTTGTTTGCTAACTTGATAATGTATGTACTTTGTGAAGGGTTCAGCAATTCATCGAATGAAACCGAAATTAATTGACACATTTGTCAGACACACAGGTACATTAAATGCAGAATTGTCATTAAATTCTTTATTAATTATGATAACATAATTAAGGTGATAATTGTTGATCCAGTTTCCGTTATTTAATTCACGACAGAACTGTTTTAGTAAAACGGTGTTTTTCATAATTTTATTTAAAACTAGCTGAGCACCGGGGTTTTGCTCCCGTGGAAATTTCGGTATATAATGTACCCTAAATGTTATTGCAAGTTATATTCTACGCGTGCACCAAATTTAATTACAATCCGTCCAGTTTGCGTGAAAAAAGTAACAAACACACATACATCTATACAAACTTTCGCATTTGCTTACTTAGGCTTTCTCTGTTCTCTATCTGAGCATTTTCCTAGTATCTTCCTCCGCCATTAAGCGTCGAAGCCCAGGGCCCGCTTTCCTACATTTTCTCATTAATTTCGAACGGTGTTTGGTATCCTTAGGTTGTCTGTCTTTTGGGATGTGTGAGCCAATAAAAAAAATATGCAAAACATTATGAACCTGTCTGTACCAAACACCAATACTGTACATGCGATATCAACACATGTAGCAGCAATACAAGCTTCCCCTATCTCATATTTGAAATAAATGTAGGTAGGAAAATTCCACTGGGGACGCTGTCTATCGATTTTCGGTAGGCTAGTGCTAACGAGTAGACACTTGTATTGTGTATTGGAGGACACGTAGGGCTGTCATTATTATTTCTATCTATATATGTAATGATACTGTAAATGGGCTATGTCTGTAAATAAAGATATTAAAGAAAAATTGGGCTTATATAAGCCGAAACAATTTTTAGAATGTTTGTCTATCTGTATGTTTGTTCGCGCATCACGCAATAATTGCTGGATGGAATTTGATGCGGTTTTCACAGTTATTTAGACGAAGGTCTAACTTAAAATATGCTATAAGTTTCATCGCGATACATTACTAAAAACCAGAGATACTGACACAAATAATTTATGAATTTGCGCGTTTATTAAGAATAATAAACATAACAGAATAACAACATTGAATAAAAAAGTAAAATATGAATTTGAGCGGACTGTTGATTTAGGCTGGTAAAAATAAAAATCCAAGAGCTACGGAGAAACGTGACCGTTTATTAGAGGGAGGAAATATTCGATACAGACAATGTAACCAAAAAATTAAATATAAAAAAAAAAACTTTTTAATGTTGTTGGTTTTAAGGTGTTCCAACACACACAAATTTATAGTAAGAATGATACTTCAAGCTGCCCAAAGCTATCTTGAAATATCTGCAAAGAAAAGCATAAAAATACGATATTCAGCAGGTGCCAACGACATTACAAAATACATTTTTATTTCTTTAACAAATCATCGAAAATATTGAAATAAAAAAATATTGGCCGTACGTTTCCCCTAGGATCCACTTGGGATCACATCCGTATTCACCATCCCGGCTAATCCATCGGGACTATTGACAGTTCGTGACTGGAATCCGGCAAAGTTGGATAACTCTCGTTTGAGTTCCACAACGAAACGGCAAGAGTGCAGAAAGACATACCTTAAAATCTAAGCGATTGATTGATCGACACTTCAAACTAATTCAAAGGAAAGTCTTCTCTCTCATCCTGGCATTGAGCATCGAAGCCCAGAGTCCTACTTTTTCTCCTTTACTTCGCATGGTCTGCGGCAACCTTAGTTGCCAATTGCACATCTTCAGACCAATGGCACACTCATCAACCCTGACGACATCAAGTCAGCATTTTTCATTTTTTCAGCAGTAAGCAGCAGACAGGGCAGAAGTGGCACAGCCAAAATTAAATCCTATGAGTAGTTAAATAAATAGGAAACGACAGCACGTTCAGAGTTGATGTCAGGTAATCCTTAAGAATTTAAAAATTGCAATAAAAAGTCGCTTCCATCTTCGCGTTTACCCCTTTTCTCTGTTTTTATCCTTCTGCCTGAAGTTAACCCTCATTGGGAATGCTATTCGTAGCTACCAAAGCTGTCGTGCAACATTAACAGTACTATATTGAGCGATTCTTTTCTAAGGTTAGAAGGCAATTTCAGCACAAATTATACAAAAAGTATAAGATAAAAAGGACCTATTGTAATTTTATGTTAGTAACTAACAGTCACAATATAGGGGGTAATTTTATACATGTATGAAAATCGGAAATAAACTTATTATTTTATTTTATACGGAACGTATGATATGAATTTCCGTTTGCCCGCGTTTTATCTGTACTCGTCGTCATTCTGTGATTCCTATTTAAACGGACCGGTCAATCAAGAGCCGCTAATTCTTGACGAAGTTTACAATTTGTCCACATTCAACTTATTCTGATCTTGTTATTGTTTTGTTCTATGTACATAAAAGGCAAAACAACTGTTTTCATGGCCTTAGCCTTTGTATTGATGTGTATGATTCACTAACATTATATACTACATAAGTGATAGTGATCTATCATTACATAGTATATAATAAAGTCGCCCTACCCCTTCTATCTGTTTCTAAGCTTTTTGTTATTAAACCACGCAACGGATTTTGATGTAGTTTTCACTGTTATTTAGATAACAACACTTCAATCCCGAAGAATACAACATCTCGTACGAGGCAGGGCCAGATCGCTATTTTTAAAATATCCTTTACGGCAAAACACCATAACACAAAACAGTGAAAATACAAAACATAAAAAAAGAATAGAATTTTTCGTTCGTGTACAAATTATTGCTATATATAGTGGCACGGATATTATTATTACATAGGTATTGCTTAGAACTTTATATTAATTAAAATCACTGGGCCTTATGCTTGTTTGGAGCAGAGCCAGCCCTACCATAGACAACCATTGCCGTCATGCACTGTTGATGACGCAATCGCGTGATGGATCCGCTCACATTTAACCCACCAAATTCTCAATCAATTCTCTATAAGTCTCTCACGATGGGAAAACGGAAGATTATACCAGAATAATTTTAAATTTTATGTGTTTCTTTAATATGTACAAAGTTTCTATAGGAGTTTAGAATAAAAAGTAACCTGGCAGAGAGTCGTGGTCATATTATAAAAAAGGGCTCTGCCTAATCTGTCTGTCTGTTCGCGATGAACTCAAAAACTACCGGATGGATTTTCACTAATACAAAACAAATACCAATACAGACAAATATGAAAATCACACCGATTGAGTTCGCCTCAAAGTAAGTTCGAGACTTGTGTTATGGGATACTCAACGATACTATGTTCTATATCTTATATATAGATAAACATGAAACACCCAGGTCAATTAAAAAAAAAAAAACATTTTGTATCTTGACATGACAGGGGAGATCGAACCCATAGTGTAGCAAGTCCGATAATGGCCTTAGCCACGGAGACCGTCAAAACTGCGTTCTTCGCGTTTTTTTCTGCGCAGGTTAAAGTTAACGTCAAAGTTAACTGGCAACGCACTCTAAACACCTCGCATCTTCAAGGGTTAAGGCGAATAGTTCTAGACTTTTAAAATTACTACTGCAATATTTACTGCGAGAATGCAATTAGCTGCGAGATACGGCGATCTTAATTTTCGAAGTAATTTACTTTTGTGATGAAAACTTCGATTAACTTTCTTATTTCGAGATAAATAAGTTTATATCTCGTTAGCCAGCCGCGAATATCAATGAGGCAAGTGTCTATTCTTTTCAAATTTGTTAGTTTTATATTGTAGTAACTCAGAACTTTGTATATATTTTTGATTCTATTATTTTAAAGGCAAAAGGTGTTACGGAATCACAAAAAAAAGTAGTTTTATTAATTTCATTTTTTTAAATTAGTTTTTATTTTAGGTATTACTCTTTAATTTAATTAATGATCTTACCATGTAATTATACAAAAAAAAATATAATATAATGTTACGTGGATAGAGTTCAACACAAAAACCAGTTCATTTTCATTCGTATACGATAAGTTTGTAAGATATACCAAGAGTAATCCAATATATGCCTTCGAGTCTCAAGGGTGCACGACGATCTTAGTTTTCGAGATTCGATACGATACAAGAAATAGAGAAACTTCAGCTTATCTCGAAATTTCGATTTCAATTCAATGAAATATTTTAGTAGATAGTATATAATAATCCAAATTTATTATAATACGACTATATTAGCCAGGTAATAGCTCAGCTCAGGTAAAAACATAATATTTTTCTGTTAAATCCCAGAAATGTTTTCGAGATATACTTAAATTCAGATTTAAATCATTTCCACTTGTCAGAAACTCCATGTCGGCACGGATTTCGATATCGCGTGGGAGCTACCTTAATTTGCACTTACTGATATGAGATTAAACGTATGTTGACAAACGACAGATTAAAATTACTTGCGTCTCAAAAGGAATACACGCTCGGAAACGAAACGGAATATTTGCTTTTTAAAATTGAAAACATGTTGGGGGATTCGCATTTGAATATATGTACTTCCGACGTATGTTAAATTCGTGGTAGTTAATTTATTTGGAAAGTATATTTTACTTGATCTATGTTTGACAGAAAGTTTAATTCGATTTCTTGCTTTTTTCTATTTATGTGCCTAATTAATGTGCGTGTGGTCTGAGGGCACACTTCTTGAAATTCTATGAAATTCTGCAATTAAATACGTCTATTGTTTTTTGGCAATACGTTGTCTTGAGTTACGTAATCGATTGGGATTTGAACTATGGATTTGAAAGATATTGGAAGATTTCTCTGTTTATTTAAAACATCTCGATCGTATCTCGATCTTCAGCGAAAGGTTGGTGAGAGGTTTCAGTATTTTAAATGTAGGTTCGTGCGCTTTATTTACATACATTACATTTACATCCACACAATACATATAATAAAACTGTAAGTATGGAATTTGACGCGATTTTCTCATTAGCGTATGGTCAAATTTAAAATCTTGTATAGGTTTCATCGCGAAGTATTTCTTAGAACTCCAGATATTCACTATAAGAAATTATGAGCGGACACACGAGTTAAACGCGGGCGAAGTCGCGGGCAAAAGCTAGTTTATAATATTAGTAAGTAGGATATCAATTTGACAAATACTATTATTAAGAACCTCAACAAGATATGGCGATGAGACAACTTATGTAATGTAAATGTGTATATAGAAGTTACCAAGATCATACGAATACGAAGAATATTCGAGTGTACGAGTATATAGGAGTTACCAAGATCATACCTACACTCAGGAATGAGTGGAAAATGGTTGAAGATTCATATTTGTAAATTGACATCCTTCGTCCTTTAGGGAATGGCTTTGGTGAAGTTTGTTGCGCCGCTTCTTCTTCACCTGCGCTTTGAAACTCGGCGGTATGAAATCAAATGGAACATTTTAATTTGGAATCGCGCCGAGCGAATGATAAACAATTTTGACTAGCATTCACATGCAGATATTCGGTGCAAGGATTTTGAGGGTCGGACCCTCCCCAGACAGCCATATCGATTTGTTCACCCCCGTTATTAAATATAAATGGCGACGAAATGTCGGCGGTGTAAATACTAGGGGTGTCTCGGGGGTGAGTCCTGCGTTTCGGAGTTGATTGCCAATATTGTTGGTCGTCAAAGGTTGCCGGTGATCGGATATTTTGTTGTCGCGTACGTATTTTCTGAATTCAAGTCATCATCATCACATCGAGTGTGTTATTGCTAACACTGGTGTCACATTTTATTCAAGTCGCCCAAAGGCATCTGACATGTCTTTTACGACTACTTACCTCCACCTAGTGGCAGGTAGTTGCATACACACTAGGGAACTAAACTGTCAACCAGTGCGCAGGTTTCCTCACGATGACTTCCTTCACCAGAAGCAAGTGGTGGTCTATGAAAACTACTTATATATGAATCAGATTGGTAAATAAACTCTCATATGGCACGAGTAGGATACGAACCTGAGACCTTTCGATCCACAGGCGTCTTATCCATTACATCACCACCGCTTCAATCGGGAATTCAAGTGATGCTCTATGGTTGGTGTATGGTTGCGCCCTAGAAAAAGACCACTCCGAATCCTCCCGTGGTTACCGTTCGCGACTAAGAATCACAGCCTAGGCAGATGACAGGCAAACGGATTGAGAGGGTTGACGTTAGGCAGGCGGCCGGTTATAATACCAGATCCAAATCTCCAAATAAATGGTCTATTTTTTACGCGGATTTAATCACTCATTTCTATTATTATCCATAATTAATGTGTTCATCATATAATTACATATTACAAACAATAACTAGCCATGAACAGTTATAAAGAAAAATAGCGTTTATTACCTAAAAAATAAGTACATACCAATATTAATGCATAATATTTTGAAAAAACCACGGGAAGACATGAAATAATTGAAGCATACAAAGTTATCTAAATATATCGATCATGCGGTAATCAACCTTATTTCCTGGTACTAAAGAAGAGTTAAATGCAATCGAATTTTGTTTTACAGAATGACTACAGTCCACTGTACTCGTCATTCCAATTACGAGGAGAGATATGAATATTCACTACAGAACGCGAGTACAGACTCGATTATCGATATGATCCGATGCTCGGCGAGCCGGAATCGAGTCGGGCTCTTGTATCGATTTGTCTTGTACAGTCAACAGCACATCAACCTACCCAAACTCATTGCAAGCTCGCCGCTATTGCCGCACCATAGACGTTCATGCAGGGTAATTGACCTGCTATAGACTGGACTATTTACTGTATGTTTTAGCACAAATTAATTCGTAATACTTATTGTGAAACTAGTGTAAACGATAGAATATTCAGACAAAGCAAGGACAATGTCCGTGTATCTAGACTGTTTCAAAATAAAAAAAAATTGTAAGAATTTTTAGATTTCACCAGATTAGATTAGATTTAGTCAAAACTATTATTAAATTATAATAAGGTTAATTATTATTATATATTTTATTCTACCTACGACTTTTCGTGATTCGTAGTTTTTTATCATATAAAAAAACTACAATCTAATTTGAGATTCTACACATCTTAAATCTATGTAATAACCAAGCAACATGAGAATGTACAGTGGCGTTATGAAGCATAATCGAACATAGAGTTTACGATTTATAGTAACGACAGGATTTTTTTTGTATTTATTACGTTTAAACAAAAGTCATAGAACAAATGATATTAGTCTCTATGTACCTTATGCGCCTTTGGAAGCTTATGCGTTAGATACCAGTAACCCTGTATAGAAAAACTATAATACTTTCTATTAAAATTCTTTATTTAATGTGACATTACCCTTTCATGAAAATTTTCTCCAAGATTTATTTCTTGAAATTGATACATTTTTGATTTATTTCAGTTTGATCACCTGGGTGATGGTGATAGTATGCGTTTCGCTCTCACAAAATGTGAAACGATTTTGTCAAAGTCTAACTTATACGAACCTAAATATTATTTCACTTAAAAAGGAGCAGTATTTGCATAATACTCGGAAGTCCATCTGTCTAATTGCAACGGCGAGTACATGAATATTTATAGGGCCGAGAGAGAAATTTGCATTACATTATTAATATGTATCCAGAATTTTATTCGTCGCGTTCGTCTGTCAGTTGCTGGCAGCTTTGGTTTGAATACCGCACGCGTAGTATCGAGTGGGCATGTGGTTTTGCCCTATAGAATAGGACCATTATATATCCTGGCGCCACAGCCCCGAATCCAATAGGGTGCTACACCCTATTAAATAAAGATAATTAATGATAAACTTCACTACTAACTTAACTTCACAACTAACTGCGTCCCGGGGCTTCGCTCTCATGGGAATTTCGGAATCGGTCCAGTAGATTTTGCGTGAAACAACAAACAAAAAATTTTTGTATATACACAAATCCTCACAAACTTTCGCATTTGTAATATTTGTAGGATTTTTGCTAAAGTAGGAATGTTTTGTCACTGTCGCACTTTACAATATTGAAATAATGAGACAAAATATACTTTAGCTTAAAGTATGCTTTAACTTTTTAATGAACAATAGGGATCTTATTTATTTTCTTAAAACGACATGAACAAATTAAACTTCAAACTTCAAAGACACTCATTCGGCAATCCGCTTTCAAAAACAGGTTTAAAATCGCTCTGTTGATTACAATGTTGGGGCAGACGAGCTCCCCCGCGTATCGACCTCTCATTCCCGAGGGGAAAACTATCGATCGCTACTGGTCTGCTCGCAGCTTTATCTGCGTGTGTGTGTACGGTAAGTGAATTTCATGTTTTATTTTGCTTCATAGTCGTATTTCCCCATGGCTGAGGGTCGTGGTCATTATGTGGGACACACAAAGACTTTTTTGCAATAACATGGAGTGATTTTGTCATTTCACATCCATTTCACAGCAGTGCAGGTTTCTTCACGATGTTTTCCTTCACCGGAAGCAAGTGGTGGTCTAGAAAATGTATTATACATGAAGTGAATTGGTATGCAAACTCATATGGCATGAGTAGGACCCAAATCTGGTACCTTTTAGGTTCAAAGGGCGTCTTATATATTGCACTAGCACTGCTTCATGTTTTGTTAGTAGCATTTGTTTAGCAAGTGATCTGTGACGTGTTGTTCCGCCCTGGAATAGAACTACCAACCATGGATGTCGTACGAAGTGACTAAGGGCATAGCTTTGGCAGTTGATATGCAACAATAGCATTCCTAAGCACCCTTCATTGAGGGGGAGCATGCATTGCTTTCAGAAATGTTCAGAAATGTCACTAGTTTCTATCTTTCTGAGAAGTTAAATATATAATATATAATTTGACGTGTAAACGTCCCTGTAAAGGTTTAATTTCTTCTTCTTTAGTAAAGGTTTAATTTCGTTTAATTGAATTTGAATTTCATACCAGTGTAGTTCTAAGGTTAATCCAAAAAATATTTTTTAAACTTATGCCCTAATGCAGAATTAGCTATTTTGGCCACACAATGATCATATATAGTGAATAATCCACTATTTTCAATTGTTTCTCTTGAATAAAACCCAGTTTGTCGATTCTTTCGGGAAATGACATACAAATTCACTGACCATTTCCCCTGGGCATAAAAATTATTATCGCTATGACTATGAACTATACTGATCTAGCAGAGAGCTCTCTCGTGGGCCAATTAACCTGATTATTTGTTCCAGTGATGTGTTGACTTATTCAATTAATACTAAACATCGCGCTATGAGTATATTTGAGCTGTCTATTGGAAAATGTTAGGCTATTTTGTTGGTTATAAAACATTTAAACTAGTCATAATAAAATTATTGCCTTCAAGAAATTGCTGTCAGCTGGTAAGTCGAATATACTATAGCTGTAAAAGTGTGACTTACCTTTCGCATATAAACATTATTATGGATGAAAGTAGATAGTATCGATTAGTATGGAAGGTTAGCATTCATCTGGTTCCATTCTCAGACCAAAAGCAGAGTCCAGGGACCGCTTTTCTTATTCTCCTTTACTTGATACTTTTCTGAATGCATTTATTTATTTGAAGTATCTGTGAATGTCTGAAGTGATACTTAAGTGATACTTAAGTTGACGTATATTTGTTATTACGTCAACGAAACGCCTACAGTAGATGGAAGACGTCAGCCTCGCCTTGGCCAGCGTCAACCTAATAAGATAAAGAGAATGCAGATATAACTCTTAGCATTATTATAGACATTAATATAGTTTCATCTATTACAGTACAGTAGTGGAGTATCTCTCTCACATTTGAGCGTTTTCGTGGTTTCATCCTCAGCCTTTGAAATCAGAGTCCAGGAGCCTCATTAGATGAGTCTCAACTAAGATTAGTAGAGACTCATCTAATAAGGCTCATATTTTATGACGTGACATAATCATTTACAAGTTTGGACGAGTGTGAATTGGTTGGACTCTCAACAGACTGATAATTTGGCAGTGAGATTATAGCTGAGTAGAAGATATAGGTACTGCATCACGTCTTTATGCCTTACGCGATAGACAGAGCTATGAGTTGAGAATCTCGGAGGCCACATTTAGTTGTATAGTGAGAAGATGATAGTAATTTAACGTTTATATATAACGGATTGGATTGATTTATTAAACCTCCTAAAGTCCTTTGCTTCGTCTGTCTGTTCGGGATAAACTCAAACACTACTGCACGGATTTTCATGCGATTTTCACCAATAGATAGTGTGATTCCTGAGGAAGGTTCGATTTTATAATTTAATGCAAAATGTCTTTTTAATAATTTTTGACAAGAAAATTATATTTATTGAAGAATAATTTTTGACAAGAAAATGAAGATCGTCGGGACAGATATCCTTGTCAGTCTGTACTCTCGATGAAGTCACGCTACACACTGCACGTGACATAACGCTGTGGTCACGTGCAGCCCAGAACATGGCCCTAAACTTGTGACGTATTCCTGCGTCATTCCCTTATGCCAGCTATACACTATAGCCGAGCTCAGATACACGAACATTACGTAGTTTTTATGAAAGCTTTTATTTACCTCAATGAAAAACCAGCAGTGTAAATATCTTCGCGATAATTTATAGCATAACGTTCTTGCCACATGGAGTGGTGCATCTACAGGTGTTATTATTTTAGTAGTTTTCTAAAATGCTTCATTTCACGGCTTCGGTCCTGCGTATTTATGAAAATAAAACATACCATATATCGCAAAAAACTAATGTAACTTCTAATCTTTCTTCGGCCTCTGTAGCCTAATCGTCGTCATGGCGGACTGCTACACTGGAGGTCCCGGGTTCGATTCACGGTCAGGTCAAATTGGAAAATGATCTTTTTCTTAGATTATGAGAGTATATTAAAGTATTTTAATTATAGTGTCGAGGAGTTAGTATCCCGTGACACAAGTTTCGAATTTACTTTGAGACTTATATGTATGATTTAATTTATTTGTCAAGTCAAATAATTGCTCCAGACATTAGACCGCCACAAGCACTATTTGGAGCTAAAAAAGCTAAAGCATACTTTATGCTAAAGAATGTTTTGTCCCGTTCTGTCATAGTAAAATATTGTTAAGTGTAAAAATAAATATTGTTAATATTGTTAAGTGTGATAGCGACAAAACACACTTTAGCTTGAAGTTTGCTTTATATTTTTATATGATTGACAGTGCAAGGTAATAATGGTGTCTTATAATTAAAACCCAACTTCAAACCAGTTTCTTTATTCGTGTTCATCATTTTAATACAACATACAAGTAAATTATCATCGGATATTATTTATCAATTCTTACTCGCTAACTTAATTACGACCTGAATAACAAGTATGTATGTATGTATGAGTATATCGTCAGAAGTTCTGCAATGAGACGTACTGGGAAACGAAGTTAAGTTGCCCAACCCACACATCAAAAATAAAAGAAAATCAACAAATTTTAAACCCTTGACATTGGAATGTATGGTATAGCTTATTAGAATTCAATTCCGGATATTAGCAGTTATCGTATACAAGCATTTATTTGCAATAAAAAATAATTACAAATTGGCCTGCTCAATTTAACTCGAGTATCCAAACGTAGTTCACTATTTTAATATGAATGTTGATGAAGAATCTGTGTTGCACAAGAATTCTATGTTGACATTTAGCCAGTACTAGTGGTAAAAAAATATTCGTTCCTCTGTTTGAATTTGGAGCTCAAAATTACACGAGCAATATTTTTTTAACTCAAACTTTGCTTAACAGCATGCAGATTTTAGTTTCCAAAAAAATCATTTAAAACGCAGCCGGACCAAACTTTGCAATAACCGGAAAAATCGTTATTAACCAAAATTGTATGAATAAGAATTAAAATAACCTTAAAATTCACTTTTTTATCTCATAGACAAATGACTGTAAACATTAGTTTATAAATGCAATATCTGCAGTTTAATTTATTTTTCCACCTTTGGTGGGAATCAAATTTGGCTCATAAACTCAGTAGTTTACGGTTGCGCGATATTTTAAAATGTACACGCATTTTTTGCTTCGTGTATTTCTTTTTAGATGTTATTCTCACCAAATGATTGAAAAATTATCCTACTGCAGTTGAATATATATTTTTAATTAAAACAATACAATACAGTTACACAGTATTTTATTCTGACAACCGTCAACTAACACAGATTTTATTACTTATTCCCATACGTTATAATATAAATACAAAAAGGAGAGGAGATACAAAAAAAGAATCTATACCCTATTCATCTTGCTGAGACAAAAGGTAAACAAACCTTGAACAAAAAAATCATAATTTCTCGTTATTCCTTTGTTAATTTTGTTCTTACTTTCTGTTAATGTTAAATTTTTTGTTGTTGTTTTTTTTTTTTTAATTATTAAAATTAACAAAGGAATAACGAGAAATTATGATTTTTTGTTCAAGGTTTGTTTACCATTTGTCTCAGTCCAAGATGAATAGGGTATAGTTACTTGCTAAGAAGTAGAAACACATAATGAAATGCGACTGCAGTGACTAGAAGACAATAGTCTCAGAAACACGAGGAAACAAAATTAAACATTATCCTAATATAAGAACCACGAAAGTTACATACAACTTAACTCATGAAACTAAGAAGAAACTTAGTGCTAATCTAATCAAAACTTGGCTGACTAGCGTCGCAAACACACAAATAAATTATGTTGAAATAAATAGCAATAATGTAATAAATAATTCAACAAAACACTAAATCTTAAGGTCCATAGAAATTTTAATTTAAAATGGACCAATCAAATATGTTGATGATACAAAACAGTGGGTTGATATCACTGGTGTGCAGAAGGCAAGAACAGGTGTAAATTCATAGATATTCGGAACTGTCCAATACAATCTAATGTAACATGAACACTAAACAACTAAAGCTTTTGCCACGATCTGAAATGCATGATGACATTAATTATGTTTATAGCATAGTAGGCAAACGAGCAAGCTGGTTGCCCGATGGTAAGCAAATACCGTAGCCCATGGACACCAGTAATCTAATAAGGGTTACTGATGCATTGCTTTATTAAAATATTATCAATATTATATTATTTTTTGCTGTTTGCTATATCCTTATTAATTCCCCTGTCTCGAATGAATTTGCTTGTGGAACCAGTGTACTGATACAAACCAAATCGTGACAAAGACATATTTTACCACACGTTAAGTTTAAATTCCTACACAGATATAAACCTTAAGTATCGATTATCATTCAAGATCATTATGAAAAAATATATCATTGGAAATATTTTTCAACCTCTCTCCTTAATTTCAAACCACCCAAGAACAACTTAATTATGCATGTGACAACCGATTTTTATAACTACATGTTTATCCCTATCAACATTTTGGCAACAAATAGTATTTTCATATTTAAGATTTTTTACCATCAATTTCAGTAACGTTAACATCACTGGAGTCAACACTACCGGCTGTTTTTGATCTTGCATCGATTTATTTTATAATCGTCTTTAAAGATAGAAGAAAGACAGGAGAAAATCGATAGAAGACTTGATTATTGTCGATTTCACTGATAAACTGGATCATCTTCTTCTAAAATTTGGCTATCATGTGTTACTTATCTCTCTACCCATCCAGTTTATTTCGTGATATCGCAAAAGCAAACCCAATGATTATCTAACTGAGAAACAATATCTAGGACATTTTTTTTTTGCATTTTTTTCTTTTTCTGTGATCAGTCTTAAAATTGAGTCATACCATCTAACTAAGAAATGATGAACGCTAACATTACCTTAAATCATTGCTAGGCCTGAATAATCTGAATCGGCTGTGTGGTTTTTAATAGTGTTTAAATAGTGGAAGTATAAACTATTTTAGGGAGATATAAAAATGCAATATGTTAGTGTAGGAGACGATTTAATTTTATTATTACCGCCATGGCTTGGCTTAATTCATTTAAATTTCCATATATACCTGACAATGTTATCTGTGAGTTTTCTCATTAATAGAGTAAAACGTAAATCAGGTGTATATAAAAATATGGATTAGTTTTTATATTTTGTAACGGTCATAAGTGATCTGGCCATGGCGTTGCATAGCATTGTTGTTCTCATTACTTTCTTCGTTTATTTACTTCGTCCAATTATCCACATATCCATATAATTACATCAAACGGGAAATGGGAAATTTTAACTGTCTAAGGAAAAGGCTTCTCGACTAGTAAGGCTCTCGGGGAAACTATTTTACACCATCCTTAACGCATACATTATTGGTTTTAGAGTAATCAACATTGAATAGTTTTTTTTTTCATTTTAATATTAATCTTAATACTAAAGAGTACAAAAAATAAAGGAAATATTATGAATATATGAAAAACAACAAGTTATCAGCGAAAACCATCGCATCTCATATAAGAACAACATTGTATTTCTTCGTCACAGTATCATTAATTGTAATATCCACGCTTACAAAGTAGAGATGGGAAGTAACGGGTCATCCACTCGATGACTTTTGTCTCAGGCCGTCAAAAGCCCCACTCCTGTGTGGACTCGTCGCAAAATCCGAAACTCCACTTAGCAAAATGATTGGAGCATTTTGCGAGTCACCCAAACACACCAATTAATTATCTACACCTCATGATCGTTTCCCTTTGATTATCCTCAAAGTATCAAAAATATCTGCTAAAACAGCCCTTTCCCTTAGAGAAAAACTCGATAGAGTACATTTTGAACAGTCTCAAAGTAACTAATGAGTAGGTAACAATTATCAAACGTTAAATGGGGATATGCACGAATTGAAATAGCGAAATCAACAATTATTATTATTAATTTAGGACGTAGTTTAAAGCGATACCTACACAGAACACTACTGCAACGTCTAACCTAGTTAATGGTTACGATACAAGTGATTATTAGCACTTAATTTAAAACAGTATGACAATCATCATATTGAATAAGTGAAACATAGGATTCCTTAGTTTGTACAAAAATTCAAATGAATTATTAACTTTTATAAAAGGTTTAACACATTCCATCAAATTTAAGGCCACAGCGCAAAATGGTGTTTCAGTAGATTTACAGTTAGATTACTGAATTTTATTATTTATTTTTTTAAAGATGTCATTATTTCCTAGACTGGCCTTACTTAGTGTGAAGCGTGCGCTCACTGTGTGAAGTATTGCTTCTTCAAGATGAAGTCAAAAGCCTTGCGTGTTTATGCTAAATCATTACGCTGTGCAAAGCTCCGCACCTTATGTGTGCTCGAACCGCTCTAGTGATCTCTTAAACCTACGACTACTATCAAGGAAAGCACGGTTTGAAATTGATTTACATTAACATCACTACTCGTATGTAAAAAATATCGGTGAAAGATTCACACAGTTCAAAGCTCAAAGTGTGTCTTAATCACTAAACTAACATAGACAATGCGATATCTAAAAATACACACTACTTCGTATGCTAAGTAGGATATAATTTAATTTATTTCATAAGCATGTGTTCTTATATCTGGCAGGATGGCATTAAGTGTGTAAAATCGATTTCTGTGTGGACAATTCAAGCATCGTATAACTAATTTAGGTTAAAACTTACGTGCATACACATATTACTTTAACATTTAATTATCTAAAAGCAATTTCTTTGGCGACTAGCTTCGTACAGAAAGATTCCAAATTTTGCTTACCCCATGCCATCATCAATATAAACAATCTCCAACGCCTTAACATGAAAATTTGAATTTGGTCTATTAATTTTGCCTATTTTCAAATGACCCCACTAAGTGGGCGATATGTCATGTTTCTGCCATTGAAACAAATTCACTATTAAAACTTTTATTATTTTAACATCAGAATATTTCAAAACTGTATCAATATTGTCCGATAATCAAACTACAAGACAGCATCAGCGTACATCACTAACCATTGCCCTTTCTCCATCTTCGTGTCCAAACGTCTAATAATAAACATCATGATATGTCAAAACTACACCTTCGTTAATTCTATCTATGCCATTTCATTTGGAATCTTTCCTTGTGTGAAAATCATTGGTATTAAAACTAAAATCACACCTTAGAATTATAATAAATTACCTAACACTTTACGAAATAAAATTCCAATTGAAAGCTGATAATCATTTCTATATCTTGCTCCAGAATGGGCAACGAAACATTACTTGCTCAGAAATTAGTAACGCATCGAATAGTAAAGGACATCAAAATAGTAGCTCCATCACTATGGACTAAAGGAAAGAAACGCATAGAATCATAGTGACAAGTCGTTATATCTATAATCAATATTTTAGTATAATATTATATAAAACACCTTAAGAATTCCAAAACTTCGCCGTTCAAAAATTATCATCATTGTGAAAATAAATACTATCATTTGCAAACGTTCAACTAACTTAAGCGATAGTAAAATATTTTTTACAATAAAATGTATCATAAATTCAAACGTGAGTCAAATTTAAACATTCAGCGTAGTTTCTCTGAGGATGGATGGTTTGTGCTCATGTGCTTTGTTACATCATCTAAACTTACAACAATCACAATTTTGAGAATTCGCGTATAGACAAAAACCCCTTTGTCGAACCAAGGAGGTATCATTTTCTTAATTCTCTCATAAAAATTGTTTTCTTTTTCATAAGTCTCGTCTACAACGACATCAACGAATTTTAATTCTCATTCATTATCAAACTCAACTTCAGTCACTGACACAGTAAAATCATTGAATACATCTCTTTCAAGAAAAAATACATCAAAAAATCAAGTGAAATACCAACGTTCTGTGCAATTCACTAAATTATTAAATTAGCGAATTAATTAAATTCAACAATGACACAACATCGTCACTTTTAATTACATACAATAATTTTATAAAAGCGATGACCAAAATAAATTATTATCAATCTTTGATAATCCAATGTGGAAATGAATACAATTCCTGAGCAAATATACACGCACGTGAGTTTGCATGCGCGCCCTGTTGTGGTGGCGAACTATGAGACGAGCATAGAAGCGACCAAGATATTTACAAACACCGTTCGGATCAATCGATAACGCAAGTTCTATAAAATTCAACGACGCTCTACCACGTAATATAATAAGTGACCAAACCGTTAACCACATACAATCTGACAAGCTAACATTGATACTTTATTACTACCTCGATGAATACATTAACAGGTGAATTTATTAACTGTCACAAAATTACCGATTTCAAACAATGTTAAAAGTAGACATACAGCTATCGATATGGTTAATGTAAACCCTTATAATTCGAATCTAATCCTGTCAAATTCGGATCCTCCCAACCCAAGTGCTTCAACAATCCTAGCCAGTTTATATGCTTCTCATCTAACAACGTAGTCCCATTCTAAATAACATCTTACAAATAGTTACCTATCGTTGACTCATAATTTAATTTTCATTATAAAAATACACACTCTTTCATAATACATTCCTCACTCGTCAATATCCAATCGTTTCAATACTTGTTCGATCCCGGCATTCCTTAATTCTAGATTGTAATATTACCAACATCATTATCCTAAGTTTATTTACATTATTTTTCTACACACTTCCTGAATGGTATTAAAAAAAAATTAAAACGATTTTTCGGAAATGATGGGACGAGGTACAAGCTTGAAATTTCATCAATGATCATTAGTTACTACATGTTTTTTGTGTTTTCGATATACAAATGTTGTGGATATAGGAATATTACTACAATAGGAATATCGAGGAAGATACAGCAGCAGTTTAGGAATCGATCGATATATTAAGATTGGCGATTGAAATCGATGTGAATGTTCGAGATTTTTGATTAAAAACTGAAATGTCGATGAATCTTAATAATTAATTACAGCAGAGAAATGATATAGTAGGTGTGTCAAATCTTAATTGTAATCTTAAGAAAATCTTTGCAGAGTATAAAATTATAAACACTTTTGTAAGCCTAACTTTGCTTACGATACTAGTAGGTGCTACAGTAGTAAAATGTTCCCTATAGTAATTGACTTGGAAATATTTATATGGTTTTGGTTAGCGCAATTTCATATATCCAAAGCAGTGCTGCTGCTGAGAGAAGGGAGTTTTTGAAGAATCCTGAAACAGGTTTAACATCTACTTTCTCGTAGAAAAGTAAAGCTTATTTGGGATATTATGATCTTATTTTAGAAATACAAATAGTTCTTAAACACGAAGTTATAGCCTACCCTCATAAGAATATGTATTTATTTAGTAAGTTTGTTTGTAGCCTGGCCAGAATAATTTGCTCAATTTCAATGTTGAAAACAACAACGATGGTGACTAATTATCTAATTTCACCGCCATTTTTGGTTTACAACACGTTATTGAAAATATAGTACCGCCTGAATCACTGAGAAGCTTTAAAATACGTTTTACTAAAATTCATCTAAACCAATGCTTTACACATCCCGCTAATTTCATAACCTATTATAGGTACCTAGTACTCAAAAAATTATTTTATAGATACCGTTGACTCGCGAATACTAATTAAGGCTTTTGAATCTTAGAATGTGACTGTGAAATAATATTATTGTCTTTAATCAATAGGAATGTTGTATAGAGAATATTAGAAAAACTTAAGGCAGTGAAATTTTGGTCATAACTAGATTTAAGTATCCCACATTGACCTCAACTGAGGTATATTGTAGATTACTGTACTGCCCAAATAATAACTACATTTGGTAGTGCCTTATTGATATATGTATGTCTGTTTTTTTTTCATTTTTTAATATGTCGTTCTTTCCACTATGTGCATGTTATAATTTATATTTGAGTGCATGATCGACTAAATGAAATTAGATTTTTTTTCTGGGAATGAATTAATTATCGTGTATGGGAATACGAGTATAAGACTTATATTTTAAGTTAAAATTCACGTATCTTCAAATAATGTCACATTCTAATAAAATTATTTTTGTTGATAAATTAATGACAGTAGTCGATCATGTCTCAATTAACCAACCAAATGTAATAAGCACTTAACACTATAGCAATACTTACGCTTTCCATGCTTTTGTTCCCCGACACCAACTGTCAAAGTCTTATCAAAATGCACACACAACCATAAAACACTATCACCATCACACGTTCGACGTTTGTGCTAATTAATCATTTCTTTTAAATTTTTCCATTTTGATGTTCATTGCGGTACGCGTAGTAGTAGCTCATAATTGCAGCCTGTCTCGGTCACACAGTATGTGCACAAGAGAGTCGAGCAGATTGTAACGTAGTGGTAGACTCACGAAACACCGCTCCTATCCGGCAAAATTATGAACATTGAAATTTGAGCTCTCGTGCGTCCACTTTAAGTCATACTATACATTAACAACAAATTAGCAGATAGCCAGCAGTCTGATCGCTTACAGCTCTTTAGTTATCAATGTGATGTAAGTCCACAGTGGACGCCCCAAAGCTCACTTTAAACAACGTTCATTGAAATGAACGTTGATTTGTGGATTAGGAGCAAGAGCACTTTTCGGTATGAGTGAATGAGACAGACTGATATATGCATTACAACTAAGCGTCACGCAGAGGACGCTCTAAATTGTTGACAAACCTTTATATTATGTTTTGTGTAGTTCAATAATTACTTTTTGCATAAAATTAATTATGTACTTAGCGAGTGTATAAAAAATAATATCAACTACATGTCATGCAGATTCAGATTCATAGATAGTGAAGGTTTGTCAACATTTTTAAACTATTGCAGAGTTGTATATTAGAAATTATGTATGTGTATGTTTCAGATACTTAGTGTAAAGAATTCAAGCCCACCAATAAAGGTTAACTTTCTACAAAGGATTTTAATCCATTATTTAGTAAAGGTATTTAAAAAAATATCATGAAATTAATTTTTCATTTAAACTATAAAAGCTGTGGGTGTATATTTTGTGATGGTTTGATTTATTCGGATTTATTAGCACAAACATGCATATTTTGTACAAAGTGAGTCAGCTATAACTGACTAAGTTTTGACTAAGTCAGCTATAACCAAATCTAAGCTACTGAAGCTCTACTTGGGCAAAAAAAAAGAAAATCAAAATAAAACACACAATAAAACTGCAATGAACTGGTATTATTATAAAAAAAGCAATTATACAACAAAAATAATTCAAAACAAAACGATGTACATTAATTTAAAGAACAATTGTTTATACAAATAATTAAAAAAATATAATAATTATAACAACAAACATCGACAAAATATATTTAAAGACAAAACATGTTTCAATTTTAATCAGTCGAAGCTTCAGAAATGCAATTTAAAGAATGAAATGTTTCCAGCAAAGAAATCATTTTGCTTAGGTACTTATTATGCGAATACATTAAAAAAATATACGTGAACGAAAAATTAGTTTGTAATTATAATTGAAACTTAAATAATTACTTTCGGTTTAAATAAAAATAACTAAAATAAGTTTCCGTTTGGCAGAAATATGTCGACGGCCAAAGTCGGATTTAAAAAATGACAGATGTTTAGAATAAGTAGCAACTCGCTGGCATATTTTTGACAAAGAAAACTTCAGAATGTGATATAAAAAAAATAAAATGTGAGCTTTAGTGGATGGCGTGGTTGTCTATTTCAATACTTAATGATGAACTAACACTACATCTACTTAATTTAAATATAATACGTCGATCTGAATTAAGTGGAAGCGTATATTTTTACCGAAATGATTTTATTCGCAAAACTAACAACGGCTTAGCTTTTGATGGATTCATACTTATAGCAACCGTTCTTATTTCCCGAATAAAATCATGTAAAATTTAAACCTAAGTATTCCCAATAGTTCTAGCAAAACCTCAGTTTGTTAAGTCAAATCAAAAATAACATAGAGGTACATAGGTATAAATTCATATAATTAAGTAAATAATAATTCTATTGATAATAAAAGAAATCAAAATCATGCAGTCGTGTCAACTCGACATAAAAACTGAGGTGAAGCAGATCTATCGACGCCATGATTGAAATAACATAATACGATTAATTAAGTTCAAAAAATCCAGTAGATTAAGCGCAATACAATACGACCTGATCTCAGGTATAAATTTATTAGGAACAGGGCAGTCTATAATAAAATCATTGGTGACAAATCACTGAAATTTGGACACTAAGATTAGATACTAATTGTAATCCACCTAATCTAGTGGCTACTCAGTTCGATTAATGACGAAAAACTAATAAAATCGAAGACACGTCAAGACTGAACCCACTCGACAGCACAGTACTTTGCAGTATTATATAAGTAACGGGAAAAAAACCAAGAAACGGTCGTCAATCGAAATGATTGGTGCAAGTAAATTCAATCCATTATCCAGGTACAGTTACAATCAGTGCAAAGTATAATAATTAGGAATTATAAAAATGATTGGTATAAAATTCATTGGTCCTTATGGAATCGTTGCAGAATGAGGTCGGGCTTGCACTACATTACCGATTTCAGACCTCAATTAGATTTAATACATCAGATTATGGTACATATTTACAAACAACTAAATATCACTTATTAAATCACAACATAATGTTATGGCACGTGCGACGCAGGTTGTAGCAAAGCCCGTGTGCTGCGACGGGTCGTCGACATGTCTTCAATATCGCGGAATATCACCGCATCGAACCAAAAGGACACGTAACCTAACAAAAATGCAGATCAAAAGAATAATGACCCACGACCGGCGCGGTGCACCGTATCAGATCTCTTTATTGTCATAGATTCAGCAAAAAATACTAAAAACCATTATTCACTAAATAAAACCGTTTTAACCAAAACTAATGAAATCGAACTAAAATAATTCTGCTAACACACTCACACACGGCAATAGAGTAGAAAATTGCAGCACAATATTCATAAAATACGAAAAAAAAAAACTAAAATGTACACTACACATGCACCGTAAGACTACTTCTACAAAAATAAAATTGTTTCCATATAAAAAAAAATATCTTACCAGAATAACAAATTGTAAAATTATTTTCAACGCACGAACTTTATAAAGTAGCTAAACGTCCGAGAAATCATCAGTTAATAAAAAGTCTAGCGAGACGACCATTTGCTAAAGTGCTCTACTAGTTACTACCGTGTCCAATTAAAAAAAAAACATTCAAATACTAGCGTGTATAAAAACGAACAACATTATTATAAACCAAATGTTACTAATCGTTAAAACAATGGAGAAACTAAGATCCGTGGGCTCTCAGTGACTAGGCGGTAATGACATCGGTCAGTACAGATTAAAAAACTGTCGTCCGACAATGTTAAAAAATTAAAACCTGCTCATTCAATAAGGTACATAATATCTAAAATGTTTTATAATACTCAATTCTACGGCTGTGTTCAATAATATAGGGTACTAGGAATTCAGAAACAATTGAAGTTCATAAAACATTTTCGATCACACGTTTTGTGATGCTCTTCAGTTTTCCACATCCAATAGTTCTCGAGTGTGACTTCCTAAGGACCAATCTCTGTACGCAAAGAACACCGCAGTCAACTTTGTCATTGATAAAACCCCTAACATCACATTTCCCTAAAATTTTGTAACTACATTAGGAGGGGTAGTAACTAAAGATTGTCCATATCAGCTCAATCAATTTAACACTTACCTAATAATAATGTAACAACTTCTTACTTAATTTCATAATCATATTTCAATCGACACAGAATAAGTGCTAATTAAAAACAGGAAGTGCCATTGTGCCGAAGAATTCTCTTAAAACTAACAACAATCCGCTCGATGCTCTCTTATTACGATAAAATCACACGCTTAACGCCTAACAATTTGTTAAGTAATAGTTAAAATATTGGTCCAACAAATGGGCTAAATAATACAAATGCCCTTAATATTCATCCCTAATTTAACGATGTGGGATATGAAAAAATATTATTCAATAGATTAAAAAATGATAGGGTCGAGAACACCGTTCGCAATGTTTGGATCGATCCAATGGAATAATCTCTATCCTTCATAGGTACTCGAATAACAATGTCAATACTATCAACTAATCTCATTACAGTTTCCATTAGAAATACAGAGATCTCATTGATCGAGAAAAATATGTAAAATTCCCATCGTTAGTCAAATGATCACACCGAGACAGCCGTAATCCTACCCTTGCACTTAATAATACAGCAAGTTCAAATCTATTAACACAATTCGTCACTTGAACTATCTCAAAAATTGACACGGATGACCAAAACTGTTAAGTCTTCATCATTTTGATTACTTGCGTTTGTATGTGTCGATTCTTGGCTTATAGTTCGGTCATTCCGATCTCCTGTGATCCGAGCGTGCGGCTCACATACCTATAGGCGGGACTTGCACGTAGCGATAGATGTACAGCCTGTAGTCCTTACTTGCGAGTACGACCGAGCCATCATCCATCAGGGCCACGTCGAAGCACTGAGCATGCTTCACCTTGCTTTCCAAAGCGGATACTAGCTGCCCGTCCTGAGTAAATATTGTCAAGTTAAAGTTGTTGTGGTTATCGGCAATTAGAATTTCACCAGCAGCGTTGATGCCGACTCCGATAGGGTAATTTGTCACTCCCTCGCCACCAATCTGGCGCAAGTAAATGCCCTCATAATTAAACACCTTTACGCAATGCGCACGGTTGTCGCTAATAAATATCTCCTGCTTATCGTTTACCACCACGCCGTTAGGGAATTCTAGGTGTTTGGAGCAACCGAATTTCTGTAACACGTTGCCCACTTGATCGAAAATAATTACGCGCATGACTTTGCACTCAACGACGACGATGCGCCCTTTATTATCCACCGTGACTCCGCGAGGGTGCTGTAAGATGTTAGCGCCGAATTTGCGGACAAATTGCCCGTATTGGTTGTAAATCTGGATTTGGTGTGTTGGCGATCTCTCAGTGACAATGATATCTCCAGAAGTACGGACTACAGCAACTCTGTTCGGGTATAAAAGCTGACCGTCTCGTTTGCCGCATTCGCCAAACTGAAATTTGAAACGCCCTTCCTTGTCGAAAATCTGGATGCGGTGGTTGTTTGTGTCAGCGACTATAATGTCGTTTTGAGCATTAACTGCAACTCCACTCGGTTCGGTAAATTGTCCTTCCATTACTCCGAATTCGCCAAATTTGCAGTGGTAAATCATCTTTTGTCTTTTGATTTGGGATTTTGGCGGGAAAATAGTTGTGGAGATTAGTTTATTCGTTAAGTCTAATATGGGGTCATTGTGCGCAGCAGATGTGAGTGAGTAGGGATCTGCAGTGGCAGGTGGAAATAGAGAGTCACACCCACCGTTCGACCATTTCTCATATGGATTGATTCCATTCAGATTGATATCTCCGATTGCAGTAGAGAATGGCCCAAGGCTGGTGGCACTATTGAATCTTTTTGTGATAATGTTTGATTCAAATGGTGAAGTAGATTGGCTGGTGGGCCCCAGTAAGCCGTTTGTGTACGGGCGATCCAATACTCCATTGAGTCCAGTTGGTAGATGAATGCCGCCATTAAGGCTGCCTGAACTTCCATTGACGCTGCTGCTGCTAGACGAAGACCCACCATTCAGTAGAGAGCCATTAGTGGGACGAGCAATGGGCGGTTGTTTCGTAGGTCCAATATTCGCTTCTGAGCTAGTGCGGACATAGCCAAAAGTGTTTCGTACTCCAACCTGTATCGCCTGATAGTTCGAGACGAATTCCAGCTCGCAAGCAGTTTGCACACTTTGTTCGGGATTAGAACTCATTAATGTCTGTAGTTTTGCGTCTAAAAGTTTCCTGAACATTAATATGTCTGTAATATTAGCGCATTTTGTCAGTCGTTCCACGAAATCACAAGTTTGGTAGATCTTATCGACTGTTTCTTGAGCTTTTTGCCCGACGACAGTGAGGGCAATTTGTTTCGTGGAAAACACACTTTCCAGTTCCTTTAATAACTCTTGCTTGCGTTCTTCGAGCATGGATCGGTAGAATTGGAAGGTGTCATTGATTTCATTTTGGGCTTTATGATACTGTACTTGTAGTTTGCCCGCAGCATGTTCAACAGTCTTGACTACGTGCCTAATTTCAGTGGCGCGAGTTTTAGCTTCGTTTACTGATTGTTGCATAAGCTCTAATTGTTTAGGCCCGGCGTCCGCTAAATGTTCACAGTCGTGCAAAGCGGCAGGATGTTCGATAATCGTGCACTCTTTGCAGATTGGCACACTGCATGTGCGGCAGAAGAATTTGAGGATGTCATTTTTGTGCCTTGGACAGAAGGCGGTCTTTTCTGCACTTGCCGACAGAGATCCAAGCATACCTTTGTCGTCTTTCAGGTCCGTGAATGCCAGCACACGGTGACCTTCGAAGCAGTGCATGAATTGGTGTGCCATGACGCAGTTGGGGCAAAGGAAATTAGCACAATCTACGCAACGCGCTACAGCGTCGGATTCCTTTGATTTACAGCCCGTGCAGCGAGCTGATGGCGAGTTCGTCTGACGAGTAGACGGGAGAAGGTCGGCGTCCTGTTCGACGGCCGCGGCTATTACCAAGTTGGTGAGTAGACCAGGAACGCCGCCTGGAGGTAGCGAGCTGTCTACGCGGCAAGTAACGCAGGTGACTTTGTCTGGGTGTGTTTGTTCCCTCTCCAGACAAGCTCGGCAAAAGGTGTGAAAGCAGTTCAATACTTTAGGGTCGACGAATGTTTCTCGACAGATCGCGCAGGTAGTGTCGAGGCCGTCGTACTCACGAAGGTCACATACGGCGGAGTCACTCGCGGGGGGCGAGGAGCCGCTGAGGGTCAGGGGCGATAAGGAGCCACGCTCCAGCGAACCTATAGAGTTGGCACCGGGCAGCGACTCAAGGGACGGGGTGCGTGAGGCCATCTTCAGGAAACCGGCATCCCTGAAACAATTTAAATTAAACTATATAAGTAATATTTGACGGTTCAACAAATTTCATCAAAATTCGCTCAGCAGTTAGACGTGATAGCGTAACATTAAAGTTCAATTTCAAAGTTGAGTGATAATGCTAGTAGTAATAACGGAACCTAGTAAATGCTTAACAACTACGATAGAAAACGGTAAAATACTCAGAGATGAGAGAGAAAATGTACTTAATAGACAGAAGGAATTAAAACTTTCAAGAAAATACAACGAGCGCAAATGCATTTTCCCATTTACTCGGCCCCTGACCTTAGATACAGCAGAGCCGAGCCATAAACGTGATAAATAGACAAGCTTTGCTCAATATTTTTGGTGAATTTACGAGACACCGAAGCGAGACACCGGAAGGAGCCGGGTCGGGCGAAAACGTCAATAAAGCCGCGATTCCAATGCTACATAATATGTAGCTGCCGTGAGATGCCTATGCAACGTTCCGTCTGGCTGCATAGCAAAGTGACATTTGATAAAGTAGTCGCTGTATCTACAGCACAAATAACACTCACTTCTTGTCATATATCATAGAATGAGCTAACATACAAGCTTATTTTTGATTATGTTAATATTTTATACGCCATTTTGTGTATCCGTAACAACGTCTTTAAATATCAGAGTCAATCAGACAAAGTAGTTAGTTATGTGTAACAAACAAAAATGTAATTTTTGACACAAGTTTTTATTGTTGTCAGAGAGATCATATTGCATTCTTTCGACTCATTACTAAATGCACCACCAGGTCATGCTTATCATAATAATGCATTGTCAAACTAAACGTGTGTACAAAATTTCAAGCTCAATTAATCGGTTGAAGCTTCAAATTCGAGTTGCAAGTTTCCACCTGAATATTCATACTTGCATACATTGCAAGTCATCGTAAATATAAAAGCTTGTAATTATTCGTTTTAAAGAACTTTATTCTCATAAAGACACATAGCCACTTACATGAGAAATAATTAAAAAAATACTATATAATGTTTAAAAATTTAAAAATCACCATTTTCTCCACGTAATAGCTATGTGAGATTCAGTGATGTCTTCACCTGAACTGAACTGCAGAATTCGGAGTCACTATGTTTATGTTTACTTCCAAAGTTTCGGTGCAGTTCTTGCAAAAGGCCCGTCGCCATAGCAACATAGGGCGAATCGTAGGGGATACTTCGTATTCGAATTAGGGTGAGGGTGGATATTTATTTTGACTCCCCCTTGTTTAGTAATGCTACCACCTAAGGGGAGATATTTGCGAGGTGAACGCCCTTGTTTTATATTAGGCAGTTAAAAATTATTGTATGAAGCACATTTGACTCGATAATCTTGGACATAAATTGGTAACCCTTTAAGCCTTATTAGAATCAGCAAACGAATGTAATCAAAAAATAACGTCAACATAAGCCAGAAATTTAACCAAAACCTTTTCGGATTAAAGCTAAAATTCTGCTTTAGCAAGCGTCGCAAAGCCGCAAGAGGACCAAAAATCAATTTCCAAATCACAAAAGCGCTGTTAGATAGCTCTGAATGTTTGCAATCGGCGTAAGCCCGATGCATCACGGAAAGCCTGTGTATCTATCTAATTCCCTATACGTGGTACGAATTCCCGTGATCGATGCAAACGCTGGCAATACATTACATGGCGGACTAGTCCCCTGTGACAACGCCGGCTGGATTGCAATGGCTACCGATGGAATTACCACGCTGGGAGAGCCGATGGCATCGGCTAATGAAGATAGCGGTCAGAATTTGGATGTCCCATATGCTGATTTATTGCATTTGGGGTTAATGTGCATTTGGATCGCACAATAATGGCAGCGTTGTAAAGCTATGATCAATATCCGGAGCGTGATGATAATTTTATTGAAGGTTTTAGTAATTCAGATGTCTAGTTTTATCTAGATTATGATTTTATCTAAAATTTTACATATATTCATTAAATTGGTTCTAAAATTCGAAATGACATTTACAATTTAGTGTTGTATTATTTTACACCCCAGAAACACTTACTGAATTGACAGCTGTCTATTATTATCAGCGAAATTCGCAAAATTCGCTATTAATATCAGCGAATTCATTATCCTTCCGAATTGCTTATCAAATTGAATGGAAAGAAATGTTTTTGACGAGCAAATTTGTCATTTCCTTAACGAAATAAAGGACGTCAAAGCGTTGCTGGATTTGGGGGGAGATAAGAAAAGTTCATTGTTAATTATACTGTGTCAGAGTTTCTGACGCTTTATCAGGATTTTTCTTAATGTCGCCGGAGATTTGTCAAGAGTTTTGAAGCGTTCGATCTATCACGGGGATTACGTTTGTTGATATTTCACGATAAACGTAATGATTATCTTGAGGCTCTGTCACTTAAATATAAGGTCAATTTAAGAATGTAATTCCTGCATTTTAAAAATAATTTTAGACCACAAGGGGGGCAATTTAACAAACGTGGCAAATTTGGATAATAGTTCCATGAAAAACAAAAATACTCTCTTCCTTTATTAATTTGTTCTATAATAATATTGCTTCTTTTGTCCATTGTGCGCCCTTTGACTGGAAGAGGTCCCTCAATGGAAATTGGTGTAGCTATTGAATTTTGTTTTCGTTGTTTTAAACAAAAATGGTTCAACATTGCCTGTAAACAATGATGTAAAATCTACTAGCTAATAATATATTTGCGGATAGTGTTGTGATAGTATCTATTGATCAATAAATGTGTGTATCTACAATACGGAGAGTATTCTAGATAATAATCAAAATGGACAAGGTAACTGCTGAATCGAGCTACATATTGGACATATTCCTGAATCAAACATGATTTGTGCCTAGATACGTTTGCGCATTGATAGTCAGCGTTTTCATTCAAACTACACACTGCTATGGATTTTGACAAACCCACGACTTCTGATTAGTTCATATTTATTCAAATTAATTACATAAATGTAAAAGCCTAGACACTAGCTTTCCGTTGCATATTTGTCCGTCTGAAATCAGAAATTACTATCGAACAGATTGGATATGCTAAAGCGGGAAATAAACTGTCTAAAAATATACACAAGAAAGTAAAACTTCGATACCACGAATATTATTGTAATAAGAACAGCTCACCTCTTCGAGTTATAATGTATGAAGTATAATATACATTTTATATATGTATAAAAAGACAAATTTGTCTTTTTATACATTTTTACATTTTACACAAAACGAAACCATTAAACAATAAGATTTTATTTACACTGACAAAATAAATCTTCTTGATCTATGTTAGTATGTAATAAATTACAACACACAATTAATTAAGGAAAAACCCAAGCCAAGAAAATTGTCTCTCCTTAGCATCTGTGGGTATGTGAAGATAATGTAGGCCCATGTCAAGCTTGTACTGAACGTTAATGTATTGTTTGCGCAACATGTATGGATTGCATCCGCTATACATATTATATTTTATGTTGTTAATAACATAAATGACACATTGCAGGGTTTCCTGTCTCATTAATTTCGTTACTAGAAAAGCTTGAGTTATTTGTTTGTTTAAAATTTCATTGCACAAAATTCTAAGAAAAATTATGTACAAATGTAAAATTAACGCCTTATAACATCAAAAAGAGATAGCAGTGTGGTGGTAATTACATTTTTCATTTCTTTAGAACGTTGCCAGCAGAATTATATTTATTTTTTAATGTATTTACTAATTATATACCTATTCAAGTGTGGAACATAATATTATGGATGCATGCGGTCGGCAACTATTGGGCGGGATAAGTTACCAGTCAATTTCAAGGAGCAATAGCGATAGAAGATATAGTTAGGAACCCAATTTAAGTTAGATATTGTATCGACGCAGGTCGCCACAATGGTCGAAAATTATACGCCATTGTACGGACAAATCTCCTGCAGGTACCCTCTCGGGCAAAGATATCGATATTTAAATACTGGATGAGGCAATGTTGTAAGAAGTTTAAAAAAAAACGTTAACATTGTCAGTACAATAATCGTGAAAGTATCTGAAATGTTACTGTTCAGTGGGAAAGTGGAATGAATGACCTTACGTAGCAAGAAAAAAAAATAAGGAATCGAATCCAAGACTCCCGAATTTAGTAAAACTTTGTTGACCATAAATTCAAATTCAAATACTTTATTCGATTTAGGATGATATTCACTTCTTGACGTCAAAAACATATTCATAGGTTGTAAAATTCGAGGATCAAAAAAATAATTAATTAAAATAAAGTATTTTTTGGAAAGACTTGGGAGTTAACCGGTGTGGGATAAATGAATCAGTAATTTTTATTCCATTTCAAGAGACAATAATAATCACATCGGCTGACGTTTTCTCCGCTGTTGGAAATAAGAATCTTCTAGAATCTCTCTAACGCCTTCCAAAGCCGTCCGGGGTCCATTAATTGCGATCGGGTCCAAGCAGATTACAACCTTGGAAGGTTCTTCGAACTGCTGTAAATCAGCCTCTGTTTTAACAAACTAAACTTTAACAATACTTGATTAGAGTCCATATTTCCTTGGAACAGTTCGGAACAATTGAAACCCAAGGGCTAGGATTGTGGTCTGACTGGAAGGTGAAGTATAATTTAATGACAACATTTGCTAATTTTGGTAGGTATTCATATTAATGACGGTACGGTTCGTTTTGATTTGGTGTTTGTTTTTGGAGCAGCTTTAAAATTAATAATGATTTGTTTAAATATAATCATTTTAACGAAATCATTTAATATTTATCATAATTAGCATTTCGTGGGACACCGTCCTGGTTGTTTATAATTTAAAAAACTAAAATTGAATTTGGAAGATTTTTATTGACAAATCAGGGGTTGATATTGAGTCTTGATTTTTGACTAGAACCCGCCTATAATGTCCCACCGGTCCAATAGTCCCACTAACATTAGCAAGCATTTTGCGCAAAACATTATTTTTTTCCAATTAATATATATGAGACATTAAATGCCATTAGTTAATAAACAAACTAGTTTTTAAAATAATAGGCAATATTGTATATTTATTATAGTATCTTACAAATGTACATAAAGTTTTCTCACGGAACATGGACATAAAACACGGGTAAAGTTGCCTCTCGCGTTTTACAGAATCTAGAACGATATATTTACATCCAATTCGTGCAAACTCTGAATCCGAGAGAATCACCCTCCACTTGAATACGCGTAGACGAATTTAGTGTTGTGCTGGGAAATACTTTTGTGGAGTTATTCTGTAACCGTACGTAATTCTTACATTCGTTGTGATTTTCTACCCATACCTGAATAAAATTTGTTATATTAACTTTTCCATTTTATACCAACATTTTTTAGTCATTCACCCTGACTAATTCTTGAAATATATTTATTTGTTTGATTTGATATGAGAATCTTCGCAGTATTACGCTATCTTCGCACTACTTTAACACCCTTCTATTAAAACGCTACTAACTTTTGCCCGCGCCCTCGCACGCGTTAATTTTCCGGGTTGAAAAGTATCCCATATCCATCTCCATACTTCAAACTACATGTATGCAAAATTTCAAGAAGATTGGTGAAGCAGATAGAGCGTGAAGAGGTAATAAACAATCAATAAACAAACAAACTTACTTTCGCATTTATAATATTAATTAGGGTATTCGTTAGGATTAGGATGTATGGTATGAATAAGGAATACAATAAATACAATAATGGTAGGCCCTGCTGGCATGATGGGACCAACACTGAATGAGTTTCTTTCGGCATTTCTTCACAGTAGAGGTCGTTCCGAAATGCTAGTAGTTTGTAGCTTTAGTAAATAGTCATTTAATTTAGAATATGACATGAAAAGGTGCCTGTGAAGGCCTGATTTATGAATGATTTGATTTTGGAACAATAAGAAAAAGAAAGAATCGAAATCATTCACAAGACTGAATGAAGAAAAGGACTGAGTCTTATAAGAACGATTACGGAATAGGCCACCACTTGACTACGCGCAGACAAATTTAGTGTCGTACTTACTGGGAAGGCACCATTTGTCTGTCCATTTTGCCGGATATTCGGATACACAGACACCTTTCCCGGAATATCCGAAATAGGTATACGTCGAAAAAATATATCGCTCCAGTTACTTTGTTATGTAACGCATTCGGTGAAAATGACCGTATACGTACCTATGTTATGATACCGGATTTTATGTTCCTATCCGATTTTATGAGCCACCTATCAAAGGTTCGTTTTTGCATTTCCTAGATTTAATGAGATCGTGTCAAATAAAATTGATAAGGGGATATATATTCGTGAAATCATGCTGGGAAAAAGTTATCACTATTTAAGACTTAATGTTCTTGTAAATTAGCGATCCAACTAAAATATTCTATTCCATCTGATATAAAAGGTATCTGATATAATATCTGAAGATTAATAACGTCTGGTCCCTATAATAATCACTTTATAAAGATATAATAAATTAACGAACGGAGTATTATTTATTAATTGAAAATACCGAACGAAATTAATTCAAAGCAAACAAAACTTTATTCCCGTCTGAGTAGACTGTAAAACGTATATTTCATGAACTTGGCCTCTGATATTGAGAAGTTTGAAACCGTACACCCGTCAGATAGGACTTTCCATTAAATCTTCAGTTAAATTTTTTGATTAAATGCTTTGTATTTGATCGTCTGAAAGGACAAGGCCGTGTGACGTGTTATTCAAATTCTCCAACATTTTAGTCCTACTTAAAAACGGATACCAAAAACTTTTCCCAATGTATTCTGGCCTTTAGTTCAACCCAAAATTAGTTAGAGAAAACTTTATCGACATACGTAAAGTTTATTTGAAAAAATCCCATATGAAATATTGTACTTACATCGATTTTTTTAAGACGACAATCAAAATTCTGCTGTGTTAAAATTCATGAGGACACACAGGACAACATATTATTCACGCTGGCAACATCTCCACGTTTATGACGTCACGTTTTAAGTTAATGTATTGCTGGCAACCCAGTTTTTAAATGTGCTCGGTATACGAGAGTCGTGATATCCTTTTGTTTTTACATTTTTTCTTATTTCATTCATTTTAGTAGACATTTCACGTTGGTAATTAGTTATTTCCGACACTGATTAAATATCAACATGTCATGCATAATATTTTTATGCTTGAAATGTTATTTCAGAATATTTAGCTATATAAGTGGTGAAATAATATTATAGAAAATACTATTATATTACTGAGCCAACCGATCATCTTTTTAATAAAACAAAGTCCTTTGCTATTTGCGTTCGTCTGTTCGCACGGATTTTCGTGCGGTTTTCAACAATAGATACGATATACGATAGGAATTTACCCGATCGAGGCCTGGACGTGCCGCTAGTTATGTACTTTAGTAAAATATAATAGTATTTCCTTAAAAGTATGTAATATTTAAAACATTGGTCCAAAATTACAAAATCACGAGCAGACATCCCACAATTTCTTGTAATCCACAAAATTTCGGTCACGTAAAAACTTCAGCCTGCATCATTGTCCATATTTAACGAAAACTTTCAGCATAACTGTGCCTACATAAACTCGGTTTAATTTTTACGAGTTTTCCCTGCCTGACGCCATTTTTAATATTGAATGACAAGATATAAAAGTTGTTCAATAAACCCGCAGAATGCAAATTCAAGTCCTTTTATAAATAAATAATGTATGAACTGACGCCCGTATTGGGTCTGTGTTATAACATAAATTTGCTTTTATAAAGTTTCTCAGGAGACAATATATATATATAAGTATATTTATATACATTTTATTTAGTTTATGCTCATCTTAGAAGCTAGACATGAATTATTAAAAGTGCTTTTGGAAGATAAAAAATTTAGAGTAGATTAATTTTGCATAGTCACTTTAGATACTGAATCTTAGTTTTACGACTGAGAATTTGTATATAAAAAAGCTAGACAAAAAAATACAATTTAAATAGAAATTAATGCAATAACCCCAGTCCTTATCCTTACATATTATAAAGCAAAGTCCTTCGCCGCATCTGTCTGTCTGTTCGCGGTAAACACAAAAGCGGATTTTCATGCGGTTTTCACCGATAGATATTGTGTTTCCTGAGGAAGGTCTAGGTGTATAATTTATTGTGTTTTTACCCGAGCACCAAGTATTGTTAGTAAGATTAAAATATATAGACAATGAATGTTACTTTTCATCGCAAAGTTTTATTTCGAAACTGTTCCTTTGAAGAAAGGTTATGTAACCTTTCTAATCTTTAGTACACACGTGTCGCTCGGCGTGTCATCACAATTATCAATTCTATGGCTTGGGTTGCATCATATGCTATCTATTGCTACAATTAGTTCCCACGTGCGCTTGCAGTGTCTAGTCTATGAGCCTAAAGAAATATGCACATTGGAGATTTTTTACACGAGGTCTTTTTTGAAATATTTTTTTTGGCACAAACTTTTATCGTCGTTAGAATTCAAATTAAATTCAAAATTCTTTATTCAGTTTAGGATGATATACATCAGTTATTGACGTCAAAAAAAAATATTTAAACTAAGTCTACTGCCGGCTTCCAAAGCGCAGGTGAAGAAGAAGCGGCGCAACAAACTTCACCGCAGCCTTTTCTCCAAGCACGTCAATTAACAAATATAAGTCTTATACATATATTAAAAATTAGGAGGACGAATTTACATCATTATTAAAAAATGTCAAAATTTGAATTTGTTACATTTAACACGTGGCAAAAATGGTAGTAAAATATTGCCAGTTAAATTTCACCTACTTCCGCATGCCCTCGCTTATTATGATAAGCATGATGGTGTATCCAGGATCGGCTCCCAACGAGGGAAATCCTCAACGGTTTACTGCACCAACATGGTTTTTGTCACCCGTTGTCAAGATCTCTCTGACGACAATAAAAAATTGTGGCGAAAATGTAATTTAGACATTTTTAGCCACCGATTTATTGATTTTGTTAGTACTCATGGGATACCTATATTGTATATTTGATTGCCTAACTGTTGACATACATAACGAAACTAATGACGCTTTATCTGATAGATAAACACGATTAACAACGCACAGTCCTGTTGCATTAATCCTCCATTAATCATTATACTAAATGTACATTACAATGTTGATGTTACATAGAGAAATTACCATGTCTGCTTGAAATTGAAACTTATGGCCTACGTATTAAGACTTATCTATTTTTATATAGTTACTTTTTAGCATATACTACATACATACATAGTACGGACAAACCGTTGTGTAACAGAATCGACAGAAAATTATATCTAAACGGAATTAGTATTGCAGCTGGATAGTTCAACTTTCGATAGCGTTTCGATAGACTACCGATAGTTTGAATAAAAAAAAAACAATGGTATCGATTCTATCGACAGTATGGCCTTTTTCGATGAAAACTATCGACAATCAAGCTATCGATATTTCGGCAACGCTAGGTGCGACTTATCAAAACTTCCGTAAAGATAAATAAAAATTGCTTTAGAAGTTAGAAATATTCGAATCGGTGTTCTGAGTGGAATACCTAGCAAATTCGCTCAGGTGCTGGTATTTCAATAGATGAGACTAGGGTTGCCACATGAGAAAATTTTAAGTCCTGAGAAAAAAATGTTTCGATATGAGAATTGTTTCTAACGTTACTTGCGATTACATAGGTCATACATAAGTATTAAGCTATAGTAACTTAGGAATCTCTCAGAGATCAAGCTCCGTAGTCGTAAACATGTCGCACGGTTGGTGAAACCAACGAGAGAACGGACAACGGAGAAATATTACGATTATTTTTATTTGTCACAAAAGTCGATTGTTTAATTACTATAGACTTTTGTTTCTTAATAATATTATCTAAAATACTCTATTTTATTCAAAAGTGTCATGAAACTTCAAGACTTTTTAGTATCGTCTAAAATCTTTATATTGAGTACATAAATCCTCTGAAATCCATCGAATCAAATCCATCGCTTCACGTGATAAGTTCGCCATTGTATATTTACCTTCTTGTTATGTATGTACTTTTAAAAATGTGTTCTTTGTACAAGATATTATAAACAACCAAACAAACAAACAAACAAACAAACAAACAAACAAACAAACAAACAAACAAACAAACAAACAAACAAACAAACAAACAAACAAACAAACAATCCTGAGATCTCAGGACGATTCTACAAATATGGAAACCCTAGTTACAAAGACTAACAAGGTGCAAGCCAACGACGCCACCAAACAGGAATAAATTAATTGTAACATTTCTAACTAACCGAAACGTTTGACTTCCTAACTAGCTTTAATCTAAGTACATACTACGGGTGTGACGTCATCACAATCGGTAACTGAGGTGTGACTTTGAATTCAAGCTGTTGCTAAACTCGATCTGAGGTGTCACTTAGCATTTTAGCTGTTACTAAGCATTTTCGCTGTTACTAAACTTGATCACGAGATGTTCGACTTAGCGTTATATTATAAAAGAAAAGATAAAAATTTTAGTAATCAATTCTGCATAAAAAAAACGAATGACAAAGATTTCCAAGAACATATCAATAGTCAATTTTCACAGCTACAGAATAAAAATATAATTCATCCCCGCATCAAGACGTGAAGACAAAAAAAGATTTCCTCTTGCAAGTAAAGACGTAAAACAGGAATCAGTGAAAAATATTACTTTCTTTTTCATTCAAAGACCTCTTTGCTGAGCTATCAAAGGTAAGAAATTATACATTTAAATGAACGATGACTTAAAACCATATCAGTCATGCCTACATTCACTTCCTACCGTCTCGAAAGCAATGCCATTATCAATTTCACCGGAATAATATTAATTATGGCTTATAGACAATTATTTTCGCGTGAACGTCACAGGCGGGCGATAATCGCGGCGATAGCGCCACGCGGCGGCAAATTGGCGCCATTAAAATTATGGCGATTCTAAATTTGAATCTGTGGCAATGAATCTAAGCAGTATGCAAATCGGAGCTTGAAATATCATGTCGAAAAAAATTATTGTCTATGGATTTTTTTTTTTAATAATTCTTTTGAACAGCCGATATTATAAGTAATTTTTGCCTTTTCTAGTGAATATACCATATTCACTAGAAGAGGCAAAAGGCTTATTCCTATATTTATTCTATTTGTTTATATTTATACAATGTTTGCGAAGACAACAGCGAGCACATGCTACGGGACGTCACAGCCAATTGATGAAACCAGGACTATTTTGAGATGATAGTGACTATAAATGCGCAAGTTTGGAAATTTTTGCTGACTAAATTATAAGACAATTTGATGAAATTTGGAGTATTGCTTAGAATTAACCTTTACCAGCCTTGAAGCAAAAAGAATACAACTAATTTGATTTTAGTGATGGTAATTTTATAGACTAAGGGCCTGTTTTACCGCTGTATATACAGAACATATCGAACAGATATCGTTAAATATTATTTCACTAGAGTTAAATAAGGCTAACTAGCCAAAGTCACAGATTTATCTAGCAGTTAGATTTACCATCACAATACAATATAATATTTTATCAGAAACTGGTGAAACACGCCCTAAGCCTGCTTTATACAACCCTGAATAAAACAAACAAACAAATGGATTGCTTTCTTCGTCACAAGGACAAAACACTAGAAAATTTTTGTCACGACAAAGCGAGCACGATATCGGATTAGGCTTGTAATACTTGTTGCTAGAAGAATTAACCACTTTTTTACATGTTTTAATATAGATTCCTTACGTAATACAGACAGACGGTCTTTGTTTTTTATCTACTAATATCACAAATATGAACATTTGTGAGAATACATGGATTTTTGTAATCACTTTAAGGAGCTTTTCTCCGCTTGCTGATAGACTGTATGCAACATATCGAACAGATAGCGTTAAATATTGTAATGCATTTCAAAAGTCAAAATCTGCAATTTCCAAGTAATAAATAGCTGGTTTTTGCCCGCTGCAAGTTCCTAGGGGAAAAGTTATTTTTCTGTAATTAAAGGTATCCTATGTCCTTTTCCATAATTCAAACTACGTGTATGCAAAATTTCAAGAAGATTGGTTGAGTAGATAGAGCGTGAAGAGGTAACAAACTTATTGTTGCATTTATAATATTAGTACAGATGTTTACCTTAGTTGTCCGGGACACCAGACTGTATCACTTCTTAGAATATTCTCGGGAAACTTACCTGCAAAAAAAAGAAAGACAACATTTAGTAAACTATAACTTTAAAATATTCCAGTAACCAGTGTCTATGATTAAGAGCTATATTACATATGTGTTTCATCATAATATAGCACATTTCATACATCGTTTTATGCCGCTATAAAACGTTCAATTATATTGAATTAACAAAATAGATAACTTACACGGTAAAAGAGTCGCTAATGCTGTATAAGTTTGACAAGAAAATGTAACTTCTTAATTTGGTCTCGTAGCCTTATCATTCGTTCGTTTTGCGCAATATAATTGATCGTTTAGTCGACATCGTAAATATTTTTCTATTGTGAATTCGATGAATTTCACCGAAGCACGAACAAATGAAACTAATAAGTGAAATTTTACTGCACAAAATTACTGCGAAGAAATTTGTAGTTTCATTTGAACTCCTATAGCTACCGAAGTAAGCTTAAAATAACACTAAAACAGAACCTGCAGGTTATTAAAAGCGTAAAAACTCTTAACGTGACCCTAATTAGAATATCGCCGAAGGACGCAATCCTGTTATGCCAGAAACTTTTTAGTATCGCCGTTAAATATCGGAGGTTCCAGAATATTCCACTTATACAAATATTGCGTTTATATTTATTGAAGATAGTTTTGCCAAATCTAGTTAACTGTCGATAGTTCATCTTGAAAATCATGGTCATCATGATTTATAGACAAATGTTTAATAATATTATCATAGCAATACTATCGATATCGAAAGCATATTCGGGCTATAAAATCGGCATCACTAGTAAAAGATGATCAAAGATTTATTTTCTGCTTTTTATTTCCTTCGTTAAAAAATAAAGATTATAAGCGCTCTGAAAAATGTAAACTGGTCAATGTACATTTATTTTTTGAGCGTGTTACTACTAACAGTGGTGTCAGATTTTATTCCAGTCGTCTAAAGGAATCTGACATGACTTTTACTGTTACGATATTTGTCGGTACCCACCGACATCTAGTGGCAAATATCGTCATAATTAGAGAGCAGATTCTATGAATTTGTACATAAACATAAGGATTATAATGATGAGTCATCATTAAACCAAACAAAATATTTTTTTGATAGTTCATTTCGCTCGCCCAATGTAATATATTTGAAAGTCGTAATGTTTCGGGCGTTTATATTGTAAGAAATTAAAATTCCAAAAGTGTTCGGAATAAATTCCTGCCTAATTAAGCTAAATAGTCTAATTAAGGGGTATTTTTGGGGGTTCCTGTAGTGAATATGAAATGGTTCCGGGAAAATTAAGCTTTCGCTTTTTTGTACACTTTTATGGTATCTAGAAAACTGATTCTGTATCGCTCGTGTGAGATGAGAGTTGAAAATAAAGATTGCTCAAGAAATGTTCTATTCAACAGTGAAAACCGAATATAATTCTGTAGCGTAGTTTGGGAGTAAAAATTATATCAAAGACAGGTGGAGACGGAGAGAAACATTTCAGCTTATCTATATCTATAGAAATAGAAAGAATGAAGAAATTCCCGGAATTCCCACAGGATTGAATCTAAAGGGGTGTCCCCCGGGCAAAGTGTAGTCAGCACGAGTTATCCCTCTTTCACTGCTTGCGACTGATGCCCGCCCGGGAATCGAACAAGACAAAGTTTCACAAGTAGCTATACGAACGTATACTTTGCAACTGGGGTGGAATAAAAATATATTCTATCTTCGGTGACGTTTATTAGAACATCCCTTACCCCACACGTCCCGAACTGCTAAAGTTGATCTTTTTTTGCGAAATTGTCGGAAACTTCAAAGTTCGACTCATGCAGCGCGACCTTATTACGTAGTTTCATTTATAGTCTTTAGTTTTGCTCGCTAGAGGTCGCTACTTCTTTTTAAAAAAATTGGAGATATGTTTTCTTATTGGGTACTGTTACATAGTAATAAACATAGTTGCAATCCATATAAACAATCTTTGTGCATAAGAACAAATGCACTTTTACACAACAAACATTATTCGTTCATTTCATCGAAATCGGCCCAGCAGTTTAGCGATGTTTATGCCGAAACATGACAGACTGACTTTCGCATGTATACAATTACTATGGATCTTCAATGAACATTTAATTGCATGCAAATGACGGCGCTGTATGTTGCGCCGTTTGAATAGCTAACAAATCGAGTTTAGCTAAAATCTCAGTCACACGCGAAGTTATCTCGTGTACTCCACATTGATGGTACGTCTTTACAGAAATTGAATACAAGTTGCAATATATAACAGTCATATTACATCCAAAGATACTGCAACTTGCAGATGCCCGATAAGTACAGTTATCAACACGACTGCCCAAAAATTAAATTTAAGGTCTTTTTCTTTTAACTTTGTTGCACAAAATTACAAAAAAGTACAAGAGCTGGGCTTAAGGCAATATGGCAGTCTCTACCAGTTAACCATTAGACCAAACAGAGATAGCAAGATGGTGCAGTCAAGTGCATCAAAAAGATAACAAAAGACATTTACTAATGATAATAATATATATCGAGTGAATATACTCGTATAGGCAATTTTTGATATTGAATTTGATGTGGTACAACCCTAAACTTGTATTTTGCTTCACATAAGGCAAGGTTGAGTTCAAAGGGCATTCAAATTAATAATTATAATAATAAAAAAAAGATTTCAAAGGGCATTCAAATTACTAATTATAATAATAAAAAAATATTATTACCGCTGCTTAGGAATCGACATGTGGTGTTGGCGACGAATTGTTCTAAAACTAGAATTAATGCAGGGATTATAGTGTAACTTGACATGCGGACGGTACGCAATGCGGAGCAAGAATACCAGGTTCAAATCACGAAATTTACGTACACGTACGTGTTAGTTCCAAAATCGAGAACATACGGGTCTAATTTATAGAGGGGCGTGCCATTACTGAAGAGCCAAATAAAGATCTGCAAATAAGGTGCAGCCAACAACACAGCAACACATTTTCTTCATAGTCGTATTCCTCATGGCTTGGGGTCTTTACGTGAAATGAAACACACACACCGACTTTCTTGACACTATCAATGGAGTGGTTTTTGCCATTGCCTTCTCCATTTTACACATGATAATCAAACAGAGTGCAGGGTTCCTCATGAAGTTTTCCTTCACCGGAAGCAAATCTATGAAACTGTTACATAAACCTACCCAAATTTACTGCCTACTGATATTATCAATGCAAGTCTGCGTGTCACGGTTTGACGGCTAAACCGATGGTCCGATTTTGATGAAGTTTGGGAATAGATAAAGTTTTTTTGACCTAAAAATTTTGAGGTCAAACAAAATTACGCCCACATAAGTGCATGCAGTCTAGGGACATGAACGTATGAATGAAAAACATGATACATAATATTTTGCAGTGAGAGGAGCCACGGGAAAGTAGTAATATATATTTGGATACTAATTGGAAAGACTTCGGTACATTTTCTAATTAAAATAAAAATGTTCACAATACAAATAATAGGCTAAAGGAAACTCCTATAAAACACTTGAACTATCTCATTTTGAATTACCCAGATTAAGATTAAACATAGTCTGAATAGCACCGATCGATTGACCGCACGATAAGCTGATAACGACACCAAGGCGTGTTATCTTTTCTATCTCGAGAGCTAAATGAGATAAGAATAGTAAATAAACACACCAGGGCTGTAGGTAACCCGGATTGGTTGTCTAGGTTTCGTATATTTGTGTAAAATCAATTGTATAAATATATAAATTTCGAGACTTGTTTTATGGAATACTAACTCAACGATACTATATTTTATAACAAATAGATACAAACATCCAAGACCATTTTCCATCATGACCCGACCATGGTTCGAACCCGGGACCTCTCGGTTCAGTGGCAAGAACTTTACCTCTGCGCCACCGAGGTCGTCAAAACATTGTTTGTTCTACATAACCATGTTGTGAAAACAGAAACAAAACACAGCAATGTTGATAGGCGGTCTTATCCCATGGAGGGGTTTTTAAGTGAATCTTTTAAACTAAGGACTTAATTTTTATGCGGTTTACACAAATAAATAAGAGGAAAGTTTATATAAATGTCTACGTGATATAAAAAGAGAGATAAGAAAGCATTAGAATCGATGCCATTTGATATTAGATACAAGTTTCGGAACGAGACACGTAGCGGAAATCGTAGCGGGAAACGGGGGATTGAATTGAAGATGACAAAAAATACAAATTTGAATCATAGTAATAAATACATTTTACCAGTTTTAGAATACATACGTGTTAAAAAAATAACTGAAAATTTACTTCATTTCCTTTTAAGAACTGAAATACACGCGTGCGAAGCCGTGGGCGACAACTAGTATTACATATATTTCTTGAATCGAAATAGATTGGATACAAATATTTGAATTACGCCTCCACTCCACAGATACCAAATAGACAACAGATGACATCAGAAAATTAATTTTGTATTCAAACCGACATCAAACAAACGGACGGAATGCTAATTCAATTTCTTTTTTTATTTTTGTCTTACAAGCCAGTATTGGGAATCGATTTATTTTTTTAACATGCCAGCTTCGAAGTAGACTTTTCTATTCTCGAGTAATCGTTGTGTGCTGATATAAGTAACTATGTTACGATCTTAGTCGTAGGTTGTAGGCGTCTACGACTCGTAGATTCGTTTTTGTAGTACTGCGACGTTTTATTCGTAGCAAATCGTAGCACTCGTAGCAAAAAAAGGTAAAGTTTTGTTTATGGTGTTTTATAAATCTTTCTTCTTGAGAACTTTCAAAACAAAATATTATTTAAACACCATTTATTCGTTATAATTTAAATAATTCCACAATATAACTTTTTAAATGTTATTTTTACATACGATGTCACACATATTTTTAACTAAATAAACACACGTAATGTATAAATTCGTCCGAATAATCATGGTTTCGATAACTCAGTGGTTAAGAGCAGAGCAAGAGCAAGAGTTAAGGTTAAGTGGAGAATAGGTTGGGTTTGATCCCCGCTTAATTTAAGATTTTTTTTCATTCCATATTATTTTCAAAATACAGAAAAACCTATATGAAGCTAATTTTATTGATATTAATTATCGTACACATACAATCAAAATTACTTAGTAAAATCCCCGAATGAAACTCCGATAAAACATATAAAACTGAAAGTATTGATCTCGTCTGATCTAAATTCAAAACGGTGATGTACAAGTTAATTATATCATAAAAACGAGGCTTGGAATTAGGTCAGGAGCAAGATTGATTGATCACACAACAAGCAATGTGACGACGGTTTAATACTCGAAGATGCTTGTGTTAGGCTTGGTTCATACTATCTGAAAATTACTTTAGTCTAGTCAACACCCCCTTTATGTTTGGGTAAATTAGCAACACTATGTTTAAAACGTTCTCATACATATATATTTTTTTAATTGTAAATGTGTTTCGTTTTAGTGGAAAAAAAGCCCTTGGATTCATAGACAAAGATATATTTATTTGCAATAACATGACAATTAATACATGAACAAGTCTCACATGTTACACCATCACTGGCATGCAAAGTTTAGCTTTGCGTTCGAAATTCAAAAAATAAGGAATAAACATAATATTTTTTTCGCTCATATGTGAGACAGAGGTAATTATAATAGAATACGATTATTTATTATTATTATTATTAATTATTCCAGGTCAATAGCCCGTAGTTACATACATAAACACAAAGCGGGAGCCGGGTTTGAAAATAGACGAAAATACACCTGTAATTTTAATCGAAACTCAAGCTTTACTCATACATATGAATAGTTTTCATTAAGACGCCACCACATGGATTAACACATTAAACAGAGCAGGCTTTCGAGTGCCACATAGAGATGGAGCGACTAAATAGTTAAACAAACTTATACCGACGGTCAAAGTTCACCATTCTCACCTCTATGCCATTCCGGATAAGTGCTAATATACATGCAAGAATACCTTGCGCGATAGTTTTAATGAGTAATAAGGACGGCACGTGAATCTACCGCCACAAACTGTTGTATTGTTTGTTCCAGATATTTACGTATTTAGTTTACAAAAACTAACAAAAGGTGCCACTTTTAGCAACAGAATTGCCATCAGCTGACGTCGTCATTTTTTGTGTTCATAAAAAATAATAAATTGCCTCGAATTCGTTACAGGCGAAAGTCGTTAGTCACTTGAAAAAAATCGGGAGTGAATGACGCGCACTCGAGCCGCCAGCTGTTTCCGTCGCACAGCTGATCGACCGGATATTGGCTGTTAGAGAGAAATCTGCTTTCTCACTCGCACACCACGCTCTGTCTCACTTGCGGCTTTTAATTTTTCACTCTTCAGCCCATTAATGAGCAGACGATTCTCAATTCAAACTTGCGAAATGAGAATAGTTTAAATCTTTGAAATTTGAATACAAAATTGCAACACTTTTTCTCCAAAAATAAATAACTGAACCATTTCTAAGAATTAAATTATTATAGTCCACTGTTATGCGAATAATTTTGCGCCGTTTCCGTTTGCGTGATAGAAAACTCGAAAATGTTAACTTAGTTAAATAAAAATATACAGATCCCCGTGCCTCGAAACTGGTGTTTGAAAAAGTAACACTGGCCAACACGCGACATGAATGCGGCGTTCGAAATTTTAAAAATTAAAAATGCAAAACCTGCATTGATTAATAATAATGGATTGGTATTCTCACCCACTTATCGCTCTGATTAATCGAAACGACAGAGTTAGCACAAAATACCATTTCATTAGTTCCGTTTTCCAGTTTGTTATTATTTGCATTTGTCAGGTATCTGCGCCTAAGTTAAACCGTAAAATCTGAGCAATAGGATACAATTTGGCGTGCAATGAATTACATAAGTCCGGAACACTGGGATTTTAAGTGGGAAGTTTTGACAGCGGTTACAGGCTGCTGTTTGTAAAGTTAGGAAGTTTTAATATTTAATGGACAACAAAATGTTTGGAGTAATGAATTGATGTATATTTTTGTCCAAACAAAAGCGAAAACAAGAAGGAAAGTTAAAATATTTGAGGATTCCAAGTTACGCAATATTCTCCGATTTACCGCTTAAGTAATGCCATGGAATTAAAAATACACATTAAAAGGACTATGCAGATGTGGTATATAGATATGAAATTGCAACTTTTGCGATGCAAATTTCATTAAACTGGATATATTACAGGTTAACTAACTCGAGCTAAATGTTTCGCAGAAGAGTCACGCGGCTACTTCATAATAGAAATTCAACCTTGTGTCGACGTAATAAGCATTGTAATTGAATGAAACAAGCAAAAGTCGCGTGTATTACTTATGAACAGTGGTAACACAGAACACAATGTTTCCGAGTGTTAGTCCCTTTGGTCTAAATAATAATTTGCTTTTGTGTTATTATAAAAGTTTGTAGAACAATTGGAAAAAGCAAAAACTTATTTAAAACACGTCCTTTATATACTTTAAATGTCCTTGAAAAAAAAAAAGACTATAAAAAAAAAAAAAAAAATAAAAATAAAAATGTTTATTGGGTAACTCAATGTTCACAATTTTGCTAGTTGTGGGTGCCACCTTTTAAGCAAGATATGCTTGTGCCAGGCGACACCGCTCTCTAATATCTAAGTATTTTATAATTAGTGAACCTAAGTACACGAATTTACAATAAAAGAAGGGTGTAAAGTATTCTAAAAATATAATAAATAAATAATTACATATAAATCAAATATTAACAACGTAAATAAATACAAACAGATAAGATAGATTATAATAATAGATAATAATATTAAGGTGTAATAAATATAAAAAGTATATAATGCTATATAGAGGAGGTGCTGATAAACGCCTCAAGTTCGTCATAAGTTTTATCTTTTAGCCATGATAATAACATTGACTTACACTCAACGAATGATTTGTTGTAAATGTAGATATTTTTATTTATTTTATAATTAGAAGAAATTCTGGCGGACAAGAACCTCATATATAATGTATCCTAAAGACATTACACTCCTAACACAGCCGAGAAACAAAATGGCCACGACATGAAGACTGTTGTTTAGCGATTTGCATAATTAACGTCAGCGGATCAGTTTAATTGGCTCATTATTCGTTCAGCATTGCTTGTAGCCAGTTCCATAAATCTTGTGTTAGGTCTTTATTTTAATTTACCACATGTAATGTGTCGCGAAAAGTTAATTTGTGTAGAAAGTGTACCACCGAGGTCGTCAAATGTTAGTCAGTGTTAGCAATAACACACTCGATAAGAAACAGAAGTTTACATTAAGTTTATGTTATATGTATTTATATATATTTACATATTGTACCTACATGTATTAACTGGTACGTTATAATTGTTATATAATTAGATGTAATCTTGTTCTTAAATTTGCACTTCTCGCCACTTTGCCTACCCTCTGTCGGTTGACTGGTAGAAAAAGCCCAAAACTTTTGAGTCCGTAAGTTTTTTGTAATACTAAATAATATAAATTAAGTACATATTTTTTGTAATAAAGTTAAAAATATATATTTATCTCGCTGCAATGTTCTATAATCACACAGACGCTGAACATTTCATAGACAGTGTGATACTGTGATCTCGCTTTAATATTCCAGTCGAATATGGTTAAGGGTGAATTCGAACGATGCAATGTTCTGATGCATGGCGTTCTTGCATCCGCATTGCAGCTCCCTAGTGGTTGCACCATACAACGACATTAGTTTCAGTGCATATCGGCCGTTCTGAATTAACAAAGCCTAGCTACACGAACGATAAAGTTTAGAAATGCGAAGCGATAATTTTTATGTTTGTTGGCGTGCACTTTCATAAAGCTTTGATATGGCTTTTTAGTTTTTAAAGCGCGCACTAGCGCCACATTTTTTAGCATTTAAATTTATTTCTCAGCTAAAAATATTAAAATTATTTTGATAGATTCAGTCAACCTTAAACTCAAATAAAAAACTGTGGGCGCAAAATGAAACGCCTTAATGTTCTATTATTGCATATAGGTCGTTAACAAATGTGGCCACACGAACGCTAGGTTTATGACTAAGTTTGATAGAAATAACGCATTCATATTTTAAGTGTTTTAGTACTGCTTTATTTATGAATATAAAAAAATCAACTTTGTATAAGTTTGTGCACATTATGATCTTTCATTTCAGTTACAAATTCGGAAATTTCGGAGAAAAATTACCATGTGAATAAAGCTAACGGTGAATCAAAAGAAAAAATCGAAATAAATTCGGGCGGGTCGTCATCCCTTAAATAAGCAACAAAAATTACAATTTGCTCAAAAAAAAAAAACCTGTGTCCATTTTCGGGGCCATGAAAAAACAAAAGGCTTAATTAGGTCGTCCCATGATTTTTCACGTGAAACCGCCGGGGACACCCTCGTTACCCCGCCGGTTACAGGGACAAATTTCATTTACATCCCTTCATTTGCATGTCTGTGAAAAAACGGGGAACGCAACCCAGTCAACTCAGTCAACGCATACTTTTGACTGAGAATTGATAAGTCTTACACCTGCATATGCGGGTAGCTTTATAATGTGACTGACAGCGCATCTAGCGGTCATATTGAGAACTAAGTAGCACTAATAGGCCGATGCTATTCTTGTATTAAGTGTGCTTTTATTAGTGTTCACCAGAATATTAGAAATATACACTAACGGTTAAGAATTATTCTCAAACAGTAATGTAAATTCAAAATCGATTGAGTACGGCCAAGTTTGAATGAATGAAATGAATGAAGTTTACCGATAGTGTATACATAATACATGAAAGTATATATTGCAATCAGTGTTTTGTGTTTACGCAGGACAAAGGCGTATTATTTATCAATTGCTGTATACAAGAAAACATAAAGAAAATTACAATAAAGAAAAACAAGTACAAAGGCGCTTATTTCAAAAGAAATATACTCGAGCATACCTTTTATGTTTGCCAAGGCTAAATGTTTACTTTTTAATTCAACTTCAACGATATAATTACGATTTCTAAAACAATACATTATATTTTAAAATGAGTATAATTTATAAAACTACATATTTAACGCGACTTAGCAAGAACGTTTCTTATTAAATGTTTAAAAATAAAACACTAATTCATAAAAGCATGTTTTGACAGTTAACAGTTCGTGACTGAATTAGAAAATCGGGCCAAAATAGAGGCATTTAATTGGAATTATTCCAAAATGCATGAAACAAAAATCTAAATACATTGCAATGTTTAAAAATTCTATTAAAACATTATTTTTTTTAGTTGTCTTGTTTAGAAGGCATCAGTCGTGTTGTAGAAGTTTCTAAATTCATGACATTCGATCTTTACATTTGTCCTCTTAAATCACTGTTTCAATAGGTCATTTGACTGTGTAAAATGCGCAATGGTGTTTAATTAATCAAACACGATGATTAATTGACACTTAAATTCGTTAGTTTTATTAATTACGCGATTTACAATATTTTTATTCTGATTACAGTATATCAAGCATGCTTTTTGACTCCAAATTTTTACGTCATAAAATATGACGGATCATCAGACTATATACGTTTCTGTTTTGACATTAGAGGGTTGGAAAGTAGCAATAGAACATTAGACCAAAAGTTAACATTAATTTATGTAATTGCCCTAAAATGTTGGGACGTTGAAACCAAGGGTACAATTTGTTAAATCTTCGGTTAGTCGAAATCGATTAACACAGGGTGTAATCGAATATCATTTGTCGAAATGCCGAGTCACATTTTGGCAATATCCGACCCCAGGGCCCGCAGATGTTCAATGACATTTTAGCCCATTTGGGAACGCCGTATGCCACTCGGGATTAGCTTGTAAACCCGCGCAGATCGGACAAAAAATCTGATTTATAGGCTACGTAGTGATTAGAGAATTGGGAGATTTTGTTGTTATTTATTGCTAACGGATATATATAGACTATACATATATACATTTTAGGCCGTTTCAGACCGAAAATTTTTAAGGACTGTGAGCTGTTGCTAACTATATACGTACGAATTGATAAGAGCCTGTGCAGATCTTATATGCGAAGTTTCAAGTTGTCTGTAGCCGCCCCAGATAGCTTCGCTACAATTTGATATTAATATCATTAATATTTAACGAAACATCAAAGGGTCGTAAGAGCTGTATACATGCCTTATTAACGGTTCAAGTAACATTTTAGTACTGAGACATCACGAAGTCAAATGTATACTTAACTAGTACTTAGGTTAGTTGTACTTTGATGTTGACTTTAACCTGCGCGTCGCCGATAAAATGCGTATTTTCACTGCGAATTTGACTGGTGCAACCTACTTTTAGTGTGTAAAATAGTTAATAATATTTCCTTACAATTAACGCCTTCAAAGAAAGACACTTGTTCAATGTTCTAGAATTTAGGTCTTAATAACTATAATGTCCTACCCGTTCCTTGCTTAACCTTGCGTGCATTCAAACACATAGCATATCAACAAAGTTTTCAAGTAGTGCACAAGTTTGATAGTTCTTGAGTTCAAGACAATTTTTTGACTGATTTTTTTTTGTTGAAAACTTTTGCTCGTAAAACTTGTGTTTTGACGTTTTTTTAAAGAGGTCATCAACATAACACGCATCGTCACGCGCTTTCTTATACAGAGTTTATTTATCTATCTAACAGATTCGACCTGACGATTTCCTGGACAGATTTAAATATCAGCTGGAGTAATTATTGCGAAATAAAAGACTCGATCGATCAAAAAAAGCGATTCGAGTAAACCATCTCGCGTTTTATGGGATTCTAATAAAGCATCACAAAGCTTCCTCGCTGACAAAGGAGATGTAGGTACATTTCATTCGATACTTGACAACACGTGTCGTTGACGCTACCGAAATATTTAATGGCATTGTGTGCTCTTATTCTGTTTTGAAGAAATGTTTTGTTTGTCGCCCAGTGACCACGGACCTTTGTAACAATGTCCGAAACGTTTGGGAAATAAGAAAGGTATGTGTGCGTTTAATTCACGTCGTTAAATATATAATTATGCCGCGCGAAAGTTTATAATGTCGTTAATGTTTTGTAAATGTTGGAATTGTCTATGTTTTGATTGATTTCTATTTCGATACTATGGTCAATTACGCCGATAGGCCTATGAGACTTGAAGTAAACAAAAATAACCCACTATTTGGCTACTTTTTTGCAGATTTATATGAAGACATAATAATTCCATTATTATAAATTTTGCTTCGTCCAATAAACCCTATAAGCTACCGACATTTATTTATATCATCCTTTTTATATTTAAAATTTTATTTAGATTTAAATTTCTTAAAAAAAAAATTGTCAAATCAAAATGTATGTGTGTATACAGAGTGAACACTGAAAGACTGAATATTTCATCTGACAATTTTGGGAGCTAAAAACGTAAATGTAAAATGGCGGCTCATGTTTATACCACTATAAATTCTGGTTAGACTCCTGACAGCCTTTTAAAGCTCACCATAGTATTGCAGGTTGTAAACCCGAAGCCCCAAAGCGATACATTAACTGATTAAATTGCATCCAGGGTCGTCACATCGTAAGTTAATTCTCAATCGATATATGATCTGATAAAGCATCTTATCTTTTTCAATAGCAACACTCTGTGAGTAAAGTAATTGGTTTGAGTTTTATATCACGATATAAAGCTGTATTGTAATATCGTCTCATGGTAATGGCATTTGTAATGGTTGCACCATTACCATATCCAACGATTGACTCGACAAATGAATGAAAATGGCAGGCGAAAGATTATGCTTTTGTGAAATCTATTACGAAAACAACTCTAAAAGGACTCGATCAATCATCGCTGATCATCCGTCATACATTCAACAAGTAAAAACAAAACTGTTATCGGACCAGCCCTGAATTCGTGTCACAATGGCAACACCCTATAGGAAGCAAGGTGAGCGCGCGTGTGTGCGTTCGGTTGGTGTGTTGCTTTGTTTGTGTGTGTGGACCGTGTCGGGCGGAAGGGTGCGTGTGTGGTTCACGGTCGAGTGTGTGAAGTTTGTACGCTTGTGTGCGTCAGGGCTGGCAGATGCGTCGTTCGCACGGCAGCTGTCGGACTCTCCCCTTGAACAGTAAAGTACTGTATTAAAATATGGCACGCGCTGTGCTTTCACGTAATTATGCATTATTATTACAACTTTTTTAACGTATTATTATTGCATTGTTTGCCTGGTGCTGTTGCCATGTCGCTTGCAATGTGTAGACATGACCTAAACTTGTTTCGGTTCAGCTTTTTACCATTCGTTATAGCTGCCCAACTGATGCATTATACAATATATTAATGAAAGTATGTTTTTCTGTAACTCAAATTTGAATTTCAATAGTCGATTTAAAGAATTAATAATGAATCGATATTTTTATCACTTTCTTTTTCGTTCGATCGAGTTGTTTGTCAAAATTCATTGTTGCGAAAGGAATAGCCCCAATCTCGTTTACCTCATAAAATAGCCGGCCTAAGAAACACCTACGCACCCACAAATTGTCTTAATGCGTTCCTGTCTTGCTTAAGTACTTTTATATATCGATCTCTGTCTAAATAACGCCGGTAAGCTTCTAGAACATTCGCAGAAACAAGCGTTGAAAAATTACTACGCCTTTTGTAAGATTGTAGGTTCATGAGGATATATGTCATGCCTTGGAATAAGAAGAAATATCATAATATTCGAGTAAGTGCGTAGACGTGTTTGTAATAAGTCAGGGAATTGTATTTGTCATATAAATGGAGTGAGATTGACCAGACAATAAACATTGCGAATAAAAGTACACATTTGCTTTTGAAAAAACTTAGCACAACTTTTTTTATTTAATATTTTCATGGAAAAGTTTTATAGTTTTATAAAGTTGCTAACTAGGCTATGGTTTATTTTATTTACGTAATTAGTTGTTATCCTATGCACTATTCTAACCACTATCGTCACCTATTATAGTTATACATTTACTGTCATGGATATACATATTTTAATATTGATTGCGCCTTAGTTGGAAGAAAATCTGATTTTTGTCCTTATCTCTATGTTTAACTAGATTTAAGTTAAGGCAACGTCACGGAATAGAATTTACAAAAACTAAAGATTTAAGAAAGAAAAAATCATTCACTTATTATAATACGATAATTTGTCCATAAAAAAATCAGTCAGGCTATTGTCACTTTTAACACGGTAAACAAAAAACCATTAGTGGGATTGGACTGGATCGAAGTGCACATCATTAACACCCTAACAGTCCTCTTGGCTGTGAATTCATAGGCCTCGATTATGGACATGCGCGGGTAAATTGCCGCCGACTTATCTTCAACACGCAGATTTTGGCACTCTGCGCGTCGCAAGAAGCGCGAGAACCAGGAGGCCAGAAGGCTGGAGAGCTTCTCCAGCACCGCAGATACCTGGCATTCTCTGGTCGGTCAGTTGATGCTAGTGTCGTAGGTATTTAGTAGTTCATGTAGCTCCGATATGATTGTAGCATCATTCGAGCGCGAGAAGCAGGATAATGCCAAGCTGGGCCGCAGACGCATTTCCAGCACGCAAATACCTGGTCAGTTGATACACTCTCTGGTCAGTTGATACTAGTGTCGTATTCAGCGGTTCATGTAGCTTGGATATGATTATAGCGTCATTTGCAACCAGCAGGACAAGGTCAAGCTACACGCACGGGTAGCTCCGCCTGTCACATAACAAAACCACCAATTGCTTGTAGCAAAGGAACACATCTTGAGGAAACTTGTCAAACGTGTTGTTCACGTCGAATTTTAACTGTTGTATTTCGAAAAGAGCTAAGTTCTATAGCTATTGCTTATAGACTAAGGAGTTCGCTAGAATATATGCGACTACTTGGTGGCGGCAGGTAAAATTACAGCCGAATCTTCGAAATTTTAAGTTCATTTACGCTGATCCAGGGTTCGCGGCGCCACAGCCCTCGGGAATATGTGGAGATGAAAGAGCGGCAGCACTATTGTAACATTGTCATTGTGTATGTGTTTGGGGGCTTACTATCGTCTCATAACGCGATCCACTTTGTGACCGAAACAGTTCTGCATCGCAAGTTCGTTATATCGAGTTTTCGAAAGACTTTTTTGACAATTTATTTCAGGTTCCTAAATTAAACTGAATTGCATTGGAATTGTTCCTTAAAAGTTGATGGTAGGCCTGCCTCAAGCACGGCTTGTTATGAGCTAGCCATTTAAGTATGCCCCATTGAATTAGTTTTAAGGTTTTAAAGGTTTCTATGATCAATTTATCAAAAAGGATAATAACGCTGTATAAAACTATTTTTGTCTAGACTAAAACTTTCAGTTGGAAAAGCAATTAACCAATACCTGTAGAAGTCTTATTTGGTGAATTAATAATACGTTATATAGATATAGCAGTTAAGACTAGACTATGACCAATGAAGGCTTATTTTTATGAGGTATCAATAAAGAAACAAAATAACTTTAGAGGAGACAAAAAGGACAAATCGGCAAAATTCATCAAAAGCGATAGCAATAAAGATAACGATCTTAAAGTGATGCTTTAGATGAATTTTGCTAACGAGCAAACGCTAAGATATGTTCAGCTAAATGGCATCAGCGTAGGCAATAAACGACCATATGCCAGATAACTCTGGCACTAGTCATACACAAGGCTAATTGTGCCATAGTGGGTGAACACGCACATATGTTCTGGAGAACACTTGAGCCACAAATGTCCTATTTAGAACAGATTCTACGTTTGTATGTTATACGCATTTGTCGATCGTCTCTCTTCAGTTATCGTCTCTTTTGTCAACTGTTCTAACTGGCGAGACATGACTAAAATTAAAAATAAATTCTTATTTAGAACGTTCCTTTTTCAAATTCCATTCGTTATATTCTAAGAAATCTAGAAAATGGTTTCTCTAACCAATTTACATACATTTGTTTCTTTTTTGTCTACGATATAACAGATGATTTTGTTTTTATGAATACAATTGTTACTATAGCAGTTATTTCTGAAGTAAGAAAACTTTTTTTTTAACTTTTATTTTCTCATTAAGTTAACATATTACTGAAGTTCTAAACCCACAGTTATATAGATTAGTGAGTGCCGTCGATCCTATAACTTTAGATTGTATAGCTGATGTACATTAGCGGTAGTGATATTCACTGTGTAAGCAAAGTGTCAAGGCGTGGTTGTGTTAAAAATTATGCCCAGGACGATCACGTTTCAATCGATACAAAGTCATGACCGATAGTCTATATATGTATGTTGGATGAGCAAACTAAATGAACTCATATAATTAAGTGCTTATTAGCGTGTTTATTACCTACCGCAATTTTATTTTATTTAGAAAGATTTCAACAATGTTTTTTTAATATTTTAATATCTAGTATAAATTAGTGTCACACAGAAACCATGGAAAATGTTGTTCTCTTCAATAAAGTAACTAAATTAAACAAACATTATAAAAAATCTGTTTTTCAAAAGGTTCTGTTCTGTAGCCACGAACCGTATGCAAATGAGAAATTCGTTAGTAAAGCTATGAAAACAAATTTCCACCAACGAATTAACAGCAAATAGCGTTGGCCTGCGAAAAACATATTTTTCAACAAATTTACATTAAAATTTAAAAGCTTATAATAATACGGAACAATTAACCTCGGAAAATACAGATACCAGATTAAATTGTTCAAATCTTCTGCATCCGCCATTTTGAATGTAATGTCAATGTCACTTTTGGCGCCCGTTCTGCGTTGAATTAGGGTTTTGAAATTGGAACCGATTGCGTGGAATGCTTTAATTGGAGACATCATTTACTTAATACGGACATTGACTCCAACAATCGTTTATTTCTCGCATTTTGATAAAACCATAAATTAAAAGCAATAGATCAGTTTGATAGGATAATCTTATATGATTGGCAGCTGCAAAACAACAGAAAACATACAAGTTTTGATAAAAATATCAGGTTACATTCATTGTTCGTTTTTCCCAAACCGAAAAGATGACACATCGTGCTTAGTCTATAGAATTTTTCGCAAAACCCAGAGGATTATTTTATTACTCATTCCAGCCCTCACTTCATAAAATGTCGTTGTTAATATCTCGCTTGCACTTATTGCGACTTTCCAAGCCATGAAAGGGAGGACAGAGTATTACCGAAGCAGGGAACACAAAGGGCAAATTGGTTTCGCTCAGCGCCCCTCACAATCGCACCCTGGATTTTAGATGACACGTGGCCGTTTTAAGGGATAATTCCTGGATAGAATGAGAAAGTAACTCGCAAAGGGGTGCTGCGTACTATGTTGATAAATAATATTTATTGACTGCGTGGTTCGTTTTATTCAATATTTTCTTTATAAGGAAGAAATTGTCGCTTAAATCGCGACGTTTCGGTGTAAAAGGATAAAATGTATATTCGCACCACGTCACACATGGATTTTTCAATCAAGTCGTCGATATATACTGGATGATGCAAGCTACCTAAGACTAAGATTATACACGACGGAAGTAATAGCATAATTGCCTTGAAGTCAGCAATAATTATGTTACAATTCTAATTAAAACAAGGAAGGAACAGAAATTGAAACGATTTGCTCTCATTGTTGAAAAGCGTTCACGCTTCATTTGTTTCTAAATGATCAACCATGTTTGTCCAACAGATGGCGCACCCCAAAATAACCCTAAACCATTTCAGCATGTCGTATATATTTCTAGTAATCATTGTATTTAATCAGGAACGGGTCACGTGCGGGCCTGACGCGGGTCCTGAGGGATCGGACGGGGTCCTCTACTCTATTCCATCGTGTTATATAGTTTACGGGACTGTATGAGAGATACTTTGACTGTGCTCAAATTGAATAACTTTTTTATTAGGCTATATATAGTATGATTCCGGCGAAGGAAAGCCCAGGATTCGCTTTATTATTTCCTCGTCTCCACTTCACACGGTGGTTGGCATCCCTAGTTGTCAGACCATTGGTACGGTGAAGGATAACATCGTGAGGAAACCGGCCGTTGATGATTTATCAGCTAGACTAGATGACGATAAGAAAAAATGTTATGTTCCTTAGGTACCTATATAGGGAGATTGTAATTAAAAGAATATTCAGAAAATTTATCAGGTGTTTTAGCCATGAATTACCACAATAAACAAACAATACTCATCATATTCTTTAAAATACACACAAGTCGTTTCAAATTCAATTGCAGACAAGAACTAGCTCAGGGCGCCTACCATATTACACAATGATTCAAATGCAGGTCCTTGGCAGCACCCGTTCATGAGTTGACGGCAGGGTCAGCCTTCGCAATAAAACCTTCGCGAGCTACGCAAGGCGGCCATTGCAAAAATTGGAATACTATCGTAGAAATAACTTCCTTTATGGTACGATAATAGAATCTTTAAGTATACAAGGCTATAACAATAGACGGTGAGCGTTTTATCCATAAATAAAGATTCCAAGGAACTAGCTCTGAAAGGATTCCCGATATCGGAACAGGGACATTAATTTTCTGCCTACTTAAATTGCAAAGCGTACAATTTAAAGGAGAACTGCGGTTTTATTTTATTGCAGGCGAAATAGTTTCGCAGCGAACGTCTATGTTCTGTTCAGTTATTATTTTCTTTGGCAATGAACAATGAAATAATTTTAACGCTAGTAAAATTTTAGGACTTGTCTACAACTTCTTCATACGTTTGTGAAGTAAGTTTGTTTTATATATTTTTAAAAATGTCTTATTTATGTTTTTTCTAAGGACGATGACCGTGCGAAGTGAAGAAGAAAAAGTAAGAAAGCCAGAGATTCATGTTATTTTTGGTTTGGCCAACACTTAAATGAGATGGAATGTGCTCAATTCAACCTAATATATCTATTTATGTGTACATAAAGTAACTAGTTGTTCGCCGCGAACTTAGATCTCGCGAACACGTAATAGTTTTACAAAATTGTGAATATTTCAAAAACGACTGAACCGCTTTTGATGCTCCACGTACTTAAAAATTCTATTGACAGATTCTACATACCTTTCAAATTTAATCGAAATCAGACCAGCGGTTTGAAAGTTATCGTGTTACAAACAAACATACATACAAACAAAAAAGCTCACTTGCTCGGTCAATAAATGAACCCCGCTATATGTTTGTCTCTTGCTCCACAGCCCAGACACTCGTTCACCACCTGTCATGGCAGTCCGCCTAAGGATTTAGCGAACCCTTCCGGTTAACTTGTTCTTAACATATTGAATCGAAGGACCGAAAAATTTGCATTCTATTTATACCCGCGACCGAGAACAAATATACTTAGGACTTCGAGAAAGGAATTATAAATTAGATGTGAAAAAAAAAACTGACAAATCAGCCAGTAGCATTTTTTCATTCTTAAAAAAAAAATTGAAATTAGAATGTTTTTAGAAGTTAGTAAATATGTGATATTCAGAAAGTAGTGACGTTGCCGAGATTTTTAAACGTCGTAATTATGTCCAAAGAATTATAATATTGAAAAAATCTAAGGCTTTTGCTTAATTAAGTGTTAACAAATACAATTATGGGGGAGTTGCGCAATTTATAATAAGTAGATCTGAGAAAATGAGAGCTGAAAAAAATTTGGAATTCGTTAATTGGGTACGCCTTCGGCAAATCGTTTCTCTTGTTATCATAGAGAAAATTTATCTTTCCTGTGGAGATAGGTATGCTTTTACAAAATAATGTTTCGCTTAATTGGTACCTTCGTAGATTCGAACTGTATTATTGCATTCTCGTACTTACCTGTAAAAAATGAAAAATATCGTTTAAATATAATTCAGACATTTTCTTTCAAGTAACAAAAAAATACATGTGTAAATATTTCGCTAAACATTATATTATACGTTATTGTAAGTATTATTATTATTAGTTATTGATATATAAATTCAATTTAGGTTACTGAATTAGGATATTTAAGGCGCTTAAACAAAAAGGTATTTCTCAGAAAATACGAGTATATTATATAATAGTAACTAGTAAATAGAGATATTAATAGGATTCTGGAAGCTCAACAGAGTGAAGGTAAGCTATATCAAAAATTGACAATTTTATGTACTCTAGATACTCTTAAGAGTTAATAGAATATACCATCAAATAATTTGGGGAAAAATTAATTACACTTTCCAAGAAATTTGACGATCCACAAATTGAGGAACTGAATGAACGATTATAAAATATAGGACCTGCCTATGATTTGCATGAGAACACCTGGTTCATAGTTTTAATACACTTTGTTATAGTAATTAATAGCAGTAAATAATTTAGGTTTAAAATATTTATATGTAACAAAATAAGAGATATTTAATTAAGGACATTCAAAAATTTTGTCGGTTTGTCTATTGAAAAGATATAAGATTAATTTTCAATATTTCCTAAGGTTTGTTTGACAATAACTATTCCTTTTTACATAAACGACTTCTAATTTTGTAGTAAAAACTTTGTATATTTTTTACAATTTATAGACAAGTGTTGGTTAAAATCAAAATTGACTGGTGTAACCGAAACTTGATTATCTCTTTCGAAATCGAAGTTAGCTATCGTCGTTATGAGAAAAAATAGTTCACAGCCGGCTGGAGCCCAAATTGGCATTAAGGTTTAGAGGCCGAAGCTGGCCTCACGCCAAAACCCCTACGTTTCTTTGGCACTTAAAAAGAAACGTAAAATACGAAGCGTACACGTGAAAAACTTCTATCGCAACGGAAAAAGGCACACGCCTATTTGAACGCTTTAAAAATGACGCGTTTTTCTCAAAGTCCCATACGACAATTTTCCTTCTTTTCGAAAGCCGAAAACGACAAGCATCGTATATCGCTAGATATCGTCTAAAAATTTGAAATTTACGTTGAAAGTTTCGCATTTTCGAAATATGCACTATGCTATATTAAAATCTCCTTTTCTGACACTACTCTCTTTCATTTCCACTCGGTATTAAGTAAAAACCTTTTGGTATAGCACTGTTCTTGAAATTTGTCAAATGTTTGAGCCAATATTGGTATGTTTGTTCCAACAATGTGGATAGGGCTACGGGTTTGCAAACTGTAGGTTTCGGGGACAAACTTAGAGGTAGTACAAAATTTTCAAGATAGAGCACGACAGACAGTGTCTACTTAATAAATAAAATGTCGTGAGAATTACGTTGTTCATCATGTAAAAATAAAAATTTTAATTCTAGTAAGAGAATCTTTATAAAAAGAAAATGTATTCATCCATAATCGCATTGATTCTTCTTCTTCATAGCGGGGTTCCTCATGGCTGAGGGTCGTGGTTGTTACGTGGAATGAAACACACACAACAACTTTCTTGGCATTATTAATGCAGTGGTTTGCCATTGCCTTCTTCATTTCACACACAAGTTAATAAGAATCAACCAGTGTGCAGGTTTCCTCACGATGTTTTCCTTCACCGGAAGCAAGTGGTGGACGATGAAAACTACTATACATGAGTCAAATTGGTATACAAACTCATGTGGCACGTATAGGATTCGAACCTGGGACCTTTCGATCCACAGGCGGGCGTCTTAACCATTACACCACCACCGCTTCCACCAATCGTGTTGATAACAAAAGTAAAATGTAATAACTGATATCATTTAACGACGACCTCCGGGATTTGATCCAGGTCAAGACGGAACATGAAGTATTTCAGATTGACCTGGGTCTTGGATGTTTATCTATATATGCATTATGTTATAAAATATAGTATCGTTGAGTTAGTAACCCATAACACAAGTCTCGAACTAGGTACTACTTTGGGGCCAACTAGATCTGTATGATTTGTCAATACATATTAAATCCTAAGACAAGAACGATTTTTTCTTTGAGTGGCGAGAAATTAGGTGCTCTAATAATGATGCTCATTCTAAGGGGTCGAACACCACCCAATCTGATACGAAAAGGGGATTGGGACCCCCAAAGGCTTTCACATAGCATTGTAAGATTTTATTCGTTCGGGAATTAGGATCAATGCGATGGCGTAGGCCCAGTGACACCAGCCTAAGTGGAGTACGCAATTAAAGGTTAATTAAATTATAGAGGCAGATTGCTTTTTAACTTAATTAATGTGTCGAATAGAAATGGGATTCGGTGTCGTAAATATGCTTATACGGCTACCCTTTGAGCCCTTTATGGGAGCGTAATAAGAAACGTATTATTTCGATTGTTTGCAATAAACACTTAGGGAAAATTTCTTAGGCTTCGCACACGTTTTCATTCTTAGTTTTATAGCGTATTCGTATTCTTAGCTTAATACGAACATAATTTATACATAAATAAATATTTGTCAAGAGTTATGTTTAACAGTGAAAAATCATTTTTTTTATTCGACTTGGGATGATATACATCACTTATTGACCGCCAACTTTAAGAAACAAAATTTCTTTTCAGCCTTTTTTTCAAAGACCACAATAAACAAATGCGATCTTATATTTATATATTTATTTATTATAATCACAAAGTATTTAATACGTAGTTACAAGATCGTAGACACAATAAATTCTATCTTAACAACCAGGTTTATGTTAATCCACAAAATAACTCTGCGCATATTAACAGGGTAGTTCCGGTTAATGTCAACAGGTGGCCACAGCGAGCACGTACGTGTCGGCTATCCTAATTTATTTGTCTTCCTCTTGAAGTTAAGCTGGAGGTTTTATGCTACTGTAATGCTAATAGTGGCGTAGCTAACAGCCCGCCCAGGGCAAAAAAATATTTGAGGTACCTATTACACTTAGTTGTCTGAGGTGCCATAACTGCTAAAAGATTGCTTTGCGTTTTATATTGACTGATGGATCGTGTTTTTTATTAACTTTGATATGTCTCCTTAAGATCGAGGATGTGGATGTGTGAAGTGGTCGTATCTAGGGCGGGACCACCACCACGATTTTGATAGATTATGTCACATTTAGCTAGATCTTATTGATGTGTGAGAAAGTAGTATAAATTCCGCAAATAATAGGCTCAGTGACGAAAAACACTCGTCTGAAAGTAATTGTATGTGTTTTGTGTTTTTTTTTATATATTCATTACATTACGCAAGTATAATATATTGCATAGCGATAGTTATATTTACACTTTATCTAATGTAAACAAAAGCATCGGAAATAGGTTATAAAACTGAATATATTTAGAAAATTGGGTCGATCCATATTCAATGACTCAAAAAAATAAAGATACTTCGAAACACGATCGATTCTTTAATGTCGTTGACGATATAAAGATTACTTCTTAATCGCCGTCCTAGGTGAGTGGCGACACGCTACACGACCCAATGTAAGTCACGGCGAAAACATACACCACAAATAAAAACATTGATTTGACATTGCCGCATCGCACACCGCGTCGCGTTACCTTGCCACGTTTTTTATTTACCTAGAATACTGGTATCTAACTTGACAAAGAAAATTAAAGTAACATTAAGCAAGCTCATACAAAGCTCCAATATAAGTTTTTCAATAGCAATCCGCGCTATATATTACCGAGTCAGTTTTCTACGCCATTAACGCGCTCCACTCGGCTTGGCATCGATTTTAATTTGTACCGATTCGAGATATCGACTCGGGTCGTATTCAAAACCACGTACTGTGATATACGCTCTAGTAATGCGATTACAACGGGAGACTGCGTTGAGTTTTCAGTTTACAGCCAATGGTTTTCAGATTTTTTTTTTTGATGTGTAGATGGGATTTGAGATTATCCGATCCGATTTCAAAACCTTTTTATTTCACTTTTAATACCAATTAATACCATTACATACAAAAAGCATTTATTTTTTAGTTCTTTTCGAATGGAATAAAAATGTAATATTATAGTTTAATGAAAAAAAAAATCGACAAAAAATGGCAAGAGAACACAAAAGATAGGAATGCGTGGAACAAGTTAGGGGAGGCTTTTGAGGAGGGAGGCTTTAAAGAAAATACATTTTGAAAACTGTGGTTTTACAATTGGCCGCTTGCCTGACGTCAACCCTCTATCGGAAAGCTACTGCTTATCAGCTAAGGTTATCTCTCTCATTTAAACCTTTCCCGGTTACTTCCGCAACCGTCGAGCATCTGAGCCCAGGGTCCGGTTTCATACGTCGTATTTTTCGTCTCTCTTCGCTTCAGTCGTGCTTATCGGCCGCTAAGACAGTGTCGCTAGTCGCCTCCTACGACATCCATGTTAGGACATTGAGTGATGGTCCTATTCAACGGCTCAACAAACGTTACACTGCATCGACTATTTATAACTAAAACACATGGAAAGGCAACTCCGATATTCCTTTGTATACGCAGCGTTTGAACAATTTCCATCAACGCGGCGAAAATTTGTCAGGCCGGTCGTCATGCAAAATGTGAAATGGGTTGGTCCAAAAATAGTGTTTGTTCGAGCAACAAGTGCGGCCCAATTGCCCCCAATCTCCCCCCACTACACCTCCTCACCGTGTTTGCCGACCGCGCCTTCTAAAAGCATCAGTCTTTGGACATCTATATAAAAAAAAAAGTATGGCTGTTATTATAATATGACGTTGTATAATATCGATTATATTATTGTCACTCTCTCTGTCTATCGTATAGAGTTTTACATTCGGACTGTGAGGTCGCGAAGACCAAATCAAAAATAAACGTTAAAATTATGAAGATTCGGCAATTCATCGAGTTGAAGAAAATAAAACTAGTAAAGTATGTCTTGTCTCGTTCTGTCATTGTAAAATATTGTGAAGAACGAAAGTGACAAAACATTATTTTTTTTTATGTATTAACAGTGTTAATTCATAATGCTTGTTTAGCCTCATTTTTGTGTGAAACAATCAGATTTAGATATTAAATATAGAAACAATAAGAATCAGCATTTGTAACCATTGATCACGATTTTATGCCGGCTCCACACTATCCGCGACCAGTTCGCAAAACTTTAGCGGATTCGGTATACATTGCTGGTTTTTCATTGCGGTACACAAAAGCACTCATACATAGTACGCAATGTTCATGCATTCGCGTTGACATCTGTCAGAGTTCGAGGATAGTGTGTACCATAATCAAAATCTTCATGAATTCACGTTTTCATGTAATAAATAACATGAAAACAAAACATTAAATGAACACAATGTAAATAAACATTAGACCGGCACACGTAAACTTTTGATTAAACTCAGTAACGACCAAAACATTGAATAATAAGTTACCGTGACTGCCTCGTATAAAAAGCCTTCATTTGGCTCGAATTAATTTTTTTTTTTGTATGAAAATCGTAGTACGGTCGACAGCACATTCAACCTGCCAAAAGTTATTGCAAACCAGTCTCTATTACCGCCGCATCGTAGGGTGACTTGACATGTGGGTGACTGTACACAATTAAACATTAAGCTTTTTAACAAATAAATTCGATTTTTCTAGGTCGATATTTAGTTACTAAAATTTCTTCAAACTGGACTACTCAAAAACTACTTAAATCTTAAAAATAAAAACACTAAAACTAGCTATTTCTGTTCTGTCTTGAATGGTTGACTGATAGAGAATGCCATATAGCGTAAAGTCCATATTTAGTAATTTTTTTTGTAATTTTGCAAGTTTTTAAATAAATATAAGCACATATGTTTCTTGTGAACCGGGGGAATAGCTGAGAAAAGGTTTTTTTGCAGATTCAGACCTGATTATAATCAGAAGTTGACATTCCAAAAATTTAAATTTAAAAATACATGTGGAATGTTCAAATTTAAGTCTTAATTAAAACAAGTCAACTTTTAAGCTAAACGGAGGCATCGAAATAAAGTAGGAACAACGGGCTCACTTTCGTAATTTTAAATCACGTACTTCGAGCGACCTCCGCAACTGAACCGAAACAACTTGTTTGTTTGTTTATTATGTGGACCCTTTCAAAAATTAAGCCGTAATAAAGAAAAATAAAATTAAATCAAGTGACCCGGTTACACTCCATTTAGCCGACATGGGTATAGACAGGATTGTTACGACTCACATCACAACAAAATAACGACAACACAGAAATAAGAACAATAGTATTATATTCTCACCAAAAGTGGAAATATTCGAAGGTGATTTAGGATTCTCTGTCTACGTTTAGTCATTTTGTTGTCGAATTTATTCAACAGCAGCGACGCCCTCATCGGGCTGTTTCCATTTCTGTAATTGTGTGCATGAAAAGCAAGCGAAAATTATCTTAAAGGTAATGCAAAATTTTGTTACGGTATTCTTACTTACGGAAATAGTTTAAAAAATTCAAAGTAATTAAATCTTAGAGGGTTAAACAATTGATGGCTCATAATCTCCTCGCCTGTCCCGAGTGTCCAAACACCTGTACTCGGGCTGACTTGATAGCAGCTTCCGATGAAGCCATCGAAGTGGCTCGGTTCTGGCAAAAATATATTTAGGTAGCACCCTATAGAGCGTTGATATGCCATCGACGCGCAAAGAAGAAGAGGGTTACTCTGCAAAGTCTCGTTAATTTGTACCTTTAAGTTCACGTACTCGTACGTGGGTTAAGAGGATGTTTGAAATTATCGTGTTTTGTGCGATCATTCTATTATTTGCTCTTGTTTTTAGAAGTTTGAATGTTCGACCCCGCTTCATTAGAGGTATGGAGTCGTTATTGTGAAATTTAAGCCAACTCTTATAGTCAAAATTGTATGTACCTTCTTCCATACTAACACTATAAATACGAAAGTTTGTCGCGCTTTCACGGCTAAATCGCTGGGTCGAATTTGAAGAAATTTTGAATAGATATAATAGGTTCAAAATCGAAATCAAAAGTTTTAATCAGATATTAGGCCTTCACAGGCACTTTTTCACGTAATATTCTAAATTAAATGATGTTTACCATACAAACTACTAGGTTAATGACTGGGCCAAACACAGACAACCGCCGGCGGAACTGATGGCAACAGCTAGTATTATTCAAATTCATTAAATAATACGCATTATATATCCGACACATGTTTTAAGTCTTATTGTTAGATCCAACGTCATTTATACATATGTCCCAAAGCACACAAAAAGCGGTATCAAAATAATTCAGCGTCAATCAACAACCACTCAACTCCAATTATAATAATATAATTCCGAAATGTGACTAAAACCATCCAGTAGGTAATTAAAATATGCAATCGAGACACGAGAGGTCACGACATCAACTCTAAAACTCCCAATTAAAATCTAAATAAGCCTACAAAATAGCGCTGCGTCGAAATTGCTCTCACAATTTACGAAATTCATCTACATTTAGATTAGCCGGGTAGCCGTAGTACGGGAGCCGAGATTAATTTTTTCTCTCGTCTTTACTGTATTATGTTTACGAGAGTTATGATGTTACGCGGGGATGGATCTGATAGGTTTATTTTTTTTTAAAGATAGAAAAAAGCAGTGGTTAAATTATGCTTTCTGACGCTTTAAGAAGAAATGGGTGGATTTGGTATCGGATAGAATGGCTAAAGTTGGGAGAGACACTTGCCCCGCAGTGGGACACAATATGTTAAAACAATTGAGAATACAAATTACAGTTTTTGACATATAAATAAAGTAGATTGAAGAATGCACAAAACGAACGAGTTTCTTGTGATTGCGTAAGTTTACAAAAAAAAATTGCAGTGATGGATAAACCAAACACACAAACATAAAAATATATTGGTAATGAACTCTTAATCAAAAAGAACTAACAAAGCTACTAATACAACTAAAGAACATTCAATTAATTCGAACGCAATTATGAAAAAAATCACAAACAATTCCACAAAGGTAACGTAACAGAATTGTAAAGAAAAGCATAAAAACGGTCTCATTTTAATAAGGCGTATATCGCGTGGTGTACTCACAAGCCGAAATATACAACTGCTTACCACGACAAGGCGATATTAAAATTCATATTGTTCATGGCACCAAAGTTTATTGAGTGTTACTATTCGTTACCTCATGGTTGGTTACCTCACGCATTTCCTTGGCGCAAGTTGTATAAAATCATAATTTTCGATGTAAATTTGATGTGACTTTTCATTATGAATAACATGATGTATGGTATTTAACTCTGTAAGGTAGCGGGAGAATAAGATTTTTAAAGAAAACAATAAGGTGTCGTACTTAGGGTGGGTCGCACCGTCAACTTTAACGTGCGCAGAAAAGCGCAAAGTACGTTAACGTAAAATTTGACAATGCAACTCACGCTTAAAAAGTGGTTGTCTATTTATGTCAAGTCAAAATTTACTTGACATAAATGAATAACGACTTTTTATTTTCCAAGGTGAACTGGATTAAAATTGTCTAAAAAGTGTTTAAAATCACGAATGAAAAGAGAAGCATTATGTGAAATGTGGTAGAAAAAACCACATAGGCGGCAACACACAGGGTATCTTGCTAGTTATGCAATAAAAATTCTTGCGCAAGAAATATGAAACCTATTAATTTGCGACCATAATTTATAAGATCTGTATTTCTTTTCACTATTTCATGGTTCTATTGTTCCGTGCTACCCGACTATTGCGACATGGCATAGTTATCGCAAAACATTCATATGGTTAAGTTGGCTTTTGTTAGTCTAAACTCTAAGACTTGGTTACACTAGTCAACTACACTAGTTAAACTGCACCGAAAAATGCAAAGTACGCCAATTTATCAAAACGTCAGCGGCGCGCGGGTTAAAGTTTACGTCAAGTAGACTGGTGCAACCCAGGGTGGGTTGCACCAGTCTGGGTGTCAACATGCAGTCAGTCAACATGGGTGACGATGAAGCTAAGTATAGATATCATTAAATAAATAAATATATGTGGGAAATGGAACGGAGTGAGTGAGAGAGTAGTGTTATAATTAAGCAATAACATATACATATATTAGGACAAATCACATAAGATTGAGCTAGCCCCAATGTACGTAAGTTTGAGACTTGTGTTATGGGATACTAACTCAACTATACTATATATTATAATAAATACATATATAGATAATAATCCAAGACCCGGGCCAACCAGAAAAATATCATTTTCCATCATGACCCGACCGGGGATCGAACCCGGGACCTCTCGGTTCAGAGGCAAGCACTTTACCACTGCGCCACCAAGGTCATCATCATTATCTCAAATAAATTACAGATATGTCTACACTAACCTTAAACATGCGAAAGTTTTTCCCCGTCTGTTTGAATTACAATTTTGAATTATACATCTTCAAAGAAATCAAGATAAAATATCCTAAAGCCTAACACCATCGCAACATATAGTCAGTATGTCTGTTTATTATAGATCGATTTACATGAGATATGTCACGACTCATACATAATTGTAAGACGTGCATTGCACGAACAAAAAGGAACGAAAGGCTGTGATTACATAAACACAAACCATATTTCATACCTACATATATACAATTATACATACGATAATATAGTATAGTTCGTTTTGAAATTACAATACGAATGATTCTATATATGTGATTTTGCATAAATTTTAATTTATCAATTGAAAAATATCAAATAAAATATTTCCGTTTCCATTGAAAGATCGCATCTGATAAATAAATGAAAAAAAAAACAATAGTTAATAAAAAATACCATAAAACTTAAACAATGTTTGGTTGTGGAACCGTTACGTTGCGCGCCATCTTAAGATTTTAAATTCCCGAAAGGACAGGTCGGGGCCCCCATGTTCTATTGTTCGAAATTCAAAATAGACGCACCTGATCGTGTGAACTTGGTCATAGACAAATAGGGGCTTAGACCCCTAACACAGACTTCTCACAGAATTCTTGGGGTAGAATAAAGGAATAGTTTAATGGTTTAACGGTCATGGATACCTGAATTAAACTTACACCATTTTTTCTTTACAACGGCAGAGTAAGTTCATTGTGAGAATAACTAATTTGTGTTATTTGCAACCAAGATTCAAGTCGTGAGAATCATTGTTACTTTTTTATTTATGATGACAGTGAATGGCTACCCGTCTTGGAAGACTGCCAAATGGAAGATTTTAAAACTTGGTGAGGCTAATTGTCAGGATTTTAAAATCTAGGATTGATTGGCTGTAAAAAACATAGAATATAAAACCCTTCGCACTCAGTATAATATACATGTTGTACAGAACCGTAACTTTACTAAACATTTAGTTTCCAACATCCATTTAGTGAAGCTAGGCCAGAAGCTAGATTATAAATTCCCTATCTGGACCATAATCCGTTTAGTTCTTTACATGGCTCCAACATCGGGATTTAACGAAGTTAATATAATTCGTTTAGGGACTGCAACGGACCGGAACGCAAATACTCTCGTGTGGAAACCATTTTATAGAAACTTGAGTGTTTTGAGTGCAGTCAAAGTCAATATGGCAAGACTTCACCGAACATTTTCCAAATTCATGTAATATAGTGAAACTATAGCTAGAAAAAATCATGAAAAATTTGTTATTAATAATGTTTTTGACGGATCAAATAAATATGAATATTAAGAAAAGAAGATAAATAAAGGAATACAAAGGAAACATACATTTGATAGATAAAACAATTCAAAGTTTGAAATTATAGGTTCGACAAGGATTATAACATTAATCGTTTCACACGCAAGCTCTTGAAATAAAACAATCAAAACTAGTAAACCAAACACCAAATTCATCCTTTTAGATGTCCCACTTAATATTTCGCGAGCAAATCCACAAGATAATAAATAAACGAGAACGGAAAAAAAAATGACAGCACATTTAGAGTGGCAAAATGATTCTGCAACCGACGTAGTACGGTCGGACAAAGTAACGTCATCAAAAATCCACACTTGTCAAAATTACATTTCCGCAACACTCACTTTATGGGCTTTTATTTCTAACGGTACAAGGTTAGAGCGTATGGCGATAAAACTATATGTTATTGAAGAACCAAAAGTCAATGATGATCATTGAAGTACAGACAGTAGCAGTATGTCTCAAAGAAGGAGATGTGGTAAAGAGACATTTTAAAATAACTACGACGCCGCGGACAGACCGACTGACAGATATAACGAAACTGTAAAGTAACTTGTAACTAATCCATTTTTACACGTTTCGAGGAATACCAAGTGTGTGATCATAACAATATACTACATACGCTAGATTATACCACTTGAGGCGATTCAAGAAACGTTTCTCGCTAGGAAATGAACGTAATTAATTTGATTAATTGGCGAGTGGCGTCTTCCAGGCAAGATGAGTAATTGAGGATTCGCTCCTTTTTCCCCCACTGCCTTACTGATGGCAACACAACAACGCAAGTAGTCACTCATATTTCAGTACATTGATAATTTTACTGTTGTTGTATCTCTTCTCCTGGTGTCTAAAGATTTAATGATGTATTGATTTAATCAGAAGAGCTCGATAGCCTAGTAATTAGTTGTGGGAGTTTACAAGTACATGCGTGACGTGTATTTTAATCTGCTGCTTGTAACTTGTTGTCGTGGGCACTTGTGCCTCCCGTACTTTGAAGGCTAATATCATTTGTTATATAATTCATTAGGCTAAGTCAATTTTACTTGTTAGTATAACCAAAATCTCATGACCCCTTTGTCAATTGATATAAATTTGGTACAGCTCGGGATCGTATTTTGAATTTCATAGAATTCGTAAGTTCCGATATTGAAATTTCAAGACACTGCTCGTGTAATGAAACGAAATCATTGGATATTAAAATTGATTCAGAGAATTTGATTATGAATATGAATTAATTATTCCCAAATGACTTTTAAGATTGAATTGATCTATTGAAATGGAGATACAATTTAGCGGATGTAAAAACGTCATCTAGAAATGTTTCCTTTAATGTAATCAGTATTTGGAAAAATTGTGAATAAACAAAATTCGTGGAAGTTCAATATTGTGCAAGTGTGAGCTCATCGCGATATAAAAAAACCTGGTGAATGACCAGAAAACTCGTCTACGTGAGAAATATCAGCCATATTTTTCTTAGAAATATACATATTTGTCTATCATATTTTATTCTGTATGTGCATAACGAAAGAAAATAGATTTAAACGCCTTAGTTTCACCATCTTACTCATTTTGCGTTGAGTAGTAGCATATCCAGAATCTAGTTCAATCATGTAATCAGGGGACTTACCATCATCTCTTAACGCGATCCACTTCGAGACCTAAACTGATCTGCATCACAAATTCGTACCATCGAGTTAATTTTTAGTATGAATGCGATTCATTTTAGGTTCCCAGATTGAACTGCGCTGCATTTGAATCGTTCCGTAAAAGTTGATGGTAGGCCTGCTGTTGTTCGATCATGATCCAAGACAAGATGGATAAGGAAGATTGGCCATGTAGCTAAGTAGTAAGCACTCTGATTATGAGTGATATGTTTAGTATCATATACCATCCAATGTCATTTGAAGATCGTTATAAAATAAAATAGATTCAAATGACTTATATGAATGTAAATGAGACAACTTCAATGCAGCAGAACACATATTACATGCAAAGTCACAGGTTAATAATACAATGCAAACTGTGAGACATAACATCTTCACCAACTCATTAATCGACAGGCTTTGCCCCCGAAATCTGTTAAATAGCTCCGTTTACACGGTCGATAGCCCCGATAGCAATTCAATATATTCAAAACATCGATTACGAGGCAACTGTTCGTTGGAATATAACCGGTATTCCCAATGTGTGAATTGCGATTATCGGATGATATCGAAACTGATTAATGGTCTGTTTTAAATCGATTTCTTCATTACGATGTTGTTTGTTACAAGTCCGTTCAAGTAATACAGATCTTCATCTATCATCTAAATCATCATTAAATATTTAAGCTATTTCCAATTTTTATTAATTAATTTGACGACCTCGGTGGCGCAGTGGTAAAGTTCTTGCCACTGAACGAACCGAGAGGTCCCGGGTTCGATCCCCGGTCGGGTCATGATGGAAAATGATCTTTTTCTGATTGTCCCGGGTCTTGGATGTTTATCTATACATGTATTTCTTATAAAATATAGTATCGTTGAGTTAGTATCCCATAACACAAGTCTCGAACTTAATTTGGGGCTAGCTCAATCTGTGTGATTTGTCCTAATATATTAAGACTTTATGTTGTAATGACCTGAGTAGAATCTAAATTTAGCTATTATTAATTACCTAGAGAATCTAAGTTGAAGATGTTTTTATCTACTCGTGCATGAGCGTCAGTTATGAGCCACTACACCTTTGGAAGAACCATATTTTTTGTGTCCATTTAACGACAGTCCTACCTGAACGTCTCGAAGACAAAGGAGTGAACCCTCAAGCTAAAACAGGTAAGAATACCCTGGGACTCGACAAACCTGTTTTTGCTGTCAATAATCTTAAAAGCGAAAGGGTAGATGAGGCCAGTCAAGTTTTTGAGAAGATAAATTCCTTAAGTCCGTATTTATTTATTTATTTATATATTTACTAGTACTTGCTCTTCAATTTATATCTTATAAACAGTATTTCTCAGTTTTCATTTAACGAAACTATCTTGTACTGTATAGACCCACAGATAAAATTGTAAGGAGCATTTCAACACAATTGAATATAAAAGAATAATGAACACGGCGATAAGGATTAAGTTAAGCAGGGTAATAAAACAGAATATACCACGTGGCCCAGTTTATAAATCAGAACAAAGGCAGTGAGAAACAACGGCTAGGCAGTCATTAATCAAATCAAGTCGAATGGTTAGTTGAAATCTGAATAGCAAATCCGCAGCGCGGGTGTTGTGGCGTCCGTGGACATATTGATGAGAGTCGCGTGGTATTGTATGGAATAGTCTAGAACTATTTCACATGAAGCATGTGTTACTATTTATAAGTATACGTACGAACGTATTAAAATAAAACCGACCGCCTTCGCCTAATAGACTTTGCGTGAAAGAATAACAAACATACACACATAAATCCTCACCATTTATATAAGATCCACATTTGTTAATTAACATCTTTGAAGAAAACGCTGCGATGAAGTGTGTTGTGTCGCTTCTTCATCTGCGCTTTAAAATCGGCAGTAGACTTAGTTTCAAGTAATTTTTTGACGCCAATAAGTGATGTATATCATCCTAAGTTAATGAATTTTGAATTTCAAAGATCGGGTACCACAATAAAAACTTCTATTAGAGTGACCTGAGAACTCAAAAGAAGAAACCGAATTCGATTAACTTCGTGGAAATCTGTTTCAGTAATGTCCGCTCCTCGCTTTTCTCACGTCCATACTCCAGGAACTGGGACTAATAACTATTTGAACAATCGTGTGATGGAGCACTACTACGAAATTCGGAATTCGCCTCTGAATCGTTAAGGGCCGTTTGTTTTCTGATGCTGAAGCTTATTGGAGGAATTCACACGATTATACTGACTCGACTGTGGATGCGTCCGTAAAAATTACAGGATATGTATTTTTTTTTCAATCAGTTCTACTTAAAAAGGGTTCGCTAACTCTGCTTGTGTAGAATTTCATCGAAACGCTTATATGAAATTATTACTGTTTTATATTACTGGTGAAAAGCAATAAACATCATGCATGACTTACTACTTTACTAATATCTATAATTTTGTAGGGTTTTTAACACAGATAAAAGAAAAACACCCTTATTTTATCTATGGTTTTTAAGATCAAGATCCTCAACTTCGTTGTTCTCATTGAAATTAAGCAGCACGATGCGAAGGGACGAGAAAAATGTATGGGACTAAAGGTTAGGAAGAGCTGAGGGGTGAAAAAATGTTTGGCCACGTTGTGCGACATGATAACATATTAAAAACCCAATAGAAGGCAAAACAGAAGCGAAAATAGGAAACAGAAAGCCAAGAAGGGCTTCTATGGAACAAATAAAGAAGGGAGCCAAGATTGAGGTCGTACAGGGAGGTCAAAACGATGGATGAGGATAGAAAGAGATGAAAAGAACCAACAGGAAAGATGTTCGTAAATGTTGAATGAATGAATACAGCACTCGGACATATTCATCCATACATTTAAAAAAAAATATCGCGGCGCGTCGCCTCGCTCCGGTTTGTCTTAATCGGGACAACTACGTGACTGATTCATCGATATGATTTAACAAGAAAATTTAAGTGGGGAAAATGAAGCAGTATTAAATTTTATTCCCACAGACATAAGATTATAAAAGTGGATGTTCTAAAAAGTATTTGAATTTTTCTTAAAAATATGTCTCAAATTGTTGCCCCGAGCTTCAAGGGACTGCGGCTTGGTCAAATTTAATTGCATTCGATTGTACGTGACTATTCCTTTACCTTGTTCGCTAAAGCACATTTAGGGTTACCACCCACCTAAAAATTTACGAAAGATTGCACGTATTGGGGTCATAATTTGTCGTAAAACTATAAAGAAGAAAAAATTGCTATGTTAAAGCGTATACGAATAATTTGAATTGAAACCGTGTTTTGATTGATACATTAGATTTGTTTTATTCCGTTATTAATTCTTTTTTTGTAAGTAAAATTACAGATGTAAAATAGATACTATCACTCATTTACCATTTTAGTGTCAATTTTTTATTTAAATTAATTTATTATTCTAGTTTTAATTTTTAATTTTAACAAATAGCTTAAGTGTGTATGTGTAGTTAATTTTATAAAAATAAATAATATAAAGCTCATTGAAAGACCTAAAAAAATTTAAATATGACTGATGCTAATGTCACAGATTAATACTAACGTAATTCATAAATCTGGAAAAGCTTTGCTATGTTGACAACCCTAGCTTCAGAGCTGAAAGACAATTTCTGTGAAAGGTAGCGGAGTGGCATATTGTTAGGGGCTTCCTCGGGCAGTCTCCGAGATCCCGGCATGCAAACAAACACACAATGTTGCGATTGAATTAAGCTTGTGTACAGAAATCTCCACTACCGTTTTGTTGGATTACCTGTGTTTTAGCAAAGATTTACTTAGAATTGGGAAAACAAACATTTACAAATTTTGAAGCGTGTTCATGTCGATTTGTCACAGTCAATTTACCGCACATTTGTAATTTCCAATCGTCGATAGTTAACTCGCCATACTTAAGAAGGTTTTTGTGACGAATTGACGGTTATGCCAAAGCGACTACAACGCTTTTGATGGCTTCTGCTATATATTCTATCCACGATTTATTGGTAGAAATGATGACAAAACAGAATCGTGAAGCGATCGGATTTTAAACTGATGAAAATAATAATACGAAAAGATTTTATTTTATCTGCGCCTTGATATAAATAAATTTTACTAAAGTTTAAAATATTATTCTCAATATAAACGTGTGTTGTATTTAAGTAAGGGCAAATAACATACTTTTAATTATTATGGCTCATGACCTATTAATATTATAAATGCGAAAGTTTGTGTGTATGTATGTTTATTTGTTACTTTCTCGCGCAAAATCTACTGGACAATTGTTATAAAACTTAGGACACGGGTAGAATATAACCTGGAATAAGACATAGAATACTTTTTATCCCGAAATTACCACGGGTGCGAAGCCCCGTGGCGCACCTAGTTAAATATAAACCTACCTATATATATATTGAATAATTCTTTAATGCAAAAGATTTTATAAATAATGCCTTCCAAGAAATGAATGAATTACAAAAGCTCCATTGTACCGAACGCAACGAAGACCTGTAGCTCCAAAAGCACTAAAAAACAACCGCTTTAAAATAGGAATTACATAACAACAGGTCTCGATATTCGTAAACTAAAAAAAAAACATATAAATATCACGTCAATAAAAAAAAATAACCAACCGGCATTTCGGAAGCAGCAACAACTTACCAAAGCAAGCCAAATCCGTTCATTAAAAAAAAAAAAACAAATCTTCTTTATAGCTAGCTACAAGTAAACACTAAAAGTGGCACAGATTAAACACTAGTCCGTAATACTAGAATTTTGGACACAATGACTAGAACTTTGAGGGCGGGAAAACACGTCCGTCCGTCGGAACGGCATGAACACAACTGAGGGTCACAAGTTTGGAAAAATGTCTAAGTGGCAGCGCCCTACCACGCGTACGTTGCGAGATGAGTAACAAAAAAAGACCCCTTCAAATAATATCGACCAAATGGTTCCCAAACTGAAAAGTGCATCGCTTTTTTTTTCGACGAAGTTAAATAAATAATATAATTATTATTTTTGTAATTTGGTTACACAAAAAATAATGAACATCATTTAATAACCATTATCTTGTAAAATTCAATTTATTTTTTGTTTTAACTAGGAAATAAATTCGTTTAAAACTAAATAACACTGTCATTCGTATGAAAATTTCGGTTAAACAAAAACAAAAACTTTTTCTTAAACATGGCTACAAATAAAAAAAAATCTAGCTAGACTGAATAAAAAATAAACGCTTGTAAAAAGAGTGGGTAATATTTAAAAATATGATCTCATTTTAGCTTATCAAATCACTTCGGGTTTTAGTCGTTTTTTTTTTCAATTAGTATCATGTTTCCAAGGTTATCAAGTTCCGTTCATTGTCCTTAGTTTTATAATGCTTGTTAGAAAATTATACCAACGAGTTTCTGTGGAAACTTATTTTGTTCGCCAGATTTATCATTGGCTGGCTCAGTTCTGATTCACACTTTTAATTATTCTATTGCCATATTTGTGAACATCCATCAACATCAAAAGTTTTTATAGGTTCAATGACATTTTAGAAGACATTAATTTTAATCTATTTAATATCCAATAAATTTTATTCTCGTTAATGATTATTTAAATAAATTGAGAAAATTAAATTGGATAACCATTAACTATATAATCTGTTGAAAACAGATAATTGACGAAATAAATTGCTTTTGTCTAGACTTTTGAAGAACAATTTCCACATCAATATTATTAACAATTTGGCAAATTTCAAAGCGAAGTTTATTAATTAGCGAACAATTACATTAGAGAAGAAAAATAAAAGTACATTTAAGTTGAACAAATGCCTAACTAAAGCGGCTAGACTCGATTTGATTTAATTTGGCGAGCGCCGTCGGGGTCCTAGACAGTTAATAATAAAAGTTTGGAAACCACTTGCCCCAAGTTCTGCAGCTGCCGTCCCTACGCATACATACAAACGATTCCGTTGCATGTGTGTGCGTCAGTACAAATCGTGGACGTGGGTGTGTGCGTTAGGGGTGTACGTTAAATAATGATCGTTTTTGTCATGATCAATCGATTTTTTCAACGGTTAATTCTGTATTGTTACAAGAGAAAGTAATTAATATTAATTAGTGAGGAACAAATTGGAATGAAGTTTTTTCCATGGAATTTACGAGTGACAAAAAGTTGAACTGCGTTTTTATTTTCATCGGTTTGTGTAAATATTTAATTGAAGTTTCACAGTTATTCATGGGTAATTCGTAATTTGATATCATAAAAATAATTTCAAGCCGGGTTTTTCTAGTTTTCATTGGAGTTTTAATACATTATATACTGTTACTAAGCAAAGGAATCGTGAAACAACTCAAAGAAATCTTAAGATGCAAATTAATTTAATAAAAAACAAACGACTGCAGATTTTTGCAGATGTCCGAGGATTTTTTACACTAATTATTCTGATTAAGTCTACATCTGGTGCTAAAAGAAAAAATGTATTTTCAAGCAGAAAATGTTAATATTTCCCAGGAATTGCAATTGTATTACGTAGGAAATAGAGTTTAAAATTGCTCAGTTTGTGATCGTAAAACAATGTAAGTATATGATACGCGGGTTGCATACGAACCACCTGTCATATGTGGCGACATGTTGAGGTAGGCAGGATATGCAATTACCTATAAATACCTAAACCGACCATACAGCACGGGGTCAATGACAGGTCGGTGACCTTTGTGTGTCAGGTGATTGTATCATTCAGAACTGAGCTTCTCAATCTTTCAGTACCTATACGGAGACCAAAAAATGACGCTCAATTAAAAAAAATAAAACACAAGTAAATTTCAAAGGAATTCAGTTCTGTAAAAAACATAACTTGGTGTTTCATAAAAAAATGTTCCTTATTGAAGCTCGGTCTATGGACTTATTTGGACATATGCTAGTGCCAAATTGGTCAGATTTTTCCTTCACAGTCATACTATGTGACACAAAATAATATTTTTATTTATTCCAAAGTAAAATATAATATTTGAACACATTTCACAGAGTGAACGATACATTCTAGGAAGGAATCATTCAGTAAACTGGATAAAATGCATACGCTTCTGCACTCCGTCTCCCGAGTTATTTCCGGCTGAGGTACGTATGAGAACTTGCGAATTTCCTCGAGTTTTCTAATACTCGTGTAAATCGAGTCTCGAAACCGAATAAATATTTCTCACAAAAAGTTTTAATGTTGTCATGGATAATATGTGTAGTGCCAATGGTCTAGCAAATAAGAATGTCGGAGACCATGAGAAAAAGTTGGAAAACGGACCTTGACATCTACTCTCTGCGGCTGAGGAAGGAACCGGGAAAACGCTCAGACTTATCACTTAATCTTACGCCGTATTGATGAATTAATAAAAACGTGTTCTATCCTATTATTTCCGCTCAAGTTTTTTACTTTGGTTTAGTTAAAAACAAACACTTGAGTGTGTTTATTTCTACATTTTTAACATGAATAATAAAATTATGAAAATGAGTCTTCAAGTTTCAAGTAATCAAGTGAAAAAAATTATTATCTATTGTCGTAATTTCCAAATTTTGTTGTCAAATCAATGGCGGAACTGACGCGGGAAACTATACAAATGAAGTTTGATCAAGAGCCAACAGATGGTGTAACTACTACACAACACGTACTCAAAGTTGAAACCGATGAGTAACCGCGTCCTAGGTGAGCGACATAAGCGGTACAACGCGATATTCCCATAACATAAATGTTAAGTGATATATGGATGATACTTATATATGGTAGGTGATGATATTTTTTATGAAAAGTTAATATTTAGGTACATTTGTTAGGTTGAGATAAATAATTGTTATTATATATTGGTTTAGTGATTGTATTTGATTTTGTATTTTGCATGCCTGATGTAAGTTAAAGTGTACCTACATAATGAAAACTGTCGATTTCCTAAATAGGCGTTTTGTTTTACAGACTTCTTGATAGTTAGAAGTTTTGCTACACAGGCGATTAGCTAGCTAGGCAGATTGCTCATTAGACGTTTCGCTTTGTTGGACGTTTTACTACTTAGACTTTCTGATCGGGAGGGAAAGTGAGATACGTATTATTTTTATACTGAACAACTGCTTTAGTAAGTACCGATTTTAATTTAAATATATTATCATTAATTCATATGATTTCATATGATTCATATAATTTGCTATTAGCCTGTGTTGTTGGTTGTCGCTGTAATCACTAACATGTGCGTAGCGTCGCACTGCGTCGTGCAGCGTCCGCCGCTCACCTAGGACAAGGTAACAAGTCAACGCACTACTTTTAAACAGTAATGGTCGGTTCAACGGACATAATGGAGGTTTTGTTGTTTGCTTGACCACACACGCTGCAATCTAAGTACTAAAGTCAACAATAAGATAAGCGGGCGGTGGACTAGTAACGTCACTCGGGTTCTTTCGTCGTCCTTCGTTTCGCTTCAGATCTTTTAGTTGCTCTTTTCATTGAAATAGTGACATATAACGTACTAGCTTTTACCCACAACTTCGTATGTGAATAAAAATCCGTTTCCCGTGGGAATTTCAGAAAATCCCTTGTTAGTGCTCCCCTGCACTGTCCTAGGAACCTACACACCAAATTTCAGCTTTCTTTTGCTGTACGTTGTCTGTCAGTCAGTCACTTAGTAACGCAAGAGATTTATACGTATAGATCGATAAAATGTAGATTAAAGAACCGGCAATCCGCAATGGGCCCGCGTGGTGGGTCATGACTCCTTATTCATCCGCATGGAAGACCTGTGCCCTAGCTGTGGGGACGTTTAAATGGCTGTTGATGAGAAAACTAAATGTGTGACATTCGTCAGTTCGTTACTTAATCACGATTAAATATTATTGCGTTTTGACCACCGACGGCCAATAAATTACGTACTTTATTATCGTTTAAGAGTTTGAGAAAACTGATACAAAAGTATTATTTGAAAGCATGTACTATTTTTTTCACCATCTTACAAATAAAAGTGATCTAGTTCCTTTGTTTAGTCAAGAGTTAGCTTTGAGTTAGTAATTAGTTACATTAAATATTTTATCAGGATTGTCCACAAGACGAAAATATAAGGCGATTACATTCGCAAGTCCTTCCGTTAAGTGTTGGGTTACCCGCATCGATATCGATGACTGTAACTCGATTCTTTGCATCGTTATCGATTGCCAGCAAAGGATGTCGAGGTTACGACAACTCTGAGGTGGAAAACGTTGTGGGTTACACATGATTGTGAATATTTAATTCACTCGACTTTGATATTACACGTACAATGTCATAAAATAATAATTCATTTTCAACGTAATTTTTTTTTTCAAGATCGAAAATCGAAAGCATGTAGCGTGACGAATTTAATTTCGTCCTCGCTCGATATATCAATAAAATATTGAGCTTCGTTCAAAATTCGAACGCAATTGAATGAGTAAATACGTAAAATACAAAAATCGGTTTATTTTCGTGTCAAAATGCAATTTGTTCCCTCACAATGAACGGAATGTTCGAATTCGAAATTTGAATACGAGTATCGCGTTGGTGAACCAATGGCATGAAAGAATTGCTTTGTAAATATTGATTGTCTTTTATTTTTTGTGTTAAATAGAATTTCCTGCGGGTATTTTTCTCTCAGAAGAATGGTTTATAAAATTGCGGACACTTTTATATCCTGTTCAGTTAAAGCATAAATTTAGAAGTAAAAGTGTCACAGGCTTTTTTGAGGGCATTTTTTTATTATTTAATCTAATACTAGATGTTGCCCGGGGCTTCGATCCCGTGGGAATTTTGAGATAAAATATAGCAATCTTGGATAATGTACCATTCTAATGATAAAGAATTTTTGAAGTCGGTTCAGTATTTACGGCGATTACCCGCCTTAAACACACAAACTCCTCTTTATATTAATAGTATAGTATAGATTTCTCAATGGTGGATGTGCTAAGTGCCACCACATAATAATAATTATTATGTGGTTAAAATGGTAAGTGAATTTTTATTAAGTCATTCATGTACTAAAAGCTCAATCAAATATGTAATCAGTTCTTCAAATTTCATAACTCTCATATAATTACACGACATCGTAACAGCGCTAACTACCACGGCACGCGATATCAAAATACGTTAAAAGTTACAGCTCAGTTCGTACAAATTGTAATATTAATCGAATAATTAAAACGATTACTCGATATTTCGCGTGTTGTACGAAATACAAAGAGAGAAAATAAATCTTTTCTGATTGACAAAACAATTATTTAAATTAAAAAAGATGGACGACACGCGATCTTCAACTAACGGGGTACAGTCCGCATAAAAAGCTTAATATTGAAATTTAAATCGATTAATATATTACATACACGAACATGTATCGTGGATTCTAAATAGCCCTACCATAAGTACACAATACATATATCATTTAATACATTGAAATCAACTGAACAAATGTTGTACAGATTGATTCAGGTTTTTAAAAGTTTGTAAGTCAGTAAGTAGAACATAGTAAAACAACTAAACTAGTGGACGGTATAAATCAAATAATATGTACAAATTAATTCATGTTTTTTTTATTTCATTCATTCATTCATTCATTCTCTATATAAAATATCTGTCGTTGTAGACTGTACGGGAATTATTGTGTCGTCAATTTGATTAAAGGGCATTATGTATAATTTATTCAAATTTAATATAAGGTCCCTCTCTCTTCACTTATTGTTTTTCCGGTTGCTTCCAAACGACATAAGAGGTTGGAATCAAATACTAGCTTTTAAAATTTTTCTCCCGTACTTCGTTCGGTCTTGAGCATCGTTTGTCTGTCTGTCAGACCATTGGCATGCATAATATCATACTTGACGACATCAAGCTAGCATTTCTTAAATCGGTAGAAAGACCTTTGTACATCGTAGCATAGATTATATAATAATTCCAGAATCGGAGGTAAAAGCAACAAAAAAATAAAAACCTTTGCTTTTTTTACATTTCGAATTTCGAAAAATAAGAACTATTGTTCAATTTGAATGTTTCGAGTTGATAAGTTTGATTATGGAACTTCGTTAGATTGTCACTGTCAATTTGCCGCATACACGCCAGTACATGCATTAATTAGACATAATGTTACTTCGTCACACCTACACCCATATATTTCGGCAATGACGAAATTATGTGATGGAAATCAAATCGACAATACCAATTTTTGAGCTTTAACTTTTATTTTTTTAAGGGTAAACGATATTGTATTGTTGAAAGGACTCTTTTGTAACAACAAAACAATAGGCGTTAGGAAAAGGGCGGGAATTCAGTTTATCACGACATTTCTGACATAGCGTGCCGGAAATTCACACAGTCGCAAATTATAAATGCTACAGAATTGAAGAACTATAAAAAAGAAGTCCTTCACAACTGCAACAAGCAGCATTTTTATAATGATGTTAAGTTTAAATTCTTACAATATTATAAAAAGAAGTCGCGTCTGACTGTATGTATGAACGCAATAAGCTCAAAAATTACTAGGCTGATTTTTGTACGGTTTCCACCACAGTGTGATTCCGGAATAAGATTTAAGTTTATAATTTAATATGGTTTTATCCAAGCGAAGCCGGGACGAGCCGCTAGTAAGAAATGAATTGCTATGCTATGTAATAGTGGGATCTCCTGTACGCGAATACTCCATCGACAAGACTCTTAAATGAGAAGAATAAAATCATACAGTTTTTCAACAAGTATAGGCTAGTCACCAATTTTTTTTATGACTATTCGAAGGCTCTTATATCATTAGAAACACCAGTGAAAAAATACTGTGATAATGACAATACTTTCAAAGATATGACAAAAATAAAATCACATATTTTAGTCTCTCTCACTCGTCCAAACGCTCCATACTAAATAACACGAACAAGTGACGTCACAACGTGCGAAAATGTTCGCGAAGAAAGATATGTTCGTTCGACAGCTACATTAAATATTACGTTTATGGTGATGATTTCTTAATAAAAGTTGTTACAATTTTTTTGTTATTTATGATGGTTAAATTTATTTTTATAATTTCATACTTTTTGAAAAAGGACTTTCCAACCAACTTTAAATCTTCGTATTTAAATCCAGCTGCATTGTTACAGTCTATGAATTATCATAATGATCCTAAATACATCAATTTCATCTAGATTATACATATTTTTTACAATTATCTGACCTTGGCAACTACCTTATTGTAAACGTGATTCTTCTGCTATGTCCAAATTTGAGACAGTGATTGCAAATTTTCGGTTACAATCTAATAAAAAGAACAATACGGAACATAAACTTTGTGATCAAATTATTCGTGGAAATATATGGAAAGAAGTTTTATTGCGTAAACATGAGTTTTCATAAATTGTTTCTTTGTTTAGTCATATAAGTGGGTGAAAGTTATGTAAGCCTGTTTATATCAATTCTCAATTAATTTAATTGGAAATATTTAGCTTGCATATGTTATGACTGTAAGAGATCCCTACATGGGATAAGTCCGCCGTTGTACAATGTATCTATCTTGTATTAAAGTTATTACAAATTATTACAAACAAACATTTTTGTAGAAAAAAAATCTTGTTTTCTTCTACTTCAGTACAGTTAACGGCACATCAAACTATCCAAATTCATTGCAAACTCGCCGCTATTATCGCGCCATAGAGCTTCATGGAGGGTAACTTGACGTGCTGTTGACTGTACTTGTTTAAAATGTTTACCTACTTTCCCGGTCGGTCTACTTTTCCAACGGTCTTTCCCGAAAAGTTTTTGGGTTTTGTTACGTTATCGCAAAACTCGGTGATTTAGTTCGTAGTAGAGGAAAATGTGCTGGTGCAGCAGTGCATCCTGTCGATAAGAAAATGGGGTTGCAACAAGCGCATATTGCGCTATGGTACAATTTTCTAACAAAAAAATATGCTTCCTTTACATATATTATAAAACATACTCTACTAACTACTAGCCCAAATTATATTAACTACAGGTTTTCACGCCATATAATTAAAAATATATAATAATATTAAAATAATAAAACCACTTAATTCATAGATGTTGCCCGGGGCTTCGCTCCCGTGGGAATTTTGAGATAAAATATAGCCAATAGCAATCTTGGATAATGTACCTTTCTAATAGTGAAAGAATTTTTGAAATCGGTTCGTTAGTTTCGTAGATTACCGGGCTCAAACATACAAACTCACAAACGCTTACCTCTTTATAATAGTAGTAAATATTACAGTAAGAGTACATTTTGACTGTTAAATAGTGAAGTTGCTCCGACACCACTGACACATAACTGCCACAGATTAGACATGCAGAGGATTATTCATAAATTGATTTCTAAACAAGCTGATTCTGTAACCTTTATTAATTATTTTCCCGATGTCTCTCCAGCCCAAACTACTGTCAACCCTACTCAAGGTCAATATACATATACATAGTATGGTCAGGCATACAAAAACGTTAAAACAGGTAAAACAAACTTTGAGCTATCATCAACAAGTTGCTTTTTCTAGTTTGTCTGCGACATTAAACATGACTATAATATTGTCCATTTATCGTAGATTTGTCCCATTGTCCAACTTCCTATGGTCCAAGAGTCAGTGAACTCCAAAACCTATACCAATGTTGGTGTAAACAGCAACGCAGCCGGCGATCGATATGTCGTGGTAAACACGGCGGTTGCCATGGCGACGCGGCGGGAGATCTCGTCACTTCCTACCCCCTCGGCTGCTCTGCGTCCCTGGTAGGGCTGTCACTAAACGAGATTACTCACAAATTTGATTCGAACTATAAGTCAGCGAAGGATGGCGTTCATTAAGAGTAGCCTATTCCCAGTTGTAAGAAAAAGAAGGATGTTAATGTTGATGTTGTAAGTTGGTCAACAAAAAGCAATCGCTTTTAATGTGGTTAAGATTGAAATTTGTATCGTAATTTAAAGCCTTTAACTAGACACACTAGCGTCACTATCGCCTTTTTATAAATCTTTTTTATTTCATAGCAAAAGTACAAAATGATCTTGACGAATAATTATGCCAAAGGAATAAGAGAAATTAGTAAAAATGTGCGGCTAGACGCAGCTATAAATCAAAACCTGGGATTTTGTCAGCAATTTTTAAATAAGTATCGTTTAGTCCTAACACAACAGAAGGCGCTAGTAAACATAGACATCACAGTTATTATATTAATCAGCAATTGTTGATCATAGAAATACTCATCAGCAAAAAAAAAATTACTCATTGCCAACCCTATGACGAGTTCGCCCCTTCGACGCCGGAGGTCGCCGGTATCCATCATCATCGTCATTAAAAAAATAATTATTGATTGATCAAAAACTACCCTAGTGGCAACCCTACGGCGAGTGCGCCCCTCGCTAGAGGGCGCTGTCCGCGGCATCCTATGCGTACACTGATGCGGCTTATGCATTCCCAATGTTCAATTGTTCAACATCCAATCGAAATATTAATTAGAACGCTCCCATTAATCCGTAATAATTTGATTGCACTGAGATCTGTTTGGTATTGCATTGCATTAACCTGAGGCCCGATTCTGATGCAATCAACTTATCGTATCGTAGGTTCCTTGGATACTTGGAATATTGTAGCTTCTATTCCCTAATTTTTAAATTGATGAATTTTTGCATTATTATTGTCAAACTGGGAATATTTAGTGCAGTAGCGCGGCCACTGTGTATTTTTTATTTTATTATTATTGTATTTATTTTATTTCCTTATCATGGTGCACACGGAAGACCAGCGTTGTGGACCACGACAAATGCTGAGGGGGGACCATTTTGGTGCACAAAATTGTTATAGGATTTACCTAATGTTTCTGTTTTTGTAATGTTATTTTGTACCAAATATTATTTCTTTATTTCTATTGAAAGTCGGGGTTTTTTTTTATTTGTCTAATAAATAAACTAGTTTTGTATATAGCGTGGTTCTTGGGGAAGGTTTTGATGTATAATTTATTATGATTTTACTCGAGCGAAGACGGAAACCGCCAGTTGGCTGAATTTTCGAGCGTTTTGGCCGCCGTCATTACGTTCCTTCAAAATAGACCCATTCTAAAATCTTAACAATCAAATGTTATTTAAATTTACAAACTACCCTCAACACAGGTTATTATTTATAAATTATGATACTAAAAAGTTTCTTGTCTTTGTTGAAATTTGAAGAAGGGTAATGAAGCTGTGATGGTGTAATGGTTAAGACGCCCGGCTGTGGATCGAAGGGTCCCAGGTTCGAATCCTATTCGTGCCACATGAGTTTGTAAACCAATCTGACTCATGTATAGTAGTTTTCATAGACCACTTGCTTCCGGTGAAGGAAAACATCGTGAGGAAACCTACACACTGGTATTATCAACTTGTGTGTGAAATGGAGAAGGCAATGGCAAACCACTGCATTAATAATGCCAAGAAAGTTGTTGTGTGTGTTTTATTCCAGATAATGACCACGACCCCCAGCCATGAGGAATACGACTATGAAGAGAATGACGGCGGTCGAAACGCTCGAAAATTCGCCCATTTATTGGGTTCGTTGTAAATGAAGTAGTTCATTAAGTTTTTAGCTTACAATCATGCTACATTGTGATTGGTTGTCAGCGTCTGTCACTGCGAAAAGTGTATCCTGATAATCCCAATCACGATTTCAGAAATTAGACCTTCACAGACCAACTTTTTCACGTCATATTCTAAATTAAATAATATTTACCAAAGCTACAAACTACTAGCACAATTTTTTACCTTGGGAAATTATCATCTGATTATGCAGTAAGGGATGCCGCGCGTCGTCCGTCCACTGGTAAAACTTCGGTCATGTTCCAATTTGAGCACCGATTTCAATGGCACCCGAGACCCCGTCTGTCGTAATCTTACTTTTATACTTACAAAATTGAATCATTCCTACCTGAACCCAATTCTTGTATGCGAAAATGTCGATACTAACAGCTCCTCAGAAATCAGAATTTTCAATGGTACTTACCTGAAAAAAAAAACAATGAATTAATTGCGTATTAAAATAACAATGACACAAAACGGTCGACGGTTATACAATGGACCCTTTTAGCATTCAGAAGGGCCTTATTCAATACTAGCGGCCCGTCCCGGCTTCGCTCGCGTAAAATCATAATTAATTGAAAGAAGAAAAAAAAAAGAAAAGAAAAGAAAGAAGGTTTAGGTGTACAATCCTGAGGAATCAGGAACCACACATCAAAAACGACTTAACCGATTTTGAGCGAACACAATAAATTTTTGATTAGTTTTTTTTTGTAAATTGTGAACATTTCAAAAACTACTCAACCGATTTTGATGCCCCACGAACTTAAAAATTCTATTGACAGATCTAACATACCTTTTAAATTTCATCAAAATCAGACCAACGGTTCGAAAGTCATCGCATTACAAACATACATACAATGTAATTTTGCTCCAAGTTGAATTGTAAACCTCGCTCGCTAGGTCAAAAACAATTTTCTTGAAACTCAGCTCCGCACAGCACAGCTTCGGTCGAGTCAGGCTCTAAGACATTTACCGCTCTATCAATAAAAATTTTGTTCTCTGATTGGGCTTAGAGTAGTTTTTCTTTGTGTTGTCCCTCTCTCTCTTGTCAGTATTTGACATTGAAAGAACGAGACAATACAAGGAATAACTATTCCGAGGCTAATCAGAAGATAACGTTTTTACTTATAAGGGGGTATGGTATGGCTGTCGCAATAGCGGCGATTTTTCAATGTATTTAGGTAGATTGATGTGCTGGTGACTGTACATGAAGTTCATAATACATATAGTTCCTTCAATATTGTCTCATAACCTCAAAGTTTGGTCTGAGGACCTTATGCTAATGAGTCTCGACTATGGATATTAATTAAACCATATTTGCACTTTATACGTTAATTTGCATTGTGTTAACAGAATTTATGAAAATGAATAATGTATTCGGATAATTAAATGCAAGATTAAACCGATTTTATGAGAAATAAAAACAATTTGGAATTTATCAAAAGCTTGTGTTGGTTCTATCGACAGGTGATATCTCGTGTGAAAATTGAAAAGGAAAATAAGAACTACTTATGGATAACTATGGAAGCTAAATGTGTTTGCCCAACAGTGGGATAGGGAAGAAATTTATGTATGAAACTTTAAATGTTGCAAACCCATACAAATAAATTCTTTCGATTTTCGGAATATTTGCCGCTAATACGCAATATTATATATGCGAAAAAGTCTAATTTTTGTCTGTCTATGGCGCTTTCAAGGCCCGATTTTGATGAAACTAGGAATAGATGTAGTTGACCGTAAATATAACAGTCTGCGGCGGGTAAAACACCCGGCAAAAGCTAGTAAAAATAATACTAAAATCATGACTATATGAAAACCGAATCAAAATCAGCACATTTTGTGGAAACAGTCAATTATACAAATGCACAGTAATAATTTTGTTGGCATTTAAATAATTATTTTATTGACATTTAAATCGGAACCGTTCAAAATTAAATTCGGTATTAATAAACGAAATTCAGTATCGAGTCGCGGTTGAAAAGCCGCAAATTATTTGTTCTAGAATCCATTTGAGAACCGTCAATGGTCGGTTTCGGGCGTAACCGCAAACACAGTCGAAAATGTAGGAAAACGAGACACACATTTTCGGGAATTCTAGAAAAAATCGTAGCCTTTCAGTTCCCGCGCGGCTTGATTGTAGATCTTTTTTATTAACTCCATCCAGGATGATCTCGGCAAGAAAAATGAAAGCTTCATTTTTATTAATGAATAGATTATTAATTAATATACTGTGTAATAAATTGTGTAACTAATTTTTATTGTACTGTATAAATATTCTAATGGCACGGATTAATTATCTCAAAAATTTAACATGTAAAATTCAATTTTTGTGAATTCAATGCACGCATATAAAATTTGACGTTTATTTACACGTGAAACTTTTAACGGACGAAACTGTTTCGATAACATTGGTACCATAATGAAAATTGCTTTATTAATGGCTTTATTAGTTTTTTAGTGTCATAAACGTGCAGGTTTAATCATCAAAAGGTGTAAAGTTGATTACTTTTCACGTCATTTTAATCTTAAACTCAAAATCCATAGACATTACTTATGCGAAACAATTTTCACTTGGAAACTTCGAAGTCTTACCCAAGATATTCATTCTAAAAACAGATTACGAAAGACAAGATGCTCCTGTTACCATAGACAAAGAAATGCCTTATCTCGCCATGTTGAGTGCTTCGAAAAAGGAATACGTTATTTGAAACTCGAATGGCTGTTGGGATGAAACGGAATGAATAGAATTTTGTCTATAGCCTGCCAAGTGTTTGTTTTTGGAACGTCTCAAACAGGGATAGAAGGGACTGATTTAGGGATTATCGCGAAATAAGCGTTATTTTGTCGGGACTTTATCCGTTAATAGATCACTGTGTAACGTTCCTTTTCAGCTTGTAATGTCAATTATTGGGGACGTGGAGATTTTTCTGATTAAGTAGACGTATAGTGAAATATTAACTTCGGCTAATAAAAAGGATCTTGTCATACGATACAAGAGTTTTAATTACTACATTAGCCTAAAACAAAGTCGCTTCCCGCTGTCTGTCTCTATTTACGCTTAGATCTTTCAAACTCCGCAAAGGATGTTAATGCGGGTATTTTCAATAGATAGTGACCTGAGGAAGGTTTAAGTGTAAACTTTAATACGGTTTGACATAACCAAATTTATTTGTAATGGATATACGAGAATCCAAGTAGGTTTTCTTATCTGAGCGTTTTCCCTCCTCAGCCGGTGAGCGTCGGAAAACAGAAGAGCGGGGAACATGGTTAGCGCATTTTATCGCACTTCCCGTGTTCTAAAGTTGCAAACATGGGGTTTTATACATTGGTATAAATTTTGCAATCGACCTGTCATCTTATCTTAGACCGCGATTATTTGTCTCAAGTGCGAGCATGGCTACAATATGGCTGCTGTATTTTGAAGAGAAATTATCGACTTTTGACAGTTTAGGGGGTTAAATTTATCTGCGATTTTCGAGACCCAGATACCCATATGCTCGCATGTTAGATAGAAATGTCGTGAGTTTTAAAAGTTTAAGCGCCGCGACTCTTATCTATCGCACAGATTCAGTAAGAATTATCATAATTTCAACCCCTTTTCGCCTCGACGGAAGGCGTATGCTCAGTAACATTTAATAAACATAAAAACAATCAATTAATATTTTATTGCATCCTAACTAATATTATAAAGGCGAAAGTAAGTTTGTATGTTATATCTTCACGTTGTTTGAAGTATGTAGGACATAGGGTACCTTAGATACCGGAAAGATAAATATTCCCGCGGGTAACAGTTATGTATGAATATAAAAGTAAACAATTTATGTAAATATAGTGGATATTTCAATATTTTCCGAAACATGTATTCAATTAAATACATAATCCGACTGATATCGTAACATGTTGACCCCAGTTAGTTGGTAAATGTTTATTGAAACCATAAATAAAATAAAAACTAACACGTCGGTATTCTGCTCCAATTTATTCCAAAATACACGAATATATCATTATATCGTATCGTATAATATGTTCGGATCCTGTTTATTTTAACAAGGGTTGTATAAAGGACAATAAATTTCATGCTAACAATAAACATAAGAAGTAAGCACATTTAAATGTGTATTTTTAAACTATTTTTAGGGTTCCATAGTCCTATAGACAAAGAACCCTTATAGTTTCATCATGTCCGTCCGTCTGTTGTTTAGCTCAAAAACATAGTACTAGAATGGTGATTTAGTATGGGTATAAACATTAATTACGCCGACAAAGTGGTCCACGAGTTCAACTCGCACTTGACCGGTTCTTTATAACAATTTAATATGCTAACATATCGGTTAAATATCGCTAAAAAGATTTAAAAGACACAAATAAGTCGTGAGTGGCATTAGGATAAATGGATCATGGTTAAAGCCTGACAGAAGAAAAGGCGGGAAAAGCGCCAGAGGGCCCGCCGACGCCATTTTGTTATTTATTGTTTCTATTGAGACAAAATCTTCAGTATTCCGAATTTCTTATAACACTTTAAAAAGGAACGTGAATTCTCTTTGACCAATCAAGGATTGAATACCAAAATACCTATATCATCGCATACTTTCATTGTGTATGTCATCAAAAGTAACAGAAAGATTTTCATCTAATATTACAAAAGCGAAAGTGAATTTGTTTGTTCTTTTCACGCTTTAACTACTAAATCAATATTGATATAATTACTTGTTACGTTACAATTCCCGTGGGAAAATCGTAGTCTCAGAAACAATCTCATAGTTTTTCATAAAACAAAACATTTCACCTATTTTAACCGGAACAACTAAAGATATCTGCTTCAAAATTGAGTTACATTCATATATAAATACATTGCAAGTTAAATTAAAGTTTGTAAAAATATAACAGTTCCGATGGGCGCACTCGTGGCTCAGAATTAAAAATTAATCTCAAAGTTGTTAACCATAATGTATTTGACTTGCAAACGGGTGAAGTTCAGATTAATAAATAAATTTAGCTCGTGCAAAATGAATATTTCAGTTGAAAAAGTGTTGGCCCACTTCGCGTTATCTAAGAGCGTGTTCCCATTGCTCATCGTTCTCCGTCACGTTTATTCCGTTGAATCTGTCGATGGATCAATGCAGAAGAACGTAAGAAATTGTATGAAGATGTAGCGGGAGCGAGGTGATTATGCTCGACCGCCACAAAGAGAAGATCTCAGCGCCGGGGAACCGCACAGCTCCGACAGTGTCATGTCGGAGCCGTGCTTATATGCTTCCAATCGTAAACGCACTGTCTGCGCGGTTTAGGCTTGTTAGCTTTCTACAGTGAGACGACCGTTGTGCCATCTGTCCGTAGAGTCGTGGATCAGTGTGGCTTGTTATTTGTCGGCTCATAAAAGTATCTGCAGTTTCTGGCCACAATTTGTTCAGGTAATTCAAATATGGCAACCGTTTTAATAGAAAAATATAACATTTAAACAGACGTCTTACACTAAAAAAGTAAATACTTAAGCTGTCACCGAAATTCAGGCAGTTTCCTTAATCCACTGAAAAGTTATTTATGGGAAACCCGACTTTATCATTATCCAATTAGAGTTTCATCTCGCTAAACAACAAAGTTGGTGTATTAATTATACAATCAAGTCCTGAGTAAACATCAAAACCGTGAGTTTTGTTTGAATAATTATTATTACTGCTTGAATTTTGATAAACAATGCGAGTTAGAAATTTTGGATTCTTGTCAGGGGTATTAAATTTAATTAACTATAACCGTGGTTTGGTACCTTATTTATAGGAGCCACAAACCGAGAAATAGACATGAAAGTGAATCAGTTCTGTCTAACTAGCGGCTCGTCGATAATATAATAACATATATATAATACGCTCATATATAGCCGAATAAATAATAAGCATCCTTTCTCCCGCCCGAGTAGGAACTATCAAAATTTTAAAATAATTCTATTCGCATGGAAAAGCGGAGGTGGCGGGAAAGCTAAAACTTCCATCTGTTTAGAATCTAAAGCAACATACACGGAAGAAGATGTCATTTTCGCATAATGTCACTTATTCAAAACATATTTTTTTTGTCGGAAATGGCGATCCCAATAATTAAGAAACAACAAAATCTGGTAGGGATGTGCACACTAAACTTTACAAGCAGTGGTTTTTTGGTCGGATATATACGACGCTCGCGAAATGTTTGTCGTATAAATCCGAAGTTCGCGGTGAGGTTAAGACGCTCTCAATTTCATAATTAATTAATGTTAATAAGGTGAATTGAAGGTACTAGTACTCACGTTTTGATATCGTTTGCTCGATATCTATATGTAATTCATTGTCGGTAGCCAGCGTGCCTTCTTACTAACGTTGTTTTAAACTGTAACAATAGAAGGATAACATTAATATAAAGCTCATCTGTGAAATTTCATTAGCAAGTTTTTTGCAAACAGTTCCGTAATCTTTTTAGCCATGCGAAGTAATAATTATTATGCAAGCAATAAATGAATGCAGTCCTCTTGTTTCCGTAGTCCCATTGGATGGACAAAAATCATTTAACCATAGATCAATTTACTTTACGGAAAATAGTTTAAACTCCAGTATCAATTTTATTTTATGTTTGAGACCATGTTTAGTTTAATGAAAGACAGATGTAACTAAAAACTAACTTACGATATTACCCAGAACCAACAAAAACTTCTGACATTTCAAAGCTATTAACGGTTCCAAAACTTACAAGAGAAATATAATAACCCTAAATGATCCAAATTTAGCAGGAAGCAGACATAAAACCGTTGTCTGGAATGCATACGACCTTGGAATAGAAAAAAAAAACGAATGCAGGTAGCAACAGACCCGAACAAACTTAAAAAACACGACAGCATTAGACGTGAATGTCTAAAAATATGCAAATTATAAACCTTATTACCTTGTCAATAAGGCGCAACAGCTGACTGCGATATGGTTAATGATTTTCAAACATGTGGCGTCAAGACGTGTGTCATTTTTTATCCTACTGCGGTGAAGACAAAGGAGTGTTATGGTTGTTGAATTTAGAATATTTGTTTATGATGTCCGTGTAATAATATATGTATTTTTCTACGAAGATAATTCCCTCTATGGTTTAAAGGTTATTAGTAAATACATAGAACCAGTAAAATCCGGTTACATACATATAACATTCTTAGTATAATCAGTAACACTTTCGTTATTTTTTTCTGTAGTCTATGGATATTGTGTAATTCACATTTTCGTTTGAAGTCAATTAATGAAAAAAAATTCACAGATTTAAAAAAGGAAATTTTATTTTTTTCATAACATACTTAATGAGCCTCTTAGAACGCGTTCCCAACAATAATTATAAAACAGTAAAACGTCAAAGGACAAGGTAAGCTTCAAAATCTAGTTAACATCATTGCAACAGCGGATTCTATCAAAATCTTTACTTTTCATTAATAAATACATATTGGTTGAGTTCACCTCCAGTACAATATATTTACAATTCAGTATAGGTAGAATAGTTACATTGTGATCGAGAGGTCTCAGGCTCGAATCCTATTGGTGGTGGTAGTTCCGAAATGCTAGTAGTTTGTAGCTTTGGTAAACATCATTTAATTTAGAATATGACGTGAAAAAGTGCCTGTGAAGGCCTAATTTCTGAATAAATGATTTGATTTTGATTTATTCGTGCCATATGAGTTTGTATACCAATCAAGCACGCTACTGGTTGACTGTGTAGTTTACTAGTGTGTTGCCTTGCAATTATATGGCGGTAGGTATTAATAATATTTTTAAGTCATATCAGATGCCTATAGGCGACTTGAATAAAATCAGACACAAGTGTCAGCAATAACACACTCGTTAAGATGTTTCCTTATATTGGCCATTCGAGTATTTAGGGAAAGATTGAGTGGCGTTAGGTTCCCGTAGATGTCGTACAAGGCGAATAAAGGACACATAGCCTTGGCTAGCTGTATAAAAAATACGACATAAACGATTCCTAACCGCCGGTAATGATTTCAACAATAAATATGTTGATAATACTTTAAGAAAGTAAACGAATATATAAGGACAAATCACACAGATTGATCTAGCCCCAAAGTAAGTTCGAGACTTGTCTTATGGGATACTAACTCAACTATACTATATTTAATAACAAATACATATACAGATAAACATCCAAGACCCGGGCCAATCAGAAAAAGACCGAACCCGGGACCTCACGGTTTAGAGGCAAGCACTGCGCCATCGAGGTCGTCGAAAAGAGCGATATATGGGGGAAAAAAAATATATAGTAAAATATTTACTGAATTATATCAATGGCCTAAAAAAGTTTTGATTTAATGAATCTATTTAAGATAAATGTGGCAAATGATCTCACATTACTGCTCGACCAGTTTGGACCCAGACTGGTCAAGCCGAAAATAACGAATTTCTAATTAAATTATTAGGTTTTGAGACTGTTTGAATAAGAATACTGTACTTCAATGAAAGTTAATTAGATCGTGTAATCCTGTTACAGATTCTTGTTTGAGTATCGGTCCGTTTATCTGAAGTTTCGTAATTAATACGAATTTTTCAATTATCACAGATTGTTACAAGTTGAAATAATACATGTTTGTAAGTTCCGAATGATTTTGTGTTTCATAAAAAAGACAGACATCTTTCAATTTGTTCATTTTATTTATTGAATCGATTGATTAAAAAAAAAAATATCACCAATGACCGGAAATCCATTTAGTAGTTTTTGAGTTGAAAGCCAACAACCGGATTTTGTTTTATAAAAATACAGGCTTTTAGTCTAGTTTAAGCACCAGTCTCCCACAACAATATAAATTCTTACCTAATGTGTTTACTATTAGTCTATACCATTTGATTAATTTGTATATTGTGGAGAAAATAAGTATATATTATTTAAAAAATGTATGTTTGTGTACAGACAAGTTTATTTCAATAAACAAATATTACGTAACAAACTAGTTATCTAACTAGGGACATATGTTCGTGTATCTAGCCAGAGGGATTTGCTTACGCAACTTGTAAACTTCAGTTGGGTTGGGTTGGTCTGATTAGTAAGTACCTAACTGACAGAGTTTAGTGAAAACTTAAAGAGAGAATTTTAGTTTTTATTACTAGCTGCGCCTGCACCTGAATTATCCGTGAACCAAATTTTATAACAATCCGTCCAGTAGATTTTGCGTGAAATAGTTACAACCAACCTAACTAATATTATAAACGCGAGAGTAAGTTTGTTTGTTACCTCTTCAAGCTTTATCTACATGACCAATCTTCTTGAAATTTTGCATACACGTAGTATGAAGTCTGGATAAGGACAGAAGGTACTCTTTGTCCCGAAATTTCCTCGGGAGCGAAGCTCCGGGGCGCAGCTAGTAATATATACACATATAGAACATACATCCTCATAAACTTTCGCATTTTAAGTACGATAATATTAGTAGGATTCGATTAAAATTTGTATTGCGAATGAACACTTTTTACGTGCCAGTTAGTATTTATCGCATGTGGTTAACGCCCGAATAAACCAGAAGGCCTACTACGAAAAATACAAATACGCAAAACGTTACTAACGTCCACATGTTGTCTCTCTTACACATATCGTGTACGCATCGTGTAAAAAAAACGTAGCAATTACGTGCTACGTGTTTTACGTTCCATGGTAGGCCCCCAGCTTAATTAACTTCCGATTTGTATGTGTGTACAGTTTTTATATATTTTTTTGTCCTATCTTTTTTGGTACGTGACCTTGTAACGGTTAACATGTTTTTAATTAGTGTGGTAATTGATCTGTTTCAAATTACATACCTTTCAGAAATTTATGTTTATACAACAATAGTAAGTAGTTACGAAGTAAGTACAATCCTTACTTACATGCTAATAAAGAAAAAAATATTTATATTCGTAATGTATAAACTCAAATACTACCGGGCCAATTTTGATGAAATTTGGCACAGCTATAGACGAAACCTTTAAGAGTAACAAAGGCTACTTTTTAAATTATATTTTTAGCCGAGCGAAGCCGGGACGGGCCATTAGTTTTTAATATTTTCCTACGCACAAAACCATCTAGCCGTCAGCCTATCCCTCCATTCATTGTAATGCTTACAACACAACACACATTACGACACAAATCAACATAAGTTTGAATGTACCTCCCACGCGCTTGTGAACCTTTATGTATTACATTATATACCCGTCGTTTAAGATGGTTTGATACAAAAGAATAGAAAATAATCGCGCTATTGCGCATGAGTATATCTGTGTGCGTAGCGCGACTTTGCTATTCACATCTCACCGAATCGATTCGCAGTGAGACGCAGCTGGTGATTCTCAGGGCGTTTCGAACGCTTGCGGTCGGGCTATCGTTACAATTTTTCGAATTGTAACCAAGGCAAGAATTACTTTTTCTATCCGACTTTAAAATAATTAATTTGTACTGTTGTAATGTCAATTTTATGAATGATTGATTTTGGAAATTATTCCTTAAGAAAATTGACGTATATTTTCAGCAGTCACAGTCACAGTGCGTGCTTTTTTCTGAAGCCAAAATACCTATACGTCTTCGTGAAAAATTGTATACAAGTTATTTATTTTATAATATACTTACCTAGACAAAAACTTGAAAATCGAACTTGAATCGAACTTGGAAATGGAAATCGATTGCAATCGCAATGACATTATCAAAAGTAAGTTAGTAAGTTACAAGTAGGTATTTAAATGATCAAATAAATCATGTGAAATCGAAAAATGGCCATGCCTTGTCTATCGAGATCCCGTAGTAAAAATAAAAGTAAAACCTATGTAGCTCATTCAAACTTTAGCTGAATTTTGACTAAGATACTGTGATCAAATCTTAAACTTCTAAAGCGACCCAAAAAGGACGAACCATTTAAGAGTTACGTTGATTTACTTAATTGATACCAAAATTCTCTTTTTGTCAAGTTTGCCGACTGAGAACATAATGGCTGTCTCGCTTTTATCATTAATTTTCCCTCCAAATTTGATTATGCAATGCGGATTTTGATTACAAAGTTAGCTTTGCGACTCGGGTGCGGAAAAGTTACATATTTCTGAATATACTGTGTGTGAAGTTTCTCTGTCCGTATTCATAGAATATGTTTCTTACAAACATTACCATATGCAAATGTGTGTTCTGTTATTGGCCAGTTTCATACGTAAATTTCCGGTTGGAATTGTGAGACAGGCAGTGTAATTACAGGGTACTGTGCTAATAGACCTTAGGGCCACAAAGTACTCACGTGCGACACCCCTATCGCTGCAAGCGTTGACCACTTCCCATCAGGTGGGCCGCATGCATGTTTGCCTGCTTGTGAAATATATAAAAAAGTACACCTTAAGATAGACTAGTACCACAGTTGTAAGGACATAGCTAATGACGTTGTAGGCTGCATGATACTCGTAGTACACAGCATATAATATTTACAAGGTACAAATCCTACTTCTTACTTATGCGAAAGTTGAATTGTTTTTTACTCACTCATGCAAATTCCATTGGACATATTTCTATGGAATCATATAGCCTGGAATATCCCATCAGGCATTTAGGATACTTTTTATAACGGAATAGAAGCTCCGAGATACAGATTGTGGACACAATGTAACATCAAATACTAACTGGATCTATTTCAGACGAAGATTTCGGAAACCTATCACCAACTATCAAGCGAATCGCCAGCTCCACACGTTGTGCGTGACACGGGTCCACTTTGTCACACGGAGTGACATCCCATTTAATTACTGGATCGGCCGCGTTAAGCATTGAACCCTAATTAACATGGCGGACTTAATGATGTTATTGTTCTGTATGATCGTACGTTTCACTTTAATTTTGTCTGTATTGTAATTAAATTGTGCCTTTAAGCTACAGATACCCGTCGTGTAATTGAAAATTGTCTATGAAAATTTCGAGTTTTAAAAACAGGATATACAGATATATAGCTATATGTGAATAAATAGTTATATGTGAATAGCTTGCTGCGCCTGTGGGAATTTCGGGATAAAAAGTACTCTATTTGTTAATCCGTCCAGTAGATTTTACGTGAAAAGGTAACAAACATATATATATGTTACTGTAAATCCTATGATATTTCAGTAAAACCTAAGATTTACCAACTCTTAATGGTAAAAGTCCGAACAATTTTGCGATTCGAACTTTTACCACCATTCACTTGGTAAATCTTAGGATTTACATCAAAGGCACGGTAAATGTTGAAAAAAATATGTCATATCGTGTTCGGCGAATTGTCTCGTGCTCGTTAAAATATATCATATATACCTTTAAAAGTTAAAAAATTTTAAAAATAAAAATACCTACTTATCACATAAAAATAATTTAAAATAGATATGGATTAGACTAATTACTTAGGTAATTAATTACTCTCATAATTATGATACCTATATAAAAATATGTAAGGTATTGACTGAAAAATAAATGATTAAAAAGAATTACTCATTGTTTTATTCCCAAAACCAACATTTACCAGCCGTCAGTGGCAAAACCTAGCATATACTAAATTCTAATGGCAAAAGCCCGAAAAAATAGTTATTTTTTGTAAATACTTACATTTACCAACCCATGCCGGTAAATCCTAAGATTTTCTGACAACCTAAGATTTACCTATATACGGGCTTTTACAGTAACATATACACACATACATCCTCACAAACTTTCGCGTTTATAATATTAGTAGGATATATTAGAAAAATTTGTATGTTTGTAACGTATGTACAATTTTTTTGTCTCAATATTCCGGCGGACTGTAATGAATCGCAGAAACCGGCCGCCTGCCTGGCGTCCAACCTACTTGAAATGTTATTGTTGCTTATCAACTGACAAGGCTTAATAAGGCTTTCAATACTCAAGGATACATAACATTAGAATTCAATAAAAACAATTATAATCAGTCGGACAATAAAATTTCAGATTACTCGAAGTACGTACAACAAATAAAAAAAATATAACAACATTGTCGTTTCAATAAACTCTAAACGTTTCATACTAGCTTTTTCTTTTGCAAAGATACCCTATGTCCTTCTCCATATTTCAAACTACATGTGTGCAAAATTTCAAGAAGATTGGCTGACTAGATAGAGCGTGAAGAGGTAACAAACAAACTTACTTTCACATTTATAATATTAGTTAGGATACGTAACTTATTTCATCCATATTTCAAATTCCAACTTTCCATACAATATTTGAACAAGCCTTTATCGCAATAACAAGGGCAAGTCAAGTCATTAGCAAAGTTAAGAGAGTTTAAATATGTCACGAGAGTTGTGATCATCAGTCTATGAATATAATTGAACACAAAGATCGTGGTCGTCTTGTTAGTTTAAAGGAAAAGTTCTTCTTTGATCTCTCTTCCCCACTTCGAATGTAATTAAGTAAGGGAGACGAGCTGAAGCTGTTGAGTTCAACAATTTGGGTTAAAAAATTAAGTTGTGAATGAATTTCAATATTCATTTCACTTATGAACGGCTGAACCGATTTTGATCGAACATATCTAAGAAACACCGGATAAAAATTGGCTATCAAATTTAAAAAAAACAAAACGCATCCAAATCGGTTCACCCGTTGATTAGCTACGGTGCCACGTACACAGACAGACACACCGTTAAGGTCAAACTTATACCACCCCTTTTTTGCGTCGGGGGTTAAAAAGTATCGTAATAAATTGTGGCAACTGGCCTAAATAAACATGACCGTATGTAATATTCCGCGTAACATCGTACACACAGAAATACATAACAAAAGAGTATTTACATGGGACTCCAGTTCAGTTTCGAGTTTTCATAGTTGTTTTATTTATTTTCTAGCTCTTGCCCGCGGCTCCGCCCGCGCAAATTTCCCACGGGCGCAGTTATTTTTACTTGAAACTACATTTATGTAAAATTTTATAGAATTGATTTTGTGTGACTGAGTTACCAATCAATTAGTTTGAAGAATTAGTTTCTTCGTAGTCGTAATCATGGCTGGGGGTCGTGGTCATTACATGGAATGAAACACAATGACTTTCTTGGCACCATTAACGGAATGGTTCGCCATAACCTTCTCCATTGCACACACAAGTTGATCAATCAGAGTGCAGGTTTCCTCACGATGTTTTCCTTCACCGGAAGCAAGTCGATGAAAACTACTATACATGAATGAAATTGGTATACAAATTCATGCGGCACAAGTAGGATTCGAACCTGGAACTTTCCGTTCACAAGCGCCTTAACTAATACACCACCACCACTTCTAACGAAGAAAGAGATACGCTTGTATTTTGATGTGATTTTCAGTATTGGATAAGAAATTTGAAAATTGACGACCTCGGTGGCGTAGTAGTAAAGTGCTTGCCTCTGAACCGAGAGGTCCCGGGTTCGATCCCCGGTCGGGTCATGATGGAAAATATTTTTTTTCTGATTGGTTTTGAATGTTTGAAATATTTGTATTTGTTATATTGTTTAGTATTGCTGAGTTAGTATCCCATAACACAAATCCCGAATTTACTTTGGGGCTAGCTCAATCTGTGTGATTTGTCCTAATATATTTATTTATAAATATATATATAAGATATTCTGTTTATTAGTAACTCACCCGTGCCTCTGCCAATCAAGACAAAGTCTAATCTACCCCAATTTTCACAAATACACGCGCACATTCGGCCATTTTATTGTCCAATCAGCTAGACTATTCACAAATTGCCCAAATCACGGCAAAACTGCGAACTCGGACAAACAAAAGTATCACTATTCCGTTCGATAGTATCACTTCGATTTGATAGACGTTTATTGCACTTGTTTTTTACGCTTTTTTCGCGTGTTTCTGTCATCGAGTCGACATGAAAACCGATTTGGGGTTGGTTACTGCGAACACTTAAGGGTGTGTGTGCACGTGAAGTTTTTATAAGTCATAAATAAAAACATCTATTTTGGGAAAGCGGAATGTGTTCAAATTGTGTATTGAGTATTTTTATTTGTGTAGGGCTGTGTCTGTTTATTATTGACAGATTAAGTTAGATAAATTTACATATATGTATGTATGTATGTATGTATGTATGTATGTATGTATGTATGTATGTATGTATGTATGTATGTATGTATGTATGTATGTATGTATGTATGTATGTATGTGTGTATGTAACTTAAGGCAGGTACAATAACAGCGAGCAAAACATTTGACAGCAATACAATTTTTCACGTATTTATTTGTAAGTTACATTTTTTATAATTTTTAGAATAGGAGTTACTTCGTAATCATATTTTATGATGGTGATTAACTGTTGTGACGAAGTTATTTCGAAATTCGAATTCAAAATAACGGAAACCTTAGTGGATCACGTGTCGCTTGCCTCGATTATTTTTTTTATTTGAAATTAGAATATCCGTTCGAAAAATAAAGAGAAAAAATACTCAGATGATTAAGTACGGTTAGACAAAAAAGAACTACTTGATTTTCAAAAGCGGTAGCACAATGCTCTCCAACACACATGGTCCTGATAAGGGCATGCGGGTACACTTGCGTAGATAAGTGACAGCTGTTCCAATCTGCGCCACTCGTCACCGCGATTGTACCGCTTTGTACAATCGCGGTGAAAAATATGTGTGTAGATGTATAATGTTTTATCGCATGAAAGATAAATTTAATTAATATTATTAAAATTATTTTATTTTTACGTTAATTTCTTATGGAAGAATTTTACTTGTATTTAGGTATCATTATAATTTTGTTTTAACTTTAAAAGAATTTGATTGGCAGAGAGTGACTTATAGCATTTGTCTATTTAGCTTAATAATATTTAAATAAATGAACAATTAATTAGAGATTTTACTCAAAAAAGGTAAGATCCAAAGGAAGGAACTTATATCTTTTATAGGATTATTTGTGTAGATAAATTTCAATTAACGACCATCGTTTTAACGATGTAAATATTTAATAATTATAAATATTTAATCCACTGCCAGGGCCAGAGGGCATTCACCTTATGGTTTATGCGTTATAAAGTGTTCTTCTTGTTAACATTCCCACAAACCGCTGAGAACTTTACAACTTCCATTAACCCTACGCCTAATGTTACACAACACATCCAGGTCAGTTTTAATTTAGATGCAACACTAATAAATATGGACCGTCGTAAGAAGCAACACCTCCCCTAATTGCACTCAAAAATATTCTAGGTAATTTCTGGCATCCAAAATTCACTGACTTCACTAGTAGCAAAAAGTTTTGTGGCCCAAGGCGTTAGTCTTTAAGTAAAAATCTTTTTTTTATATTTCCATTCTTGATTAAAGTCTTTTTTAACATCCCACGACAAATCGGGTTAGAAGATTAACGTGTCGTGTGTATCAGTATTTCTGTCTGTGGCATCATAGTGGCCAAACGCCTGAACAGATTTTGATCTAGTTTTTCCAATTGATACAAAATTTAAAGGAGATTGTTCTTAGCTATGCTTGGAAAACATGTGTTTAGCCGTTTAGAAAACGTCAGCTGTTTTCTAGCAGATGAAGAGAATGACAACAAGTTGGGAGCCGGGAGTTTGTTAAATTGCTAATTTAGTTTTTATATTAGCCTGTCCATGTGTCCCACTGTTGGGCAAACGCAACCCTGATTGAAGTTAAATAAAATAGGGTAATAGAATGAAGTATTTTGATACAGATTACGATGCCAAGGTAGTGTGATCATGACTTGAGGAAATGGATTAATAAACGGTGATTTATTCTACTACTATAATCATAAATGATTACTTTAGTCGAGAAGGAACAAATTCTAAATATGTTCAGTCCTATTCCACTTTTTCGATTTCATTAAACGAAATTAAAATGTTAAAGTGAGTTCAATGTCCCTTTTCAAGCTTCTATTCAATCGACATTCGTGAAATATTGCAAGAAATGATAGATCTCTGCACTGACCCCGTGAGAAATTGACGCGGGCGAAGCCGCAGGTAAAAGCTAGTTCTAAATGTTTCTCGTATAGTATCTGAAAAAGAATGATTCTCGCGCAGGGATAGCTCGAAAATATTCTAGGAATTTTAGTAGTTTAGTGGCACCAAAATCCGTTGACCTGCCTAAATCTCTTTGAGCTCGGTTGCAATTTTTTGGCACTTGAAAAACTAGAGCGATTTAGGTGGGTGAAAATGTCACTGAAATTAGTAAAATGATATATGGACGTCTTACAAAATAATTCAGATTTCTTTAGAACAAAATTCATTAATTGCATAATTGAAACCACGTGATTTCCATTTACAAATGCAAAATGAAATGAAATACTGTGTAATCGCACGTTTTGAATAAAATTACTTTACTTTTGATATTAATTTAACCACATCCATTACAAACCACTTGTGTGTTAATTTATCAGAGTTCGTAATACGTATAATAGTCGAAATGTAACCAGCCGAAATGGCGGTGACCTCACGCGCGCATTTTATTCAAATTTGGAATGCGGGACGATTTATATTTTTCATTAATTCTGGCCAGTTTTTGAATGACTGATAGCGGTCTGCGGCTGTATTGTCGAGTTTTCAAAAGGAAAAATTAATTTGATGATATTATGAACAATATTCTGTAGTAGACACATTATTATTATTATTTTTAGCGACCACATAGCTTTGTGTGACCCCATGGTATATCGTTACATTGTTTTTAACATAATGTCCAACTGTTGTACTTTTCCATATTGCATTTCGTGCAATAAAATTTCAATAACATAAATATAAAAATCGTAACATGAATTTTATTGCATATTTATATTTATTAAACATGGCAAAAGTAAATTAGACAAATACGAAATATCAATTGCTATGCCGAATCAGCGTGCAAAAGTTAATATAGATATCCTTTAAGCCTAAAGGAAATGTGAAATTAATACACATGACATAAGAGAAAAGTTCAAAGTCCAAAATGGCGGCGGGTTGACTCGGAAACGCCGAAATTGCGTTTTAAAAACACATTAAATTTACTTCCTTTGTAGATATGAGTCAAAGTAGACTGGCCGTAAAAAAGACATTAAGGTTATCTTTTAATCAGATAATAAACGAAACCATATATGGAAAATGTAGTTTTGAAACGTCAAATTTTAAATATCGTGTAGGGTGTAGGCGTTACTTTATTTAATACCTATTATCACATAGCAAGAGCCCAAATGTCATTCCGTTTAAATAAGAAATTAGGCTACCCTACCTTACCTTATCTTCTTACTAGGTCATCTATCCGTATCAAGTTACCCTTACTTAGCTACTTAAGCAAAATAAACAACAAAAACAAACAATAACAACTAGAATGTCAATTAAAACAATGTATGTTCCAATTAAAAGTTTACTGAACACCATTTACATAACCCATTCAATTCCTGCTACCTATCCCCAGCAAACCCTGATACTAGACATTACGTAACCTCTAATGCGACGGCATAAAGTTTAATTCGGTGTAACAATTCTACTTGTCGCGATGCCTTACCTTGGCGTACATACGGGCACAAAAGTGCTTATGAAGCTCTAACGAGTAGTGCACATGTGACGATAGGGGCGCCCTCTGTCTTCAACAATACCTTCATTAAACGTACTATTAAAACACAACATTGGACCTTATCACTGAAATAATAAGTCACACACTTGTTTAATTTAATCCGAGAACAAAGGGCGAGTTTAACAAAGAAAATCAACAGATGGCTCTGTGATAAAGATGGGGACATCTCGGATGAAGGGTATTCATTATGAAAATAAAGGGTCAGGATTAGGCGTATTTTGACGTGATAATTTCGCCGGGACAAGACTATGGCTTCGGTTTGATGCATAGATTAAACACGATTTTCGTATTTCAACTCGTTTGATGTCGTCATGATTATATATAAAAAATATATAAAAATTCTACGATGGATTTTGTGTTGCTATTTTGTAGAAGCAAAGGATTTGCCGAGTCTGACTGAATCTTCTTAACAATCAACCAAATTGTTAAGAAGATTTGTTTGCTTTACGTTTTATGTTTCGCTTTTTGAAAACACATATAAATATGTCGTATATAGGTTGGCTGGAAGAGATTGTTTGTGCAATAAACCTGCCAGTGATCCAATTGTAAACAATTATTATGTTACTTAATGGTCGAATGGATATTTTCGATTGTATAGTGAGTGATTGTATGTTGGGAAACATACTGAAAATCCGTTATTAGTCATCATTTAGTGTCCACAACTGGCCCTTCTCCTATTGTTAGATAATAGACAAGAAACATAATCTATACTATTATTATAAAGAGGTAAGAGAGTTTGTGACTTTGTGAGTTTGTATGTTTGAGGCGGGTAATCTCCGAAATTACCAAACAGATTTTTAAAATTCTCTCACCATTAGAATGGTACATTATCCAAGATTGTTTATAGGCTATATTTTATCTCAAAATTCCCACGGGAGTGAAGCCCCGGGCAACATCTAGTCCTGACTAATATTATAAATGCGTAAGTTTGTTCGTTACCTCTTCAGGCGTTATCTACTTAACCAATCTTCTTGAAATTTTCCATCCATGTAGTTTAAGGTGTGACATTTCATCCCGAAAAAATAACTATTCCAGTGGGAAATGTATGCAGACGAAGCCGCGGGTGAACAGTATACCATAAAACAAGAATAATTTTTTAGGCCGTCAATCATACCGGTAAGTTACAGTCTGTACATTAATATTCTCCGCAGCCATGCCCTATCTACAGCCATTTTCAATTAACAAGCCCGAACTGTTCCTGATAACTCCAAATCTGTAATAACTGCTATTAAAAACAGATTTACGCCCCAGCTGTAATCAAGTTTTTTGGCTATATTTTACTCAACATTTTTGTTGATAATTATACTGGGACATGTCATAAAATCAATACCTATTTGAATTTTAGAAAAGTAAAATTCACTTTATTCAATCCATCAAGAAAAAAATTCGTCAACAGACATAATTCAAACGGATCTTCAGTCAATACACGTATTATAGATGAAATTACGAAAAAAAAATCTGATGACGGATTTTTTTCTCATAAGTATGGATTGAATAAAGTAAATGTTAGGTGTTTTTTAATCTGTGTAAGCAATTAGAATCTCTGTGTAAACGCTATAAAGATTTCTGTCACCTACAAATATATTTGCTAGATAAAAAACTGAATCCATATTTCGAAAGAGACCCCTAGAGGCACTAACAAGAAAATAACGCCCGTAGTATAAAAAAGTCAGGGTTTTATGTGATTACCCACATTAATAATTCATTCGTAATCCGCGAGTTAGTGGTAGGCTGGAATGGCTTTTACGACGTTATCTCTTGTTTTATAGAAATGTATTAAAATCAACTTGAAAAACTAGATTACACTAGAAAGAAAACATATTAAAATTTATGAAGAATCAGTAGATGTTTCGAAAAAGAAAATAAACATATGGGAAGTTTTTGGTTCGTGTAAAAACGGATTAAACGTGCCATTGAGACACGAAAAGTCACGAGACAATACATTTTGGGTCACCCATCCATTGGTGGACCATTTCAAAATTTGGCCGTAAACGATTACATTGCGAATTGTAAGATTAGCGACAGTTGACTCTGTTTATCCTGTAAGTTAAGTGAAATCGAAAACCGACGATACATTTGACTACTTACCAAACTGGTCTGGATCGTTAGTGAAAAGTAATATTAAAAATAATCAAGTGATTATTTTGAAAAGTAATCTTATTACATTACAGTTGAATCTTGATTTTTTTTTAAAGATTATTTTGTGTATTCTGTAATCCTTTCTGAGGATTACACTCTTATTACATGATTATTGTACCTTGTCACAATGCTCAATCGTTAATACGACTACTTTTTGTCCACCTCTGTTAAATGCTTTGTATACTTTCTACCAAAATTCTTTATCTAGTGTGGCATATGATATGTTTTATTTACTTTTCACTAAGAAATAAAAGAAATTGATAAGACGGCGCTACAATGTACAAAACGCCTGATCATGTACAATGATGGGTACAAAACGCCTTTGTTGGAAATAGCAACATTTTAGCATTGTCTATGTTATATATATTGTCTTTGGATATATTTCCCGCGTGCTCTCCCTCTCGCTCTCTCTCTCCCCTTCTCATTCTGGACGAATACACGCATTTCATCACCTCCGGACCTTTTATTACAACAGCCCTATTTTAAATACAGTACTATTAATATTTTCATCCATTAACATTGGTCCTTCGAGCCGTATATGAACCAGCGACCTATGGATCGTATCTATCTATCGTAGGCTGAGCGCGTGTACATCAACGTACACAAATTCATTGCAAACCGGGCGCTATTGTCACGCCATATAGAGGTTCATACAGGGTAACTTGATGTGCTGTTGACCGTACTACGCGGCATCGAGCCAACCACAACTGTAAAACATGCAATAGATATAATTTTGCATAAAAAATGCATGTATGTATACAATTTGGTATATATCTGCGTGCCAGGTACGTGACTAAAGTCCCCGAACAGTATATAAATCATTTGAGCCGGCGCGCGGAAGTGCGTCCCGGCCCTTATCGTCGTCAGATACTAACTTAGTCCATATTTCTGGGAGAAATTACCAGGATATTTGAGCCGGTGATTATTTAAAACACATTCTGATTACATTCCGCATTTTTAGGGTTCCGTACCCAAAAAGGAATAATCGGAACCGTACCCAAAAAGGAATAATAGGAGCGGCAAAAAAAGTAAAACAAAGATAAAGTGATTCGTTGTCTTTGTTTACTTCTTTAATTTACTTCTGTACTATATTTTCGTTTTTGGGAGTTAATTCCACTGAAATAATCTCTCGTCTTTAAAACTGAATTGTACTGCCAGAAATGCACTCTTTCACTAAAACTACTGATTTCTATTTCCAAATCAATAATTGAAGACGTCACTTGCCTACCGTGGTCTATACACATAAAAGAGTAGATTTACCACAGATTGTACAGTCACACACAAATAAACATGAACCTAGTTAGATTAGTTTAATCTGTCCCCGACTGTACACCTATAATTTAGTACTAGTAGTTTAAAATTGAACTTCAAGCGACCAAAGAAATGAAATCGAAAAAAATGCGACCTCCATTTACAAATATAAAATGAAAATTTCCAAAAATACCGCGTCTATTTTCACCGCGTCCGTGGTAAGTTCATTACCGCTCGGGGCTAAAGTAAACAGGGAGAAAGAATTTTTTCATCAAAATTTGACTTACGCCATCTGGCCGTAATCTGCGCTTGACAAATATTTGCCGCCGAGACAGTGAGGATGTCATATTTATGATTTAGTAAAAAAAAGTCGCCTAATGGAGGACAAAAAACAACAGAAAAGATTCTAGAACGTTCAGGTGTTTAGGTTTGCAATTGACATTTCACTGTCCTTTCTTTCGCAATGAGATCCAGCTCCAGCTAGCCAATCACAATGCGGTGTGTATGTCGTTGCGTCACAATGAGACACAGACAACCAATCAAAGTGCGGTGATTGGTTGACTGTCTCACTGCGAATGGTCTCGATAGTGAAATGAATTGCAAACCAACACTAAATCCTCTGATTATAATTGTGATTTATCCAAAGAAATGTTTTGTTGGCAAAAGCAATGTTTTAACCATGGAATTAGTAGGTACTCCGTACAACTACTTACTAAATCCATGGTTTTAACCAATATAATGGCGCCACCTAGCGACACAGCTTTATTGCACGCTATGCAACTAGTGTGCGTTATGCCACCAATAGATGGCGTTAGTTATTAAATAAGTGTCCGATATTTTCAAATCGCAACTGCCTTAGTGGACAAGATAAAAATCAATTATCGAAAATACACGTGATTTTATATTAGACTGAAACCTTAGCAAAACGCTCGGAGAAATACCCGTATTTCTCCGAGCGTTTTGATCGCTGAGGTCGTGCTGTCATTACATTTTTTCAAATTTTAACAAAGACAACAATTAGTTGACTTTAAAATAATTAATCTGTACTGTGGTAATATCAATTATGTGAATAATTGATTTTGAAAATGAATTCTTCAAGAAAAGTGACGGCTCGTAATGACAGCGCGGCCGCAGCGGTCGATACGCTTGAGATCCACCCACCCTGCCTGATACGTGGCAGGGTTCCCTGGCTAGGCTAGCCTGGCCAATAGGATTAAAAATGCTAAAACACATCACGTGATTAACGGACACCCCCAATGGGACATGGTTCTTCGTGTGCTTTCCCCACGATATTTTCCTTCACCGGAAGCAAGTGCACGCGTCACATGTATAAATTGTTAGTATTTGGCAGTAAACAATTTAGATTCAATATTGATTTCATAGTCTGAATTAGATATTTCGCAACAGCGTCGTTTCGGTGCCATATTTATGTATTTATTTACAATTCGCTACAGTTTGTGTTACGATGGATGTTTATGAGGTAACGTAAACAAGGTAAACTCACGGATTGACTTGTTCCCGTTTTGTGCGTAGTGTACCTGGAAACCAAAATAAAATAAATTATTTCGTTGTTATTATAATATATAAAATCATGCTTACAACGACTTTACAGAACCATATACAGAATAAAGTTCGGGTTTGCACTTCAATACTCACTATCGAGTCGATTCGTGAGACGCAGCGAACCAATCACATTGCGGTGTGGTTGTCGTTGCGTCACAAAGACGCACTGTGATTGGTTAGCTGCGTCTCACTGCGAATAGACTCGATAGTGAAATGTAAATACCAAAATCGCACTACGCACACAGTTGGAAGTGGTGTGGTGTTCTATGGTTTTCGGATAATTGTAAATACTAACATGAAATATGCATTTGAATTCAAAACTTGCTAACCAAGCCATAATTATTATTCATAAATCCAAGATGTTTTCTTGTTGATATTGTATCTGTCATCATTTCCAACTAGTTTTTGTTTATCAGTAAAGTTTCTTTTTTCTTACGGGTCTTAGTAAAAATTTTTATCAAAAATGACTTTCGTAGTACATATTTTACTTTAGGATGAGTTTGAAATAATATTTGATTAATTTTCAACAAAATTTAACAATAAAAACTATGAAGACTGTTTACTTGTTAGGACTCTTTAAGAATAAAACTGTTTTTTTTTTAATTTCTACCGCCAGGCACCAGAAAAAAGGGCGGGCTGAAAGTATATAGACAAACGCACCTGATGATACTTTTTGCCGCGGGCGAAGTTGCAGGGAACAGCTTGTAGCTTGTTAAGTCAACAAATTAAAGCCTCATTTACTTATAACGTCAGTAAACTTGATGCAAAACTCGTGTTATTTTTGTGTATATGATTATTTCCCATATTACGCATAAACATTTTCTAATGCAAAAGTACCTACTTTCTAAGGGAGAAAATTATATTTCTAAGAGAGATAATTATATTACCAGTTATATATGTTCTGGTACTCACGATAATAACCCTTAATTAGTCAAATCGTTGACTTAGAAAAAGGATACAACAGGGAACTTTCAAAATTTTTGGAAATGGGATGAAATCAGTCATCAATCATTTATTCATTTGTAAAACATAGGTATTATACATTAGTTGGTTATGGATAATTATAGTATCACTATGTTTTGCCTCCAACAAGGAAATAAATAAGTAAATAATAATATGAATTTCGATGACACGAGAATCGAGGCCCAGATATTTCGATTTTTAGTGCAAACATTTTATTTCCCATTATATTTAATTTTTTGGTGTTGTTTCGCTAGCACGCGGCAAACAAGCCAACACCAAAAAACGGCAGTGGAAATGACGAAAATCCCTTTCTATACATAAGGTTCTAAAATTACATACAATGATTATATCATCCAAATAAATATACTCCAACCCTCCGGAGTCTTCATCTTTCTTCTTCAAGATTTGACCCAAATGTTCAAATTGCGGAATGCTCTCCAGTATAAATCTCTATGGATCGTGATTCTTGATACTCTTTCCAATATAATCCAGCTTAAACCAGTTAGGACCAGATACTTCTTAGAGAATTTTTGAGATATGTCATTTAATAAATTGGAATTCTCTAGTGTATGAAAATAAAGCTTATGGTACTAGTGTAGAAAAAAAAGGCTTTATTAAACTGCGGGACAGTTTAATATATAGTTTAATAAATAGCGCTTAAGAACTACAACTTAACAACTTAATAATCTTATTTGGTTGGTTTTAGCATTAATAATTAGGTCTGGTTGTTGAGTTAAATAAATTTAATCAGATATTTCGGCACATTAATTTTTAAACGAATTAATTACCAAGGGTGGGTTGCACCGACAATTTTGACGATAACTGTAACGTATACAGTAAAAGGCAATGTACGCCATTTGGTCTAAAAGTAAACTGTTCCTTATTCATTTTAAATTTGGAACGATCAAAAAAAAGGCCAAAGACATAATCGAATTTCAAAAATCGAAAGGAAGCACAGGCGCTTTGGCGCGTTTTACTTTTTAAAAATCAAAGGCCAAGACATAGGGCGTTGCAATGGCAACACTGGCACCCCACACGTGGCCGAACACACGGCTAGCTCCAGAAATACACAACGTAAACACCGCAATATGTTCACAAGTAATGAAACGAACACTTGGCCTAAGCTATAAATAGATAAATAAACTGCGCGGAACGCGTTCTTTTTTTTTTTAATTTTAGGGCAGGGGACTGTTTGTTTCGATTTTCGAAGTCTGTTTACGTAGCTGAATCGTAAAACTAGTTAACTTTTGGCTTTTTACCATTGCTTTTTACGGGCAAAACTACGGTTAAAGTTAAATCCGATATCGTTTTTTACAGAGTTATAAAAACCCCGGGTCTGGCGTAGTGGGTTAAAAAGGTTTTCCTGAATGATAGATTACATAAAGCCTATCAAGGAGATTGTAAATATGTATGTACAATTTAGGTTATCTACCGTATAATCGTAAAACGTATGTGTTGCCACTAACATAAAAGCGGAGGGCAATAAAAATGGCAGTATAGAGGAATCTGCGATTTCCTATCAAGAGAAATCGATTCTAGGGTACAAAAGACGGAAAATTTTTATTGCAGTAAAATTTATATTACATTTTTCAATTTTCAATTCGGTTTGTAGAACTCTTGTCCTTGAAATCAATTGAAGACTGAAGGATAGAACTTGCAAAATTAAAAATTTGTTTAACATACTAGCTGTTGGGATAATAACTGTACACATTTGTTGTTAAAACACGCATATTTGTTAGATTGTTAATTTGTTGGACATCCCAAAAGTATTCCAAGAATTTGGTCGACGGCAGGGGACTGAGCATTAGTAAATAAATAAAGTTATTTACGTAGATGTTCACCTACTGTTGTCTGACATTGACAGCGGTCTCGTCGGGTGCCTAGGATTAACGTCCCGGACCTAAATCACCTGACCTCAAAATAAACAGTCAAAACAAAGGGCATGTTTTTAATAAACATTTCATTTCCAACATTCGGGGCAAAATAGGGGCTATTTTAGTGACACAATAAAACAGATTCCGTATCGATTCTACAGAAAATGTTGAAAATCCAACTTCAGTCTGATCTTAAGAAACAGAAATATTGATATCAATTTATAAGGCAATAAATTGTAATATAAAATAGTTACAAAAGCACCGGTTGCAACAATGCTATCTCCGTGCAGCAGACAACTTGAGGCAAAACGCCTTGGAGCCAGCGCCGTAGAAAAAAAAAGATCGAGCCCAGCCCACAGACCTTTGTTGTCGTGGTCAGTGCCTCAACGGAACAAAAATAAAACAAAACGGGACGAAACAGGTCGCGCCTGTGAATACCAGTCAGGCGAGTTCAGACCACTTTTCCGATCCCACTTATCCACAATTTTAACATCACAACTCATTCAATATCACTGTTTCTTTTGTCATAACGTATAAGACTCAGTTTTATGTGTAAAGCTGTTGGTCGTCAGCATTTTTATATTGGCCACATGTTGGGCTATGATTTAGTAGAATTTCGATTTCTTTAGGAATTCGATTGTACGGTTCGGTGTCAAAATAAAGTAATCGATAAAAATGTCGCCCAAGACACGAGATTGGGATTTAAGAAAATAAATGAGAAACTGTACCAAAATTAAAATCACCATCATCAAAGTAATTTTCTTCCACTAAACATCGTTGCCCCGAAATCTGGCCACAAGGGACAGAGTAAATTTAATACCGTTCGGTAAAATAAGACTGTAAATAAGTATTTCTTTAATATTAAGGTTGGTATTAAATAACGTAATGGTGGTATTTTCCACTGATATTTTACATCGGATTCGAATAAATCAAGCGAAATGTTAAAATTTAAAAACAGAACAGCTAATTTGAAATCTGAAGTAAAAAATCCTGGCCAGATAGAATTTAAAATGAAGTACACGAGAGAAAAACTTACACCTTTAAATAAGAAGACATCAACCCACACGGTGCAGGGACCAGACATTCTTCCAAGGCCAACAAAACGACCAGAAAACATATGGCATAAAAAAGAAACTCACAACTGACAACCAATGTATCTTGATCCTTGAAAACCGGGAGACTTCCTTTATTTAACCTTTATGACTATGATGTGCAGATGAATTCATACAATGTCGCCGTTTGATTTTATGATGGAAAAATAGACGATAATGAAATTGAAATTTACGAGAAATTTCTCAATACTGGTTTCTATTTTTTTTTATCTACACTGGTAGATATTTGATACAGGATAATTAAATAAGAAAAGCAGCTTTAGAATGGAATCTTGATTTTCTTCGAAATGTATCAAATATTTTTGCCAACTGGATTTTATTTTTAACATCAGAAGACGTAATATACTCGTAATTGCATGCTAAATTCAAAATATTTTATTTAGGCCTTCGCAATATAAAAATCTTGAGCAGTTTCGAGTGGGGTCGTTGAGTTCTTAGTAAATTGGTGGGATAAACCGACCAGTTGAAGATGTACTTTTCTCGCTTGGGAATTCATCCTGAACAGGGGTCCAGCTTAGTTGGCAGGACAGTAACCCCGCAAAGGTCCCTTGTGGTCAGTGGCCAGTGAGAATAGCAAGTACCTGGCCGGTATGACGTCATAGTCGCACACAATTTATGGGAACAAGATTGTGTTGAGGATTTCTTATTATAGAGAGGTTATATCGGATGCAATTCGTGCGATATATTGCATACCTTATTAAGCTTGGGCTTTCGAGTCAGACTCAATGCTCAAGGCTTTGGACAAAATGCAGTCGACTTTTTTCCAGTGTTCAATTTTCATACTGCAGTCTGAATAAAAATTTAAATAGTTTTTTCGGGTTGGTCATATTGTTTTTTCATAATCCTAAATATTCATTATAAAGGCGAAATTACCTAAGTTTGTTCATTGAATTTGCACACATTATTTGCTGAACCAATCTTCTTGATACTTTGCATACGTTTAGTTTAAATCACAGAGAAGGACACAGTGTTCCTTTCATCCTGGAAAAAAAATGTTCCCGTAGGAAAATTACGCGAGCGGAGCCGCGGGCAAAAGCTAGTATATTAATAGTTCATATCCACAATAGGAACGACGTAATTTTTTTGCCAAAAATAAATAAATAAATATATGAAGATAAATCACACAGATTGGGGCTACCCAAAGTAAGTTCGAGACTTGTGTTATGGGATACTAACTCAACGATACTATATTTCATAACAAATACATATATAGATAAACATCCAAGACCCGGGCCAATCAGAAAAAGGTCATTTTCCGTCATGACCCAACCGGGGATTGAACCCAGGACCACTCGGTTCAGAGGCAAGCACTTTACCACTGCGCCACCGAGGTCGTCATTAAAAAAGATATTTATATTTTTTATTTACACAAAACGGTAATATTTAAAAGCTTCTCTGTAACATGTATAACAGATCCATTTAAATTAAATGAATCGTACTAACTTATTTAATAAAAATCCACGACGACACGAAAGTAAGTGGAACCTATAGTTGGAAGGAAAGCTGGAAATCGTACTTCATTTTCGAAACATATTTCAGAAAAAAAAAACATCTACGACCAAAAGCAGCCAGGAATAGGCGTTAATACGATAACTGTCTCCAAAAACTGGAAACCCTCTGACCTGATACACAGGATTTATTTCTACGAAATTAACCTTAAGACGAAGTAAGAGATTTATATAAAGGAAATGAGCCGAGTTTTTATGAAACTCCTTTATATTTCAAAGAAATTGAATTCAGAGAAATTATTTTGGAGATTTGAAGCGTGATTTTGAGACGTACAGTCAACTGCAGATCAACCTTCTTCTTCATAGTCGTATTCCTCATGGCTGAGGGTCGTGGTTGTTACGTGGAATGAAACACACACAACAACTTTCTTGGCATTATTAATGGAGTGATTTGCCATTGCCTTCTCCATTTCACACACAAGTTAATAAGAATGAACCAGTGTGCAGGTTTCCTCACGATGTTTTCCTTCACTGGAAGCAAGTGGTGGACGATGAAAACTACTATACACGAGTCAGATTGGTATACAATCTCATGTGGCACGAGTAGGATTCGAACCTGGGACCTTTCGATCCACAGGCGGGCGTCTTAAACATTACACCACCACCTCTTCAACATGCAAATAAATAAATTGCAAATTCGCCGGTTTTGCCGCGCCATAGAGTTTCATGCAGAGTTCACTGTACTGAAAGAAGCCCCTTCCCTTAATTTCTTATTACTCGGCTCCACAGACAAATATTGGGTTGTCACAAATTCAGCTTAGCAACGTAGTTGATGACCTCGGTGGCGCAATCGTAAGGTTCTTACCTTTGAACCGAGAGGTCCCGGGTTCGATCCCCGGTCGGGCCATGATGGAAAATGATCTTTTTCTGATTGGCCCGGGTCTTGGATGTTTATCTATATGTTATCAAAATGTAGTATCGTTGAGTTAGTATCCCATGACACAAGTCTCGAACTTACTTTGGGGCTAGCTCAATCTGTGTGATTTGTCCTAATATATATATTTATTTATTTATTCATTTGGTCACTCAGTGCACATCTAAATTTATGATGGCGAATTTATTTCTATTGTTACGATAGCTTCGCTGTTAGCTAGCTCATTATCTAACATTCTAGACATTCAAGGTTTCTAATCTAAGAGAACCTTCGATCATAGTGTTAGACTTATTATATTTATATTTGAATAATTGCAAGAACGTGATTGTATTCATAATTACAACTATGCTTTATACAGTGGACAATCTTACTAATATTATAAATGGGAAAGTTCGTGAGGATGTAATGTGTATGTATGTTTGTTACACTTTCACGCAAAATCGACTGGACCGATCTTTATGAAATTTGGTACACGGGTAGAATTTAACCTGGAATAACACATATGGTATTTTTATTTCGAAATTCACACGCGAGCGAAGTTCCGGGGCGCAGCTAGTACTCTATCATATTAGTACAAGAAGCTAAGCATAAAAGACAATTTTCCTTCTATCCTCAAAAAGACACATTCTATAATGCCATGTAATAATATACAATAAGAGTAAACATATTACATAAACATATTTTTTTACATAGTCTGTTTATGTGTCCCACAGCTGGGCATAGTAACCTATGACGAATAAAGACATGATCGAACTGCCGAAACAGGAAGCCGGCTTACATACCGTGCGCGCGAATAAACATAAAGACAGTCTTAATTACGTATAATTTCGATGTATAAGTAGATATTTGACATTGGAAAGTGATATTTGACCACGACCGACCGCCTACGATTGTAATCGAGTCATTATTAACCTTGCAAAAAAGAAAAAGTGGACGCCTTTGAACAACGGACGTTTAAATCGAAAATAATTACATTTGTAGTTTTAAATATGAAAACAAAATTGTTAAACTTACAATAATACTGTTTTTTTCCCGCAACTTCGCCCGCTTCATTTTCCGTTCAGTTAAATATTTAGACTCGTAATTAATCTGGTTTACCTAAACTTGGAACCCCTTTAGAGGATGAATATTTTGAAAAATCCTTTCTTACTGCACACCTAGACCACATAAGGAACCTACGTGCTAAATTAGAAGTTTCTAGACCCAACTCACAAACATTTACCTCTTCATAATAATATTATAGATGTACAAAGTAAATTTTAACCCTTCGATATTGGAGACAATAAAAACAATTGAACAACAAAAAATCGTCAGATCGGGACGCGCGGGAATTGATAGGTTAATGAATTATCAAAACTCGAGCTATCGTTTGTGATATCAGCTGCCTAGTGCTACAGGACTAACACTTTCAAAAATTAAGATATATACTATGTCGTATATCTAACATAACCTCTGCACTTTGTACAGTTGGAATTGAGCCCATACAATCCAAGTATTGCAGTTGATTCATGAAGGTTCGATTGATGCTTGTACAGGACCACCTGCATCTTGTTGCTATTAAAATTCTCTTGTCTGCCTTGTCTGTACTTCATAACTATTATAAATTTATAACATTCATGTCTAAGGTAAATGTTAAGATTTTTTGCCACAAGTTAATAATCAAACCGGGTTTCCTCCTTAATTTCTTTCACGCGAAGCAAGTGGTGGTCCGATGAAAACAACTTATACTCATTGAGTCAGAATGGTATACGAACTCATGTGGTACCAGTAGGAGTCGAACCTGGGACCATTCGATCCACAGGCCGGCGTCTTAACACCACCACCGCTTCGACAACATAAACAATACAACTTAAACGAAATTCGCATAACAAACTTGGAATTTATAAAAATGTAGATCGCGCATTCAGCATTGCATTGCAATGTTGCAACAGTCATAATGACCAAGTGCACTGTCGACTTCTTTCATTTCGTATTAAATCATTGGGTTAGTAGGTCAAGGCGCTGACATGTGTTAATGACAGAAATAACGAATGAGAGCAAAGGGACTCTCTTACAATGGTTGTACCTATCTGTATAATTAGTAATTGAAGTCACGTACATTTGTATAACATTCATTGCAAATTCGTAGCTATTACCATCGTATCGATCCATGAAGGTTGAAAACCCGTGCACATCATACAAAAACTACTATTTTTTTATACTACTAAGTAGGCAAACAGGCATGCGGCCCACCTGATTGAAAACTAACACTACTATTGAAAAACCATTGACACAATATTATGGCTTGATCTAAGCAGAATATGTATATGCATTATATTATATATATATATATATATATATATATATATATATATATATATATATATATATATATATATATATATATATATATATATATATATATATATTATATTATATACATTATATATCTTCGTACACGCCAGAGCCTCTTTTTTCCTTTCTTCTTTCGCGTGACTACTGGAAATGAATTAAAATGTCTATAGAAATGAGTAGTACTTTTTGTACTTATTTTCTTTTTATATATGTAGTATGACACTAATTACATTTATGTGTGTGATGTTCTGATATAAAGCTCGTATCCTTCAGAATCGACATCGTCAAGCAACAATCAACTTTTGATTAACACACAATAAGAACTGCCATTGAAAAACCATCGAGAGACTATTATGACTCAACTTAAGCAGAATCTACTGGAGCTATTGAGTTCAAAAGCAATTTAAATTACAAGTACCTCTGTAAGTGCTTCTAGTAATATCATCTTTAATACTCAAGCTTCAACGTGTGTACAGTAAAGAGGTATGGTGCGAATTTGTGGTGTTATTCCATTAAGATATCATGTTTCGTGCTCTCAATATCCACAACAAACAGAGCTATAGTGTGACGCTAGCAAAAACGACAACTGAAGAATAACAAACCAGTCTCTGTAAATTACCCTCATGTCTTTAGGGTTCCGTATCTCAAAAATTAAAAATTGAATTAATAATAATCCTGTAACGTTGTAATTCGTTGTACATCTGTCAGACTGAACTGATGCAGATCTGTCTCCTTTTTCTCGGGAATGTTAAATAGTTATCAAGTTGAAATTTATTCAAATAACTAGTTTTATCTCGTCATAACTTATTATTGTAAATATCTCGGTTTCTAAGCAACGTATCGCGATTAAACCTATATCAGATTTTAAGTTAGACTATCAGCGTATACAGCTGTGAAAACCGTATCAAATTCCTTTCAGTAGTTTTTGCGTGATGCGCAAACTAACCTACAGACGAAAATTCTAAAACACATTGTTTTGACTTCTAATAGCCCCGTAGAAACCAATGATTACATTTCTATAATATCTCCAGTGTAGAGACAGCCTACTTATATAGTTTTATTATATGTATAGATCAGCTGAGAAAAATGAAACGTTTATGCACTTTGCGATTTCACAATAGAGTCAAAACATATAGGGCTTTTGGGTTAGATTCATAAAATTTGGTATGACAATAAGATTATTTGCGCACTTGCTCAATTTCTTTATTGAATTTCTAAAATATTTTTCATTCCTATCTAAACACTTGCATTTATTAGAGTACACTGTACTGCACTATACGTCTGCTTCAGTTGATACGTCTTCATCTTTATTACCATCACATAAAACATGGTCGATTGCGACAGGTTTTGTGTCATCCTATTAGATAATGTTACATTCGCATTTAAAAGCATGGTGGTCTAACACATTGCGAGGACTAACAATATTAAACATTCAGACCGCATAGATCAGAAAGAGACATATTTAAATTCAAAAACGCAAGTCAAACCTAAGGTATTGAATCTTGACTCGATTTCCATAATAAAATAAGTTTGATTTTTTTAAAATAAACACAATCGAATTCGCTTTATGAAGTGCATATTTAATTTAATAGGATGGTGGTTTAAGCTTTCATGTGTTAAGTTTCCGTTCGTGATTCTTTACAAATGGCTCTTTATATATTTTATTGCAAGAATTTTTATTCGATAATGTAGCTGCTAGATATATTGTAACTGTCATTTGACATGTTGCATAAATTCATTTAAGACATTGAGACAGGAACAATAATCTCCTGCATTATCTCTTTTAATATACCGTTCAAAAGATGTTTACCAGAATCAATTCATCTTTATAGTGAACGACCTCATGAAATATCCCTTCGTGAATCATAAACTTCTATTCCTTGAAGCTAAATTTTGTTGAAACATCTTCAATCGACCGCCCACATCTACGTTTTTATGTCCTGAACGCCCGACGCATCCTTTCCTTGGCAGCCATATTGAAATTCCATAATAAACCCTACTAACCTAATTTTACCTTTGACACGCTCCAAATAAAGTCGAAAACACTTTATCAGCGTTTACATAAAAAGAGGGTAGGCCAAAATGAACTTAGCGCCGTCACGATAAAGTCTCTTTTGAATTATAAATGCTCGAAGTCCTATTGTGGCACTGAATAGACTGTGATTCGGGGTTCGGATGATGTGACGTGTCATTTTTTTTTATATTTTTCAACCTGACACAGGAATAAATCCTGTGGATTATTAATCAAGCGTGGCTATAAAAAACCAGTGTATAGAAAGGAAGAGGCAAAGCATGCCCTTTTTGTGATCGACGTTTAGTTGCGTCACGATTCTGAATAAAGCGCGCTCAGTATTTCTTTTTATTTCATTACCACTAGCCCAGCTAGACATTGCTAGTTTAGCTGATATTGACGTAAAGAAATTGAATTCATTCCTAATGGAAATATTTCATGTGGTTGCCATGCCCACCATGAGATAGAAGAACTTTTTTTGCACCATATACAGTAGAATCATAAGATATTCAAGCACAAATGAGCGCAAAGGCAGACTTATCGCAAACGCAATTATTTCCAGCCAACCTTTGGATGCTCAATCTTATCTTATATCTTTAACACATACTTTAGTTAGACCATTGCTCGTCCAGTTTCTTCATGAAAATTGTACAATCTAGGGTGGTACTAGCAAGATACTGTTTCTTTACTATGCAGATAGGTGCGTAATACAGATTAACTAAATTGAGCTTTACGATTTATGATGGCAATATAGCATAGTTTTATCTTACGATGCGCTGGTGCGTCATTGAGTTTCAAATTTACCCTATTATGATAAAGTATATCTTTTAATATGGTGTCTTTATTTTAATATTACCACCATTTTAGAACCAGGTGAGTTGTTTAGCCATAAGTGGAGTACCTACAGTGTTTGTCACTTCGGATGACCCCTGAATGTCATCATTGATAAACATCGGATAAAAATACTCCGGGCCAGAATTGACTACGGTCCTACTAGGAGTGAACTGTTTGGCTCAGTTTTGGACTCCTTCAATGTTACCATTTAAGGTTCTGGGTTTTCTCCCTTCATTGTAAGACATCGAATTTATTGACAATATTTGAAATGATCTGTAAATAGCCTTATTTTTATACTTACTAGTTCACAGTTAGTCAACTTCGGATTTCTTATACAAGTGGCAATCTCATTGTTACAAAACAGTTCCCCGATCTTTGGAGGATTCGGCGTACATTGGTGGTTTTTCATTGTGGTAAATAAAAGCTCACACAAACTTTGGTATGTTCATTAATTCGCGTCGGCATCTGAGTACAGCTATAGTGTGCTGGTGTTAGATTGGTCTAAAAACATGTGCATGAGTGGGATCCGAACAAAGGACTGTTAGACCACCAAAATAATTACGTGGCTAAAACTGGACGTATTGTAAAGTCACCTTTACCCGTCTACGTTGCGTACAGATGCCTGACACAGAGAGCATTAACCCTGAATGAGAGGACCTCGGGTTAGTATAACGAGGATTGTATTGTAATTGACACTTTAAACAATAAGCTAGAAAAAGATGGCTGCTTAGCTGTTTTTTCGGTCAAAGAATTAGGGCTAGTCAGTTACAATGAAGCTCCGTATCTGTGAGATATTTGACAGGTCTATGAAGAGATTTGAAAGGAAAAAGATGTAGAAATCTCATGTATAAAACCAGAGCCGTTTCGCTTGACGATGGACAGATATGGCTTCGCAAAGGAGATGGCTACCTCCAGTAATGGAAAGGCATTATAAGATGAATTTAGAGCCAGTCTTTTATGTGCCTATATAACGAGTGTTTACAGTCGATAAACAGTATCGGTATAAGTATTTCGTTTTTGGAAATCCTGAGCGCTCCAGATTTATTATTAAAATCTTCAAGATTGGCGGTTTCAGTGGTGAAATGGAGAATTTTATAAAATGATCTTAAATAGCGTTTGAATTATGCAAGGGTTGAGAACCTTGGGGATTAGCTGGGAGATTTGAGAGGAATCTGAATATCCAAACGTTATTAACTTTTTTCAATTTTGAGGATATATAAATAATATTTAACGATGTCCTATGCTCAATTGCGCAGTGGTTAAGACTAGTGGCTGTTAACACTCTCACAATGGTGGGTCAGTGGATGGGTGACAAAAAATTTTTATCTTGAGCTCCTCCGTGCTTCGTAAGGCACGTAAAGCCGTTGGTTCCGATTGTATAATTCCACAAAGGACCCGCGTAGTTGGTCATAGCCCATATTCTTTATCCATCCATAAGGAAGTCCTGTGCCCCATTGTGCCCAGAAGTGGGTACGTTGAAATGGCTGTCGATGATTGAAAAATCTCCTGAATTTAGGTGGACGAAAACCCTATCGGTTATTTTAAGTACAATTATTTGAACAGTCTGGCTGTATGCCGTCGAGAGTGCCTCAGGATCAAATGACAAGAGGAAATGAGGATTATTTGCCTGGCAATAGAGTAAACATTGTTAACTATAGAGTTTTAACATAATAACTGTTCCAAATGATTTTTCAAAATGTAGCCTTTTGTTACACCATCCTTTTTCGAAAACACCATAGCACGAGACCAAGCCACTTCCGTCCATTGAATTATCGTAATGTTAATGACTTGTTTCGGTTTTTACCCGACCAAGATGGCGGGCCGCATAATGATGAGGTTTCCTGACGAATTTCAATAAACGTCTCCTTTTAGAGTTTATTACGATTTTATATTTCAGTGGTAGAGGGCAAGAAACCTGACAATTTTTAAAAAATCTTTATATAAGTATGTTATTTTTACTGTAAACAAAAAAAGAACATTGTGGTTGGCGGTAAACAATTATATACTGATGGTTTTAGTTCTCTCTCTCTCTCTAATCTGAGCGTGTTCCCGGTTCCTTCTTCAGCCGTCGGAACCCAGGTGGTTTCACTTCGATAGGTTTTTTGGTTGCGCTCGGGTTTTAATCCAAGTAATAATTGATACACCTAAACCTGACTCAGAAATCACAATATATATGATGACCGTACAAAAATCCGTTTGGTAGTTAAGCACTTGAGTTTATCGCGTTCATACAGACAGACGTAACTTATTTTTATAAATGTAAATATATAGTATATTGCAAACGAAATGATGTTTACATCGATTCATTATTTTCCAGTAATTGTTAATTAAAATGTGAAAGCACGAATATACGAACAAAAAATCTAACGAGCTCGGAGTATTCAGACATTTTTAGCTAACACAAACGGAACTACAAGCGACACAAGACCTTATATGATGTAATTATGTACAACTGCTGATAAACAATTTCAAATAAGCATATCCTAGTTATGAGAAAAAACAATCTTGCTACAAAAGCGGAATCGTGTGTGACTAACGTGCTGGTTGTATAATAAAGGTTGATACTTGATAATTATATTGTCGAGTTGTCTCATTTATGACAATTTTACAACCTTTTATTTTACTTGTGATGTATGTATGTATGTACTAACTCAACGAAACTATATTTTATAACAAATACATATATAGATAAGACCCGATCCAATCAGAAAAATATCATTTTCCATCATGACCAGACCGGAGATCGACCTCGGGACCTCTCGGTTCACTTTATCACTGCGCCACCGAGACACTAAGTGAACTCTACGGTCATCACGTATTATTTCCTCGCTTGCATTGCGCAATGTCACTATCACTACGCACTACATAACGTAGCCAAGTGCAAGTGCAAATATGTGTGTTCGATGCGAAACGCGAGGATTTTGTTTGCTTCAGCGCGATATAAATGTTACGTCAGCTCCACGCTGTCGTCAAACTTTGACGGATTCGCTATACATTGCTAGTTTCTCATTGCGTTAAATAAAAGCACTCCTACTAATTACGCAATATTCACGCATTCACGTCGGCATGTCTCCGAGTTTGGTGACAGTATGGAGGTGGCATTACTGTGTGGAGTTTCTTAGTTCGTCCAGCTAGAAGTGGCGTTTGCTTCCCGCCCTAGAATAGGGTAGTGATCCAAAATATGTAGTGACATATTTTGGATGTTATAGAAGGCGAATAAGAGATAAAAAAATTTAATAGATTTCCCAAAGAAGATAGACGTCAGGCCAGCCGACTGACGGCTTCTGAGCATCAAGGCCTGAGAGTGAAACGCCAGAATAAAAGAGAGAGTATTTCTTGGTCTTGAATGAAATATTATGGCTTCGTCCGCGTTAGAAACAGCACAGAAGGTATTTTTGTACGAACAATATTCTACTAAATATGCATAATATCATAAATATGCGAATATTTGTGAGGAAAATCTATCAAAATCTACTGGACGGATTGTTATGAAATTTGGTACACGGCGGGTAATATGTAACATATTTCCTTTATATCTCCGTTATAGAGCACTTTGAATCAAACTCTGCCTGTCAATACAAGTAGCAGCATTATATAATGCTGTTATAGAATCCACTGTTATGGTAAGGTCTTTGTTGAATATTCTCTCTATTTGTTTAACTATTACGCGATTCAGTGGATAATAGGGTTTTAGAGATGCTATGGTTTCTGTAAGTATGGAAAATGTAATCGACATGTAGGCCATATCGTCAACACCCGACGTTTTCCTATCTAGATTTGTGTCAATATTAATTCCAAGTTTCTGATTATTCCTCGTGATGAGCCCGCCGCGGTGCGTGTGTGTTTTATTGTGCTTGTCTACTTATTTTTCGTAGAATAAAGTGATTATAAAATTACTGGAGTGGACTGAGAAAACAAATAATTTACAAAAGGCGGCGGCGCGCATGTTTAAAGTTACGTTACGTTAAATGTCACGTTAAAAACAAAATTGTTGGTGCAACCTACTACTACTACTAAATGTGTTTGTGTAATATTTTGCGGATAACAAGCTCATCGGATCAATCAGCGGATCTTCAGAAAAGTAACCTAATAAGTATTACAATTCGTAACCTGGAGACAACTAAACCAGATAATTAAACATTCTGAAGACCGCGCGTAATAAACAAGAAATGGTGGAAAGTGGATTCTGACTTCAGAAGCCTTAACGGCTGAAGAAAAACTAGACTCTCTAAACTCTGAAATACGTCTAACGATCAAATGAGAGAAAGTTATTGAAAGATTCCGAAATATGAAGAGGAAAGATTAAAATATAAAAAAATAACTGAATAACAAACTAAAAGTTAGGATCCAGGAAAAGTGGGATTTGACCAAAACATGGCAGTTCACTATTGCCCAACTAATACAGTTTCCGACACGTGGTTTGTATGAGAGCTTTTATTTACCGCAACGAATCACCAGCAGTGTTTGCCGGATCCATAGTTTGGCGAAGTATTTACTGATATATAGCCGCCAATAGGCGGCATTCGTATCACGTAGACTGCTGCACTTGCCCACGTGCCCGCGATGGTGCCAACATCAACGAATGTACGTCATATATCGTAACGGATAGAAAGGTCATATTGGACGAAACACATACATTATTAGTTCAAAAACGGTTTCCATTGAAAGACGAGAGTAAAATATCGTAATCATTACTTATATAATAAAAGGCAATGTAGGTTTGTTTGTTACCTATTCTCTCGAATTTACATATATGGTAGTTTAAGAGCACGGAAGAGAACATAGGATACCATTCATTCCGGAAAAATAACTGTTCCCGTGGGAAATTCACGCGGATCGAGCCACGGGCAAAATCGAATCAACTTAAAAGTCATCCCGAAATTTCTAATTTTCAGCTAGTAATAAATTTAAGCATGAATTCGTTTTTGCTCAGAGAAATAATATAATAGAATAATGCATGATAAACTTACGGACTTAACACTTTGTTGATAGTTGAAGTAGATGCTTACCTGTAAAATAAATTTAATAATTAATTATTAAATTTAATAATTAATAAATAATTCCACACCAAAAATTACATCAATGACTTTTTTTAAACATACGCGATAGGGTTAGATGACAAACAAGGTCAGAAAATTGTAAAAATCAAAATCAAATCATTTATTCAGAAATTAGGCCTTCACAGGCATTTTTTCACATTGTATTCTTAAATTAAATGATATTTACCAAAGCTACAAACTACAAGCATCAAACAATATGTGTGCTCTTAGATAAAAACATACTATAGAAAATTGAAAAAATTGTAAAAATGAACTCGAACATCATGAAAAACTTTAAATTTTTTAACTACTTATATAGAGAAGTCGCCATCATAAACGCAAATAAGGCAGCTGTCGAACAAACAGCGTTTTCGCTAAGTGATTGCTCATTGTGACGTTAGAGCATCATTCAGTACGGAGCGTTTGGACGAGTCCAAAAATGTGCAATTTTTTTTGTCATATCTTTGAAAGCATTGTCATTATCACAGTATTTTGCGTTTCTATTAATATATGGGTGTTCGAACGGTTACCAAAATAAAAATCAAGTCATCTACACTATTTAACATTTATAGATATTATAGAAGTGTGGATTTACGTCTTAGGATTTTATCAATGAAAACACGAATATATATATATATATATATATATATAAACACGTTGAAGTACAAACTGTGTAATTCACAGGAAAACTACGGTATCTAAATGTATACAAAGGATAAAATGTGCCACCAGAGAGACAAACAACAAAATATGAATGCAATAAATACCACCTTATCCCTTACTTTACGAGCAGTAACTACGGTTCAACATCTGTCAACGTTGACGCAAAGTAAGTTAACTTAAAGGTAAGCTCTATGAAATTGTACAAGTGAAGTGCAAGGTAAAAAGAGAAACGCTTTCGGGTTATAGAATGTACCTTCTGGAATAGTGAAAACAAAATGAAAATTCAAGTGCCATTTCTCGAAGTTAAACACTACTTGTGTAGACACCTGATTACTAAAAACTTGACAGTGTTGTAGTGAGAAGGTTTTTTTTTTATTGAAAAATTAAAAAAGCGACGACGTTAGCCAAATTTTTAATGAAATTAACAATCAATTATTTTCCCTGTATTCACCAATACTAATCCAAATGTAGGCAAAAAACAATGAAACACAAAATTACAAAAATAGAAAAATTACTCAATTACAACTTAACAACGAAAAATTATTTTCTTGTCACTAAGTAAGTTTGCTTATCAAAGAGGACGAAGGGGAAACGATCACATCCGCTACATCCGCTGGTGGCGACCATAAACATAGGATTAAGTGTGTAGACGTGTGAGGTCTATGTGCTCAGAGCCTAACATTGCTAATCTGCGGGTAGGAGGAAATCCCCACTCCGGCCGTGTTTTTGTCGCTGGTAAAATTGTTTATGGTTGACAGATTGTGTCTTACGTTCCCTACGCGCTGTTTACTTTTGATCTCAATTTTTGAGGTAATTTAGTTTTCATCGCTTTTAGGTTACTAATATTACTTGTTTTCAATAACTGACACAAAATTAATTGTTAAGATTAATTACACAAAATCATATAAAAATAAGTATAAATTGGAGCTCTACATATTCTAACGTGGGCGTCGTACGAGGTGACTACGGGATAAAAAGAGAGACATCTGATAGTCTAACAAACGTAGAAAAGAAAGTAGAGAAGTGAACCCTTGGCATAGACTTAAAATGTTCAAATGAGAGAGAGAGAGAGAGAGGTTATCTGTTATAACATCGCGTCTTAAATTCAAATCTACGAACAGCTATTACATACTCGTAGACGGAAATATTCAGTAACAGGTGGTATTTCCCTCACCTGGAACACGGGATTTCAAAAATAATACTCTATTTTTAATCAGTAAACAGCGAATCTGTTCTATTGCTTCAAGCAAGCTATCAATGAAAGTGGTTGGAATAAATACTAGTATATATATAAGAGTTCCGAACGCGCACTGAATGCTAGTTCAAGTTTTATTTTCTGTGCATTTTATAGAATATATATGCATTTGATACTTTTGTCGTATTAAATTTAAAATGCATTTGTTGCGTGATTGTATACTATTTCTGACCGATTTGATAAAATTTAGTACAAATATAGCTCCAGGCGCAATGACTTTGTTTCTATTTTTGTTAAAATTCAACTCCTAGGACCTGGGGGCAATGGGGGATGAAAGTTTGTATGAAAAACACACTATGAATTTTTTGCTATGGGCAGAGGAGCGAACAACAGGAAAACGCTTAGATTAGAGAGAGAGTGAGAGAGAAATTAATCATTGTTTAGTGAAATTTATCTTTGTGGTAGACAAAATATAGTCTCGTATACTCTGTGTAACAAGAATCGTTCCGCAAACTTTACACAAGAAGAAATTCTTCCCAGTAATTAATCTTCGACAAATTACTTCGTGCCACGCTGCGTAGCTTCAGTTTAGAAATAGCCATGTTATTTATAGAATAACGAGACGAAATTCCATATGATAGTTTACGACAGCGATCTCCAAAACGGAAACCACCTTTTCGTACAGTCACCATCATATAAACCTAACCAAATTCAATGCGAACCTACGCTATTACCGCGACAAAGATATAAGAAGAGTTACTAATATGCTTGGACCTAATATATAATTTATGTATTTTTTGATATATTTTACTTACCAAAATATATATTAAGATGACTCCAAGTATATTACGACTTTTTAGTGTAAAGCCTTATCATTAGATAAATAAATAGTTTGTGATATATATTCATTTAATACAGTTCCCATTCTACGTCATGAAAATATGACTTAAACAATGAATCATTTTACACTCAATACCATAGTTGGTCTATAGGATATTCTGTTAATTATCAATGCCTGTCTTCGATATATTCGAATTAATACCACTATCAAAGCGTTTCAGAATTGGCTCTCTGTAATTACCATTACCAAGTGCTGGAAATGTAATTATGGTGTTATAGATACTAAAGCCAACTGAATAAAAATTGACGGGAGACTATCCTCCCGGACAACTCTTCAACATCCAGGATTCTAAACCCAGTAGAAACAATAGCCTACCGGGATATTACTATTGTATATTTTCAACAATTTTCAAACATTATTTGGTCCCCTATTGAATGTATTAAAGATTAAAACTATGAACTGGCGCCGAGAACGAAACAAGAGTATAAAATGGAAATCTGAAAAAAATAACATGACAAAAAAAAGATTTTTAATTAAGAAAATTAATTTAGATACTTTTATCTCACTAGTTCTATATGAGCAATTGATTATCAGAAATTGAAACATGATAGAAGGGTGAGATTTTTATCGATATTAAAGTCGACATCAACCCATCTCTAATTTTTCCATAACAAAGACCATGGCCGGACTGACATCAGCCATTGTTTAAACCAGACATTTAATTTAAATATCCCGCTCGGTTCAGACGGATTTTTTTTTTCATCCGAATCTGTCTGCATACATTTGGATGTGTTTAGGGAGGACTGCATTGACACTAATAAATATAAATGAAAATTGCTAAAAATATCTTTTGGAGGATACTTATCCTCCAAAAGATATTTTAATATGAAAAAGAGGCAAAGTTATATCCTCAGAGACAATGCTCGATATTTTCCCAGTTTATTCTCAAAAAGTGGCAATCCAAAAAATGGGTAATAAATTGGGAAATACTCAGCGTGTACATAAATATCTCTGGCTTGGACTAATCGAAATGAACTTATTAAAATCGTTATCATTTCAGTCGCAATGAGTTCACGGCTCGACATAGGCCTCCCCCAACGAGATACAAGACCAGTTGGACGCGGCCTGCATCCAGCCTTATAGCGTTCGGTGCAAGTAATATTTAATAATATTTCGCAAATGTAACCGTATAAAAAAAATGTAGAATCAGATTTCAAAGAACTGAAAATGCTGCATTTCAAAAAATCGTCCTCAATTTCAATTCAACACAGACTCGAGTCGAGTCGATTTATAAAAACGGCGCGAAATATTTTGCTAAATTGAGGTAAACGAGGTTAAGGCGAAACATGAAGAATTACAATGAAATCACGCAACGCTGCAGTAATCGTGTGTACATTCAATGTCATACATTACTTCTGGTCATTAATCAAAGTATTTGGGAAACCTATTAATACATATAATGTAAGGAAAACATTGATTCATGAAGCTATATATATACCCAAGCATTTAGCTTGGGTTACTTACAGTAAAACATTTAATAATTTAATATGTTTTACTGTAAGTAACCCAAGATATGATATAACATTATGATTACATAGTTATTATAACAAAAGTTGAACTATGAATGCGATAAATTCAAATAGATAGTGTGATATCTGAGGAAGGTGTATAATTATATAGTATAGTATATATATATATATATATATATATATATATATATATATATATCCGAGCCGTTAGTATAAGTACTAATTTTTATTTACCCAAAGTATAAATGAGTCTTATCGAAGCTGTCACATCACTACTCGTGACAGAATAAAAACAGGTTATGTCCAACATTAATACAGAATAAAAGACGCAGTCCTTATGACCAAAATACCTTGGAAATAAGGTTTGAAACGCTCCGTTTTACGTCTAATATAACCGGCGATACGCACCATTGTTTGAGCCATACGACTCATATTTTGACAAAGAGAACACGTGCGTTTATTTTCTTTCATGAAATATGTACATGTAACGGTTGCATTAATTACCACAGGCGGTTAAACTGTATTAATAACGAACCAGTTTTTTAAATATTCATAATTTTAAGGACTAGCATGGTTCTCAACTTCTTGATAGTTAACAGTTATTAACCTACATAAATTTATGAGCTCATACTTCAGAATTGCTTTGCTAAATCGCGTGCGATGGGGACACGTGTACACAGGAACAAACGTAATGTATGTATATGGCATATAGAGTGAATCGATACTTTTGAAAAAAATGTCAAGAAAATGTCATACAATTCATGCGATTTCGGTCGCAAGGTCAAATAATAGGGCCATCCCAACAAATACATATTGTTTAAATCTACTCAATTATAAGTCTGAAATAACGCGAGACAATAAAAACTTAGCCAATAAATATTGAATGACACGTCCGATATCGAAGAAACATGAGAGGGGTCAAACCCTTAACAAGCGTACTTGATATGTTAAAAAAATCCAACAGTCATAAAGGCTATTCAGTACCAAAACTTGCGTGATAAAACGCAAGAGGACAAGGCCCTGTCACAGGCAGCCGTCCCATATCACACTTGGCATATTGTGATTTAAATTGTGCAGACCTACAGTGAATTTAGAACGAAGTTTTAGGGTTAAGATGGAATGCATTATGTATCAGGTGCGCTGGGAATAAATTTCGGGTTGAGTGGTTTATTTGGCCCATATACTTCACGTAAACTTACTTTAAGTAAATTTCTAGGAGGAAATTAGAAATTTTGGGTATGCATTATGTTAATTACAGCCAGTTTTGTGAAGAAATTTCAACAATTTAGAAAAAAAAAGTTTTTTATTTTTTCTAAATTGTTCTAACAAGACAGACATCTTTTAATGTTTTTATTTCGGTTTTTATATCGAATAAATGATTTGATTTTTGAATTCCCGCGTTTCATCTATTGTCTTCCATTTATTTTAATGATTAGATTAGCATAGTTTTTTACATTCTTAGAAAATCACAAATCAATTGAACAAATCGATCTTTAAATCAATTTCGAAGTGAACTTCTATTACGTAAGAATTGGGCGCCACAAAAGAGAAAAATGTTTGAACGAATATTACTTAATATCGAACAAAGGTAACCGCTAATCGAAAGAAACATATTTTTTCAAAGGCGACTGAACGAATTATATAAATGTCGAGGGCAGGAAAATCTATTTTCTTGGCGTGCCCATTCAACCCAAATAATAATATAAGATTATCATTTCCTATTGAAGATGGACTGCGAAAGGCGATTTTTCCTGTCGTAAGTAAATGTTCGAATTGATTTATGAAAATTTTTTCGAACCTCTTCCATCTCCAGCTGAAAGATTTGTTTACAATATTTGATGTATGTAAGAATATGAATCTTGATCGAATATTAAAAATACGGTATATTTCATACTATGATCCACATTGTATCATCAACAGTCATTTAAACGTCCCCACTGCTGGGGCACTGGCTTTCCTTTCGGATGGACAAGGTTGGAGATGAATGAACGTTATAATATCACTACATAGTATAAAACAAAGTCGCGTCCCGCTGTCTGTCCCTATGTATGCTTAGAATTTAAACAGAATTTATTATTCAATATTTAAAGCACCTACTGAGAGCTTTACTTTAACTGTAAAAATCCTTGTCGATAGAAAACCTAAAACTGATGCGCTTGTTGACAACTTTCTAATGTCAAAAAAATAAATAAATACAAAAATGAGTTTGTGTTATGTAGTCACAATTTAGACCTTTGAAACTAAGCGACGAATTTTGATGCGATACTCACCATGGCTCTCGGTCATGGCTAAGAATACTCCCTTACAAACAAAACATGTTAAATTGATTCAGCCGTCCATTTTGGGAGCAGACAGATACACAGACACTTCAAACGTTTAGCACCCATTTCATGTATTGTTAAAAATGTTTATATATTAGGACCATAGGATCTACACTCCATTTTTTTAACATGTAAACACATGTTAAAAAAAACGGAGTCTAAATTAAACGGTATCGTCAATGTTTTCCTCATGTTCTTTAAACAAAAATTGAAATAAACTGCGCAGTAGCGCCCTCTAGGGAGCGTGAACTCTCCTAACTTCCCAGCACTATCTCACATCTTAACATAAACATGAGACCGTCTTAAAATCTCTCTATGTGATAATCGTGACGCATTGCGATAAAGTTTGGGTCATTCTTTCATGTCGTGTGTTAAAGAATAAAATAGGATTCTGAAGTTTTAGCTTTAACTTTTCTACCCGTATTGACGTTTACGGGAAAAGGCGTCGGTGAAGTTTGTTACGCTTCCTCTTCACCTACGCTTTGGAAGTCGGATGGAGACTTGGTTTTAAGTAAATTAAGAAATATATATATAATTCTAAATTGAATTTTAATTAATTCATTCACCTTTAATCGTAATATCGCGTATATAATATTTGATATCAGAAATTGTCGTGCCCCAGAGGAAGCGAAAAATTAAAATCACGTATGAAAATCATCAAATTAGAGACATCGTCCAGTTGTTAGGGCATTCGACAAGCGCTATCTGGTGTGAGAGACAAGGACTTCCTTCTATATGCTGTGAGAGACAAGGAAACACTATCTTACTTTAGTTCCTAACAAAGTTTAATTCCATGTCGATACTACGCATTCGCAAAGACACAGAGTCAGTATGAAAGTAATTAGCGTCAGCGAAATGAACAGAAGACACGATCAACAGTCCATAAAATAGATCAATTAAGATCCAATCTTTGTTTAACTGTAGAATTTCGATAAACAATTTAAAACTTTTGTCTCGAACGGAAGACGGTGAAATGTGGGCGCGTAAACTTTCCAACTAACGTTCAATTTATTTTAACTAACTGAAATAGCCCCGTTTCCGTTGCTCATTTAAACGGGGGGTTAAGGGCATTCATGACTTGCGTTTATTTATAGAGTAACGACTAACTCCGGCGCAGTGACGAGTTTATGATTAAACACAGCTGCAGTGAATCCTCTTGCATGTGGCGCCATGAAGCCCGAGATCCGCTTGATAAAAAAAAATTGGTTGTTATTTTACGGCCGGCCGCCTGCATGAAGTAAGGGCTACAATTTTCTCTCCAAAAACTGCATTTTATCATCAGTTCATAAATCTGAGTTGTTTTCAAATTTTTACTATATCAATTATGAATTACAAATACAAGATAATTTTTTCCCTTCGAGTCACGAGATAATAAAGACTACAATCGCAGTCCGATCGGGCCATGCCAGAACTGAGTAGTTAAACAAATAATAGCCTATTTTTTTTAATACCTTGGACAACGCCATTGATTCATGGAAATATGATGTCACTCTTAGTTGAGTTAAGTGATAAATAAAACAAAAAGCGACAAAGACAGTCAATAGGGGCATTTTACACAAAACTCAAGAGTAAACGGCGCCACTACCTTCGATAAATAAACTACGAAAGAGAGATCATAACCATGTAATCACAGATTCAAAACGAGCCGTTGCCGGTGCACATGTCAATGTCAATTGTCATGGAAGACCTGTCATTGTCAAAGTCAAAATACGCGATCATCATATTCTTATGCTGCTCTAGTCTGGCGTCATAACATCGCAATCCTCATTTATCTAGAATATTCCGCGCATACACTTTTGGGAATATTCTGTAACACGCACGGCAATATTTTTTAAGCGAACAAGGGCTGAACGGCCCATCTTAAAATGCATTAGTGACGTAATGCCCTGACACGGCTCCTCTCAGATTACGAGCTGAAGAAAAAAAAACTCAGCTTAAAGGTGCCGATCCATTAGCACCGATTTAAAAAATGCTATGAGCCGAAAGCGCTGAAGGACAATTTCCAAATCATTCCAGAATGAAAATATTGTATTCACAATTAGGCAGTCCTTTTAAGACTTAGTTGCTATTACTATAGAAGACCATTACTATTTTTCTGTTATCTTCCATGGAAGCGCGCTGGCGACGGCTGGTACTAAAATGCTTGTTATAGTGAATGTTAGAAATAACATAGCATTTATCTCAAAATAATGCGCCGTGAATAAATGAACGATGTCTTGAGAACACACTTAGTATACCCTGGAACCTGTACTGCAGATAAAAATAGTTTTATCTGAATCTCATAGCAAGGCCGTCATAATTATTAGCTTCAAAACCGGTCCATCAGGTGAGCCGCCATTTTGCTGCTAGGTAGTATAAAAAACCTAATATGAGCTAAATGGTTTATTCCACCATAGGCGCTAGGGGATGAAGGTAGAATTTTAGTCTCCTATTTTTTACCTCGATCTCAATTACTCAGTTGTATAGATTACTAGATGATGCCCGGGGCTTCGTTCCCGTGGGAATTTGAGATGATATATAGCCTATAACAATTTTGAATAATGTACCTTTCTAGGCGAAAGAATTAAACGCCTCAAACATACAAACTCACAAACGCCTAACTCTTTATAATAATAGTATAGATAATGAAAAAATTCCCTTTGTTCATCTGGGTGAATAAACGCGGTATATGCCTTGTCGTCGGACGCATTGGATGTGTGCCTTAAATCGTCGGAGGTTCGATCGAAAAATAATCCTATAAAAGTTGAATGGCCCGTCGATTTATTTAGTCTGGGCGCTGAAAGCGTACGATTTAATTTATCCTGTTATCAATAACTTGCTTCTTTTATAGTTGCTCTAATATTCATAAGTAAGAATCAGTATTTCAGCAGTTGCCCAGACGATATTATGTCATGACATTTCTAGTATAATAAAATGGCTGTCCCTCCAAAAAACATTAGTATTAAAGCCTATTTTGTGTCCCACTGCTGGGCAACAAATGCCCTCCCCTTCTGCTCCATAACCGTCGACCCAATGCAGTTTCCTGCCATTCTGGAAGCGCTGGAAGCCGTCAAAGAGAGAACAATTAATGACGAGCGTCGACGCTTATAATTTAAGTTTTCAGACATGTTTCCCAGAATAATTTCGATAAATACATTGCACATCTCTAAAAATCGATGAAAGTAAGTTTGAGTCTCATCTTTCTTAATGCAATTTAGCGCTTATAACACATTTCGTGACTACACATAATCCTATTAAGGTTCCTCTTATATATTTATGATAATACGGTCCCAGGACCTGCGGGAAACTCTTTAATCCCTTGTATCCTAACCTTACATGATTCAGGGTTATGAGTGGGGAAATTCCACGGAAGGGTAGTTTCGGGGAGCATTTGTGTATCATTGTATGGTGATTTATATTGTGGATTCCTGTTGTAACGCGCTTTTGACGGCATAACGAGTCTTGATCGAATTTTTATTCGTTACATTTAGTCAAAGTCATGCACGTCACGTCTGCCGCATGCATCCGGAGAGATGGACATACAGATTAACCTCATGGATTCCAACTGACGGATACAGGAAAAGAGGAAGGCCTAGGACGAGATGGTGGGACGATATGAAAAAGTTCGACTAGGAATGTCACGAGAACACAAAGGATAGGATTGCGTGGAAGAAGTTAGGGGAGGCTTTTGCCCAGCAATGGGACTCAAACAGCTAATATAAAAATAAAAAACATTTAGTCTTAAAAATAGAAATCAAATGTAATAAATAATTGATTTTAGCACTAACATAACACGTAACCCATAGAGCACCTCAGTCCACACTGTCGCCAAACTCGGACTCATGCCGAATGCGTGGACATTGTGTACATAGTACGAATGCTTTTATTTAACGCAATGAAAAACCAGTAATGTATACCGAATGTGCCAAAGTTTGACGGACTGTTCGACGACAGTATGGGGCCGGCAATAGTACCTCGGCTGTACAGCTAATGAAAATTACATAGTTATAGTACCTAATAATTAAACATAACGTTACACTGCATGGACCTTGATGCGAAGGTAATAGCTGCTTAATTTCAATGATTTTGGAAAGGCTGATGTTCTGTTGACTGTATGTATTGTGGCGCAGTGGTAAAGTGATTGCCCCTAAACCGAAAGGTCCCGGGTTCGATCCCCGGTCTGGTCATGATGGAAAATGATCTTTTTCTGATTGGCCCGGGTTTTAGATGTTTATCTATATATGTATAGATACGTTATAAAATATAGTATCGTTGAGTTAGTATTGAACAATCGTTTGATTATCAAAAATACACGTGAGGTCCAACAGAAATATAAACTTCAGAATTGTGACAAGCGTGTAATGATCAAAAAGTTAAGCCAAAAAGAGGTTCATATATTTCAAAGCACTATATAATTTCTTGAGCGACACACGATAGCGCGTTCTAAAACTAGATATCGCCATCTAGTGACAAAAATATTCAATTTTAAAATTGGCAATTATACAAGTATCCCATAACACAAGTCTAGAACTTACTTTGGGGCTAGCTCAATCTGTGTAATTTGTCCTAATAAATTTATTTATTTATTAACAATGTATATTTGCTAACCAAGTGTTAAAATGATATTAAAGTAATCACAAGTAGTGCTTGTCTTTTACAGGTATTACGAATATGCGGCGCCTGCTGTAGTATGATATTCATAGTCATTTACATTTATAGTTATCGTACTATAATTATCATAATATATCTATATGTTATACTCGTCAGAGATGTATATATTTGTATGAAAGGTTTTAGTACCTATATTTATATTTATTGTAATAAATATATAAATATTCTTGAATTAATTTGTTTACACATAAGTATAGGTATCAGGTGTATGGCCGCAGAAATTGGTATAAAAAAACTGAACTCAAACCACAGGGATCCAATTTTCCGGGTCAGTCACCCCAAGACCACCAATCTAAGTAACAATATTTTGTTTTGTTCATATTGATACAGCGTGTTTCATAAGATCAACCATCGAGAGGTCAAAACACCGCAGTTTTCGTTACATTAACACTGTACAGATGCGTGCATAATGTCAATTTTATACCACTATTTTTTGTGTAAATACCTACTTCGACAAAAATGTCACAAGTATACTTGAAATCATTGAAATTAACAAAGTATAGTATTATATTCTTCATTCAATTTATGATGATATACATCACTTATTGACGTCAAAAAAAATACTTAAACTAAGTCTACTGCCGGCTTCCAAAGCGCAGGCGAAGAAGAAGCGGCGCAACAAATAAATAAATTAGGACAAATCACAGATTGAGCTAGCCCTAAAGTAAGTTCGTTATTAAAATGTTTATTCGTTATTAGTAAAAATAATATATATTCCATATTATTTTATGAAAGATTTTTAGCTTTTGCGGGACGATAGCATGCTCATTTATGTTTACATAGCCATAAATGGTAAAACGTGTGATTTTACGCAAGAAGTTAGTAAATCCTATTTCAAGCTAAACAACAGAACTGATAAATAAGGCGGAAAAACATTATTAATAAATAATGAAGTCTATAAGTTTCCACGGAATGTACCTACCTAATTAACTTTTCATGTTGTGTGAATGTTTATTTAATGTAATTCAATGAACCTTTTCGGGAAACCAGCTTAGCAAATGTATGTGCAGTGGGGCTATGAAGGAAATCCTATCATACTAAAAGCTACAGTGTTTCAAGAATGAATCGGAGTAAATGTATCATCGAAACTTGTTCTGGCGTATGTAATTTGCGCTGTTTCATTTAAAAAGTCATGAAGTTTCTAGAATTAAACTTTACTAACAACGATACAACGTTGTATTGGCCAGCCCTATAGGGCTGTCTATAAAACATTCTGATGGCGATACCAAAGACGCCAAAGCGTAGATGAAATTTACCTGACCCGGTACCACATTGATCATCATGCATCAAACCAAAAAGGCATTAAAATATACCATAACAAAACCAGGCATAATAACCTTATAAAACGGAGCTCATAACAAAAAATAACATTTTTGTCGAGGACTGTACACAGTGTGACTCAACCCGATTACACATGGGGATGGTACGCAGGTAGATTAAAAAAAAACAGGTAGGTAGGTACCGTGCGAGCGAGATAGTTAAACAGCAGTCTCGCTCGCTATCATCAAATTAAGCCATATCACGAAATGAGAAAAAACTTTAAAATGTTCTTTTAGATATTTCTTTTTCATTGTTTTATTAGGCTCGTGTCTCGATGACTGCCAGTTTTTTTTATTTGGGGTGAGAAATTTGGTTACCTAGGTATGTAAATATAGGTATGCATTCTTAATACGTACATATAGGTAGGATCTATGATCTTGCTCGAGTGAGCACCAAAAATATTTTATTCACGCTGTGAAATTTCCACATAAATATGTATTTCTAAGAAACTTTTTAATTTTAGTCAGTTTTTCCCAGTTATGTTGTTAGAAATAATAAAAAATCTCTTCTGTGGGTATATATACGTATATGTATGTACTTAGTAGGTAGTTAGAAAAACAATTACATATTGAGATCAAAGTACAAGTCCAAACAATTTTTTATGATCAAATTTCACAACAAATGTAATAAATGATCAACAGCTCGCAACCGCTTATACCTATTCGAATCTCAAACAAAACTGTCAAAATAAACCTTACGGCAAACACCATAGGATTCAAAATGTAATGAGTCACCGTTCTTTCCATAAACACCACATTTCCGTACTAAAGATACAGAGTTCATTGAACCCAACCTGAGCAACCCGACTTAGCCCCTGTGTTATTGTGTCATACTTACGAGAGTACTGACCGTTTTCAATACTATATATGTATATGACAGATATGCGTAACTAATATGTTACTGTTAAATCTATTTCGGAAAACTACGCGTCTCTTTTGTTAATATAATAAATGGCTACGCTATACGCGAGCTGAATAACAGGGTTACCATAAACCATAAACTACCTAGTAACCGATACGACTCATCATCATCATATCGAGTGTGTTATTGCTAATACTTGTTTCAGCTTTTATTTAAGTCATCTGAAAGCATCTGATGTGACTTTTACAACTCCTTACCGCCATCTAGTGGCAGGTAGTCGCATACACTCTAGGGGACTAAACTGTCAACCAATGTGCAGGTTTTCTCACGTTTTCTTTCACCGGAAACAAGATGTGGACGATGAAAAATACTATATATACGAGTATATATGAAAGATTGGTATACAAACTCATATGGGCACGAGTAGGATACGAACCTGAGACCTTTCGATCCACAGGTCTTAACCATTACACTACCACGCTTCAAAATTCGGGTCATTTAGATGAAAATGTTTTGTATGTTCGCGATCGCATGTCGAAATACAGGAAAAATATGGGGCACGGACAGGATGGTCAAATTAAAAAGAGTTTCCCGTAGACCGGTGTAACGATTCTTATCCATTAAATCATTCATTTTACTGAACGTTCATTCACAATCGTCATACACGTCAAGTCTGTCATTCAAGTCAGTCTCGAGATTGAACATATTAGTGACAGTTCATTCGGTCATCCAAGAACAGTTTGGTGCCAGGTGATTTTTGTAAATTTAATTGTGTGGATGCTTATAAATAATAATTTGCTGTCTCGATAGTAGTTTTATTTCATTGCTCATATCAATACATGAGTTCGTATCACTGAAATGCGTGGCAACCCTAAATACAAATACCTATATCAAATCAAATAACGTATACAGATTTCAGGTCGTAGTGCGAGTTTTGGTTAGTTAAACATTCACAGATTTCCAACAGACTTTCCTATGTACCCGGCAGCGGGCGTTGTTTTAATCCACTACGACCTCAGAAACATTTCGGATTGCACAGTGATCATGTTGCTATATTATCCGAGATGTTATTTTTGAAATGAATGTTTTTGCCGAGTCATGTGTCTCAAAAATAGCACTCGAGGTCATCTTGATAAATTGGATGTTTCCTTTTATGTCTGAGATACTTTCCGATACTAAAGGATTTTGTAAAGGTCTTTTTACTATGAAATAATGTTTTTTTTTTACGTTTTTCGTGCGGTTCTTTTGCTAATTCACGTGGTGTTTGTGTGTGAATAATATTGGTACAAAATATCTATTGTATTTTATGATATGATAATTAATTATATGGTATTTAGAAGTCATATGGTATTTAGATAGCTTCTTTTGTTGCAGTGTCAGTGGTCTTATTTCATCTATGAACGATTTGACTGCGCAGAAAATCATAAGTTGTGTACTGAAACTTAATCTATTATAAACTTTGATACCGATAAAATAAAGTAGTTTTTTCTCTGTGGATTAAGGAATGGTGATTCCTTTGTCACAGACAAAAAATAAACAAGTGACAGTAAACCTTTCCAAGAAACACGTAATCTCAGATTTCGTGGCGAGAAAATATTTGATTTTATTTTATATTACCAGGAATTTTCCGATGCCTTGGCGGTACCGACAGCAGAATATCGAGTTACTCAACTTTGACCCTTATGAAGTGGCAATAGAGGCTGTCATTTATTCTAAACAGTTATTTGATATACGCACAGCGCGCAAAATATAACCTTTTTTGGTCAGATTTTTCTCTTTATTTGGTAAGGACGAAAGTGACTTGATAAATAATAAAGGGAAATACAACTGAAATACACACGTTATAACGATAGTATAGTCTTAAGGTATAAAATAAATAACTATTTCGAAACGTCAGCCTTTAGTACCACGACATCAGATAAATTATAGTACAATTCTGAAAAGTACGATATATCTCGCTTAACACACGATTTTAATATGGAAACTTCACGTACCGGCACGCACAGTCGCTCACAAATAAAGGACTATTTATAATGCGTATAAAAAACGCGGCGGCGACTCGCCACGTCCGTACCTCCGGTTAGATAACGTGAATTATTATCATTATATTCACGTTCCAACACTTAAAACTCTGTTTAACATATTAACCCTGTCCAACATAAAAATGAATGAGTCCTGTAACTGTGTTTTAAAAATATTTCTAATGAGGGCGCCACTAGATATAAAAAAATGTTATAGGTCCTTTTGTCCACTGGGCTAGAAGAGTTACGATATATGTAAGGTTCTCTATCTATGAACATAAAAATATAAGCCATAATGTAAATAATAGCACACTGTATTATAATAGTAATAACTGCAGCATAATGATTTTTGATCATAACGTTCTTAGGCGTAACTATTTAAAGCATTAATTAGCCTAGCCTAAATGTTAATTATGCCACAAAAAGCGGGATTATTTCGTCAAACACGGGACATAATAGAAAAAAAAAACGAAATATTTAAAATAATACACATAGTTAAACATTTCTTAATTACACATTAAAGCTAAATTTTATTGAAAATGTTGTAATTTTTTTTCCTGTTTGCGACTACAAATCTAAAAAAGCGGCATATAGCCTTTTTGTCCATTGCCTGTAAGAGATAATAATTATTATGAAATTGAATTATTTTATAAAAGAATTAGTTACTATAACGTCGAGACTTTAAAAAAAAAGGTACATTTCATACGTTAAGGAATATAAGAACGAATTTCTGGTGCACAATCCAACCTTAAATCCGAAGTGCTAAACAGACCAACCCCGTCCAACATAAAAAGCGATAATAGCGCGTCTTTACAGCCGTGATAAAACATAGCCCTCTCTAAATTGAGACATTTTATTATTAGAAATACGCTATTGACAGTCGTAAAACAACGTCGATCTCTTACTTATTATTTCTGTTTACGATTTAATAGCACAATGCTCATTTTTATGTATCAAACACAATTATTCCAGATAAAAATGTTACAGGCTGCGTTGCATCAGTCAACTTTGACGTTAAGTTTAACATGCGAAAACAAACGCAAAGAACGCCATTTTATCTAAGCGACGCGCAGGTTAAAGTTAACGTTAAGTAGACTGGTGTAACACACTCATAAATAAGGAAAGAATGTGCAATGTGTCATAAGACGCTTCCGTTTTCCGCGTTGAATCCAATGTCATTGTCACTGTCATTCTTTGTTGCAGTCATAGTGGTGAATGCGACGAATTATAAAACGGCTAATTCTCGTGAACGCGTAAATTGCGGCGCGCTAATTTGGCTAGAGCTACGTGTCACTGAGTCACGTCACGTTTTTTCATCTGTGACGAAGTTTTTCCTGTCGCTCCGCGTACGGCCGTGACATTTGGATGTCTGACCGATTGTACGACCTTCGCGGCTTGCTCGCGGTCATCAACACCGCGCGTGAGCTGGTACATTACCTTACCCAGCGTTTTCACTAGCCGAATATATCTCCTATCCCCCTCTCTCATACGTCAAAAGACAAAGAATACCTCACGACGCCAGTAAAAAATTGTTAGAAACAAAAACTAAAGAAGTCGTTACAGTGGATGATATAAGTCGGTTGGTTACTTTAAATAATGGTCGTTAGGATGACGAAATGGAATTCGAGCCACAGGAAACGTGTGGTATCTATGTTAAGATCAATTATAATGTAAAACGAACCAATTTGTACCGAAGCAAACAATACATATTTTTTTTACAAAAGCATGAGTTCACACACCACAAAAACATTTCTACTTGTGCAGCATTTTTGTGTATGTGAACTTTCGTAATAGGTATGTCTTAAACATAATTTTTTATACAGGTCTAGATTTGGCAAATTATAACTCTCATTGCATTATTAATATTAAGGTCAATTACTAAAGTATGAAGGTTACTGTCATTTGACCTTTGTATGTGCAATTTATGTTTTCCAAAGAGTTAACTTTATAAACATCTCTTTCATTTGCGTGTCAAGTAAATGTGTGCTATGTGTAAAACTTGAAAAAATGTTTCATGTTTCTTCTGCGCCATGTATTTAATCATAAAGGATATTACTGCTCCAGCATTTTACTACTTCATACTAAAGTAGTACTGAATTGAAAATAAAACATTTCTGATACTCAATGTATGTGCCAAGAATGGAATCCTATTCTGGAAAATAAACATCAAAAACCAACACAAGCGAGATCAGACGCATCCTGTCTAGTCAGATATTGATTTCGCTAGCGGACATCCGCTCATACAGTTGTACCAAACCAATCAATCTGTCAGAATATATAATTTACGATGCCTGATAGACGACATGCATCAAGTTTTCAGAAAAATAAATTTAATCATATATGTCGTATTGAAATGACCTTACAAATAATATGTATGAAGCAAGCTAATCTAAAAGATTCGGATGGATCGTCATTGGTGCAATTTGGTATAGGTCTCTTCATGTCAGAAGTCACGTAGCCAATCCGATAAAAGGTTAAGACTGAAAATACTAAAACATGTGGTTCAGAATAGATATTATTCAAGCAATTTAGTATATCTACCTAGAATTGTGGACAATGGTGTTGAATTTAATTCTAATTCAACTAGTTATGGTGGTAACATGAACTTCATAATACGTGATACAGTTTGAATAATCGAAGAATTCATAGCTTTTACAGCTAATACCATGTCACAGATTACTAAGAAAGGCTGCAAACCCTCTACGGAAGTATTTTCAAGGAAATATGCCTTGTTCTACGCTGCAATACTTGCAAGGTTACAAGTGAAGGTAGTCCGCATGGTTAGGAAATATTTCTCATTGCTAAGCTCTGTTTCAACTCTATCGCTATTCACAGTGAGTGGGTCGAGCTTAATTTATTTACTAATGACACGATAAATAAATGAGTATTCGATGCGGTGGGTCCACCAAAACAATGGAACGTGAAGTCAACGATCTCCAAAATTCAGATAATCTACTACTTTGCCTCTCGATATGACATGTAACAGACGTGACTTGCAAGTCATTATATTTCTTCTGAAAGGAACACTTTTGTAAATAATACAAATGGTTTCACACGTCATGTTCGCGTTAATATCGCTCCAAATAAAAACGGAATCTTGGCAACTGTAGCAAATTTTGTATCATGAAAAATATCTGATAATAAAACTGCCGTTTTGATGAGATGTTGATGCGATATATCTAAAATTCATTTTCATTTTAGTATTGTACCGAGAGCACCGACTGTAAAAATTTTATTGGCATCAGCGGCACTAGAAGCGGGCGAAATTCCGAATTCAGTCATGGTGTTATTCGCATCACAAACGCTGTATTGCAAACGGTCAACATACTCAGAGGCCAGCGAAACATTCAACAAAGAGCGGCAATGACTAATTTTACTCACAACTTATGAGTCAACCTAACATTACTAAATCGGTCCAAACGTGGCATAGGCCTGAGAACCGACTTGCGTGGCGATACGCTTCTTGAACAAAGAAAAAAGGGGATGTAACGACACGGGCGATGACTATACTAGTCTCTGAGAATTTGTCTGTCCACTATAAATTGACTCACCCTCCCTCGCAAATGCCGCTCTCTTATACAGATAGGTGAAGCCCCCAAAGGTGAGTTCCGAGGTCTTAGTTTACTGGTGGTTGTTATATAACAAAATCAAAAGGGGAAGGTGCGTTGAAAAAGAGCATTGGTGACTGATTACTACGATTCCCATGTCTGTTTAGCGATTACTTAGCAATTACTTGATGTCGTAACAGTTTTTTCAATGTCAATAAACGAGAAAATTGGTTCTAGCACGGTTGTTACAATGTAACATTTTAATGACTCGAAATGTGTTACCAAGATAATAAAAACAGACCGTCGTCGTCCAGAAGTTATGACATCAGACAATTAAGATAAATACCAGTCTCATAATTTCGTACATTTATTACCAAATTCAATTACTTTTGATATGAAATAAATCAGCTGTATTAAGGTTTAGTGCTTGAAAAACTACAAGAATTTTAGTTCATAAGAACTGTAATTTAGTCCTGAAACATTTAAGCTCTATTTTCTGAAATAACTTGGTTTCGGTAGCAATGGTATAATAAATCGGTCATTATAGTCGAACTCATGAATACTAAAATAGGCTAATACCAACCGATACTGGGTAAATTAGTGTTCAAACAATAATAATAGAGTAAAGTTGCCATAAAAATGGTTAACACTCGTTTGCAATTGCATTGATTAATGAAACTTGTTTTTAGTTTCAAAGTTACGTCCTAAAATACGTAACCATGGCAACGGTTGACTTTTACTCGGAAACGGTTTAAATTACCCGCACCCTAATGTACTGGGTAATTGAATGATTGTCCTTAATTGCAGTACTCCAGACCTTTTAATAAAAGGCTGGAGATGTGGTTTAACGGCTACACACTGTCCCCTGTAATTTATGTAGGAAATGCTATTTCATTGTTTGCCACAAAAATATTGCAAGTGAGTTTGTCCTTTTTAAATGACCTGAAATTAGAATAATTCACAAGTCATATTTCTATCAAAAATAAGTTAAAACGAATAATTTAAATACTAAAGTAAGAATGTATGTATGAGCGCCACAGGAATTACCAAATAACACATTTCATGGACAGATTTCATTGAAATGTGGTAGGTACACGGGTTAATAATATGACCACGTTACCTGTTCCTTAAAAAAGTTAAGCACACTTCAAGCTAAAGTATCTTTTGTCTCGTTCTGTCAGTGGCAAATAGTGTAAAGTGCGAAAGTGACAAAACCAACAAATATGTCTCCAAAACATATCTAGAATAGGTTGTCCATACATTATCACTACATCAGTTTTTGTTTATGTTTCATGTAACCTACAAATTCGACTTGATTATGCTTCTATCTAACCGTGTGTTTTGATTTATAGGCAATATTGATATCTAAAAACAGTATTATAAATATGTAAACATTGATAAGCATGTCATTAATTAATATACATTGTGATAAAACCACTTGTGTTGACCTCACTTATGTTAACAATGTTGAGTACGGTTAGTTCTTAAAAAAAAACACACACAATTTACAGGAATTGTGACGACCTCCGTGGCCTAATGGTCATCACGCCGGACTGCTACACTCGAGGTCCCGGGTTCGATCCCCGGTCAGGGCAACATGGAAAATGATCTTTTTCAGATTGACCTGGGTCTTTGATGTTATCTATATTATGTATACATCATACAATATTCAATATCAAATCATACAATATCCAATATCAAATCATAGAATATACAATATCAAATCGTTGAGTTAGTATCTCATAACACAAGTTTCGAACTTACTTTGGGGCTAGCTCAATCTTTGTGATTTTATAAAAATAAAAAAATAATTTCCAATCAGAAAAAGATCATTTTCCACCATTACCCGACCGGGGATCGAACCCGGGACCTCTCGGTTCAGTGGCAAGAACCTTACCACTGCGCCACCGAGGTCGTCGATTGTTACTATATATTAATTTATTTACACTGGAAGAAATTTATATAGAAATAAGTAGTAAACTTGTACTATTTCTTTTCATAGTCATATAAACCTCATGGCTGAGAGTCGTGGTCATTACATGGATCGAAACACAAACAACTTTCTTGGCACTATTAATGGAGTGGTTTGCCATTGCCTTCTCCATTTCACGCACAAAATCAACCACTGTGCAGGTTTCCTCAAGATGTTTTCCTTCACTGGAAGCAAGTGATTGTGAGAGGGAAGTGATCAGATTGGTTACAAACTAATGTGGCACGAGTGGAATTCGTACCTGGATCTGCCCTTTCGATCCACAGGCGGGCGTTTTAACCATTACACAATCATCGCTCGATGTATACGTATAGGTACCATATGAAAGTTTTATACCTATTTTCTCTGTTATGTTGTGTACACTACAGTACAAAATAAATAACATTTTGAATTAACAGAATTGGGATGCTTTTACCTAATAGTGGGACATGCTGTAGTTATTTTAAGTAAAAAAAAATCAATTACCATGTAGACCAACGAATTTTGTAAATATAAATCTATACTATTATTATAAAGAGGTAAGCGTTTGTATGTTTGAGGCGGGTAATCTCCGAAACTGCCGAACAGATTTCAAAAATTCTTTCACCATTAGACAGGTACATTATTCAAGATTGCTATAGGCTAGGTATATTTTATCTCAAAATTCCCTAGGGAGCGAATCCCCGGGCAACATCTAGTAGCATAATAAATATCACATTTCTAAATATAATAAATAGAAATATAGTCAACAAAATTTTTTGTACAGAATTGGCCGAAAAACATAAATAAAATTGATCAATTTATATAATTAATTATCGAGTTTAATGTATATTAATGCATTTTATACCCTATAGGTACTAGGTACCTTCCCACGTTCGATCTAGTAATAAAGCATAAGTACCTACGTATTGAAAGCACAGGACAAGATTTTACATTGAATTTAGGTCTATATTGCTTCATACTCCTAGTCACAAACCAGTTCAGTTAGGAAACAAAGCTGCAGGTTATGTAACACTAGCAAATACGCGACCAATCTACTTCAGAACATTATACCATAGTAGGATAAAAGGTCTAGTAGCCATTGGACCTTTCAGATTCGATCCGGAAGCGAAATGTGCCCATTGAACCTAATTTCAGGGCCCATTCGAATTCGAACTTGTTCAAAATTTTACATGAAATAGGCTATGACCATGCTATATTTTTTGAAATTCGCTTGGTAGGTAGGTAGGTACATAGGCACTAGACTAAACCTTCAATATACATATTGAAGGTTTAGTCTAGTAGGTCTAGTGGATATCTACACGGATTTTTACAGTACCTAGGTAAGTAAAGTACCTAGGTACCTACCTACTTCTTATTCCGAAATATAGTTAATTCGGCCATTATTACGCAGGCATAGGTAGCATAGGTATTCTATCTTATTGAAATAAAATTTAATCTATGAAATAAATTCAATTAGGTATTAAATTTTGCGCTTCAAAGAGTTAATCAATCAAGATGAATTCACTAACACAATGATTTGCATATATTTAGTTAAATAGGTAGTTTGAAGTTTCCGTTTTATAAATCATTTGTCTTTGTCTCCGACCATTAATTAGAGTGAGATAAAAATACTGATAATGTCAAAGGTTAGTATCTATTAGGTAACTTGACATGCGATTGTACCTACCTAGCAGAACTGTCAAGTAACTAGGTAGGTAGGTACCTACCTATTTAATAATCTGTGGAACTGCCTAGCTACAGGTATTAGTTTCATCTGACTAATGACTAGGTACCTACCTACTATCTTCCTAGGAGTTTCAGATTCAATTTCCTTCTCTGTTTCGTTCGATAAAACGGATAAGTAAATAGATGCCATCGCCTTTATGTTAATACAGATACTACATAGGACCAACCTACATTACTCACAGATAAAGCTTCAGAATCCAGATTAGATATACATATTTGTTAATATGGTATGTTTGACTTTGCCATCATACCTATACATATCTGGCCTAATAACGGCCAAAAGCAACAAGTAAGCGATTCAATCCGTTTGAAAGGCTTATATATCAACCTATCAAATGCCAGACAAAGGTTACAAATTATATAAGGCAGGGTCTCATATGCAACACTAACAATCGCTTAATTACATACATACTGAGACGAACGTTATGCAAGGCTTAGTCGAGTTGCATAAAAAAAAATTAGCAACCTATCGGCTAATGCGCGACTATTGAGGGCATTGACCCAAAAACGGACGACATACGACATAGCTATGGCAACTACTGCTTTGATACGTAATTAGGCATGCAATACCGTGATATTCCACCATTAAAAATAAAAATCCATATACCCCAATTAACAGCCAGTATTTTTTTAAAATGTCGAATGTAATTTTGAACGCGCACTGTGATTTTAATTAAACAGTTGAAATTCAAACATACCTGTAGAATGCTGAATGAAGCACGTTCGTTCACCTTTATACAATGTAAACCTTTGTTCCACACAATACGTCTCCAAATCAATCCCAATCGTTTTATCTGAAAATAGAAGCGACTTATATTAATGTGGGTACCGCCTTATGATTCATACGACCGCGCGGACCTACCCGTATATTTTAAACCCCGCATGCAGAGGGGAGAAAAAAATAAAGAAACACATGTCTGCACCATTAATATAACTACAGATGTAAACAATGAACATGTGTGGAACGGAGCCGTTGAAAAAAAACCGACATCAAGGGGATACTAACCGTTCGCGTTTCGAGAAACAATACAATACACAGTTTTTTTTGTCCACAAAGCACGTAAAATTTGTCTGGGATGCACAGTAAGGGCGATCGGTCCGAACAAAACTAGTTTATTTTTCCGATCGCATCGCAGCTGGCGAGACATCCGACCGCAAGAATGGTCCGCGCGAGACTAAACACGAGCGAACGCGTGAAGGTACTAGCGCCCTCTCATCCGCCCCGTTGCGCATGTGTGAGTGAGTTCGCCGATGTAGATGTGAGGGTGTTACCGCCCTGCGCCCCATCCATTTATTTATTTTCCAAAATGGGGTATTCAGTGCATATTCTATGGATATTCGTGTTTATTAAAGAAAAATATCTTATTTACTCGATGATTCTACGTATTGGTGCGCAATTGTGCGTGTTTTTAAACGGCCGTGAACCGAGGCAGCGCCGACGGTCATTGCCACGGACATCGATATAAAAATATTCACGACACACACACGCACGCTTTACCTACGTACGGCGACACGTATCTGTAATTTATATTTTCATTTTAAATTAACGTGCCATTCCTAATTACTTACCCAGTGTCTATGTACTTTTATTTTGAAGGAAATATAGACTACATTGTAATGCCATAATGACATATCATAGTGATTAATATGAGACTTGTCTCTATACATTTTCATAACAAAATATCTTCTGCCACATTCATATCCAAACAGGAGCAAAGAATAGGAATTCGATACCCCCTACTATCTACTACTATGCTACATATATAAAATATCGCTTTAACAATTAAACCGCTGGTCCAATTTTGATGAGATTTAGAATACCTAGATACAATTAGTGATCCGGGGTCAAAGAAAAGCCACCTTAGTTGGATTTCATGAGTTGCTGACACTAAATTATAGATACTAATATTTAGGATGTTTCTGGTCAAGATTCATAGGTATAATTTATTTATTTAACTTTATTACAAACACATGTAAATGGCGGACTTAAAGCCTGAGGCTTTTAGCTACCAGTCAACCAAGGTAATAATAAAGTAGAAGTTGATGAGAAAATAATATTTATGGTGGGAGCGCAAACATAGAAAATTGACAGGTAATAAAATCGGAAAAATTAGTTTTTATTTCGACGATTGTTATTCCATTTCAAAGTTATTCGTATAGGTATTATTTTTTTAATAACAACTTACTGTTTTACAATATAATTTCATCGTTGTCATCGGCCATTTAAAGGTCCCCAGTGTTGGGGCACTGGCCTTCCTTACGGATGCATAAGGGTTATGGGCCATGACCCCACACGCCCATTGCGGATTGGCCGGTTTTAATGACTGCAATACAACCGGAACCCACGGCCTTCCGGTTGTATTGCGGAGCTCAAAATAACACATTTTTGGTCACCCATCCAATGACCGAACATTGCGAGAGTGTCTTAACCGCCACTATCACAGGCCTAATTTCAAATGATATATTCTGTAATAAAAATAAACTAATAGCTATTTTATTCGTCTTTGTCTACAATAAGAACAAGCGGAGTTCGACGCGTGGGTCACTATATAAAAATAGTATGTCTGTCCGTCCTTGACAATGACACACTTAGTCGTAGTCTCGCCTGACTTGGAATCTCTTGTCCGTGTATTCATTAGTACATTTAGTTTTTATATGCCACTAATAAACAATTCTATCATAAACTCAATTTGTCAATACTTGTTTTTTCATTCTCCTTTACAAAAATGGATACACAAATGGATTTGGATTAAATTAGGGACAAAAAAGCCCGCTTTTTTTATTATTTAATCCAAATTTCCCTAATTTATTCCAACAAGGCACATTTTAATTCCAAAAATGGACAAAACTTAATAATATATTAATATTAATCAAATTGATAATAAATATTTTCTAAACTAGTATTAGCGTAGTTTTCAATATCAATGTTTGTCCAAAATTACAAAAGGTATCGAATTGTTGTTGTCCAAAATTACGAAAGGATTAATCGGATTTCTTTAGGTTCTTTAGTTACCTAAAGAAATCCGATTACTGTCTGTGATTGTGATAATTTTTACTTGAAAAGCAATATTTTTAAAATTTTTGCCACATGCTTAAAGATCTTGCATTCAACGCTTGACAAAACATTGTTGTTTTGTCAAGCGTTGAATTGAAAATTGACTGTGTAGTAAATCGTTGAGGAGCTCTCTCGTTTGGAGCAGATCCGGGGTCTACCATCAGGTCATACTTACCATAATAATGCATTGTCATAGAAACTGAAGCGATGTGGAAAATTTCAACTCTATAGGACAAGAGAAAGTTAGGTGAAATTTAACTTGCAAGATTTGATTTCAGTTCAGACAAACACAGGTACAGGTGAAACTAAATAAAAGCTATATAAAAAATGATAATATATATACGTGTATCTAAATATATACACACGTGTGTCTAAATAAAATTTCCATTTTCTTTTGTACCTGACGACAAAAAAAAAACGAGTTTTCATTTTGCTGGCATAAATCCACGTAAATCATATCTTTCTTTGTTCGAACTTGGTGCAAAATTCGCGGGAAGTTTATTGCCAAATATATCTTTTCGCATTTGTTTGCAACGTTAATTGTGGGAAAAGCTGTAAAAATGGCAGTTAACAGGATTATGCATGTTTTTTGTTACGTTAATTCTACATAACGGCTGGCACGTTAAAAGATTCTTGGGAAGAAAACTTGGATTTTCGAACTGGCTGAAATGGTATATTAGTTTAATAGTAAAAAATGTTTCACTGTTAAATTTTATAAAGGGAGGCTTTTGCCCAGCATTGGGACACACAAATCGCTCTAGATAAATAAATAAATAATTCACAGAAGGATTAATCAAATCAAGGTATGACTCAACTAATACTAACTGGCCGTGCGTCAGCGTAGCTAACTAGACCATAGTTTTAACAATTCGACCACCACATTACTTCCCTTTATGACTTTTGTTATCTACTTTCGTAGGTGTTACAAGGTTACAACCAGTTTAAGGTCCGCCCACGCCGAGTGCGCACACTGTGACCATGCTAATTTTAATTAAAATGTGTATTACACATCTACTCGATTTTAGAAAACAAAAACCGGCCGGTAACATCATTAAACACGTCAAAAATTTCGGCTCCCATAGAACAAATGCAAAATGTTATTCAATTGTTTTCCAGTATTTGTTGTTACAACGACAACAGATATAAATTATCTGTGAATTTTTCAACTATCTGACTGTTACGGTTCGTGAGATACGTACAGTCTAGAGGCGGATGGACAGAAAGAGGCGCGGACAGAACAGCGTCCCTTTTAACCCTCTGGGTACGGAACAACACTACACAGTATAAAACAAAGTCGCTTCCCGCTGTCTGAATGCTTAGATCTTTAAAACTACGCAACGGATTTTGATGCGGTTTTTTTAATACCTAGTGTGATTCCTGAAGAAGATACATGTGTATAATTTACTATGGTTTAACCTGAGCGAAGCCGGGACAAGTAGATAGTTAAAAATAATTTGATGAAATGACGAAAAAGGTCCAAACAAAAAGGTATAAAATTTATAAATTTTATAGTCAATGACCACACATCCTGTGGCGTCACGCACGATGGTGTGCGAGTGAGATGAATGATAAATTTACATTCTAAAGGTCGCACACACGTGTGACGCACGCACACAGGTGCATGTTTTCGTTTATACATACGTCACTTATGTATGCATAATAATATGAGTACGGTCGTTGACAGAAGTGTCTGCTGAAATGATTATACAAATACCATTGTTTATATCCGGGTTCAAAGGTCAATGATATAATTGCTATTGCTAAGATGATAGTTACTTTAACCCTCGTGTTGAAAATGTAACATATCGTGCAGTGTAATCGTGGACAAAGTATTAGCAACAATTTTTTTAAATATCATTAGCCTGTAATGCCAATGACCGACATTATAAACAAAAATAAGAATTATTTCGAAATTGTATTATTAGAGATATTAAATAATAAGAATAAACTTATAAATTAAAAATATCATACTTGTCAAAAACTGAAAACAAAAATTGAACAACCTATAGATTTATCTCGTAAAAATGCAAATGTGCCTTAATTTTGTAAGCATGTGATTATCTATCATATTTACATAAACATAATGTATGTAAACAATATATATTACTTTAATTGAAGTTAATTGATTAATGTTTAATTAATTCACTTACCAGGCAAGCAGGACAAACTTAAAATATTACCTGCGAAAAGAAAAGAACATTTGATCAACTGCTATTAATAATATTTTTTGTAAAATTATTTCATCACCACTAAACATAACAATCAAAGACTATGAAACTCCAAGTTTTGACGTCATCTGAGCCGCTACGCAATTTGGTGTCAGTGTTTTATAACTGTAAAATTAATAGCAAACAACACTTAAGTATATGTGCAATAATATTTATTTAATTGGTTAGTTAATACAGCATAACAAAATAAATAACCAATGATGGACTTGTAACACTAGGGTGTTACAAGTCCACTGGTGACCACTTTCCATCAGGTGTGTCGTATTCCTATTTCCTTGTTCAGTAGTGTAAAAAAATTCATTCATTGTGACACGTTTTTGCGTTGTCACACGCGCGTTGTCCGCCCTAAATAAATATTTTCACGCTTTCAACTTATAGGCATAATCAAATTTTGAAAAAAAAAAAAAACACAAAATAATTTTACGGATCCCATTTTGTTAGTGATGGTACCCTACTTGATGCATCGGACCTACCTCAAAGTATGGCAGGTCGGGATCTATTTAAATGGTACACTTTTGAATTCTTTAATGATATTCGTAGTATATTTACATATGATTAAATGTTTTATATTAATCTTAGGTTTTGGTCTTTTATGATCTCGGGGGTTAAAAATGTTTTTTTTTTAAAACTAGTCCAGTACACATTAGCATGTAAGAATACATAAATCTTCTTTATAGTCGTATTCCCTGATAGCTAAGGGTCGTGGTTGACATTACGTGAAATGAAACACACACAACAATTTTCTTAGCACTATGAGTAGCAGTGGTTTGCCATTGCCTTTTCCATTTCACACACCAGTTAATAATCAACCAGTGTGCGGGTTCCCTCACGATGTTTTCCTTCACCGGAAGCAGGTGGTGGTCGATGAAAACTACTATACATTAGACAGGTCGATGTAGAAACTCATGTGGCATGAGTAGAATTCGAATCTGAGACCTTTCGATCTACAAGCGTGCTTCTTAACCATTGTCACCAAGAAACTTACATCTTTTATTTATATATAAGTGTAATTTACATTAATGATTGTTAAATATTTGGAAAAGTTATATATAGATTTAAGCCACTGCTGTTATAGCTGTTTGTTTGTAGCACGCATAATTTCAACCTAGACCACAATCCGTGGGGTTAGCACGAGTTTTTTACGAGAGCGCATTCTTATCGACATCGACAGCGTAAAAGATTATTTGGAAAATTAACAGTTCATTTTACGATAGAGGTGCTATTCTTTTTTCATATAATATAATACTATTACGAACTCGCAAAAACTCGAGCTAACTCCATGGCTTTAGATTTTCATTTTCTTTGAATTGAAAAAATAATAATGTCCAAAAGTACTACCTCCTACCAAATTTTTTTACCATAAATCCTATAAAATATGCTTATTATTCAGTTACTTAAATGGTACATAAAAATATAATGAAAGAGTCCATTTTTCGCTTTAAAATATTTGGAAATTACTTTTGGAGCGAAAAAAAAAAGGAAAATGGCCGAAAGATTAACGTCAAAGGTTTATTGCCCTTTTAAGCAATACGGATTATTATGACCAATTATTTCTAACTGAAATGGGATATTTTTTCAGAATAACATTATTATTAAATATTAAAAGGGTCTAAATTTTATAATGCTTTTAAAATAAGTATGCTTCTGTTATAAAAAGTAATAAATTGCCAAGTATAAAAATTATTTGAAAAGTTGTTTATACATAATCTAAAAATAATGATCAAGGAGCAGGCTGAATGTATTTTTAATTCGACTATTACCGGTCACGGTCACAATAAAAAACAATTTGCCTGTGATTTATAAATATTATATATATATATATATATATATATATATATATATATATATATATATATATATATATAATAGATATATATAATAGATATATTGTAGATAACAATAGACGCCTAGTCTAATTCACACCGGATTTATTAATATAAAAAATTTAGAAATGTTAATATTCACTGGAATATTCGCATAGAGGATCTAGTGACTAGATCCTCTACGAATTGGGTAGATTGTATTTACCGTTTCGTATGTGCACGGGGTTTAGGATACACTCTGTAGAATAAAAAACCTGACAGCTGAAAGGTTTTCCATTGCAATTTACAGTATAAATCGAAATTCCAATACCGATCGCCTATATATTCCTCCAAACACATACTAGAAAATCTTCCACCAGTTTCCACTCAACTAGAAGTATACATACATATGTAGTATGTACTGCTTCACTCAGAGGATAGTGTGAAAGGTCTCGACGTGGGTGGTAAATCTACAGACTGGACATATAGGTACCTATGTATATATATATACAGAAACTAGGGTGAAGATCTACTTATAGCTACTATGTTATATATTGGCGACGTCGAGGTTGTGTATTAGATTGTTAGGAGGGCCTCAAGGCCAAGGGTCGAGTGTGTGTTTTCATTTAATTTTTGTCGATGTCGTCGTGCAAATGCGCCGGTAAAACAATTGTCTATATTCTGCGCGATCGACGGAATACGATTACGAACTCGCAAAAACTCGTGCTAGCTAGATTTTCATTTTATTTGAATGGTTTTTGAATCCTTGCGAAAATAAACAATTTATTTAAGTTATTTACCAGTTTATTATATTCCCTAAGCGTCACTCCTGTTCGCTCGCGATGAACACAGATTCAGGGTTATAATTTCATATGGATTTCAAAAAAAACTGCCACTTCCATACATTATACTGTACAATACAACCACAAATCGCTATTCCGTCCCCCTTCCGTATAGTCCGCCAGACGGCTAGACGTCGAGACGGGGGGCAGCGCTAAATGAAATCAGTGTGTCTGTCTGTGTCTATGTACGTCAACGTTTCCGAAACTTCGTTCTGCCATTTTCCGCCATTTGACAAAAATGTGACGTTGCCAATGGTCTGACAACTTTGCCGGTGGTGAACCTACCTATTACGTGGTACTGCTGGGTAATCCCTATATTCTTCTTCATAGTCGTATTCCTCATGGCTGAGGGTCGTGGTTATTACGTGGAATGAAATACACACAACAACTTTCTTGGCATTTGTAATGGAGTGGTTTGCCATTGCCTTGTCCATTTCACACACAAGTTAATAATTAACCAGTGTGCAGGTTTCGTCACGATGTTTTTCTTCACCGGAAGCAAGTGGTGGTCGATGAAAACTACTATACATGAGACAGACAAGTTGATGTATAAATTCATGTGTCATGAGTAGAATTCGAATCTGAGACCTTTCGATCTACAGGCAGCCTTCTTAACCATTATGTCACCAAGAAACTTACATCTTTTATTTATATATAAGTGTAATATACATTAATGATTGTTAAATATTTGGAAAAGTTATATATAGATTTAAGCTACTGCTGTTATAGCTGTTTGTTTGTAGCACGCATAATTTCCTATACATGACACAGACTCAGACTCATTATACATGAGTCAGATTGGTATACAAACTCATGTGGCACGAGTAGGATTCGAACCTGGGACCTTTCGATCCACAGGCGGGCGTCTTAACGATTACACCACCACCGCTTCCCTCTATTGGGTATCTTCAAATCATGGCCGTCTCGTCCTAGGCCTACCATCGTTATTTTACACGAAAGAGATGTGAGATTATGATGTTCCTTAACTAGTTTTACAAGAGAACACACGAATAAAGCGGGGGCCTTCCTCAGGTAATTCTAGGAAGGTGTCATTTTTGAAAAATGTCTGTCGTGTGGTGACCCGACATTTGGGAAGCGCTGAGCAACGTAACTAAGTATATTGTCCCGGCTTTAGAGCAGTTTTCATTAGGGGTGGATTGCTATAGGTACAAATATCGCTGTTTATCTTCTTTGTTGATACTTAATGAGGGTTTTTGAATGAGACAAATCGTGCTGGTGTAAGGTTTTCGGCAAATAGATTACGTTGTGGAAAGGCAACTGCGTGCATTTTAGACGACCGCCGTGGCATAGTGGTAACCGCACCGCTATCTGGAGGGCCTGGATTGGATACCCAGCGCGGGCAAATATTTGTATTCGTAATCTATTTCGTATTCGTAATCTATCTATACATACATATAATAAAACTATAAGTGGGCTATCTGTACATATGAAATATAATGATGGGGAGTCTTTATTGAACTAATGGAAGCCAAAACAATGTCTGTATATTTGCTCGCGCAATGGCGCTTTACGCAAAAACTACTGAATTGAATTTGATGCGGTTTTCATAGTTGTATAGCGGATGGTCTAACTTAAAATCTGGTATAGGTTTCGTCGCGATACGTTGCTAAGGGACCGAGATATGGACAATAATAAGTTATGAGCGGACGCACAATATAAACGCGAGGCAAGCCGCGGGCAAAGCTAGGGTAATTATATTTGTTGTTTGCGGACAGAGGGTCGATTGTCAGCGCGGGCAAACATTCGTTCTTTTAATAGGTAGGTGTGTTCTGCCTGTTTCTGTGCATGTTATATGTATGATTTAAGCTAAGTATGAGGTATTTAATGTTGTGTATTTGTTGTGCATCAGATTAAAAATGTGTTAATAGAATCTGTCTAGTCTATGGTTACGTCCAGTCATTCGCCCTCTTTAATGTCATAAAGGATAATATTATGCGTGACAATGGTCTGTAAATTATGGATGCCGAATATAATACGAAGTGGAGAAGAAAATGTAAGAAAGCGGACTCTAGGCTTCGACGAAGGAATAAGAGATGTGTTCAGATGAAAGAGAGGTTAAACCTTTTCGATATAGAGGAGTGGAGTGGAACCTCGGAGCTCAAATGGTGGTATGGTATAAAGAAAGAGAAAGATAAACTATTTATTTGGTACTACACAATTAGCACAACAATCTAACACTTATATATGAAAAGTGGAATATATACCAAACAAGGTGTGACAGATATGATATATTCTTGAAAATAATGTGATGAAAAAATTCTGAAATCGAGCGGGAATTGAACCTGCGCCTCTGTCTATCCGGGACTTAACCACTGAGCTATCGAGACTATGCCATTTCGGCTGAATGAATTCTTATCTTTACGTCTTACAGTATTTTCATTAGAGATTGAGACTGATAGAGACTGTTACAAGCAAGAATATACTTAAGCAACTATAAAAGATGCTTGAGTATTTTCAAAAAATAAGTCAAAATGCATGTGTGACATGTATAACAAATCCATTTAGATATGATATACTCCATTAAATACCATTAAACAAATTTCTAATACTGCCTCATGCGTTGTAAAAACGATCTCAATACAAATGGACTAATAACATATTCAAGGAATGCCCTATACAAACTATGAAGGAATAGTCTTGTATAAAATAAAGATATTGTAGAAACAACGTATTTCCATTATAGGAACCTTTGAACGGGACACCGTTTCGGGACAACGGGACGGCCTTTGAATGGAACGGATCTTCGTATAGTTTAGTCCATGAATTATCACAATGATATTAAATATATCTATTTTATCAAGAGCACACGTATTTTTACAATGTTCTGACCGTATTATCTTCTGTTTTATCATTATTTTATTTCTCCCATTTATGTTAATGTAACCCAGGAATGCTATACAATTTATTTGACGGCCTTTGTTTTTTATCCACTCACGCCACGGTACGTGAAGAAAGATTTATGATCTGTGAATTTTTGGACACAGAGTAAGAAGATGAGAAAACTTGAGATGTAAAAAATGTAAAGGAATTGACATCAAGACGGTCCAAAGAAGAGAGAAAATGCTACTACCATAGATAAAATTAATATCTTTTATCTATGGCTACAACAAAACTTGATCCGATAAAATTAGGAGTACCTACCTACATCGTATTATCATATTGATATAAAACTCTTGCGTTACTGAGTGACTGACTGACAGACAACGCACAGCCGAAACTACTGGGCGTAGAAAGCTAAAATTTGGTGTGTAGGTTCCTAGGACAGTGTGGCGGAGCACAAAGAAGGGATTTTCCTGAAATTCCCACGGGACAGATTGTTACTCACATACGAAGTTGTGGGCAAAAGCTAGTATGTATATATTTCGGAACTACCGCTGTTGAGAGGGATTGATGACAGCATGAATTTAATGCTAGTAGTTTGTTGCTTTGGTAAATATTATTCAATTTAGAATATGACGTGAAATTGTGTAGGTCTAATTTCTGAATAAATTATTTGGTTTGAGTTAACACTATTGATCCCTATTCCTAACTTGTCAGAGAGTTTTAAACGGACCTCGGGCTTCGGAGCATCACAGCCGTGATTGAAACCAACACGTTTAGATGAGAATGAGAGGTATTAATAATGAAAGAAGGGTCCCTATGTTATTTTACTCGGAAGACCTGTGAGAGTATGTTTCGTTAAACCCATTTTCCATGAAAACGCACGGTCAAAGTAAATTTCATAAATTCACATTATTAACCTGAAACCGAGCGCGAGGCTTTCAAGTGGCAATTTATTTTATACCATTCCAGATACCCGGTTATTTCCAGAAAAAGCCGGTTATTTCCACAAAAAGCAGGCGCAGTGCGCTTCTTCAGAAAATCTCCTACGGACTATAATAATAATCGCTTGGCAGCTCAGCGAAATGAAAGACCTAATGGCTATGATATAAAATATTAGAACGATTAATTAATATTTTGGTCTCTTAATGCGGGGCTGTTTATTTAGTTAGTAATGAATAGAAATCAGAAATATTCGGTTCGGAATCAAGATAATTAAAGGATTAAGCAAAGTTAAGGTTATACATAACTGAACAATAGCGTCACCATCACATTTTTACCAATTTCTTTTTGTTTATTAGCAAAAATACTATGAAGATTTTGGTGGTCACCGTTTTCGGTATTAGTAGACTGTAACTACATTGTGTAATGGAAAACTATATATATAATCTTTTGCATTAAATTCCTTTTCCCAGGTTCGATTCCCGGTCACGTCAACATGGAAAATGATCTTTTTCAGATTGACCTGGGTCTTGGATGTTTATCAATATATGTATATGTTACAGAATATAGCATCGTTGAGTTATTATCCCATAACACAAGTTTCGAACTTACTTTGGGGCTACTTAACTGAATCTGTGTGATTTGTTCTTCCTATATGTATGTACATAATAATTTGGAAAGAGGATTTTTGATTTTTGCGTAATAAACAAAATAAATTTTTAAAAATATGAAGCTGGCGGTAGTATGCAGTTATGTATCACATTAATTACGAGAAGGTTCGATGTAGGTATCTAATGGAAAATAGGCTGATATGTCCAGACAATCATGTCATAACAAAAACTTGTTTTTTTTTGGCATTTTGTTTCAACAGTTGCAATCGTTACGAAATGCTACTAGGATTGACAAATCCATACTATTATTATAAATGCGAAAGTCGGCCTGTCTGTTCCGCTTTCACAGCTAAACCGCTGAACCTATTTTAATGAAATTAGCCTGAAAGACCTGTAAGACCTCCCGTTCAAATATAGGCTACTTTTTTTTTCAAAATAAACTCCCAAATGAATACAATTGGGGGTGAAGGTTTGTCTGTCCGTTCCGCTTTCGCAGAGAAATTTACGCGGGCCGGAAACCGCGGGATAAAGCTAGTTTTATATAATTTAAAAGACAGATCTGGTACGACATCCACGGGATATAGAATGGTCCGATTCTAGGGCGGAAACACACGCCACATTGATTCACACTTAAGTGTGAATTAATTGAATAGGTCATCTACCTAACTTGGACCGAACATGCAACTCAGAGTAAGCGCTCACCTACACAAACTTACTTAAAATCCTACTTGAAAAGTTAAGCTACGGGCAAGTTGTGAAATTACATTGAGCTTTTTTACGTGCTGTTATAAACCGTAATTATGCTGCCGCAAAGAGAGAGAGCTTTTCAGGAAAGCTCGCAATTCTATTGTAATTTATTTTTGCGCCGACTGCCTCTGCTGTGCGCTGTGCAGCTTACAATATAATTTGATGCTTAATATCCGCCCTGTTGGGTAAAACAGTTGAATGTGGGAACGAAGTAATTAAAATATGAATATTTTAGTGGCATGTCCAATCTTCGCTTGGTTACAACCATAATAAGTTACACACCTCCGCGGAAATCACACTATCCGTTGGTGAAAACCGCAAGAAAATCTGTTCAGTAGCGAACATACAGACAGACGCGGCAGCGAACTTTGTTTTATAATTTGTAAGGATAAGGATAGTGGCCCGTCCCGACTTCCCTCCTCCTCCGGAATCACACTATTAAATAAACCCACAACAAAATCCGCTGCGCAGTTATAAATTTCTAAGGATACATAGGGACAGACAGACAGAGGACTCTAAGCTCCGACGCTCAATGGCTGAAGAAGAAACCGGAAAAACGCTCAGATGGCAGAGAGAGAGGGGGTCAGACAGCGGGAAGCGATTTTATTTCGCTCTCGTGGGAATTTTGATATGAAAAAACCTTTCTAATGGTGAAAGAATTTTTGAAATAGGTTCGGTAGTTTCTGAGATTACCCGTCTCATACATACAAACTCACAAACGCTTACTTCTTTACAATAATAGTATAGATAAGATATGTAGTGTTTATCAGGGTATATATTTATTTGACTTTGGGCTAGAAATTCTCAGGGTGGCTACCGATAGAGAAGATGTCCACAGATAATAAGGTGTGACAGGAGTGGCGATGCCACGGACAGACACACATATTTACAGACACGTTAAACTTACCACTCCTTTTGTCGTCGGGGATTAAGAGAGCCAATTTATGACCTCAAATACTAACTATTCTTAGTTCGAGTAATTGTATAACTTTTCACAAAACAGTTGTTCAAAACATAGTATTAACTATTAGAGTTATCAATGTGTAAAGTTCTCAAAATACGACTGATGTTAATATTGTGAAAGACATAATGTTATCCGTATTTGGAAAATTCTCTCGTCTACTCTATAAATTTATTGTTCTCGTTAGTTAGAGAAAGTGTAAATTCCAAATTGTATTCTCATATTGTCACGAATGGAGTTACTGTACAGTTAAAAACAGATTCTGAAAATTATTAAATGCAAGATATGCTTCGTAAATTCGAAACATACCTCGGTTATTTAAAACATTTTAACCAACGAATATAATATACAAATTTCAGCTACATTTTCTGCTTTGTCAGAAAATAAGTTGTTTAACTCAGTCGGTTAAGCAGGAACGGTCGCCGAAGCGACCAACTGTTGTAGGTGGATAAAAAAATAGTTAAATAACCTGGGCGAAATTTATATGGCGCCCCCATTCGCACAAACTAAGAGGGGCGACGAGCGCGAGTTGCGTCTGAACATTGTATTATAAAACATTTAAAAAAAAAGTGATGCCTTATTGCCATTTCTCGAATAAAAGTTGTTACGGGGCTGAGTCAGATGAGTGAGGAAGCTGTTCTGCCATGGCTCCACCCCATTTAGAACGAAAAACGAAATGAATCCGGCCCCTAACCGTGAAGTCTATTTCTTTGTATTTGTACACAAGTTCATACCTATCATTCTTCCTTCTATTCTCTCGATATTTGATCCGTGGTGGTGTAGATATAAAATGTAACTTATAAATTTAGATTGTCCGGTGTTGTGCCTTACAAATAGTCGGCAAACCTGAGGCCCTCTTAATAATCACAAAAAAGGCGTGGCGCCCCTTAGTATACTGCGCCCTGAGCGGTCGCCAAACTACGCCCTACCCTGCGCCATTACTGAATTTACTTGTACCATTTACCGTCCTCCGGATATCAATTCGCAACACGATCTCTAAAACAATATACGTTCATTAACGACCCGCAAATGCTATAAAATTAAATTTTGTAATGTGAACCCTAATTTAAACACAAAACAGGGTTTTAATTAACCCCGAAAATGATAAATCGTGTCGCAGATACCAATTGTCGATATCTCTTATTAATACAGTCGCATCACTAGTCGACTAGAGAAACATGTATAGCTTTGGTTCAGGTGGTACTTAGAGTGCAGCAGCTGTTAGTACGGCGTAAGCGGGTTCGATTCTTGAGCATGTCTCGAAATATACCCCGGAGTGTGTTGATCACTAAGTTCAAAATTCTTTATAAAAACAGACTTATATTAACTAAAGAATTCGCAGATCTGAACCGCGCGTCAGTGGTTATAATCCTTATCTAATATCTATATTATTATTATAAAGAGGTAAGCGTTTGTGAGTTTGTATGTTTGAGGCGTGTAATCTCTGAAACTACTAGTTTTTTCACCATTAGAAAGGTTGCTATAGGCTATATTTTATCTCAAAATTCCCACGGGAGCGAAGCCCCGGGCAACATATAGTGTAGTATAAAATAAAATCGCTTTCCGCGTCAAAACATCTAGTCCATTAATAAATAACCAAAGGCCAAACAGAATATTCCTACAGCTATTATTGGCTATGATGATGGCGTAGCCACAGCAGAATATATATACAAATTAGAAGCTGTTATGTCTGTCCACTTACCATCTCTGGAACATGGACAAAGCAAGTCTTTATTTGTCTGCCCTAAACATACCCTACACATAATAATATACTAATGTAAACACACCCTATCTCGGTGGTCGAACAGAACAGGCTGGTTTTGTTTATTTAATAAACTGTCTGGGCTGTAAAATGTTATGAATAGTTCTTTTCATTCTTAGAACTTTTATTGTGAATGTGTGTGTTTTTGGTACAAATAAATGCAATATCTATCTATCTATCTAACTACCACAGCTCAGAGATGGGCGTTATTCGAGTTAATTGTTATTTGAGTGAATATTGGAATAAAAAATTATATGTGGCCAATTTACTCGCAAATAAATTATTCGTAATTAATTTATTCGCGAATGAATTGGCAACGAATAAAAAATCATGAAAATGATTATTAAAATAAAATAAAAATTATGACGTCACACGTCACATCGTCATTTGTCATGATAACAATTCGTGGCCAATTTATTTACGAATAAATTAGTGATGAATAATAATTTATTCGTAACTAATAAATTATTGGTTGTTCGATTAAATTTTACCCATCTCTGCCACGGCTACACCTTCATGAGTAACGTAAAATATCGAAACGGGCACGGGCAGAAAACGCAGGGTATCTTGTAAAAATTGTTTGGTACCCCAAAATTTCAAGCGAACAAAAAAGGTATGGTTCAAATGCACTCCCGATTTTTAATTAAAACCGACGTCAATCCAGTGAACTTTTTCGAACTCGGTACTTTTGTCAATGCCATGTTCAAAAACCACAAACTAACGTGCGTCCGAATGAGGGATGTCGATAGAAGGACATCGATGTACTGAATGGCGTATATATGCAAACTCTATTTCAAAGTTCAAGCTCGTACAGTCAAGCCACCTTATTAAAAGAAAGTTAAAGTATTTTAACTATGGAATTAGTATATACTACGTACAAGTACCTACTAATTCCATTATTTTAACCTATGTATGTTTTGTCTTGTTCTGTCTGTTTCTAAATTGACTTTGTCATAATATTTTAAATTTTATTTTATTTTAGTTTCAGTATGCATGCCGATATGGTCAGATTTCGACAAGAGATGGATGAAGAAGAGACAGGGATACATGGAAAGGGAGTGGGAAGACACTTTTGCCCAGCAGTGGGATATGTTGCAGCTATCAAAAAAATATATCAGAAGGAAAAGCTTAAGTATAGATTTCCTAAGCAGAATCGAGACACAATAGATATATTAATTGATAGACCAGCGCATTTGCACCGGTTCGTAAGGTTCAAACAAAAGTAATTTCAGAACATACTACTCTCATTTCAACTCGCACAAAGCTACTTTCGATTCTTTATACTTTAAATGCCAATTGGACTATATCTATAGTTTCGAAAGCAGAAATGAATACAAAAGTCTTTACAAAAAGCTGAAAATATTGTTACTAAAATATTCCATTCCTTTTACATTGATATCAGTTTTTTTAAGACTCAAAGACTTGAGAGGATCGTGCGATTTTCATTTTTCACTCTTCCATTCAATTTCCATTAAAAACGCAAACACAGAAAATAAATATCGGGATTTTTGCATTCCAATATCATCAAGCTAGGTAGCGTAGGGTTGTCGAACAGCGTGTTTAAATTCTGCGAACTCTGCAAATTTTATATGTAAATTTATAATTTGATGTCATTTGTTTGGTATCTAGATCCGATTTGATCAGATTTCGGCTAATTTTGGGTTGGTTGTAACGGTAAACTTTGAAATTGACTTAAACCTGCGCGTAGCCGACGTTTAGACAAAATAGCGTTCTTTGCGCTTTTCTGCGCAGGTTAAAGTTATCGTGAAAGTTGACTGGTGCAACCCAATGATAGGGGGAGCCAACTCCCTGGACTGGTCTGCATCCCACTTTTAGTCTTTGTTTACATAATTATTACTCGATGGGGGGGAAATGGTCTTCGATAATACCATCATTTGGGGTTTTTTGAAATGCGAATTATTGCACTAGAGTATGCGTTTTGCACACTCTAAATGACATTGCAACTATTAATACTGTTAGGTTGTTTACTTTACACGAAAATAAGCACATGAGACTTGTCGCATGTAGGACCCCGTACAGTGTTTTGTTTTTCAATTTACCCCTAAATACTTTTGAGTCTGTTAGATTTAGGGTCTGTTTCATTATTATCTAATAAAATATTTTTTTTAATCTGATAGATAAACTAGAATACCAACTACTAACTAAAACGAAGTGCTAGACCAATCTGACTCAACGCAACAACGGTAAGGCAAACTTATCAATCACTTGTGAACTACTTTTTGACGCTATCGTTTCGAATTGTTTCACATACTGCTCAAGATCGGATAGTTGACCTCGACGCTAGGATTCGCCCATGTTCATTAATTGATATCTATGTTTGACAGCCCTACATATCAGGGTTGCTGAAACGTTCAAAACGCGGCAGAAATTTGAATATCCGATACTTCGTGCCCGACCTAGCCCAAGCACTATAAACTTGATTTACGATAAGCGAACATTTTTAAAGGTCGCCTTCGCCATCGGATAGTCACGTAGCGGCGTCACCTTTTTAAAATGCTGTTTAATAAAGTTGGTACTTTAGTGTCCGACCTAGAATATTAGAAATCAGATCATTTCTTCCAATGGATGGAATGTAATACGGCTAAACAATTAAATATGTTCATTCTCAAGCATAGCATTGCATATTGTAAAAAATCAAATTCTAAATTCAAGTCGATCAAAACAACACTAATTTTAAATTTAAACGTTAAAAATTAGTAGCATTCGAATGTATTCAGTGATAACGACCAATTATGAACAACATGGCCTTAAAGTACTTAGCTTATTTTGAAGCTTATGACCATGATATACCTGATGGTAAGTGGTCACCACAGACTACTGACACCTGCAATACCAGGGGTGCGACCCGCATGTTACGGACTCTGAGTAGCTAAATGTTTTCACAATGTTTTCACAATAAATCAGAACAAAATATTAATAAAATCATTTTTTAATAGTTCTTATTTTGCAATAAGTAGACAAGCAATATTTTGTAAGTATTGTACAGTAAATAAGGTTTATAATTAAAAATCGTTGATCTAGTTTATGACAAAAAGAACACAATATTTTTTTCAAGTCACACAATGACTGCGCGCCTTCGAGTTATAAAGTACAAGCCGTCACAAAGTGATTTATAATAAAAAGAGGAAAGGACACAGGAAGATGTTCCATACGAATGCGTCTACGACTAATGGGAGCTGGAGGGGGTGAGCGGGAGGGGGAGGGGGGGGATGAGACGGGACTGTCTCGCTTCGGTACCCTGCGAGTAATGGACTGCCATCGCAAGATTGTTATAGATATGCTTAAAAAACAAAGATTTTATTTGAAAAAAAAAAATGAATTTTTGTTTAAAAAAATTGTGTTTCCATGCCGGTCTGGGTACGGAAGAAAAACAGAGAATATAAGAGTGTTTCTCCCGCGCACATTGCAAAAGTCCATCCAGGGAAAGACTATAAACAAGTGAAATTTTCCTCACAGGCGATTTCCACAAATAAACCAGCTAAATAAGGCCATCGACTTTAGAAACTTTTGGCTCTGACTATCCCGCAACGGATAAAAACGTGGTACTGTATCTTGTGTTAAAATCAAAACATGTCTATATATTTTACCAAATATGGTTTAAAACAAGCATGTGGATGACCACATGTATGAATATGTTCAATGAAAACTAATCAGAATGTATAATATCTCACCCAATCTTTTTGAAATTGAGGACATAGAGTAACATTTCATTCCGGAAAAAATAACTTTTCTCACGGAAAATTCACGCGGGCGAAACCGCGATCTAAATTAAAATCTTCACAGTCGCATTCCCTAATGGCTGAGGGTCGAGGTCATTACGCGGAATGAAACACACACAACAACTTGGCATTATTTTCATGGAGTGGTTTTGGTTTGCCATTGCCTTTTCAATTTTACACACAAGCTTAATCAACCGGTATTGCAGGTTTCGTCACGATGTTTTCCTTCACCGGAAGCAAGTTGGCAGTCGATGAAAAATGTTATAAAGTCAGATTCGAACCTGGGATCTGTCGGTCCACAGGCGGGCGTCTTTACCATTACACCGCCACCTAGTCCACAATAATGTCGAAAATCGTATCCATACTAATGTACCTCTAGGGAGTGCAAGTAGTTGAAACTTGTTCTAGTTTCAAGTTCATTGCTGGGCGGTCATTAGTTCGGATGGCACTTGATCTAGCGCGACCTTCAGCTTGATACACGACTTTATGTCCATAATTATGTACTTTATGTGCACCGATATCGCATCGATAGCTGCTAATTATTATATAGTATAAAACAAAATCGGGTTCCGCTGTCTGCCCGTCACCATTTCGATCTTTAAAACTACGCTACAGATTTCGATGCGGGTTTTTTAATAAATAGAGTGATTCAAGAGGAAGGTTTTTATGTATATAACATGCTTAGTATTGCACCGTGCGAAGCCGGGGCGGTTCGCTTGTATAAATTAAATTTGTATGTAGTATATTTATAAGTAACTACCTAATTTTGAAATGAAGACACAAGAAGGATACATGTAGTCGACAGCGTTTCAACCTATCCAAATTCATTTAAAAAATCGGATAAAACATAAAAATCAAAAATTTCTATTATCAAGTTCACACGTCTAAAATTATTAAAAATTAAAATTAATTAAATTCCACAGTTGTGTTCTTAGGTTCAACATACATACGAATCCAAATTGCGTCGTCGTGTCTTAATAGCTGCTTTTGTCATCCACTTTATAAGTAAAAAGTTTTTACTTCAATAAAAGTTTTATCAAGAAAATTAAAGTTACCGAAAGCTTAACAATAAACAGCGCACGTATATGATAAAGCAGAAGATAAACAGATAAAGGAATTTACTTTACAACTTCGAGCGACTTGCTCAAAGTACCCCAGTCAAAGACGTTACTCGGTAAGTAATTGGTTGCTAGTATCCGATACTATTTCATTGGCTGAAATGATGTTTAAATACTAGGCGCAAGGAATTCTATTCTAATGGAAGCAAAGCAAAGCGAAGAAATAGCTTTTGCCCGCGGCTCCACCCGCGGTAATTTCCCACGGGAACAGTTATTTTTCCGGGATGAAAGGTAGCCTATGTTTTTCTTCATAATTGAAACTATATGTATGCAAAATATCAAGAAGATTGGTTGAGTACATAGTAGAGCGGGAAGAGGTAACAAACAGACTTTGGCGTTTATAATATTAGTTAGGCTAGGGATAATGGAAAAATGTGAAAATAAGTGAGACTATGATGTGTGTGTGTATGTACGTAAAATAATCCCAAAATATATTTTTAACTAGCGACTTGGCCCGGCTTCGCTCGAGGTTTATAAACTTCGGGAATTAGTTGTCTAAATAACACAAAAAATGCATCAACATCTGTAAAAAGAAAGCTTATACAGACAGACACGTAGAGTGACTTTTATTACTATGTAGTGATGGCGATAACAATTTTCGAGTAGTTTTGTCTTGAATAAAATCTGACACCAGTGTTAGCAATGACACACTCGATATGAATGAAAGAGTTTAAATTTCGTATTTTGGACACATTTGCGAGAAGTCCGCCTTTGTCGTTTAAGTTTGAATAGTTTTTTATACTTTATGTCTCCTTTGTAAATGTTGCAATGAAGGGATAATCCATCTCTAGAGAGTTTTCCTATTAGCAAAATCTTAAAAACAATTCCACTAATCTGACATATAAAACTAGCCCGTTTATCGCAAATGAAACTAATTTTATCAATTAACACACAACCGAGCAAACTAGAGTTGAATTTACTAAACGCAAATTGCGATGAACTACTACATTAATTGTACAGTCAACGGCATGTCATGTTGACCAGTATTTGTTGGAGAATCAATGAATATCCTACCGCTGTATTTTGTCTGTGGTCTAACATTTTTGTAATGGCGGATAATATAATAATAATAATAAATTTACTTCACTTCTCACAATTACAGTTTTAGCCCGCGGCTTCGCCCGCGTTAATTTTCCGGGATAAAAAGTACCATATGGCCTTTTCCATACTTCAAACTATATGTATGCAAAATTTCAAGAAGATTGGTTGAGTAGATATAGCGTGAAGAGGTAACAAACAAACAAAACTTACGTTTTTGATTTCATCAAACTTATTTGTGAAGCGAATCATTGTGAAAGTCTGGAGTCTGAACTATGTCGCAACCTGACTACAGAGTCCAGGCTCATCCTACTAATTAAGAATGATGGATAGCTGTTAAGTTTATAATAAAACTATTTAAAACGTATTTAAAGCGTTATATATTACAGAAAACGGAAACTCTCATAAAAAAAATGCAATGCAAAGCGCCCGCGTGGTGAATTATAATGGTGGGCCATTCTTTTCCACCCTGTGTGGAGACCAAAGGAACCATGTAAATATGTAGGTCTTATTAGATAATATCAAATAAGACATGAAGTATAAGCATATTACGTCTCAGTCGGCAAGCCATCTCCGCACAAGTTATATCTCGTATTGCAGCCTAACCTACTGAAGAGATTGCAGAAAAGTTGCCGCCTCACTTTGAGCGTAGCGGATCAGTTGAATTAACAAATCGTATTATGCTAGCGGCTCTCGGCTTTGCCATCGCAAACTCTTGAATCACTCTATTTTAAAAATCCGCTTAATATAATAATTGGCTTTCATTTTATGACGTCAACCCCCTTATGGAACGCGGTTGTTACCTATCAGCTGCCAAGGGTGTATCTTTTAGTTGCCTCAAACAACATCCACGGGAGGACATGCAGAGGTTCTATTCTAGGGCGGAACCAAAAGTCACATTAATGTAACTCGCAGTAACTACGACCACACCTCGACTCCACGCAAAGCAGTCGCCACAAAGGGAGGTTATCCTTTACCCATTCAGTACATTTGATGAGAAATGCAAAACGGATGAAATTTGTTTTCGTCGACAAGCGGTGTAGCTTCCATTTTGTGCTACTAGAGCATCAAGATTAGTTGTAATCACTTTCGCGGACTTAGGGTGGGTTTCACCGTCAACTTTGACGTTAACTTTAACGTGTGCAGAAAAATACAAAGTACGTCATTTTGTCCATGGAATTAGTAGGTACTTCGTACAATACGTAGTGCCTACTAATTTCATGATTTTGTCTAAAATACCTATATTTTTGACGCACTTGAACGTCGAATATAGCACTGGTCAATTATTATTTTTATTAAATAATGATAAGGACAAAAAAAAATGAAAAATAATCCCGATGTAATATCAAAATGTGTACTTCTATTTATAGATTTCTTTATATTATAAATGTGTGTGTGCGCTGTCTTGTCTGTATGAATGCGATTAACTCCGATTTTGTACGGTTTTCACTATTAAATAGTATGACTCCTGAGGAACGTTTAGGTGTATAATTTATTATGGTTTTACGCGAGCGAAGACAGGACGGGCCGCTAGTTAAGTAATATTTGAAAGTACTGAACACATTTGGATAAAGTACGCGTGTAATAAAATCTCGACGGGGTGGAAATCTTACGAGACAATTTATTAGGCATAAAGTCTTAATGCGTTGTAAATAAAATAAAATAATTAGCATCATTTAATATTTAATTATTATATTAATATCAACGTATTTATGTATCGCTAAATTCGCGATAAAATACGAAATCATGTTTCATTTTATACAAAAATATTTCTCATAAAGTTATCTCTGTAAAAATTAAGTGGCAATGTTACCTGCTTCAAAAATCGTATATTTTGTACGCACCCGTGATGTTTTCCATTAGTTAGAGCACAAAACAAAATCGTACAGAAACAGTTAAAAATAAATAAATATATTATGGACACATCACATAGATTAAGTTAGCGACATAGTAAGGTACCTGTGTTATGGGATACTTACTCAATACTTAAAATATATTATTATATTTTATATCATAATATCGGTACATTACATATGCGACGCTTCTTCTTCACTTGCGCTTTGGAAGTCGGCCGTTGACTAAGTATTTTTTTGGCATCAATAAGTGATGTATATCATCCTAAATTGAATAAAGAAATTTGAGTTTTAATAAATAGATAAACATCGAGAATGAAAATATAATTTTCCATGTTAACCTGACCTGAACCTGATGATAAAGCCCGGTGAAAAAAAAATATATTTTTTTTATTGGAAATGCCTCTGATATGCTGGCCAGGGAGCGAAGAAAAACGTAATTATTTCCTATCAGCTGCCAATCCTGTATCTCTTATATCATATGTGGCGAAACCTTGTACCCTGAGAAGTACTCAACAATATGAATCATGCGTGCGTACGTTGAGGGTAGCCCGTCAGATTAGTAACAAGTTTTTAAAAAAACCCCGACTTTCAATATTCATTTCGCTACAACTTTTGAACGGCTGAACCGATTTTGCCATGTAAACAGACAGACACACTTAGCGGTTCAACTTATAACACCCCTCTTCGGGGGTTAAAAAGACGTAATCTTTAGCCAAGCTTCAGTTACTGCAAATTTAACATCCCCGTCTCCACTACGATTAGTCGCTTCGTATGACAACCACGGGAAGATTAGTAAGTATTTTTTTTTATTAGAAATTTGAGTGCATTTGACTTTTACATTACCTCTTTAACTTCGTTGTTCTGTAAGTTAGTGTCGGTACGTGTAAATGTTTTATTATACGATTCATTACACAGATTTGTGGCTTTAAGACGTGATTTTACTGCACTTTTGCAGTTTAATTTACGAGTTGGTTTGTAGTTGGTTCAGAAGAAACATGTATAATTTTATTACGATGTTCGCTTCAAGTAGGAAGGAAGTTATGTTCCAAATATAAAAAAATGACTGAAATATTCGACAAACATTTGATGTTGACACTTCCTAGTTGAGGGGCGAAATAGTGCACGAATACTACGCTATTTGTGAATGAGTGATTACGAGAACGTAGCCACAAGCTTATATACGTTTGAAATTGAATTGACGCAACAGGATTGAATTTTTACAACATTTACAAGAGGATATAGAGTAGTCCTATACTAAGGCATGAACCACGCGAAACTCTCGACTAGGTTTTAAAAATAGACCCAGTTTCAACAGCTGTTCATTCGTTAAAAGTTTTGATTGGTTCTGTACCAATTTTTATACAATTAGGAAAGCACAAAACCTACATTTTGTTTGAAAAATTTTGACTGTTGTGTTAGGAAAACAAGAAGCCATTTTCATGATTCCGTTGTCAATATAAGACAATCCTTATAATCATCCGTTGCGGCTGCATGTTCTTTAGCTCAGACATTTCACGTGGACCGAAAATGGACGCTGAGTGATATAATAAGAAAGAAAATTTCGAAATTCTGATCAAAGAGGAGGAAAAACTATATATTCGCGCTATGTAAAAAAGGATATTATAAGAGTCAAGAAAAAATAATGTACAAAATGTTTATTACAATTACAACATATAATTATAATAAATGACTTTTTGGAGCCTTTTAGAGATATTGGAGTTGTTATAAGGCTATTCCATCATGCTTGGGCTAGTTAAAGTTAACGTCAGTGCAACCCACTCTCAGTTTTGAGTACTTTTTTGAAGTCAATCACTGTATCAGGCAATATAGCTTAGTATTTTCGTGCAGGCGAGGCCTGGCAATAGCGCTAAGATTTTATACAAAAATCTGTTACGAAAACCACACGTTTTGCAACAATAAAATCTGCTAAAACAAAAACAGCACAAGACCTTTGTGTGCCAAGTTTGTTACATTCAGAGGTTCGTTCGAGGAAAACTTATTTTTAATTTTGTTTTAAGACTTCTTGCGCTGTGTACGAATAGTACAAAGCTTAAAGTTTCGTTTAAATGTTTTTATTAATATTATATTCATAATACAGTTATTTCAACTTTTGAGAAACTTTGTTCCATTTTACAGTTGAGTTTTCGAATGTCGTGTAGCTGTTTATGAAATTGTTCTTATTATTCTACTAGCTGTTGCCTGTAACTCCGCTTGATCTTTGACCTCTTTGAATTATATATATTCCACATTTTATCAAAATCGGCTCAGCGGCAGAACAGACTTTCGATTTTATATTAGTATGGAAGTATGTATTCCTCGTGGTTGAGAGTCACGTCATGACGTGACTATTATGTGGAATGAAAAACACATAACAGCTTCATGACAATAATGGTCCATTCCACATCATCAAGTGATAAATCATCAAATGCAAGTTTCCTCACGACGTTTACCATCACAGTGTGGTGGTCGATGAAAAATCTATACACGAGAAGATGAGACAGTCTCATGTGATACGAGTAGGATTAGAACCTGGGCCCTTTTGGTTCTTAATCACTGGGCCACCATCGTTTCACTTACGTTACTGAATTATAAACAAAGTTAACTTACATTAATAATCGGAGCATAGCCATTATATTTTCATTTGTACCTGGAAAAAAATGTAAAAAATATTTACTGAATTTAGTTTAATAAAAATCACTAGTTTGTATATGGAAATGCATAAATAGCACTCGTAAAGTCGATTATAAATACCCGACGATATCGATTATAAATATCATATGATAAATGTCTCACTTAAATTAATTTTTGGCCTGTAGCGCCGCGAAAGCTGAGATCACTTAAAAAGGAAATCTCAAAACAAAAAAGTGGAAGATTCAAGCTGGGATTTCACGATCGGCCGCCTGTCCGAAGTCAATCCTATTTGGTAATGCTGTTGTTGAAAAAATCAATGCTTTATCCCTTACTCGTCTCATACCACGTTCACGACAGGATATGCAGTAGTCTAATTTTAGAGCAAGCACACGCGCTAATAAAAGTGCCAGATAAATATATAATTACCCCTATTTAACAAACACTGATTGTAACTGCGAAAATTTACTAAATTTTTCACTTAAGTTAAAAGTTAAGCGGTGAGGTGACTTAATGAGTATCAAACGAGGTCATCCCCGCCCCTTGCAGGGTTTACTCCCTTTCATTCCTTTGGGTAAACCCATTTCATGCAAGCTATTCTTCAGCTAGGATACTATGCGATTGGTGTATCTTTAGATCACCTTTAGCAAGCTGAATTAGAAACACATCTCTTAGACTTTAAGTTTATTTGTTACCTCTTCACGTCCTATCTACTCAACCAATCTTATTGAAACTTTGCGTGTGTGTAGCTTAAAGTATGGAGAATATTAAAAATATAATCTTTATTTGCTAACAATATACAAAAAAAAACCACTACTTACATTAGAGAAGGAGAAGGACATTGGGTACCTTTCATCTCGGAAAAATAAATGTCTCCGTGGAAAATGTAACGGCTAGTTTTAAATATATTGGAACATATATTTGAAAGTCGGGGATTTGTACGTCTAATGTCACTTTATGCCTGAAAGTAAACCAATTAGAAGGTAATGACCAAAAATGTTCTATCCTGCGTTACCTATTAGTTGGCAGAAAAAGCTCTACACTTATTAAAAAGTTAAACTTTAAGCTAAAGTATGCTTTGCCTCTCAATGCCAAATATTGTAATATTATTTATTTTTCTATGAAGATTAGGGTGCGTTGCACCAGTCAATTTTGAGGTTATATTTAACCTGCACAGAAAAATGCAAAGTTAAATAAATAAAGCCTACATGTTACGACTACAGGATTAATTAATTTAACTGTAACAGCTAGCTTTTAAAGTTATAAGAGGGGAAAGTGTGCGTTTCATTCGGGCAAAAGTTAGTAGCAAAAAAATACTTGAATACTAACTAGTTGTGCATTTTTGACCACTTACGAATTTTAGATCAGGTCACGTGTCCTGGCGCGAGTATAACATTTTTTACCCATCACAACAGTGCACAACTCCGCTAAAGACGTTTTCACTTCAAAAAATTGCCCTAAGGAGGGAAATACGCAAGTTTCAATGGGAGCGAACCGTTTGAACTAACAAGGACACTGTAATTTCTGTACAACCAGAAATTGCAAACATTTCGGGGAAATCTTCAGATGAATTTTTCCGTAAACAAAATATGGCGCCTTGTTACAAAGAAGCACAACAAATAACTTACATATTACGACTTTGTTGTATATTATGTAATAATAATAATGATTGTCAGATTTTTTAGAAAACATCTCAAACTCATCAACATCTCTTGTTGACTTTCAGTCATCGCAGCGCCCTTCTAGGTTATGACACTTTCCCGGTAAATCTCCTACGGGCTGTTACTGCCACACTTTAAATGTAACAGTCCTATAGAAAGAAGGCGGCCATTTTGAAACAGTCCATTTGCGGCCCAATTTTTGCCCTTATTCGTACCGGCGTAAGACAGGTATTCGTAATTCCCGAAGTATTCCAATTAAACAGCACAGTCGCGCCTCCGGCGGCAGCGCGGAGGACTAATGATTAATGGGGAACTTCATGTGAACACGCAAATACTTTTAAGTTGTTTTCCTTTGCGTGTTTACGTATTTATGAATATTTGAGGATGAACCGAGAAGGGTACATTTCGATTCATATTTGATTGGAATTTGTAGCATTAATTTTGATGATTTTGGCCCACTTTTAGGCGTTTCAATCAAAGATATTTTAATCATTCGACCGCAATGATTAGCTTGCTAACTAATTAAACAACGATTTGATTGGAAATTTGAACCACGCGATTCGTCAAATTATTCCAATACAGAATACAATGTTTATTGCTATTGAAAAAGGATAAACCTAACTGCTAATTGTTAGTAGGCTGCATCAAGGTGGCGCGACGCGATGCGACAATATCAAACAGATGTATGTATGTATGCCTAGATGTCGCATATTATCTCCGTAATATTTATTATGCGCCAAACAGAGCGATAGCAAAATTTAGAGCAAGAGATTGTGAGTAAAAGATAAATAGAAAATCAGAAAATATTAATTTTAGAAAAGGATGAAGAACAATCTCTTTCTTTGTATGTGTCTTATTCATGCAATAAACAGTTTACAAATAAATAAAAATGGATGACACCTTGAAGATGTCATTGTACAGTTCCGAAAAAGAGCAAGTCTAGAAAGTGACATTTCATTTCGCCGTGTTCCGGGATTAGCTGGCGTTAAACCTCGCCTTCGTTGATGCAAAAATACCAAATAAGTCGAGAAATATGCCCATGACATGTGTATAATGTGTATATTATAACTATATAAGTACACCGTAATATACATCGCATCGCGCTTTTGTCACTGTGGAGACAACCTAACACACAGGGTCGCGTAGCATCACCCAGCGCTCCGTCGCTTAACGAAAGCGTCGGGTTACGTGTTTATTTGCAAAAAAAAGGGTATCGTGATTAGAGAGGTGGAAACGCAAAAAGAATACACGAAATACACGAAACGAATGGGGAAACCTATGTTTGTGTTGTTTTCGGCGAGTGTGTTTTTGATATATATGTATCTGACGATAGAAATAGGCAAAGACACATTAACCTCATGAACCTCAAGGCGATAGGCTAAAGAACAAAGAAACGAAGAAATATACCATAGTATTTACTAATTCAGTACAATTATGTAGAGTGATTCAAGGGAAAGGTTTAAAATTGTATAATTTATTATGGTTTCATCAAAGTGAAGTCAAAATGGGTCGCAGGAAACTTATCCTACTAATAATATAAACGCGAAAGTTTGTGAGTATGTACGTATGTTGCTCTTTCACGCAAAATGCACTGGACCGATTGTTATTAAATTTAGTATACGGATAGAATATAACCTAGAATAACACATAGGGTACTTTTTATCTAGAAATTCCCACGAGAGCGAATCCTTGGGAAGCAGATAGTAAATTGTAAATTAAAAATTCCAGTTAACACAAATAAACTTTAGGTATTTTTTTAAATGCTATAAAATGTATAAAATCGAGAGTCTATAGCAGTCTGTGGTTAATGCTAAATGAATCTTCTATAAGCACCAATCAGGATAAAATCAATCCTCCATTGCAATCAGTCTCTTCCTTTGATATATATATTTGAAAATAAATTAAAGCAAGGGCGAACTCGTCTTGAGATTTCTTGCCAATTCTGTTGCTAAGATATACAGATAAGCTGTGTTGGTTTTAATGTCAAACATTTGAAATAACTAATTACGAAGCAAGCGAGGTCTACAAATGAATTTGGGGCAAAAATAAGTATGTTTGTTTGTTTGTGACGCGATAACTTTCGAACCGTTGTTGGTCTGAATTTGGTGAAATTTAAAAAGTAACGACTCCCGACATGGGATCTCCTCAACGGTTTACTGCACGGACATGATATGTGTTTTGTCACTCATTGAATGCAATTACATTTAGTTGTGACGGCAATAAAAGCTTACTTGCATCAAAAATGAAATTTTTGCAAAAAAGTTATCCAATTTTCGTATGAAAAATTAATGGATCCAGTTCATAAATAAATGTCGTTAAGAAACCCTAGTTAGGCTTTGGCGTTATTGAATGGAATATTCAATATTGGGGAAAGTCTTCAATATAATTATGTTGTGGTCATTCGAATTCTCGGTGTTTTTATTGAATTGTATTCGTTCGTTGTCTAAAATAAAAAGACGGATTTTCAATATTTACATGTAAGTATCTGCACCCATGATCAATGGTCTGACATCTAAGGGTGGGTTGCACTGTCAACTTTGACGTTAACTAAGTACGACGTTAACGCAGAAACACGCAAAGTAGGTAAGCATCATAGTCGTATTCCTCATGGCTGAGGATCGGGACATTAAATGGAATGAATGAATGAGTGAGTGAATGAATGAATGAATGAAACACAAATAACGACTTTCATGGCAATGTTAATTGAGTGGTTTTCTCCATTTCACACACAAGTTTATAATCAACTAAAGTGCAGTATGTTTTCAGGATGTTTTCCTTCATCGGAAGCAAGTGGAGGTAGATGCGGTTTTTTTTATTTGATAGAAATTTTTTATGCTATGCTAACTTTTGATCAAACATATCTAAGAACCACCGTTCTTAGATATGTTTGATCAAAAGTTGTAGCGAAATTAATATTGAAAGTCGGGGGTTTTTCAATTTGTCTAAAAAATAAAGTTGTTGAAATATGTGTAAAGATTCACAATTTATTCTAGGCTATGTTAGAACCATTAAATTTAGAGGAGACGAAAATTATTACTGACACTTCCAAGAATTTTTAGAGCCTCAGGTAATGAACCTAGACGCGGGGTTAAAATTAATGGGGAATTTTTAGTTTAATGTCGTTAGGGAACATAATTGCTTGAACATTTTAACTTTAGGAATCTATCTATTAGTGAAAACTGCATGAAAATCTGTGCTGTAGTTTTTGAGGTTTTAGCGAACAGACAGACGCAGCAGAAGACTTTGATTTGTAATATATAAGTATGTACATTCGGGAATAAATTGTCAAGGTAACAGTGAAAACTGTATCATAACACACATTTTTTCTTTCACGACAATTAAAGCATACAATTACTGTATATTTTTTGTGTTTTATTGCGCGCAATAAAGTTGTTTCATACAAAGCTGTTATATTCCAATATAGTTTCATATATTTCTTGAAAAAATGATATTGACTATAAAGTGATCGTGTGGGGGGCTTCGTTTATTCGTTTTTATTGTTAAAATTGCTACAATAACTAATTGAATTTGCTACAAGCAAATGGCTGGTGTATTATACATTGTTTCCGCACGAAACTCCTGTTATATTAATATTAGCGTGATAATACTACTATACCTACCTATTTAAGAATATTACGCGTACGCCGGCGACTCCTTATTACGGAAGAAACAAGATATATAAAATGCAGAAAGAGCTTATTAAAAATTTAAATTGGGAAAGTTCGAGCGAACTCGTTCTGGTGTTAAATACACAACTTGTATTCTAAAATAGTTGAGGTTTAATATAATGGGATTGCTGAAAAGCGGCTTTTCTGCACAGCCTTGGCAGATGAGGCAACAATAGCAATCTTAAAGAGGGTTGACGTCAGGCAGGAGGTTGGTTATAACAACACAGCGAAATCTTCAAAAATTTAAGCATATTTTTTTCATGATGAGCCGGGCTTCGAGGCGTCACAACCTTTAAGCGGACAGATTCAAAGCCACACAGTTTCAAACAAACACAAATAGAATAAAATATACTAAAGTTATACACAAAGATGAAATTGCTTTTGTGCGTTGAAGAGACAAAAGATTTTCAGGGTCGTTATGTTTTCTCTGTACTACGGTTGCCACATTTAGTAACTTTAACTGCTTGGAAAGTAAACGTAATTAGTATGCAGCCTCAAATATAACCGGGCGGGTACGGGTTAATAGATTCTATGAACTCATAGTTTTGGTAATGCCCTAGGTCAGAAATAACTGTTTGGCCCCGCAGCGCGCCACGCTAAAATGAAGGCGTTTTCCGACACATTTTGCCCGTTTTCAAGCTAATTTTCGCTTACATTGAGCTCGTTTTCTGGATTATTAAGTTTTTAGTGTTTTGATTATTAATAAGTTCGTATGAAAGGCTTTGTGCTTTTAATAACACGCGATAGTTAAAATTGTTTTTTTAGTATTTGCCTATATTTTTTACAATTAATTTTCTTCAGGGTTTCTTGGGTGATTAAGTATTTTTGAATAAATTTTCGTCGTTTTTTTTCTATAATTTATATTTTAATAAGGTCAGTACATAATATATGAACTGTAAATGGATATAAATTTACGTTAACTCACCTTAGGAATACTATTGGCTCGGGGCTTCGCTCCCGTGGGAATTTCGGGATAAAAGGTACCCTATGTGCTATTCTACCCATGTACCAATTTCATAACAATCCGTCCAGTAGATTTTGCGTAAATATACATACACACATACTTATAAACTTTCGCATTTGTAATATTAGTAGGATGGGAATGTTGGTACATATTTTTCTCGGATAAACGTCCTTACAATCTAATGTTTGATGAAAACTAAACTAATGTTCATTCATTAATTACCGATAAAGTTATGTAAGCAATTCACAGACGTTTTGATTATATTGTTTTACAGGGAATATCTGGGAGCAATCCGAGTGGAAGCCAATTGTGGTGAATACAGCTGATTGTAAGAGCGTTGTTAGCTGCAAATTGAATGGCGGCCATTGTTCAAACTTTGTCGTGCTGATAGACTTCGGAAAGACCGGACATTTTATTTATTTACTAGCTGCGTCCCGGGATATCACTCCCGTGGGAAAATCGGATAAAAATAGCTTGTAGGATTGGTACAATATATTGCGATCAGAAAATTATGCAAACTTGACCGAGTTTGCGCTCGTTCTTACAATATAAATTTGTAAATATGATAAATTCGTTAATATAAATAGAAAATTCGTTAAAATATTTTATCGATATTTTAACGAATTTGTCAAAATTGCCACTTAGACAACCTCCGTGGCGTAGTGGTCACCACGCCCGTCCGCTATCTGAAGGGCCTCGGTTCGATTTCCAGCGCGGCCTTACCTACCTTACCGCTACAAGCTTACAACTTTGTACTTAGTGTGGGGCGTTGAGTGTTGCCCGATTAATTTTTAATCACTTTCGTGCTTGCGGATTATTGCTGACTGCGTACCAAAATCAAAATGTTTTCGCTTTTTTCAATTATTCCATTCACCGTGTTTCTCCAAGAGTTTCCTCTTGTTTACAAGAATTCCAGATAATTCCGGAATACTTACTAAGGCAGATGTAATAGCGTATATTTTTTTCTCTCTTTGTCTCCACAAAGGAAATGAACTTAGACTTTCCCGTTTATATTTGTTCGCCCAAAACTTGGTCGAGCGGAAGTTGTCAGAAAAATAACTAATTCGAACTAAAAACAGACATAAAAACATATTGGGCTGCCAAGTCCAATCTTTATATAGAACTCATGATAGTATTCGTTTGATGGATGCACCAGTTAACTTAGACGTTAAATTTAACCTTCGCAGTAAAACGCCAAGTAAGCCATTTTGTCAATGTTGAATGTTACTACTCATACTTATAGTGCATTGCACAAGTCAAATATGATTTATTTATTTTTTATTAAAAATTGTGCAACCCACTATTAAAATTTTAACTTTAAGGACTTTGCATATTTTATTTTCACGAGCGTTGGTCTAGCAATCAGTTACTATTTGAGATACTCTACCAACAAGCCTGATACCCAAAATACTTGTGTCGGAGACACGAGCAGTCTACCTCATGAGGCATAAAAAACCGGTCAAGTGCGAGTTGAACTCGCGTGAAGAGGGTACCGTACATTACATTCACTATAAGTGTTCCGTTTTTTCATTTTTTTGGACACTAAAAGGACTAGAATATCTACTTTACTTATAAAAGTAGTGGATCTGGAACCACAAAACATCTATTAGTATCAAAATCAAATATGCCTCGCAATCACTACATACACTTTAACACCATCTGCAAACACACAGGTTTTTTAAAATCCGCCGGATTACACAGTTTTTCTAGTTTAATCGCGTGTATTATTAATATCTTGCGGCAAAAAGGTTTTACTTTAAATCCGTACTATGTTGTTATACAACCTTTTTATTCATATAACTAAGCTAATGTAAAATTGTGGAGTGGAGAAGGCAATGGCAAACCACTCCATTAATAATGCCAAGAAAGTTGTTACGTGTGTTTCGTTCCATGTAATGACCACCACCCTCAGTCATGAGTAATACGACTATGAAGAAAAATGTAAAAATAAGTGAATTTATTCAATGTATTAGAAATTAAATATTTATAAGAACTACTTTAAATACACACAAAATATTTTAACTAAAAACTACCTATCTAAATCTTAAAAGTAATATATAAAAACTTACAAATTAAAAATACCTATGTGATGGGCACCTTGCTTAGGCGATCTTCTTCAGATATTTGTAAATTATAAGCCACTAGATGTTGCCCGGGGCTTCGCTCCCGGGGGAATTTAATTTAAATTAATTTAATTTAAATTAAATTTAAATTTTTAAATCGGTTCAGTAGTTACGGAGATTACCCTCCTCAAACATACTCACAAACGCTTACCTCTTTATAATAATAGTATAGATAATATAAACAGTTTAAATACTAGATTTTCTTTCAAGAAAAGGGAAGAGTTCAGTTCTCCTCCTGGACACTCTCTTTTTAATACTTTATTTTTTCTCTCTCATAAATCGTTATCAGAATTTTTTGTATGTATCTTTATGTATCAATGTTGTTTTATATACGTATTTATGTCGTGTGTTTTATATTCAAGTAGTTCTGTTTGTTCTAATGGTTAGCTGGGAGTTTTTGAAATCAAGTTCGATCGACTATACAATTAACAGCCTAAAATCTCATTCAGTAGTTATTGCGTAATGCGCGAAGAAACATAGAACAAAAATTCTAAAAAGAATTGTTTTGGATTCTATTAGTCCCATAATACATCTCATCATAGCTAATAAAATTATAGTTTTATAATATGTACATATTTCATTAACGTAATAATATATAAGCAAATATAATGTTTACTCAATCTTCGAAGAGAAATCTTTATATTACAAACATATTCAACATATAGGTATGAAAATAATAATGTAAATATTCAGAGCACTCGCGTTGATGAGAATTTACAATCAGAATAAATATGGCGTCTATAATGGAACTGGAGAGGTTCTCAATCTCATACATTTGCGAAAATCACATTAGGCATATTCGGAGAGAGATATTTACCTATGTATTTTTAATTCATACAAAAATAAGAGAGATGTCGAATTTTATCCAGTAATCTATCTATGCCATCAAAAACATGATGTAAAAAACTCAAGTCTTGCAACTCAGTTTTTCTACCGTAAAAAGTTGTGAGATCCATGTAATTTTGTTTTGGGGCTAATAGAAGGAAAAACATTGTTTTTATTTAAATTTTTATTCTGTTTTCTTTGCGCATCACGCAAAAACTACTGAGTGGAATTTGATGCGGTTTATTAATTTGTATAGCGGAAGGTCTAACTTAATTTCTTGTATAGATTTCATCGCGATACATTGCTTAGAACCCAAGATAATGGTAAGTTATGAGGGGACGTCCGGAAAGCGAAGCTCCGCAACTTATAATAGATAACCACCATACATATTTCTCATATATTTTTATGTAAGTTAATTGTGTTTCACATCGATATATATATATATATTATAATCAGCACTCGGATCACAATCATAACCTGTTTTGATATACCTTTTGACTATGTACATTATGTACTTTTATATATTATTAGAAAAAAAAAACATTGTAAGAAACAATAATGGTAAGCCCTTCTGGCATAATAGGGACCAACACTGTTCAAATGAGTTTCTTTCGGCATTTCTTCTCAGCACTGGTCGTTCCGAAATGCCAGTAGTTTGTAGCTTGTGAGAAATAACTATAAATATAAAAGTTGACGAGAAAAAGTGCCTGTGAAGGTCTAATTTCTGAATAAATGATTTGAATTTTGAATTTGAATTTACAATAAAGTCCTTATTTTCGTGTCGTGTTATCTTTTTTCATCATTAGCTCTGAATTCATTAACATAAACAAATTTAATTATAGGTGTACTTAAAATACGCATTGCAGTGAAGAACTTGTTGAAAGTAAAAAAAAATTGAACACATAAACGAGAAACTATTAAATTTGGCACGAACAAGACTGGAAAAATTGTCTTGCAAGTAAAATAAATTCAGAGGACGAAAAATGTAAGAGATAAGACTGTGTTTGCGTTCGAATAAGCGGAAAAATCCGGTCTAAACCAGTTAGATCTGCCTGCAGCTGGCAGTGCTAATGCCGGGATTATGAGGTGTATGTGTACGCTCTCTATAGGGATTTTTGACGCGTAATTTGATGCAACTCTTGCAAGTGGAAGTGAAGTACATTTTTGATTAATAATTCTGTGAGTTTATAGTCACGTTATGAGAAGGGAGGGAAATAACTTTGTAAGAAAGGTTGTGGATTTTAAGTTGAATGGGAACAGAAGTAGTTGCAGGTCGAAGAAGAGGTGGATTGAGTGCGTCAGGCAGGATATGGCTAAAAATGAAGTAACAGATCGGTTAAATCAGAGAGGGAGAAGTGGAGGAGACTGACATGCTGTACCGACCACACATACAGTTGACATAAGGGTGGGCCGATGATGATTTCTGTGTGTTTATGACGAAAACTTTACAGAAATTGCTCTCATTGTCATTGTCTCATGTAAAAATAAAATATTCCTTTCTTATGATTCTATTTCTTTTAAAAGTTGTGTGGCAAGTTAATTTAATTTCTCTTGTTATATAGAATTGATATTTTCCATGTTAATTTTTATGATGAGCAAGGTCTGATGGTGCTCACAGAATCCACTTTTAGCGATGGGAACTCCTCAACAGACACAGAAATGCTTTTTTTTTGTCACGCGTTGAAACGAAAACAAATAGCGTCAAAATGATATTTTTGTAAAAAAAAAAAAACTTGTTTAAGGATTAAGAGTCCAAGAAAGAGTTACTACTTAGGGTGAGTTGCACCAGTCAACTTTGACGTCAACTTTAACCTGCGCAGCAACTCACTCAATATATAATCAATGGTGAAACAATGGAGGATATATACGAAAATTAAGCGTTATTTTATCTTTAATATTAAAGAGTATCATCCACGCTTCATATATTTCGGAGAGCAGTTTACGAGCGGTGTAAACAAGCAGGTGCCATTAAGCGTGCATACGAAATTTTAATTAGCTTTTTACGTCTCAGTAAATTATGAAATTATAAGGGTGAGTTTATACTAAAATGGCTGCAAACCCGGTCTCAGGTGAGAACTCAAGGTAATGAATTATATTCACTTAATTTGATCATTAACAGTGCAGTAACACTTATTATATAATTATAGCAAATTAGACGCTTTTTCATTTAAAAAAGGAACAAGAATAGTAAGCCTAAATTGAAAAAAATCTGTAGTGCGGATCTTAGATATTTGTTTTTATTTTTTCTACTCAAGTTTGATACTTCTTTTGATAATAGCTTGAGCCTCGAAAAAGACACTGAAGGGAAAACATAAAACATCATACGAAAACCCCAGCTTTCTTAATAGAATGCATACTCTATTAATCGAAATGTCTTCTCTGATAACTATAAAGAAATTTCCTAAAGTTATAAGTAATTAATATATTTGCAATAGAAGTGCTTGATGGTTTTTGACAGGTTTTTAAGCCAAACGGCGTAAATTAACCTGAAAAATGATTACGAGTTACGGTTGGGTCACATTCAGATTCGAGCTGAAATAGAATGGTGATTAATGTACCTTCGTAATACTGAATAAATGTGAAAAGTATTTGGTGATATTGTACATGATTTACGACTTTGAGGTGGGAGTCGAGTTGAGGTCGCCTTTTTTGGTACTATGCCAAAAGAAACTTAGGAAAATATTGACGTATATAGGTACTTACTTTAGATAGGTAGTATTAAAAAATTAACTGTATTGTGTTTCCGCCCTAAAATGGGACCACTCCATGTCCTCACGCAGATGTCGTATGAGGAGAAAAGACAAATACCCTTGGAAGCTGATAGGCTAAAATAGCATTCCCAAAATGGGTTGACGTCAGCAGGCGGTCGAATGTAAAATCACTGAAAAATCTTCAAATTTCAATATTTATTATTGGCGTAAAAAATCTTAGTGGCTTCGTAACGTTACAGCCCCGAATGAATAGTGATCATGCGAAGATGAGAAAAAGAGAGAGAGTGAATTGAAAGTTGGGAAAAAAGTTAATAATAAATTAAATAATTTTAGTAATGAGTACGTAGTTTTAGTTAAGAATATGGCGAAGAACATGTTCTACTTTTCATTCTGGAAAAAAGTACATTTCCCGTGGGAAATTCACGCGGGCAAAACCGCGGGTAATAGTTAAAGCTATGTAAAAAAAAAAACATTAGTGCCTTGAAATTTACATTGTAGAACCACAGTAATAAACCAAAACGCGAGTCATTATTTGCAGTTCAATTTAAGTAAAAACATTTTTTTTTCAGCACGCATCTTTGTTTTTTTTCAACCTTTTCAACCATTTCGAATTCCATTCAAGCGATTCTGTGGAAGCCTCTTGAAAATGCACGGATTTTAAATTTAATTTAAGCATTTTGAAAGCGTTTTACAAGCGTCTAAAGTAGTAAAATTTTGTAAATTGAATTTGTACTACATATTTATGATAATACTCGTAAATAATATATATATATATATATATATATATATATATATATATATATATAGTATATATATATATATTGTGGTAAAGCGAAGTGTGAAGCGGTGGTAGTGTTATGGTTAAGACCTGTGGATCGAAAGGTCTCAGGTTCGTAGCCACCTCGTGCCATATGAGTTTGTATACCAATCATTACCTATAGTAGTTTTCATAGACCATCACTTGCTTCCGGTGAAGGAAAACATCGTGAGGAAACCTACACATTACACAATGGTGGACAGTTTAGTGGGCTAGTGTGTATGCAACTACCTGCCACTAATTGCAAAGTTCGCTTGCAAAATCTCTTAGTTTCACACAATTCTTTTGGCTTTTTTATTTTTAATTTTTTAATTTAATTTATTGCATTAAATTTTCACATCTTCTTACTATTATCATCACTATATTATTTACTGTCATACACATGTCTTCCTGTTAGAATAATAATCTTTTTCATGCTGTGTGCACTTTTGGTCTTACAAGCAGCTGCTGATTCTTTTTTTTTTTAACCATAAGAATGTATAAGTTGTAAACTGTTGTGTGCACCAATAAATAAATAAATTACTGAGATTTTATTATGTTTTTTTTTCTTTTCGTACTTGTTCATATTCAAGGTTAAAGGTAATGTCAAAGTTGCTTGGGGTAGCCCACTCTTAATATTTAAAAGTCGGTGTTGTGTGGAGAACATTTTTAAATTGTTTTGTGAGCGAAACTCGGAAGGAAATCTTATATTATGAGTATTTTACTACACCAACCTTTTAGTGGAAAAGCTAATGAAGGGAAAGCTCTCTGAGTAATGGATATGGAGCTTTTTAGATGGAATTTAACTTTTGCGCTTTTATTTACAGTGTAGCTTTAAAAGCAGGGGTCCCAAACTTTCCAAGTAGTGTGTGAAAATATTAATATAATTGACGACGATGAAATTGAGTGACGACCTCGGTGGCGCAGTGGTAAAGTTCTTGCCACTGAACCGAGAGGTCCTGGGTTCGATCCCCGGTCGGGTCATGATTGAAAATGATCTTTTTCTGATTGATCCGGGTCTTAGATGTTTATATATGTATTTGTTATAAAATATACTATCGTTGAGTTAGTATTCCATAACACAAGTCTCGAACTTACTTTGGGGCTAGCTCAATCTGTGTGATTTGTCCTAATATATTTACAGTTCATCGTCTATTAATTATTATATTATGTAAAAGTCAAGTACGAACGAAAAAGATTACAAATGTTTTAATTATGTTATAGGTATACGTATGTAGTGTGAAAATAAATGGGTAGTTATAAATTACATCGACTGACAAATACTTAGCAGAAAATTCACGGTGTAGCCTAAACAGCTGACAGGCGACAACAGAATTCCCAAAGAGTTGGCAGGCATTCAGGCAGGCCGTGAAATCACAGCCGAATCTTCAGATTTTCAAGGCACTTTTCTACGCGAAACCAGGATTTTGGGGCGTCATTCTTTCTCATCCGAGCGTTTTCCCTGTTGCCTCCTCAGCCGTTGAGCTCCGGAACTCAGGGTTCATTAGATGAAAGCACACATGTGAGGTTTTGGTGTAGACAAAACTAGCAAGGTGCCAGGCCATGAGAGATAGTCACATTCATTTCACAGTTCAAATAGACCTCACTATTGCATTCATAGCTTTGAACAAAGCAACGCCTGAAAATTCGCAGTCCGATGAGTACTACGCATAGAGTTTACATACTCAATAAAATACAATTTTACAGTTTCAAGATTTTATAAAAATAAATAATTATTTCATATGGTAACTAGCGACGCGACCGGCTCCGCACGCGTGTTTATTTACATGTAAGTGCTTAAATAATTCAAAATAAATTGTCGGAATAAAAACATAAATTACATATATAAACAGTATTTAAGTATGATATGGAAGAAGGATTTAAAGGATGTAAAGACACGTGAAGCGGTGGTGGTGTAATGGTTAAGACGCCCGCCTGTGGATCGAAAGGTCCCAGGTTCGAAACCTACTCGTGCCACATTAGTTTGTATACAAATCTGACTCATATATAGTAGTTTTCATCGACCACCACTTGCTTCCGGTGAAGGAAAACATCGTGAGGAAACCTGCACACTGGTTGATTATTATGAACTTATTGTGAAATGGAGAAGGCAATGGCAAATCACTCCATTTTGCCAAGAAAGTTGTTGTGTGTGTTTCATTCCATGTAATGACCACGACCCTCAGCCATGAGGAATACGACTATGAAGAGGAAGAAATCCTTTTAACCTCGGATGCAAAAAGTGTGAATATGTCAAACTTGAATTGAGGAAACGACTAAAAGTTTTGTCTTCGGTTTGGGAGATGAAAACGAAATTGACCTTATTTCAAATTTATTTTAGAGATAAGTAGAAGAAAAATTTATAACATAACGTAATAGTTATCGAACAGTTCATATCCGAATGCAGTTGAGCGGTGTATGTCTGCTCTATATATTAGACATCTCTGGATCCATCCCACTTTATTGGCCATTGTTTGTGATGACAAAAAACCGTTTGAAAAATGCCCCTTGAAAAATTGATCGACTCGAAGTTCAATCATAATCAATCATACCCACAGTATTAGCTGTGAAGTTGCATGAAAGAGCCGATATAGTTGGAAGACAATTGGGTCTTTATAAATCGACTTGTGATTCTTTCATTTTAGCCAATCAGATAGCAGGAGTGTTTCTCTCCTCTCATTACCCGACTGCAAAGGAAAGGTATTTACATAAATTGATGTATCGTTCATTCGTCTTAGCTGCCCGAGTATTTTTAGATAGTTGATGTTAAAAAAAACGAACATGGCGGCTGTGCAAACCAATAATAATATAAAAAACCAATTGATATATAGGTTGAAAACGATGACTTCATTAAAACCCATCGTAGATTCCCAATCTCACGCAATACTCAAACATTCAGAAAGAAGATAATTACCCTCGCATTGGGTATATTAAAATAACTTGTTCTTAATTAAAGTTTATTGTTCACTTTATGACTTACTCACCTTACTCAATATGACACATTTGATGATACAATAGGTACTAATATTAAGCTTAAGATGATGGTACAACCAACAATATTTGCTTCATTATTCCTTTATGCGTATACCACACGATTTCGACCTAATTACGGACCCAATAAAACCTCTATATCCCGGCCCGACTCCGCGGCTGGCATACAGAATTGCCATCAAGAAAGAAACGACCTATGCTAGTAGATATGCCTCTGATTATGGCGCCCTAAACTGTAACGGCCTTATGAACATTAAATGACATGTACTTGCATACAAACTATTGTTTATTGCCGGAGCCATGATGTATTAAGGACTGGAGTCGATAGAAGCTGTACTAAGCTATGTTATGTGGCGCTACGCTGTTTTATCTGAAGCTAAACTGGCATTGGCGGTAAGGGTTTATAATATGTACCCGATATATTTCAGGTAATTAAAACAATGTAGATATAAACCAGTATAAGTATACTCGTAGTAGATAATCCTATTATTACATCGAATACGAATCGAGACACAATTTACGATTTACAATAACGCTTAGCCGTTCATTGCAAACAGATTCCAACGTTTATTAGATGAGATAAGCTGATTATGTATGATTGATTTCGAATTGCTACTCAATAAAATTAGGGTGAGTTGCACCGTCAATTTGACATTGACTGTAATCGGCGCGCCGCTGACGTTTAGACAAAAATATTTTGCGTTTTTGTGCGCACGTTAATGTTAAGGTCAATGGCGGTGCATCCCACCTTTATAACCATAATCAATTAATTGACCGAGCGAGCGAGGTCAACGAGACTTGGGGCAAAAATATTATAATAATTTTTTTGTATGTATGTTTGTTTGTTTGTTTCTAGGCGATAACTTTCGAACCTTGGCCCGATTTTGATGAAATTTAAGTTCGTGGAGCATCAAAATAGTTTCAGTCGTTTTTGAAGTATTCACAATTTTGTAAGAATTCATTGTGTGTTAAGTTCGCGGCGAACAACTAGTTACATGTGTTAACTAGTTGATGAAAAATGATAATTTTAATTTACTCGTATGTATTTATTTTAAAAGTTGTTACAAACGAACAAGTCGATGTTAAAATTGGTAGTGAGAATATAGTAACCAATCTACAATTTGACTAAAAGACAAACTTGTGGGTTTTGCATTGTAATATGTTAGAAGAATGACTAAAAATCTTTGGGAGTTTTCCATTCAATAACTCGTTGCTCATTTTATGACTTTCTGATTAAAGTTTTGATATAAAATCAAAACTTTTTGATGGATATCTATTCGATTGAAATATACTATCATTGGGAAAAAATGTATTTACTTATGACAAAGTTAATAAGTATTAATATAAGGTAAGTAGTATGACGTAAGTATAATTTATTGAGGTATGAATCAAATATTAATTAGTTTGAACTCTGACACTACCTTTAAGATAATAATTTAGCATCATTTATAATAACTTCAGTTTTCAGTTTCGTAGACGAATTACCTGTAACAATTATAACATTAATTAAATAACTTATTAACATTAAATAGCAAATAATGAGATGAAATAATTCTAGAATCAAGCGGGAATTAAGATTGAAAGATGAAAATGAGCGGGAATTGAACCCGCGCCCCTGTATCCGGCACAGTGTCTTGACCACTGAGCTATCGAGACCACGCCAGTCGACGTACAGTATTTTCATTAGAGAGATTAGAGAGTAGGAGGTCTCAACTAATCAACATACAAGCAAGAAACTATGTTTTATGAAAATAATCAAGCATCTATTTAAATGGTTAAGATTTGTTATTTCAGAATTTTTTCATGTCATTATTACTTTCAAAAATAAAGTTAAAAAGCATGTGTTACATGTAAGTATAACAAATCCATTTAAACTATTTCTGTCTCATAATATAAGGGTTTTTTCTGTAGCCTTTTCCATTTTTCCATTTCTGCAGATAAACACAAAGTACGCCATTTTGTCGAAACGACGGCCGCACGCAACTTAAAGGTGGTGCACCTCATCATTAGTAGATAAAAAATAAAATAAATTTCACAAGCATAATCAAAACAGGCTTAGAATAATGTTAAGTTCTAGTACTTTATTACTTTTCTAGTATTTTTTGCGAAATTAATGTATATGTATATATACTTCTGTATCACATGAATTTTGCAATTGAAACTAAAAACAAAGACAAGTGCACACACATATGTTACACTGAGGTGTAGTCGACGGCCAATTGATAGCAGCGCAGCCATTTCAATTACAACCCTTTAATTACAGCCCCATTCGTAGTGGTAACGAACGGTGAACATCGAGTATTACAGTGAAATAGACTATTTATCAGATGCCAGATTCGTTCGTTTCATTTTTGACGAGAGACAGAAATTATTTATTTACGATGGCATAATTTGCATGGGTTTTTGTCCGAGTAACACCATATTTATTTCAAGCCAAGCGAAATTAAATGTCAACCGCTTTAGAAATTACAATTGCTGCTTAGATTATATTTCGAGTTATGCCCAAAGGATACATTCCTTTGCACCGTTTTTACAGTGATTTTCTTCGTCGAGATTTGGAGCTCTCTTTCCAACATCTTCTCTTTCACTCTTTTACGCACATCATCATCCTTAGTTATCAGAGGATTGTCTGTTTACATGCCACTAAATGCGTTTAGGTAGTCGTAATAGTCGTGTCAGATGCCTTTGGGCGACTTGAATAAAGTCTCACTTAAACACACGTGGCACACATATCCTTGAGGATATAACGATAACTATAATATACCCTTATGCTCTTTGAATAAATTGGAAATGAAAATCGCGACGTTATAACAAAACGCAACACAAGTTCCATCCACCGCACTGAACAAAGTATCTCATTTACACACTTGGGCGACAAAAAAATATTTTTAATTTACTTCGGGATGAAAAACAATGGCGGCCTCTGAAAGGAAACAAATGGCTTGAAAGTGAGAAATAATTAGTTTTCCCGCGAAATACGACGCGTGAATGCGGCTGCCCCTGTTTAGTTTTAAGACTTTTTATAATAATTTTCTTGTATAAAAATAATTTAGAAAAAATTGTTTTGAAATGTAATTTAGAAAATGTTGTGTATTCTTATTATATTCTTTTTATTATTCGATGTTAAAAATAATAATTTCTAGACGAACAGGTATTCTGAATTTTTGATGTAACTTTTTGAAGTAGACAAAAACATTTTTTAGATTTAAACAATGACAATGAGAAAAGACTAAAGGTGAGTTCAGAGGGTTGCACCGTCAATTTTGACGTTAACTTTAATGTGCACAGAAAAACGCAAGGTGCGCCATTTTGCCTAAACGTCAGCGGCGAGCCGGTTAAAATCAACGTACAATTTGTACGATTTGTTCTTATCGAGCGGTGCTAGAGCGGCATCTGTGAAGTAAATCTATCCAATGTTGAAATAAATAGTGGCGGTATGTCCTGGCTTCGTTTGGGTAAAACCATAATTTATTATACTTTAAATATTCCTCTTCTATCAATCGGTGAAAACCGAACATAAATCTGTTCGGCAGTTTTTGAGCAGACTTACTTGACCTTTTTAACTATATCTATACATAATATTAAAGAAAAATAATTTTGGGGGATCTTTACGGGACTAATAAAAGCCAAAACAAATTATTTCAGAATCTGTCTATATGTTTGTTCGCGCATCACGCAAAAACTACTGGATGGAATTTGATGAGGTTTTATACTATACTAACTTAAAATCTGGTATTTAGGTTTCAGAATCAGAATCATTTTTATCTATAATTTCTCAAAAAATTACTTTTCATCGCAATACGTTGCGATTTGATAGTTTGAGCAAAATCGAATCAAATGTGATCGAAATAAATGCGGTCGCAGCCACGGGCATAAGCTAGTAATATATAAAGATATTCTTTGTGAGCATTTGCTACAACAGTCTTATACCATATATAGACTCCGTCGCCATTTGAATTTAAAAAACAACGACGAAGGGTATAACATTGTTGACGGAAGTACGGTTTTACTAGTTTATGCAAATTTAGACTTAATAACCTTCATCAGATTGCTGAATAAATAAATATATACTCGTATATTGTTCGCGGATTTGCATAGAAGCTACTATTGCAAGCAGCGCTAATGCATATTGTATTGTCTCCCTCTCTACCTCACATCTCTCTCTCATATTTACCGTTTAATTTGGGGGTGTGACGCTCTGAAGTGTGGGATTCACTTAAACGTTAACCAAAAAATGTTGATGATTTCACTGTGATTTTACTACCGCCTGTTTGATGTCAACCCTCTTTGGGAATGTTATTGTTGCACATCGGCTGCCAAGACTACGTTTGTCTTTTGAGACATCCTCGGGAAGTTTTGGAGTAGTCCTGTTTTAGGGCAAATAATTTTTTTATATATTTTTTTTATAAGGTTTTATGTATGTCTGCATGTTTGTTCGCAAAAACAACTGAATGTAACTTGATGCTGTTTTTTACAACTGCATAAGGGATAGTCTATTAAAATCTGGTATAGGTTTCATCGCGATACGTTGCTTAGAACTCGAGATACTGACAATAATAAGATATTAGCGGACGCACGAAATTAACGCGGGCGAAGCCGCGGGCTTAAGCTAGTTCAGGAATATGGATAAAATGTAGATACGATCTAAAACTGCAAAAGCGAGGGCGCAGAAAGAGAAAGGAATAGTCAAGGTTGTGTGTCGACTGAATATTTTATACATTTTATTGTTTCGCCGTTGGAAAGTGATCTGTATTTGTGATAGAAACTTGTTCTTTGCGTTATTTTTAACCCCGACGCAAAAAAGGGGTGTTATAAGTCTGACCGCTAAGTGTCTGTCTGTGTACGTGGCACCGTAGCTCGTCAACGGGTGAACCGATTTGGATGCGGTTTTTTTATTTGACAGCAAATTTTTATGCGGTGGTTCTTAGATATGTTTGATAAAAATCGGTTCAGCTTACAAAATAAGAAAGGCCAATTACAGAATTCGTTATAAATAGTAAGACTAAACACAAATCTTTGTGTATTCTTGTTGTACATTGTTTGAAAATAATATCAAAGAAAAGTTTATACAAAAACATCAAACAACTTGTGGATGTCTCGACGTGCTTCGTGTGTTTATTTCAGTATTTCGTAATTTCAATTTCACAGAGAATTTTATATTACGTAAATGCGTATATATAGTAAAAATACGTCAGGATCAATAATGCTAGAAGCGTAAAATTGAATTGCATAAATAAATAATTACATAAATTGTAATGTTCTTGCGTAAAACAATGTGTTTGAATTGTTTGTTGTGAGTGTATGATTTGAGTGCTCGGAGATAATGGCGGTTTGTGTCTGTAAATTGATAAGGTATAAATAATTTTTACAAAAATATCTAAATTTGTTGGTAGACAAAGATTTTAAAAATAGAACCGCAACAGAGAAAATCTTCTTCAGAAGTATAAACACTTCGAACAGACACACACACAAGTGAAACCATCAAATAATAAGTATTTTCAGCCCGCGGTTGCTTGTTTTTGACCCCGACTCGTCAATTATATCTAATCCAAATTTCATCAAAATCGGCCCCCTCTACCACTGGGCCGATTTTGATACGAGACAAACAGAAAGTGTAGCAGGGCGTCTTAATCTAACATAGTCGTATAGACGACGACTGGTTTATTCAATTAACGTAATTTACCTACATAATTACTTTTTATAAATATAACGTAACATACATATTTCCCCTTCCCTGTTTATAAAAAAGAAAGAAGTTTGTTGAAGAAAGTTGTTTGTAAAGAAGTGACATACACAGAAACTGTAATAATGACTGTCTTAAAATCTTTCAAATCAAAGGCTTTCGCATTCATACGAGTAATATTATTATGGATATAAGAAGTCCAGTTTTATTTGTACGTCATAAATAAATAAATCTTTTAAGTTGTCAGACTGTTGTTCTTGTCGTAAATATGACATCTGTATAGTGACCTTGTACCACTGACCTTAACTTGCTTTCGATGTAACCTCAATTCTGTACTTTCGCTGTTTCGACCCACTAACAAGACCTTGGTAATAGTCATGACATAAGTTGTAATTAATTATAATTTTTATTTTTAAACTCTCTTGTCTCTCTCTGTCATCTTCGTATTTTCTCGGCTAAATTCGGGGCTATGACGCCCCGAAGCCCAGGGTTCACGTAAACAAATCAAATATTAAGTTTTGAAGATTTGGCTATGCCTTTGTAACCGGTTGCATGACTGACGTCAAGACTCTTTGGAGTTGCTATTGTTGAATATCGGCTGTTAAGGATGTGTCTGGTAGTTTTTGAGTTTATCGCGTTCATAGAGACAGACGCGACAGGGGAATTTCTTTTTATAATATGTAAGGATGTTCGAACATTGAAGGGTTTGGTCGTAAAGCGGTCTATTAATAGAACGAATCGATCGCGGGGATTTGAAACGATTTTCTTGTTTGTCGTGTACGTGAGGAACAGTATATCCTGTGTACAGTCTGCCACAGAGAAATCTGACCCCCCGCGATTTGAACACCATCTCTTAGGGGTCAGATTTCTCTGTGGCAGACTGTACTTACATCATGTACTTGCTACATGTACTTAAAGAGTTGCACTATGTCCCGTATATGGGGGATCGTATTTGAGTAATCTGTCCCGTATTTGTTCCGTATTACGGCGGCGTTTGGCAAATATATTATTCGAATAATGTTAAGGAAAAAATTATAATTATATCTTTCACTTGCAACCTAATTATCTGGATTTTACATATTTGTTATTTTAACTCTAAAGATTACAGTAAAAGCTCCCGGAAACATTGCTAACAATAAAAACTAATGAACGATGTTGGAAACATTTAAACATCATATAAACCTCCTCTCATTACAAAGGAAATAGGGTTACCTATGTTCAAATTATACGCCCGTTTAGTTTTACGTTCGAATTAGGGGGAACCACGCAATAAATTTATTGTGACTTATGTTAAGGTGAAACGGAACGGCTATGGAAGTCAGTAATGGCCGAACATCCATCCGAATTTTGAAATATAAAAATATTTATGGGCTAAAAGGGGTACCTTGTGGGTGATATGTTATTTTATACTTGGGTGCCAAATGCATCGAGTAGATTTCACGTGATTGACATACAAAGATCTACATGTTTACAAATCCAAAATTATGAGAAATTAATTATTATATTGGCATTTAATGCTTTTAATCTCAATCAGCAGTTTTTAGAATTAGTAATATTAAATTTAAAATATTTAAGAAAAATCAATTAATGGACTTATCTTACATTACATAAAAACTATTATTTTAAACTAAATAAACTTGAAACTATTACATTATTATGTAGGTAGTAAGAATTTAAGGTGTTAGTTATAGAAAATGTATTACGATTGAAATCAATAGTGTTTAGAGTCGGAGCAAAATAATAAACGCCTATTAATTCAAGATTTTGTTTGTTGTTGATGCAAAAGTCCCACCTATTAACCACGAAGTAGCATAATAAATAATACACATGATGTCTGAACACACGTTTTCCTTCCTCCCTTCCTCGTTTCATAAAGTGACCACCTGATTATCCTTCATAAATGGTAGACCCTTAACAGTCTCGATTTATCTTTTTTACCAAAAAAAAAAAAAACAACTTTACCTTCTTTCTAATAGTGCTGTATAGAGAATGACAGCCTTTAGTTTGGCCCAAAACTGGTCATTTTTCAAAAGGACCATTTTTATCCCGTTGGTAGCAGGCTAGATGCACCTTTAGGACGTCGATGTCCTAAGTGAGCGACAAATGCGACAGAGTATACTAGTGGTCTGTGTAGTCATCGTAATCACTCATACAAGCACAACGTCGCATTTCGTCGTGCATTGCGTTGCTCATTTAAATGAATATGCGAACAAATTTGCATTAATAAAATTAGTTGGTATAATAAACTTACTAAAAAAAAATTGAGATACAAAACCCGAATGAGACACAAGTATCAACCTATTAGCAATAACACATTTGATAAGAAATAAAGAAAAAAAAACGCCGATGAAATCTACTAAGCAACAAGTGGGCGTTTTACAGGTAAAGAGCCCAGTTCCATCCGGGCCACTGCCCAACCCCGATCAAGACACCACTACTTAGGGCCATAACGTCCCCGATTGACCCCAAGCCCTAATGGCGGGGCGTTTGTGGCCCCATTTGCTTTTATGTGATCGTATTTAGCCGAGACCTAAACTGCCTAAGGTGAATATGAAGTCATAAACTGTTCCGATATGTAACCCGGGATGTGATTAGATGGGTGTGCGGTTCCCGTCCTAGAATTGGACCTCTTTATATCCGAAAGTGGATCAACGAGGAAACCATGGGATGAGAACAGCGTTATCAAAGAGTATTGACGTCTGGCAGGCTTTGAAATCATAGCTGAGTCACGTAATTTTTCACCATGCATCGATTTTGGGTCGATTAGTTTCTTGAGCATTCCATAGGTCATCGTGATGATTTGAGTTTATAATAAAAAAAACAAATATTTTCTCATTATTGTATAACTAGCTGTTGCCTACGGCTCTCCCACAGAAACAGTTCTTTTTTCTGGGATGAATTGTACTTTGCGTCCATCTCCATATTCTAAACTATATGTATGCAAAAATTCAAGAAGATAGTTCATTCAGGTTCATTAGATTAGTGTGGGAGGTAACAAACAGTTTTATTACAAAAACATGTCAAAGGTTGAACGCTATAACTTTCGAACCGTTGGTCTGATTTTGATGAAATTTGAAAGGTACGTAGGATACGTCTAATAGAAATTTTAAGTTCGTGGAGCTTCGTGTGGCAACAAAATCGATCAAGTATGTAGTTTTTGAATATTCACAATTTTGTAAAAGTGTATATTGTGTTCGCGAGGTCAAAGGTTAAAAAACATGTCAAAGGTTAAATATTAATCATGGATTTAGATCGTAAGTAACTTCGCAGTGTCACTTAAAATGTATGATTAATCCCCTTAATCCCTACAATCACGTTGATTGATCAACACATCACCGTACACATTCTAATGACGAGACATGGCTCGAAATATTCAGGACTCCCAACTTCTCCAATGACTTAAATTGCATAACTTAATCATAAATAATTAACATATAGAGGAGGGAGGACAGCCTAACTTAACATGTTCACTGTGGTCGAGTTTACGGGCAAGTACACTTGTACTTGTGCACGAAGCGGTGGTGGTGTAATGGTTAAGCCCGCTTGTGGATCAAAAGGTCTCAGGTTCGCATCCTACTCATGCCACACGAGTTTGTATGCTAATCTGACGCATGTATAGAAGTTTTCATCGACCACAACCTCTGCTTCCGGCGAAGAAAAACATTGTGAGAAAATCTAATTATTAACTTGTGTGGGAAATGATGAAGGCAATAGCTCACTCCATTACTAATGTCAAGTAACTTGTTGTGTGTGTTTAATTCTACGCAATGACCTCAGCCATGAGGAAATACGACTATTAAGACACTTTTACTTGACACACTTTTACAGACTTTTGGACCTTGATTGTCTTTTGGTATATAAATTAGCTTACATGCTGCTTTGAAGTAAAAATACGTGATCATTTCAGGAACATATTGAAAGTTAATCCACTAAAAGGAATAAAGGGGTTTTCCTATTTGAATTTATTACTGTCTGTAATAGTCCCATCTTGATTACTCGGTAGTTATCGTAAGCAGCTGGAACGAAGCACTCGCTCAGTGTGAACTAGAGTTTAGGAGCGAGACAAAAGTCTTAAGCGGGTTCTAACCTCATCGTTAAGCCTGACGACATCGGTAATGAGTTTAGAAGTTTAGACGAACGTACACACGGTACACTGATGTGAGATATACGTGGAGACGACATTACGACTTCGGAATAATGACGTTAATGACGCATAAATACTAGGCGGACTCGGACAGATACGTACGTCGCGAATGAACGTAGTTTGTATGTAAGCTTTATTACAAGCTTTTATTTAGTTTCACCTGACCCGATATATGCTTATCTTCCTGTAATCAAATCTTGCAAGATTCATGACAATGCATTATTATGATAAACATGACCAGATGGGGCACCCAGGATCGGCTCCCAACGAGGGAACTTCCCAACGGTTACAGCACAGACATTGATTTTTGTCAGGCTGTCAGGTTTTTGTTAACGCCTCAGCCAGATATCACTGACGACAATAGAAGCTTGTGGTAAAAATGTTTTTGTAAAATAACTTGTTTTATTGTGAAATAACTTGTGAAAACCGCGAATGTTCTGCGAACTTTTCGCCGATACTGAGTGGGCGACATAGTGTATTATGATCACTGCCACATTTGTGTCCATGGATTATGAACTATGATAAAATGTCCGACATTATCCACGTGACAGGCTCATAAATAATATAATACATACTTTAAATTCAATCACTAACAAAAATTTGCGAAAGAGTCAAAATTTTTTTTTTATACTTTATTTCTATTTGGTTTTAGTCTGAATAAATAAATGTTCGGACTAAAATTGTAGAGCCATTTAAAATATAATGTAATGACCGATTGCCAAAGCACTCTGGCATGTCACTTCTGTTGATATATCTCAATGATTTATAACAAATGCAAGCCATCCTAATAATGAAGTCGCCATTTAATAAGTTCCAACAATTACAAGTATTTAAGTGTACGGGTGTTAAATAAATTGGGGGAAAATAAATTAAATTGAGAGATTTCAGCCATTACAGTTACGATGTACAGCGAAACAGTTAATGTGATCCATTAGCCTTATATTAATCTGTTAATTTTAACTAGTTGCACTATTTTTTGTTTACGCTCTGTCTCATAGTCATTCTGTCATTCGGAGCTGTGATGCCGCGTAAGCTGGCGTCATTATAAAAGTAAACCTCACTAAGCCTTAATCTGCGCACTACATCGCCCATTTCGTAAATTTATTTAATCGGCGCCGGCGCATAGGTTAAAAATTAACGTCAAACTTGGCTATGATTTGACATCGGTCACCCGCCTGACATTCACCTTTTTTTAAATTTAATAATTTTCATGTAAACTGAGGTTATGTGAACAATTTCAACTCTACAGAGTTGAAATTGTTCATTGAGACCGGAGACATGGATACACGAAAAGAGATTCGGAAGGCTTTTGCCCCGCAGTGGGACATGATATAGCTACTTTAAAAAAAACACAGAGACCAGTTGGTAGACCAGACCAGCCCGCTGGTGGATGACATTACATACTAAACAACAGAGGTATTAAACGCGCAAACGCCATTTTTATTTCCCAGACGTTTTGGACATTGTTACAAAGGTACGTGGTCACTGGGCGACTGACTCAGCGAGCTACGGTAAAATCTTCTTCTACCGCCATATTATTTCTCAGCCAATTACCGTCATAATACACACTGACAGTGTCCTTATTCCTACCTGTAATTGTTTATTATATAATAGATTATGTGTAATAAACCTTATTGTCATTGGCTTTTTAAATCAACATTGTTAACCTTTTTTTTGGCTGCCGCAGGACAGGCTTGCCGCCTAGTGTGGAGCCAACTGGTAAATTATTTTTGTACACGTGCAAGTTTATAAATAAATCATTCATATAATTATGCAACGCGAAAGTTAGGTTTAATGATCTTTGTTGACTCATAAAGAATACAATAATCCACTTGCATTGTTAAAAAGTATTCAGTGGATGAAATTTTTTAGGTCACGGGAAAATGACAGATTAGAGATTAGTACAGGACCATAGGAAGTGGGGTGAATATATAGGCTTAATCCAGCGATGGGTTGATGTAGACAATGATGAGGACAAGCTGAGGTTACCGAAATTTAACAAGCAATATTTGATTACAGACAGACGGGACAGGTGATATTGTTATAGTTAAAAAGGTATGTAGTAGTAACAATCTATGTTCTCTGGGATGGCGAACACGAAATTTACGCAGACATAAATTTCAAACAAAATAATGCATTTTATTTCTCTTCAAAACGGTAGAATGCATTATATGTCACGAAAAGCTAATAAAATATAACATCTGTGCCTTTTAGAACAGACGGTACAAATTTTATTTCTCACAAGTGGCATTTTAGAAGCACTATGAAAACTTAGGCTCCTTGGGTTACTCGATTGTAGGGTCTCCAAATAACATGTAATGTACAATTTTGAAATTATTTATGAACGTATTCATTTATCACAGACACTTAAAAGTACACGTATTTCAAGGAAATTATGACACAAATTGAAGTTTTGATTGTGGTTTTTATTGATTATTTAATAATTATAGAATTATTAGCACGTAATCTTGCACGTTATTTAATTTTTGACTTTTGAACGTATTGGCACATTCATTTACAATTGGCAAAAAAATAACGATTCTTATTTTCCGCATTTTAGTATGATGAACCTCTAAAAGAAATTATTACATACCTAACAATATTTTATTTGTTATTTATTTTTAATTTCAATCTTATGGTACGGAAACCGAATCCTAAACCTCATCTCGAAAACTGTATATCACTCACCCACGTGAAATATGCGTAGGCAAAAGATAGTATATATAATGAATAAGTTACTTACTGTTATTGTTATTAAAAAAATTGAAGCGTTATAAAGATCGAGTAGCTATTACAGATTAAAAATACAAACAGAACACGACCCTTATAATCATACAGAGTAACCTACAGGGGTGTTTACCAGCAATATGTCGTAAATGTAATAACCATAATGGACGGCCATAAAGAGAGCCATAGCTTTACTATATCATTTTCAAAACACTCCGGCAAGAAATTCATATTTATACACCTGCTGCGCCACGAATTTATTATGGATAGGGTTAAACATGTTTTTTTTTTTTTCAAATAAATGAGAGCTACTGCCAGACAGGCCGGTCGTAAAATCACAACCGAATGTTCAAATTTAAATTTATATTAAACGGTTTTTTAATGTAACAATATTTTTTATCTTTCTACGAAAAATATATTTTACTTCAGGACAAATTACCATTAGTAATAATGGTCCTTTCCTTAGGAAGTATGAAAAGTTACATACTTTTCTAAGATATTCAAACAAATAGTAAAATTCAATTCAGCATTCTCAACGCAATAAATTCCAAGATTTTGAACTGAACCATTTACCTATCTCGTTTGAACTGTGTGTTATTCCGTTCCTCTTTCCGAGCACGTCGAGCAGACCATACAGAAATGGGTTTAAGTCCAGTATTTCCCGAGTTTCTTCGCAAACAGTCGGACGAAAAGCCAACCTCCAGTTGTGTTTGAGTCCGAGTTTTTAGAGAGATACTGGGCGTCAACCCTGTGTGTTATAATATCCAGTGACGTGGTCACCCTACCGCGGTGTACGTGACCTTGCCGGGTGCCTCAGGAATTTCAAATACACTTATTAATCCATGTCTAGTGTGACTTTGTACACGTTTTATAGTTGTTTCTGAGCATTTCAAGTTTATATGCGCTGCGTTTTAACCTATACTTGATAGTAGGTTTGACACTATTGAGAATGAAATATTTTACGCCTTTGTACTCTGATGTGTCCGACAGGTTACTTTTAAAAGGCAAATTGTCGATGGACTTTCGTAACAGTACTATTAACATATTGCAAATTTTCCTTAAAAATTAACCTTAAGTGGAAAAATCCATACTAATATTATAAAGAGAAAAGATTTGTATTTTTGTTTGTAATGAATAAACTCAAAACTTACTGAGCCAATTTAAACAAAATTTGGCACAGAGATAGACAAAACCTTCAGGAGTAACATAGACTACTTTTATTATGGTTCTACCCGAGCGAAGCCGGGGCGAGCTGCTATAAAAGTTTGTTATAAAATAATGTCAAATTTAAAGGTCCATAGCTACAATAAAGTAAAAATGTTAATGTTTGTCCAAATCACAGTCTATAGCGCCAAGGATGAGCTCCTTAGAGAAATACAGCGAACAAAATGGAGTCTGCGCAACACGAATGTCTTTTATAGACGCGAGAGGGCGCTTCATTAGTTTTTATTGTCACTGCGTGCCCACCTAATTATGATTGCGACTGTGTGGAGACTCAGTTTCGAGTTTGATTTTTGGGTACTTTTTTGGGTACGAAAATTCTTACATATTATAAAACAAAGTCCTCTGCCGCCGTCTGTCTGTATGTTCGCGATAAACTCAAAAACAACTTCACGGATTTTTATGCGGTTTTCACCAATAAATAGTGTATCCCTGGGAAAGGTTTAGGCGTACAGTTTTTATGGTTTTACCCGAGCGAAGTCGGGGCCCGTCCCGACTACGGCGATTACCGGGGCTAGTAGAATATAGCCTATATCACTCCTTAAGCTTTCGCCTATCTCTGTGCCAAATATCATCAAAATCGGCCAAGTAGTTTTTGAGTTTATCCAATATATTTTCTCTTTATAATTTTCTTCATTTGTACGGACTTATGGTGAGTTGCAACAACTTTGACGTTGACTTTAACTTGCGCAGAAAAACGCAAGTACACCATTTTGTATAAACGAAACCGGCGTTGGGCAGGTGAACGTCACAGTCGACTAGTGTCGAAAACTCTTTAGATATTCTGATGTTTCGACCTTTTCTATGAATTGTCAATAAATTTCATTGTCATATATCGATTTTATTAAAGCTTACACGTTTTTTATTTCAGTGTTAGTTTCCGTTTCTTGTCCCTTTTCCATCTATCTCGAACCTGCAATCTACTGGTGAAACCCAATAAATAAATAAAAATAAATAAATGTTTTAGGACAAATCACACAGATTGAGCTAGCCCCAAAGTAAGTTCGAGACTTGTGTTATGGGATACTAACTCGACGATACTATATTTTATAATAAATACATATACATAAACATCCAAGACTCGGGCCAATCAGAAAAAGATCGCTTTCCATCTTGACCGGGGATCGAACCCGGGACCTCTCGGTTCAGTGGCAAGAACTTTACCACTGCGCCACCGAGGTCGTCAAGCGTAATAAGATGTCAGTAGGATGTAATTTTTGACAAAGTCTTCAGAGAGATTTTCTTTTATCCATTGAGTGATAAAAAAATCGTTGAGGAGGTCACGTTGGGAGTCACCATTAGAATTTTTATAACTATACATTTTTATGTCAAGGGTAAAAATATCGGACGGATTTTTATACGGTTTTACCAGTATACAGTGTGATTCTTGAGAAAGATTTATATGTATTATTTATTATATATATTTATATGTTTTACTCGAGCAAACCAGGACGGCCCAGAAATCGATTTTGATGGGTTGTAAGCGAATCAATCGATGATATATTTTTTATAAATATATCATTGATTTTAACATAAATAATATAATAAATATAACATTGATTGATTCGCTTACAGCCCACCAAAATCAATTCCGTCGTAATAATCTCAATTCGACAGTTAATATTGATAAATGACTCGAGGCGCGGATTGCTTCGTAAATTGAGTGATCTGAAGGTAATACTGAGGTCGTTCACCCGTCTGCACACGTGTTATACTCGTATATATAGGATTGGAGGATTTAAAATATATGTAAAATGTGATATCACTAGCTGCGCTCCCGGGCTTTGCTCTCGTAGGAATTTCGGAATGAAAATGTCTACTCCACCGGTGTAAGAAATTACATGGACAACTCATGTTTGTGTGAAAAATATAAAAATAATTGCCCGAGACTCTGTCAAAACGACCATGAAAGGAGACGTGAGTCTCACGACTGTGAAGTAAATAACTTTACGAGGCCATTGCCAAGATAACATTGATACGCACCCTGGTGATGACACATGTCGGGTGTAATGGAAATAAATTATTTTATTGTTGAACAACATGTTCTGGCCATTTTGGAGATTTTTTTCTATATAAAAAAAAAACTATATGACTATTTCTAATGTAAATAACTGGCTGTTTAGAAACTTACAAAACTGCAGCGTTTCTTTTTTGTATTCTAGCTTTTTTTTTATTAGTAAGATTATTTGTGGCCGATAACATACGAATTCTATTTTTGAAATTTACTCGGTTGATAGGGCATTAATTGCTATGAGTATTTCAGTGTTATGTTTTGTCCAGTTTTAACCCGGTATACGGACAAAATATGATATAATTTTCTGAGTATCACTTATGAAAATCACTTATGAAAATCACTTATGAAAAGGAAAGTAAGTTAAATAAAGGCTCTATGCAAAGGCGACGGTAGGTATCGAAAACTGGTTAAACTGCCGGAAATACCCGCGGGTCGGCCTAAACGCTGAGTACAAGTGAACTTCATCAATCTAGCCAAATTTTTTTGGAATCTCGCTGGTATTGGTACGACATAGAGTCCATGTAGGGTGATTCTTTGTTCTGTATACTGTACGACTAGGGCTAAAAGACGAATATGCTAACGCATCCTGTATTGCGAACACGCACAAGCGTGACGTGAATACTACATTATATCGAATAGTGGATCGTATACACTTGTTTTTTCCTATTTTTTTCTCTCATTCTCTTCGCGCGTTCCCGCTTGTATTTCGGGCTGTGGTGTCGCGTAGTTGTCAAATTACCATAAAATTTTAAAAGATTTGGCTGTGATTTTAGTCAAATTAAAAAAAATATAGCAAAATCTGTGTGTGTACATACAATACAAAGCAACAACTAACAACCGGCCACCTGCATGACATCAACACTCTTTGGGAATATTATTGTTGCCTACAGCTACCAAGACCTTCAGGGACCATATTCGAAAGCTACTTATGTCACAAGCGAGTAAACCGCGCGAATGTTGGAGTTTTTTTACCGCCCGTGTGAACAAGGGATAAAGCAGCCATATAGTGTGTAGGGTCTTTTATTTCGACACAGTGGCGACTAGATATTGACACGGCTTTTGGCGGATGAAAAAATATCACCGATCTGAATCTAAAGATTTCGGGTCAAAACAATTTGGAATGAACGCTATGAATTTTAGTGGACTTTTTTGCTTTTATCGGTGACCGTTTACGGAGACAGTGAACGATTTAAATGGAACCAACTGAGTAAGGTAGTAAGTACATTACATTGACGACCTCGGTGGCGCAGTGGTAAAGTTCTTGCCACTGAACCGAGAGGTCCCGGGTTCGATCCCCGGTCGGGTCATGATGGAAAATGATCTTTTTCTGATTGGCCCGGGTCTTGGATGTTTATTTATATATGTATCTATTTATAAAATATAGTATCGTTGAGTTAGTATCCCATAACACAAGTCTCGAACTTACTTTGGGGCTAGCTCAATCTGTGTGATTTGTCCTAATATATTTATTAATATATATTTATTATTATTATTAATTATTATTAATATATAATGTATTATAGATTTTTTTTATTTTTCTACTTTGGACTACCTCATTTTTGATTGCAGATATTTTTTTTCATTTCCACAGTTTCAAAACAAACATTTGTGAATGGATCGATTCGATTCATAATTGAAATCGAGTGGGGAAGAAGAAGAAGTTGAGGAAGATCGAAGTAGAGACGGATGCGGTGGCAGGATATGGCAAAAAGAAATGTAACAGATCGGTTAACATCAGGCAGGAAGTGGAGGCTGACATGTTGCACCGATCACATAAAGTGACTCCCTTCATAGTCGTATTCCTCATGACTGAGCGTCGTGATCGTTACGTGGAATGAAACAAACACAACGACTTTCTTGGCACTATTAATGGAATTAATTGCCTTCTCCATTTCACACACAAGCTGATTACGTTAACCCTCTTTGGGAATGCTATTGCATAATAAAATAACGACTATTGTTGCTTGTCAGCTGAAGACTTTGTGTCTCTTAGTCGACATCCACGGGAAGGTATAGATTGGCCCTATTCCAGGGCGGAATCACTCGCCACAAAGATATTTTGTACTGTATTGATAGAGATGTCTGCATTTACTGTTTTATCTGGCACTGCGAGCGCTTGTTCACTGATATGTGATTACATAATATTAGTGAAAAACACATATAAAAACTCCATATTGTTTGCGCTTGAAATACGCATTTTTTTCTTTTACTTAAAGGCTTTTGGGACTAAACAACCTCTTAAAAAGTTTGTTTGGACAAACCTTTGCAACAGTTGATGAGTTCACATAACTTTCTAACATTTTGTACACTCGCTTTTGCCGGCGGCTTCGCCCGTGTAAATTTTCGACGCGAACAATTATTTTTCCGGGATGAAAGGTCCTTACGTCCTTCTCCATACTTCAAACTGCATGTATGCAAAATTTCCAAGAAGATTGGTTGTGTAGATAGAGCGTGAAGTGGTAACAAACAAACTTACTTTCGCATTTATAATATTAGTTAGAATTCTCAATATTCTATCGACAATCGACATCAAAATCTCTACACCTGTCCTTGATCATCCATACAAAACGGGCTCATTCAAAATAATCGCAACAAACACTAAAACGTAATTGAGATAATTATCGTCATCTGTTAACATCCCTAATCTATTTCGTGCGTCATTACATAACGCTAACTGGGACATTACCGTCATCTTAATAGGGCTTGGAATCGGTTCTCAATTTTAGGAATATCTGAATCGATTAAGATAAAGCGAGTCGATTAATATTGACGCAGGTATTTAGGGAACGTAAGGATTGTGAATATTGTCATCGATTTTTTTGGATTTCTGTAATGCGTTAGGCTTACGTAAAAATCGTATGGATCTTGGAAAAATGGTAAGCCCTTCTGGCATAATAGGGACCAACACTGAATGAGTTCTTTCGGCATTTCTTCTCAGCAGTGGTCGTTCCGAAATGCTAGTAGTTTGTAGCTTTGGTAAACATCATTTAATTTAGAATATGATGTGAAAAAGTGCCTGTGAAGGCCTAATTTCTGAATAAATGATGTGATTTTGATTTCTTATATTTTAATCTGTCGTCTTGTCAAATGATAGATAGGAGCAAAATTCGTCGCTCTCGTCGTCTTTATAGGAAATCAAGTGTTTGTGATGTTATGTTTTAAAATTACAGTTTTTACAGTGACAAATCTTGCGAATTCAAATTCTATTGCAAGTATTACCGTACGCGCTTTGTTTTACATAGTTGTCTGTAACGTATAGTTCTCATTATTTATTTCATGAGAATTACTTTATGAAAATAAATCTTTAAACCCAAAACCCATAAAAGTTATATTCCATTGGGGTTATCATTTATTTATTTTATTTTATTTTATTTATATTAGGACAAATCACACAGATTGAGCTAGCCCCAAAGTAAGTTCGAGACTTGTGTTATGGGATACTAACTCAACGATACTATATTTTATAACATATACATATATAAATAAACATCCAAGACCCGGGCCAATCAGAAAAAAATCATTTTCCATCATGACCCGACCAGGGATCGAACCCGGGACCTCTCAGTTCAGTGGCAAGAACTTTACCACTGCGCCACCGAGGTCGTCGAATGGGAGGGAAAACGAACCGTAAAATAATAGTTGATTTGTACATATCCTATCTGTCTGTATAGAATTTCGAGTGTGTTAATTGCTGACACTGTGGTCAGATTATATTCAAGTCGCCTACAGGCTTCTTACATGACTTCTTTAACTACCGCATTTAGCGGCTTACCAATATTATTACGCGATAATTACGCGTAATGAAAATTATTTTTTCACTTGTAGGCGCGTCGTTTAAAACTAAATAAGCTATAGATATCCTAACTAATATCACAAATGCGAAAGTAAGTTTGTTTGTTACCTCACGCTCGATCTGATTGTTCAATCTTCGTGAAATTTTGCATACATGTAGTTTGAACTACGGAGAAGCACATAGGGTACCTTTCATCCCGAAAAAATAAATGTGGGAAATTCAAGCGGGCGAAGCCGCGGGCAATAAGCTAGTATTCTATAATATGATATTACTTTTTTACTTACTTACATATTTAATGTCAACAAGAAAATACTTTTGATCTAATTAAATTCAACACTTCGGCAACACAAATGTGTTATTTTTCACCCCGAAAACAACATCTGAACATAAAAACGGGCGAGAAGTTTCCTCTGTTAATGATTGCACGTCAAGTTGCGCTCCCACATCGCCACAAATCATGGATATGGCAATGGCGAATGACCCCAGCAAGAGATAAGGCTCCAGGTAACTCGAGGGACTTATTTTTCTCCTGTTAAGGGCGCGGTGCAAGTATTGAGACTTCTGCGAAATAATTTATTATCTGTTTTTTAAGGTAGGGGGTACCTTCTCCGTACTTCAAACTATATGTATGCAAAATTTCAAGAAGATTGGTTGAGTATAGGTATAGAGGGTGAAGCGATAACAAAAAAACTTACTTTCGCATTTATAATATTAGTGAGGATTATTGTTGTTTGCGGATACTATCTCAACGATATTATATTTTATAACAAATACATATATAGATAAACATCCAAGACCCGGGCCAATCAGAAAAAGATCATTTTCCATCATGACCCGACCGGGGATCGAACACGGAACCTCTCGGTTCAGTGGCAAGAACTTTACCAATGCGCCACCAAGGTCGTCAATAAACCTTGACACACTCAATTGAGGTATTCCTCGATACGCGTTTTGAAGCGTATTCAAATGAAGCGCACCCTATATAACACTAGTTTTAGGCCGTGGCTTTGTCGTTATTTTTCCGGGATGAAAGTATCCTATGTCCTTCTGCGTACTTTAAACTATATGTATGCAAAATTTCAAGAAGATTCGTTGAGCAAATAGAGCGTGAAGAGGTAACAAACTTAAGCATTTATAATATTAGTTAGGATTCGCTTCCTCTCATATCATGCGCCGTCCGCTGCCGTGTTTTCCCCTAGCTTATAATAGTTTTTCCCATCTTTATTGTCCGATGTTCGGGGTGAAATAAATAAAACAAGGTAACCCTCGATGAATTATTATATTTTGGACAGGTCTATTGTTTCGTGACAGGCGTAATTATCTTTACGTTTTTAGATATAAGCATATAAAAGGTATACGTTGATGCAACTAACAATTAAGGATGTTCGACAAAATGGTGTACATTGCGTTTTTCTGCGCACGTTAAAGTTAACGTCAAAGTTGAAGGTGCAACCCAAGCTTAGTGTTTGAAATAATTACATTCTTTATTACATAGACAAATTGACATTATGGTATTACAAAACTTGGTCATTGTCGATATTAATATTATGATGTAAAGTTTTGGAAAAATAAAAATATTTTTTTTGTTTTAAATTAATGTTTAGTGACAGAGATACGGGTAATGCAAAGTCCTCTGTCTATTCGCGACAAACTCGAAAACTACGGCACGGATATTCACGCGGTTTTTTCTGTATATGTTATGTTTAATTTATTTGTTATGTTTTTACTCGAGCCGGGACCGGCCGCTATTTGATTTATATAATAGTCTTGCCCTTCAGCATAAGCCTCCTCCGGAGAGTGAAGGTAATTACGCTAATGTTTACTTAGAGGTACCTATATGCAACCCACCAATTACTAAATATAGTAGTAGTATTGAAGATCGTGCAAAGAAAAAGAAGGAAATAGCATTCTGGACTCCAATGCTTAACGGCTACGGAAGTTTTTGTTTTTTTGTTCTATGATTCGTCTATTGTCTTCTAATTACGAATTCAGTGAACGAACTTTTATATTTTTTAAACGTTACGCAATCCACGACAATAACCTGCCAGTGTGCCATTATTGTACACAAAATTACATTTACACACAAAATGTCATTTGCGCCAAATAGCACTCTATTTTGTTGTGATAAGGAAAAACAGGATGTACGGAAATTTTGCACGGGTTTTCGAGCAAAAAAAAAATAGCAAGGTCATGAGTTGTCATGCTTTGATGGGGGGTTAACGACCTTTTGGAAATAATGGCGTAATTAATATTATAATGGTTCAGGTCGATGCCGTATGTTTTTATTGTGTGACGAATGATAGCAAAAAAAAAACCCGGATTTATTTATTTAATAGTCATGCTTGTACATGTCATTGTTTTAACGGAGACTGTAAAAGGCATGGAAATTTTAACATGAAAAAAAGTATTTATCTCGTTCTCGCGTGTTTCCGTATTCATTCACGACTGCGAGGTCCCGAAACCCTGAAGTAAACTTAAAAAATAATATCACATAGAATATTGTTTACTACTATAATGTAATACACAATAAATAAATATATAGGGACAAATCACACTGATTGAGTTGACCCCAAAGTAAGTACGAGACTTGTATTATGGGACACTAACTCAACGATACTATATTGTTTAACAAATATATATACAAACTAAATAAATATAAATATATTTGACCTCGGTGGCGCAATGGTTCTTGCCACTGAACCGAGAGGTCCCGGGTTCGATCCCCGGTCGGGTCATGGTGGAAAATGATCTTTTTCTGATTGGCCCGGGTCTTGGATGTTTATCTATATATGTATTTGTTATAAAATATAGTATCGTTGAGTTAGCATCCCATAACACAAGTCTCGAACTTACTTTGGGGCTAGCTCAATCTGTGTGATGTGTCCTAATATATTTATTTATTATTATTTATTATTTAATTAGTATACAGGAATCAAAAACAATTTCGGTCTTTAAGAAAAGGATTAAGGAACATCTCCTTTCTACAAATAATATATATATATATATATATATATATATATATATATATATATATATATATATATATATATATATATATATATATATATATATATATATATATATATATATATATTATTTGTATTTACTATTATAGTTTATTTACTTAATTATTATATGTAGTTCTTATATTATTGTAGTCATTATATTACATTATGCATTATATAAAATATTTAAGTTTATTGTAATTTTCTATTATATACACGCCAATGCCTCTTTTTTTCCCATTCTTCTTTCGCGGGTCTACTAGAAGAAATTTCTATAGAAATAAGTATTACCTTTGTACTTAGTTTCCTATTTGTAAGTTTTATATTTACACTGTTATGTTGTGTACATAAATAAATGGATAAACAATACATAAGAGTTAGACCGGTAAGTGTTTGAGTGTCTCGTCTACAGAATAGTGTTGACGAAAAATGTATAATTTGACTCAGTGTTGCCAGATAATTCGAAACGGAATTTAATCGTCAAAAGCGTTATAGAGTAAAAATAAATTAATAGGTAATTTAATATTTTACTTGTAATAAATCAAATCAAATCATTTATTGCTTCCTTAATGTATCATACAGGTCTTTGTATACAATAAATAGTAACAATTAAGGACCCTGGCGGGCGCTGCAATGGGAGAAGGGCTATATATTTTCGTCAAGTTTATGTTATTTGTTATTTATTTTAGATATTGTCGCGTGTTTATTTTATTTTATGTATGTTTATATTTAGGTATATTATTATATTTATTTCGATAATATAATAAAAATATTAAGTCTGGTTTACTTTTTGTCAATAGTTTGTCGGCGTTTGTCTTCTCTCCTGACGCAAACTCGAAAAAGTGAGACTGAGCAGTCCTGCGCGGGACAGTAAATTATGTGGTTAAAAACGGGACATCCCGTTAAAATTGAGACTTCTGGCTACGGTTTGACTAAGTATAGTGCTCGTTAAACACTATTGTTAAGTTACACAACTTAAGTAATATTTTGGTAATGTTACGATATCAATGTATCTTTGACGATGGCTATTGTAGCGTGGCGGAGTGTGGTTCTCGCCCCAGAATATGACTACGGTGATCCTATGGATGTATACGATATGACTATGAGATAAAAAGACTTGATAATAACAGCATTCCCAAGAATTGATGCCAGTGTTGTAAAAGCACAACCGAATCTTCAATTGTTTTTATTTTTGCGAGGTAAGCCGCATGCATGCGGCTTTGAGGCGTTACAGCCAATAATGTAACCTAGCATGCACAGCTGAGAGAGAGATTCATAATTAGTACTTGTTTAATAATATGCCTAATTTTGCATAAAACTGATGTTTTTTATTGGCAGATTGCAAGTGTGTGCTTTGCATTGAATTATTGTCAAATTCAATGAACCTAGGCGAAAATATAGCAATGAACTAAAAATCAATTCACTTTTAATCTACTGGGTTTTTAAAATTAATAAATGAAACTGACAAAATTAAACGATGGAGCCGGTTACAAGGGATTAAATATTAATGGCGGTAATTCGTACATGTTTCAATTCGATATTTAAAATTCAGTTACAATTTTCCGGTTACTGGCCGCTGGATACATTCAATCATTCAGTGTTGCCATCGCTTGACATAAGATTTTTTGTTTTCGAATATTTTCATCCGGAAATTTGTATTTATTATTTTACACTGGCCAATTTATTTTGTTCAAAACTTCAATTGCTTTTTACCGTGTAGCGTGGAGCCGTGTTACTTTATGGACACGACGGTTGATATAAGATATACAATATATTTTCAATTCTGAATTAATGTCAATATGTGCTGCGTAAGTATTTTAGATATGAGGCCATGACATTAGTTTAGTATTCGGTTTCTGTCATATTTAATTAATATTAACCGACTTCCAAAAGGAGAGGTTATATTGGTGTATATTTATTATTTTTGTTTTTTTTTTATTAACAAAAATTTATTTATTATTATTTAATAAGTTTTTGTCAATTTCTTTAAGTAAATGAAAATGATTATTTTAAAGTTTTTCAACAAAATTACAAAAAAATCCGGGCAAGATTGTCAAACATCGAATCCAATTCTGTCCCCAATAATGAACGAGCAGAATATTGCGTAAATCGTGCGTGATGGGACAATTATCTCAATGAATGCACTTCATCTCAATGTACCTACTCGTTCAAGCGAAATTCCTACCCATATGGTAGTACCGGTGGTCGTTTTCGCGACAAAATTACGCTGGACTCTCCGATAACTTTCCGCTATAATACTTTCTTTTAAAATTATTTATGTAATGTGGCATAACTGTAAAAATAAACATATATATATTTTTATTTTCGCTAAGAAATAAAAGAAATTAATAAAAATTATGTAGTAATGTAGGTAAAAAAACCTATGTAGTAATGTAGGTATGCTTTGTGTTTTTTTTTTTTAATTTTTAGTTTACATTAGTTTTTTTTTTTAATTTGGACACCCGTGGACGGTGAAGCGAGACATGTAGAATTAAGTTTTTCTTTTAACACAAAATTGTAAAAAAATTAAATTCATGTTTTTGCAAATAAATAATCTTTGTCTTTATAATGTATTAAATAAACAAATTTTCTCTATCTTTCGGTGTCGCTAGTGTGCGAAGAGTAATCACTTTAATATAGTTTCGAAAGAAGACTACCTTTTGTCTTTCACAAGCTTTACTACAACCACTTTTGCCCGCGGTTCTGCTCGCATTATAGCTAGTATTAGTTGTCGGGCGGACCATAGCGGTCGGGTGTTGTGACCACGGAGGCTGTGTCATGCAGGTTTTCAAGTATTTATAACTTCACATATTTATATGAATTATTGTTGTTATTTTAACCCCGTAAACTTGAGCGTATTGTGTGTGTCTTTCTAAAAAAGCTTTCTTTCAAACAATATTAATAAACTTACCAAGTTGTAAAAATACTTAAATGGAGCACATACCTGAAAAAAAGTTGGCTTATGTAATTATTGACACAATATAGTATGTAATTTTTGACACAATCTTTTATTGTCTTCAGAGAGATCTTATTGCATGAATGCAATAATGTCACATAGAAATATGTGACAAAAAATACGAAGTCCTACATCGGGAGCCGATGTGTAACATAACGTAATATTGCATTGTCATTCAACCTAAAAGTGTATTCAAAATTTGGTTGAAGATATTAGTTTAAAAAATTTTGTCTCAGGATTCCGAACAAATGTAGGTAGTTGCCCATACATTGCGATTAAATAAAATTGTGTAAAAAATATAACTTTTATGATGTTAGTGTACATACCAACCAAGGTTGGTCCGAGAGGAATACGTGGTTACAAAGTTCTAACTGGTGCGTGGAAGAATCCATTGAAGATGGTGCTACGTGCATGAAAATTTACACAAGAGTCGCTCATAATATAACAATACTGATTAAAAGCCGAAAAAAACGACGATATGAAGTTAAGTTAAGTGGGCGACGAAATTGTGAAATGGGCGAGCAATCAGCAAACCATTACGGTCCGGAAATGAATTCTTGCATGGTCGATCCGAACCTAACGAGCCATGGATGCTATATACCATTTATAGGTGGATGCGGCATGTTATGCATCGAATAGGTTTTTCAACAATACACTTATATAAAATAAGGATCAAAACACTCATTTATTGAATGAATGAATCAAACAATGAACGAATGGATGAATGAATGAATAAATGAATGGTGAACGAATGAATGAATGGATGAACGAATGAATGAATAAAAGAAAGATTTTTAAAATTTTGAAAATTGCACTTGTATGTATTGTTACCAAGAAAAATTCAAAGTTCACCAGTTAGGGTGAAGGAAAACATCGTGAAGAAACCTGCGCACTGGTTAACGTTTTGAGAACTAGAAGTAGGTCATTGTAACTTCACACAAAACTACTTTTGCGGACAAAAATGTTTTCAAAACATAAAAGTTTAAACTTGTACTGGTGAACTATCAGAGTACACAATAAATAATAATTACAAGTTTCTGTTCAAGAACTGTAAATTCCAAAGCAAAATAAACTACATAAATTCTCTCTGTAAAGCACTCTGTAAAGTTTTGTCTTCAGGAGAGCGTAACTGATGATGAACGAGTGCGAAATACACTGGTCTATATGAGCCATAAAATAACGTCCTTTCGAACAATATTGGGCAAAATTTGCAATTTTTATACAATTGTTAAAGCACACTTTAACATAAATTAAATTCTGTCAAAGTCAAATATTGTGTAACATCCATAATAAGTGTAAGAAACACTTGGCTTTCCGATGCTTTATGGCTGAGGTGGCAACTGAATTTTCACGAGAATAAGTGAAAAAGATCAATACCGCATCCAAAATGAGACAAAAGTTTAATCGCCAAGTTAATCGGGATGGAAAAAAGGCGGAAATAAATACGTTGATACAGCAGTCGCCGCTCGGCGGAATATTTAACAATGGTCCATACAAATTAAATGGATTAAATTCACTTTATTTTCCTTTGTACGACATTCGGACGGTAATTTAATCATGAAAATCATGTTTTACTGAAACTTAAATATGTTTACGATTTATTTCTAAACTTTGGTAAAATGTTCACGTTGTTATAACTCCATTCTTTTTTTTTGAATGAACGTGAATATTTTACTCGCCTATTTTTATTTAACTTATATTTACAAAAGGGACCTTATGGCGCCCGGCACTTACGCCATTATTACCGTTGTTTTGTATTCGAACAACGGCAATAAAGACCTAAGTGCCAACCGCCATAAGGTCCCTTTTCATTTCGACGGCCACATATTGTAAACACTGTCATCTCTCAATCAAAATTCTGAATAAAATCAATCAAAATATAATTATTTTGATTGATTTTATTCAGAATTTTGCCCGTGCTGGTGGTTTTTAAACTTTCGCGCTTTTAACACATAACTACGTAATATGTACGTAATATTATATTAACGGGACCCAGCACGAACCTTTGTTATTTATAGTTTCGACTGTGAAGCACATTAATTGTATTTCTGAAAAATGTCCTGACTTTGATTATGCATTTGTTGACTACTATTTTGCAGCAACCAGTGATAAGAAATGCCGAAAGAAAACACTTAAACAGTTAAGGAAAATAACGAGAGGACTGGACTGAATAACTGTTACGATCACCCATTGTGTTATTGATATCACTGGTCGCCCAAAGGCATCTGACATGACTTTACGACTACCTACACCGAAGTAGTCGGATACACACTAATGAATTAAATTGCCCACCAATGCGCATTTATGCATTCGCAATTGCTTACAATCCTCGGAACATAAGTTGAACCAAAATGGCGGCCGTCAGCGCAGGTTTAATTAGAGATGAAAGTATTAGAAAGGATTTTTCAGTGGTTATTATTTATGAAAAAATAAACGCGTATTTTGAAATTCGCGGATAACAACGAAAAATCCCATAGATAACACTTTTATCTCTGATTAAACCTGCGCTGACGGTCGGCATTTTGGTTCAGATTATGTGCCGAGGATTGTACATATGTACAGTAAAATAGATGTTTCCAAAATTATAAGTTAGGTACGTGAACCCTCGTATGGTATTGCGAAAGAAAAAGTGAGGAAACCTGCAGAATCTGACGTTTCCTTTCACCGGAAGCAAAGGGTCTATGAAAACTATTAAACATGGCCCGAGTAGGATTCGAACCTGGGACCTTTCGATCCCAGTGCCACCTTAACCACTGGGCCACCACCGCTTCAAGTTAGGATATACAACTACAGCACGTTATAAATATCATTCTATCACATGTCTTTTCCTTTATTGTAAGTTTTAATAAAATCTGATTTGGATGTTAGTAAGACATTCGGATCATTCTCTCTAGGTTCCAATGGCGTTTTAATTTTTGAGTTTGAAACTACTGAGAAAAAAAATCTCACTTGTTCCATGTACTATTTGCCAGCGGAACTAGTGAGAATGATCCAGACATTCGACAAGAAACACACGGCTTCCACTTGAAAGTAAATAAATTCTCAGTATTTCATCGGCACACTGAATACAAAATCTCTGTATTGGAAGTAAGACACCGGTATGTAATATTGGCACGGCACAAGACCAGCGAATGAGGGGATAAAGTGCTCACGAACATCTGGGGGGCCGAGCACCCGAGGATCGATCGGAATTCAATAAAATTAAAGATTCAGGAAGCGTGCCCGGCTAAACCTTACTAAATGTTTGCGGTGCAAGTGAAAGGCGACACGGTAATCCGTGAAAGACTGAAAGAGACAGGTGATTCGGTTTTTAACCCCCGACGCAAAAATAGGTATTATAAGTTTAACGTGTCCGTCAGTGTTTTTCAAGCGAAAATAAATACTTAAAAAATACTTGCATAAGTGTTTATACTCACACATATAACAACATTTACATTACTTTTTATATCTGTGGTACTACTGTTTAATCGCTTATTTATCTCAATATAAATCTAGGTTTTAATTATGACTAGCTTTTACCGGCGTGATTTTCTCTGCGAAAGCGGAATGAATTTCATACAAACTTTCACCTCCCATAGTTAAAATAAAACCTATGTTTGAACAGCGTTCTTTAACAACAACATGCATACAAAATTTCAGCACAATGCTTTCAGTGATTTAGCCGTGAAAGCAGAATAAACAGAATTTCGCATTTATAATTTAAAATGTATTCAAGAAAAATCTTAAAGATTAAAGATTCGGGAAGCGTGCCCGGCTAAACTACGGGGTACACTTAAAATCTACATTACCATCACGCTGCACTTGCATCAGCATTACCCTCTGTCCGTCTACAACTTGTGCCGCATCCCATTGGCAAATCCAACGGCCGCATTTCCACTTACGGCTAATATGTTTATTTACCAAGTACTCCAGTAGGCCGAAACTGTCCTATATACAGGCCTTATTTACACCGAGACCGTCAGATGTTTAGATTAGCCCCGATTTGTATTCTCAAGACCACCACTGCTTATTCATCTTACCAGCTTACCTTTTTTCGTTATAGTTTATTAGCTTTTGCCCGCGGCATCGCCCGCGTGATTTTGAAACAAACATGATTTTCATACAAATTTTCACCCCCTTCATTATAGTAATTTAGGGGTTGATCTTTGAAAAAAAAAAAGTAACCTATGTTTGAACGGGAGTCTTTAACGTAAACGTAAAAACGTAGATGATAAAACGTAACGTAATGGTATGCATATATACCAAATTTCATCAAAATCAGTCTATCGGTTTAGCTGTGAAAGCGGAACAGATTGACGGACTGACGGACAGACAGACTTTCGTATTTATTATAATACTAGATGTTGTTCGGGGCTTCGTTCCCGTTGGAATTTTGAAATCGATTTGGTAGTTTCAGAGATTACATCAAACATACGCACTCACAAACGCTTACCCTCTTTATAATAATAGTATAGATTAGAATGGTTTTACAGATTTTCTCACGAAATTATCAGTCAAATCCACAGTCGATTTTGAAACTAGCAGTAAATTTGGCGTCGTATTCTGCAATCTGGCAACACCAACGATAATATTCATCAAAGCCATAATCCGTGGTTATTAAAGTTTTACAAGTGGAGTGAGCACGGCGAACTGGGGGCCAAGTTCGTACGTCTTGTTTGATGTTGTAGACTAATGGATTCCATCCGATGCGGCGCGGCGGTTACCGCAAGAGGAAATTAATTCGACCTATCTACAGATAAGTTACTTGGGGATTCATTAATGGATGTTTGTTGAGATAAAAATCTACTTGTAACTTTAGATGTTTTATACTAGCTAGGGAATGAAAAATACTACTACATTTAAAATATCATAACTAACATTATAAAATTCAGAATTAATAAGTTTACAGTTTTTTTTACAATTGCATTCAATGTGTGACAAAAAATTCATGTCCACGAAATAAACCGTTCAGTAGTTCTCATGTCTGAAGCCGTTCCTGGGTGCACCATCGGGTCATGCTTATCATAATAATGCATTGTCATCCAAACTAAACATGCTTTCTGTTATATGTCAATCGATCTGAATATATTTTTTAACAAATTTTAAATTTGAACGATTTTAAACTAAATGCAACACGTTATGCATTGTGTGTGTGTGAATATAAGTAAGAAATTTAATTGTGTTTACATCATTGTAAGATACGCTATCCTTATACTGTAAAAGGATAAATTTTACGTCCATATGCCACATAAAACACGTCCTTATAATTCAAAAAGACATTTTTCCGACAACGTAATTGTAATCGGGAAACGTATGTTGAGTGTAACAATTTAATGGGCCATAACGTGAGAATCGATCGGGTTTTTATTACATATTACCTTTTAGTTACGTCTTCAAGACGTGAGTATTAAAGACTTGTATTAGCTTTTTTGGCAGCTATATGAGAAAAAGAGACAGCATGTGGACGTTAGTAACGTAATACGTATTTATTTGTTTCGTGGTAGGCCTTCTGGTTCCTTTAGCTCTAGTATTCTCTCTATAAACCTTTTTCATTTTTTAAGAGAGCTAAAGGAACCACTAAGATATTTTATCCTCATTTCTTTTGAAATACAGAAATAGTGTGGTTATACGTTTCATATAATTACCAAAGTCTTTCAGTTTGCTAAAACATCGATACAATTAATGCTTCAAGCGAGAAAAAATCTTCTGAAGCGAAAACTGTTGCAAACGAGGCAGGTTTAATTTACAAAAACCTTTTGTAAAATATTAGCAGTGCACTCGAGGCGCATGAAGGATTTCCTTTCACGGCTACTTGCATCTTGTTGAAATATTCAAGTCGCCAATACGGGTATGGTGCCACTATCAGCGAGTGGTTTAATTTAATAAATTCCCCAGGAGTTCTGTGACTGATTTTATAGGAACACACTAATTGATAATAATTTGAATATTATATGGACAAGAAAATTTTGTAAATAATTTAAAAAAATAGAATCCTTAAGGTCCTTTAGGTTGGGTTTATTTAAAAAATTATTCGATTAAAGAACTATTAAAAAAAATATATATATATACTTAATTTTATTTAAATTTTAGTTATTTTGCGCATATTGATTAACTATGGTATTATCAGAATGAACTTGTATAAATATTTACCCTACTTTGATTGTACTTTTTCTCCTCATATTTTGAAAAGCATGTTGAATCAATTGAAGCGGTGGTGGTGTAATGGTTAAGACGCCCGTCTGTGGATCGAAAGGTCTCAGGTTTGAATCCTACTTAATTGTCCCATAAGAGTTTGTATACCAATCTGACTCATATATATAGTAGTTTTCATAGACCACCACTTGCTTCCGGTGAGGAAACCTGCACACTGGTGGACAATTTAGTTCACCAGTGTATATGCGACTACGTGCCACTAGATGACGGTACGTAGTCGTAAAAGTCATGTCAGGTGACATTAGGCGACTTGAATAAAATCTGACACCAGTACAGTACATTAAAAACGCTGATTGCTGAGGCCATCAAAATCAGAGAAGTTTTTTGTTTTCTTTTTTTTTGTAGCGAATAGTGGGCAAACAAGCGTGTCGGTTGCCAGATGGTAAGCATATAGCCAATAGAAACCAAAGATCCGATACGAACAACTGATGTGTTTTAGTCTAGACTCTTCTCTTGAAGGCTCCAACATGGAAACCTTTTTTTAAACATCGTTTATATTTATCTTGTCGATGTTATATTTACTTTCTCTGGAAAATTAATCGAATAATTTTATCATTGCCTCTGTGTTTGACATAATTTAGCTGATAAAATCTGTTTTCTCCGCGATGTTTTCCTACTCAGACAATATAAGGTTACAACGCTGTTACTGGAACCCTACCTTTACCAGTCGTTTTAGCTGAAGCTCTCATTGGAAGCGGAGGCTTATTGCATCGCCTTCGGACTTATTAAATTAAGGAATATTGTCTTCAGCAGTTTTGAGTGAAGCCCGCAGTAGCGATATCCTGAGAGCAGTCCACGAGCAATTTCATTATATAGAATAATTGAATGGGTTCTGAAATGTAACATTTGTTGTTACAGCTTGTCCTATCCATATAAAAAATTAAAAGGATTCTGATTATGTTACTGTCTTGTTCAATATTTCAGGGTCCTAGGTTTTCATATTTTTTTTCGTATTACCGTAATCTAGTGGTAAATTCGCATACACACTAGTTAGCCAAACTGTCCACCAGTGTGCAGGTTTCCTCACGATGTTTTCCTTCACCGGAAGCAAGTGGTGGTATAAGAAAACTAGAATAAATGAGTCATTGATAAAGTTTTTGTATACTCAGGTTTTTTATTTATAAACTAATTGAAAATAACAAACTATTAAAAAAAAAGGATAAATGTTGGTATTGTATTATGATATTGGACACATATTATATTGAAGCGGTGGTGGTGTAATGGTTAAGACGCCCGCCTGTGAACCGAAAGGTCCCAGGTTCGAATTCTACTCGTGCCACATGAGTTTGTAAACCAATCTGGCTCATGTGTAGTAATTTTGCCACTTGCTTCCGGTGAAGGAAAACATCGTGAGGAAACCTGCACTCTGGTTGATTATCAACTTGTGTGTGAAATGTAGAAGGCAATGGCAAACCACTCCATTAATAGTGCCAAGAAAGTTGTTATGTGTGTCGTTCCACGTAATGACCACGACCCTCAGCCATGAGGAATACGACTATAACGAGTACATTGTAAGGTATGAGGAATGATCATGTATTAATATTTATTTACTACCTTTTGCCCGCGGCTTCGCACGCGTGAATTTCATAGCAAAATCTTAGTAATTTTTTTATCGCGTACTCTTTAAGACTAGTAAACATATATGATTTAAATTTGCATTTTTTCTCATCTTTACTTCAATTTCCAGTTTCCCGCTGCGTGTCTCGTTTATTTATTTCGTTGTTGTGATATACATCAATTAATTCATCAATCAATTCATCCTACTAGCTCGCTATGTAAACCGAGCGTAAGGTTAACATAAAGTTCTTCACAGTCGACAAAGTTCAAGCGTAATTACACAAGCAAACGAACAACTTTAAGTTGCAATAGCAACTTCCATTATTAATGTACAATAGACTTCTGGAAAATTTTCCTTCATATGTGTTGATGTCGCTGGCACTGCGCGAAACGCGACACTTTGATAAATGACCGCTGTGTGTAAGTAAGAGAAATCTTCCACGAGTAAATTGTATTTTCATAGTTTGGATTGATGAAAACGGAGTGTTTTTGGTGTGTGTCACGAATATAATGCTTTTAGGTGTCGGGTATGTAAGCGCTTTAAAAAAATACTGTGTCAAACAAATGAATATTATAGAATGTCTTTTGCCCAGCAGTGCCTTACATCGATAGGGCTATAAAAATTAATATTATTAATTCATTAAGAATAATTACATAATTGAAAAAAAAAACATTATCGATATGACATTATATCATTATTCAAGTAATCTGTCTGTCACGCTTTCACGGCTAACTACTGGGCCGATTTTGATTAACACAAGATCAAACATAGAGCTAATATACACTCTTTCTTGTATTCTCGGTGGTATTCATGGCTATCTCTCTCTCATCTGAGCGTTTCCTCGGTTTCTTCCTCAGCCGTTAGCGTCGTAGCCAAGGGTCCGCCCGGTTGCATTCGTGGCTATGTGCATTTCTTATATTATTATATTATATACTATATAACATGGTCAACCATTTCCGCACATTTTGACGTGCATTTCCAAAGCACTCGCACGTAGTACTCCATCGGTTACGTGTTTATTGTTTATAAACTGTTCCGATACCTGAAACGTGTGTGTGCCGGCTCGATAAATGGTCACGTGGCTTGTAGGGCTGCCACAGGATAAAGTGCAGCTGGAAATGTCTTAAGACCCACTTGCAAGTCTTTCTGGTTGTAGGAACACACTTATCTGGTACGGCGTAGGCGTCGTCGCTACTGTTAAAAAAATGTCGCTACTGTTAAAGAAAATTAATTTTCTATTTCACTTTTGACATTTTATAAATTTTATTTCATTACCACAATTAAAAAAGGAAAAGTAGTCCCCAGGATCAGTTCCTCACTGGGACAAGTCTCCCCCTAACCCCTCGCCCTCTTCTTTTTACTTATATAAGCGAGTTTTAATGGATTAATATTAGCAATTAAGTAGTAGCTTTCGATAAAGCCATTGAATATATACTGTTTTGGCAAAAAGCCAGTTGGTTTACAGAATACAGTGTGTTTACAGGTTAGACCTGTAAACACACTCGAATGTATTAAAAATATAGGCTATTTTACACAACCAGCCAATTGTAGGACGATGCGCTTGAAATCTATTTATAACTTCAAGTATCGGAGCGGCCAATAATGGCCCAGTTTTAGAGCAGGCAGCAGTAGGCAGCCTATCAGGAGAACTAATTAAGAACACTTGGACAGAATGGACAAGTTTCATGAACCTCTCTGCCAAATTGTGAGGCGAAGTTTGAAGACCGAGGTAAGTGTCTTGCAACGCCAAGTGCCCTCTCTGATAGTTCGTAGGTTAATTTATTTCATCTGTTTTAATAAAGTGATGAATTCAAATTCAAAATTCTAGATTCATCTTAGGGTGATATACATCACATAATGGGGTTAAAAATATTTAAAATTGAAACCTTCTGCCTCTACTTTCAAGGAGCAAGTGAATAAGAATGGTGAAAAAATTTTGGGACAGGTATTTTAATTAATTTTATTTATTATATATAAGTAGGTTTTTGCGTGACATGAGAACAAACATAAAGACCAGTACACTAATTCTAAAATAAAGTTTTGGCTTCTAGTAGTCTCATAAAGGCCCCTCATAATATATATTTTTTAATATCTCCTATGTACAGACAGACGCTTAGAGTTTTATTTTATGTACGTATAGATAAACAGGGTTTACAATGATGGACTAAATAACAATAATGTCCTTATACCTATTTAGCTAAAATTAGCATGCAGAATTGAGTCAATAACTATAAAATACATGAATCGCGAACATGCAAATATCAAAATTATTTAGTCACTATACACAATTCTAACATAACATAACAGTTATAAAATATATTTTATTCGACTACTTAAGTACTTTGGGACAAACTCAATCTGTGTGAATTGTCCATATACATTATTATTAGAAATGTGATTGTACATTTTTATACATATAAAAATTTGTACGAAACCTGTGAGTTTTGTGTTTTTGTTACATTTATATCAGGCATTATGAGATCTTTTACTGTGTACGTGTAAAATTACAATTGCATGTCCTTTCTAAAAGTAAGTGTTCTCCGTTGGAAATGTTGAAATATAACGAAACATCTGCGCTACAAAGCACCAACTTGCCGACAGAAACATCGATACTATATCGATACATCGACACGATATCGATGTCAAATTGCTCTCGACGCGCGTCCAGAATTCCGGACTTCGACATATTTTCAGTGTAAATGTACTCGTAAACGGCGTTTACCAGCTTGCAATCCTTACATATTATAATGCCGGCTCCACACTGTCGTCGAACAGTTTGCCAAACTTTAGCGGATTCGTTGCTGATTTTTCAATGTGGTAAATAAAAGCACTCAAACTTAGTACGCATTGTTCACGCATCGTGTCGGCAAGTGTCCGACTTCGGCAACAGTGGCGGAGCTGGTATAAAAAAGTCCCCCTGTCTGTATGATCGCGATTAACTATCAAATAAAATTACTGGACGGATTTTTGTACGGTTATCACCAATAGATGGCGTGATTCCTGAGGAAGGTTCACGTGTATAATTATTATGGTTTTACCCGAGCGAAGCCGGAATGGGCTGCTATAGTGCATTACATAATGTGCTAGGAGGGTGCCGGGTTTCCTATGGGAATAAAGGGATATAATGTACCTTATGTCATTCAGGAATAATGCTCCTTATGGTGAATTAATTTAGGAAATCGATTGATTTTTTGAGTTTCGATGAATGTGCCCAATACCTACATAAACTAACAATCATCACCTTTTCTCCAATAAAATATTTCTTTGGTATTTTTCTTATTTTTATATCAAAACCACCTATGTAACGGTCACCGTAGCCTATGCAACACCAGGAAATATATGCGTCTATTGCCTACTTGTTTACATATATACTATCAAGCAAGCAAACAGGCTTGCGGCCTACCAGGAAACGCTTGGTCCACACCACATACGGGCGCTGTAATTCCAGGGTCTCACACTCGCGTTGCCGCCTTTGTGATCTAGGGTCTTGTCTTTTGTCACACACAGTACAGTCGACCGCACATCAACCTATCTGATTCATTGTAAATTCGCAGCTATTGCCATCGTAAATAGGTTCATCTTCATAGTCGTATTCTTCATGTCTGAAGCTCATGGTCATTACGTGGAATTAAACACACATAACAACTTTCTTGGCATTATTAATGGAGTGGTTTGCCTTTGCCTTCTCCATTTCACACATAAGTTAATATAATCAACAAGTGTGCAGGTTTCCCCATGATGTTTTCCTTCACCGGAAGCAAGTGGTGGTCGATGAAAAATACTATACATGAGACAGATTGGTATATAAACTCATGTGGCACGAGTAGGATTCGAACCTGGGACCTTTCGATCCACAGGCGGGCGTCTTAACCATTACACCACCACCGCTTCTAGGTTCTTAGGCTTCATCGCAAATAGGTTACTGATGGATGGTTATTCTTTAGCTTTATTATTAGAATAAAATGTTTCCACTAGAGAATTGACACATTCAGATGTTTACTTAGTTAAGCTTGTCCCAAAATTCACAAAGGTATGTCCTCATAAAAATGCCACGTTATTTGCACAACTATTTTGTAGGCAAATTCATGGGAGGGTTATTTTCAGTATAAACACTTTCAGCGACGTTAGGGTGGGGTGCTCGGGCCACTGCCCCGGGTGGCGGACACAAAGGGGCGCCGGTTTGCGAATGACTTATACCTGTTAGAGAAACGTCTTTGTTTTTAACCTTTTTAAATAAAAATAAATGAGCTTTAGATCGTACAACAAACATGCTTACATGTATTTCCGGCATTCTCATTCACATACATATATTATCATGCCTGGGCTAGATAAGATTCGCACTTGCCACGATGTTGAGATATCTCATTACTTTTTTAAATCTGTAATGCTTTGTTGAAGTTTGGAGGTCAGCATACGGAAACCCTCACGGCTTTGGGCCGCTATTTTCAGTTGGTTGTATCTAAGTCCGGTCCAATCCTTTATATCATCAAACCACTTTCGTCGAGGGCGTGCCTGCTTTATTAGGCACCATCTGTTAGACCTGTAAACTGGTCGCACAGAACATGAACACACAAAGATATCGCGCCGCAGAAATTTGGCCCGAAACTGAAAAAGCGGCTGTGGATTTTTTTGGTGTATTTTATACTACGTAGTAAGTCTGTTATCACTGCCATCGTACAACTGAAAATATAGGTTGGCCGGGCTTATATAAAGCTTATCGTGAACATATACGCCGACACTGCGTCACTGCGTTCATTGAGTCCGGTGACCGGTGAGACCATCGCTTGGTGGAAAAATACGGATGAAAAGAACTATTTAAAATTGTTTTTATATAGGCCGTAGGCTTTTTATTAATATTTATATTGGGTGTTAGTGCTGCATAACAACTAATGCAGTTGCTTACTTTTCAATTATTCATCAAATTTTATGAAAAGATAATATTCAACATTTTCCATTTTTAACCCCCCACGCAAAAAGAGGGGTGTTATAAGTTTAACGTGTCTGTCTGTGTATCTATCTGTGGCATCGTAGCTCCCAAAGGGATGAACCGATTTTCGTTGAGTTTTTTTTTTTGTGTTATATATAATTTTATCCCGTTTTTTCTTAGCCCTGTTCCATTGGAATCGGTTCAGCCGTTCAAAAGTTGAAGCGAAATGAATATTGAAAGTTGTTTTTTGTATTAGTCTAGTATAGACAAATAAACTTCTTCGATTGTCTGTCTATATTCTGTTTATTAAAATTTAATTAAATGACTAACTAATAATCGTCGCTCAGGTACCTGTATAGATTAAATTTATCAATATTTTTGCATGGCATTGATGGGAAAACAATATAATTGGCTAATCTCCAACTGAGTCAAATTAGATACTTTTTTCTAATGTTAAAAACAAAATTTTATATGGAGCTTGTATGACAGTTATGTGTTGTGACGTCACGGATTTTTGAGTTAATAAGCAACTAGTTTTATATAATACAATGCTGTATAAAGAGTATAGCAGTATACCGCCTGTCATAACGGTTATATAACAACTTTATAGGGTCGGAGTGTAATCTAGTTGGTGCCTATCGCCTATGCTGATATAACGTGCTTATGTACTACACTGATGTGTTCTATACAAGCTTATTGATTAGACCCAACAGAACAATCCACATTGATATTTAAACACATATTTTAACGCGCTTTTGCTCTTAGCTCCCACGTTTATTTCTTGCGTCCGCTCATAACATATTATCGATATCTCGGGATCTAAGCAACATATTGCGATGATAACTATACTAGATTTTAATTTAGAACTTCCACTAAATAAATTTAAAAACCGCATCAAATTCCGTCTAGTACTTTTAGCGTTATGTGCGAATAAACATTCAAACTTCTAAAAAAATGTTTTGGCTTCTATTAGTCTTACAAATACCTTCATAATTATTTTTTACTATAACCACTAAAAGTTTTATTATATGTATATATTTAGATTATATAAACCGGTTCACAAGGGATACACCACTAAATCCAGCTTGTTAAACACAAGTTTGAAAACACGATCCGACCAGGCATATCTTTAAAAGTTTTGGAGTTTACACGTTACCAAAAGTTTGAGTTACTTCGATATGTTTTTAGTAAGGTTCAATATATTCTGTTCTTAGTACCCAAACGATGATATAAAACAAAGTCACTTTCCGCTGTCTGCCTAGCATAGATTTTTAAAATTACGCAACGGATATTGAAGCGAGTTTTTTTAAAGAGTGATTTCAAGAGGTATGTTTTAATGTAAAATAAGGCCGCGCAAAGCCGGGGCGGGCCGCTAGTAATAATGAACTCAAGTTCGAATCCTACTCGTGATTTTAAAGAAGTTTTCGTTGTTATAACAGCTAACCGTTTCTCCTCAACTGCATTCTAACTATAAGCATTAAATAAATCACAAATTTCTTTAAAAAAAAAAATACTGGTCTTCTACATATATTTAATAAAAAAAAATTATTGGTATTCTAATTTCAAAAAACAGTGACAAATCATTATATTTCCTGGTCTTCTAATTTCAAAATAAGTAACGCAAAATACAACTCAAAGGCTATGCAAGAACAAACAAAAACGGGCTTATCAAATTTATTAATGTCATTTGAATATCCGTCTTCATTCTTCCACAATCCGCGCAAATCTGTCAAGGAGGCCTTATCTTTGTCACCAGACTTCCTTCATTATACCGCCGAATTCTCAATTATTGTAAGGGAAAGAATGCAATAAACCTTGGGAAAAATGTAGACTCCGCTTTACACTCGGGTGACGTTGAAAAGACTCGCGTTTGTGACCGACCTTTTATGTCTGGAAACAGATTTCCCTGGCCGTTCGTTACATTCAAGTCTTTATTACTATTATACTGAAGGTAAATAATCCTGTGATGTCATATAATTAGGTAAAAATATTACATTATATTTATTAATAGAAGTATATAAGTTTATTTTCAATAGAAGTATCAAATCAAGTCAAACATTTTTAAGGGTACTGTGAAACTTTAACAATTATTATAAATACAAACCACTTATTAAGTGGTTTGTATTTATAATAATAAAGTAATATATAGATAAAGTGGTAAGTAATATATATATATATATATATATATATATATATATATATATATATATATATATATAACTTATTACGTGGTTTGTATTTATAATAACAAAGTAATATATAGATAAAGCGGTAAGTAATATATATATATATAAATAAATTATAAGTAATATATATAAATATAACTTATTAAGTGGTTTAATAATTGTCAAAGTAAGTAAGTAGTATTTAAAATTAGTAATTATCTCGATCTAGGATCTATTAGTGAATCAAGAAAGTAATATTGTTTTCTTTGAAATCCACCGTTTAATAAGAGCTTGTCTAATGACAGCTGTCAATGTCGTAAAATACCGCCTTTTTTATTTGTGAAAGGAAGAAACTACTTTGAATGGACATTACACGGAAACGACGAACGAAACCAAGAGAGTATAATTTATTGAATCCCTCGAGATTTCCCCATAATCCTCACATCACATCTTTTCAGAGCTAATAAAAAAGAAACTAACACTTTTAAAGAAATTAAAATAGCTCACGTGTGATTGGCAACGTTTTATCATTACCATTATCGTTCGCAGTTTCTCACCTAGGTGTCCTAGGTGAACGATTGGACGCTACATGTAGAGGATGTAACCCGAACACGCGAGGATGACAGAGAGTAATGCAGGGTAGCTTAACGTGCGGTCGACTGTACTGACTGTAATTTTAATGGGCAACACAAAGGACTCCACTATCTCCTAGGATTAACAGGCACAGAAAGCAAATTGAACTGTAAACAATTTAAACCCTTGTTATTATATAGTAACCCAGAGCCCGGTTTATAAGTGGACTCCTCTTGTACCTCATTGATTAGAGCCAGTGGAAGTATTCTCAACATCAAAATCAAAGGAATTAGACCAAGCAATTAAAGTAGTCTTAGTGAAATGACATTTTTTAGTGTTTCGAACTGCTAGAATTTTGGGATATTTCTCAAAGTTATATTCGAGGTTTGGGAACAGGAATAACTGAGAAGAAATGCCAAAAGAAACTCAGTTAAACAGTATTGGTCCCCCTTTTATGCCAGAAGGGCTTACCATATTGTATTTTTTTTCAGTGATGTAAGTATTGAAGAAAACATACATCAGTCTAAAAGTATAAATAATATACAAAACAAATTCACAAGTATTAAAAACCCATTGGGAACGAGTGATTAGTAAAAAAAAAACACAGTCGCATTAGCCAACAGTCATACTTTGGCTAATCTTGAAAGAATTATTTGCACAAATTAATTAAACGTACTAGATGTTGCCCGGGGCTTTGCTCCCGTGGGAATTTTGAGATAAACTATAGCAATATTGGATAATGTACCATTCTAATGGTGAAAGAAAAGTTTCGTAGATTACCCACCTCAAACATCAAACTCACAAACTCTTTCCTCTTTGTAGTACGGAAGTAAGATAATATTTATAATTTAGTGAAAACTTCATTTTGTGTCCTGTACGTAGTTATGGACGCAGGGAACAATCAGTGAAGCCAGAGGGATCATGCCATTTCAACAATATCAATTTGGAAAGGATCAAGCAGCATTTATGCGGGAAACGTAAATACAGATATGGGATAACGCTCTATGACGAACTACTGTATTAATTTTGATAAGTTTCCAGTTACATTTCGGTTTAGAGATTATAGATTACGATGGTGACGGATGATGGTATTTATTTAGTTAAGGAATATTATACGATAATTAAGAAAATAATATTTAGATAATCAAAACAACAACACAAAAAAGTTACAGGTTGACGACCTCTTGATTCTTGCCACTGAACCGAGAGGTTCCGGGTTCGATCCCCGGTCGGGTCATGATGGAAAATGATCTTTTTCTGATTGGCCCGGGTCTTGGACGTTTATCTATATATGTATTTATTATAAAATATAGTATCGTTGAGTTAGTATCCCATAACACAAGTCTCGAACTTACTTTGGGGCTAGCTCAATCTGTGTGATTTGTCCTAATATATTTATTTATTTATTTGTTCAAATAGATTAAACAGTTTTGTATTAAAACAAAATAATATTTAATTCATATATAGGTATATATAATGTATCAATCTAACACACCTAATTATGTCCCGTTTTATCCGTTTTCATAAAATCAAAAGTTATAAATTCTTTACTTTGATTCTATGAATTTTGTGGTAATACCTGTTCACAAAATTTATAGATACCCCACATTATTATGAAACAAATTCGTCTGCTGGGTCGTCGTCTATTCGCAATAAACTCAAAAATAATTACTGCACGGATTTTCATGTTTTCAGCAATAAATAAATAAATATATTAGGACAAATCACACAGATTGAGCAATTGACATTGTGATCCCTTACGATGGTTATTCATCATCATATCGAGTGTGTTATTGCTAACACTGATGTCAGATTTTATTCAAGTCGCCTAAAGGCATCTGACATGACTTTTACGACTAATTACCACCTTAGAGGCAGATAGTCGTATACACACTAGGGAACTAAACTGTCAACCAGTGTGAAGGTTTCCTCACGATGTTTTCCTTCACCGGAAGCAAGTGGTGGTCGATGAAAACTACTATATTTGAGTCAGCTTGGTACCTATACAAGCTTAAATGGCACGAGTAGGATACGAACCTGAGACCTTTCGATCCACAGGCGGGCGTCGTAAACATTACACCAACGCCTCTTCTAATGGTTAGATGGATGGAAATGTGCTTTTCTATTTCTATTTGTAACAATAATAATAGTAGTTGACGTCAGTATTTAGGTGTCAACAAATTAAACAAAATAAATATTAATTAACAACCAGAATCTCAGCCTCTTTATTTACACATTCCCAATTAAAGCAAATCAAAATACTCGTGTATATGTATATAGTCGGTTTAGTATTGAATTTGTCATAACGTGTAACAATTATAAAGTTAATTATATAAATAAACCATGGAATTAGTGGGTACTCAAATACTTACTAAATCCATGAAGTAAATACATCCTTGCATATTATAAAACAAAGTCCTTTGCCACGTCTGTTCGCGATAAACTCAAAATCTGCTGCACGGATTTTCATGCGGTTTCCAATATATAGTGTAATTCCCGAGGAAGGTTTATAGGTGTATAATCTATTATGTTTTAACATAAGCGAAGCCGGGGGGGGGGGGGCGGGTCGCTAGTGCACTATAATCAAATGTCACTTTATGAATCAGATTATGTTAGACAAGAAAATTAGTGCTACATTAAAATATTACGTGAAAAAAGTGTAAATTTATAACCTCATTCGATGAGACCAAAAATGTTTTTGTTACTATTATATACAATATCCATACTAAATATTATAAATGTGACAATGTGTTCGTCCGTTTTTCATGTCAAAACCGAGCAATGGATTAAGGTGATTTTTGGCGTCGAGATAGTTGGAGAGCTAGAGAGGGTCATAGGCTATTTTTTGCCGTGGGCGGAGACGCGGTCAACAACCAGTACTACCGTTTAAAATTTGAAGGACGAATGACGATGATCTTTACATACAGCTTAATAACATTTCTATTGTACAAATAGTTAATTTTAAGCACAAAACAGGAACCATTTAACAAACTTTTACATATTTATCCTGAATAGCAGATTTACAATCCTTAATATATTCGGAAATAATTGAAAATGCTAAATTGAAATTCTCGTTATGGTATTAATGGAAATTGGCCGACTATTCGATGAGATTAATTGAGTTTCAGTTGACAGTATTATAGATTCGATAACACTGGTTTATTTGTGTAGTTGGGGTGTGTGTTTCCGCCCTAAAATAGGAACGTTTCGCATCCTTTCGTTACCCTTATTGTGACTTACATAAAAACCTTAAAAGTTAGCTAATAGCCAACCTCACTTGACTACTTGCCAAAAGATTAATGTAGACAGCTGTGAAAGTCATGTCAGATGCCTTTAGGCGATTTGAATAAAATTTTACACCAGTATTAGCAATCATTCACGAGATAAGAAGGAAGAAGACGCTTTCCTTTAGAGGGTTTACATCAGGCCGGTCAAAAATTCTGTCGTGTCGTCCAATTATTTTTTTACGCGATCCCCGAGCGTTTTTGTTTATTTCAACTTTATTTTCACAAATGTAAATGACAACAATATATGAAGTAACGCCATAAAGTGTTCTCTGTTCGAGATACGAAGCCTCACAGCCGTGAATACAACCGTGTCTAGTAAATTTGAATTGGGAAAAAATAAATACTCCTATAAATTAACTTAAAGCAAACGTTAACAGTTTCCGACAAAAGGGAATTTTTGAAGACAAAGCCTCTGTACAAAGAAACCGCATAGCCTTTGAAAAAGTTAAGGGTACTTTTAATGGAGGAAGAACTATTAACTATGAGATGGGAATCTCAAACAAGGCAGTAACTTCGGGAGAACCGAAACTTAGTATTGGTAAGCTTCGATGTTATTTGATTTGTTATTTTCCTAGGTGTTAATAAATGAAATTTGTATTAATGTGTTGAAATACGTGTATTCGTCCACAAAGATGAAAGTACAGAGAGAGAGAGAGCACGCGGGAAACAAAACCAAAGGCAAACGTCATAGACAATACTAAAATGTTGCTATTTGACGAAATTTGTATGCATGTAGTTAAAGATCCCCGTTCACACATAGGCTACTTTTTTCAAAAATTTACCCCCAAGTGACCATAATGGGGACGGTGAAAGTTTGTGTGAAAATCATGTTTGTTTCAAATACACGCACGGGCAAAGCCGCGGGCAAAATCTAGTTACAAACAATATTAAATTTCACTTACAAATAAAATAAATTAATTAAAAATGTTAAAAAGGAATTACGTAGCCACAGTGTAAAGACGCAGTGCAGTGACTCGGTTAGTTTCGCGCCAGTCTGCCGCCATGTTGCCCCGTAGGGAAATCCCATTGGACAACGGCCACGTCACTGACATTTATTAGCTTTTGGATTGATTGCAAACTGACTTGAGTTACTGCAATTTTTTGAATTGCAACATTTTAAAATAAAAATTCAGTTTAGAATTTTCCCGACATTTGTAGAACTTTAAATATAAATTCGATTACTTAAAAAAATATATATTTATCTAGTTGAAAACGTGAAATTTTCAGTCCATTTGTTTAAAAAGGATAGACCAAAGTATATTTTTTGATCTGAGCGCTTATAACTACTTCAAAAGATTAAAGAAGAAGAAGTCACAGATTTTTTCATGAACCATATCAGTACTCCGGTGATCCAGTTATATATAGCCTGTTAGATACGTGACTCACATTTATGAGCTGTATGATTGATAGCAAACTGTGGTGGTTTTGATTGACTGCGATTTTTGCACTATAACATAGGCCTAATGCGAGTTTTAACACATGCAAACTGACAGACACAGTAAAAAATGTGTTATAGGATCCTACCAATTTTTTTTTATTTCTTTATTACTTACAAAATTGATGATTAATTTTTAAGTGTACCAATGTCTATAATTACCTGAAACAAAGATACGATAATTTATACCAAATAGTAAAAATAGTGATGGCATGTGGTTTCGCCATAGAATAGGATCACTCTATATTCTCCAGTGGATGTCGTACGAGTACGAGTAACAATAGCATTCCCATGTAGGGTTTACGTCCGCAGGCGGCCGGTTGTCAAATCACAAACGAATCTTCATAATTAAAGGATTTTTTTAAGCTGATCTGATGATAAGGCTTCACAACCCCGAATTTCACAAACCTGAAACATGCAGAGATAAGAGAGTGAGTATAAATAGTGGTAATTCATTCACTCATCAATTCATTCAATTCATACTTTTACCCAAAGGGAAGGTCAGTGCCCCAGCAGTGGGGTCGTTTAAATGACCGTTAATGATGATGACTAAATAAAAAATGTTTTATAAGATAAAAAGGGGAATTCCCCTATTTATCTTAGTTTAATGAGTTTTACAATTGAAGCAAAAGGTGCAGAGAGAAAATATAACACTTTTGGGGTTAGTGCGTGTTTTCAGCTTCATTCTTGACTGTTAGACGCCCCGAAGCCCGAGGTCTGTTCAAAAAATAAACCTTTCCATTTTGAAGATTCGGCCTGCCCTTACCACGTCAACTCTCTTTCGGAATATCGTTGTCTGTTGCCAAACAACTGTCAACATAATATTCCCAATTTGTTCGGAAAAAGTCCGGTTAGTTGTATCCTACTTTTGAAAGAAGTTTCGAAAATACCGGACAAAAAATCTTCTCCAAGGCTTTTTGCAAGGTAAAATAGGTAAAATGCAAGTAAATAGTGGTTTTAGAAAATAAGAACAAAATTCGTTGGGAATTCCTTAGATAACTGGAATATCTGACCTTACATTCCGCAGATAGTACGGTGTCAACTCGTATACCTGCTGTCGGTTTATTGTGGAATTTGAGTCTGCACAATGAACTAAGTTTCTGAACGCGGCGTTACAGTCGCTGACAACAACAACGTGGCTGATCATATATTGCCGCGAGACCTCTTTGACGACCTCTGTAGCTAGTCAGTCATCACGTCGTAAGCTACACTGGAGGTCCCGGGTTTGATCCCCGGTCAGGTCAAGATGGAAAATGATATTTTTCAGATTGACCTGGGTCTGGGATGTTTATCTACTTATATATACCTATGTTATAAAATATAGTACCGCTGAGTTGGTATCTCATAACACAAGTCACGAACTGACTTAGGCTAACTCAATTTGTGTGATTTGTCCATCTTTACATATCATAAAAAGAAGTCTTGTCTATCTGTATGAACGCAATAAACTCAAAAACCACAACGAACCCAAAGCGAAGTCGGGTCTGGATGCTATTTAGTTATTTTTTTTACACCTTTCTCCGATTGTTGTTTCGGTTTCAATTGTCAAACTGAAAAGTGGAGACCATTTTTCCAATTGACAGAAGATTGAAAATCAGTAATGTATCTAACAAGACGGATTACCGCGTTCCTACCTTCGAAAATCCCCATTTTTATGCTCATCAGCATCAGCTGAGGCCAATTTACTTTTATAAAGTCTTTTTCTTCAAAGGTATTGGACGATTCGAAGCGAGATCTACGAAAAATCCTGTATATCCTCCAATTAGGGTTGCCAAAAGGCAGCCTTAATTTTGTATCTTCTTAGATACAATTCTATTCGAATTAAATCTCTCTGATCTCAGTTATACAGATAATAGAAAGAATAAAGTATATAAGAATTGCTATATATAGACAGCTGTTTTATAGTAAACAGATCGAAAGTTGTATATTTAAAATTTATATATTAGATACAGTTTCTCAGTAAGTAAATATGTGTATTCTATTTGAGAAATAAAATACTTTAAACCTAAAAATATATTACGTTGTCGTTCAATTCTAACTTGTATATAAACAATTTATAAACTAATACGCAAAAGTACATGAACAAATTAGTTACTTCTTCACACTTAATATTTTACATGAAATTTTTTACCATCTAAATCTTGCAATGTCGTATGGCCCTATATACCGGAATGCCGGTAAAAGCGAAGAAACCTGGACGAACCAACACTATTTATCGTTATGATTTACAGACGAAACCCAAACATACCAAAACTATTCATTGCGTTAAATTCCAGAAAGGCCGTACGTACGTACGTATTGATCTAAAATAGGATCAACTTCTTGTAATATTGATTGTGGCAACCCTACATCTCAGCCAATGATGACTCGAAGATTTATCCAACGCAAAGCCGCTCAGTATCAATATTCGTCACTCGCGATTGATCTTAGAATTCCTGGCCGATATTACCCGCCATTTGACAATTACTGTGAAAGACGACGTTGATTGTTACTTTTTACTTAAAATATAGCACAGTTTAATCAAATATAAGAATTGGCTTCTTAAACTAATCGATCTTGACGACGGCCTAGTGGTCACCACTATCGTCCGCTAACTGGAGGTCCTGGGTTCGATTCCGAGCGCGGGCAATTATTTATAATTGTGATTGTACAAATATCTGCTACCCATTAGGCAGGATAAAAGTGTTATAAGAGTTATGTGTGATAAGAGTTCTGTGTGTGTTGTGCCCGTTTCTGTGTTTGTGTCCATCGGACCCGCGATACAAACTTAGTATTCCGTTGAGTGTATGTCCATTTGTTTATTTATTTATCAAACCTACAAAAAAAATGTCCGTGATCAATGGGGACCTTAAAAATTGCTATACATCGCGCATACATGTTCTATATTATCAGTACTTTGATAATAAACTAGCTTCGCCCCGGGGCTTCGCTCCCGGTGGAATTTCGGGATAAAAAGTATTCTATGTGTTATTCTAGGTTATATTCTACCCGTGTACCAAATTTCATAATAATCTGTCCAGTAGATTTTGCGTGAAAGAGTGACAAACACACACATACATCCTCACAAACTTTCCCATTTATAATATTAGTAGGAAGGATAGTAATATATAATAAATGAGAAATGAGAAATGAGTATCTGACTCTCACTATTTAATAAACAGAGTATATCTGTTGGTATGTTACTTTGTTGAAGTCTTCACAATTTGTCTCCAATAAATCACCGTGAAATTTCTCATAGATGTTTAGTACGGAGGGAGACATGGGTACATTTTTATGTGGAGAAAAAAAAAACAGCTTGCACGCGGGTGTAGCCGAGGGTAAACGCTAATAATTTCTATAATTATAAATCGTCAGTCGCCATTATAAATATCCAAAGAATGCGCACGCATTCGCTTAACATTCTTCGGGTGGAATGGATGGGATTCAAGCCCTAAATTGTTCCCTTACATTTTTCTCTGCGGGCCATGACAATTAAATTATTTGAAGAGACAATTACAATTGGTTTTAGTTCATAAACGTTTTTCTACAAAACGCTTTTCTAATTGCAGTCCCGGGGCCCGGCTCCATTACTCCGTTGCGTCGATGCAGCGCGTTGCTGCTTCGTTGTTCTCATGAAGCTATAGATAGTTATGGAACTGGCACTACTGAGGTCTTTTTGATGTAAAGGAGATGTGTTGCTATCACTCGCAATGGGCTCTCTGTTGGGATTGATTTCATTTAAAGGTACGGAAATATGTAACTGATTGTCGTAAATGACTGAATAAATGATGAAAATAGCGACATTTTTCGCTAACCGATATTATGTTCCATTCAGATAAAAACCATACAGTTCATTAAATTTAACAAACCCTGCTAATTTCGACTTTATGTCGGAAATTAACCTTACAAAATAAAGAAAATACAGGAGGTTAACATAGTGAACAAATCATCAATGATCTGGCTTATATGTAAATAAAAATTAAATAGAAAGCAATTGAGGGAGTATTAAGTCTTAAAATAATAATGACAACATTATCAAAGAGAATAGACGTACCAATTCATAATTATCGTGGAACGAGAGCCTCCCACCCGATTATCACCACCAAATCGGCTCACTGCTTGTTGAATAAGCAGTGAGCAGGTTTCCTCACGATCTTTTCCTTCACGAAAATATGTACTGTACTTTGAAATATAATTACACTAGTCTAGCGTTCTTACTGCTTATCCGAAGGAAATATGGCGACAGTCGCAAGGACCATACAACCGAAACAGTAACAGCGTAAAGTGCTTCCAGGAGGAAATGAATCTCGACTTTGTGCGCTTTTCTCTATCAGCAATCGTAATAGGATCGTAATCGTGAAACCTTGGAGTTTGAATCCATCTTGACCACTACCGTAAATTACTTACCGTAAATTTATTACTGTAAGTGTTTTTTCTGTATGTTCATTATTTTAAACTGAAATCTCCGTTCTTGCCCATCCATGAAAAATGATAACGTTTTATATTCTTAAAACGAGGGTTTTAAATATAAATGACCGAGATTTTATTGCTTGGCGTATATGATAAAAGTTACTTTTCTGTGTCCGTTTTATAAAATGATCATGGAATACGGGCGAAGCCGCAGACAAAATCTAGTAACAGATTTTGTCTGCGGCTTCGCCCGTGTTTCAATAAATTTATAAATTATTTTCGATGGATGAAAAGAGAATCATACATATTTTACAAACTACCTACATAACACTTAGTTTTTGTAGATGTTTGCAAATTTTGCAATAGACAATATTGAAGGCTGGCTATACTCACCATTTGAATTGTCGAGATGGAACCACTCTATGGTCAAAGAAGTAAAGGATACCTAGCGTTTTAAGCCGCTATCGTGGAAATAAAAAATAAAACCACATATTTTTAATGTCATCATCATTTTTTACAGTTTTTTATAATTCAAGTGGTAAATTTTCAAGATTTTTCATAGTTTTAAATCTCGTCCGGTAGTTGCTGTATTGACAGATAGGTCAATTTCCTGCTTGCGGCAATTCAAAGGACGTATTGCGTTCCTTAACAGCTGCTTTTATTCTTTTTAATTGAGTATTTAATATTACCAAACTATTGAAACTCTCACAAATGATTTGGAATGTTTGTTCCTTGTTTCCTTATTTGTATTTTAAATTGCAATGCCCCACAGGGTTTACATTGTGCCTATATTATAATGACTAGGTGACTAAGTTAATGAATTACTTATGAAAATAATAATACCTGTGTGTACAAATGTGCAAAAAAATTTGATTTACCGTACATTGTAAAAAGCAAAAACGATTTGAATTGAACTGAATATCCATAGCATAGGTTGACTGTTAGCAGATGGTACTAAGATATTTTGTATGCTGTTTGCCATCAAAAAAATAAAATTAACATCCTCAGATATATACATCTGGTGTAACCCGCTTATCTTCTTCAGCTAGACTAGCCGTTATCATTGCGACCTAGCTTTAGCCTAAGTAGGTTACGCTTAGGTGTAAACCTGCTGCCGGCTACATCTAGATCTACCCGGTTAAACATAGATCGAACACTTCTGAGTTTAGCCGTAACATATAAATGATATAAAAGAGCTAATATCAATCAATTTCAATAATGAAACCCGAGAGACTTGCTCAAACGATAAATCATTTTGTTTTTGGGTGGTTCTCAGGGCGTATCGACCGCTGCGGACGCGCTATCTTTGCGATCCGTCAATTTTCTTGAGGAGGAAATAATTTCCCAAATTCAATCATTCATAAAATTGTCATTACCACAGAACAGATTATTTATTTTAAAGTCTGATAGTAAAACTAATTCTCGTCTTTGTTAAAATTTAAAAAAAATTAATGAAAGTGCGGCTGCAGCGGTCGAAGCGCTCTGACAACCACCCCTTTATAACCATCTTGATGTTTTGTTATGTTCCATCCATTAATGAGCTCTGTCTTATTGGTCATCATATCGAAATGATCACCGAGGTCCCGTGTTCTATCTTCATCAAGTCAAGATTGAGAACGATCTTTTTCAGATTGTTATCTATATTCTGTGTACATATTGTCTTAGTTTATAATAAAAAATCTAATACCAAAAATAAATTCTGAAAAATACTAGGCACCGTTCAGCAATATTAAATACTCGTCTACCAAATATTAGCTCTTCTTTCCCAAGCCAGTATAGAAAAACGTATTACGTAATCTGTTATCGGCATATTACTACCCTGTAACCAAACAGAGGTAGATAATACAAAATATAAACATTCTATACACACAATACAGAAAAATATGTGCCGAAAGACAACGAAGAACAACCGAATAACGAGATTACACAAAATGGCGCACGATAAAAACATGAGCGTAAGCTAATTATGTTATAACTCCCATAATCCGATAACAAAGTAACATTTTATTTATTCGAGGACACGAGCGTGTAACTAGATTTGCTTTTAGGAGCATAAGGTCAGCAGCGCGAAATGACGAAACGAAAAAGGTAAAAAAAATATTTCTTTTAACAAGTTTTCTAAATTGGGGAACGTTATGAAAAATTTTTGGAATACATACTTTTTATATTTTTTTTTCACTTCGAACTTTCATATCCATTCGTCACAAAAATGGTTACATTGCGAAGTTAGGGTCATATATTTTACTAAAAATAACTGACTATTGACTAGACCGATAAGCAACTGATGATAACTTTACCATCTATAAGAGAGTAAATCAAGAATATTACATACTGTATCCGTAAGGATTTACTATTTCGACGAGATGATAAAAATTTCAATGATATTGACTTCTTCTCATGCAGTTTTACATTTTGCGATTTACCGTTCTGAGAAATCGACGTTCTGCTCGTAAACGGGTTTACGCGTGTCTCCGTAAATAAATAATTTCGGCTTCCTGATTTGATCTATTCAAACATGAATGTGTCAATTTGACGACGTTCTTTTTGACCCTACTATTGTATTCCATAAAATGTTTGTAAGTGAGCTGTGATAGGATTAAATGTAAAGTCAACAGCTCATCAAGCTATCCATTATCGTAGGTGTGACTGCCACACGACAATATTAATAAAGTGGCTTGACAATATTAAAAATGCCTGGATATTAATAATAATGTTATAATTAATCATCGGTGGACGAAGTGCGGGTTAGCATTTCACTTTTCACCATCGAATCGATTCGAAATGAGATACAGCGAACCAATCACATTGCGCCATTGTGACGGAACGACAACCACACTGCAATGTCATTGGTTCTCTGCGTCTCACTTCGAATCGATTCAATGATATGCAAACCCGCATTTGCGCTCTCTGGTCCATAATATATACATGTTCTCTCTCATCTGAGGGTTTTCTTGGTTTCTACTGGAGCTGTTGAGCGTCAGAGCGTTTTTGCCACCACTTCATCAGCTGTTAGACCATTAGCACGCATACCATTCTTGACTACATCAAGCTATGTTTGCCCTTTCTGCCAGGGCTAGACTGAAGAATTTCAAATGCACAGTGAACAGCACATCAACCTACCCAAATTCATTGCAAACTCGCCGCTATTACCGCGCCATAGAGGTTAACTTGATGTGCTGTTGACTGTACCTATACTAGTACATGCGTCTCGTTCAATTGGTTACCAAATAAATAGCGCCCTACATTCAGGTACGCCGATCACGCGTGCGAGTACTTCAACTAAGTACATTATCCGGTTTTATGACACTCGTAAAGTTACCCCCCCCCCCACCCCCATCACCCCCATTAGTCTGAGAATCGGAGATCCTGAGTGGCCCTATCACTTTTTATAACGAAATAAAATGGATAGTGAATTGTTGAATCAATTAGATTGGATTTCTTTCCTGTTTTATTTTTTTTGGCCTGTCTATTTCATGTCTGCTTTTATTATTATTATACTTATGGGCTATCCCTACGTTATAGGTGAGCGGCAGAAGGCTGCACGACGCGATGTCACATTGCACTACTGTCGTCACAGTACACGTGTTTGAATATTCACGACGACAACATATAAGTAAATAATGTATTTAAAATTGATGCATCGCGCCACGATAGAATTAGTTAACGACGTCTGACGTGACTTTTACGACTACCTCTATCAAGGCAATGTAGGTAGTTAATGTAATTGAAACTTTTTTCATTCGATTGATGGAAAAAAGTGAAAATAACTTATAATATTCTCCTAATCTGCTCTCCCGCGGGAATTTCGCGATGTAAACAGAGAATTAGTATGATTGAGTTACAATGCAAACTGTTGTATTTAAAGAATATCAGCAGATTATAGATTTGAAGAAATGGGGAATGAATAAGTAGGAATGAGGACCCTGGGCTCCGATGCTTAAAGTCTGAGGAAGATGCCGGGAGAATGCAAAGCTAAGGACATTAATCCTGTCTAATCTCTCTGAGTACGAGATAGGGTTGACTATCTATTAGTATCTATATTATTATTGCAGTATTGTTTTGGTAACCCAGCGTGTGTCAAACTGATTCACGATATAACAAGAATAACCAGTAATGTATTTGTTTTTATGTGCCTCGTAAAGTAGCAATGTAATCGGCGGGGTCTATCGAGTTTCCTTTTGTGCGACTACCCAAAAATTGATACTCATGATGGGCGAAAAAGCAATTGCAATTATTTCTATTATTATTGTTTTTGATTGGCACTTTAAAGATATACTTTTTGTTTTATGATTTGAACGTTTATAGGTTACCTATGTGAATCTGTTCTATCGTTTTTGTTCACTGGTCGCGCGCATAGATTGCGGATTTATATACAGTATTTTGCTAAATTCTTCACAAAAAAGTTTTTGAAGTAAAAAGCTGGGAAAATACTATATGCTTAAACCCAAGTACTAGGACTAAAAAAAGAGGTCATGCACAACTGAAATATCAAAAATTTCTTTGTTAATAAACCTTTCCCTATACTAGCACCCCTAGTGGTGAATTCAATTGCGTTAGTCCTCATTAACTGCAAAATGCTTACTAGTAAGTTGCATTTTATCTCAATGTAAACTAACTTAAAACTTACTGTCGAATGAAAGCAAGTGTGTGAACGTTTGCAGCCAACTTCATAGAGATGTTAAAAGTTAAGTCGCAAATAAAACTAAGTCAGATCTAGGTGACCTAGCTCAAAATTGCAGGTCTCAAACACTAAGTTAAACCTGAGGTTACATTGTGCAAGTGCATGTAATTTAACGACATCGTCTGAGATTTATGGACGTTACAGCTTTTTAGTGAACAGTCTCTTGCTTCGTGTGACTCCGCCAAAGCCGAGCGAAGCGTAAAGTAGCTGCATTTTGAACGACAAATATAATTTCATTTGTGAAAAACTTAACAATAGCTTTTGCCTGCGGCTTCACCCGCGTAGTTTTCCAACAGATTTTTCTGACATTAAAAGCACTCCATTATTTATACTTCAAATTTTACATGTATACAAAATTTCAAGAAGATTGGTTGAGTAGACATAGCTTGAAGACGCAACAAACAAAGTTACTTTCGCATTTGTAATATTCATTAGGATAAAAGCAAATTTGGAATCGGATTTGTTCGTTAAATTTTGAATATCTAACAAAACACTGCTTCAAATTAAACTTTTTTGCGTGTCGATGGCAAATCAACATGCTTTATTGACGACCTCGGTGACGCAGTGGCTTACCTCTGAACCGAGAGGTCTCGGGTTGGATCCCCGGTCGGATCATGATGAAATATGATCTTTTTCTGATTGGCCCGGGTCTTGGATGTTTACCTATATATGTATATGTTATAAAATATAGTATCGTTGAGTTAGTATCCCATAACACAAGTATAGAACTTACTTTGGGGCTAGCTCAATTTGAGTGATTTGTACTATAATATTTATTTATTGGATACTAAATATTTTTTGCAAGAACCGAGCCACTTCGAGGGCCTCATTACAAGTATCACAAGTCAGCTTTAACCATAATCTATATCACTACTATACGATACTACGAACAGTATAAATCGATAATATTGATAAACTTTCGTTTTGTGGACACTGTACAAAGACCACACGTGTACAATAATTGCAAACATTAGTTTTAGTGAACTCGGCGCCTGCGGTAACTGTTCCAGGAAATACCTGCTCTACCGTAACAGGTATTTCGAAAACGTATTAACAAGTATTATTTCTTTTAATAGGTTCAGAAATAACTAGGTACTGAATTAAGTTTAGCAGTAGCAATTTTACTATTATTTCTGGAAATAAATTAGTATTATATATTAGTACCGGTATCTTTTTACGGTGGTTATCACTTAATGTTTTGATAACATTCAAATTACCATTTTTTATTGTACTTTAACTTAGAAGTAGTCTATTTATTTTAACTAGAAAATTTTTTTTAACAATACACAGTTACAACAGTCTAATGAATATTTTCAATCACTACACATGCTTCAAGCAAAGAAATTCAAAAAGTAAAAAAAATACATTTCAAAATAAACTTTAACTAATTCAAAAATATATAAATAAAGAACAACTTAATCAAACTTATCTAAAATCAAAACTCAAGTATAAATATGAAAATTAATTTGAATGAAAAATTCATCCTAATCGTGCGGTAAAGTTCCCAGAAGGCTGGTGACATTCCATGGATAGCCAAACTCAACCCTTGGGTCCAGAGGGTAAATCTATACTTTTAGAGGTAAGCGTTTGTAAGTTTGTATGTTGGAGGCGGGCAATCTCCGAAACTACCAAACCGATTTCAAAAATTCTTTCACCATTAGAATGGTACATTATCCAAGATTGCTTTAAGCTATATTTTATGTCTAAATTCCCACGGAAGCGAAGCCCCGGGCAACATCTAGTAATATTATAAAGAGAAGAGATTTGTATACATAACAATAAGCATAAGGATACCTGTTACTTTTTTATAATTTATATAAAGAATACGGACAAAGCCAATTTTTACAGAAAGAATTTTTCTTTGTTAAAGAAATTCAACCTTGAAAACATGCTGAGAAGGAGACCAACCGGTTGAATTGTCGGAAGCCGAGCCATTTACGGGGGCTCCGTTGAAAAGAAAAAGAGAGCAGAAATTGCATTTTGTGCATACATAACGTCAAAGGCTTGTTTTGCGCATTTTATCATATTAAGAAAAGTTTTTTACGAAAATGTAATTTTTGCCACAATTATTGTCATCAGAGAGATCTTAGGACATTTAACGCCTACTACGTCCGTACTGTAAACGGTTGAGGAGTTCCCTCGTTTCAGCCGATCAGGGTTGCACCGTCAGGTTATGCTTATCATAATAATGCATTGTCATGGAAGCTGAAGCGACGTGGTAAATTTCAACTCTGTAGGTCAATTGGAAGTAGGAGAAATCTAACTTGCAAGATTTGATTACAGACAGACAACGGGACAGGTGAAACTAAATAAAAGCTTGTAATGGTAGACTCAGATAAAAATTTTGTTGATTTAGTTACTTTTGTTTATTCGATTTTGTTTTGTGGGATGATAGCATGCTCTCCATTTAAATTTGCAAACGCGTAGACGGTGAAACATGTAGGATTAGGTTTTTCTTTTAACACCACATTGTAAAAAAATGTAAACTCATGTTTTTGCAAATAAATAATCTTTGTTTTTGATACATAAAGAAATATATAGGTATATTTACGGTATATTTAGTTTGAGGATACATATGAATGATTGAAGAAGTGCAAACTTCTATGCAATGGATATTTTGTGTATGATTTTACAAGTTATGAGTTTCAGAGCCTGCTTACGCAATTTGTTGGGATTCAAATTCAAATTCAAATTCAAATCATTTATTCAGAAATTAGACCTTCACAGGCACTTTTTCTCGTCAATCTTTAAATTTATAGTTATTTCTCACAAGCTAGAAACTACTGGCATTTCGGAACGACCACTGCTGAGAAGAAATGCCGAAAGAAACTCATTTGAACAGTGTTGGTCCCTATCATGCCAGATCGGCTTACCATTATTGTTTCTTACAAAAAAAATTTTTTTTCTTTTCTTTCTAATAATATATAAAAGTACATAATGTACATAGTCAAAAGGTATATCAAAACAGGTTATGATTGTGATCCGAGTGCTGATTATAATATATATATATATATATATATATATATATATATATATATATATATATATATATATCGATGTGAAACACAATTAACTTACATGAAAATATATGAGAAACGAGATGACCAGTTCCCTCTGGCAGCACCCGTTCACGAGTGAAATTCAAGGCTATTCAAATAAAATCTACATCTTGTGAGTGCGAAATTTAACAAGTTATATCTATAGGTTTTGTGAAATTGTACCTTATTCAGAATTGAAATAATTTTACGATGGCATGTGTAAATTGCTTTAGTATTCTTTATATAAATTAGAGTGGAGGCAATATTATGAAATGTTACGAGATATTTTCTGAGATAATGGTCTGCTATATATTGTATAACCCTATTATTATTATAAAAGTATAAATATACTTTAAGTTAAGAATGTTTTGTCTCTCTGTCAATGGCGGATAAACAAAAATAAAGCATCGTTGACTTAATATCCCATCCGGGCTAACTCAATATGAGTGATTTGCTTTGCGATTCTGTAAAATTCGAAAGTCACATAACTCACACTTGGCAATCATTTTCACTTCTCCTGACGTTGATCTTGATTTTTATTTTGCATTCTGTCAGTTACTTGCGATGTGATGTGATGTTTAAGTAGTGTTCCTATATAGGTATTTATTTAACTCGAAATTATATCAAAAATGTTCTATAAACTTAAAAACATTAATTAAAATCAACATAAAGTCACATATGACAATAAGATTTAGCTAGGCGAGCTTAGCAAATAAGTAACAGTACTTATCAAGCAAACACAAATAGCTGTTTGTTGTATGTTTGTAGCAAACAGCTCTGGTGTAAGTAAAATAAATAAAACTGGGCGAGCCCACTTTGATATAAAACGCATTGTTACTGGATGTGCACTTGTGGGTAAAATGTAACTGTTCTGTATGAATGTCAATACAAATGTGCCAAATAAGAGCGTGTTTAAAAACGTGGTCAAAAATTAACCGAATTCTATCTCTCTTCCGTGCCATAGAACGTCGGAGTCCAAGGTTAGGTCAGAATCTTCAATTTCACGGTCAGAAAAACATTTATTCTAACTAGCCTATTGTTCAAATTGACTATATACAATCACATTAATGTACTTATAATATTGCTTTAGTGTCATCACTGTTATGATGTTATAAAGTTTTAATAAAAAATAAAATATTCTTGATATATGATACTTGTACGATTTATCGAATACCCTACTAATATTACAAATGCGAAAGTTTGTGAGGACGCATATGTGTATGTTTGGTATTTTTTTACGTAAAATCTACTGGACGGATTGTTATGAAATTTGGTATACGGGTAGAATATAACCTGGAATAACACATAGGGTACTCATTACCCGGATCGGCGTAGCTCCTCCTCCATCATTTGAACAGTTCAGTGGCATGAATCCTATGCTAATAAATCACTTTTTGTCTACATTTTGATTCATCATAGATATCTATACTGACAGCAATGCTACGTTTATATCAAAACAAATATTTAATTTAAAAAAGAAATTAAAAGTCCAAACATATTTTTTTCTTAAAATATAAAAACGAAAACAGCTGAGCCAATATATATACTGTCCCAGCGTACTTCATTAAAATGCAAAATTGTATGTAAAAAACTATGTAATTTAAGGTACCTAACTAATTTAACCATCTTCCAAGGATCGTGGCGTCATGAAAATTGGCAGCTGTATGTAGTTCTGATGACAATACAATAATATGATACTAACGAACTGATCTGATGATGGAGCCGGAAGATATGAACTAGAACTTCATTCTGGAACATCGTATCATAGCCGTGTTTGGACTTGGTAGAAAAATTTTGTAATAAACTTAACCAACGTGTTTTTCTAGTGATTTTTAAAATATTACTTTATGAATTTCATCAAAAAGTTCGTATCCAATCATTTCTAGCAATACTTTATCAGCAATAGAAGGTGGCTCGTAAAATTTTGAACAGCGGTGCCTACACCTAATGTTGTAAATAAGACTTTACAAGCCCCCCCTTGGCGCCCCCCGCCCATATCCCATTGGGAGCTTTTGAACTTGTGAATTTGAATTAACGATGACGTAATATTTAATTAATTGGATTGTTACGTAATTATTCCTGAGATTGGGTGATTCAATTCAATTTGAAGGATGAACGGTGATCATATTAAGTCGTCGTTCATAGTTAGCGCTTTTTTAATACATGCTTATAGCCCACATCCATACTAATATTTTAATGAGAAAGTCTGTCTATCTGTCGTCTGTTCCGCTTTCACGGCTAAATCGCTGGACCGATTTCGATGAAATTTGGTATACATATAATTAAAGAGAAGCGGTTAAACATATACTCCTTTTTGAAAATCTCGGGAATGAAACTTTGTATGAAGATCATGGTCAATCAGGAAAATGTGTATTTAGCCTATCCATATTAAGAGTGGGTTGTATAATACCAGTTAACTTTGACTTTAACTTTATCCTGCGCGCTGTAGTCTTTTAGATAAAATTGCTTAGGATTTTTTACGCAGGTCAGTTAACGTCAAAATTGACTGGTATAACGTATAATCAACGGCACATCAAGTCATCCTGCATGAACCACTATGGAGCGGTAATAGCAATAGCAATGTTTGCAATGAATTTGGGTAGGTTGATGTGCTGTTTACTGTACGACTTCTATAGAGCATAATTACAGACCATTTAACCTTAAGACCGCGCATCATCGGCATATCCATTCGCCAAGCTTATGTCGTGACACTACATAAGATCGGGCCCCGCCCCTTTTCTTTGGTTATACCGCCGGCGAACATCGAAGCGAAGGCTGTGTTAATTTGCTCCAAAATAAAAACAATATCAAAACAATGATGCCGTATTGTGCTGAGAAATATTGTGGTGGTAAATAACTAAAGTTCTATTTTATAAGGCTTAATTTTAAGTCACATAACGAAGTTCAAAGGTCATAAATTCGTGCATTAATTATGTAAAATAACCACGTGTTCCCGTAGGAGTAAAAATGTTTTTACAGTGCCAATAAAGTGGAAAGTTCACCTGCAAATGTCTTTATTAGGGGGGGGTTTTATCACCTTTTTCGCAACTTTATGGCGCAACAATATAATTTTGAAGCGTAGATAAGGTGACGGAGGGACATTTTTAGTGACGGAATTTTAATATGTCTTAAGGCAACACTGACGACCTCCGTGGCCTAATGGTCATCATGCCGGACTGCTACACTGGAGGTCTCGGGTTCGACCCCCGATCAGGTCAAGACGGAAAATGATATTTTTCAGATTGACCTGGGTCTTGGATGTTTATCTATATATGTATATGTTACAGAATATAGCATCGTTGAGTTGGTATACCATAATACAAGTTTCGAGCTTACTTTGGGGCTAACTCAATCTGTGTCCTATATATTTGTTTATTTATTTACTGATGCGTAAGATCTTTACAGATTCTACGTAATTATATTTTATATTAGACTCATTGATATTTAATACATGTAGATATAATAAACTCGTAAGGATGATATGTGCGAAGTGGAGGAAGTAGGAAAGTGGACCCTGGGCTCCAACGCTACGGCTCAGGAAGAAACCGGGACAACGTTCAGACGAAAAAGAGTACATTATACCCGTAAGACTTTTAATAAGATCTTCAGTGCTTCCATCTCATCTCATAAAACTTGTTCTCAGTTTTATTTCATTTCAGAGCTTGCTTTCGAATACGATTCAACGGTTACTTTTGAGTGTTGCCGTTCTACGGGTAAATGTTTCCTTCAAGAAATTAATATTACTCAAGGTCGAATTTGATATTAGGCGTGGGAAATCGAGAATTTTATGATCGCGATGAGCTATTATCCGAATATAATCGATGCCTACGTAAAACTAATAAATATCGATACATCAATCCTTGATAATCCTGTCATGTGAGATTAGATTAGGAGATTAGAATATATATTGTAATGGGTTATGTATGTATATCTGAATAAAGATTCGTTCGAGTCGTAGCCTTAGCCATATTCATTCTTAAGTCACGTTACTATTAAAAACCTTTGTCGAAAATTACACTTTTTGAGGATAAACTTTTGATTCTGATAGCTAATCCTAAATCGTGACAGTCTACCTATTGGTAATACACATAAATAGGAGGGCATGGACATAAAATGGAATCGAAACGTAAATCTTTATTCAAATCAAATTCAAATGTTCTTAGAACGAGTTCCACGTGCAAACGATTGCGTAACATCGTAATAGGCGTAACCGATTGTATAATATCAGAGAAAATAGCTGCGCTGACATTGGCATTACATAGTGAAAGTATAGCCTACTTACTCGATTGTGATGCTATCCGACCATAACACCGAATGAATACGAGTTATAATTGATTGTCGACTGATCCGCATCACTAGCTGCCGCGGTCAGCCAGCTGGTATTCTTTTTTCAAATTGCCTTTATAAGTAACTTCATGGTCAATATGGCCAGTGATATAATTTTAATTTTTGATCATAGACTACAGATACTGCAGTCTTTTCATTCAAATAATAGCTACTTCATTTGAATTCCGAGTGGCAATTTTGTTTTTAAATTTGCTTTGCAACTTGGCTTCCAGTCTTTTTATTTTATTTTCTCCCTCTCCAAGGACCATGGATGGTACGCGGAATTTATGGAGTAGAAAGGGGATAAAGTGTGTCGCTATAGATTACGGAGTAAGCAATGAGCGCTGTGTAAGGAGTGGAGCTAAATGTTGCAATATTTCACGAAAATAAAATGGGACGTCGGGTGTCTTTCCAAATTTTATTTATGCTTTTCATTTGTTTCGGTTTCATTTCGTATTTTGGTGCAATCTGGTTGATATTTAATGATTTTTGTAAATGCAAATGGAATCGTAAGAGGAATAGTTCTTCTAATAGGTCTAATTACTTAAGTAAATAATATAAACTAGAGTTTGTCTAGTGTTTAGCACTTGTTTAGATTAGATACTATTGTATATTGTTGGTTACAACCATATTTTTTATACTGAATTGATTAATCGGATAATGTTGATTCAAAAAATTCAAATTCAGAAAAAAATCCCATTTATTAATTAGTTACCTAATTCATACAAAACCACAACATTATAGAGAAAAATTTCTGAGTTAGATTTTAGGCGGTCATAAAATTCCATATATCCTAGTCTGTGATTGATCTACACTCGTCATGGCAACACTGGCAACGTATGATAATATTTATAGAAGAAAAAGTAAATTGCAAACGCAGTTTCTATTCGAAATTCAAAATAAATTCAAACAACTTGTACGACGCAATCGCACAGTGCAACAATGGTTCGCGATAGCAGTTGAGAAATAGGATATTACGAGGCAGGATGCCGCTGATAACATAACTAGAATTGTTTTTGTTAGAAATGGGTTAACAATTAATTTTGATAAGTAAAAAGTGTTTTGTGGTTCGGCTTTGATTGTGGATGTCGAGAACTTTGAATATTATGAAGATAATTCATTTAGTTCTCTGTAAATATTAATGCGTTATTTTGTAGTAGACTGACCAAGACGCGATTCATAACCAGTAACTCATACACACAAAAATCGAATCGAATTTTATTTCATCCAATACCTAGTCATACAACGAGTTAAGAAATATTCCTACGAATTCCCTAGATGGGTGTGACCTACTCTTCTGAAGTATTTTGTAGTGTACATAAACAAAAATAGAACTCCGAACAGCCATTTGGTTAATATTTATCAAGACATATCAGATACTTCTTTTTATGGAGCTTCTATGACAGTTATGTGTTATGACGTAACGATTTTTTAAATCAAAGTGCATTTCAATTAATACATTATTGAGAACAAAAAAATTGTAAATTACGTAATTAATAATACTGATCAATTAAAGTGATATTAATATATGACTAAATACGTTTATGATTTAATTTGTTTACCCAGTGAAGTAGTCGATTGTTTTTAGTGAGTCTTTAGGAAGTCATTTTTATGTTCTTTTTGCAAGCTTTTATTATATTTAGTTTCACCTGTCCCGTTGTCTGTCTGTAATCGAATCTTGCAAGTTAGTTTTCTCCTAGTTCCAGTTGTCCTATACAGAGTTGAAATTTCCCACTACGCTTATCTTAATAATACATTGTTATGGAACAGTTTACATAAGCGAGACCTGATGGTGCATCCCGGATCGGCTCCAAACGAGGGAACTCCTCAACCGTTTACAGCATGCGCATAGTTTTTTTGCCAGGCATAAAATGTGATAGTGGCTCTAGTGAGCTCTAGCTCAAAAGGCATAGCGAACCAGGAGTATTCAAAGTTAAACGTGGAACACCTAGGTAAACCATGGTTCACCTAGGTGTTCCACGGGTCAGAAAGGATTTGTAGGTACACAGTCTGTTCCGATCCCACATGAATATTCAAGAATCGCTTAATTTTCAATTATAGCGTGGTTAATGAGAGCTTAAATTACATTGTTACATTAATTCATATGAATAAGCACGTACCGGTTGTAAAATTGTTGTTAATGTTGTAAACTACCATAATGTCATATTATGCTTGTTGTATGTATAAATTAATAGATTTGCCATTCGTGAAGTGAGCTTGCAACAACCACCGCATAGCAATTGCAATCTTGATTTGATCTATTTGTAATTTTTATTAGGTACTAGATGTTGCCCGAGGCTTTGCTCCCGTGGCAATTTTGGGTCAAATTATGGCCTATAGCAATCTTGGATAATGTACCTTTCTAATGGTGAAAGAATTTTAGAATTCGGTTCGGTAGTTTCGGAGATTACCCGCTTCAAACATAAAAATTCACAATCAAATTCAAATTCTCTTTTATAATAATATTATAGATTTCACACATTTTTATTTTTTATTTTTTTAGATAATCAGTCGTATGGTCTGTTCTGTTGTACGGCATACATAGCGTGTGACTCACCCCCTAGAATAGAAACACTGTGTGTATGTTCCCGTGGATGTCGTATGAAGCAACTAAGTGATAACAGGCAATAACAGCGTTCTCAAAGATAAGCAAACGATCGTAAAATCACAATAAAAAAAAAGGATTTTGTTTGGCTTATCCGATCAGGAAGGTCTCACACGAGAGAGAAAATAGGAGAAGGAGAGAGAGTTCTACTTCCAGTCAAAAATTACTAATTTCCTTTAGCAAATTAGTGTATTACCTCATCACTCCAGTTTTTTTCAGATTAAGCACTCGACTTGTCGGGCAACAAATTGACGAATCGCTCCGCTGATTGATCTGCTCGTTAGCGAGCGATTTACTACCGAAGCAGATGCTAAACCCTACTATAAATTGTTGAATGTTTTATTTAGGGAATAAAAGAATAGTTTCAAACCGTTTTCGGCGTTAGTTTGAAGCTAAAAGATTATTTTTATGTAATGTCTTGACGTGTATAATAAAAAAAAAAACAGAAAAAGAAAACAGAAACACCCTAACCTCAATTATTTGTTATGAAAACGTATTTTCATCCTAAAAATTGAGTTATTTAACCACATTATGTTTTAACATGAATACATACAGAGTTCGTCAAACTGTCATTGAACTGGCGATGTTTGTTCCTACACAATAGAAAAAAAATATGGCGGAAAACGCGAAAATGACTTCGCGGAGGCGTCAAGGTCGGATCATTTACGCTATTCAGATTTCAACGAACTTTGATGCATTAGGGTGACCAGAAATTTGTGACTGAGTATAGAAATTTTAATATTTTGCTGTCAATGTCTGCTTTATTTTAATGAAGTGTACATGTATTTATTTATTATGTATTTCTTGGACCAACACGTTTAACTCTTATTATTTTCTTATAATTCACCAAAAGGTTGGCTGGAAATTGCTCAGAGGTCCACCTTTTGCGCGAATAATTTAATTTTCAAGTTTTTAACTATGTATATGTATATGTATTATTATAGTATAAAAGGTTATCAATTGTATAATACCCAATAAACATAGTTTACTTTAGGATATCCGAGACCAACGATACGTATGGATACCATATTTGCCAGTTCACATAAAGATGTATATAATATTGAAATCTAAAATAAATGTCTAGAATCCCAAGTTATCCAAACATCTGGTTACCCTCAGTCAGATACGATCGGCAAATGCGTAAAAACAGCCCAGAATAAGACCTCCAAAAGCCTTGTGCCGATCATTGACATCAGAACACCTAAACTGATAACAGTTCAAGGATCAAGACGGTTATTTCCTTTGCCAACTCATTTGGAAGTTTAAAAAAAAGAACTGTCAGACAATTTTCAACTTTATCAACTATAAATGGGGTTCGGCGATATTTTATAAGTTAATTAGTTGGTAGAGGAAATTTCCCCGCGCATTGACCGTTCAAGTTTCGAACATGGAATCCGCACGTTTAAATAAAATACATTTTATAGCACTACTGTCGAAATATAGGAGTGTAATGATTTTGCCGGTTTAGATTTTTTGATAAGTCTTTACAATACCGTTAAAAATCTGGTAAGTAGTGGTCCAGTGGTTAAGTCGCCTATATATCGAATGGTCCCAAATTGGAATCCTAATTGTGCCACGAGATTTTTTTTATAAAAATCTGACGGCCGTTTACTACTTCGACCACCACTTGCTTTCGGTAAAGAAGAACATTATCTATACAATGTATATATAGACTATATAGTTTACGGCTATATAAAAGTCATCTCAGACGCCTTTATGCAACTTGAATAAAATCAAGAGATTCTCTCTATCGATTATGTCTCGTATAATGTCGGTTACACTATCGCCGAACTCGGATGCCGACGCTTTTATTTACCGCACTGAAAAACCGGATATGTGTGCCGAAACTGTTCAGTCTATAGCCGGCATAACATCCATCTATCATCATCTGACTCCATAAACGACAATTTACATTATACTGTAAAGCCATGCGGCACTAGCATAGTTTTCACGTTGAGAATAGTTTAATTTTATGATGAATAGTTGCCCACGTACGGAACACCTCACCAGCGGATTTCCGTTTCCTCCGGCGAAATGTTTGTGGCGCTAATGATGACGTCACCAATATTTGAGATGATTAGGTGCTAGTCTATGGTAATATGGCTGTATGGACTTAGATTCCTTTGCCTTTCCATATGGATAGATTAAACGAAAAAAAAATGTCTATGGTAACCAAAGACTAAGAAAACTATCTACGGCGGACCGTAGTGTTATCAAATGTGATGAAGATTTACATACAGCTTCCCGGTCTATATTAATCAATTTTTGGGTACATGAAGAAAATATCAGTAACACTATCGTACAATCAGTGGTAACACAAATGCAGATTGGGTTGGACACGTAAAGGAGGGACAAAAGTTGTAAGCGCTCTGTCTCGTTTCTTATCTTTATTGTATGGCCGAAATGTAAGTTATGACGAAGTCGCGAATTCCATACATAACCTTGCGCCCTCCTCTCGTTCTCGCAACCCGCCTACGCGAAGCTAATACAATTTTTTTTTTCAATTAAAAGCTAGTGTTATTCGCGCCATTTTTGTTTATTTTCATAATATTCCCAAGATTTATTCGTAATTTCCCCTACACGAAAAAATATGATTCGACATTTTAAATGCTCGATTTGAAGAACCTAATAACGTGTTTAAGACTCTAATACAATTAGTAACACATCATTTTATTGAGAACACAGAGGTGAAACGATAATGACAGTGAATATAAAATAACTTCGAATAATTAACCGAAACATAGACCTCTAGTCATCTCTTAGAAATTTCTCGTGGAATTACCCAATGCACCTATATACATAAAAAGTATACTCAAACAAATACAGATCTAAATCAGCAGCAAGGATCCCCAAAAGCCGTAATGAAACTCCCATAAAATATCTCTCGTACAAGGCTACACGCGCATAGCACATATCCCAGTGGGGCATTTAATTGAAGGATGGCTTTTACTTTGACAAGGTGACAACCCGCGCGATAACAGGGTTACGCGGAACCCTGGCACAATAATTAAATACAATTAAGTACGTGTGCGTGCGCAGCGCTTGGATTTTTATGCTGATTTTTACATTTTAGTTAATTAAGATCAGTTCACATTGACGCTAGTGCTAATAATGGTTGTAAGTGGTGGTGGTCACAAAGGTGTGTGGTTTCCGCCCTTGAATATGACCAATCCATATTGTCGCTAAGCAACTCTCGGCTATCTCCTACACAAGTACTAACCAACCGTAGGCGTCGCAGCTGAGAGAGGATGATGTAATCGGAAAACGCGTTCTGATGAATAAAATGTTAATTGCATTGTAAAATTACTTGTTACATATAATTTTCAACTTAAAACGAAAAGTGAAAACTGTTGTAATTTTGTTTTTCTGTTTTCTTTTTTAGTTTTCCATAGTCTACAGACGTGAAACCTTTATAGTTTCGCCATGTCTGTCTATCCGTCTGTCCGTCCGCGGTCTAGCTTAAGAACTATTAGTACTAGAATGATGTAATTTTGTATGGTTATAAATACAACCGACCAACTGTATTCTATTTTAAAACTTCGAATAACTCCATCGAAAATAAGTCTTCTTCTACTTCTTATTTAAGAGCTATGCTCTTGTCGGTGGAGTATACGCCACGCCTCTCTATCCTCGGCTTTGCTTTTAAGGTCTCGATACGACACAACGCCTCCCTTCTCTTTCAGTTGGCGTGTATAGCTTTTCCTCAGTCTCCCTGGACATCTTCTTCCTTCGTTAATAAGTACATAACTTATACATTAACAAATAATAATAATGTTTCGTTGTTGTAGTAAACTACGGAACCCTCTATGCGTGGCGCAACACGCACTTGGCCGGTTATTTAATAAGCTGTATCACAATTTCAGGACAATTAGTTATTCCATTAACAATGCTATTACGACGGTCACGACCTTGACTTGGTGACATTGACGCGGCGTGCCCTGGGGATCGAAGGCTATCACAATTTTTATGTTTCCATGTCGGTACCTTGCCATAGGATAGCTGTAGGTAATCGTAAAAGTTATATAAGAGGTCTTTAAGCGATTTCAATAAAATCTGTCGCAGTATCAGCATTATAATGGTGGTTCGCAGTGCGTTTCGACCGCTGCGGCTGCGCGGTCATTACAATCCGTCAATTTTCTTGAGGAAGGAATCATTTCCAAAATCAATCATTCATAAAATTGACATTACTACAGTACAGAGTAATTTATGTAGAGTCATATAGTAAAACTCATTCTTGTCTTTGTTAAAATTTGAAAAAAAAAAACGCTCTGCTAATCACCTAACACACTCGATATCAATTAATGATCCCAAGTTATAGTTATCCGTGCTATCTATGCGGTTTTAAATAATCGGATACATATATTCCGAATCTTATATACTTACACTTAAGCCAGCTCCACACTGTCGCCGAACATAATATGAGCTGACGCGAACGCGTCAACATTGCGTAGTTAGTATGAGTGCGTTTATTTACCGCAATGAAAAACCAGCAATGTATACCAAATCCGCCAAAGTCTCTCAAACTATTCGACGACCGTGTGGAGCGGTAATAAAATAAATAAATATATAAGGACAAATCACACAGATTGAGCTAGCTCCAAAGTAGGTTCGAGACTTGTGTTATGGGATACTAACAAACATACTATTGTATAACATATACATATATAGATAAACATCGAAGACCAGAGCCAATCAGAAAAAGATCATTTTCCATCATGACCCGACCGGGGATCGAACCCGGGACCTCTCGGTTCAGAAGCAAGCACCTTACCACTGCGCCACTGAGGTCGTCAAAATAGGCTACACAAATATTTCGGATCGAATGACATTGTCGGCACATTGTCAAAACCCCAAGAGCCTAGCTACCCCACGCTAGTAAAATGTGGGGAAACATGTGGTAACACGTGGGCCGGTAGAACAGCTCCCCTTGGGAGACATAACCCTGAGCTGGCCTTGTTTTAGGGTTAACTGAGAAACTACTAATTCTGGTAATATGTTTAGTCCATTTAAAATTATATCACATTTGAAAACCACGTGTATGAGGGCTTAACTTTGAAACTGCGCTAATGTTATGTTTAGTAAGAGGTTTTTCCCGCCATTTTTAACGCTACAGAGGCTAACAGATACCTAGATAGAGAAATATAAATAAATATATTAGGATAAATCACACAGATTGAGCTAGCCTCAAAGTAAGTTCGAGACTTGTGTTATGGGATACTGACTCAACGATATTATATTGTATAACATATACATATATAGATATACATGCAAGACCCAAGCCAATTAGAAAAAGATCATTTTCCATCATGACCCGACCGGGGATCGAACACGGGACCTCACGGTTCAGAGTCAAGCACTTTACCACTGGGCTATCGAGGTCGTCTAATCGAGAATGCTAACTATAAGAGTGAGACTTACGAGTAATAAGTATGTAAAGAATTATTTAAATACCTTTTATGTAAACTGGAATTACCTGAAACATGAAAACAAATCATTAGAAACGGAAAAATCAGTGAAAATGATATTATAAATACGAAAATAGTTTTGTTTGTTATCTCTTCACGCTCTATGTACTCAACCAATCTACTTGAAATTTTGCAGTTAGTTTGAAGTACGGAGCTTAGTTACCTTTCATCCCGGAAAAATAAATGTTCCTTGCCCACATTACGTGATTTCAAATTCAAATTAAAGATGTCCATTACTGTCCATAAATGGGGATCCAATGCGCGCGCATGTTAAAATTTAAGGAAGGTCGAATGGTCTAAGTCAATGAAATCCTTTTTATTTCGGGTCGAATCTTAAATTATGTACGTTTGGATCAAATTCTATTTGAAATATTTAAAATTAAGAATCGTTGGCATACAACTAGTGATGAGCCACCGAGAAACGCTGTTCGTATAACTTTTGCCTTTTGAAAATCACCAAAAATTTTCTAAACACATTTCTCGGGAATTTCCGAGAACGTTTTCTGGCCTTTTCCGTTCATTCCCAAACTTCTTTTCTTTTTGAAGACGGCAAATTGTTTCATTCTTCATTTACGTACTCTAATAACGCCATACACACAACATCCAGAAATAGAACGGTGAAAATAGCTCCGCTTCGCCTGAAATATCGTTCGATCAACAAATACCAATCATGTTTCAACTTGTTTCTAAACCAACAAAAATATGCAGGTCGTTGTTATGAGCAGAATATTCTAGAACCTAATGGTGTGTGGTTCCGCCCTAGAATAGGACATCTCCATAATAATATCATACGAGGCTGTATCTACGCACAGGATTTATAGCGATGGCAGCTGTCAATAGTCAATGATAGCATTCCCTAGGAGAGGATTCCAAAATCACTATCGAGTCTTAAAGACTCGATTTTTCAAGGTTCTATTTTGACTTCTGGGCTTCGGCGTCACAGCCCCCGATGCAACTGCTAACATGCAAAGATGAGAGAATGAGTGATGGGTATTCTAAAATCTAATGCCTAAAAGCTATGGCTCTTCGGCATGATATTTACAAAAGGGCACAAATCTAGAGTAGTCCAGTACGAAAGTACTTACACACATTTCGTATTAATATATGAGTATAGATGATACAGCAAAAACATGCGGCCACATAAGGTTCTCGATTGATGAAATGATCAATGTAGCGTGTGTCACGAACAATCAATTTCGTGGAATTATACCTTGTTTATTTCAAATAGATTAAACAACACGGTTACAATCGTAGAATTTAACAGCACTTAGCAAATTAAAGATGAATATAATGTTTACATTGGACATTAACGTTTGAGAATTTTCCGCAAACATTTTAATCAAAATTAAGCTGACAAAATTTAACACCGAATACTGTGTGTAATTTAAGTTCATTCAAACAGTAACAGTCAACAGCATATTAACCTACCCAAACTCATTGTAAATTTGACGATGTTATAAAAAGTATTTTTACAAGCTTTTATTTATCTTGTAATACATTGTATGTCGCTGTGTCTGGGGTGGAATCTGACAACTCAATTTTGACACAGATATCTTCATCCGATTGAGCTGAAATTGAAATGAATGAACAGATGGACCTGTAAATTTAATAAGACCAAGGGTTCAATTTATATGGAATCTGTAGGAATAAACATTGACAAAAACCCAAGCAAATTGACTAAAAAGTCAGAATAAAAGTATTCCACGCAAGAGAGGTCCATTTGAGTCAAATTACGACCAGTTGCATAATCTTTTATGGCATATTACATGCATCGAATTTCATTTGCAACTTCAGGAAACCGGGAATATTACTTTTGAGTTTTAAAAGTTTAATTGGTTTTGTTTTCTAGAATATTTAGCAATTTAAGCTATAGTCACGGCTTCATTCGAGTAAAAAGAAAAAATAACGAGGAATCTTCAGGAATCACCTATTTATTTGTAGTAACCGTACAAAAATCCGTCCGAGAGTTTTGTCGTTTATCGCGTTCATACAAACAGACGCGACAAGGGCACTTTAGAAATAAGTGCCCTTGTCGCGTCTGTTTGTGTGAACGCGTAATGTAATGTAAGGAAAGAAAGGTGAACTTAATTCATGTATCAAACGTATCTCATTTACATTGGTAAACGTTGCCTCAATAGCTTTCCAAGGTTCTGCAATAGCCGCACGAGAGACAGACGTGCCTGTGCGTAGTCATAGACATTTTCATGCATACAATTACCTAAGACTTTCGCTATTAGCATATATACGAGTATACCCGGCAAAACTGGAAGTGTTATCGAACAGTAAACATCTTATTTTATCTCACCTTTGTAAAACCCCCGCGCCTACACCCTCGCATCAAAGATTGAACCACCCTGGGCTGAGATGAAAAATGTAAGATGCGCTGTGACTATTTCTTTCTCTTTCTCTCGTCTTAGCGTTTTCTCGCTGCCATTGAGCGAGCCGAGGGCTTAGTGCAGGTTTGCATTTCACTTCTCACCATCGAATCGATTCGAAGTCAAACGCAGCGAACCAATCACATTGCGCTATTGTGACGCAACGACAAACACACTGTAATGTGATTGTTCCATTTCCCCTCCACTTCGCATGGTCTTCGGCATCCTTAGTTGTCAAACGACTTATCATACTTGGTGACATAGAGCCAGCATTTCTTGGGTTTTTTCCTTCTGTCAGGGCTAACGTATTACTGCAAGGCAAAGTCTAATTATTCTAAGCAAATGGTCACCGCAGCTCCAGACAATCGTAAACAATATAAAGCTATATAAAGTTTGGTAAAATATCTATCAGTATTTAATTTAATAATATTATGTTGGCGGCGTGTATAGAAATATAAGTAAAATTCGAACAATTTACTTCTCGAATGCCATTTTTTATGTGTAACTTTTAGCATTAACTTCGTCATTTGTCAAGTATGTTTTTATTTGGAACAATAAAGTTTAATAAGTAAATAAATAATCTACATTAAATTGTAATCAATGTCAAGCCATTTTTCAGTTTCACGACTTTTCTCACAATGTCTATCTCCTTCACGACGCATCTACATGGTGATTTTTGATCGTAGCAACAGAATCCAACATTGACATAAAAATGGGTGCCTTTGACCCTTTCTCGCTTGCCTACATTTGTTTTATTTATTTTCCTGTCGTGTCAATTTACCTTTGAATGTTTCAAATACGCGTATGCCTTGTTTGAATGGTGAATATTTATATTGCAAAACGGAACGTCGATTCCGAAACGCCTCGCTAATCTGGACGTGATGAAAAACTGATAGTTTCGCTAGCATATTTACAGAGTTTCAGATTTTATTATTGATTTCTTAATATGTTAGTTTATATTGGTGTGTGTACGCATGGACACACATGCTGGGAATTATTTCTTACAATTATTTTTATATAATATTTTTGTCTGGTAAAATACTAGAAGCCGCTGCTTTTGGAAAACCTGAGGCGCCATTTTTTGGTGACGAAAGTGGCATACGTTTAGACACCTAAGAAAACAAGATAACTTGTACGAATGACTAGATCGAAAGTGATCTATTCTTATTTAAGGCTAGCGGCCCGCCCCGGCTTCGCATGTATGATTAAAACATTCAAGTAGTCAAGAATCTATTTTATCTCTTGAAAATCATTAAAAAAAGTGAGAAAGTTAGTCTGACGGCAATAAAAATCTGCAAATAATTTAGCAGAAAACACCATCCACACATCTTATTTATTATACTTTATAAAATATAACTTGATTATAATGACAATAATATCTTTCTCTGTCGCTCTCATTTGGAATGTATCGTTTCATCCTGCTGTCATATGACTGAAGTTATATTTTACAAAGTGTCTATAGGTATTAGTATCATCATTGTTGAAATGTGCTTGCGCATCGAATGAAACACGCCGCTTCGTATCGGACAGTGTGACGTGCTTAAAATATCTGTATTGTATAATGTTGTACAACATATATAAATGATAAATAATCACATTAGTTGTACAAGCAGTCGAACATAATAGACTTACTGCCTTGGGCGTGCGAATTCGATCAGCGTCAATACGGACCTTGACCAATACCCACGTTTTACTCGTATATAGGATCCACAGCTGCTCCACACTATCGCCAAATTCGGACACACGCCGACGCGAACATTGCATAGTATATAGTGTTTTATTTACCGCAATTTTCGTTCATTCATTGCCGAATCCGTCACAGTTTAGCGAACTGTTCGCGAATAGTCTGGAGCCGACATTGCACTTTTGTTATAGTCCTAATTACCTGTCTATATAGATTAGAAAATACAGGTGATGTCTCGCTGGCAACACTATGGGTGTTGTTCAGCCAATCCTTGCCAATATTTGGTATTGCAACGGGAAAAAAAAAATAGTTCGTCATTATATCTATATTAAGGATGAGTCGCACCGTCAAATTTGACGTTGATTTTAACCGGTGCGCCGCTGACGTTTGCCCAAAATGGCGTGTTTTGCCTTTTCCTGCGCACGCTAAAATTAAAGTCAAAGTGTGCAATCCGCTCTAAATATTGTGATTATTAGGCAAATTTGACGATAAAGCCTCGTTTTGACAAAAGATCTAACTACTTACCAATTACATGATAATTATGTAATTTATTTTAACGTGGTAATTGATAATAATATAATTATTATTGACCAAAATTGTGGTATATTTAAAAATCATTTTAACATGAATGCTATTAAGAAGCTGCATTAATTATAAGTAATTCAGTTAAATAATATATTTCATAATATTTGCAATTCATTTAATGTGAAAATTCATTTTATTTTATAAAATAAGCATTAATAGTAAGTGAAATAAAATTTATCTCGTTGTCCGAAAAGCGATAATTATCTGAAACAATTTTTTAATATTTTGACGATAATGTACAATTTACTCAAAAAGTACTTAAAAAATATATTTTACCGCGAATAAAATGTTTTGTGTAGTCGCACTTTTTAAAATTTGACATTGTTAGAAAGAGATACAACATAGGTATTTTAACATAACTTATGCTGAATTCAGGTATAGACTATAACAGGTACTGTGTCGGGTGCGTGCGTGCGGTCCCCGCCCTAAAACAAGATCCTCCCGGGAACGTCGTACAAGGCGACTAAGGGTCACATAGTCATGGAGAGGTACTTGGCAGATAAAATCATTGCCGAACCTTCAAATTTTAATTCATTTTTCACGATGGCCCAGCGCTTCGTGTCGTTACCGCCCTGAATATAACCAGGAACTCGTGAGGTACGGTGACAAGATTTGGTGATACTGTGTGTGGAGTAGAGTCACTATCCTTATATCACTATATTATAAAACAAAGTCCTGACCTCTGTCTGATTCGTGATAAACTCAAAAACGAACGCATATATTTTCATGAGGTGTTCACCAATAGATAGTGTGATTCCTGAGGACGCTTTAGCTGTATAATTTATGTTTTTAACCAAGCGAATCCGGTACATGCCGCTAGTAAAATATAATTAGATTCACGAGTTGATTAGTTGAATTAATTACAGTGACAATAAATTCAATCGCTCGCGATAAAACTCGAACCAATTTGTAACAATGAATCTGGTTGTCGTCCTCGGTATTATTTCATTAGTTAACTCATGAATATTTACTATATTATGTAAATTTTGATTAATTCCAATTGATGTATGCCATTGTATGAGCTTGTATTGTTATATAGGCGACATCACATCTATATTATATGGGTTTGTATAAGGCGACCACACGTCCTGATTTTGGCGGGACTTTCCCATTTTCAAGTTCTCTGTCCCTTTTTCCATCTATGTCTCCACCTATTAAACGTTTGTCTGCTTGTTTGTCTATGACTTTATTATATGATAATTACATAAAAACAAGAAATATACATGCAAAACGACGGACTTATCTCATGTAATAAGTTCAGTCGTATCCTCATGGCTGAGGTCGTGGTGATTAAATGGAATGAAATACTCGATTATATTCTTGGCAATATTAATGGAGTTGTTTGCCATATTCTTCTCCAATTCATACACTGATCTGAGGGCATCGAATTGAGTTCAGGTTTCCGCACTATGTTATCTTTCACCGGAAGCAAGTGGGCGATAAATATTATACATACATGAATCAAATTGGTACACAAACTTACGTAGCACAAATTGGATTCGAACATGGAATATTTCGGTTCACACGTGGGCATCTTAATCATTGGACTACTACCGTTTCATTATCAATTAAGTATATTTATTTTATGGTATGAAAAGTAGGTACCTTCGTGGCGTAGAAATAGGTTTTTTATGACATTTCGCAAATGTCCCGCTGTTATATAAGAATAAATGGTCACATTAGATATGCATGGACTTAAATGTATGTATTAGTGTTGAGTCCTCGCTATGTACGGCAAGGAATCTTGCCAAGTTGGATCCATGGCCATTTAAATTAAAAAAAAAAACGAGTATTACGCATGTAAGAGTGTACATATATGTATTCGTTGTTAAGATGTCAACTTCATATATAATGAAGCTCGAATGAGAATCTAAAGACAGTATAAAATAAATGTAACTATTAGCGTGTGTGGAAGCGGCGGTGGTGTAATGGTTAAGACGCCCGTCTGTGGATCGAAAGGTCCCAGGTTCGAATCCTACTCGTGCCACATGAGTTTGTATACCAATCTGACTCATGTATAGTAGTTTTCATCGACCACCACTTGCTTCCGGTGAAGGAAAACATCGTGAGGAAACCTGCACACTGGTTGATTCTTATTAACTTGTGTGTGAAATGGAGAAGGAAATGGCAAACCACTCCATTAATAGTGCCAAGAAAGTTGTTGTGTGTGTTTCATTCCACGTAATGACCACGACCCTCAGCCATGAGGAATACGACTATGAAGAAGATTAGCGAGTGACCCCGCCTTAAAATAGGATTCTATAGCCGGAGATAAACATGATTATACAAACATGACAATTGTAACCAGCGAAGACAGGCTGCACCTAGATCTAGCCAATTGAGCTCGGCTAAACCTAAGTATAACGCACTTAGGGGTTTAGCCATAACATAATATGTTTGTATATAAAATCACAGCCCAATCGTCATTTAAGGTTCATTATTTTAGGCCGACCCCGGGCTTCGCAGCATCATAGCTTCGAATTCAACAGGGAACGAATATTAGAGAGGGAAAGAAGCCATTTTCATCTATGTATGCTCTTGACAGATCAGTCGTGGTTAAGAATATTTTTTGAGTACTCAAAGCACTATAGCTCTCTAATTGTTTCGAACAGATATGTAGCGCGCGTTTTCATTCAGAGATCTTAACACGAGTTTAATTACAAAGCCAGTACAGTCTGTCCAGAAAGTGAAGAAAACGAATTTTTAACGAACCACATTTTTTTTGCCATTGCAATACCAAATATAACGATCAAGATTGGTTGATAAACACTCAGTGTTACCAGCACAAAGAAGAAAAGAAGCGTCGGCATTTTATTTCTTCACTTTCTGGACAGACTGTACACAAAACGAAGTAGTCCATATGTTTGTTTACTATCACAACACTTAATTGTGCTGTCGACTGAATTATAGCAGCTGAATGGTGGCGCTGGTGTGGTGTCATGCCAAGAACGTTACTAAGAAATGCCAATGACGCAGGTTCACATTCACACCTCGGCTCGACAAATGAGCGAAGTTCGAATTCTTCTGTAAATATCAGGGACGCTCGACTAGGCACAAAAGTAGTATAGCTTTGTGTATTCGACGACTTCTGTGGCATAATGGTCATCATGCTAGCGACACTGGAGGACCCGGGTTCGATCCCTGATCAGGTTGAAATGGGAAATTATCTTTTTCGGAGTGACTGGAGTGGAGTGGATTTTAGATGTTTATCTATATATTTTGTAAAATACTATATGACACAAGTCTCGAACTTACTTTGGAGCTGATTCGATCTGTGTGGTTTGTTTGTCCATATATAAAAAAAAAATGTTTATACAGTATTGAACAGTATGAGTCTTCCCATAAGTTTCACTATTTAATCTTAATTTTATATAACAAGCACAAAAACAACAAGGCCTTCGAGTCTCACAAATCTTGGCTCTGTCTACCCCGTAAGAGATAAAAACGTAATACTATATGTATGTATGAAAATGGCGTAAAATTTTGCCGAAATATAAAATAACATGGGACTATCTCTAAATTCTTACAAAATCCAAATTGCGATGTAGGAAAACTATCGTTAATATTAATTTGTCATCATAAGTATGTCGGATATGATGTGTCATTTGTCCTGAATTCAAGAACATCCATGATTATATAGATATATACGATATGACAATGACTCATCACGACATCGCCTAGGGGATTGGACGAGTGACACGATAACTGGGTCATAGAGGTTACCTGTAGATGGTAGATGTGCAATACTATTGTTTTTTCATAAGTAGTACAAGACATCACAATTAGGGGATCTTTTCATCTATACTATTATTATAAAGAGGTAAGCGTTTGTGAGTTAGTGACTTTGTGAGTTTGTATGTTTGAAGCGGGTAATCTCCGAAACAAAAATTATTTCACCATTAGAAAGGCACATTATCCAAGATTGTTATAGGCTATATTTTATTCCCACGGGAGCGAAGCCCCGGGCAACATCTAGTATCGTATATTTATGTTGCCATTTAAATTTGCACATATCCATAGCCGGTGAAACATTGCAAATAAATAATCTTTGTATTTGTCTATAAAAAGAACTAACAATCATAGAGATATACAACAATATACGTTAAGTTCAAGATCGACTGCTTTACACTTATAGCGACAATGATATTAGTATCTGGCAGTAGGACTGATGAGGACATTCACTACTGAAAGGTCCATTATCCTTGTATTCTTGTGTACATGGTGAAGAATGAAGTCACATATTTTACAAGCATTCATTTCCGATGCAATACATACACAAAAGAAATGGACATTTTTTTCTCTTGACCATACAAAAAGTCAAGAAACCATGGTGTGAAGACAAATATAAAACATCCCGAATAGAAGGCTCGTGTTGTATGTAACTATGTTTATTAAAGCTGAGCTGCTTATGTTATATGTCTACTAAATAAAAATTAAAATATGGATATGAAAACTGTACTATTTATACAATTGTCTGCGCAGTCATAACGAGCAGTGTTTTGATTTTGCAGGCAGTTTTAGAACGATAAGATCGCCTGTACGAGCAAAGTCGCTGGAAAAAGAAAGCTCAAATCTGATCAAATCATGTATTGCTTCCTTGGTGTACATTATAAAACATCTATATTATATATAATGACGTCCTCGGTGGCGCAGTGGTAAAGTTCTTGCCACTGAACCGAGAGGTCCCGGGTTCGATCCCCGGTCGGGTCATGATGGAAAACGATCTTTTTCTGATTGGCCCGGGTCTTGGATGTTTATCTATATATGTATTTGTTATAAAATATAGTATCGTTGAGTTAGTATCCCATAACACAAGTCTCGAAGTTACTTTGGGGCTAGCTAAATATGTGTGGTTTGTCCTCATTTATTTATTTATTTATAATATATTTTAAGTTGGAAAATGTAAGAAATCTTGGCTGCGGAATATCTGAGAATGGATCGAGAGTGAGCGAGTAGTATAGTAAATATAAGTATAGTTTTGTTCATAGATCATGATTGCACATATTTTTCTTTGAAATTGGGCGGCTACTATGAATTGAAAAATAAATAAATAAACATACATACGTCTTTGCGTCCAAATATTTTTTTTTTTTAACACGCTTTTATTAGGTCGACCCTGCACGTATGTAAGAAACTACTTATGTAATGGAATCTTAAGTAACTAATTTAACCATCTTCCAAGGATTGTAACGTCATCAAAAGTGTGTCATGTTTCAGTATACCTTTTGACCATGTACTTTATTGTGTACTTTCATTGTTATATTACTGATAAAAAAATTATACATAAATTTATATTAAAAAAATGGTAAGCCCTTCTGGCATAATAGGGACCAACACTGTTTGAATGAGTTTCTTTCGGCATTTGTTCTCAGCAGTGGTCGTTCCGAAATGCTAGTAGTTTGTAGTTTTGGTAAACATCATTTAATTTAGAATATGACGTGAAAAAGTGCCCAATTTCTGAATAAATGATTTGATTTTGAAAATATGCAGCTGTATGTAGTTCTGATGACAATACAATAATATCGTACTGACGAACTGATCTGATGATGGAGTCGGAAGATGGGCTGAGATTTCATGATATCATGAGAGAATATCGTATCATAGCGGTGTTTAGACTTGTTGGAAAGATGTTGTAATGAACTTATTTTGACCTAAAAATCTATCAAAGAATTTTCGCGACACAATAACGGTCTGGTCGAGGTTCATTTGTGATCCAGTTGAAGTTATTAGCGTAATGGGCCTGTATGTAATATCCATCACTGATTGCTCAATTCATTCAGATTGTATTTTCATTTCCACTCACAATGTAATTGGTTACTCATAAGCTTATTTATACGATAGTCGATATACCTACCTTGTATAATTGTGTTTCGGTAATAAAATATTTCAGTTAGTCAATTTATATTTGCGTTGAAAAAAAACGCGATTATTATTGACGAAACGCTGTCTGTAATCCACACACGTCTGCAGTTTCTTAGTCGGTTGTGACGCCCCGAATCTCGGGGTCCGTAATTAAACATACAAATTTTGGAACTGTGATTTTGCGACTGACCCCCAGCCTAACGTCAACCACTTAGGGATGCTGTTGTAGGTATAGAGCTATCAAGGCTTCTAATTTATAATATTTTTAATGGCGTCGTGTGTAGATATTTGTAGAAATGAGAGGGAACATTATAATGTTCCCTCTCATTTTCGCAAAAAGGACGGAACCAGAGTAACCGGAAGCTGGGGACGCGAATTTTCATCAATTTTACCATATCTAGCGTGCGTAGACATAGCATAAAAAAGCTACGTTGAAAATGTCAGTTATAACTTTTACAAATCACTAGCGACCCGTACTGGCTTCGCTCGGGTAAGACTATAATAAATTATACCTACATTATCTATTGGTGAAAACGGCATGAAAATCAGTGCAGTCAGATGACTTTGTTTTGACAAGTATTCAGTTAGAGTAAAAACATATCAATATTTCTTTTCAATCAATGAAGTTTGAACAAAAGTACTTTTCTAGTATAGTATAGTGTAGGATATGACTCCAATAACATTTGACGATTTTATAAATTGGCAGCTTCGCTAGGGTAAAGCCATATAAAAGCCTATGTTACTCCTGAACTTTTCGTCTATCTCTGTGCCAAATTTCATCAAAATCGGTCCAGTAGTTTTTGAGTTTATTCATTACAAACAAAAATACTTATAATATCTTATCATATCTTTTTATAATTTTAATATGGATAAATCATTGTTAATACGTAAAATTTGCCAATATATGCAAAATAAATCGAGATTAAAAAAAATGAAAACAAGCTTTTCAAACGCTTAGAAACGTAATCAGATACAAAAAAATTGACAAGATTTTACCTATAAACTCTTACGTTTTTATGTTCCTAAACTGCTTTCAGAAGTGGTTTGAACCGCATCTTATGAGTTTAGAAATCATGTCGCTTGTAACTTGCACCATACTCAAAGGATTTGCGGCGTAAATAAGTTCTTTATGCGGCTCGGTAAATGTTTCTTTTGTAATTTGGAGATTGGCGCGTGCGCCGCGAGATACCGTTTATTAGATTCTTTGACGGATGACGAAAATCTTATTATATGTTGTGTGATACAGCCCTTACTTTGAACAATGCTTATTTTCACACACAAAAGGGAGCGTAATGTTTTAGACTTTTGTTTAAGCTGCGTCTTTTTCTACTAGAGTTTTATGGGAAGATTTAGTTAGTTAATTTTAAAAATGAACCCAATAAACTTGAATTGATTTTTAGAGACATATTTATATTCAGATAGGCAGTTATTAATCCATACTAACCGATATTGATGTTATAAAGAGATATGATTTTCATTTTTGTTGTAAATAATAAACGCAAAAACTGCTTAGCCGATTTTGATAGACGTGGATTTTAACATCGTAACCAAGTTTAGGATAAGTAAACTGACGTTTCTACTTTAGCCACCGATTGAAATAGCTTCTATAGATTTAATGCAATACAAAATTTTATAAAATTTTAAGAAATAGGAGTATTTAGTGCAACCAAAAACCAATTAATATAATATGATATTTTAAATTGTATTGCACCATTACGTACGAAATAATCATGTATATCGATATTTCTTTTGGATTGCTAACACTATTTAGATTTTATTCAAGTCGCCTCAAGGCATCTGACATGACTTTTACGACTATCTATAGCGTCTAGCGCATAGATAAAAGAAATGTCTAGTGGCACCTAATTATTGTCGATAGAACCAATAAATGCAAGATAAACCCACTTCAAAGACTTCATTGTAAGTTTATTTGTCTAGTTCTAATCTATAATTGAATTGGTCTAGACCTTAAAGGATTCCAGTCTAGACCAATTCTGAATATACACTAAAAATATATTGAAACGTTATTTTTATCTTCAATTTTATATATGGATTCTTGTATTAGTATTGATTGATAGTATGTTGGTCAAGCAATAAATAAAGTTTCCTCTACACGCTATATTTAGTCAACCAATCTGTGGCCTGTGAAGGCCTAATTTCTGTGTAAATGATTTGATTTTGTTTCGAATGTGTATGTTTCGTGTACGTCACACTACTTATCAAATATTCTTTTGAAACAATTATTTTCACACAGAACAAAGTTCTTCCCGTTAACATTTCCTATTCTGTTCAAGGCGACACGTGACGTCATAGTTACACTACTAAGTACGTGACGACTCCATATTGTGCCACTACATGCTATTTATTTAGACCAAGGCTTTTTAAACCCCGACGACAAAGGGGACTTATAAGTTTAACGTGTCTTATCTGTGGCGCCATAGAATCCAAACGGCTGAACCGATTATGATTTAGTTTTTTTTTATTTGAAAGAGAATTTAATCGAGAGTGTTATTAGCTATGTTTGGAAATAGTGTGTACAGCCATTTGGAAATTGTCAGCTCTTTTCTAGCGAATGCCAACAACTTCGGAGTTAGGGTTTCCTAAATTTTTCAATTTTATATTTTTATATAACACGGGTGCAATATTATGCATGTAACCTTCCTTTTGAATCACTATATCTATTAAAAATATCTGCGTTAAAATATGTTCAGTGGTTTTATAGATCTAAGCATACATAGAGACAGACAGACAGCGGAAAGCGACTTTGTTTTATACTACGTAGGTAATGAATTGTCCATTTTTTGTGTTAACAAAATTTTTTTACGATTGAAATGTTTACAATTTTGATACATAAAATGTTTACAACAAAAAAAGGGAAATTTTTGTTGATAAGTATTTGAATTACGTGGCATGGTGTTCAGTATGAAAAATAAGATTTTCCCCTGCATTAATAATAATTATAACAAATAGAGTCAATAATATGGACAACGTTGATAAAAGTAAAAATTTTAATTTAATTAATTTTTTTTAATAAATAAAATTTCCATATTTCATTGAAGTCCATTTTTGTCTCAAAAACTATCGACTTTTGCAAAACGTTTATAGGGGAAGAGGTCTCACTCCAGGAATGTGTGACAAGCCCATTTCTTTGAAAACAAGTCAGTAACCTCGACAAAGACGACCAATGTCACAAGGCACACCCGCGTATGGTAATCCAATGGTGGAAGGCGAAGGTTAGTCATATATTTTAAAACAACCAATAAATACACATCGACTATATAAAAACTTAAAAAGACCATCAGTATTTTAAAGTTTAAAACTCTATAATAAGTGTAACACATTCATAGCGGTAAGTATAACATTAAAGTTTAAATCTGTAACCGAATTATTTCTGTAACTATGTGACACTATTTCAGGACTCGAATAAGTGTTACAAAGCGGCGGTGGTGTAATGGTTATGGCGTGGATCGAAAGGTCCCGAGTTCGAATATCAATCTGATAAAATCAGACAGTGCATTTGAAGGGCGGGAAACACAAACAAAATTACCAGTTTACCTAATTAGAACCCATTAATCAGAGAAATAAAATAAAAAGAAAGTGAAGTCATGACCCTACCACAATAAAAACTGCATGAAGCTATCCGGGCTAAAATTGTAATGTCGACGCACTCGGCCAAGGCGTGACCTTAAATAACCACACACGAAAACAAACTCTATTTAAACCACGAATAAAATTTATTTTGTAATAATCGGCGCAAATCAGCGGTCCTTTCAGACAGTTTTGTCCCATGTTTTCTTGGGTTATTTGTTCCACGTTATAAAAAAAATATTATATGCAGCACTTACTAGGCTTCTGTGTAAAAAAAAACATTTTTAAAACATGACCACCAAATTAAATCATATCAATCGATTTATGTTTAACCAATAACCAATTTATGTTTAAAAATAAATCCTCACTAAAACCATTCTAAAACCATATTTTCTGCTTAAGTTAATGGTTAAACTTGTAACAGATATCTGTGCTAATACCATATAACTGTGTGGAAGTGTAGTGTAAGTGTGTTTGTAGGCTTTTTTCTTTCAAATAAAATAATATGTAAATGTGCATTCGATTATGATCTTTTGTTATACATACATATAATTAAAGGGGGTAGAGAGTGTTATATATTACTTTTTGTCATAGACAGAACCACAGGTAACTGCTAGTATGATATAAAAATGATTGAACAAAATAGGAGTGTAACATGTAGGTACATTAACAGATTTATTTATGCGGGTCGAAACCTCGTGGGACAAGTGAGGCATACATCTTCAGAAATAAACGACTATTGCCATTCAAGACCATTCAGCTCATAATACAGCACAACTACCATATTCACACGTTCTAACATAGACCTTAACTCCGAGCAATAAAATTTAATTTAGAATACCTCATTTGGAATGCAAGCACAGGAGTCACTGGAGCCTGGATAATGCCCCGTGTGGGTAGTTCCAATTTTTCGAATATGGACTTAATAGCGTTCAACACAGAACACTTATTAGCTTGTAGTTCAATCATTTCTTTGTGTAGAAAGGTAGCAAGTTGATTTCTAAGGGTTTATTGAATTTGCGACTTATTGGTATTGTTTGAGGTTTGTTTATCGTTTGTTAGGGTTGTTGGTAGTGTCATGACATTGCATTCCGGGCGATGCGAATGACTTCGCGATGACAACGTCCAGACAAGGGCATCGCTGGCTCGCCGAGGGCGTCAACTTTACATGTACTTATTGATTCATATGTCAGTCAGTGAATTTATGTGCCTAACTTATTCGGAAGTCGATGTAAACATGTTTTGTTTTTGATATGTGATCATTTTAATATTAAACTTTTCATTAAAACATGGAGTTTACCGTCCAATCCTAATCAATCAACAAAAAAAAAAGAATAAAATATTTGTTAGATGTCGATACGGAAATAGTTTTTACATATATTTATAATTGTACCAATGTCGGCCGCCCGCGACTTCGTTTGCAATATGTTTAAGGTAAATCAATAGATGAACTGGTTATTGCACCATTTACAGAATGTGGCCTTTGTTGTTGAAGTCGTGGAAACCGACTGAGGGGTTTAACTAAGGGGTTCTGTACGTTTAACCCTTCTATCATAACTTAGAAGTTTAACTTCACCGGTTGCCCAAATTTTACCCTAAGCTCAGACAGGGTAGCTAGCTAATTTAAATTCACTTCAATGCGGATTCTGCAAACTATTTGAATATTGCATGTAAGCATTTTGACGTTCAAGATGCACTAATGTGAAAATAATGACTCTAGTTTTCGTGATTACGTTCCATTTTGAATGTCAAAAGTTTGCCTGCAATAGGCATATTTTGCTGACTTGGCGATATTTTTACCAACAATTTATTTACGTATTTTAATTTAAAGATTAGATCGATAATATTCTTATATCTGTGAATTTAAAGAAGTTATGCCTCCAGCGTTTTCCCGAGGCAGCAGGAAAAAAAATAATTGTATTTACAATCTGTGGAACACACTCGAATGCAAGTGATAGGATTATTAATTAACAGACATCTTTAATTTTAATAAAAATAAACATTTTGTAAAAATAAATATATGTTTCAGTAATTTCTATCCTCCTGTTTAAAGATACTAGCTGCGCGCCGGGGCTTCGCTTCTATAAAAAGTACTCTATGTGTTATTCCAGCTTATATTCTACCCGTGTACCAGATTTCGTAACAATCCGTCCAGTAGATTTTGCGTGAATGAGTAACAAGCACATACATTCCTCACAAACCTTCGTTAATGCAATTAAATTCCTATCATGACCATGCTATGGTTAAATCAGATTAATATAAATTTAATGAGGCATCGGCCATCAAAGCCTACAGATTATAGACGAACCGGTTTGCATAGTAAATGTAACTCAATCCAGCTGATTGCATTGTGATAGTGGTTTCCTTTATTAATACATAAGCCTTCTATCTATGCACAGATTACACAATACTTTCAGTAATCCCAACTAATATTATAAATACGATAGTAAGTTTGTTACCTCTTCACGCATTATCTACCGGACCGATTGTTATGAAATTTGTTATACGGGTAGAAAATAGCCTGGAATAACACATAGGCTACTTCTTATCGCGATATTTCCAAGAGAGCAAAGCCCCGGGGCGCCCTAGTATATCATAATCTATGCTTTAGTTGCCTATGATACAGAAAAAGTTAATTTAATGCAAGTAACAAATTGTCCGAAAATGTATTTTTTAATAATAAAATAAATAGTCGTGGTCCTTACGCGGAACAATAATACACACAACGACTTTCTTGGCGCTATAAATGGAGTGGTTTGCCATTGCCTTCTTCATTTCACACACAAGTTTATAGTCAAAGAGCGGATTTCATGATGTTTTCCTTCACCGGAAGCAAGTGGTGGTCGACGAAAATGAGTTAGAAAAATACATGAGTCAGAGTTGGTATACCAACTCACGTGGCACGAGTAGGATTAGAATCTGGGATCTTTTGGTTCATACGCGTCTTAACCATTACACCACCACCGCTTCTATACGTACTTATTTACTACCGAATTTCGATAAAAGTCAAGATGCTTTTTTACTTCTAAATTTGGTAAATAGCTTAATTAAATTTTAGAGAATGATTGTTACATATATAATACAAATTGTAAAAGGGATAAACGGCGCTTGCTACTTAAGACGATACGTAGGAAAAGCGGAGCCTGGGCTCCGATGCTCAATGGCTGCAGAAGTAAACCGTATCTCTCGCGCAGTACAGGTTCCGCATTTCTACTTTTTCGTCTTTAGTAGGATTGTTCATTCAGGCAGATTGTTCTTGTTGATTGTTCGTTCGTTGGGGGACACTATATCCGAGAACTTCAAGCGAGCAAAATGATGATGATTTTAATATTTGATATCAAAATAAATAAATTTTAATTCTCTAATTTCATTTTTGGGAATGTAAACATAACTTTAAGCTACCCGGGCGCGCCACAAGGGAATATATCGCTACAAACTAAAAGTTTCAAGGAAACACTGTTATTTTGAATGGCTAAGCACGTTGCCCTTTATTCTGTTAAGTTTTAATTGCTACTTACTGCAGACCAACGCTAACGAACTCACATTGTGACTAGTCATGTAAAGGAGAGTAGGTTTTGTCTCATCCCTTCATTTTTTTACATAACGTTGTTAAAAATTATATTGGTACAAATAACCTTTAAAGTGGGTGGGATGGATCCGTCAACTTTGACGTTAACCATTTTGTCTAAATGTCAGCGGTGCGTCGGTTAACGTCAAAGTTGACTGGTACAACTCACCCTAAGACGAATGATAATGACACTGACTGAACTATATCATAGATTTTTCACAAATCATTTTTGGTAAATACGCGTATTAAACTCAATATACGTAATACGTATATTCAGTAAACTAAATAATTTGTTGATAACCCACACATAAGTTAGGAAAAAAAATCAAATATTGTTTCGTTTTCAAAGTATGGCTTTATGTTTATATAAATTAAAATTGTTTATTAATTTTATAAACCTATTTAAAAAACTAAATATTATTATCAAATATATCAGAATATCCATTAACATTTGAGTTCGATGAGATGAGAAAAAAAAAATATTTACAACAACCAGAAAAAGGTCAAGAGTGAATAATAACTAAGAAGAAAGGTATCTTTTTGTTTTCAATGACTTCAATAATTTTTATAAAACATTAAAAAAAAATATATATTTTTTTAAATGTATAATTATAACTAATAAAGAAATTCCAGGAAGGGTTCCAAGAAGGCTGGCAGCATTACCCCTCTGAACCGCTATGGCAATCCCCTGTGCAAAGTAACTGTCCGCCCTTGGATCGCCCGTTACCTCACGGAGACGCGCTGAAATCTCAGACAAAAAGGATTTTGCCTCGGGACCCCAAAGGGCACAAAAATGTAGATCAACTCCAAGTCACCATATTTCCTTCAAATTATTAATTGAATAATATATATATTATTATAACATATATGTTATTTTGGGTAATTAAATTAGGCGCCATGGATAATGTTCAAAGGCCGCCATTTTGGCGTCAGCCGCCATCTTGTTCGGCAATATTGTGAGATGTCGGCATCCGCAGCGGAAGGAAACGACCCGGCTTGCATGTTCACGATACTATGTATGGCTGGATATTAATTGTGAGTATATATGTATGTAAATACTTTCGATAATCTAACTTGTGAAAAGTTAATATGTGCTTAATAATAAAATATGTGAAAAAACAATCTAATCTAAAAGTAATCTACACACTATCTACATACTAATCTAAAGTTAAATTAAGTAGGTACTAACTAAGTTATTTGGGCTTAAGTTAGCACCATTTACGCTCCGAAGTTTGGTGCTATGAGAATTTCAGGATAAAAATTACTCAAGTACCATCCTTACTAATATTATAAATGCGAAAGTAAGTTTGTTTGTTACCTATTCACGCATTATATGACTGAATGTCATGAAATTTGGTACACGGGTAGAAAATTATCTGGAATAACACATAGGGTAATTTTTATCCTGAAATTCCCACGGGAGCAAATCCCCGGGACGCAGCTAGTACTTCATATAAATTATATAAATTAGCATATTAAAATTAGTCTGATTAGGTAACAGATATCAAAACTTCATACTCCCTTTGCATAATACTTGAACGTTGGCATATCCAGATATCCTGACAAATTGGACAATGACCTATCTAATATGCAGATTTCGGCTCCGTATTCATGTGAAACTCTAAGACGATCTCCCATTTCCAAAATGTGGCCGACAAGATGGCCGTTCTATGGTATTATGTTTACTTAGGTCGGTTGCACCAATTAACCTGCGCGCCGTTTTGATAAGACAAAAAGGCATATTCTGCCGTTTTCAAGTTTAAAATTAAATCCTTCAACATTTGAAGATTCGGCTGTGATTTTACAACCGGCCGCCTGGCTGACGTCAATCCTCCTTGGGAATACTATTGATGCCTATCAGCTGCCTAGGCTGTGTATTCCTTAGTCGCCTCGTACGAAATCAACGGGAAGATATGGAGTGGTTCTAATCTAGGGCGGAACCACACGCCAACAGTCGGTTCTAATAGTAACAACATGCATTATGTCTATTAGCGAGCTACTAATAGATAAAGTATATACTAGTACACAACGCTCATTCACTTAGTTGCACAATTGATGACTCATCCCCTCATAACTGCGCAGTGCATTGACCTTTCGTCATGTTTTGTCGAGTCGCCGATTTAAATTTGATTTATTTTCACTTCAATTGTTACTTTTCCATGGAAATTTCGGGATAAAATTGGAAGTTATCTTTATTATTTATGGAATTATATGATTGGATATCTAATTATATATTGGACTGAAATGAAATTTGGTAAACGATAATCAAATTATCGGAAATGATTGCATTTTCGATAAATTATTCCATGAATAAATATTTATAGTAGTAGTATATAAGTATATACGTTTTCGTTCGTTACGTCATAATATTACATCGTAAGGTGTATTTATTATAACCGACGGCATTCCTAGGACTACAGAGACCAAACTTAAAACTCCAAGGTGATAAAATGCAAAAACTTATGAAGAAATCGTGGATTTATGTTGTCAAGGATGATATGCGGGTCAATGTCAACAACCAGGGACGCTGTCAACCGCGCAAAGGAAGACGAAATAGCAGGAGAGCGGACCCTGGGCTCCGACGCTCAACAGCTGAGGAGGAAATAGGTACGCTCAGATAAAAGAGAGAGAGAGACTACGTTTATCCGTTGATAAAAACAGAAATGAGCCAAAAATATAACCTTACTGGGCAGTCGTGTATGTATATCTACAATTTGTCTTCCAGAAAGATAGAAACACGGGGTTAAACGTAAAATAAAGTGAGGTTAATAAAGCTCCCACATTTGAAGAACAGGGTGATGGCTCTCCAAAGGCAATCTTGTAAGTCAGAGTGTTCCTCTCCTGCCTATTGGATGGTCCAAGTCAAGGGAGATTGCGCGGTATAAGACATCAATAAAATGGAAAACATAGGAAACATAGATGGAATTCCGATTTTGGTAAATACAGTGAACAAATCTTGAAATTATTATTGGCAAACAATTTTAGAAATATGATAAACAAAAATAATGATATAACTACTTTTACTGTTCCTTAATTTTGTGGTCTTATCAGGATTAAATGTGTGTCTTATTACACCATCACGTAAATTCTAAAACGTATAACCATCGTATTTAATCGTAATCTAAGTCTAAATCAAAATTAGTTATAATTAACGATAAAATGGAGAAATCCACCATCCATTCCAAACTTGTAGTACTTACAATATAAAAGTGTGTTTGTTTGTCCTTTTTCAGGCCAAAACGGACCATTGAGATAATTTTTAGTGATGGTTTTAGAGTTGAAGAGGTGATAAGTGACTATGTATTAGATTACTTCTTGCGGCAGCGCGCGGCATTCGGGCATCAGCTGGTGTATAAATTTATGGTTGTCCAAATCAAAAGGGACCTTATGGCGCCCGGCGCTTACGCCATTATTGCCGTTGTTTTGTATTGGAACAACGGCAATAAAGACCTAAGCGCTGGCCGCCATAAGGTCCCTTTTGATTTGGACGACCACATATATTTTGTTTTGTAAAACTTTAAATTATTGAATATAGAATAAGTAAATTTTTTTCTGTGGCCATGTACTCTTATTCTTTATACGTGGACCACATACAGGACGCAAAGGTTCGGTTCTCCGCAAACGCTTTAGGATTTTACGAGCTAATTTCTCGTGTAGGGGTTTTTCTGCTTAATTGATTTGAATCCAGGCTGTATTTACCTTTATATGTGATTTCCACTATTTGGAGAAGCAGTGAAGTGGTCAAGTGCAATTGTCTTCGACAGGTTTGGTTAATACTTTTATTTGAATTAAGTCTGAAGATTACGTAATATTTTTTGGATAAAATTCCTATATTATTTTTTACTAGCGACTCGCTCAGGCTTGTAAAGGTACAATATTATGCATGTTAGGTACATATGAATGTTCCTTTTGAATCACTCTTCTGTTAAAAAACCGCGTCAAAATCCATTGCGTGGTTTTAAAGATCTGAGCATACATAGGAATAGACAGACTTTTGTACTATGTAGTGATTATAATAATGATTTATATAGCTAAAGACTGTTATTTATTTAATTTATTACACATAAATTAGTCACAAAGTGTCACATAAATATATACGTGCTTATAAATAAATCCTTACATATTACAAAACAAAGTCCTCTGCCGTATCTGTCTGTCTGTTCGCGGTAAACTCAAAAACTGCTGCACATATTTTCATGCGGTTTTAACCAATAGATAGTGTAATTTTTGAGGAAGGTTTAGGTGTATAATTCATTATGTTTCTAATCGAGCGAAGCCGGGACGGGCCGTTAGTTAAATATAAATTAAACTCTGTCGCAAAGGTGTCCGAGATGCTAGCTGCGTCGATAGCATTCATGCATTCGTATTCTTACTTCAGTCGTATTCCTCATGGCTCAGGGTCGTGGTCATTACGTGGAATGAAACACACACAACAACTTTCTTGGCATTATTAATGGAGTGGTTTGCCATTGCCTTCTCCATTTCACACACAAGTTAATAAGAATCAACCAGTGTGCAGGTTTCCTCACGATGTTTCCCTTCGCCGGAAGCAAGTAGTGGACGATGAAAACTACCTTACATGAGTCAGATTGGTATACAAACTCATGTGGAACGTGTAGGATTCGAACCTGGGACCTTTCGATCCACAGGCGGGCGTCTTAACCATTACACCACCACCGCTTCTGCATTAGTATAGATTATGTATCTATGCTTATTACGATCACTACATAGTATAAAACAATGTCACTTTCCGCTGTCAGTACTTATGTATGCAACGAAATACGCTATGGATTTTGATGCAGGCCTTTCTAATAGACAGTGCGATTCCTGAGGTAGGTTTAAATGTAAAATTTATTATGGTTTGACCCAAACAAAGTCGGGTCGGGCCACTAGCAACTAATATTTTCAATCGTCCTTTTCGTCACCTGATTTTATATTGAAAGTCTTAAAAGAATTTAATTGTAACGAATTCCAATGAATCAATTTCATAATGAACCCGAAAATTTCACGTAGCACCGGAGGCAAACATTAATCAAAGAAGGAACGAAGAATTGAATTTTATTACGCAATTGAAATTCATAAAAATACATTCAAAAGCTTTCCAATGAAGGGTGGACTTGGTTTCATTTTCTTTTCGCCCTTTCCTCGTAAACTTCAGATTAATATCTTAATAACTCGAAAAAAATGTCGCCGGTGTTTAAATTTGTTTTTGAAACGATTTGATTAATCGAATAAAGAGGTTCAATCGAATACAATGTGAAAAGGTCTCATGACCTGCCAGACGTGAACCCGTCGACACACTTTTGGAATGCTGTGGTTTCGTATATGTTATCAAGGCCTTTCATCCCTTCATTAGCTCCGAAGCCTCTCATAATAACTTTATGTACAATAGAAAGTAAAAATTTGGAAAATTAAGCTATGGTTTTAGAACCGGCCGCCTGGCTGACATAAACCCTCTCTTCCTATTGTCGTGTAGCAGTTTTTAAAGCTATCTGTCCCTCATCATCATATCGAGTATGTAATTGCTAACACTGATGTCAGATTTTATTCATGTCGCCTAAAGGCATCTGACATGATTTCTATGATACTTATCGTCATCTAGTGGCAGGTGTTCGCATACACACTAGGGAACTAAACTGTCAACCAGTGTGCAGTTTCATTACGATGCTTTCTACCGGAAGCAAGTGGTCTATGAAAACTACTATATATGAGTCAGATTGGTATACAAACTCATATGGCACGAGTAGGATACGAACCTGAGACCTTTCGATCCACAAGCGGGCGTCATAACCATTACACCATCACCGTTTCAAGGCTATGTGTCACTAATTCGCCTTGTTGTTGACTTTTATATAACTAACTGCAAATTTAGTTTTTTTTTTTACTCATTTTTTAATTTATCCTATCATTGTTTTTCACAGGATTAGTGTTAATAAAAATATTCAACTTATTTGTTATGTAAGTAGGTATAATACTTCCATTTTATTTGTGAGGACCTGTTATTAGCTTTTTGGATATTTAAGTGTTTACCTATTGTTATTTTAACAGCTGTTGGTCTTCCTTTATTGAAATAAAATAAAATAATATATGGAGGTAATATTTTAGGGCGGGCGTGTAGTGCCTCAAGTTTTACATAATTGTATCAGCAAGTTACATAATTTAACCAATCTACGTACAATTCGACGTTGATTGATGTTGCAGGTAAACCCCGTAACTTCGTGGATTCCGGGTGTTGCAACCCCACACATTTGGGTCAGTAAAACGCAATTATAAATTAATTCACCCCGACCCACGTCGTTATGGAATGACCTATTAAATCATCCCTCAAGACTGGCATGTCCCGGAATTGTTAATTTCAGTTATACAACGTCATGAGAACAACTCTGGACTGTTGAGAAGTGTGTAAAAAAATATAAATATCGTTTTTAAGTCTACATGTTAAAAAATTAAAGGTAATTAGCCATACTAATATTGTAATTTATACTAATATTATGAATGTGAAAGTGTGTTTGTTTGTCCGTGTTTCACGTCAAAACGGAGCAACAGATTGAGGATATTTTTTGTGTGGAGATAGTTTTTTTTTTAGATTTTTAAAACTGCCTGTCTTAAGCTACTTCTTGCCGCGGGCGGACCCGATGAAAACAGCTAGTAAGTATAACATTGTCTGTATAAATACATTTTTTTTTATATTGTCGAGAATTTACGACATAAAGCTTATTACAGACAAGTAGGTATTCTAAATTCCACGATTTTTTAAAAATTTTTATTTCCTTTACAATTTATTTGGGACAATAAATAACAGAACAATTTATATCTCAATCGAATTAAAAAAATACGTTTACAGTATCTACTAAACTGTCCACTGGATGAATGATAATGTATATACTTCTCCGTATTCTTAACTACGTGTATACAAAGTTCGTGAAGATTGTTTGAGTAGATAAAGCATGATTATTTCTTCAAAATAGTTCCCAATTACAATATTAGAGCTAGGATCAATCAGAATCAATTGTAGTTTTGACATGTATTATATACAACTATACGCAGTTATAACAATAAAAGAAGTAGGCCCAGGAGTAAAGATCAAAACAGAGGCTAAGCTTTCTAAGGAGCGTCCAAAATCGTTACCTATTTTAGTTGGGCTGATAAAGAAGATTTCAATAAACAATACATTTATTAGATTTTAGACCTCCGAATCTAACTGTTCACACTTTTTTGATTATCTATTTACACTTTATTCTACTGAAAACAATTTAAAATTCTTCAGTTTCCATGGAGCTGGAGCGCGAAACATTGTGATAGCCGTTACGAGGTTCTCAGTTTGTCTACTGGCCGCGCGTGCGTAAACCGGTTTTATCCGGTTACAGTACTACAGTGAGTACGCTCAAGTGGTTAGTAGACACACGCACACATGCGCTGCAAGCTTGTAGTAGTGTACCAATGAAAACCTAATTGTTTGAAGCTTAGACTCTCTTCCGATTCCTGTGGAAGTAGGCAACCATTTAGTGAATTTGCATAAAATGCAGCCGATATTGCAGTATATGCACCCTGCACTGCACCACTGAAACCATTCCGTGATCGCTACGATTATTAGCAACTTTTTTTTCTGACGGTGTTTTGTTAGAAAATACTATTTAAATACAGTCGACAACATATCACCCTGCCCAAAAACATTGCGAATTCGCCCGTATGTTACCGGGACATTGTGCCATGCAGGATAACTTAGATAAGCGGATAATTAAATGTACGGATTGAAAAATTGAAATTATAGCATTATGATACATGAAAAGTAGCATTATATTTGGTATATATAGGTGAGTAGGTAAATAGAAATACAATTCATTATTTTGCTACAAATGCATTTAACAATTTAAAATTTAAGGATTTTCGTCGGACTGTCTTTATGTTTGTATATTTATACATATCGCATAAAATCTGCTGAATGGATCTGGATAAAATTTGACAGACTGAAGGATTTATAATCTGAAATAGCAAATAGCCTATATTTATCCTGGAAAATCTTCCCCTAAATGGAGAAATCGGCAGTGCCAATTTGTATGAAAATTTTTATTTTAAAATTTTAATACTAACGAGGTGGCGCAACGACTTCAGACGAAATGGCGGGAAACCGCATTGGATCGACAACTATGGAAGAAAAAAAATGTCTGTCAGGCAACTACAGTTCCATATTTGAATAACGTTCGAAAAATTTAAAATATATTTAAATAATCATTAAGAAAATCAAAATTGGAATAAAATAGAAAATTTGTTTAACTTGACACATGCTTACATTTTGTCTGTAATGCGCAAACGCTTCGTTGTTTTCTGTTAAATATTTATTTGTTTTCCGTTTACCTTATGCGTTACATTATCCTTTTGACCTATTTTGGTCATATATTTTCCTTATTATTCCTGTATATTTAAATTTTAAAATGTTCATTTTAAAACACATTGCGTGTTGTCAATTTATTATATTAAATACCAGTTAGTTGCTTGGGGTTTCGCTAAAAGTAACTTATATCATTCGCTGCGCCCTTTCTTTACACAAAAATAACTTCAAATCATTATGAAAGACAAATAAACACACGTTTACATTACTGGTGTTACGCACTCTTAACCACATACACTGAAAATTTATTCTAGTTCACGCTAAATTATTACAATGTGTTTTCGAAAGCAGTTCACTTTTGACCTTTTTTATCTCGAATCTTCCAAGCGATAACAATTATATCACGGATCTATGCACGTGCATTGCAAATTGCTGTTAGTATGAAACCAATTAGTCACATTTGTTTTTAAAACATAACATCAGTTGTGTGTCTCAAGTGGCTATCAATTCATTTCGCTTCATAGTCCTAAGGTGACTTTCATAGAAATGAAACAGTTCGGGTGAGTTACACCAGTCAACTTTGACGTTGACTTTGTGGCGTACTTTGCGTTAATCTGGGCGGGTTAAAGTTAACTTCAAAGTTGACTGGTGCAACCCACACCTAATGTTTTTAAACCTTCGCGCTTGAACACATATGTGTAGCTAGTAATATATAATACATTGTATTGTATTGGTCCTCAGAAATTTAGCCTAATCGACACGCTAAGAAGCACCTAACGATACTAATATCTGAATGCGATAGTATGTATGGCCGGTTTTCATGAAATTTGGAATAGATATAGAAATAATAATAAATAATAATACATATATTAGGACAAATCACACAGATTGAGCTAGCCCCAAAGTAAGTTCGAGACTTGTGTTATGAGATACTAACTCAACGATACTGTATTTTATGACAAATACATTTATAGATAAACATCCCAGACCCGGGCCAATCAGAAAAAGATCATTTTTTCATCATGACCCGACCGGGGTTCGAACCGGGGACCTCTCGGTTCAGATGCAAGCACTTTACCATTGAACCACCGAGGTCTTCACAATCACAGACATGAAGTCAAACATAGGCCACCGAAGGCGGAGGTACAAAAACGTGTAAAATATTAAATAAATAAATATTGATGGACAACATTCAACGGAATAAACAAATAAATATTGATGGACAACATTCAAACATAGGCCACCGAAGGCGGAGGTACAAAAACGTGTAAAATATTAAATAAATAAATATAGATGGACAACATTCAACGGCCCACACTAAGCTTGTGTCGCGGGTCCGATGGACTCAAACACGAAATATTTATGATCACAGAACGAAATATTTTTTTTTGTTTGCCTAGATTCTACTTGGGTTATAATCATAAATTATTTTTCAGTTCTATGACCGTATGGAAAATGAAAGCAACATGAGAATACCTATTTATAAAAAAATATTACGCTTTGAAACAATGTCTTTATATTAAAAACAACTATAGTCTTGAGTTAACAGTTTTCCTGGAATTATTATGTCACAGGGAAGAATATAAATGTTTATTTGTATAAGGAAAAATTTGCTTATACTGAGACTAAAAAAACATTAATTGGTTATAGATAAATAAACACTAGCTAAAAAATCTAATGTTTACTGAAAGAATTGGTCACCAATTAACCTTCACCCGTGTAATTATTGCAAAAAATAATTAGCCTTACATTACGTGATCAGATAGAAAATGTTCACTAACCTGTGATGAAAGTTGATTTATTCGCACACCACGAATACGATAAAATCGATTCGCAAATACACTTTCGAAACACGAAATTCGATTACGATTCGATGACACTTCACTGAAGCGTTTGCACTATCCAAATCACTGCATCATCCTTGGCCACTAATAAAATTCGTTTTTAAAAATAAACAAACTTATCAAATGTCGAATGTTGCTAGAACTAACGTGGACGCGAGGGCAAGCGTCCAAACGCACATTGAGACTGAATCGAACGATAACCGATTACAACACTAGTGACGCGCTAGTGCGTAACTTTTTATCGATAACGATTATTTATGTGGACGTGTGCACAATTCAATTTATCGTAGGCTTACTGAATTTATAGAAACGCATGATATTGCAATAAAATTTTTATATTTGCTTATGCAATATTACTGATGTCAAATTGTCTTGCATTTGGTCTTTGGACTTTGGTCTCTCTATCAGCCATTATTATTTGAATTTCATTTATCCCAAACTATTCCGATGTTAAACTCTAAATATGCAAGTATTCATTACAAAACCAAACAACATTCATGTTTTAGACATTGTGATGCATCGCATTATTCTTCGCAAGCGAATAACTGGTTTTTAAAATTATATAATTTCTCTCAAAACAAATTTTAATACATAAACTTCTGACGAAGCGTGTTGCGGATATTTCAAATTGTATTAAATAGGTACTACATAAGAAAATTCTGTGAAGTGTATCAATGTTTGTATCTTCATGACAATACCAAATAAATTTATATCTATAAACTTTTTAATATAATATACGTATAAGAGAAAAATAGACTTTTAAAATTATGTAGACTAATATCGATATTGCACAATGTGGCGACAAAAATAAACACTAATCCACAGATAAAACATCTGCGTATCTTTTACAAAATATACAATGTATTAAGTGTTGTTTATGGCGTATCATTTAGACACAAAGTCCCCTTATCAGCACAGTCCAGACAGAGTACAGACATATCAGTTGTTCCGTAGAAGATATGCCATTTATTTGAATCTCACTAATAATATAAAGGCGAAAGTGTGTATGTTTGTATAAAGTGTGTTACCTACTTCTTCACGTTGAAACGGATGGGCCAATTATTATGAAATTTGGTGTTGAGGTAGCTGTTACTTTGGATTAACACATTTTTACCTCGAAATTATGCGATTTTCATAAGATTTCGTGCAGAAATTGTTTCTGTGCAGATTTTTTTTTTAATTTACTACGTTTAATATAACAACGAATGATGGACAGACAAAGCAAATATTTTTGTAATTATAAAAATTATTGATGATATTGGCTACACTATTTCTAATTTTATGGTAAGTAGATGGTATGGCTCCTGATTTATTAATTTATTTTTGCATATTTATTGTTTTAAACATGTATGTTTAAGTATAATATCTACTCCAAATCCCATCTAAATCGGCCTAAGAGTTTAGCCGTGAAAGCGTGACAGACAGACTGACTTTCGCATGCATAATATTAGTATAGAAGTATGGATTATTTTTACGTATTATTGATTTTGTTCTGGGACGTTTTATTTTAATATTCCTATAACTGTCAATTAAAACTTGAAGTGAGACTGAAATTATTTTTTTTACAAATAAATGTTTACACAGTTTAGTTCATTAAACTCACAGATAACTTATCATTAAGATTAATGTCGATGTCAATGACACCCAAATAATAAAATTGTTATAGTAATCTCTCAATTCACCGTTACTTTCTCATCCATTATGCGTCGCTCTGGAGCCTTAAATCTTCTTCTTATTAGTGTCTTAGTTAGTTTACTTAGTCTTCTACTATCGTTGAGTTAGTATCCCATAACACAAGTCTCGAACTTACTTTGGGGCTAACTCAATCTGTGTGATTTGTCCTTATATATTTATTTATTTATTAACTTTATCTTCATCCTAACTAATGTTTTTAATGAGTAAGTAACTTTGTTTCTTACATTTTCACGATTTAATTGCTAGAGTAATCTTAGAATATCACAGCGCCCAGATTTTTTAAACCTTTTTCTTTTTTTTTTTTGGCCTACAAGCAGCCCGCCCCGACTTCGCTCGGGTAAAATCATACCTAAATTTTCAGGATGTATTGGTGATAATCACATGAAAATCCGTGCATTCGTTTTTGACTTTATAGCAAACAGACAGACAGACGCGGCAGAGGTCTTTGTTTTATAATGTAAGGCTGTCCAATTTGTTATGTTTAATAAAATATAACAATGTTATCCCATCCCTAACCTCTTTATCATAAAAACGTATGTAACAATACACATTGCGCAGTTTTGCATCGATTACTCAGTAATATACGATGACGTAAATGCAGCAGACGTATTTTTGTATTGTGACTGATGTGTTACAATTTTACATTGCTAATTAATTGCATACGAATTATAACATAGCTAATTATTTCAAAAACAATACGATAGTAATTTAAAATATAAAATTATTGACATTTTTTAAAATTTTTTAATCTACTATAAATAGATAGTAATAGAACCTTTAAGTTTTTCTAGATTCGGCTTTGATTTTATTTCCAGAGGTCTGCTTAACGTTAATTACCAATGATATTAATGATTACCAACTGTGATGATTTTTTATCCCCTAATCACATTATACGACATATATAGGATATGGAGTGGCAGAGCGAATCACAAGTTTACATCGGAGCGTAATTCTGAGATCTCAAATTCGTTTAAAAAATCTACGTGTGCAAATTAATGTAGCAGTAGATTTAAAAATTCTACAAGAACATTGAAAGTCGTGGAGAATCCATTTACTCCACACTCTGTACGTGGTTACATAATATCAGATTACCAGCAGAATGCTAATACTGGCCACGCGGATAGGAATATTAACTTTTGCTAAAGAAAAATTTAAATTCTTCTTTTTAATTCTCGCTTTCATCGAGTTGTAGCCGAGAGTCTTTGCATGCATATATTTCTTATTGTTTGAGCAAATAAATATTCCTGTACAATGGAAAATCGTTCATACATATCTAAAGAGAAAACTGACATATAGAGGAGGGCCTCTAGAAAATTCTTTCTCTAAAATTTATTTTTACTGATTTAATGAGTAGACAAATACGTCTATATTTTGTCAGGGGACAAAATCAGTAAAAATAAATTTTATAAAATTTCACGGTGAAGCGCTAGAAGGAGTAATTATATATATTCTATTATGTAGTATAATTTTATAGCCCAAGCTATAAAAATAATTTATATTATTAAAGTTAAATAAAAATAATTTATATTATACAGTATATACTGTATAATATAAATTATTTTTATTTAACTTTCAAAAACAAAAAATAATGCAAATAGAGGAGTCATTAAAATCGTTTAAAAAAAGAAAATGATTTAAAAGGAATTCCTTTTTTTGGGTTTTTTAAACTTTCGCGCTTGGAACACACATTTTTTTTTCTAAAACAACTGGTTAGAAACAAAAAGTAAAAAAAAAAGAAATTGCAAATAGAACGAGACACAGTAATTCAAATCGATTACTTCACAGTTGACACATGGCGAGTGTGACACAACTGCATTGTGCAACACGCGGTTCCCACGCAACGCGGTGTAACGCATCGGTGAGCTCGGTGCAATGTGCATGCTACAGTTCACTTCTTGCTCTGCAAATTATATATGTGACTATTTATTTAATCTTCATAATGTATATTTATTATTGAATTAATTAGCAAAACAATGAAGTGGTTAATCAAAAGGCAAGGTCTTAGACTTTCTGCGAGGACCTTTTTCCCATCTTTTCTACTTGTAATCTTCAAGTACCTACTATATCGCTACAGCACTTCGACTTTTATGTTAACTGTAGATATTTACTTATCATGTACTAAGGCATCCCCTTTTGTTTTACAAAGGTCTATCTAGAGCCATTTGTTGCTAACCGCGCTGAAACCTGTCTGAATCATCGCCATCTTGTTCGTGGTCTACCTCGACGCCTGCGCCCTTCGGGAACCCAAGTTGCAAGGGGAGGCCTTTGCCCTGCAGTGGGACACATAAAACTGAGCATTGAAAAAACCGGGTTGCACTCCGGGAGTGCCGGCAGAAGTGAAAACTTGAAAATACGAATTTTCGATCAGGGTCACGTGTCCTGACGCGAGTTTAACATTTCATACCCATCACAAAAAGTGCACAATGCGGCTTAAGAAGTTTTCACTTCACTAGCTTTTGACTCCAAATGAATGGGCACCGCAGCTTGTAACCCACGGAACTCAGAAAACAGTTGTTTTTTGTGTTCCGTATCTGATCTAGGGCCCTCTGCCACAATACCCTATAATTACACTAGCTCTCTCAGACCGGTATACAAGAATGCAGCTGCAGAAGGTTTCAGCTGCAAATTTTAATCATTTATTCAGAAATTAGAACTTCACAGGCATTTTTTCTTATTTCTCCCAAGCTACAAACTACTGGAAATGCCGAAAGAAAGAACCTCGACTACGTGTCCCTTAGTCGCCGTATAATATCCACGGCAGGATTATGAAGTGGCCCTATTCTAGGGCGGAACCACACGCCATCTCATGTTACGTCATGGTCTGCAAAGTTGTAAATCATTCCGTAAGTATGTACCCTAAAGTGCTTGCTATTCCGGTGGTTTCTGAGAAATTGTATAGGATATAGCAAATGTCCGAATTCGTAGCCAGTCACATAAGAGTTGTTAGAACCATAGACTAAATAACAGTTATAGACTGCTATTATTTAACAAATAAACAATAAAGAATGCAAAAAAAAAACTTAGAATTAACAGGCTTTTTATCTAATTATAATTCTAAAAATGTTTCATTTTGTAATCGTACCTACTATCACAAAACAGCAAAATTAACCATCTCAAATTACATCGACTGCTGCTTTCAGATAACTGCTGTCTTTGAATGAAAACTTAAGAAAAAGTCGATTGTACGCATAATATATTTATTTTATCTATGATTGTACGTGTTACTTGCAGTTTAATAAAATTTCCATTCTTCCATTTCCAAACTCATCAGCTCAGATTAATTGAGAATACAAAATCAGATTCTTTTTCTAATATCCAAAACAATAATTTTTATGGACCTTGTATGAAAGTTAACCTGTGAAGTCACAATTTTACAGTCAAAAAGCATACATAAAGACTGATCGAAAAGAGCTCTGAAAATTTCCTATATGAATAAACCCAGTTCACGGCGTCACAGCTCCGGATGAAACCAATGAACACGCCAAAATGAGAGAGAATAAAATAAAATTTTTAACTAGCTGATGCCCGCGACTTCGTTCGCGTGGCCGAACAATTTTTGGTAAGGAGTCAAAATCATTAAAGAAATTTTACTGTACCGAAAAAGCATAACGATACAGAAGATCAAGAAGATCATTTTCATTCAATGTTTTTCAGTTTGATGAGCTGAAAAACATTTATTAAGGCGTCATTTCTATATTACCTATAGTAAATGCCGTGCCGTGTCTGTCCATTAGCAAGTCTACAACATTGTAACCAATAAGTTTTCCCATATAAATAATGCAGGGGCCGTCCGGACGGCGGGCGTATCGCTAGAATATTGGATTAACTGTGTTATAAACACTGTCGCTTTGTTGCTTTCCGATGTTTTTCAAAGTGAAAAGCTCTTTAAATTTTTTGGTAGAAGAGTGACATAGATTAAGCGAAGAGAGGGAAGATAGGAGAGCAAGATACATAGAAGTAGACTGAAATTTGATAACTATACGATCTTTATTTCTTATAGAGTGTTTTGTTATGTGTCAAATTTATTAAAATCGCCAGACCAGTAAAGTAAATAGTTAACCAGTAAGTATCAGATATTTTCCTCACTGCAGTCAAGTGGTGGTCTATGAATACATCAACGTACACGAGTTCAGTGGCGGATTTACCGGCTGAATAGGCCGGAGCCTAGGGCGGCAGATTTTAGGGGGCGGCAAATTTGAAATGTTATTATGACCTTTCGTTATAGAGTGCCTTGCCGAAATTACATGTGTCACGTGTAGGATTTGTACGATCACAGATATCTTAACCACTGTACGTACACCCAACAAGTTACTTTTATGTTTTTACACTAGCTGTTGCCTGTAGCTCCTTAGGTTTAGGCGGCTTCATCGGCCCAGCAGACAGACAGAGAGACAGACTGACTTTCTGATATTTACAACATATATCTATATTATTTGTATGGATATAGGTATATCAATAAAGACATAAATATTGACACAGAAATTTGGGTGCACTGTAAAGCGTTACATCCACTTTAAAATGGTTTAAGACAGGTTCAATCAGCTATATTCGTATCTACACAATTCAGACTATTCTTTCAAGTTGTTATAAAAGCAAATTAAGAACCTATATTGGATTTGCCCTTTTGTGGGTCCACTCCTGGGCATCGTCAGAGGTCCAAGTACCCTCTAAACTGCTATCGGCTAAATTCTACCCCAATTTACATCTTTTTGATCTCGAGAGTTGTGAAACTGGCCGAGGGGATTCGTGAGATGTTAGTGCGGAATTTCAGCCCTTTTTACGCGATTACGAAAGCCAAAAGTGGGTAATGATGGCGGCTTCAAATCAAAAGCTGATGAGTGCAGATACCATTTTATCTAGTATACCAAACTTCACTTAGTTATTATATTATTCTGGATAAATAACCTTGAAGATGTCTTGTATGATTGTAATCGAGTGCTGATAAAAAAAATTGATGTAAAGAACGATAAATCACACAAAAATATATGAGAATCGAGTTGACCAGTTCTCCTTGGCAGCACTCGTTCATCCCAGGGCGATGCTAGTAAATCTAATAAAGCCACAGTAAGTGCTTGTTTAAAACTTAATAAAGCCGTACACTTAACGCAGCTATTAATGTAACTGGGGGGGCATCGTACAAAGAGCTTTGACTGATGTCTAAGTAAAGAAAGGTAGCGTTGATTCTGAATTACTACCACTACGTGTACTCCTGTGTGTATGTCGTACAGAGACGACTAAGAGGTGAAAAGTATTGACAGCTGATAGGCAACAACAGTTTTCTCAAAGAGTTGACGTCTGGTAAGCGGCCAGTCGTAAAGTACCACCCCAATAAAAAAAATTAAGATTTATTTTTCAAATGGACCCATGGTTTTGGAGCGTAATAGAACCAGTAATTCAGGAGACGGTGTTTATGCGAAAACCATTACACATTGTGAGCAGGTAAAAAATAATAATTAAACGAAACCCTAGACTTTAAGTCTGTCGAATCGTTTTGATTTTCCGTTAAAAATTTAAATAAATAATTCAGTATATTTCCCGCATGTGTAATCGGTCTCTCGTCATTTCACGCTTTCCTCTACTCAAGCCTTTATTCCATCCATACAAATTCCATAATAATTTAATTTAACATAAGTTACTGATTCTTAAAAAAATACATTTCTATATTTAAAAGTATGAGTTTAAAAAACTTTTCATATTATAAAGTCGTGTCACACATGCTTTTAACTTTATTTTATAATTAATAATGAGATGAATGATATTCTAGAATCGAGCGGGAAACGAACCCACACCCCTGTCTATCCGGGACAGTGCTCCTAACCACTGAGTTTCCCGTTCGATTCCAGAATTTTCTCAACTCATTATTATTTTCTCATCCGCTGTCCCTTATCAACGAATTTTCATCCATTTTGTTCGCAGCAATTGCATTCAGAATCCCATTTCGTGTAGAACAGGTCTTTATTGTAACTATTTACATAGATTTTTCACGCGAGACGTGACACTTCGGATATTACACTATTAGCCTTTATAATGCACACGTTTTTAATATTGCATCAAATATGCTGGCAAAGGTTTTATATTCATGATAAGAATATATTACATTTTGTTAAACGCAGAAGCTTTTAGAATGACGTGAAAAAGTGCTTGCAAAGGTCTAATTTCTGAAATGATTTGAATTTGAATGCTGTGCAGGTTAATGTGTGAAAGTAGTGGACAAAGGGCAAAACCACTAGGTACATTGATATTGCCACAAAATTCGTCGTTATTGTCTCTCTTCGTATTTACTTACGGGCAAGAAGACCCAAAGACCAGAATCCACATAAGAAATAAACTATAAATGAAGATTTTGCTGTGATTATTATATGACCGGTCACCCACCTGACAGGTTGATTGTCAGGCGAAGTGAAATGTTGACTTTAAAAATGCTTTTGTGTCAATGGTCGCTTCGTTCGATATTATAGAAGAAGAGCATAGACAAAGTTTGCTTAGACTTTTTTTAAATACCTAAGAGTTTTTCCCATAAGCTTAATACTTTTATTGCTGTCGAAAATTCTGATTTTCTTGTGCACACATCATTTAGGGTGAGTAGACCGGCGCGCCGCTGACGTTTAGACAAATTGACATACATTGCGTTTTTCTGCGTATGTCAAAGCAATCTGTCAATTAAACAGTAACTACCTACTATATGTATAACTAGCAGTCCGGCCCTTTGCTCGGGTCAAATTCAAATTCAAAATTCAAATTCAAATTCAAATCATTTATTCAGAAATTAGACCTTCACAGGCACTTTTTCCCGTCAATCTTTAAATTTATAGTTATTTCTCACAAGCTAGAAACTACTGGCATTTCGGAACGACCACTGCTGAGAAGAAATGCCGAAAGAAACTCATTTGAACAGTGTTGGTCCCTATCATGCCAGATCGGCTTACCATTATTGTTTCTTACAAAAAATTTTTTTTTTCTTTTCTTTCTAATAATATATAAAAGTACATAATGTACATAGTCAAAAGGTATATCAAAACAAAACCATACAAAAAACCATAATACATTTTATATATATACTACCTATTAAAACAAAGGGACAGACAGCGGAAAACAATTTTGTTTTTTACTATGTAGTGTATATATAGGTTTTTAATAAATATGGAGAAACCAATTTCGACTTCTTATTATAATGAAAAAGGTAACAAAACAAAATGTAAGAAATATATTTTACCTCAAAAAAGGCAATTGTAAAACATAGACTCTCGACCTTTCCATTGTGAGGGCAAAACCTTTCCTCTGAACATTTCCCGAACACAATGAAACACAAAATTATTGATATCCAAAGCAAATTGTTTGAACAAACCGACGTTTTATTGAAAAAGTTACTACGAAACACAATCTACACCGTGGTATGTTAAATTTTGTATTTTTTTTTCAACCTCTTGTCGGCTTTGAGATCCCCGTTTTTATTACCTTTTATTATTGAAATAGGGGCGAGAAAATGTGGATTATATGTGTTATCGACTATCGATATTAGAACCAAATTATAGTTTGTCATGGATTTGAAAATATAAATGTTTTGAAAACGATTAACACTATCATAATATTTCAACTTTTATTGAACAACAAAACAATCACAGTAAATTCATATCGATAATATTTACAAATTATTATTTTTCAATACGTATCGATGACAACAAAAAATATTGAAAATATAATTGTCATATTACACAATTCAGTCATTTTCTATCAGTCCCTTATAAGTGTTATGTTCCTAAAATGAATGTAAGAATCCAAAATGAAACTTCAATAGAATACCCATTTACTACACGAAATTACTTGCGTATGCGTGTATTACTTATAATTAATATCAGAAAGAGGGCCCACTTTTTGAATTATATATAATCAAAGTGGTGATACTGAATCAGCAATACCCTAATTATCGACATCGCCTTCTTTATCGTTTGCCCATCCCTATCTCCCTAAGAATATTAGGCATTATATTCATCTGTTTATTTACTTTTACACCTGTTTGCGCCTTTATTGGAGGGTGATTTCCCCCCGAATGTTTTCATTAAACTTTGTTAATTTTCTTCGCCTGGCCATCTCCCTTTGTTCTAGGGAGCTGGTTTTAAATGAAAGGATTTTTTAGGTGTGAAGGATACCCAAAGGATATTCCAGGAAAGTATTACGGATTATAGTAGCAATACTCGGGATTTAATTCGATCAAAGAAAGGTTTAAGAGGTGTGATTAAATTGATGTAGATACTTCAAAATAAAGGGGTTTTTCATTGATTTTCTTGTAAAATTAAGGAAAAATCTTTTCAAGCCTTCAAGTATTTTTTGTGTAGGTTTATTAAATTAACTTATTGTGTAATATTGATAAAATCTTTTTGGTTATTAGGTTCTACTATACTGTGTGATGTAGAAATGTAGATATTTCAAAATAAAACGGTTTTGCATTAATTTTCTTGTATTTAAAATTAAGGAAGAATCTTTTAATGCTTTTGGATACTTTTTTGTGTATGTTATTATATTAATATACTAATATTAATCAACCTACAGGTTAGGTAGATTGATTAATTAATTTATTGTGTAATTATGATAAAGTCTTGACTATTTTTGGTTATTAGTTACTACTATTCTGTGTGGCGATAAGTCCGCCTATATTCTCATTTACGTTAGGTGCCTAGTTAACATATAATTCCTCTATAAATTGTGCAATAAAGGGTTATCGGTAAGGTCTATATCAGGGTATATAGGGAAAGAATCTTTATATTGAATTCAGAAGTTTAAATCGTCGAAGTTCGACCGGAATCCGATGAATTCTCTATAACGATTTGTCTCAGTCGTGTGTTTATCTGTTTGAAAAGTTTTTACTCGGTAACTCTGGATAGAATGAAGATAGGAGGTTCCGCTGAAATAGTTTCCAGAAATGCGGAGTCGAAAAATAAGGAGTTGAGATTGATTTGTTTACGTTTTTAGAGTATAATAAATGAGAAGGTGAAATATTAAAGGTTGCTTCGCGAAATGACCGGCAAATTTTCATTTCGGGTCGAAATAAAAGATTTGACGACTTATGTGGTGATCACCACGTCCATCCGCTTTTTGGAGAAGCAAAATTATCTACTTAGCTACTCAACTAAATGCAGTTTTGATGTCAACAAAACAACCTGAGAAATTAAACGGGGATAAAGTAAACCATGATTCGACAAAGAAAAATGGAACATTTAGTGACACTAGGCCTTTTAAAGGCCTCACTGGCTGTTTATAAAATAAATTATATACACACGCCTATTCTTTCGCATTTACAAGTTAGTGAGAAGTAGGATTTCTAGTATTGTATCACAAAATTTCCTTAAGGAGTAAGTCCCTGCGGCCGGCCCTGTATATAACACAGTTACGAAGTGCCGATGGTCCAGTGGTTAAGACCGTCTGCCTGTGATCGAAAGGTCTCAGGTTCGAATCCTACTTGTGCCACATGAGTTTATATACCAATCTGACTCGTGTGTAGTAATTTTCATAGACCACTTCGGTTTACGAAAACATCGTGAGAAAAACCTGCACTCTAGTTGTTAATTTATCAATTTTTGTGAAATGGCGAAGGAGAACCACGCCATGAATATTGCCAAGAGTGTGTGTGTGTTTCGTTCCACCTAATGGCCACGACCCTAAGCCATGAGGTCGATTGTACGGAGGTAAGATACGTAGTGTTATGTAACCCCCAACACAAAAGTGGATTTTAAGTCACGTGTATTTTATGTAAACACGAAACTTCAGGGAAACTTAACACATTTATAAACATTATTAATACCGTCTAAGTCTCGCACTTGAACAGTTGCTCGTAAGATACCTTTAATGCTGCCTCTAGTGCTGGGAATTTCCTACTATCGATATAAGTGAAAACTTCTTTAGCGGCGTTGTGCACTTGATGGGTAAAAAATTTTAAACTCGCGTCAGGACACGTGACAGATCGAAAATTAACAAGACATCAAAAATGCACAACGTTAATATTCAAGTTTCCACTTCTGCCGTCACTGCCGGAGAGCACCCCGTTTTTTTTTTCATGAAAAATGGTAACCGCAGGCTATGGGCACCTGCAACACCTGGATGTCACACGCGCGTTGCCTTGTAAAAATCTTTTTACGTCCTTTTTGAAGAACACCATGTTGTCTGTAGAGAAACATAAGACAGCGTTCATTCGACAATCTCAGAAAATGTGGAAGTTCCTTTTAAAGCACATTGAACGTGTTTTCGTTGACTATAGATATTAGTTGTAACTTTACTTGTAGACTGGTTTATATGTTGATTTTTTTACGACACAGGTTTAATTGTAAGAATTTACGATTCGAATCTATACTTTTCGATCCTCTGCCGTATTTATCAAAAACTAGATGATTTAATCGAGGTCGATAAACGAAACATCGACAAACTCCCGACCCTAAGACATAAAACTTGGTTTGAAGATTGCCAGGGGCTACATGCTAAGAACACGATGCACTGACTTACCTAGTATCCGTTCCTTGTACAGAATATATACAAGGGATTTACTCACTATGTATCCGTGGACATATAATCTCGTTAAAGTACTAAGCTATATTCTAATTTATATCAAAATTAGCCACAAACATGCAGACATATAAGATATCTGTTATTGACATGATTTGTAATGTTGTATGGCTGATTTCAATTCTGTTGTTCTTCTTAATAAAAACGATCGTACATTTATCGTTTAAACTACAATTTTTAATGACACGAAAGAATTTGAGTTATAGATTTAAATTAAAACAGAGACAATAAAGCGCGTACGTTTTAAAAATAAGTCTATTTTTCGTCGACATTCTTAAAGGCATAAATATTTTATCAGTTTTAAATTACAGAAGGAAACATTTCAAAAAATTATAAACGTCGTTTTGTTGAAAATAAACTGAACTAAAATATTATCGGGTAATCTTTCGTTGGCAATGGAGATCTAATACCTATAAAATAGCCGAAGCGCCTCGTCTGAGTCACTCTCTTTAGCGAGATAACAAATTGTTTTATACGTCCACGAACAGAGGGGTGTTATATTAACTTTAATATATATTTCATTTGTACAAAATTAATAGCAGAGTAATAAAATACTTACTTTTGTCATAAACTTGTGTTTACAATGGCGTGATTCAACACAATACGACACTGCAACGTTTAAATATTCTTCTCGTGCGATTCAAACCATCTGTATCAATGTGTGTCTAACGATATTTTTCAATTACCTATACCTACCTATTAGGACAAATCACACAGATTGAGCTAGCCCCAAAGTAAGTTCGAGACTTGTGTTATGGTATACTAACTCAACAATACTATATTTTATAACAAATATACATATAGATAAACATCCAAGACCCGGGCCAATCAGAAAAAGATCATTTTCCATCATGACCCGACCGGGGATCGAACCCGGGACCTCTCGGTTCAGAGATTTTTTACCACTGCGCCACCGAGGTCGTCAATCAAATCAAATCGAATCAATTATTCAGAAATTAGACCTCCACAGGCACTTTTTCACGTAATTATTATTATATTAAATAGTTATTTCTCACAAGCTACAAACTACTGGCATTTCGGAATTACCACTGCTGAGAATAAATGCCGAAAGAAACTCATTTGAACAGTGTTGGTCCCTATCATGCCAGAAGGGCTTACCATTATTGTTTCTTATAGTTTATTTTTCTTATAATATATCAAAGTACATAATTTACATTATGTACATTATATACGGGTATGTGATATGCATCTATGTACATAGACAAAAAGTATATCAAAAACAGGTTATGATTGTGATCCTATTTCAAATTTATGTCCACAATTTGTGTCGAAAATAACGGAAATGCCGTAATAGCGAAATGAGTAATCGTATTTATGAAAAGTGGTTGTTATAAAATACGTAAGAACCCCTTTATTTAATAACAATATTGTAAATAATATCCCGCTTAATCATCATTAACCTATTTTCATCCTCCGCTGTACATTTCCACGTAATGGCTTCTGTTTAGGCGAGGCAAGGTTATTTAGATTTCAAACAAGTCCCCTGCTGAACAAAAACATGAGACACATTGTTCAGAATGATGAATTTGTATAATTAGCTTATTTCAATTGACTTGAACTAAGCTGTAATATAAAATGCGTGCAATATAACGCGTTATAATGATACGCGTTATAATAATAATACAAATTACACTGTCAATTTTTTTTTCGTTGTTCAAAAGTATCAGTAGCATATTTTGAACGTCAAAAAAGAGTGAATATTAACTAAAGAGTGAATATTTCAAATACCTTTTTTATTTACTATTAATGACATTAGCAGAACAAACAAAACATATTGTGTCCTATTTTATCACCTAGTGAGAGTTTCATTCCACATAATTACAACGTCCCACCTATAAGGAATGTAACCATAAAAGTTTTCACAATAACAATTTTTTCTAACCATACATTATACTCAGGCAATATTGTATAACATTACAAACACCAAAGAAATTTCGCTCCGAATAAATTGTGTCAAAGGAAAAATAATATCGGCAATTGTTGAGTCCAATAACCCCACAAATTGAGAGTGACCAGTAATCTAGCGAATGTCGATTCAATTCTTTCCATTGTGACATTAACGCGGATGAACATGTCCACATTGGTAGACGTTCCTCTCAGGCTCTGAACTTTAAGAAATGTCACAAATGGTAGTCTATAAGAGATGTGCACACCGCATGATTTACACAAAATTTTCACGAATTAGAGATTCAGCGAAATTATTTTCAATAAGACTTCATTTCCACGGCCGCCATTTGCACAGTGTATCTAAATCTGTCATGCTATGTGTGATAATACATTTTGTATCTATGTATACTGTGTGGTGGTGTAATGGTTAAGACGCCCGCCTGTGGATCGAAAGGTCCCAGGTTCGAATCCCACTCGTGCCACATGAGTTTGTATACCAATCTGACTCATGTAATTTTCATTCATCCTACTTCATTCCAACATATAAATAGTATAAAATTGTGAAAAACTTTGTTTTATAGTTATTGCTTAAGAGGTCAACTGTTAAATAAGTTATGAAAGAGCGGAGCTTCCTGGCACAAGCACATTTTGCTTAAAAGGAGGTTCCCACAACCTGATCTAATGTAATTTGTAGTTGCCCAATAAATATTTTTTTTTTTTTTCATGTATAGTAGTTTTCATCGACCACCACTTGCTTCCGGTGAAGGAAAACATCGTGAGAAAACCTGCACACTGGTTGATTCTTATTAACTTGTGTGTGAAATGGAGAAGGAAACTAATTTGTGTAATAAAATATTATTGTATTGGATACTAAACGAAACACAATAGAAGTTAATTGTTTGTTTGTTTGAGAACATGAACATGTTAAAAGTACATATGTATATAACAAAAAGGTAAATATACAATGGAGGACTTATCCCATGACGGGATCTCTTCCAGTCATCCAGCGATAGTTTAATTATATTATATATTGTTATGAGGTCTGTAGTGTTCTGCAACTGGTTAATTTTAATAAATGTATGTAACAGATACACCACTACAGGCTAGAAAACAATGGTAAAGTCGACATGCGATCAGTGTTCTGCCAGCGTGTTTTGGTCGCTACAGAAGATGCGCAGGATTTGGCTAAGATAAATGTAACAGATCGGTAAAAATCAGGCAGAGAGAATTGGAATAGGCTGGCATGCTGTATCGATCACATATAAAACGGGATAAGGGTTAGGCGGCTGATGATGGTCACCGAAAAAGATGGTAATTAAGTGATACATAAATAATTTCAATGATTAAGTTGTAGTTGCAGTGTCAGGTGTCAAAAATAAAACACCGAATGAACCGAAATTGCAAGAAATAAATCAACATTTAAATAATATCTTTCGTATTGCAATTTAAAAAAGATAATCTCTGTTTCCATTTGCTAAAACTGAAGCTAGCCATAACATACGAGCGGACCGGACCGGGCCGGAGACCATTGCCAAGCAGTGGAACACCTAATGGCTCTGAATAAATAAATCAAGTTTCATGCTTTATCAAAGTTTTATAGGATACAGAGTCAAAATAACATTTCTGTAATTTTAATATTTTGATAACTTACTCACAATAGAAAATAGGTCAATTTGAAAGGACATTAACTGGCGATAGTGAGTTATAAAAGGTAATAGTTTTGGAAGCATTAGCTTTGGAGATTTTAGTTAATGGACATAAAGAATTGAACGTTAATTCGTGTTAAGTTGACAATAGTGGGTTGCTCCAATCAACATTGATGTTAACTTTAACCTGCGCGCCGCCGTCGTTTAGATGAAACGTTGTGCTTTGTGTTTTACTGCGCAGGTTAAAATTAACAGCATAGTTATAAATAAATATAAATTTGAAGGGAAAAAACACACAGATCGAATTAGCCTCAAAGTAAGTTCGAAACATGTGTTATGGGATACTAACGATACAATATTCTATCTATAAAATATACATATATAAATAAACATTTAAGACTCAGGTCAATCTGAAAATGATTATTTTCCATGTTGACCTGACCGGGGACCTTGAACCCGGGACCTCTAGTGTGGCAGTCCGGCATGATGACCATTAGGCCACGGAAGTCGTCAAATAATAGTTGACATTAGGCAACCGCAGTTTCTATTTTTTGGAACTTGTCTGATATTTTTTGACTGTTTTGTCATCCAAACCTGCTATTTTTACATATTATTAGAAAAAAAACATTGTAAGAAACAATAATGGTAAGCCCTTCTGGCATGATAGGGACCAACATTGTTCAAATGAGTTTCTTTAGACATTTCTTCTCAGCAGTGGTAGTTCCGAAATGCCAGTCGTTTATAGCTTGTGAGAAATAATTATTTAATATAAAAATTGACGAGAAAAAGTGTTTACAGGCACGTTTTCTCTTCTAATTTCTAAATAAATGATTTGAATTTGTGAAAATTCAAATAGAATACTAATTTACAAAATTTTTTGTCGCTAGCTACCTAAATAATAAGATGTGTTACCTTCTTTAGTTACCGTGGAAAGATATTTATCCACCTTTATACGACACAATAACTTTATGGAATTCTTGATTGAAGGAAAAGCCGAGCTTGGAGAGAGAAGTGACAGCCACGGAGGGCATTCATGGATCAGTTGATGGAGACGGCAGGAGTCGTGTCGTATAGGGAGGTAAAATCGACGGCAGAGGATCGATGTAAATAGAGATAGCTCCACTGATAAGATTATTATTAAATGCTTAATTATAATGTTACCTTGTTAGTTCTATCGTCTTCTCTCTGCGGGGCAAAATCTGAAACAATCAAAGTTTTATTATATACAACACGCACAACTAACAATTTATCACTACTTACATAGTATAAAACAAAGTAGCTTCCCGCTATCTGTCTATCTGTACCTGTGTATCCACAGATCTTTAAAACTACGCAACAAATTTTGATGTTTTGTTTATTTATTATATAACGATTCCTGAGGAAGATTTAGGTGTATAAGTTATTATGGTTTTATCCGAGCGAAGCCTGGACATGCCACTAGTTCACAGATATAATGTGGAATTAATATCTCTCCATCTACAAGTGCCCAAAAAACAGTTAAGTGAATAACAGCCGTTTTTACCTGACCGCGCATTTGTCATCCCCTGGCCACAAGGGATGATCTGTCTCCTTGACAAACGAGCCCTCTAATGCCCTATTCTCACTAACTGGTTGCACGCAATAAAGCATACTATATTTTTGTGAGATATCGTTTGCAAAGTTGAGGGAACACGAAAAAAACAGTTTTCGAGCAATAAACATATCCAACTAAAACTTTCGAGTTTAGCGCGTCTCGGCTCTGTACATCCCGTAAGCCGGAAAATTGATAATGTACATATCTGTACATTAAATTCCAAAATTTATTTCTTAAGGGAGCTAAGTTAAAAAATGATAAATTGAACTCCTGTTTCGCGAACTCGTTTCACGTTTCTTGCAATTTTCCTTTTGCATGTAAAGCTATCTTATTTCACAGATAGCGTGATTTAAATTTCATCCATTCGGTATCCTGTCAGCTATCGCATTGCGGTAAGTGATTTATTAAGGTGGATCTATGACTCTTATCGGTTATGTGTCAATCAGGGGAGCAACTGGCCGAGGTGGACAATCGAGAAACCCTTTGGTTCGAGTTGATTGCGTTTATTCGAAAATCGAATGGGATTTTGGGGTGACAGAGACGGGAAAGATTAATGTTTTAGGTATTTATATTCAAGTATCTTGATGACATCGGTGGCGCAGTGGTAAAGTGCTTGCCTCTGAACCGATAGGTACCGGGTTCGATCCCCGGTCGGGCCATGATGGTCGGGAAAATGATCTTTTTCTGATTGGCCCGGGTCTTAGATGTTGATCTATATATGTATCTGTTATAAAATATAGTATCAGAACACGATCTCGAACTTACTTTGGCGTTCTTTACTCTTTACGGGTTGTACAGAGGCTACTAGTTAGTCTATGGATTATGATTTATAATTTTTATAATCGACTAGATGTTGCCCGGGGCTTCGCTCCCGTGGGAATTTTGAGATAAAATATAGCCTATAGCAATCTTGGATAATGTACCTTTCTAATGGTGAAAGAATTTTTGAAATCAGTTCGGTAGTTTCGAAAATTACGGAGCCCCCAAACATACAAACTCACAAATAAAAAAATAAAAAGAAATATAAATATTGTTTATTTCAGATAACCACGGATCATCATCAAATGCTTACATCTTTATAATGATAGTATAGATTAACCATAACACATCCAATAAGATGTACTTGTAGAAAATAAAAACGCCTGGTTAACATATTTAAAAATACAAACAGATTTTGCCTAAGAAAGCTACGGCTCTGGTAGACGGGCCAACTCAAGGAAGGTTAGCGTGCCAATGGTCTGACATCTAAGGATGCCGACGACCATGCGAAATTGAGACTGAAAAGAATGAACCCTGGGCTCCGACGCTCAATGCTGTGGAAGAAACTGGCAAAACGCTAAGATGAGAGAAATATACGGCCAATGTCGTTAATCCCGCCAAAATGTGTCCTCCATTTATAAAACTTTATATAAAGCCCTCATTTTTATCAAGACAATAGAATGGGGAACACAATGACAAACGTGCGCAGTGCTAATATCATCATTTCTTTTACGCACTAAACCATATAATTCCCAATTTCACCAACAAAGAATCCCTAAGAGGACCGCTAAAAAGGGTCCAACTAAATTCACTTTTCCTCCCAGGCAAACTTGCTGAACTGAAAAACTGTGTATTTGACAATTTTCGCACTATACTGACACGATTTTACGCTTGATTTGACCTAAAAAAAAATTGGCGCGTGACTCGTAGTGGCATAGATAATTGAATTACTTGTGTAAAAGTATTTCAAAAAAAGTACTTTAATATTCAATATTAAAAGTAGGACAATATCAAGGTTTTTTCTGGGCTATTGTGCTAAATACTTTTGTGCTAAAATTGTGTTAAATGCTTTTAAATTAAATTTTAACTAAAGCTTTGTTTCAAATAAATATGTTATTCAATCAACGATTGATGTAAAAACGAAACGATTAAATAGTTACAAAATATACTTTCAACCAGGAAAAAATCAAAATGTATATATAACACTCGTTTAACATATCATAACATAATCAACAATTCTCAGAATTCGAAATATGAAAACTGTAAACGTCCAATTGAAGCTGATATCGGAAAGTCAATATTTACTACAGAAGTTACTAAAAATAAGAGGTATTGCCAGATAGTGGGTTATAACGATGAGCCGGCGTTCATTGAATTTTCTCCCTCCCTTCAATACCGGGGAAGATATAATTGGGATGAACTGTACCTCTACAAATGTTTTATATAATAAAAGTTCTATGAAAAAAATCATCAATTATTAACAATGTAATGAAAGTCAAATTGCATAAAAATTATACTTTCTATCTCCCTCTGTTTTGTCATGTACATGCAAAAATGACAGGACTCATACAGTCTCATACCGATTGGTTGCGCGATGTCATTAATTATATAACTAACATTTTCCGGCAACTATGCGGTCAGGTCACTGTGACATATGGTTCTGTTTTAGGCCTTCCCTAGACTCTACTGGAAGTATTATATAATCTGTGTCCAGACTAAAGTCATAGATTATATAATACTTCCAGTACTATAATAGTCTCTGAATAGCTTTTTGCATGGAATGTTACATATATAGGATGGTTAGAAGTGTAAATGTGAAATGTGTCGTGTTATAGGTTAGAAGTATATCGATCAATTAACTAGTCTAAAATATGTGTATAAAATGATATAACAAGCCACTTTTACTGTCAATGTGCTCAGTTAGCACCATTGATTATTTTCCAACTATCCAATGAGATACTTTTTTCTGATGTAAAAATAAATAAATTTATATAGCTGTCATACAAGCTTTCATACAAGCTGTCATACAAGTCACAAAATCGTGATGTCACAGGATCACTTTGTGTTGTTAAATAATGTATGGACATTATTTCACAACACAAAGTGATCCTGTGACGTCACGATTTTGCAGTCAAAAACCTTTCCAACTTCAAAGAGAACGGAAAAATATCGAGTAATTAATAAAAACTGTTGAATTAAATTTACATTCGATTAACATGTTTAATTATTTTTTACTCAGTCAAATAACCAATGAAAGTAAACATCCTTATGAGTCAGATGACAAAACAGCCGTGTCGAAATGGCCCTAAGAAGTAGCTGTGGTAGACCTTAGGCACAGGGTTCGAAAGGAAGCGTACTTGACCTAGATGGTGTGTCGAAACAGCAATCTGAGATCTAGCTAGAAGTGAACGGTACTCAAGGATGTAATGTAACAATTGCTAAGGTCTGGTGCAGAAACGTGCATATTTTAATGCATTACGTGTCTCGTTCTGTCAAATTTGAATTAGTTTTCTACTATAGTGTAAAGAGGCTTTAAACAGAGTTTTGCGACTGATAATAAATATAACTAATTTATCTTACTAGATGCCTGAGAGCCACCAAGAGAACCCGAGTCAATTATATTAAAATTCTTTGGAAAATACTACTATAATATAGATGGTAGAAAAAAGTTTTTCCGAAGACAACATCATAAGTAATCCCAATCCCGACTAATATTATAAATGCGAAAGTAAATTTGTTACTTCTTCACGCCCAATCAAATCTAACAAGACACGCTCTATCAAGTCCACCAAATTTCCTGAAATTTGGCATACATTAACTCAGAGTATGAACGTAACGTATAGGGTCATCATCCCGGAAAATGATTCGGAAACGCTCCCGGGCGAAGCCACGTGTAAAAGCTAGTGTATTATAACCAAAGATATTTTGTAATTAAAGCAACACACAATATACAGCGCCGGTATTTACTTCGGGCGAGTTGCACCGTCAAATTTGACGTTGATTTTAACCTGTGTACTTTCCATTGTTCTGCGCACTTTAAAGTTAACGTTAAAGTTGACGGTGCATTCCAACCTTAAATGTTTTTAGAACCAAAAATCAATTAACATATTGCTTCATCAATATTTTCTTCAATGCAATCAAAAGAGAGGTCAAATTATGAAATATAATTTTAAAGGTCATATCATGTGGTCATTAAAATATAATTAGTGTATAAAAATAAAGCCTAGATTACCTAATGATTGTTAGTGACCATGCAACTATTAATAAATATTAATATGGCAACTCGCTCTTTTATAAAGTTTCTGATATGTTCGGTCAACCATTTCTCCTTGTTTATTATCCGAGTCCTATTGAAACAATCCCACTTAAAAGCAAAACAAGCCAAGTAGCTTTGTCCCTTTCGTTTTCTATGGAATCTTGTGCTTTCCCTCTCATTTGGAACCGGTTGCAACGTTCAGTATAATGCAGCTGGGGGAATTCCCTTGCAAGCCAGCGAGGCTACTTTTTGTACGTCTATATTTAACTGCGTCGCTTAACCGAATAGGTTATTTCACTAAGGGTGATCTGCACAAGTCAACTTTAACGTTAAATTTAACCTGAGTGCTGCTAACGTTAGACAAGACGTATCATTATTTTAGTCCCTAAACGTAGTATACATAATAGATACTAAAGCAACTCAATAACAATGATTCCTATCAACGATGGACTAGCTAGACGGGAATAAAACTGTGCCGTCAAAACCTCAGGTAGTTCAGTCTGTAGTTTTTCAGTTGTCTAATAATGCATTACTTTCTCCGTCTTATTACAAAAGTTTGATTTATATCTGGTTTAAACCAGGACTAAAAGATCCTAAATTGTCACGGTGCTAAGGTTAATACCAGATCTATTATAAGTGTCCCTATTACGAGTATAAATCAGAGTTTGTTTGTCCTTTCGGTGTTTCTTCTCAGCAGTCGTTCCGAAATGTTCCGTATGAAACGTATACTTTACGAACTAAGTTTCTTAATCAAATATAGTTTCATATTGTAAGTATTATTTACTAGCTATTTCTCGAAACTCTGCCTGTGTTACCTTGTTTATTAATTAATGTATAAACACTAGCTTTAGCTTCCGGCTTCACCCACTGAATTTGAAACAAACATGATTTTCATATAAACTTTCACAATTAAATGGGTTGATTTTTTAAGTAGCCTATGTCTGAACAGGGGTCTTAAACTACATACATACCAAATTTTATCAAAATAGATCCAACAATTTACCCGTGAAACAGATTGACATACAGTTTTCGTTTATAATATTAATATAGATGAAACTTACATTATAGTATGTATGACGTCTAGTCATTTGCGGAAATTCCAAACTTTCATCAAAATCGGCCCAGCGGTTAAGGCGTGAAAGCAGGATCTGGATCAGTTAGGATTTTATTATTTTCATTAACATCTAAGTGATTACTTATTTTGAAATATTGCAAGGTCTGAATTCAGGACGAACGAATTTTAACGTGTTCAGTTCTCTAGAAGTCTGAGCGTACCACAGACTTCTAGAGAACTACGGGTACCAATCCTGTCGGACCAGCGCGGGTGCATTCCCGACTACATTCTGGGATGCTAATTGTAAAGATTGCTCGTAAAACTCAACCTAATTACTGAACTTGTTACTATGTTACGGCGGGTCTACAAAAAACATAAAAAAAAATATTAATTTAACTGATTAATATTACGAACGACGTGATTTACTATTTTAGTATTTCCCGATTATTATTTACCCGATATTTCAAGGCTTTCCTTTAAAAGAAACGCTTTGAAATTAAGCAACTCCAAAATCGCTATCATAATCAAAAAATTATTGTTTTAAACATTTTTTTTATAACCAACTGATTTAACTTACGGAAAAACTTAATACTTTTATAAATCTACTTCATTGATGTCAAATAAATCAACAGTACCTAATTCCTATGAAAAAGGTACATACAGCTATACAACTAAGTAGGTAGCCAAAAGTAAGATCAAAATCAACATACGATAAATATTTCGGTCTTACAACAAAAATATTATCATTCACTCTTCAAACAAATGCAGACAATATTATTCATTCAATATTTAATATTGAAATGCCATTGTGCCGTTCAGTGCTGATCACAATATTTTTTGTGTTCGCCCTTTTTGTCCGCGTCTATCGCATTGAACGAGAGTTCGAAACGCTCATTCATTCAATTGAAGTGCTTTTATCAATTGAATATAGGCTATTAGTGATATTATAGTTTATTATTTGATCTGAGTTTATTTTGATAGATAGATAAACACTTTATTTCACCATTCACAAAGGAGTTACAATTATAAGTTATAACAAGATATTCAAACATAATGAGTGCAAAGGCGGACGGACTTATCGCTAATGCAATTTCTTCCAGCCAACCTTTGGATGGAAAGAGACACAAGTAAACTAAGAGGGTGCACTAAACTTAACAGTATTAAATAATTAGACAAAAAATTAAATAATAAATAAATTTAATATTAAATGTAATATTAAAATAATAGTAAATTCGTCCTCCTAATTTTTAATATATATATATATATATATATATATATATATATATATATATATATATATATATATATATATATATATATATATATATATATAATATAATACCTAATATAATACCTAAACGTCCTTGGAGAAAAGGCTGCGGTGAAGTTTGTTGCGCCGCTTCTTCTTCACTTGCGCTTTGGAAGCCGGCAGTAGACTTAGTTGAAGTAATTTTTTTGACGTCAATAAGTGATGTATATCATCCTAAATTGAATAAAGAATTTTGAATTTGAATAAAATAAAAAGATTAGGATTTTGTTACTTTGTCGTTCTTTTTTTACTTCACATAATCCTATTGATCTACAATCACTATCAACAACTACCATTTAAATGTCTCCACCGCTGGGGCACAGGTCACCACGCGGGCACATTGCAGATCGGCGGGTTCGAAAGACTTCAAATATAATCGTATCAATGGCTTAACTTGCCTTCCAAAGCACGGAGGAGCTCAAGATAATATATTTGGGTCACCCATCCAATGACCGCTCAGGCCGAGCGTGCTAACCACTGAGTGTGAACGCCGTTGAGCTCCTACTAATATTATTCATAAATAGACAGTAAGTTAAAAGATTGTCTGAGCTCATATCCAAAATAAGTTTTAATTATCATTTTGAAACCTATAACTTCGAGCTCATACAGTAAGTTAAAAGGTTAACAGGTTTATAGTGGATAGAGATAGACAAATGTTATAAGCTGAGGAAGCCCACAAAAACCTACCGTATAATAAAAAATGTGGAAAAGTAGAAAAGTAACATACATATATCAACATTTTTGTATTTATGAATAATATTTGGCTTCCCAAATTGGTAGTTACTCAAATTTCATAAATTACTTTTTATCAGGATAAAAATCCTAACTTAATATTCCCATGGAAGAGTCTCGGTGCGGTATTCAAAAATAAATATAAACAGTATCCAGTACAATTGAGCACAGCACAAAGCTAAACCAGGGATTCAGTTGAAATAATTCGAGTTGTTTCAACTGTTTTAACAGTTTGCAATGAGCCACAGAAGAACTTTGTGCAGCCAGCGAGTGGTCAAAGCCTGATTATTGCCGATTGGACGACGCCGACGATTTATGTGTTACTAGTTTTTGTCCGTAGTATGAAGCCGTAGACTAATTTCAATATTTAGAATCGATAATTACCAACAAATGTAGCAGTGAACCGATTAGAAGTCAGATTAGAATACGGATCGGCATGGCTAGGACAGCAATGAGTGAACGGAAGAACGTATAGGAAGAAGGAATAAAATTTTTATTGCACATTATACTATGCATACAAAATACAAATATACATACAAAACATATGACATAAGACCGAAATATGTAGACAAGAAAATGCTTGCAAAAAAATAAGATTTTTTTCTTCTTCAGTGGCTCTGTTATACACACAGAGTTCACATGCATAAGCATTTAATAAACAAACAAAATATGTACAAACCTGTAAGCGTAGCTATGTATTTTGTCAAATAACGCGTATTAATTTCAAGGTGCTCCATTTGTTCGAAGACCATACGTTTGGCGAAATTCTCGCAACAAAACAAAAAGAAAAAAATATGGTAAAATGTGATTTCGTCCATAACTTCGTAATAGTTGTATTATGAAGAACGCTCCTGACAGAAAATACCGGCGAAACACAATTTTCTTTTGTGAAACTTTTTTTATTACGCCGCTTTCAAACGGTAATAGAATGTAATGATGTTATTGCTAAAATAATGTAATGCGTCCCTTTTCCTTATTTTTACTTGCTTCTGAAATATTTTGAATATTTTCGGAGTGAACTTTGTTTAGATTAGGTATTGTGAAAAGGTATATTTTCCACGTTAAAATTGCGGCACATGAGAATCTCACCAATATATACCTATTTAATAATTTTTTTAGACCTCTGCTTGACGAATCCCTTCTTGTCTCCCGGGACGCCGGGAAGGAAAAACTCTATTTCTGATCTAAGCCTGTTTTTAATTGCATTATCGCCTGTGACGCCTCGAAGTCATCGATTCTTAAAGTGATGAAGATTCGGCTGTAGCTTTACCGGCGGCCACATGTCTGGACGTCAATTACCCTTAGGAAACGCTGTTGCTCTCTCTCTCTCTCTCAGCTATGCGTTTTCCCGGTTTCTTCCGCCTGTTAGGTTTACCCATTCTGCCAATACCGTGCGGAAACGCCATAGCAAAACATTTTTCTCTAAGCAGGTAATTTAGTAGTATAGAGTAGGTGTGTCAAATTTACTGCCAATGTTTGGAGGTTCCAATGAAATAGCATGTGGCAAACTGACCAAAAAAAAATTTTCAGTTTTTGGTCAGTGTAAAAGTGGCCTGTAAAAACACTCCTTGCATGGAAAAAAATCGCTAGAAATTATTCGAGTTAACTCTCCATGAAATCTGGCCATTAATCTCGGGGTTGCCTCCATTTGCGCGGGAAATAAAGAGGATACATTTAAAGGTACTGCGAATATCGTGTCTATGGTTTGGAAAAGGCTAACGGCTTGTATAATAATACACAAATTCAATAAATGGCCTGTTCTTCATAAACGTCATAGAAAAGCCATTTTTTTTAATCTAGATTTTATTGTCATCAGAGAGATCTGGTCGTATTTTTGTATAACTAATGGTAGTATGACTTGATCAATCGGGTAAAATCGAGACGGAGTGCGAGGTTCGGTGCACGAGTTATTATACTCGTTTTAAAAAAATGGCTTTACTGTGGGCGATGTGCGGGTTTGCATTTCATTTCTCACCATCGAATCAATTCGAAGTGAGACGCAGCGAACCAATCACTTTGCTATTGTCAACCTCGCTAACCCCCCTGAACTGGGCTAGTACTCTCTCTCATCTTCGCGTGGTTTCTTTCGGGGCTGCGACGTAAAACGCGTAAAAACTAACCTTGTAAGGTATTTTCTAAATTCGGCTATGATTTTCCATCTTGCCACTTGCCTGACGTCAACCCTCTTTGGGTTTTTTAACGATAAATTCAGATAAAAACCCTCTTTGGGTTTTTTAAAGAAAAAATAAAAAAAAACCCTCTTTGGGATTTTTAACGATAAATTCAGATAAAAATGGCAGTAATTACATTACTGTTACATTATTGTATCGTTACATTTATTTTTCGATTTTGTAAAATGATAACATTGCCCACCATTTCAATTAGGATACCTATTGCCGGTGAAACATGTAGGATTAAGTTTTCTTTTAACACCACATTCTATTAATAAATAATAATGTAAACTCATGTCTTTACAAATATTCTATTTGTCTTTGTAAAAAAAAATCAAAGACACTTTCCGAATTCTAATAAAAACCGATGAATTCGCCATTCACATGAGACCGTGCCGGGTGACCTTGACCTCCGTGACCCCAGCTGTCAATTGGAGCCAAACAAAGACGATAACGACGTCGTGACTGCGATCTATATCTCGGGGGTAATAAACTCGTAGTCGTTTGTACAATATTGTTCGTTTTCCAACTGGTTTAGAGTAGATATAAAGAGGGTATAGGTACCTACAATATACAAAGGCGGCATTTAATTTTACATTAAAAAATTGTGTACGTTCTATACAGGAAAATGCTGAGACTTATTGACCTGTGTGTGTCTCACAAGGGTCAACGTAATTTTCGTAGAAGTAGATTCGAGTAAAATACCTACCGTTCCCGTGGGATATATACATGAACAGAGGCGCAGGCAATATAAAGCATAATATAATTATATGTATACAGTATAATATAATTTGGTCCAATCCATTGAGTAAAAACAGACTGACAAAAAACAATGTAACAAGCCAGATTAGTGTAGGAAGTACGATAGAAGCGATATAACTTGATCCTGGCAGAAGGGACAAACCCATGAAGTGCTGGCTAGATGTCGTCAAGGATGGATAAATGCCAATTGGTAAATAAGAATGCCGAAAACCGATAAAGTTGATAAGTAAAAGTAGGAAAGCAGACCCTGAGTACGACGCTTTCCCCAGTTTCCCGAAACAGGGAAAGCAGAGTATAAACAATCATAAAAATACTTGAATTATCTATTTAATAATATATATGTTCTTCTTCTTCATAGTCGTATTCCTTACGGCTGAGGGTCGTGGTCATTACATGGAATTAATCACATACAACAACTTTCTTGGCATTATTAATGGAGTGGTTTGCCATTGCCTTCTCCATTTCACACACAAGTTAATAATAATCAACCAGTATGCATGTTTCCTCATGATGTTTTCCTTCACTGGAAGCAAGTGGTGGTCGATGAAAACACTATATATGAGCCAGATTTGAATACAAACCTTTCGATCCACAGACGGGCGTCTTAACCATTACACCACCACCGCTTCTATACATATATTAAGGATAGCCTATTATAATCAGGGTCTCACCTATTTACAACACATACTGAATATATTTTAGTGATTGTTTTGAACTAAAATTTTCATTTCCGAATTCTCAGAATTGATATTGCTAGTGAAAAATAGTAAATCGTAAATCGGTAACGTGTTCGGTTTCCAATCGAAATGTGAAATTGCTTCCAAAATACTAAGGTATATTTAAATAAGAGTCAGAACACAATGTCACTATTTTCAAAGCGATAAAATGTTCGAACATTTTATCGCTTTAGAATCGAATTGAAATCAATCATTGATATCGCGAACGAATCTCGCATTGAATGGTAAATATTAGCTTTATTAGTTAGTTTTTAAGTATAAAAAAAATATTTTATTAAGAGCTATTTTTGTTCAAACACAGAGATTTCACTTACGAAACATTCGTTATTAAAATTTGTTTAAAATCTACGATACAATTTTTTGTTGGTTTGGTTGGTTCTGGATGGGTGTGTGGCCCAACACTTTCTGTGTTTGTGGCAACAGGATACAAGCCCGGGGCTGTTGAGCGTTGTCCATTTAAAAGGAATTTGTATCTCCACAAAGCAAAGCGGAACAAAAATACCTACGTGCTTCGTCCAATTGAGCGCAGTGGCAACGATCGCTCGCTGGTCACGCTCAAGGGTCAAGATTGTCATAGAATAAGCAGGTAGTACTAATAACAGAGTACCGCTTTTGTCTCTGAGCGGCCATAAAATAAAGTACCTGCATCAGAGAGACATCATTTAGATATTTGGTTAAATATACCTACGTAAAGAATGATGTCTCTGGACATGATAACCCCCATCATGTATTAAGGGAACTAGGATTTTTAAGATCAGTAGTATCTTGATTTTTGTCTCTCAGAATCTGTCAGATTTTTTTCTTAACTGCAAAAAAATGTGAAATAAAATAATAACAATTACTTATTTACGCAGCACAAAAATAAAATAAAAAGGCCGATCGCAAGACTGAATGATGCATATCTTAATGCTATTACGGCCGGTACAAAAAAATACTTATGGAACATGTTGCAAGGCACACAAGACACACGAGCAGTCACAACTCAATAGTAATTTTATAATAAGAAATATAAATAAATAAATTAGGACAAATCACACAGATTGAGCTAACCCCAAAGTAAGTTCGAGACTTGTGTTATGAGATACTAACTCAACGATACCATATTTTATAACATATACATATATAGATAAACATCCAAGACCCGGGCCAATCAGAAAAAGATAATTTTCCATCATGACCCGACCGGGGATTGAACCCGGGACCTCTCGGTTCAGAGGCAAGCACTTTACCACTGCGCCACCGAGGTCGTCTGGAAGGGCGTTGCAATTTAATTGTATATATAATATTAAAGCATTATATTATTTTATATTATTTTATATTATTTTATATTATTTTATATTATTTTATATTATTTTATATTATTTTATATTATTGTAAATTAGTTCATATATTAAAATAAAAACGGGTTGCACTCCGGGATTGCCGGCAGAATTGAAAACTTGAATATTACGGTTGTGCATTTTTGACGAATTTTCGATCAGGGTCACGTGTCCTGACGCGAGTTTAACATTTTTTACCCATCCTAAAAAGTGCACAACGCCGCTAAAGAAGTTTTCACTTAAAAAAAAAGATCATTTTCTCCGCCAAAATTTTATTAAAAAGGTCATTCTATATTTTTTTTTCAATACAACTCTGTGGCTCAGTGCACTGGTACCCGCGTGCGATGCCCTTGCCCTATCTACTGTGAGTTGAGGTAGGTTTTTACTTTTGTTGTTTTGCTTGCATACCACGCTTATGTAAGATTTAAACAAAAATAACGTGTCGATGAACAGAATTCGATGTTTAGGTTTATAAATAAGGAATCCGTTGCTTGTGGTTCCGCCTTAGACTAAGACCACTCTATATCCTCTCATGGATATCGTACGAGGCGACTAAGGGACACGTAGCCTGGACAGCTGATGCTAACAATAATATTCCCAAAGTGGGTTGACGTCAAGAAGGCGCCGGATTGAAAATCGCAGCGAAATCTGTTAAATTAAAGTTTTATTTTATACGCCGTTCAGGGCTTCGCGGCATCACAGCCTCGTATGAAACCGGGAACAGGCGAAGATGACCAATTCCAAATTCCACTTTGAGCACCTTGGAATATGGAAGTTGAAGTGGAATGTGTTAAACCTTAAAATAAATTTATAAATAAATGGACAACACTCGATAGACACAAAAACAGAAACGAACACAATACAGCGGTTGCAGCTTGTGATCACAAGTACAAATATTTGCCCGTGCTGGGGAATCTCGTGGTGATGGTCGTGGTAGTGCTCGCCTTGGCGGAGAGAGAGAGCGGGCGGGCGTGGTGACTAATTGTCTATACCACCGATGGGAAAAGAGAGTAAAATAACACGTATGTATTAAAAGAAGTGGTGGTGGTGTATGGATGGAAAGGTCCCAGGTTCGAATCCTACTCGTGCCACATGAGTTTGTATACCAATCTGACTCTAGTAATTTTTATTGACCACCGTTTGCTTTCGGTAGCAGCTGCACACTGGTTGATTATTAACCTATGTGTAAAATTGAGAAGGCAACGGCTAACCACTCAATATTGTCAAGAATGTTGTTGTGTGCGTTTCATTCCACGTGACGACCACGACCCTCAGTCATGAGGAATACGACTATGAAGATTAAAATAGGTACTATCAAATACAGAACATACTTGAACGTCGCGTATATTGAAGTGTAGCGTGTCGCGGCGGACTCCTCATTATAAGGGAGAATGTGGAGCACCCTCTATCCCCGACAATAGGCCAACTCGGATTATTCCGGACTACATATTGTAGCCGACAATTTTAAATTTTTATTCAAGCGACTTCTCTAAAGGTTAAGAGGTAGAAGAAAGCGAACATGACGAGATTTCTGCAGATAAATTATTATATCTATGTCATAGCTGGGTCGTTATCAGAGCTTTGCGACCGCTGCGGCCGCGCTGTCATTACAATAAATAAATAAATAAATAAAATATAAATATATTAGGACAAATCACACAGATTGAGCTAGCCCCAAAGTAAGTTCGAAACATGTGTTATAGGATATTAACTCAACGATACTATATTTTATAACAAATACATATATAAATAAACATCCAAGACCCGGGCCAATCAGAAAAGATCATTTTCCAGCATGACCCGACCGGGGATCGAACTCTCGGTTCAGTGGCAAGAACCTTACCACTGCGCCACCGAGGTCGTCAAACAATCCGTCAATTTTCATGAGGAAGGAATCAATCATTCATGAAATTTACATTAATACAGTACAGATTAAAAAGATGATGCATATCAAAGGCATGATAAAGAAAAAAATCTGGTTGCACTCCGTGAGTTCCGGTAGAAGTGAAAACTTGATACGTTAATATGTTGTGCATTTTTGAAGTTTTACGAATTTTCGATCAGGTCACGTGTCCTGACGCGAGTTTAAAATTGTTTTGGCCATCATAAAAAGTGCACAACGCCGCTAAAGAAGTTTTCACTTCAAAAAGCCCTCACTACGCAACACAAGACATCTGGGAAGTCCCCGAGAATAAGGCTTCTCGCGAACGCGCGACTCAACAGTTTGCATATCATTAGTTCCGCGTCGATAAGTGTTCTGTGTGCTTACAATACTTTTACGGAGCCCTTTTGTGATGATCGTTTTGCAGAATAGGTTATTTTTAACCTTGATTGAATTTTTCATTAACTGCGAAACAATGACAAAAGCTTTTTTTTTAAAGATCAATTTAGAAGTATAGGTTGCATAAAATATAACTTCTGTAAAATTATATAAATAAATAAATAATAATTTATTTTAGATCTGCATCGTATTATCATCTTTGTTGTGTAGTTATTTTTGTACATTACATGTAAATACGCATACGGTCTTTAAATCATCCCCTCATATTATTTGATATTTATCTTAAGTATATTTATTATATTAAATCTATTTTTACAATTGTCAGTTTAATCCGACCCGCATTTCTGTATTTCCTCGTCTAGCAATTTCCCAAAAGGTTGCCTGGAAGAAATTGCTTACAGCGATAAGGCCGCCTTTTGCACAATGTATCAGTACCATAATGTCATGCTATGTGTGATTATACATTTTGTAATTATGTGTACTATGTAATTAATTTGTGCAATAAAGATTTTTGTATTGTATTGTATTGTATTTCAGCTTATTTTAATCTTACTTGTTGCTAAAACAATAGAATAATATACCTAACTTCACTCATTGTTTTCTTACTCTTCTTCATATTAGTATTCCACATGGCTGAGGGTCGTGGTCATTACGTAGAATGAAACACACACAACAACTTTCTTGGCTTTATTAATGGAGTGGTTTGCCATTGCCTTCTCCATTTCACACACAAGTTAATAATAATCAACCAGTGTGTAGGTTTCCTCACGATGTTAAAAATTAAATTAAATATATTAGGACAAATCGCACAGATTGAGCTAGCCCCAAAGTAAGTTCGAGACTTGTGTTATGGGATACTAACTCAACGATACTATATTTTATAACAAATACATATATAGATAAACATCCAAGACCCGGGACAATCAGAAAAAGATCATTTTCCATCATGACCCGACCGGGGATCGAACCCGGGACCTCTCGGTTCAGTGGCAAGAACTTTACCACTGCGCCACCGAGGTCGTCAAAGGTGTTTTCCTTCACCGGGAGCAAGTGGTCTATGAAAACTACATGAGTCAGATTGGTATCCAAACTCATGTGACACTAGTAGGATTCGAACCTGGAACCTTTCGATCCACAGGCGGGCGTCTTAACCTTTACACCACCACCGCTTCAGTGAACAACTACAGGGTACTTATTGTTGAATTTTGTTGAAAATAATTAGTTCAAACCACGAATAACATTTCCTAAAAAGTATATTTTAATTTCTGTAAATTAATAAAAATACATAGTGAGATTTATAAGAACAAATGGAATTTAGACACTACTCTAAAAAATACATAAATAAACATACTTATTTATGTTCACATACAAGCTATCTTATAGGGTACAAACATACAAACGTAAAGTCACGACTCAGCACGAAGTCCTGCCATATCGTAAAGGTGAATAGGGGAATAATAATAATATTTGAGCACCTTTGAGGCGTCGTTTAAAGGAGCCAAGTGATTCCAAGAATCGCTGGCAATTGTCTACTACGTGGCAGATACTTTGGAATAAGACCAACGGGAAAAATGAAATATTATATATATTAAGTCTATATATGTATATATATATTTATATTGACAGGGATAAATCACATAAAGGTTAGATATATCGGAACTTGTGTTATGAGATACTTCGAGATCAATTTGAAAAAGATCGTTTTCAATCTTGACCTAACGGGACCTCTCGTGCAGCATGATAACCAGACCACATAGGTCGACAATTATTTGTTTCCAAACAAAAAAAAAACAAATCAATATATAATAATAAATTTACTGTTTATCCGCACAAATTTAGATGAAGTTCCATTAATATACGTCCAATAATATATATATATATATATATATATATATATATATATATATATATATATATATATATATATATATATATATATTATATTGTTCCATTCGGATGGAATGGAACGAAAATGAGCTGTCATTGTATGAGGACCTGAGGACTGCAGTACTGTTAAAAAATCTTAACATGCTATGAATAAAACGTGTAATGTAGAAGGATTTTTTTTGTCAAAAATATCAAGTATCACATAATAATTGTCCAATGTACAAATTGATGTCGATGACAAACACCTTAATATTCTTCGCCAGTTAAAGCCCTACCTGCCCCCTGTCATCAAAACAAACCATTGTGTTTTCCAAGCCTTTTAAATAAAACACGTCACTTATCTTCAGCAAGATTACATACATTTCCTTGTGTCATTACGTTAGCCCTAAGCTAGCCCGCCGCCGTGACTCCGCCTGACCCCTGGTCACGATCCGTGGACTTCCGCGGATTGTAATTTACAAACTCATTTAGGTAGGTACCTACGTGGTCATTGATATAGGGGAAATTTTACATATTCACTGGCAAAAATATCCCCATTCATGTTTTATGTGAAATCGGTATAATAAGTAAGTTTTTTCCACTTTTTACAATAGTTTTAAATAGAAATAAAATTATTTTGATATTAAATAACTATTCACTTCAGACAACTTTAAGTATGAAGACATCAAACGTTTTCTATCATTGGAATAGTGTTACTAGTCTTTGATTCTCATTTTCAAATATTTTTGGTACATTTAAAAAGACAATCGGTCCACTGGGCAATGCTAATTTCAAACAGAACAATAATGTTTAATTTATTTGTTTGAGTTTTATTTTTGTGAATTATCTTAATACAAAAACAAAGCTGTTCTAAAAATATTACTTAGAAAAATTAAAAAAAAAGGAAGATAAGGTAAGACAGGGCTAAGAGTTAAGTCTTTTTTCGTAATCAGATTATTATGTTTGTTTTTTCTATGTTTCTAATAAAGAGTTAACAAATAATTGTTTTTATTTGCACTTGTAAACAATATTATAATTTAAAACCAAATACCAAATGTACTATTTTATCTATGCGACACAGAAACAAAACAGTTTTAGTAAAGTATTTTTCTTTTGAACTTTAAAATAAAAGTACACATGTTACAGTGAAACACAAAAGAGCATTCGATACTAAAGGCCATGCTTTCGCTAAGAAATGAATCAGTATTCATACAAAGGAAATAAAGGACAAAGAGAATGGAGGATTTTCCTAGAACTTTATAAAATAAGCCTTAACTTTTAGCTACTATAATATATATGTACAATATTTTTCTAAACTACCGGCCCGTCTCGGCTTCGTTTAGGTAAAACAGTATTAAATCACACTCCTTTGCCTTCATTTGGATCTACTTTATATTTTTTAAATCCGCATCAAATCCGTTGCATAGGAACAAAGGAACTAGCGGGGAAATGACTTAGTTTTATAATATAATAGCGGCCCGTGCCGGCTTCGCTCGGGTAAAAACATAATAAATTATATACCTAAACCTGCCTCAGAAACCACACTATCAATTGGTGAAAACCGCATGAAAATCCGCGCAGTCGTTTATGAGTTTATCGCGAACAGACAGACGGACGCGGCAGAGGACTTTATTTTATAATAATGTAAGGATAATGGTTCCAAAATTTACCCCAATTTTTAGACCCAAAATGATTGTGGGAAAGCTGAACAATTTACTTCAAGTTTAATAACAATAACCTGCTTTATGACAGCAAAAGGTTATTAAAATGTGTGATTCATATCAAATCTTTTATAATGTCAATAAACCTATTATTGATAGTAAAGCGCATGCCTAGACGGTGGTAGGTACCATAGACGTTATGGATTTGTGCCACACACTTCAGTATTTATAAATTAAAATCATAACTTTTTTTTAAAACCACTATGCGTCATCTTTTATGGTTACAGATCTGTAGCAGTTTGTGGCGTTTATACCACACATATCCCGTGACTCGCCTTTTGCGATATACATAATTTAAGAGACAGTCCTGGTACCTGATAGGCAATAATAGCGCTCCTAAGAAGACCGAATCTTCAAAATTTTATCATGTGCGAGGTCTCTACAGAACTTTGGAGATCCCGAATATATTCCATCTGTTTATGGCTGGGTTTTTTATAAAAATAGCAGATGTTACCGGGGCTTCGCTACCGTGGGAATTTTGAGATAAAATATTATGTAGCGTTATTTGAAATAGGTTCTGTAGTTTCGGAGATTACCCGCCTTAAACATACAAACTCACAAACGCTTACCTCATTATAATAATGCTATAGATTATATTATAATCTTCATAGGATTAGTCGATTTATACAGACGCTTTTATTTATATATGTACAATATGTTTTTAATTGTGTTTACGAATGTCCAATCCGTGGATGTTACTGTCAGTGTAGGTACTGTTTGTCCGAGTTGAACCTACACAGATTGGGGCCCTGCTTGTAGCGATTTTCTGAATGATTTGACCTGACTGAATTTCCTATCAAATGCTGATGTCTTACACTTATAGTAATTTTAGGTACGAATTTTAGATGCTAGAAATATAGTTTTCGATTTTTATCAAAACTGTATGTAAATATCACTAGCTGCGCCCGGGGCTTCGCTCCTGTGGGAATTTCGAGATGAAAATAATCTAAGTGTTAATATTCCAACCGTGTAGCAAATTTCATAACAATCCGTTCAGTAGATTTTGCGTGAAAGGGTAACAAACTTTCGAACAACAAACAAATATTAGTAGGAAGTAGGATTAAGCACATGACATTAAACAACCTGTATTCATAACTTCAATTGATTAATCAAAAAAATATCACTGACAGTGGTTGAATGGCAGAGAATGCTACTATATAATGCATTTTGATACAGATACAGCATACATCTTTACAGACAGACAGAGCCAAGAGTTGCGAAACTAAAGGCCCCGCTCGTTTATCTATACGACGCGACGCTTATTGTTAGAAATGAGATTAATTATTGACAAATTTGCCCATCGCCTGTCATCGTGGAGACGAGAAAGTAGGAAAGCGGTCTCTAGGTTCCGACGCTCAACGGCTGAGGAAGAAACCTGGAAAACGGTCCGATGAGAGAGAGATAGGAAGGTTAGCACACCTTTTATAAGGAAAATCGACGACCTCGGTGGCTCAGTGGTGAAGTGCTTGCCTCTGAACTGAGAGGTCCCGGGGTCGATCCCCGGTCGTGTCATGATGGAAAATGGTCTTTTTATGATTGGCCCGGATGTTTCGGATCTTGGATGTTTATCTGTATATGTATTTATTTGTTATAAAATATAGTATCGTTGAGTAAGTATCCCATAACACAAGTCTCAAACTTACTTTTGGGTTAGCTCAATCTGTGTGTTAGCGGTAACTGCCCTGTTCTGCTAGCTTATAAACTTAGGTCAATTTAAGTAACGTTTTAGTACTAGATCTTAGTGTAGAAATCTATAACTTCTTTGCACGTCGACGACAAATCAACGCTCTATTAGGTGCTAATTATATTCTTGCCAGAACCGAGCCAGTTCGATGGCTTTGGCTTCATCGGAAGCTATAAATATGAATAACTATAAATATATATGTAGGATATTTTTTTTTGTTAATTAATTTAATGCTGTCCTAATATATTTATTTATTATTATTAAAAATCTTTTGTTTATAGTCCTATTAGCTAGCTGAGTTAAGAATATGGACGGGAGATACCACTTTGTATAGTGGCAAATAAACTTAAAATGAATCCTTAGCATTACATATTAACAAAGTCGTTCGCGATAAACTCAGAAACTGCACGGATTTCCAGGTTTTTACAAATAGATAGTGTGATTAGAAAGATTTTTCTGTAGGTATGTAATTTGTTATGTTAAGGGCCGCTACCTAAATAAATAAAATCGCTATCGATGGCACCCTACTCATCCCGGTTGCATAACCTAACACGACTGAAACGTGGTCGTACGTAATTATTCCTATGGTTTTCAAATGATTACGTAACCAAAGCTTCGGCTAGGAAGTTTTGATGCACAAGCTTTAGTCATCGAAAGCTCTGACCTAGTTCGGTCCTAGTTTTTGTTCGTTACGTGTTTGAATCGTTTGTTCTGTGTTAGTGTTTTAATGGGGGTTTTTACCTGTTGGTGCATTGGAAAAGTGTGACTGCATTCGTTTGCACTGAACCAAAAATATTTGAAGTAAATCATTTTGAGTAAATAAATTAGTAAATATTTTTGAAAGTTAGATTCGTTGAGTGAGATCCCGTCCGTATGGATTGGTTACTTCTACTTCTTTCTCTGTAACAGATCATTTTCAATCTTGACCTAACAGGGGATCGAACCTGGGAGCTCCAGCGTAGCAGTCTGCCATGATGACCAGTAGGCCACAGAAGTCGACAATTATTTGTTCCCAAACCAAAAAAAAAAACAATTCAATTTTCTGAATAATAATATCTTACCATGTATGTCTGTTTTTTCACGAAAAATCTACTGGACCAATTGTTATGAAATTCGGTACACGGGTAGAATATAACCTGGTATAACACATAGGGTACTTTTTATCCCGAATTCCCAATTGAGCGAAGCCCCGGGGCGCAGCTAGTATTAAATATATTAATCTATATTTTATGCACTAAGACTACCTAACATTCTCGATGTAGTAACAACTTTACACTATAAATTTGGGTTCGCAAATACTTTGTCAACGTTTTGCCTTGTTTAGTTTCTTGTATCGTTTAGATAGCGATAACTGCCCTGTTCTGCTAGCTTATAAACTTAGGCCAATTTAAGTAACGTTTAAGTACTAGATCTTAGTGTAGAAATCTATAACTTCTTTGCACGTCGACGACAAATCAACGCTCTATTAGGTGCTAATTATATTCTTGCCAGAACCGAGCCAATTCGATGCTTTGGCTTCATCGGAAGCTATAAATAACTATAAATATATATGTAGAATTTTTTTTTGTTAATTAATTTCTGAACGCTAAGAAAAGCTAACTCGGAAGTTGATGGTTTCCGAACGAGCGGATGTAGCTATCTCGCTCTGGGGTGGGGATTAAGAAAGATAAGACTGGAAGACGTTGTTTTGTCGCGTAAGATTTTTTTTATTATTAAATAATAAAAGAGTGCAAAGTTAACCCAAAATATTATTTTCCCACATATATAATGTATATAACTATAAATTTAAATTATACAGTATGATTTTTTATACATAGGCATCATTTTGACTACATAATCATTCATTTTGACGACCTCGGTGGCGCAGTGGTAAAGTTCTTGCCACTGAACCGAGAGGTCCCGGGTTCGATCCCCGGTCGGGTCATGATGGAAAATGATCTTTTTCTGATTGGCCCGGGTCTTGGATTTTTATTTATATATGTATTTGTTATAAAATATAGTATCGTTGAGTTAGTATCCCATAACACAAGTCTCGAACTTACTTTGGGGCTAGCTCAATCTGTGTGATTTGTCCTAATATATTTATTTATTATTTATATAAACCTTTTTTATACGAGTAAGTAGCTCAAAAACAAGTAAGGTAATAAAATCGTGACAAAGTAAGTCTTCAGACGTTACATAACGTGCAAAAACGATTGAAATCCAAAAATAAATTGTTACATCACCATATTTGTTTAGATTTGGACGGCAATGACCGCGACGAAGGATTTATAGTCACGTTTTAGAATTCTTAATGGTCTATGGTCTGGTCATATGCCATATTTGGCGTGAGATTTACCACGTGAAAGAGTAAGGTTCCCGCCCTCGAATAGGACTACTCCATATCCTCCCGTGGATATCGTAGGGGGGGACTAAGGGATAACAAGCCTTGGGATAACAATAGCATTCGCAAAGATTGACGTCAGGAAATCTGGTAAAATCACAGCTGAATCTTCAAAATTTAAAGTTTTACTTTTTATTAGTATCTGGGTTTCGGGGTGTCACAGCCACACATGGATGAGAGGTGTCTGACTTACCACTATGTAAGCTAGTTAAAAAATAAATTATAGTAGGTACCTGTGAACAAAATAAAAGTTTTATTAGTTATATTTAGTTACGGTCCCAATAATTTGTAGTTTTTTATACACGTTCTGTTTATTTACAAATTATTTGGTACACAGGTAAAATAGAACCTGGTATAACGCATAGCGTGGTACTTTTTATCCCGAAATTCCCCGATGCTCCGGGGCGCAGCTATATATATACTCGTAAAACTCTTGCGTTACTGAGTGACTGACTGACAGACAACGCACAGCCGAAACTACTGGTTGTAGAAAGCTGAAATTTGGTGTGTAGGTTCCTAGTACAGTGTAGGGGAGCACTAAGAGGGTATTTTCTGAAATTCCCACGGATTTTTGCTCGCATACGAAGTTGTGGGGAAAAGCTAGTCATATACATATAAAATCTAAACAAATCCTGTTAGTCTAGACGAGGTCGTCACACTCGATATCTGGTGCTTTGAATTATCCTCACATACTCTGCGGCCATTTCCTACAACCATTGCGTCATCGCAAAAGGAAATAGCAATGTTGATATTTATAACTTATATGCAAACGTACTTTGTTACCTACTGTACTGTAAAAAATCTAATTAAAAATGCTTAGTGTGGTTTATGAGTACAGCGAGAATGAAGCGGTGGTGGTGTAATGGTTAAGGTGACCGCCTGTGGATCGAAAGATCGCAGGTTCGAATCCTACTCGTGCCGCATGAGATTGAATACCAATCTGACTCCTGTATATAATAGTAGTTTTCATAGAACACCACTTGCTTCCGTTAAAGGAAAACATCGTGAGGAAACCAGTACTCTGGTTGATTATCAACTTTGTAAAATGTAAAAGGCAATGGCAAACCACTCCATTAATAATGCCAAGAAAGTCGTTATTTGTGTTTCATTCCACGTAATGACCACGACCCTCAGTCACGAGGAATGCGACTATGAAGATAACGTTCTCGTGTATTGACCACCGAATACCTAGAACACAGATAATGCTACTAGTGTATCAACAGACAAACTAGTTACCCGTAAACTCCCACGAGAGGGCGCCACAAGGCGAAGCTATCAATTAATAATACGTGTGTTTAGCAGATTCCTTTGATGGTACAGGAAATCGTCAGCGAGCTTAGAATCAAACGGACTAAATCGCATGCCCAAGTGATTGCCCAATCACACAGATTCGCTTTTCAACTCAAATACAGAGAGATATAAGTATATGCTTTAGTCCGGGAGCGGGAAACTGTTTTGATAGCTTTCATATAAAGGATACTTCTTTGCATTAGTATGCCTATTGTGTCCCACTGCTGGGCAAAGAGTTCCCCCCCCCTTACTTATTACAAAACAAAAACAAGACTTGTAATTCGATATATATCAATTAACTGTAAATGCACATATATATATATATATATATACATTTATATATATATATATATATATATATATATATATATATATATATATATATATATATATATATATATATATATATATATATATATATATATGTGCATTTACAGTTAATTGATATATATCGAATACTGTATATATATATATATATATATATATACATTTATATATATATATGCATTTGCAGTGAATTGGAGGGTATCCGGTAGTAAGACGGGCAAAAACGGTGTTTGAGAATCAACAACTCAACCGATTTCTAAAATACTTTTACCGGTTTGAAGCGACATTAATCTTGAGTGACATAGGGTACTTTTTATCCCGATAATCCCAAGGTAGCAAAGTACTTGGATATGTAATGTTGTGAAACTATAAACATTTCGAAGGAAAATTGTTGTGGTTCGTTGATATAACAAGACATTTCGCGTGTTTTATATTGTTGTGTTAGTATAACAACATATTGCATGGACTAATATTAATAATGAGAAAGTAAGTTTGTTTATTTCTTCACGCTCTATCTGCTCAACCCATCATCTTGATATTGATTAATTTTGCATAAATGTAGTTTGAAGTATGAAGAAGGACATAGGGTACCTTTCATCCCGGAAAGATAAATTTACGCTGGCGAAGTTGCGGTTAAAAGCTAGTATTTCATAAAACTATTAATTTGGCTATTCTGTCTCTTGGTCTACAATCGAGATGTAACTTAAACGCGCAGAATTCCATCAATTCAATTAGTACGAGAACATCTTATATCTGACGTGCGTTGGGAAGCTGTTAACTCCGACAATACAGTCTGCATAACAAGCTACGCATGTATCTCTATGCGGTGGTGATACGGGCGAAATTGCAATAAATTCGGGGAGGTGATGTACTAGTATCATGTTGGTATTCAACTCTTGTCTGACATATGCCACAAACCAGCCTCACTGGAAACCAAGTGAAGCATTGTTGAAGATGGATTCATTGAATTTTAAAACTATTTTTAGGTTTTTTATTAATAATTATAATGACTTAATTTTACCGGCTTTTCGAAGGATGCACAAAAAAAATGTGTAATGTTTTCTGGGTTAATTTCATAATATAATATATATGTTTATTACACCGTAACCAAATAAAGATCAGGTATCAGTATTTTATTTTTATATTATACTGAAGTGTTATGGGCTATGTGACGTCATTATTAAATCAATATGGCGGATTATATATATACCATGGATTTAGTAGGTACTCGTTGTATAAAGTACTTACTAAATCCATACTGTATGCATACTCCATTTCAATGTAAACTGAAACATTCAATTTTGACTTATATAATCGAGTGGGGTGTCGAAATGGAAAAATAAATGAATATGTTACTGTAAAAGCACGAACTACGGTAAGACCTTAGATATTCCAGTAAAACCTAAGATTTACCAACTCTTAATGGTAAAAATCCGAACAATTTTGCGATTCTAACTTTTACCACTATTCACTTGGTAAATCTTAAGATTTACATCAAAGGCACGGTAAATGTTGAGAAAATAATTTTACTTTTGTTAGTTTTTATTATTTAAGAACTTTAAAATATAAAAATAAAAATACTTACCTAATGAAAATATAGGTTAGGATTTGACTAATTACTTAGTTAATTAATTATTCTCACAATTATGATACCTACATAAAAATATGTAAGGTTTTGACTGAAAAATAAATGATTAATAAGAATTACTCATTGTTTTATTCCCAAAACCAACATTTAACAGCCGTCAGTGGCAAAACCTAGCATATACTAAATTCTAATGGTAAAAGCTCGGAAAAATCGTCAATTATTTATAAATCCTTACATTTACCAACCCATGCCGGTAAATACTAAGATTTTCTGAAAAAACCTAAGATTTGCCTGTATACGGGCTTTTACAGTAACATATATACACTTCACATACATCTATAAGTAATTTAGGCACTCAACATAAATTAACTCAAATTACTTTCTAAAATTGATTATTATCAGTTATTCGTTTGAGATCTTGATTATCACCTATCGCCATCTAGTGGCATGAAGTCTCATACACATTAAGAACTAAACATATTTCGTTTATGTCAAACAGTGAGCAAGTTTCCTCACGATGTTTTCCTTATCCCGAAGCAAGTTGTTGTAGTGTTCTATAAAAACTACTACTAGTAGGTACACATGAGTCATATTAGTTGTTGTGTGTATATGTTGCACGAGTAGGACCATGTCATGTCCGATGCCTTTAGGCGACTGGATTAATATCTGGCACGAGTGTTAGCAATAACACACTCGATAAGATTTGATATGTTTTGATATGTGATATTTCTTTTCAGCAGCGGTCTTTTCGATTTCAGTGTATGTGATCTACACTGCCGAACTCAGACATATGCCGATGCGTGAAAATTGCGTAGTTAGTATGAGTGATTTTATTTACAACAATGAAAAACCAGCAATGTATACTGAATCCGCTAAAGTTTGGCAAACTGTTCAACGACAGTGTGGAGCCGGTATTAAATTCGAAAGCAAAAACATCGAGATATTGCTCTGGGAGTGAATTTCAAGACGTTCATAGTGGACATATAGTTGAGTAAGAATGTACCTGACAAATTCAATTTCATCTCGCCGTCTCCCGGACACTGGAGACTTGGGATCCTCACCCTTTCTGAGTATTGAGTCTAGATTTTTCTCTAGATCTTTCTCTAGAATTTCCTGTAAACGTGTGAATGAGTTTACAATATGCTCGCGATTTTGTATAGAATAAATACCTACCTATACCTATACCTGTTTATGTCCAGATTGAGTACGTCAGTACAAAATTATGTGTAGTCGCTTCGGTCAATTTTTAAATTAATATATTTGTTAATTAAATTCCTTGAATGGCTAATACAAATTATTAGTTTAAAGCCACGGATACAGGGAACATTTGATACGAAACACATCGTTCTTTCCTTTTCAGTTGCATGAATGAGATCGACTATGTGCTATTTCACTCCAGTCAATGGTAATGAGTGAGATAGAGTGATATGTTGCGCGGCAAATGTTGCTTAGTTCTACATAACTTAACGCTGATATTTTTAAGATTTTATTAGAAGTGAACAGACGATAAAACAGAATGTTGTTTCTTCTTTGAACCTGTAATTGGTATACCGTTGGAATTTTTCTTCTTTTGTCTTGCCAGATCTGTTTGCCAATTCTATAGAGCAGTTTGACATTTTGATAGGAAGTGAACAGTGAAGCGAAGAATGGGGAATAATTTATCTATTTAAAACACGAATTCTAGTAGCAAATAGAGTAACTTCAATTCCACAATTATCAAGATTTCTTATTTATAAAATAAAATAAATAAAATAAAAATTGTTTACTTCAGATAAACAGTTAATATTATCTATCTTAATATTATCTCTCTATACTATTATTATAAAGAGGTAAGTATTTGTGAGTTTTTATGTTTGAGGCGGGTAATAACCGAAACTACCGAACCGATTACAAAAATTATTTCGCCATTAGAAAGATTGCTATAGGCTATATATTTTATCTCAAAATTCCCACGGGAGCGAAGCCCTAGGCGATATCTAGTTATTTGTATATACATATATAATACATACTCATAAATTTAAACTTATCTTAAGTTGACAATTTTGTTTTTGTGGAGGTCAACATGACTCTTAGGTATATACTTCTACATCCATCCTCTCATCAATGAGCTTCAGGACTCCATAATATCATAGCAAATACATTTCTTCATAATGTCGATGACAAATCAAAAAAACTATATAACCAACACAATAATCCTATAATAGCATCGTTTAGCACCAGAAGTGACAATCCGGCGTTAGTTACGACTGCTCTAGATACCAACCGGTTTCTGGTTCGCTCACACGCAACCAATTACGTCACGGTTTCGATAGCCAGCCGTTAGCACTTGCGATACACACGGAAAAAATGAATGGCGAAACTATTAATTGATTTTATTGTTCGCCCGATAAGATTGCTTCAAAAACAGCGCATCATTGACATGTCAACTCTCAGTAATGAGGATATGATGCAATGACAATGACTCAAGAAAAAATATAGAAACGTATAAATTGTCATTCGTTATTTGGAATGTTTCATTCCAGGCTGAAAAATGAAATTTATAAATTGTTAAATTAATTGTGTTCTTTTTGCATACATTTTTATTATTCCATAATATAGTAAGGTTTTGAGGCGTTTTAAACAAAATCTGACACTTTCAATAAGAAGATTAAATAGAATAGTTGAAACAGAAAAAACAAGCTTATTAGCATTCTACAGAATGCAACAGTGTTCAATTTATGAGCATATTTTAGCTATAATATGTATGTTCTCCGAGTAAAATAAAATTTTCTTCAAATATAGGAAGCTGTTTGAATAGTTCACGAATTTCTTAGCATACATGCTTGTCAATCTTATCGACTGTGTGTCACAATCGCAAACCGACGCAAGCGCAGCGCGTGCGATAACTAACACGGGTGTTTTCTTTGTTTTGCCATTCCATTAACAAGGTCAACCTTTTTCTTCACAGCTGCAGTTGACGCACGATTTAATCGACTTTAAAAAGGAGGTTTGTATTAGATAGATCGGTCTACTCATTTGTATGAAAAGTGAAATATTTTCACGTCATGATATTTAATTCTACAATCTAGTAGTGAATTTTCACATATTTTTTAAAATAGTATCTAAATAAAAACTCTGCCAGTAATTTATATATTTTTATTATATAGAGAGGTCATTTTTTTCTTATTTCAAACATGTCTAGAGATTTAGAATATAAAATAACGTAAGAGTTTTATCACACGTCGCCATTCTTTTATTGGACATTTTGATGAATCTTTCCAAAGTACATCAAATTTATAACAGTCTTAGTCAATGTCAGAAAGCTTTATTTAAGGCAAAGGTTATAAGATACCGAACGACCCGTACTTGAATTAAATTACTAGAGCTGACAATGAGAGAGAGAGTATCTTTTTTGTATGACTAATATGCTTTGAATACACTGGGCAACATTTGATGCGTAACATATCATTCTAGCATTGCCATTGACTCGAGTGAAATAGCACATAGTCGATCTCGCTCTTGCGAATTGTAATAAAAATGAAAAAACGATATCTTGCACGTCAAATGTTGCCTAGTGTATTCGTGGCTTCATAAGGGAACATTCCTGCACTTCTCTATACTCTATAGTACAATATAGATCGCATGTCTACTTTTTTACATTTGTGCTTTGGTATAAAGTAGACAGTGAACAGTATATAACAAGTATATACTAAAAATATGCGCTGTGGCTTCCAGTCATAACATAAAGTTGAACTGGTATCCTTTTCGGCATAGATCTTATTAATTTGTAATAATGCGTTTCTTTCTATAGATCGAATAAAATATATAGTTAAGAGCCACTACAATCAACAGATCTCACCCAGGCGAGTTTTATGCCTTCTTTCGTGATTATAAATAACTTTTTCTAACTATAATTTTTTTAACCATTATACGATCACCTACGTACTTGTCCGTCTGTCCGTGATTAAAACCATTTTGCAGGAACGCTTAGAGGTATCTTTAAAATATCAAATTTACCCTTGGGGTGCTGAGCGAATCAAACTATCATTAGACCAATTTATTTTCAATATCAACTCTTGTAAAGTAAACCTCAATGGCAAAACAGTGGCACTTAAATTTAGCAATGTCAGTCCAAGTCACACTTGATACATTCATCCCACGTCCCATGCAAGTTGGGTCCTGAAAATATAGTGAAGTGTGAATGGCAATAAGATAGGTGGGGACGGACGAGGGTCAGTGAAGCGAGGTTATTCACTGACCACACGGGGTTGACCACACATGTGGTCTAATGATCATATAAAACACATTTTTTTTACATTCACCAAATCATTTATTCGGAAATTAGACCTTCACAGGAACTTTTTCACTTTAAATTTTATATTATATAGTGATTTCTCAAAAAGCTACAAACAACTGACATTTTGGAACGACTGCTGAGAAGAAATGCCGAAAGAAACTCATTTGAACAATGTTGGTCCCTATAATGTCAAACAGAAGGGCTTTCAATTATTGTTTCTTAATTTTTTTTCCTAATGGTATAACAAAGTACAAAAACGTGTTATGATTGTGGTCGAGTGCTGATTAAAAAAAATTACATGTGAATAGAAAAAAAAACATACCAACGTTTGATGAACACCTAAAAAAATTGGCACCTGAATATTCAATAGTAATGTGTACCGTACACACTCGAGAGTATGGCATACATTCATCATCATATCGAGTGTGTTAGGGCTAACACTGGTGTCAGATTACATTCAAGTCGCCTAAAGGCATCTAACATGTCTTTTTATAACTATAAACCACCACGTACATTAATTTCCCATATGTCAGCGACTGACTAATGAGCCCGCACTATAATGATGTGGTCACAACCTATGCAAAAAAAATATAATTAGTGATTAACCCGGAATAAAGAGGGGTCTGTTTGACCATGATATGTAAAACGGAATATTTCTAGAAACCCATCAAACAATTTTAAGTAAGTAAAACATTTTATTACACCACATCTCATCCTATTTTTAGGGAAAAAAAATACATAATTACCTTTATTTGGTACTTTTTTTAATAACGTTTCAATACACTTTATTGACTTACAATAGAAATCAAGAACATTAACAGAGAACCTTAAGTGTTGGCGCCAATAGTAATAAGAATTAAATAAAAGACGAATTGACTACTTATATAAATAAATATTTTAGGAGAAATCACACAGATTGAGCTAGCCCCAAAGTAAGTTCGAGACTTGTGTTAACGATACTATATTTTATAACAAGTACATATATAGATAAACATCCAAGACCCGGGCCAATAAATATCATTTTCCATCATGACCCGACCGGGGATCGAACCCGAGACCTCTCGGTTCAGTGACAAGAACCTTTACCACTGCGCCACCGAGGTCGTCAAGACACATAAATACACAAATAGTAAACTAAACACATTATTACTGCTTTTTTAAAATTTTATTTAATTATATATAGAGTATTATTAGATAAATACTTATATAAATGTATTGTCTGTGAGAACTTGTATTACCATTTTGCAGGAACCAGCTTTTGTTATTTTGTTCTACATATATTTTACTAGATGTTGCCCGGGGCTTCCCTCCCGTGGGAATTTTAAGATAAAATATAATCTATAGCAATCTTGGATAATGTACCTTTCTAATGGTGAAAGAATTTTTGAAATCGGTTCGGTAGTTTCGAAGATTACCCGCCTCAAATATACAAACTCACAAACGCTTACCTCTATATAATAATAGTATAGATTTAGCTGTTAGTTTTACATAACGAAAATATATAAATGTACCACGAGTATGTACATGACTTGGTGTATAAAATGTCATCCGGTATGCATTTGGTAGATAACTGCCTATACAAACAATTATGTTTTTATATCACCCAACAAATATGTGACCTGAATCATCCAATCCTAAATCAAATCATTCCATCAGTCCTTTCAGTTTTTAACATAAAAAAAATATGATTCATTTTTCCGATTCACGTTATAAAATACACGGTATGTGCAATCGGTTTCATTATTTATTCACTATTCAAACATTTGTATTAGTTTTATATGGTTTGTTTGAATTGATTATTCGAAATGAAAAATAAACGTGAAATTTTTTTGAACTTCTCAAATGACTAAAAAAAATATTTCTTCAAATTCGAATTCAAATCATTTATTTAGAAATTAGACCTTCACAGGCACTTTTTCTCGTCAATTTTTATATTTATAGTTATTTCTCACAAGCTACAAACTCATTTGAACAGTGTTGGTCCCCATCATGCCAGAAGGGCTTACCATTATTGTTTCTTATAAGATTTTTTCTCATAATATATAAAAGTACATAATGTACATAGTCAAAAGGTATATCAAAACAGGTTATGATTGTGATCTGAGTGCTGATTATTATATATATATATATATATATATATATATATAGCCATCGCGTAGCTCAACCATAATAGAGGGAACCTCACGACCCGGCCCACGACGCCACTACCAGATTGACCATTTGAGTGACCATGACACACTCGATTCCCCTTCTTTAGGGTTCCGTACCCAAAGGGTATAACGGTACTTTATATATATATATATATATATATATATATATATATATATATAGCCATCGCGTAGCTCAACCATAATAGAGGGAACCTCACGACCCGGCCCACGACGCCACTACCAGATTGACCATTTGAGTGACCATGACACACTCGATTCCCCTTCTTTAGGGTTCCGTACCCAAAGGGTATAACGGTACTTTACTGATTTATATATATATATATATATATATATATATATATATATATATATATATATATATAGCCATCGCGTAGCTCAACCATAATAGAGGGAACCTCACGACCCTCACGACGCCACTACCAGATTGACCATTTGAGTGACCATGACACACTCGATTCCCCTTCTTTAGGGTTCCGTACCCAAAGGGTATAACGGTACTTTACTGATTTATATAAATTACACAATGTTTATGCATTCGAGTCGGTATCTGTCTGAATTGTGCGATGTTGTGTAGCCGGCATAAGATATTTTTTAGATGTTCAAACTTACAATACCCCGCTAAGTGTGTCTATCTGTCTGTGTCGTGGCACGTAGCACGTAGCTCACCAACGGGTGAACGGATTAAGATGCGGTTTTTTTATTTGATATCTAATTTTATTTGGTGGTTTTTAGATATCTTTGATCAAAATCGGTTCACCCGTTCAAATTATAGTATTTCACTTCTCACTATAGAGTCGATTCGAAGTGAGACGCAGCGAACCAATCACATTGCGGTGTGGTTGTCATTGCGTTACAATGGCGCTCTATGATTGGTTAGCTGCGTCTCACTTCGAATCGACTCGATGGTGAGATGTAAATAGCAAAGTCGCACCACGGCAAGAAGTTAGTTAGTTGAAAAAGGTTACTTTCTACCACAAATTCGTGTCTCGTTAGAGTCGAAAACAAAAATAAAGCGCAACAGACATTGATTAATGATCCGTCGTGAACAAGATTGTGATCAGCATTACACCACGACAGTACTAATTATAATATTTAGCCAAATATTAATCGAGGCAAATTGCTTATGCTACATCAAATCAATATACATGATTTTGAATATAATAATGAGATGAAAAAAATTCTGGTATTGAGCGGAAATCGAACCCAAGCCCACTTGCCGGGACATTTACTTTGTCATCGAGATGATTTATTATCTCAATGACAATAAATGAATCTCGATGAATAATAAATCAATTATTTTCATAATTATGTTTAAAAAAAGAATTTTTAAACGTCACTTCGTCATATTGATTCTAATGCCGGCTACCACATTGCGTAGTTTATATGAGAGCTTTTATTTACTACAATAAAAAACCAGCGGTGTATACCGAACCGCAAAATTTGACGAACAGTTTCGCGATAATGTATATAATAAATTTTTGATAGAGCGACACTGCTCGGTGTCAATTGTCGCTATATTTAGTGCTCCGTTGCGTTGAAACTAAACTGTTTCTTAGAATGTCTGAATTGCAGTGACATCTGCTATTAGTCTATTAAGACCAATTTCTAAATATACTTTTAAACGGCAAAGTATAAGGAAAAACAATCTTAATATACACTGCAGAAGTCGTTTTGGAAAAACATATTTTTACTCGATTGTGTATCAAAATGTCGTCGAGAAAACTCAAAGAACGTGTCTTGGTCGACATTTTATTTTTTTAACATGGAATTTATGTAGAATAAATGTTATATGTTGTTGTGAAAAATTATGGTAAATAAACCAATTCTCACTTAGATATGTACACATAGGAAATCATAACAAAACATAGCACTCTTTTTTGGCATATAAGCAAAATATCTATATATATTTTTCAGTTTTTTGTTCCACTTTCATATGTATATTAAGAAACATGGAATTTTAATATCTTCCATAAACCTCCATTCGACAGCAGAATAAAAATTTCAAATTACAGTTGGAATAAAAATTCTATTAAATATTCCTTAACGATTATGGCATCCATTTTTATTATCACATAAAGTGTATATTGACCATTAAAAATAATAAAGTCGTTCGGAGGCATGGGGCGGGAGGAGGCTTTTTTTGATCTATTGCAAATATAGACACGTGAATAGATATAGCACTATCTACAAAGAAGTCAAAAATTTCAAGCGAATGCATCGATCGTTCTAACATTTACGTTTGTAAATTTGAAAACGTACGAAGTGAAATTCGATTCAGTGAGAATCGGGCCCCAGTATTTAGTAAGTTTATTCGTTACAAACAAAATTAAAAGAAAAAACAAAACACACATCTTTTCTTTATAAAATAATTCATAGCATGGATATGGCTCAATGCATGACCTTAAAAAGACAAAGCGAAAAAACATTATTCGAAACAAAAGCACGTAAAGGAAGTCGGCATCCTTTGGGTCACCTCGACCGAATGACCTACAGAATAGCGCCAACCGTTTCCAGGAACGAATGTATGACGAAATATTAACACATAAATATTCTACGAAAAAATATATTTTTTTTATGATAAAAATATTGTCAAATGTTATTTGTAGTATTCATTAACAAGGCGTGGATGGTCCACAAATAGGACCACTCCATATCCCCTCGTGGAAGTCGTATAAGGTGATTAAGGGACATAAAGCCTTAACAACAAACATTAGCATTCCCATACAGGGTTGACGTCAGGCACGTGGTCGGTTGTAAAATCATAGCCATTGTTCTTTTTTTTACTCCCTTTTCGGCGTCACAGCTCCGAATGTAATCGATGTTTGAGTATTTTTACTTAACCATGACTTAAATTGTATCTTCTCAACTTAAAATATATATTTTGTCAAACTATCGCTGGTTCATAGGATAAGTCCGCCATTGTATTATGTCTTACTATTATTAACATAATAGAAAAAAAACAAAATATTTGATACTTACAAACTTTTACATTTATTAATTTATTATTAATTAACTAACTTATTATGAACAAAAAACATATATCTAAATAAACATAATAATATACCTAAATATAAACATACATAAAATAAAATAAACACGCGACGACATCTAAAATAAAAAATAAATAACATAAACTTGACGAAAATATATTATAGCCCTTCTCCCATTGCAGCGCCCGCCAGGCGCGTCCTTAATTGTTACTACCTATTTATTGTAAACAAAGACCTGTATGATACATTAAGGAAGCAACGATTTGATTTGAATCAACAATCGTATTATTAAAAAAATTAAAACACAGATTGAGTTAGCTCCAATTGTGAGACAATGTCCCAATACATATAAATTCATGTTTCAGGATATTACCTCATAAAAGTAAGATATCGGAAAAAATTATTCCCGTAGTTCACTCACCTACGGGTGGGCCATGGGTAACAGGCGAAGAAAATGTCTATCCAATCATTTTTCAATGTTGTGATTCCGTATCCTATTCTACTAATATTATAGATGCGAAAGTTTGTGAGGATGTGTGTATGTTTGTTACTCTTTCGAGCAAAATCTTCTTTTGTATGGTACACGGGTTCAATATACCTGGAATAAACTTAGGTAGTCTACTTTTTATCCCGAAATTCCCACGGAAGCCCCAGGGCGCAGCTAGTAATATCTAAATACTTATCAAATAAAGCGTCTGCATAACACATACAGACAGCTGTATAGTTTATTATTCCACATTGTTCTGTATTTGCCCTTACGAATGGTTTTCGAAACTATCTCGACTGGATTACACAAAGATATAACAAACTAGCTACGCACCGGTGCTTCGCGCGCGTGGTAATTTCGGGATGAAAAGTACCTTATGTGTTATTCCTTATTATATTCTACGCGAGTAACAAATTTCATAAAAATCTGTCCAGTAGATTTCGCATGAAAAAGTAACAAATATGCACGCACGTCCTCACAAACTTTCGCAGTTATAATATTAATAGGATTTAAAAGACTTGTTGAATTACTCTTATACTATTACCACAGATTACATAATACTTCCAGTAAAATATATAATACTTCCAAAACATACTAATGTCCACATGCTGTCTCTTTTACCCATCATGTAAAAGAACAGAGAATATGTGGACGCAATTACGTGCTACGTGTTTTATGTGTCATAGTATCCTCCGAGAAATGTGTTCTCGAGTTTCCATAGTAGCTTCCTCGCTTACATATCACTAACGATTCTCTACTATTGTTCAGTTTCTGTCATCGCCCGTCGGTACAATGCACAGCGGAATATCAGTCTTAAAATACTCCAAATGTATCTGATAAACTGTATTTTGTTCTGATGAAATTTTAAATGTTGAAATGTACCGTATATTATTTAATCTGTGACCTGAATTGAATAGTGACTCCATTAAAAAAATCAAACTCCGATAAGAGCCATGTCCCATTGCTCAGTCGTGCTCCGTTGCGATGACACAGCATGATGTTGCTCCTTTGTGCTCCGTTGTTTTTTTATAGGGTTTGATAGGTACTGACATGCATGATGCACATTGAAACTTCATACAATTCTTATGTTCTGCGTTAATTTACCGACGGATGTCAACATGATGGAGGACGATGCAGCGCAACTGAACAGTGCAGTGAGATAAGTAGAAACACAATTACAAGCAATATTATAATATACTAGCGCCCCGTTCCGGCTTCACTCGTGTAAAACCACAATAAAAAAGCCTACGGAAAAAAGCCTAAGCCTACCAGGAATAACCAGAAGGTTTCGTTTATCTCTGTGCCAAATTTCATCAAAATCGGCCCAGTAGTTTTGAGTTTATTCAATACAAACAAAAATACAAAGATTGGTTATAAGTGTGCCATGTATTAGCCAGCTCCACAATGTCGTCGAACAGTTTGCGAAATTTTGGCGGATTCAGTATATACATTGCTGGTTTTTCATTGCGGTAAATAAAAGCACTCATACTAATTACGCAATGTTAGCATTCGAGTCGGCACGTGTCTGCGCTCGGCGACAGTGTGCCATGTGTGTACTAAAAGTAACATCACAATACTCACTCCTTATCACAGTCCTTGGATTCACAGACGACCTTGTCATACTTTTTTAATCAGCCATCTTTTTTGTCGCCAGCGACTGTTCAGTAAACCGGTCTAGGTAGGGCATCCCTAGGCCATCGGTCTCGATTTGGTTTACAAAAGTCTGTATTATTCAATAAAAATTACATGTCACAAGATATATCTTGATGTATTCAACGCGTGACAAAAACTCATGTCCGTGCAGTAAACCGTTGAGGTGTTCTCTACTCTGGAGCCGATCCTGGGTACACCATCTCATAATTTTCATAATAATTTCATTGTCATGGAAACTGAAGCGTTGTGGAAAAAGTCAACTCTACCTCTATAGGACCAACGGTAGTAGGTGAAATTTAACTTGCAAGATTTGTTTGTTTACAATACAAATAAATAACAAAAACTTCTAAAACCGTTTTTAGAAGTTTTTGTTATTATTTTTAATGTATGCACGTTTAGATTGGTCTTGGATACAAAGCTCCTTTATAATCTACTAAGTAGATGTTGCCAGAGGCTTTGCTCCCGTGGGAATTTTGAGATAAAATATAGCCTAAGTATAGCAATCTTGGATAATGTACCTTATCCTATGAAATCAATTTTAATTGGCAAAAGAGAGTCAAATGTTCTACAACAGTGGGGATGAGGGGCAAATCCCTCGTTCAACTGTATAATCCTCATTACAAGGTTACCATAATAAGCCACAATGGCCTCAAATTAGACCCCGTTGGGCCGTATTCCATAAACCCCCAATGGAGCTGCTATAACCGGGCTGACCAGGCACCTGGTTTCTCGAATACAGGACTTGCACCTGTGCACTATGACAACAATAGCTTTAAAACCTCTGAGCGTATTGCGTCCACGAATATGAATGGAATTAGGACAGCTCTCACCATCAACCACTGACATCCTGTGTAGAAACGGACTCCCCGCGGACAAATTACTAACGTCTGTATTTATGCTACGCGCCACCAAAACTTTGACTTCGCGATTCAGAATATCTTGTTAAATACAGCATTTTTTAATATTAAATTAATTGAAAATTATAAATCTACTAATACTAAGACCGTATTGGTCATTTATTTTTAGAATTTGTAATAAATATTTGCGTCAAACTAATTTAAAGTTTTACTTCTTTGCGCGCAAAGGCATCACCTATACGGGATGATTAAGGAAAAAGAGAGACGGAACGAAACATTGATAACATGTGAAGCTCACTGTCGCCATCTAGTTATAATGTACTGAACTTTATCAGCTAGATACTAATTTATTTTATTTTTATTTTTTTTTGCTATTTCATATATATTATTTGTTTGTTTCATATGATTGAAATAAAATAGTATTCGTTTAAACCATTTATTTATTAGTAAGGTATTCTAAATATGCTTTTAATTTTTCGCGTTTATTTTTGTAGGTTCGCAATAGATGACATTTAGAATAAACACTACAAAATATAATCATGTTTTATTAGGTTTAACACTGATTACTAGAAAGCTGAAGTCACGTACATTATTTTGATAAAATATGTATATTATGTCAAATTCACGTATGTAATGATATCAAAACGTACTTTCAATACACGTGCAAACAGTTGCAAAAATTACCTTCCCGAACAATATCCATGACCTTGCCAAGAACAGTGGCTTATCAACATCATTATTATGCCAATTGACACCGGGTAAGTACCTAATGGTATTTTTAGCACTGAGTATTATCGCATTTGGCTCATTGTGATATTATTTTTACAAGCTTTTATTTAGTTACAAGTTAGATTTCTTCTACTTTCAGTTGTCCTACAGAGTTGAAATTTACCACGTCGCTTCAGTTTCCATGACAATACATTATTATGATAAGCATGACGTGATGGTGCAGCCCGGATGGGCTCCTACAGAGGGAACTCCTCAACCGTTTACAGCCCGGTTTTTTGTGAGGCCTTAAAAGTCATAGGATCTCTCTGACAATAATAAAAACTTGTTTATATGTGGGTAGCTAGTTGTGTCCAACTCAGGGGCTACACGTTAACGCCGAACTCATACGAATGCCGACGCGAATGCATGAACATATCGTAGTTTGTATGAGAGTTCTTATTTACTGCAATGAAAACTAGAAATGTGTGCCGAATCCGCCAAACTTTGGCAAACAGTTTCGATACAATAGCCGACATGAGTTTTAAAAAACGTATGCACACGAATTAACCTAATCTTAAAGCTATATTTTATCTGCGACCGACTGCACCACGGTTTGGACTGCACCATTTTTTTTTTCGATCACACACATATATGTTCCAGTATACCTTTTGACCATGTACTTTATTGTGTACTTACATTGTTATATAAGTTAGAAAAAATGGTAAGCCCTTTGGCATGATAGGGACTAACACTGTTTAAATGAGTTTCTTTCGACATTTCTTCTCAGCAGTTGTCGTTCTGAAATGATAGTAGCTTCGTAGCTTTGGTAAATATTTATTTAATTTGTAATACGACGTGAAATAGACATTATTTTTAGTGCCAGGCCAGTGCTAATCCTGACTAATATTATAAATGCGAAATTAAATTTGTTTGTTACCTCTTCACGCTCTATCTAGTCTTATCAATATTCATTTTGCATGTAGTTTGAAGTATGGAGAAGGACATAGGGTATCTTTCATTCTGGAAAACATTAGGTACGTAGGTTACGTAGGTACATTTCCCATGGGAACAGTTATGTTAAACTATACGCGTTGTTGTTGGAATTGTTGGGAAATGTACCTACGAGTGCGAAGCCGCGAGCAAAAGATTGTTTCTGAATAAATGATTTGATTTGATTTAATTTGATTTGAAGGCCGACTGTGTAGCCGAAATGATAAAGCTATCTTATGACCGAACTGTGGTTCATGAAAATTCATACTTGAGGGTATTTTATTTCTATTTACGAATAGCGACCGCTGCATTCAAGCGAAAAACACAAAACAGAATTCCATTTCGCTACTGTTTTATTTAGTTTAGCGCTGAGCTAATTGGATTGTCAAAAGATGGCAATTTTCAATTAAGTTTCAAATTTTTAGATACATTTGTAAATTATTTTTTATATAACAAAGGACAGGCCATATAAATGTTTTTGTTTTATCCTTATTTTTGTTTTTTCTTTTTTACTAGCTGCGTCCCGAGGCTTTACTCCCGTGGGGATTTCAAAAGTACCCTATAAATAAATAAATATATTAGGAAAAATCACACAGATTGAACTAGCCCCAAAGGAAGTTCGAGACTTGTGTTATGGGATACTAACGATACTATATTTTATAACATATATAGATAAACATCCAAGACCCGGGTCAATCAGAAAAATATCATTTTCCATCATGACCCGACCGGGGATCGAACCCGGGATCTCTCGGTCCAGAGGCAAGCACTTTCATAACAATCAGTCCAGTAGATTTACGTGAAAGAGTAACAAACATACATACGTACACACATCCTCAAAAACTTTCGCATTTATAACATTAGTAGGATAGATTTTAAGTGTTGTTGACCTCATTTTATACTTAGTGAGATGGAAATATGAGGTTTACAATTAAAATCAAAGACATTGAAAACGTAACATTATATCGTCACACAGAGCCAGTAGTTTTGAGAAATAACTAATATAAAAATCGAAGTGAAAAGTGAAGTTCTAATTTCTGAATATACGATTTGAATTTGAAGTTAATTAATAAGGGCGATTAGGTAAATACTTGCATAAGTTTCAATAATGTATTGTGTACGTGGTATATACGTACAATTTACATAACCGTGTCTAATTTTCTTTCGTCGCACGTTTTACACACTCGTAACTCCACGTGTCTGACGTCACAGATAACGAATATCATTATGTAAAACTAACGGCCCGTCCCGACTTCTCTCGGGAAATGGGGCCTACTATATCCTAGCATCACATCAGGCACAAAGCACCCAAAACCGCAGACAAATTTTGTGATCACAGGCACAAATATTTGTCCGCGCTGGGAATCGAACCCAGCACATTAAGATAGCGGACACTTCATACGGAGGTAATAAATTCTCTGATACGAAAATAGATACGATACAGAACAAAACATAATATTCCCTCTTCTACGAATCTTGAGAAAGTTGGAATCCGTAGTATTGTATATTTTCTCGTTATGTGGTCCATTTTATTGGCTATAAATGCGTCAGTCTACTTAAGGAGAAGGTCGTTCAGAGTAAAAGTGCTTCAATGCATAAGCTTTCGCGTTTGTTGTTATATAATAGAACTCAAATCGAACTCGGAAGGTATCATTCATTGTGGTTTTACTCGAGCGAGGTAGTTACGTGCGAGCTAGTAAACTATATGAGAAGCGGTGGGTGGTGTAATGGTTAAGATTCCCGCCTGTGTATCGAAAGATCCTAGGTTCTAATCCTACTGCTAATCTACTAGTTTGTATACCAATATGACTTATATAAAGTAGTTTTCATCGAGCAACATTTGCTTCCGGTGAACGAAAATATCGTGTGAAAATAACCTGCACACTGATTGATTATTAACTTGTGTGTGAAATGGAAAAGGCAATGGCAAACCACTCCATTAATAGTGTCAGGAAAGTTATTGAGTGTTTCAATCCACGTTATCGACTACGACCACGAACCTCAGCCTTGAGGAAGCCTATGAAGAAGAGTAAACTAGAAAATAACTAGTGGCCCGTCTCGGGTTCGCTCGGATAAAAACATAAAAAATTATACCCCTAAACCTTTCTCAGGGAATCACTCTATCGTGAAAACCACATGAAAATTCGTGCAGTAGTTTTTGAGTTTATCGAACAGACTGATAGACAGACAGACGGGACAGACAGATGAATTATTTCATCCGTATTCTCATTTCACTTGCACCGCAGCGAACCAATAAATTAACACAGAGCCGACATTCGCGGAAACTCGCGTTATTGCTGCCACCTCCTTAGTACCATGCTTGAGTATCATTTATTCAGTGCCTACAGAACAGGATCTGTCTTCGAAAAGTCCCAGGTTCACATTCTACATGACTTTGTAGAACAATCTAACTCAAGTATAGTTTTCCATAGAACACCACTTGCTTCCGGTGAAGGAAAACATAGTGAGCATAGATAAAAGAAATATATGTATATATATATATATATTATATATATATATATATATGTTATTCTATTTCTAAAAATGCACCAATGTATAAAAAACCTCTTCATAATTTTAACATAATGCGGCTAAATTAAATATTGAGGCAGTTATAATAAGTATGTACACGGCATTGCTTACATTTGATAAGCGGTATGAGTTCCAATTAGAAAAGTATTGTGTAATTTAAAAAAATATTGCTTAATTATATATTCGTGTTACTTGGCCTTTGTACTTGCATGTGATATTGCTGTATTACAACAACTCGGTAAAAAAATTAAATTCCCTCCAGAAAATCGAGGTTACATACATGGTTTTAAAATAAATGCTAATATGTAATCATGTTTGTGAAGTACGGTTTATCCATTTGGAAACTGCCATGCAAATCGTTCAAAGGATTTTTTTTTTGTTAATTTATGTGTGGGCAAAGGTCTCCTCGTGTGCCTTATCGAGTGAATCTTTCAAGTTATAGTGTAACCAAATGGAACAGCGTAAAATCAAGGAATTTCCAAACCATTGCATACGTATTTTAAACAATAGCCAAACACGGATAATTTGTTGCTACGATGAACATTTTCAAAGACCATCGAACGCAAAATGAGAGTTTAAAATGGAAAATAAATACAGACAAAACGTAACACAGCGAGCGAGCATGCCAATCGAAAGAAGACAATTGCCGGCAGGAAATGAGGGCTGGAAAAAATTCAGTGTACAGATGAAAAAAGAGAGGAAAGTTGAAACGATGCCATTTTATAGGGTTTTACTTGTGTCAATAATTTGTCGACACTGGACTATAAATGAGAAATAAGGAGATATTTGTCATTTTTGTAAAGAATAAATTTTTTATAAAAAAAAAAAATACACAATATTTTATTGTCATTTAGGGAGGTTTAAATGCAACTCGTGAAGAAAAAATCATATGTGTGCTCGTTGAGGAGTTCCCTCGTTAGGGTCCAGGTTTATCATAATAATGCGATGTCACGGAAACTGAAGCGGTGATGTTGAAAATTAAACGCTGTAGAGTCGAAGTAGGTGAAATTAATCACGGACACTAAACGAGAGACAAAAGTTTCATTGTTATAACGTCTGTAGACGTTAACTGTCCTGCAAAGGGTTAAACTTGCAAGATTTTGTTACAATAGAAAGAGATATGAAAACCAAAGTTGACGTTCGATTTGTAAGGATAATAGAGAATGACTATGAAGCCTGAAAATGTAATGTTATGTAAAATATTGTATCGTTGAATTCGTATCCTTTTCAAGTCTCGAACTTTATTTGGGGCTAACTCAATATGTGTCTTATATATTTATTTTTATGATTTCAAAAAAAGTAAAAAAAACTCATTTAAAAAAATATATTTCAAGTACACCGTAAAACAGAAAATTTCAAATCATTATCCAAAGTGAATATTTTTAATATACTAGATGTTGCCCGGTGTTTCGCTCCCGTGGGAACTTGGATAAAATATAGTCTATAGCAATCTTGTATAATGTACCTTTCTAATGGTGAAAGAATTATTGAAATCGGTTCGGTAGTTTCGGAAATTACCCGCCTGAAACATACAAATGATTACGTCTTTATAATAATAGTATAGATAATATTTTGCGATATTTCAGTGCTATTTAAAGCGTTTCTTACTAACTGAACTCTGAAGGGCGAAGAAATTACAGGTCAAAAGAGTTATGAAAGTAATTAATAAAGTTTTAGACTTCGTGGAGTTTGGGAATTTTGTAATTGTACGAGTTTTTGAAAATAACTCAGCGTTCAAACCTCATCATTTTATTGTGCGGCAGACTCATGATAGATAATTCATTGAAATTTCTATTAAGAATAAATTAAAACCAAAATGATAACTTGAACATTAGTGCTCTCTCAAAGCAGTAATATCTGTTTTTTTTTTGTTTCTTTTTTATCACAGAATCAACAGCACTTTAAATCTTTAGCTGATCTTACTGCCAATTACGTATTATTCAAATTATATTTAAAATTTTTTTGCGATTGTGTAAATAATAAATAGGATATCCGGGTCCAGAAGGAAAAATACAGACTTATGTTATATGGTACTTACTCAACTTACTAATCTACGACTCTCTCTCTCTCTCTCTCTCTCTCTCTTTTGTCCGAGTTTGTTTCCCCTTCAATTCTTGGCTGAGACGCCAGAAGCCTGGGGTCTTCTTAAAAACTTTGCCTGCAATTTTACTACAGGCCTGACGTACCTCTTTGGGAATATTGTGTTGTTACTCAGACGATGATGTTTTAAACGACATAAATTTATTTACTATTAGCTTATGCCTGCTGCTTCGGCCGCGTTCATTCCGCTTATTACTAATTATTATCTCATTATTATTAAGTATTATTATTATTATTAAGTATCTCAGGTTTTAAGTAATGTACCGCGATAAAACTTATACCATATTTTAAGTTCGATCGTCCGGTAAAAACTCCGTTAAATTCCATCTACTAGCTTTAACGTGATGCGCGAACAAACATTAGCTCATTGACAGTTTTATTATTTGTTATCTATACACATTGTGACTAGTGAAAATACATTAATTCTTTTAATGTATTTTCACAAAATAAAAGTAGAAAATATTTCATGCATTCGACACAAACTCTTCGAGGCATGCCGTCAACTCGTATATGTGAACTTTCTGTAACTCCAGCTCCAGTCGCCATTTCCCCGGGAAATTCAGTTTCAATTTGCGCTCTTGTGTCCATACCTTTTATTTTCCCGCCTTTTGTCTCGTAATACGTTCGCTCGTTTACGTCCACCGGACAGATTTTAACATTGGCTTTTGCAACACTTCGGAAATCCCCATTCTGACACCATTTGTGATGTTTCATTTTTAGTTTGCGAAATTTTAACGATTATATGATATTTGTAATTTAAAAAATATATAGAGATGACAGGCAAACTGAACGGAATATTGCGCAGGGGACAAAGCTCTGATCTGGTTCAGGCAGATAGGGTAAATCCAAGAAGGATTGATTTCGTCAAAAAATATGGTCTAACAACTAGATAAAGATAACAAAGACTGCGTGAACTGGAGATGTAAAAGTAGGAAAGTGAACCCTGAATTCGGGCACTATTTGGCTGGGGAAGAAATAGTGAATGTGCTTAGATGAGATCTTTGATACTATAGAGTTGTCACAACATGCAATTTAAGTATAGAGACGACATCGAACTAGTCAAAATGGAAGTTAGTTGTTATTTTACTGAGTGATGAGTACATCAAGCGTTGGACTTCTTGCTGTTGATATATGTACTTATTTTAAAAAAATAACTGGATTTTTATTATTTAAATTATGCCTTTATAAAATTATACTATATTGCCCACCTAACTTTGTGACTTCGACCGTTCTTAATATATTATTTCCAATATCTTGGATTCTAAGAGTTGTAACGCGATGAAACCTATACCTATATTTTAAGTTAGACCATCCGTTATACAACTGTAAAACCGCATCGAATTCCATCCAGCTTTGCGATTCCGTAAAACACGAAAGTCACATCACATCACTTGACCTTTATCTTTATTTGACATTCTGTCAGTTGATGTGATGTGATGTGATCTTCAAGTAGTGTTGTGACGTCTGCCAGTCGACGCTGGAGCAGTTTGTATACATACAATACAGAGCGCTGACTCGAGTCAGGCATAGAACACTCGTGTGTCAATGTGAGTCTCCTCAAAACGCTCGAGCGCCGTTTTGAGTCAGATTCAGGGCGGATACCATGAAATATAAAACATAGCATAAAACGTAGCACGTCATTGCGTCCACACATTCTCTTCTATTTTTTTACACGATGCGTTATTGTGGATGAGCGAAAAAACATAACAACGAAAACGACTGAATGGAATTTGATGCTGTTTTCACAGTGCGTATTGCAGACTACGACTACGATCTGAATATGAATAATATAATGATAATGAATGAATCTGATCTGAATCTGGTAAAGATTTAATAGCGATACGATGCGTAGAATCCGAGATATTAACAATAATTAAGTTATAAGTGCGTACGCACGATAAAAACGCCGGCGAAGCCAAACTAGCAAAAGCTCGTTTGAAAATAAGGCTATTTTTTTGTTGTATCGTCGACAAAGAAAACCAATAATAAAATGAAATGATTACGCAATTTATTGTTTTTAACAACACATTCTTTGTACCTATCCCGAACGCCTAAGTCTTCGTGGTGGCAACAGAACTCGAAAATAATCAAAGCGACATAAAAAAATGACGAAAGAAAATTAACTTTCCACGAAACTCGTCAAAAACAGCGAACGACGAATGGTTACCGAACCGAAACATTTTGTTGTCAAACTTAATTTTTTATTTTGCGACCGTTGTTTTCTAAACCTCGTTTAAAGTTTACAGACGTTTTGTAATCGTAAATTTGTTAGAAAAGTTCAGTTTAACTGCAGACTTTTAAACTCGTTTTTTTCTATGTAAATTTCGCTGAAAAAATTAATATACTAATATCATTCTTTACAAGTTATAATTATAATGTTTGCCCTTCAAATAAAACTTAATTTATTAACGATATGAATACAAAAAGTTAAATACTTTGAAATCGATGAATTAAACTTTAAAATATCGATTTTTCAGCAAGATTCAAAATTGAATCCACGTTGATCCAGATTAAACACTGGCCGGAATCGAATAAAAACAAACATTAATAAGCCGAAAGCCACCTCGGCTTCTCCCGTGGATGAATTGGCAATCAGGTGTGTCAGTCTTCATTCCGCCCGCTAAATCGCGAAAAGTCTATTTTCCACCTCCAGTTTCCTTCAGTTTTGTGACACAAGGATTGCTCGCCTGACGAACATTTGTTACATTGTATTTTTCGTATGTTCTAATTTTGGTATTTGATTCAATCTTATATATTTGCAGAGATAACTAATGAAGTGGACCTAATGACAATGATAATATAATTCCCGATACTTGTTTTTTGCCATCGGTATTGAGCATCATTGGACAGCATTTAGAAATATCAAATAATTTAATTTTTATTTACATTTCTGAGTGTCTCATTTTTTGTTATAGTTTAAGTGTTTTTGTGTATGTAATGATGAAAGCTACATCTTATTTGTTTTGAGTACAACAAAGATAAGAGGTTTCATACAATTTACATAATTTTTTGCTTTTTAAATTGACCATAATTTACCAGCATTTAGTATCAAGTAATATTTATTTTTATACACTTGTAAATGTAATTGAGATTTTTTCAAGTATGTGTGTGTTGAAATGACTAAAGCAGCATCCAAATCGAGTCAAAACATGCGGCTCGGAAGGGTCCGCGATCATAACATATCCGGAAAATCCGATGATATTATGTTGCCGGCCATTTTTCAAGACCATATGTCTCAAATGATGGGCTCGATGTAGCTTTACTTGTAATTTACGACTCAGCAAATGTCTTGTGACTACCTATTTTTCCTCGTCTCGGCATTACGGAATCAGGTACCGCCAGTGACAGGCCGAAGGAGTGAACGAATGATTGAATGAGTCTTATACGCGAACGAAGATATATATACAACCTCAATAGTTTAGGTATTTTGCCACAAAACTCTGTAATTTGATAGGATAATGTGGCAAAATATTCAAAGTCATAAAGTCTATCGTGTGTGTGGTACCCTTGTTGCCCCAACCAGTAAATAAATGATACACACGACGCCGCTTTAAAACTATTTTTGAAGGAAAGGATTAAGATGTCCAGGGAGACTGAGGAAGAGTTACGCAAGCCAACTGTAAAAGAAGATATCGAGATCTTAAAAGCAAAACCTAGCTCTTTTATAAGAAAGAGAGTTGTGAAATTATAGTCTGATTATTTTTTCTTATTTCACATCAAAACGGAGCAATGAATTTAGGACTGTGAATGTTTTTTGTATGGAGATATATTGCCATCCTATAATGGGAATGGACTCACCGCTCCGCATGTCATGTTCCCGATTTCATTCGGAGCTGTGACGAAACGAAGTCCGGGGTGTAATTTTATTTTTACTATTCGATAAAAAAAAATTGATTATTCGATTTAAAATTTCGATTTTAAAAAGCTGTGATTTTTTGCTATTTTGTTGATTCAGCCTTGGTAATGCTGATGTTGCCTATAAGCTGTCTAGAATATGGGGTTGTTGTTCATTTGCCACAAAGTAAATTCGGTTCGTTTTTAAAACTTCATACATTGAATGTTAATTCGTCACATACTTTAAAAAGTATGTGTTAATTCCCTTAGTCGCCTTGTACGAGATCCAGGGATGAATATGGCCATACCAAGCAGTCTCCATGCATCCAAAAAAGAGTTGCCATGAACCGAACATCATTTTCAATTCCAGTGCAATTTTAACGCGCTTCGAAAAAACGCTCATGCGCACGAGTCTTTAGAATTACTAAACTTTTCGATGATACATAGGCGTTTTCATCACTCGACCGCAGCCTTAGTTTCGTAATACGTTAGAGCAAACTATATTAGACGTGCACGTTTTAGCGGGCAACATAATTAGTGGTCCCAAGTGCTGAAACTTCGCGTTGTTATCTGCAGGACAGTTCCATGAATTGCTTATAACGCACTCTGGGTGTGGTACAAGGTGAGAACTTACAGCGAACGTATTTTCCACTTAATGACGACCATTCTCAGTTAAACATTTAGTTCAATATCAAATCTAGGTAGGTTTAAGTTCTTACAATGAAAATATTTAACTCATCATCATCATATCGAGTGTGTTATTGCTAACACTGGTGTCAGATTTTATTCAAGTCGCCTAAAGGCATCTGATATGACTCTTACGACTACCTCGCCGAACTAAATTGCCTTGTACACTAATTTGGAATGAAGTAGGCCCTTCATTCAAAATTAGGGGACCATGTAAATCGCCAGTAGACTTAATTTAAAATACATTTTGGACTATGTATGTGATGTATAAATTATTTTGAATTTTGAACTTAAGTATCCTAATCAAAATGTATAAGGACAAGTATGAGATACTAATTATAAACTAGAAAGAATAGAATTATAACAATTTTAGTTATATAGATAGATATATTATTATCCATTTATTTCTAATCAAATCCACTTTTGCAATAGTATTATCTAAAATATCCGTTTAGTAAATTATCATTCCTGCTGCTAAGATTTGTTTTGATTTATAAATCTAGTTAACCAACGTTACCATTAACTGATTATTTGTGGATACAAGATCTTATCAAAGACACAAAAATGTTTAAATAAATAACACGCTGTCAGGACATCACTTGTACCACACATCAGGCTGTTGTCGGCTTTCAGCTTATCGCAGTTCCTACTCCGCTGTGGGCCAACGCACAAGCATAACCCCACTGCTGGGACTACGGTAATTGTCTCTGTTTGACGTAACTTTGAGACCTTGTTGTCTTTGTGAAGTGATAAGGGGTAATGCGACAATTCATGAGGTTCTCTAGTTAAAATCTTCATAGTTCTCTCATTGTTGAAGGTCGTGACTTATAATGAGCTTGTCCACTAATTATTGCCATTTATATTTTTCAGGCGCTAGATGAAGTGCTGCTTTGGCTACACTAGAGGTCTCGGATTCGATCACCGGTCAGGTCAGGATGGAAAATGGTTTTTTTTTCAGATTGACCTGTGTCTTGGATGTTTATCTTTATATTTATATATATATAGAATATAGTATCGTTTAGTTAGTATCCCATAAAACAAGTCTCCAACTAACTTTGGGGCATGGTTTTCCCTAGAGTCTTCAACACGGGATTCTTCAAAAAGGGCGTGAAAAGATTTCTTCAGGGTCGGCAAAACGCACGTGATGCCCTTGGTGTTGCAGGCCTCCATTGGCTGCGGTGACCGCTTTCCATCAAGTGGGCCGCATGCCTGTTTGCCTACTTAGTAGTATAAAAAAAACTTTGGGGCTAACTAGCATTTGTGTGATTTGTCTCCATATATTTATTTATTTAGTCAGAATCACATACTGAACAAAGAGAAGTATCCGATGTATCTACTTGTGCACAAGTACACGGCGGGGCGGCTTATATCGAACTGCTACTCTGCTCCGTCTGCCTCAGCCCCGCTTGCCTTGGAGAAAAATCTCCTTGAGGACTATTTTTTCAGTCACAAATTGAAATAAACTCGTCTTTTTGATCCGAGTCGCAGTGCAAATAAAAAATCCTTACATTTTAACTCAAAGGCGTTGAAATACTTCACAAGACATTTTCCCGTCTCATTGGCATAATTTTACGAAGAGAATTTATTTATATTTTCTTCAACTTTCTGCTAGCTAACGGCCAAAAAATAAAAAAGTTTTTGAAGGTGAGAAGTTTTTAAAAAAAGTCTAAGATTCTTATATAATTTCACCTTTAGAATTCAGTGTTTTTATGCTTTTTTTTTTAATTCAAATTATTTTTTTTAATTCAAAACTTTAAAACATTTTCCAGTGACCCCGTCCATTTGCCTTGATTTTTAAAGTAGCTCTTGTCCACTGCTTCGCTCGAATTACCATGAATTTTCAAATCTTATTTTGCATAAATTTTCCACGGCGACACTTTTTTCCGGGATGAATGATGCTATGCAATGTACGTATTCCGAACTTATTATGACAGATTTTCGAACCAAGTGGTTCAGTGGATGGAGAGAATGAAGACGTAATTTTTACATTAATCATGCAAATAATCATACAAGACAAATAAGTTTTGAATTTGTTTGTCTCGCTTTTTATTTTTATGTAACATACACAGATATATTGCAATAATGTAATGCAATAATGTAAATAAACTTATGCCGGCTACAGATGACTACACGCAAATATTCGAACAATGCGTGGTTTGTATGAGCGTTTTTATTTACCGCAATGAAACATCAGCAATGTATACCGAATTGCCGAAAATCACAGCCACTTCTAATCTAAATTTTAGAGTTTAATTCACTAAAGTCGAGTTCGTTTTTTTTTTATTAGTGGCATTTGTGGTTCAAAAATATTAATTGTCATTGCATGGATCGCAAAAAATTATGACATTTTAGATATAATCTGCGCGTAAATCTGTGCCAACACGCGAAATAAGGCCCTTTGGTCGTAGATCACGACAATAGGATTAGATAACCAAAAATGATTTAGTCGCCATAGCGGTCACAATAGTAACCATTCAATAAATATATACGCTTAACATACAATGCTAAGTTGGCAGAGAACCAAAGTGATATATCAGATGAATTTACACTGTGATCACTTAAGACCACAGAATTTGCAATGATAAGGACGATAGAATTGTCAAGCATTCATTTTATTTTCAATACCTTTCTCCCTCACTCTATCTCTCTCTCAACTGAGCATTTTCTCGGTTGTTTCCTGAGCTATTAAGCGACTGGCCCAGGGTTTTAGGGTTCCGTAACCAAAGGGTAAAATGGGACCCTATATCTTACAGACGACTGGAGACGAAGGCGACTTTGTTTTGTACTATATAAGTAGTTACGATAATCCTCTGTACCAGAACCCGACTCTTACTTGGCCAGTAGTATAAACTACTCCATTTTGCACAGTATTCAACATCCTTTCTATTTATTATTTATTTATTTAATATTAGGAACGCTTATAGTGTTTACATATATATATAATATTATAGTATGTAAATTGTACTTGCAGTTTAATGCGATACATAAACACCAGTTAACAGCGAGCACAACATTTGCCAACAATATAATTCGCTGCCGTAGACAAAAGTAGAAGATACAACAGTTAAATATATTATACATAGTCGTATTCCTCATGGCTGAGGGTCGTGGTCATTACGTGTAATTAAACACACATAACAACTTTATTGGCATTAGTAACGGTTTGTCATTGCCTTCTCCATTTCACACACAAGTTAATATAATCATTCAGTGTGCAGGTCTCCTCACGATGTTTTCCTTCACCGGAAGCAAGTGGTGGTCGATGAAAACTACTATACATGAGTCAGATTAGTTTACAAACTCATGCGGCACGAGTAGGATTCGAACCTGGGATCTTTCGATCTACAGCCAGGCGTCTTAACCATTACACCACCACCGCTTCAGGACCGCACAGGTTAAAGATATGGTTGATCACAAAATATGTTTATGAGAAATTTTATACAAAATGAAAAGTTGTATTTGTGTGAATTGAAAGGAACAAAATATGTCTATGAGAAATTTTATACAAAATGGAAAGTTGTTGAAAGGAACATTTTCAATATTTATATGAAATAAAAATCAATTCTATGAATGTTTATCTGAAAGTATATGAAGTGAACTTATACAATTTGTAAGAGATTACAGTTATTATTTCTAAGTGCATATAACTCAGAAATCGCCACTCACACACTCATTATAATCGAAATTCCGTTTCGGATTTTCATTTGCATTCATTGCCTAGGAACGACTCTTCTATATGATTTACTAAATTTATGGATTTAGAGAGAAAATATTGCAGTATAGAGCGCCACTTCTATGTATTTATTCGAAAATGATCATTGTAGATCATAAATTATATGGAATAATATTTTTTGCTGATAATTGCCAAGACTTCAAAATTACCAATTGCCAAGAAGGTTTCTGGCTTTGTTTAAAAGCATATTATTATTACAAGTAGATATGTTAACACTTTAAAGAAAGAAAGAAAACATTTATTTGCCAAAAACATGTGTACAAATATACAAATTTATGTCAAAATGAATTAAACCTACATGTTTTACCGAATATAGGTATGCAAATACAAATAAATAAAGAGGAGCATGCTATCCACTATATTTAGTTTAAGGACTATCTTAAATATTAAATCTCAAGTTAAATTTTTACTCATGTATTCAATTTTACTCATCTATTTTGGGGCTAACTCAATGTGTGTGATTAGTGTTATTCCTATCCTAATGTTCTTTAACATATGTTTGTTCCTATTTATTTCTTTATTGTCAATATTTCCAAAACAGCTTATTATTTTTTCTTCCTTTTCGAGTGTGTTAATTGCTCAAGTCGCCTAAAGGCCTCTGACATGACTTTTACGTCCTGGTTTTATTATTTACATTTTGCAATAATTTAAATATTTTATTGTTATTATTATGTTTCTGCTTAACAATACACGGCACCTAGGCCGGTCCATTGTGAGGCTTGCGTGGTGATATTAGATCCGACACGTAGAGGCCTTTAGGAGAGTTTTGATATTATTCTTTTTTAAATCTTATTACGACATCCATTATAATCATATCGTAAGATTTTTTTATTTGTTTTTCGACAGACGTAGACCTTGGTACGAATGTCTTCTGCATGGATACCTCACTCGCGTCTATTTCTGTCCCAAACAGCAGTGCTTGCATTGTTGTGGTCCGGTTTGAAGGGCGAGAGAGGCGCTGTGATTACAGGGTACTGTGACAAAAGATCCTAGGCCAAAAAGTAGCAACGCGCGTGAACTCTGGTGTTACAGACATTGATAGGCTGTGGTGACCACTTACCATCAGTCTCACGCCAGTTTGCCAGCTTGGTAGTATGAAAAGAAAGCTCCGGAGAATATTTAGTTGTGTCATCATAATCATATCGAGTATGTTATTGCTAACACTGATAGTAACATATATATGTTGAATGATAGTCTATCAACTAAAAGATTAGGTTAGACACAATAGATCTTAAATAGATATTAATTAATAGAGGATAAGTAAAACTCATTAAAAAGTAACTACCATCATCGGCGAGTAATTATGAAAAGTTTCGCTTCTCGTGCAGTTTTCACAGTGCAAGCTTAAGTGTATAATGTTGGTAGTTTGCGGCGCTAATCCTACGACGACAATGGCGGCGCACGAGTAAAGCAAGGAGGAGTTTACACTACGGAAAAGAAAAAAATAATGCTTTGTCTACTTATGTGTGTTAGTCTAATAAAACAACTGAATGCCGGAATCAAACTGGTTTTTATTTCAAATAGTTGGTATGGATCATTATAAAAGTTGTAATTATATGTGCCATAAATTATTCTGCACAATATAGTGTTTACACTGCACAATAGAAGTCGCCACAAGTATCAAAATACAAATTAGAATTAGGTATTTTATCTCGATACATCATCATAACAGTCAGATATGCGTAATATGGAAAATTGTATCAAAAAATTCTATGAAATAAGGGTGTGTTTGTGTCAATGGGTATTTTTAACAGCAAAAAGAGGGGGGGGTTATAAGTTTAACTTGTCTGTCTGTGCCATCGTAGCTCCCAAACGGATGAACCGATTTTCGTTTATTTTTTTTGTCTCATAGATAATTTTATCCCGTGTGTTCTTGAAATGCCATGTTTCATGAAAATCTGTTCAGCCGTTGAAAAGTTGTAGCAAAATCAAATGAATATTGAAAGTCGGGGGATTTTTAATTTGTCTAACAAATAAATTTTTTAGCTAATCATTGAATATCTAGGTACCGAAATACTGATTGTTAGTGATAATCTGCGAAGCTCTAAAAAGATATGGTTGGATTTAAAACGAACTTGGAGGAAATTGAGGGAGACCATTGCCCAGTGAGGGGATGGAACCGATTGAAGATTCGGTACTACCAAGGTGTCCATGTAAAGTGACTACTCTATAACCTATTATAAAGTCAATTGAAGTGCGAATTAAGTAGTAGAATACTCAATCGATCACATTATTCAATTCATATGTGCCATATAGGTATTCGTTATTTAATGGGTTGATGTCGTCAAAGATGATATGCGTGCCAATGGTACAACAACTAGAGATGGCGACGACTTCGTACGCGAAGTGGACACGAAAAAGTAGGAAAGTGGACCCTGGGCTCCGATGCTCAAAGACTAACTATTCGTAATTCTGTAGGAAATTAGATTATAATCATTATAATAGTAATAGCAATTTATAACTATGATGATTCAAGTACGTCTTTTTTATGAAAAAAATGTTGTGCATCCGTCTTAAAATCTTACTCACACATATATATATATATATATATATATATATATATATATATATATATATATATATATATATATATATATATATATAGCATGTTACAAATCTAGTATGTAATATTTGTAAAATGTTAGACTTTGAACTACCAAGTTAAGAGTGCACCAGTGAAATATTACCTTAACATTAACCTGCGCAGAAAATCGAAAAGTGGGTACGGCATTTTGTTGTGGCGGCGCGGGCGGCGGTGAGGTCGGCGGCGCGTAATTTAAACACTAAGTCAACTAGGTTAAAGTCAACGTCGAAGTCACCCTTAGTATTTTTTCCCAGTTAAAATTGATTATTAGTAACTAGTAGATTTTTTCCCAAATATTTAATACTGGCTTCAATTCGCCTGCGTAAATTTCCACCACGGAAACAGTTATTTTTCCGGGATGAAAGGTCGTAAGCTATGTCCTTCTCCACACTTCAAACTACATGTATGCAAAATTTCAAGAAGTATGGTTGAGTAGATAGAACGTGAACACTGAAAAGAGGTAACAAACAAACAAACTTACTTTCGGTTTATTTTTTCCAAATTGTCCAAATTGTAGTAATACTACTAGTGATAATGAACAGTTGACATAATAGACGCATTTTTTTTTTACTAGAGCGCAGAAATTCGTGCCACTGTGCGGGCATCATAATAAATAAGTATCCAACAAGACAACTTAAATGGAAAACGAATGAGAAATACGAGGAATTCTAGTTTAGTCAAGGAGTTGTATAAATTAAAATAGAACGGACTTACTGAGCGGGAACTTTTCTTATTTTCTCACAACTCATCTCTCTCTCTCTCTCTCTCTCTTAGCTTTCACACTTGTATATCGAGATAAATATTTGTCCTCACTTTGAGTTAATTTCAATAAGAGGTTCTTATAAAAAATATCCTTTTAGAACTGTTATTAAAGTTATGTTTTATTCAAACCGTAACTTCTTTCCAGATTGGAAATTGGAGAGGACTGATTCAATTAGACTAACATCATGTTATTATTAGAATGGAAAAGGGCGACAATTCTAAAAAAGATCGCAACACCGATTTTAGTAGGAAATATAGTTTAGGTACAAGTTATTTATAATATTTATACAGTAGGTACTAGCTGCGACCCGGGGCATCGCTCCCGTGGTAATTTCGAGATAAAAAGTACCCAATGTATTTTTCCAGGTTATATTCTGCGCTAAACTGCGCCCCTGTGCTAAATTTCGTAATGATCTGTGTAGTAGATTTTGCATGAAAGAGTAACAAACATACACATATACACACAAACATTCGCATTTATTGCTACGATTAGTAATTTCCATTAAGCATTGACGGATTTTTCGACACGTTCTTGACTTGGTAATTACGTTACCAATTTTATACAATGAAGTAGGCATTCGTTTCAAATTTATTTTTTTTAATTGTTCTGATCGGTAATCACGTATCCTTTTATCTGTTTCAATTTTTTCTAAAACTCTTTTCGAGGTGTTTCATTATTATTGTATAAACTCAATTTGCACAAAAAATCCAAAAAAACTTTCGATTTTACCATTTTGTCACACTAGTATGACTACGAATTTCGAACTGCAAATTCCACACGACTCCTGACCGTAATTTACAAGTGTAAACAAAATTGTAAACGTGACGACCACAAGAACGCCATCCATCAGATGCTGGACTCTGGATGTACGCAAACGAAACTCTTGACATATCATTTTTCAGACACCCACAAACCATTTGTTCGGGGAAGTTAATATTAAAAGCGGGAAACACAGGGTTGTTATGGGTAAATTCCACAATATATGTCTGTGGTAAATTCGGATTGTTATGTGAAATACTTTAGGTACCTAGGCAATTATTTTGATGCCTTTATTTTATTTCAAATCAAATCATTTAATCTGAAATTTTTCCTTCATAGGCACCTTTTCACATACAATTTTACGAGTACTTATATATTACTTATTTCCCAAAAAACCGCGAAAACGCTCTGATGATATATATATATATATATATAGAGAACCTGTTTACTTTACAAAAGCAACCCTACGATCTTCAAATTTATTTAAAACTCCCATTGAGCTCTATCAACTTAATCACTTGATAAGGCATCACGGATCCAAGTTTAAATTACAATTTCAGGAAGCATTAATCATAAAGGAATTCGATAAGGAATTTAACAACAGGTGGTTGGATATCTTTGCTATGAATATAGCTATACTCTTTTTCATCACCTTTTTTGTATGGTTTAAAGTTTTTCATTCTTCATCTATCTAAGAAGCAAATTGGTAGAGAGAAATAGTTGTACCTCTAAAATATTAATTGCAAATCCAGCGCCAATCCTGTCATTGACATCAATCGGTTTTTAGTCAACACAAAATCAACCAGAATACACGGTTCGTCCTCACGGTGTTTTCCTAGGTCTATAAAAACTACATGAGCCAGATTGATATACAAACTCATGCGGCATGAGGATTCGAACCAGAGACTTTTCGATCACAGGCGCCTTAACTTCTGGACCACCACTGTTTCAAATTTCCACATGAAGTTCTACAGCATGAGAGATACATACTAAATTAAACCTTAAGCAGTGTTAATAGTGTCAAATATGCATAGAATTTGGACGGTTTAAGTGCTGTTGTCAGTACATTGATACCACAATCGCGTGTTCATAAATTCAGCCCTTCGCCCTTGCTAGTATCATCAGACGTCGAGTGTAGCACAAGATAAGAAAGTGTTACATAAATGAAAGCCTGCCTACCTACTTTGCTGAATTGTGAGTGGCTGGGACAGAAAATAGTGTGGGGAAGTACTTTTATCGATATATGTATAGAGATACTTTTTGTGTAGCACTATAATTGACAACATTCACAACTTAAGCAATGGCGGAAATACATGCAAGTAGCTTGCATGTGCAACGTTCTATGTTAAATAAATAACTTGCGGCCCGTACCAGCTTCACTCGGAGAAAACCATAACAAATTATTCGCTTAAAATTTTTCCTCATGATTTACACTATTCATTGGTGATAACCGATTATCGTATGTCCGATTCGATGAAATGTGTGGGCTACGTGAAGACATTGTTTTGAATAAAACAATGTCTTCACGTAGCCCTATGATATTTGATAACATGTCTTCTATATTTTGAGGATACCTTATAATGATGAGGCGACATTTAATAGCTTTTTAACTTCTCTCCGTATCATTTTTCTCAGTCAATATTGCTCACCTGTAACAAGAAAATATTTTCATCAGAATAGACACATTTCACTATAAAAATATCACCCAAAATACTTTGTATTATGTCCGTCCGTACTTTTTACGTAACCCCATAAGTCGTTCTGAAAGAAGTTTAGCATATTTTTGGAGTTAAAATTTTAAAATTATTTTTTAGATACTTTCGTCTGATATATAAATTGAGAAAAAATATATCGATATCGACAAAATTCCCATCTCTATCTACGAGTTACGTAACTTCTAAATGGCTCGAGCGGATCCCGGGCGGAGCACTATCAATCACCCGCACCTCCAGATATTATTGGGTAATTCAAGACGGCAATAAGTGCATAAATTATGGCGCTGGGTAGTCGAAAAAGTCATGTCAGATGCCTTTAGGTGACTTGAATAAAATCCGACACCAGTGTTAGCAATAACACACTCGAAAATAATACGAGAAATGCATAAAATTGTGTAACTTCCACCAATCAATCTGCTAAAAAATCCTACCTCTTAGCTCAATTCCGTGCGATACGAAAAGTAAGAATTGTGTTAGCACCACTACTGAAACACCAGAAATAATATTTTCTGGAACTCTTAAATTAGATACGTAACGATAATAGAATCGACTGTCAATTTACGTCGACACTTAACTTTTCGACTACTTGTAAAGAATCTCAGTCCGTTTGACAGCTAAACCAATTCACACCATCTACATAGTAAAGCGTGGACGTCCTGGATTCAAACGTACAGACAGACTAACGCAATTTCCATCCATCGGAATAGTCCATAGTATTTCCATAATTGCATAATGGAGCGCGAATGGTGATGAGGAACGTCACCGAATGAAACGCGTGAATGATAGTTCTTTATGGATTATATCTATTATATTTGATAGGTTTAAACTGAAATAGCGATTTTGGACGCTTTTATTTATTTTATACTAGCGGCCCGTCCCGGCTTCGTTCGGATAAAAACAATAAATTATACACCTAAAGCTTCCTCAGGAACCACACTATCTACCGGTGAAAACCATACGAAAATCCGTGTAGTAGTTTCTGAGTTAATCGCGAACAGACAGACGCGGCAGTGGACTTGTATTATAATATGTAAAGATAAGTATGCCTTAAGAAAATATCGAGATAATTATAGCAGCGCCTTTATCTGATTTGATGGATTAGAAAGGCAATGTACTAAAGCGACAGGGTATTATGGCAAAACATCCTAAGACTACAAAGTAGGTAACGCACGTGTAACACACCCGGTGTTGCAGGCGTTCATAGGCTGTGGTGACCACTATCAGGTGGGACGCATGCCTGTTTACCTGCTTGGTAGTATAATAAAACTGAAAGCGATTTTGATGCAGATTTCACTGTTATATAGATAATTTATTTACATAAATAAACCCGTGCGAAGCCGGGCCAGGTAGCTAGTTCAACATAATTCCGCTTTAATTGCCGCAAAGGTAAACGTTAAATAATTACAAACCGCATCGCTATTTACCACCATTTCATTGTTCAAACGACCTCTGTTTAATTGCTAAATCAAATACGTGGTGAGAGATGATATATCAATACGATTTAATTGGTTTTGGTTTTGTGGCGTGAGGTTCCGCCCTAGAATTGGACCACTCCATATCCACCCGTGGCTGTCGTACAAGTCAACTGAAAGACTTATAATCTTGTCAGCTGGCATTTGTGTCTGCAACAATAGCTTTCCCAAGGCGGTTTGACGATAACATAACTAAGGAGCCAATCGGTCGGTTGTCGGAACAAAACGACAAGTTGAACACGATATATAATAAACACTTAATCACTTACCAACATTATAAAGGCGAAAGTCTGTATATCTGGTACTCTTTCACGTCTAACCGTTGGGTTGATTATGATGTTTAGAATAAATATAGCCAATGACCCGAAGTCAAATAAGCTACTGCGAGCAGAGCCGTGGACAACGAAGTACTATGTAAATAACACAGAAGATAGATCGTTTCAATAGCCCATAGAAATAATAACGATCTTTAAGTTCAAGGCGTAGACATAAGACGAACAATCAGTGATAATTCTTCATCATTCGATCTTAACTGCTTAATCGCCGCAATCTCACACAACGATAATGTATATAATGATATGTCTTGTGTCTGTATTTATGGCGTCGCTATTGTTTAAAACGGAACAGCTGTTAGATAATTCTTTCACACTAATATGTCTAGTGTAAGAGCTGACATTTCATTTGCTGTCGTTTTAATACGAACATCATTTTTAGGATGCGATAATTTTCTTCTTCTTTGAGTTCTTTTTAAACCATCACCATCTTTATAACTAGACCAGATGTAGCCCGGGCCTACGTTCCCGTGGGAATTTTAAGATAAAATATAGCCTACAGCAATCTTGGATAATGTACCTTTCTAATGGTGAAAGAATTTTTGAAATCGGTTCGGTAGTTTCGGAGATTACCCGCCTGAAACATACAAACCCACAAACGCTTTCCTTTTTATTATATAGATAAGGAGGTAGCCCCAGCAACACTGGACATTAAAATTACTATGATGATTATATTTTTATGTGGATTTTTATATTCACTGAAATGATAAAGAAAAACATTAAAATATCTTTTTAACATAAAATATTAAATAAGACCTTAAATTTTAGTCCAATTTAAGTCATCAGCAAAAAAAGCATTTAACTATTTACTATTTAAGTCAATTGTAAGTGGTACCACTTACAATTGACTTTTTGAATCCTCACACCAGAATAATAAATTAAAGAAAATAAATGTTATACAAAACCGGACTCTTTCCGCATACAAATTAACAGTTGTAGAACTATAGAATCTATATTATATACAATCTATATTATTATTGCATCTTAAATATATACATATAGGCTCTTAGACTATGTTGAAGTGCTCGACATAACTCAATTCCACAATTCCACGCAATAGTGAAGCGACACTGATGTAACAAGGTAACTTGTAACGTAACTAGTTATCTGGTGTCCGTTTGTGAAACGAAGTATTATTTTGTGCTTCCATAGACTTTGGCCGAGGGGTTAAGGCGTATTCTCATGGTTGTCATTCTCATGATTGAACGGTATACCGTTCGACAGGCATTACCCTTCCTTAAAAGTCCTCTACCGCATCGGTCGGCCTGTCTGTCCGCGATAAACTCAAAAACTACTGCATGGATTTCCATGCGGTTTTCATCAATACATAGTGTGCTTCCTGAGGAAGGTTTAGGTGTGACCTTTAAAGCTTGCATGAGGATGTGGGTCAAAATTGGTATAACACTGACAAAAAAGTCTAGAATTAGAAAGGAAACTAACATTTTAATATAATTTTTATATTTTATATAACATTAATATATAAGATACGCGACATTTATTTGCAGTCGTCTTTGTAACATGCTATCAGAATACATACAGACGTACCTACAAATCTCGAACATAAAATTATACTTCCCCTGGAAATTAAATCCCGTGATTTCTATGAAAAGGCAGAATGGAGAAAGGCTGATCATGAAGACAAACTTTTTGTTCAGTTCGTTAGTGATTGTTGACCGTATGAATTGCACTTCGTTTGAGACTACCCAACATCCAGCATTCTTCATAACCAGACGCAATCTGAATACCAACTGCCCTTGTCCATATACTGCTCATAATAAATCCAGTTTGTATGTAAATTATAACTGTGTATTACATAAACACTTTAGTGCTATGGCAAATAGCCAAGCGAGCTTGATCCAACGCTTAGCAAGAGTAAGACTGTCTTGATGTTGACAATGTATTTAATTAATATATATGTTTTGTCAGATGCCTCTAGGCGACAATGAACAAGACACCAGTTTTAGCAAAAACACAATCGATAAAAAATATGACTTCAATAATTATTATACTTTGATTTTACAACAACCTAGATGTTGCCCTCGGCTTCGCTACCGTGGGAATTTTGAGATAAAGTATATCCTATAGCAATCTTGTTTAATGTACCTTTCTAATGGTGAAAGATTTTTTGAAATCCGTCCGGTAGTTTCGGAGATTACCCGCCTCAAACATAGAAACTCACAAACGCTTACCTCTAAATAATAGTATAGGTTTTAGCTGATTTTCTCCCGTAGGAATTTCGGGACGAATTTGAGGAAAAAACTTGAGTACGATTGTATTTAATGTAATGAAGCAATCGCCACTTGGTGATATGAAAACTAATACTGCCCTTAATGACTCATGTGTAACAGACATAAGTCATATTGGTATATAAACTCATGTTTTGTGAGATTCAAGCATATTTATACTGAACTATTCTCATAAATTGATGATTACGTTCTATCGAAAGCACAAAAATTTATAATTAAATCAATTTATTGATAGCGAATTTAATGAAATCTCCGAAAAAAAATTGAGATGGATTTTTGGTTGCGTGAAAATCGGGCCTTTGGTTTCAAAGAAGCTCCTCGTAAAAATAAATAACTATTCATTGCTTTCATCTGCATACCAGTCAAAGGCAGTAAAGTAAACATATCCCAGATATTCGTTTACCAACTCTGTTCGGAAACTCGAAGAACGCTCATCTGAAAGTCTCAGTCAATAAGAGTTCAACTTCACCACACGGCAATGTCGAATTTACAAAGCCGGAAGGCGGAAAGGGTATTAAATTTTTGCCGCCCCTACTGAACTTTGAATATTTTATTTAACGAACAGTCGCCAAACAAACGCTGTGAGCCAAACAAAGTACATACTTACAAAAGTTACATACTAGACAAAAAGGTAACACGTCTATTTATACAATAATAAGAGGTAAGCGTTTGAGAGTGTGTATGTTTGAGGGGGATAATCTCCAAAACTACCGAACCGATTTCAAAAATTCTTTCACAATAAGAAAGGTACATTATCCAATATTGCTGTGGGCTATAGTTTATCTCAAAATTCCCACGGGAACGAAGCCCCGGGGAATATCTAGTAAATTAATAAAACTAAACTAACCACACCAAATGAAGTGAGAATACTTAATAACAGAGGGCGAAGTGCAGGTTAGCATTTCATTTCTCACCATCGAATCGATTCGAAATGAGACACAGCGAACCAATCACATTGCGTCATTATGACGGAACGACAACCACACTGCAATGTCATTGGTTCGCTGCGTCACACGTTGAGTCGATTCGATAGCGTTTGTACCGCATCTTTTTTTCTAACTGCTATCTTTGTATGTGATTCATTTTAATAAAGATTTTACAAACAAATAAAAACTTTGCTCGCCCAGGTGATATAACCCGACTGCACAAAGCGGAATAGCACTGAATCAAGATTGAACTACGTATTTTAACATTGGCATGTCTTCCAGATCATTGAAAGACTTTGACAAAGTAACGTGTGAATCAAATTTATCGCCCCTAAAATCTACCGCCCTAGGTTGCAGGTTACTCAGCCTGACGGTATATTCACTGTACACGGTTTGTAAAAGCCCTACATTTTATTCCAAGTATGTTTAACTTGCAAAACATAGAGCTTTATGTTTGAATTCAGAACTGATACAATATTATACCGAACATATTCTATTTCGCGTCTTAAAAGTTTGTTTTCTAAATACGACCCAAGGCCTCGCTCTTGTGTGTCTTCGGGATCAATATAAACACAAAACAAATATCTTGTTGTATTAAAAGAAACATTTCGTCTTATCTCGTTTCATACCAGTAATATTATTAAAAGTTCATACCAGTAATGTTATTGAAAGTTTATGAATATGTTTGTTACATCTTCACGCTCAAAGAAATTGGAAAAGCCGTTTCCAATTTCTTATGAAATATGGTATTGAGGTAACTGATATCTTAGAATATATAGGGAGGGTACTGATTATCGCGAAAGTAAGACTATGTATATGTATATATCGTCCACCTGCCTGACGTCAACCCTATAGGAAGGCTCTTGTTGCCTCTCAGCCACCAAGGCTTTTTCCAGTTTCCGTAATAATTATTAAGAACATTTTTTGTTCATGATCATGTTTCATATTAATGGAAATAAAGTAAAGGAAGTGCCCAACATGTTAATTAATTATTTCTATGGCGTCTTTCAGTCTATATGTCACTATAATTTCACGCAGTAAACATTTGAGATACAGTCTAAAAGTGCTTTTATCCATACAACGGTTCTCAAGGATGGCAATTCATCAAACTCACGCCTTCTGAAGCCGAGCATATTAGCATTTTAATTCAACGAACAGCTCGGTGTTCGGCGGCGCAGTGGTTCGTAAGGCGCTTTGTGCTCGCATACTAGCGCCACTTCACATTTTCGTGAATTTCTTCTATTATTTTAGCGAATAATAATGATAATAAAAAAAAAACAGATTACGCCACACTGGATAATGAATATATATATAGTAGAAAGTAGGAACTATACTTTTACAATATAAGCGATTTCGAGGTCCCATACGAAAACGAGGAGTTGTTAAGTATCATGGACTGGGCATGTAGACAAAATATCATCAGTGATTAAAAAAATCAGCCTTTATTAAATGAGAAAATAAGCGTGGCATACCTAAGTGAAATTCATGGTAGATATAGGTAATAGCTAAAGGTATGGTCATGAAATTTATTACTATCTACAAGAGGAAAGATTTGGTTTTCATTCAACTTTCGTACCATCTAATTTACATTAAAATGGCTAATGATGATGAATTCATACAAACATTGCCTAAAAAGATGCCTCAAGGTGAAGTATGACAACACTTCCTTTAGCTAGACCATTGTTTAGATAACTTGGTAATGAGGATTTTGTAATGAGGACAGATATCCGCTTGTAGCGCTGGTCACTCCGATAGACGAACACGATTAGTTATCAAAGTTAGTCGCCAAGCCCAAGGATGATGGGCGTGAATCATGTCACAACTAGGGATGCCGACGACCGTGCGAAATGAACACGAAATAGTAGGAAATCTGACTCCGAACTCCGACGCTCAGCAACTGAGGAAACAACCGGGAAAACGCGGGCAGATGAGAGAGAGAGAGAGTTGGTTATTAAAGTCTGAGCTCACCATAGCGAAGTTAGATGCCAAATCGGTTTAGTGCCCACTGGACCTGAAAGATAAAGCACCTTACTTTCATTGCCCTGTTGACCACCAATTCTTCTTTGTGTGGCTACGCTCTCCAAATCCCAAAGAATATTTTTGTCTAAACAAATAAATTAGTATTCAGTAAAGTTGTATCACGTCCAAAATTTAATTTAAGTTTAACTAATAAATGAAATGGTTGCATACGCGTGTACGTGTTTAATTTGGCGATGCAGTTGAAAGTTATTATGTTATGAATACAAAATCTAGTTGGTCAGGTCAACCCACTGGAAACTAGTTGCAAAAGCTGATTTACAAAGGTAAAATGCAGGGGAAATTGAGTCATTAAGTTTATATTTTCATAGGTCATAGCCGGTACATTTATGAACGATAAACGCTAAAGATTTTAGATACAAATTATTCTTTTGATTGTTTAGTAACTGCATCCAACACCACTACTTCACACCGCAAATACTGACTGCGACCACGGCGACCACAAGGTCGTTGAAACGTCAGCAAGATGAAATAAAAAAATTCTAAGTCTCGTTAATTAATCTTCTTTTTTCCGAGTCGAAATAGCAAAAAAAAATATTGATTTAGACCAACACGTAGATACAGCAATTATCTTGTTATTGGCCTCATACAGATCCTCTGTGGAGCAGGACAGTTTAGGCAAGACATTAGATGAGCCATGGATTGAACCGCTCCATAGTCACATACAGCATTATTCGAGAAGTCCCGCACTTAACTCTGTATTCTCGTTAATTCATCATCATCATCATCATATCGAGTGTGTTATTGCTAATACTGGGTGTCATTGTATTGTAATACGTCGAAGGCATCTGACATGACTTTTACGACTACTTACCGCCATCTAGTGACGGCAGATAGTCGAATACACACTAGAGAACTAAACTGTCCACCAGTGTGCAGATTCACGATGTTTTCCTTCACCGGAAGCAAGTGGTAAGTCTATAAAAATTACTAAAAAGGAGTCAAATTGGTATACAAATCATATATGGCACGCGTAGGATACGATCCTGAGACCTTTCGATCCACTGGCGGTCTTAACCATTACACCACCGCTTCCAAGTTCTTTAACTAGTATATGTTCAAAACGCAAAGGTTTTGAAAACACATTTAATATCATTCAACATATTGCATAAGACCATCCTTATTTTCTTCCCTCGCTAGACAATATCCCAACCGAACGTTAACAATGGTCTTAGCAATATAGTTTTGGTAACACTATGCACAAACACTTCCGATGTTTGGCCTTGCGCCAAATGCACCTTTGTTCTCATTGTATTAAATAAACCATTCAATGTAACACTGTTATGCACACGTAATGTAACCTTTCAGACGGTGCATATTTATTATTACTGCCATTTCTAAATAAGATTGCTTCTAGATCGAATGCTCCTTGTGTTCCCATAACAGTTAAACCGCCGTCATCCTTAACCTTACATATTATAAAACAAAATCCTTTGCCGCGTCTGTCTGTCTATTCGCGATAAATTCAAAAAATACTGTACGGATTTTCATGCAGTTTTCATTTTCATTTTCATGCAGTTTTCACCAATAGATAGTGTAATTTCTGAGGAAAATTAAGGTGTATAATTGATTATGTTTTACCCGAGCGACGCTGAAACTGGCCGCTAATAGAGAAATAAATTTTGACACAAGCTTTTAGTGTTGTCAGAGAGCGACGTGTGACATTAAAAATATGTTAGTGCAGTAGACCGTTGAGGAGTTCCCTCGTCGGGATCACAATAATGCATTGTTATCCAAACTAAACGTGTGCACATAATTTCAGCTCGATCGGTTAAAGATATCTGCTTCAAAATTTAAATACAAGATTTCACCCGAATAAAAACGTGCACTGCATAGTTGCAAGTCATAGACTTCGAAATCAAAAATTCATGAAAAAATACTGGTGGTGCGTCTTTTTTGAATCATGGTGTGGATACAGTTCGTTTGACATTACAATGTTTTGATTTAGAAAAAAAAAAATGTAATATTTAAAGCCGAATATTTAAAACCTGATATCTAAACGACGTGATACGTCAACAAACTACTAGTATTTCTCAACGGCCATTATTGACAAGGAACGGCGAAAGTGACGCTTTAATTACAGATTTTAATTCTGAAATGGGTTGGACGTATTTGCATCCAAAAACACACATGAAATTTTTAAACACCAACCAACATTTTTAGTCCGAAAGTTTTTGTGGCTAACTAAATGGCATTATGTAAGAGATACTGCGCAGATGCACTCCTAGGCTGGTCTAGTTAAATACTGTGGCTAACTGTGGTCGCCAGCTTCCTTTGTTACAGTAATCCAACTAAAATGCAGTCAGTATTTAGTTTGCAATGTGCATAGTTAAATTTCGTACTAACCTAAGCGAAGTTTTTATGTGAAACGCTCCTTATTTTTCCACCATTTCATGCAATAAAAATCATTCATTCGTAAAGATGTTTTTATATTTCGTAATGGCCTTTGTGTGGGAATAATCCTTACATATTATAAAAACAAGCCGGTGTCGCGTTAGTTCGTCAGTATTAAGGCGTTAAACTCAAAAACTACCAGACCGATTTTTATATGGTATTCACCAATACATAGTGCGATTCATGAGGAAGGTTTTGTTGTATAATTTGTTATGGTTTTATCCGAATCAAGCTGATATGGGCTGCAAACTATAAAAAACATGTAAACCTTATGGATAAATTTTGATAAAGTAATTGGCCTAAGAGAAAAGGTTTAAGGATCCATTACTCGTATTATAAATATTAGATAGGTTTATAAGTATTTATTATTATCAATAAGTTTGTGTATTTATGATTGTGTGTTTTATACTGTGTGTGTACTTCTCAGTACCTATGTATATTTGTATTATTAATTTAATGGTACGTAAGTTTTCTATTTATTCGATGCACTTTAACGCACAGTAATCCCATCTCTGTTTGGTCTTATGGTTGAATAGTAGATTATGTCATATAGCGCTAAATCTACCATTTGTACTCAATTCTTTTTGTAATTTAGCGTATCCTTACATACTTATTATAATACAAAGTCCCTTAAAGCGTCTGTCTGTTCGCAATAAACTCAAAAACTGCTACACGGATTTTCATGCGATTTTCACCAATAGATAGTGTGGTTGAGGAAGGTTTACGTGTATAATTTATTATGTTTTACCCGAGCGAAGCCTAAACGAACCGCTAGTATATTATAATAAAGACATAGCTATTATAATAAACACATTTCATAACGTATCTCATCTAGTGTTACTCCAAAAACCGTGTGTGCAAAAATCGAAAGCTATCTTAAAATAGCGTGCATTCATTTACGAGTGGAAAGTGAAAGGGTAACCAGGTCGAGCTGATCATCTGTTGCGACACGGAGATCACACAGAATTGCATACTGCACTATACTCATACACCACCGCTCATTACACTTTCGTAATGTCATTTCATCGAGGTCGTACTTGAAGAGAACTATTAAAATAAACGAACATATAACATAATAGATGAACTTTATCGCACCACAATGCTATGTCAGTTCGGTCTTATGGTCTACTGATAAAAAATACGTATATATAGTACCTATATGGCATTAAGTCCATTTGCGCATATTTTTTAACTAGTTTAGTTTTTGCAACAGGATTTTATCAAATCCAATCTAATCAATTATTTTTAGAAATTAGACATACCTATAGTAAATTTTATACTATATAGTAATTTCTCAAAAAGCTACAAACTACTCGCGTTTCGTAACGTCTATAATGCTGAGAAAAAATGCCGAAAGAAACTCATTAAACACTGTTGGTCCCTATCATACCAGAAGAGCTTATTATTGTTTCTTACAAATTTTTTCTCTCTCTAAGAGTATATTTATACAATACAATTAACCAAACAAAATATATGAAAATAAATACAATATCCCAAACGACAGCATATTTTTAACACAACTATTTTAATAGTCAAAATTTCTGATATCTGAGGTCAAAACGATGGCTTTTAGTTGAGTATTTTTATATGTCAATTTTGACACAAGTGTTTAATGTAATATCTGTGCATACAATAAACATACGACAAACAGACAAAAAAACATCGGCTGTATTAGTTCATGGACCCAGGAGATATTAAAGATATTTCTCTTTAATAAATAAATAAAAAATTATACATACATTTATATTTAAAAAATGGTAAGCCCTTCTGGTATAATAGGGACCAACACTGTTTGAATGAGTTTCTTTCGGCATTTCTTCTCAGCAGTGGTCGTTCCGAAATGCTAGTAGTTTGTAGCTTTGGTAAACATAATTTAATTTAGAATATGACGAGAAAAAGTGCCTGTGAAGGCCTAATTTCTGAATAAATGATTGAATCTGATTTTATTTTGATTTTTGATTTTAATATCTCCTGTGATCTACTGTATCCACTTATATTTTAATTACATTTATATATATATATATATATATATATATATATATATATATATATATATATATATATATATATATATATATATATATATATATATATATATACATAAATTGACATTAATTATAATTCTGTCTTCTCTTAATACCTACTTTTTAATTCCAGTAGTTCCTTATGACGTTAGTTCTACAAACTTACAAACAGTTGCCACCCGCTCGGATTACCATCGTATTGAATTGCAAATTGCACTCTATAATAAAGAAATACAGTTGATATTTGAACCACCATACTATACAGCGTATATTCTTGGAGTGACACGTGATAGTGTCACGTAGGTAATCCGTTGATAAATCAAGTATGTAGAGGTATTTATTTAGCGAAAATCATTCCCACTACACATGTAGGGGTAACACAAAATATTTTATTTTTATCAAGACTTTATTTCATCACTTTGTCGACGTGATTAATGTGTATATCCATACCAAATTAAATTATTCTAGTTCTAATAGTTTTTGAGCTAGACCACGGACGGACGGACATGGTGAAACTATAAGGGTTCCTCGTCTAGGACTACGGAACCCTAAACAGAAATGATAAATATCAAAAAATCATTACAAAACACTTTTGAGTATACAGTCGTACAATGTACAGTCACAAAGTCTAAGAATGATCGTGAGATTCTTTTCAATCTAACATTGATAGAAGCTTTTTTTAATGGACCCTGGTCTTCCATGATAAGCGGCTGAAGAAGCAACCGAGGATACGTTCAGATGATCATAATAATTCAAACACGATATTGGGACTTTTTTTATTATATGTAAGGAGTGCTGTAAAATCGTAAAAATTATGATAATATTGTTTACATATGACTTGTAAGAAAAAGACATCTGTAAAAATATCAATTGGCCACTTTTTATGGTTAACTAGCGGCCCGCCCCGGCTTCGCTCGGGTAATAAATATACACATAAACCATCCCCAGGAATCAAACTCTCTTTTTGAAAAGCATCAAAATCCGTTGCGTAGTTTTAAAGATCTTAGCATACTTATGGACAGACAGCGGGAAGCGACTTCATTTTATACTATATATAATGAAGAGATAGATACTTTTAACGAAGCGACAGACAACAAAGGCATATTAATAGGGTTTTTTAGACTACGGAACTCTAAAAACAGTCGTTTGATAATATACTTACTAGAATGTAATGTAGGTGAACGTCCCACACTACATGAAATTAGCCCGAGGCCCAATCTAATGACATGATAAATCTATAATATATGCCATCTGTATTGATAGCTAACTGATAGATGTCAAAACAGAAACAAAACTGCTGAACATAGAAACTTGAAATTTCGCAATCATTCTTAAAAATAACAAATTTAATAAGAAGAAATTTCATCCTCAAGGGGATGAAATAAAGTGCAACTTTGTGCGAAAGACAGTTTTTCAGTCGGACACAGCCGCGGGCATAAGCTTGTAAATAAATCAACATCTGTCAGCCTAATTGAAATTAGCTTCAACGTTATGAAACTGCGACATAAAAGATATATTGTTATGAAAATAAGACCTATAAACATAACAACAGGTGACCTGAAAACAGATCAACAAACAGAAAGAAAAAACTGCTTCGAATCGATAACACACAATACGATAGTTGACAACGCCATTAGCATTAATTTTAATATCGTAGCAATTAATATGGAAAATAAATATTGACTATAAGCACAGCTGTTTATCGTGTGCGGAAGTTGAGTCTCATAAATTATCATATTTTCCTGTCAATGCCATAGAAAAGACTAATACGCATTTGTATGCACTAAATTGTACGCACATCATTAGTTGTTAGTGTGTCCAAAGTTAATATCGCGTCTGTTTCGTAATATTTTCAATTTATAGGCTTACCTGACTCGGCACGCCGGTCGATCGATAACCCACGTGTTTTCACCACACCTCCAGCCGGTTTTCAGAAGAAAAAAAAAACAAACTGAACCAAAAAAGTAAATTAACAAAACCAAACGTCTTTCTCCCAACCAGTCCTCAACCACCACAAGGCAATGGAATTACACTGAATGTAATGCGTATATCACAAATTTCCAGCGAACCGGCGTTTTCCCGGTAAAATAAAGACACTATAAACGGAATAACTAAAGGGGAATGAGGGAGAATGAATGTTTTTCCAACGTCCAGTTTCTATCCGAGGGTATAATCGTAGTGTTTATTGGAAAAACACAAGTTTTGGAGCTGAAATATTGGCATACAATGCAACGTACTGTTATTTTTTGTACTGCAGCGTATCGACACGGCATCCGCGTCGATGGCACGGCTAATACTGAGCGCCTGAAGAAAAAAAAACACAAACTAACCGGCCGAGGAGCGTGGTCCTACAGAGGTGCTAAACGGAAAACGCAACGGGAAAGCTGTTGCTGTCTCGCTCTAGCTTATGTATTTTCAAGAGATTTTCCATTTCCCTCGCCGGCTTTTAAAGTCGGGTTGTACGACTGAGTCATACGCGTCTGCCGGTGTTGTGCTCCCTATATACATCGAGATAAGTACCGGTTTAATAGACAATATTGAAGTGCGATTGAACTTTACTATACCTAACATAATGTATGTCTGTTTCGACTTACTGATTGTGTAATATCGGTGTCATCTAGGGGTTAATTTGATGAGCAATTATTGTTATCAATGATCTCTTTTGGCAAAATGTCTTATAGGAAATTTCCAAATTTTCGCGACAACTGATTTACGTAGTTTGACAGGTAGAATTTTCTCACTGGGTGACATCCAGAGGTCTCACACACACACAGGACTGGGTTATACATATAAGTAAACTTTGATAAATTATTTCATGAACTGAATTTTCATCTTTTCAAGGCCTATCTTTTTCAATAACTTCATCTTACTGCTAACATTCACGTTGCCAAAAAAGCAAGTGGTGGTCTATTAAAAGTAGTTTTCATGGCCACCTCTTGCCTTTTAGGCAACGTGAAAATTTGAGATACATCATATTTCTTTTATCTATGAGATACATGATTCAGATTGAGGTACAAATTCCTGAAGGTCGATGAATCCTACACGACATAAGTAGAGATCGTACTATAATTTAATTGTACATAAGTAGGTACTCAACTTTGCATTTAGAATGATCGAATCGATTTGGAACCACAGGGCCTGTATTCGAATCACATTCGAATACTACAGGCTATGAGAGATTTAAATTCCCGCCTTCCGCCGTACAATAGAACCATATACTCCCGAAAGAAGCAACACCATTTCCAACAAGTATTGGAATAGAAGAATTGGAGACAATTTCAAATTCGTAGAACTTGACATTGATTTCGACCGGCCGGCGGCGTGCCGCTGACTTTTAGACAAAATGGCGTACTTTGCGTTATTCTGCGCTCGATTAAGTTAACGTCAAAGTTGACGGTGCAACCCACCCTTAGATTGTCCGAGTCCTTGGCGAGCCATTCACCGGCCTCCTCAAACCTACAATTTACGATGAATAGGCTAATCATTGCGAAAATGCATTAAACTTTGCCTTTGTTGCATAGAAAACAAATTCTAAAGCTGCAGTCATATTGATGCATATTTTATTTATTTAATTACATAGTGGCACTTAAAACTGATTACTTACAAATGAAAACTGACAAATAATTTAAGTATATAAGATCTAAGTTGTACCTAACCGTAACAATGTTTGCCAAGTATGTGGCGGATTTACCACTAGGCTGAGTAGGCTGGAGCCTAGGGCGGCAGATTTTAGGGGGCGCCAAATTTGATCTAACAACATTTATTATGATCCCTGCCAATGTGTTTAATGTGTTTCGCCCATGGAATTAATAGGTACTCCGTTGTACGAAGTACTTACTAAATCCATAGTTTCGCTTCACAAAATTTTACCTGTGCCTTTGCTCACACTTTTTTTAAGGCGTAGATAAGACAACTATGCTAAGTAATGACATGTGTCTATTGTGTATTCCCAATTTCTTTATCCTCACATATTACAAAACAAAGTCCTCTGCCACGTCTCTCTGTCTATTCCGATAAACTAAAAAACTGCTGCACAGATGTTTATGCGGTTTTCACTAATGGATAGGTGATTCCTGAAGAAGTTTTAGGTGGGTAATTTATTATGTTTTTCGCGAGCGAAGCCGAGACAAGCCGCTAGTTATTAATAATTTCAGTATGTTTGACTTCAGTCTAAATAATTGGTAGGCAAAGGTAGGGTATAAGGACACGCAAGTTCTAAAAATGTCTATTCATTCTTACCTTGATGATCCCTGAACTGTTTTGGAATGATGGAAAGTGACATATTACCGCGAGAAATAATTTTATTTCAAAAAGAAGCACTATTTAAAACATATAATATCACTGCTACAATAAACCTGTTCGTGTCATGAAATAAATAGGTTTGTGTGTTTCGCCTCACAAATATCATATATGTTTCTTTGCTTACACTTTTTTAAAGGCGAAGTTACAAAACTCCATGTGTTCAATCTAACCGAGATTGGAGTTTTTTATCTTCTTCTGTCCAAATTTCTTTATCCTTCCTTTAAAACAAAGTCCTCTGGCGCGTCTGTCTGTCTAAGATAAATATAATATTTCTCACTAACACAAAGACTGGTAGGTATGTTGGATGAACTCAATACAGTAATGAGTCCCTTTGGTAAAGTTTCGCGAACAGGGTTATTTTGCACAAGAACATGACTCAGACATTAACTAGCTACTAGTAAACTTGGGACATGTAACTACTGTTGTTAAGCTAACGACGTTGTTACTTAACCGTGTTCATATTTTTGAGAGCATCAGAGAAAATAATTCTGGGAATTTCATTAACTTTATGGACCGATCAGGAGCTAAATTGTTCAATTAAGTTTTGTTCATCACTGACAGGCGTTATTTCAAAAAAATAAATTAAATCTAAAAACAAGCTACCTTCCTACAGAAAAAATCCTTCATATTATTTCTTGATATAATATAACAATGATATAATATCCTCACAGATTATCGCGCGTGAAATGCCATAGAATATATGTCCAAGAAAAACTGTTGCCAAATATTATATATCAATTCAATATCATTAACTCAATATTTTTACATCTGCTACTTGGAAATAATCACTCTTAAAACTTACGGATGGCAGACCTGCCCAAATAATACGTACCTAAAATAAAACAAGGACTCCCACCCAATAATTATAATGGCTTTTATGAAGGATTGACCTATATCTCAAAGGATCTACTCCAATCAGATATACATTCACAGTGGCAATCACATTAAGTGATAACATGAACAGAACATGGATACCTACTTAGCAAAAATAAGCAAGCCAATCAATTTGCTATTTATTTTCTGCAGGCGTGTTACGAACAACAAAGAATAAATCCGAATAGTTCATCTTTTAGGATATTTAACGGTTATAAAATATGTATTTCACTGCCATGTGTGACATATCAAAAATATATTGTATGTTAACAAAACAGACGCCGCAATATACATACACAATGTTCATTACACCAGCACCAGGTAATCAAAGCCGACTATAGGCGAAAGGCTCAATGCCACGTTGATCACAATTTTGATCGAAAACTGCGGTGCGGCGATTCAGTGGAAAATTGTTGTATTAGTGTCAAAAGGCCTTGTGTATCGATCAACGTTTAATTTTAGGTTATGTTTTAATATGTTGCGACAATGAGCTGAAAATACGAAATGTTTTGGAACTAAAATATTAATCTTTTTTTAATATACCATACTAACGCACGACCATGTGCTCAAAACTCTGGCAGCGTATATATGTATATATATATATGTATATATATATATATATATATATATATATATATATATATATATATATATATATATATATATATATATATATATATATATATATATATATATATATATATATATATATATATATATATATATATATATATATATATATATATATATATTATAATATAATAGTTACTACTAATTAACTACGTTCATAAAATACATATTCGTGCATGAACATTTATTATTGGTATTTAACATGATAATTTTCGCATCAGATTCATTTGTCGCATCAGATTAATAAATCATTTGTAATAAGAAATGTAGTTTATAACTACCTGAAAGTTTCAAAATCCTTGTACAGTCAACAGCACATCAACCTACCCAAATTCATTGCAAACTCGCCGCCATTACCGCGTCATATAGTTTCATGCGGGGTAACTTGATGTGCTGTTGACTATACGTACACAATATAAAATAAAGTCCAGTTGACTTTGTTTCACGATGAACTCAAAAATGAAAAATTGTACGTTTTTATATTACAATTTTTTCAGGTTATCACTAAACAAAAAACACGTAAACCAGTTTGTCAGCGAAAAACAAATGTGAGAAAACTTTTGACACAACCTAATATTATATTAACCTAAGATTTTTGCTATTATTATGAGTACATACGAGTACTTATTACTATATCTATTCAGTCACGGTTCTGAGCAAAATTTTCTTTCACTTGCTTTTAAAAATATTTATACTTTTATAATCTTCTAACTTTAACATTCTATTATAATGTATTCTTGGCAATAGGTATTCATTAGTTATTTCTCCGTCAAAATTATTAGCACTAGGTTCTATCTACGTACATTTTTCATACTTAAATTTTCGCTCTTAAATTCACATTATACTTTCTTGGGATTACATATTTTGACAATGATAAAAATATTGACGATTCATTTAAATACTTACGTACTTGATTATTTTCAAGCTATTTTCGCCAATAAGTAAATAGATAGAATGTGATTACTGTGTGTGTGTTGTTTATACCTCTAAACCCGACTCCGCGTATACAACATCTCCAAGTAAATAAACATATAAAAACAAATATAAAAATACATGTACATCAGGCTAGTTAGTATTTTCATGAATATAGCTGTACATGGTCACGGTACACGACGTAGAACAAAACCGCAAGAGCCAGGACCTGGAGTGTTGCCAGCCTGCAAGATATTTTGTCCCAATTCAATTTACGATGGGTAAGTTATAGTGCTGAGGGACTCGGGAATTGTACAGTGATGTGGTAAAATTTAATCCTAGTCTAGACTTCGATATTTACTTTCGTAAGATTCATAAATAAATAAGTATATTAGGACAAATCACACAGATTGAACTAGCCCCAAAGTAAGTTCGAGACTTGTGTTATGGTATATTAACTCAACGATACAATATTTTACAATAAATACATATATAGATAAACATCCAAGACCCTACCGGGGTTCGAAAACGGGACCTCTCGGCTCAGAGGCAAGCACTTTACCACTGCGCCACCGAGGTCGTCCTATGTAATGTAATGTATGTAATGTACATACATATGTACATTATTATACATATAGTACATAGGACGACCTATATAGTAATTTAGTCTCTTATGTATGTACGATAAGAGACTAAATTATTGACAATGGACACCAACTGATGGTGCACAGAAACAAGCACAACACACCCAGGACCGCAGACAAATATTTGAGATTACAAGTCGTACAGTCAACAGCACATCAAGTTACCCTGCAAAAACTTCTATGGCGAGTTTGCAATGAATTTGGGTAGGTTGATGTGCCGTTGACTGTACATACCTATGCCCGCGCTAAGATTCGAACCCAGCATCTTTATATAGCGGACATTTCTCATCCTATCCATTTGTTACCATGCTCTTCAGTTACCCTATGCTATCATGCATATTTTAATGACTCATCATTAAAATATGCATGATAAATATGCATAGTTTAAAATAAAAGGTGATAATTTTTACCAAAAGTAACACGTAATTTTGCTTGCTGGTCTGAAAATGACGCGTCGACCACAGTGCGGTTTGATCCACCCGCTCTCGCGCAATGCAACTGTCACACGAATTGTGCAATATTGCCACATCGCCACATTTAACCATTGTTTTTGCTAGATTCTTTTTTTTTGTCAATTATGTTTGTATCAGGACATGTCTGTCCTGATAAAACCCTTTTAATTACACACATCAATCATCAGCTAATTTAAGAACTTTGTTCTTGTCGGTGGAATACCTATTTCCTATCTTATTAATTACACACATACACATTTTAATATATGTGACATACACAACACACAATTTCAGCGACAGAATAAATAATTTACATTTTTTAATATATTCTTTGAAAAATATATCATATTGTATCTAGTATAATTATCGTTCCTTAGTATACCAAAAAATCAACTGAATACGGACCCGAAAAAACCATACATATAACATTTCTAAATCTCTCGAGACCTCTCAATCCAAATAATCGATATTCATCTGTATAATACAACCTTACGCATTCCTAAGCGCTCATAAAAAATCATCCCACAGAAAAGGCTCACAACATTTTAATAATACATTACTGTTTTAAGAGCAATAAATATTTTTTTATGATCGTTCAGCCGGCAATGGACAGGAAATGGGTATTATGACGGTGATTATGTAACTGTTCAGCGTTAAAGGAGTGGGGTTTAAACGAAATTGTTGACCTGTTGATTTTTTATTATTGGTGCTGGCCATTGCGAGGAGACTCGATGGCAATCGGCCAGTGTTTAGTATTTCAGGGTTCCTCACTTCTTCTGAGGAAGTTTCTTCTTTGTAAGATTGTTCTTATTTTTGCTTGTGAGGAGCCATAAAAAATTAAACGTAGGAGCTTCCTCATACGTTTAATTTTTATAGCCTTTAAAAGTTTCAAGCATTACTATTGCATCTGTTTGTCCGATCTTGACAGCTAGTTTTCTCCGCGAAACTACTGAACCGAAAATGAAATAGCCCAATGTGCCTTTATGTAGCCTACCGGGTACACACTATCGTCGAACTCGAACAGATACCGAGGCATATGAATGAGCATTGCGTAATTTGTAAGATAGTTTCTATTTATCTCAAGGAAAAACCTGCAATGTACGTCCAAACCGCAAAATTTGGCACAAAAGTGTATAGCCACTGGAACAAGGAATGTAACGCCGGTATGATATAAAATTATATCATACGCTACGTGGGGCTTGACTACCGGGGCTGCCATGGAAATTTCGAGATAAAAAATATCCTCCGTTCTATTTCAAGTTATATTCTACCAGTGTGACAAATTTTATAGAAATCCGTCCATTAAATTTTGTGTGATCAAGTGCAGGTGAAGAAGATTCGGTGCAACAAACTTCGCCGCAGCCTTTTCTTCAAAGACATACATTTTAAAAACAGTCTGGTCTTCTATATTTATTTTATTCAGTGGACGAATATACATATAGTAACAGTGTAACATTTAAATATCAAAATGCTTTTATGTGACTGTTTGAAAAGGAAATAAGTGTGGCTCGAAGCTCACACAAACCAATTCTCCGGAAGCCCGGAAACCACGCTGTGGTTTTGTTCAATCCCATATAGACCTTCTAATTTGTTGCTAATGCTATTGCGTTTAGATTTTCAATTCTAATTCGCCGTTATTTCCTTTATATACTATATAATATTAGCACAATTGATAGTACAATGAGATTCATTGCTCGACGGCTTTGCTAAAGAAACAGACGGCGGCGTTGACAATACTGGCAGGGTTGTCACAAATTATGAAAGACGTGATACAGTATCTGTTAATAATTTTTCCAAAAGTTTTACACCCCTACAATACTCGTAGCTCCCAACGCGACATTCAACCCTTCCCCCCGCACTTCTTAGCCCCCACGTTTTCTAATTCAAGGTTTCTAATTCAGACTGTAGAAAGTTCCTACAGTCAAATTTCGCCCATTCCCTACTAAGAATCAAGTAGCTCGGTCGTCTATGCTATTAGGTAATTCATTGATGTAGCAGGAACAGGGATACCAAGAAACGCTTCACATGTACAAAAGTAGCAGTCTCTTCAAATTGTAAATGCTGAAATTGTCCCATTGTTGCAGGTGCTTTTGAACGCAAAATACAGAATGTACAAAGTTGATCCGAATAATGATTATCTAAACCTGAGTTATTTTTTAACACCGATGCGAAAAGTTTAATTAGTGATGGTGGCAGTATGTTTGACTTTGTTTCCCCTCGACCCTGGATAAAATAAAGAGAATTGAACAACGTTAGGAACGCAGTCCGATCGGGGCGCGCGGTAACTGAATTCTCATTGAAGAGTACATGTCACTCACGTATAATTATCGAAGGATAAGTCGATTATAGTTTTCATCCATTAGTAGACTAACTTACTTAATTAACTTCGGCGCAAACTATGGAGCACCAGTACTGTATTGCCCCCTGGGCCTTAATTCACAGGAGTTTATCACATGATGACTTAATGTTGGCCACCAACAAAAATTTTACAACTTTTTTAGAAAAATGTCCATTTATTTTTTTTTTTCCTGATTGTGTTGATAATATTTTAGTCTTGATTTAAATATTCTACGGCTTAAATTCTCTTTCTAATTTGGCCTATGAAGCTTTATCAGGTTTTTCATGTGTAATAAACAAAATTAAATTGATTCTGTAAAATATTTGTTTTGTAATGTGGTGTGGCCTGCCGTGCTCCAATTGCGTCCGAAAAGCGAACTTGTGGCTTTATTCAATCATGAATACACCACCTCATTTCAGAAATTCTGTTATATTTAAACATGTAGGTACTATTTTCCTAAACTTACTTACAAAATGATACACGCACAAAGTACTTTTTCAAAAAAAAAAATACAACTATATTTCTGACACTAAAACCGTGAAATAAAATCAATAAGCAGTTTTTATCCTAGGACAAAAATGTGTTAGAATGACAATGTACTTTGGAATGAAATCCTACTAATATACTATGCGAAAGTTTGTGACGATGTATGTATATTTGTTACTCTTTCACGCAAAATCTACTGGACGGATTATTATGAAATCTGGTGCACGGGTAGAATATAATCTGGAATAACACATGGGGTACTTTTTATCCCGAAATTCCCACGGGAGCGAAGCCATGAGGTGCAGCTAGTAAGGTAATGAATTAATACTTTAAGAAAAAATGCTCAGATGAGAGAGGGACAGACTTTCGCATTTATAATATTAGGTTATTATAAAATGCTTACTGCTTTAATTTTTTTATGAATTATGAGGTTAGTACAATATTTAACTTATAACAAGGCAACTGAAACAAGACGACGAACTGAAAAAAACGCAAGCTTACTCCCAATAGGTGACTTACAGAATATCATGTTGGGTTTTCTATCTACGATCGATTCCTAGTTTTTGGGAAAACCAGCGTGAGTCACATATCTTTAATCATTCAATTTGTGTCATTGACACAGGGTTTTTACCCTTGACAAGGCGAACTCATCGCATTTGGACCACGTGACTCAGCGGGTCCCGCTTTCCCGATTTTTTCACGTGCCGTTCAGCGCACCAATTCTAATTGCACCTTACGGTTGGGTGTCATAATGTCATGCATGCCATATTTAGAGCACCTCAGTCAATATATTTCAGGTGCGATTCGAGTGATGAAAATAATAATTAAAATGTCACAGGAGTACAGATAGAGTTTATAGCACATCGAGCTAAGTAGTTGCTTATTTATTGAACGCCTAAAAATAAGCTAGTTGCTTATTTTTAGGCGTTCAATTTATTTTGATACTTTGAAATAAAATGTTAAATACACTAATAACTATATATTTTATTTACAATGACAAATACAAAAGTACAAATAATTAAAATGATCTAAATTACTTACAAATAAAAATAATCTTACAACGCGCCCCATGAAGGCAACGTGTCCTGAATACCAGCAGCGTTTTCCCGCTGTATTGCGAGACTAACACGTTGTGCAAAATATCTGCCAGCTCTTCGAGTCTCCAGTTGCCTCCACGTGGCGCGTCGTGATATCCTTTAAAAATAATTTTGCATCAGGGCCTCAGAGACCCATCGTTTCCACACCGAGAGGTAAAAAAATATAATTATTAAATTTTACTATGATAGTTATTAAAATATATATACTCCCACTACTATCGCACCTGAAAAATGTTGACTGTTTTAGACGGAACCAGGTGCAATTCAAATCGGTGCCATTCCAATTGGTGCGCTGAACGGCACAGCTCTTTCACGCAAGATTACTTTGCACCCTGATGACTCAGACTGGGCTGTACTTATTTACAATATTTCGGGTATCCGAGTCAGCAACACACACTAATTCATAGACTGGGTATCCATTTCAAGAGTTACTCCGGACTCTTGAAACGGTGGTGGTGTAATGGTTAAGACGCATTTGTATCGAAAGGTCTCAGGTTCTTATCCTACTCGTGCCATATGAGTTTGTATACCAATCTGACTCATGTATAGTAGTTTACTTGCTTCCGGCGAAGGAAAACATCGTGAGGAAACCTGGGCACTGGTTGACAGTTTAGATTCCTAGTGTGTATGCGATCACCTGCCACTAGATGGCGGTAAGTAGTTGTAAGTCATGTCAGATGGCTTTAGGCGAGTTGAATAAAATGTGAAACCAGTGTAACTGTTCGACTTCACCAGATTCCGGACTCTTTAGCGTACTTAGCTGTGAAAAACATCTAAATTAATGAGACTAGTGGCGATACATACGGATTTCGATGCGATTTTCAGTTTTTTAGTGAGAAAATTTTAAGAAATGTTCTATCATCACCCAAATGGCAACTTGGATGCCACATTAGGTCATACTTATGCTGCATTACATAATTATTATAAAACAAAGTCCAGCATACGCGATGCCTGTTCGCGATAAACTCAAAAACTAATGCATGGATTTTCATGCAATTTTCACCAATAGATAGTGTGATTCCTGAGGAAGGTTTAGATGTATAATTTATTATGTTTTTACCCGAGTGAAGCCGGGACGGGCCGCCAGTAGAAACTAAAGCGAAATTTCAACTCTGTAGAATAATCAAAATCAGATGAAATTTAACAAATTTAACTTGCAAGATTTGATTACAGACAAACAAACAAACAAACAAACAAACAAACGGTGGGTCAGGTGAAACGAAATAAAAGCTTTCAAAAACATCTCCTGTGCCAAGTTTAATTCACAACCAATCAAAATGTAAATACCGTAACGCTATTATAATTCTATTTACATAGAATAACGGCTCAACTAATTTCTTACTGAATAGGGTGGGGATGGAAAACGTTTTGTTAATTAAAGTCACGTCGGATGCCTTCAGGCGACTTGAATAAATTCTGGACACAAGTGTTAGCAATAACACAGGTGTCCAGAAAAGAAAAACAATTGCTATTTGTATTCCTATAAAGGCATCAATATCACCTTATGTCAAAGTCGAAGTCTTTATTCAGAAATTTGATCTTCACAGACCCTTTTTAACATCAAAATAGTAATTTCCAATAGGAAATAAATATAAGTGCCTAATTAGCTATATACGTTTCTTATCTCTGATAAACTCTAATCTAACAAAATCTTATTTATAACACAAAAATATTTCCGCGTAACGTTTTGATACGATAATCAAAATATCAATTGATACGAAAATCACAACACTAAAACCGACATTAAAACAGTTTTCTTGTTACAAACAATAAATTCGTTTGGCCAAATTATATTATGGATTAATTTGGAAAGTTTTGGCTAAAGACCGCTTCGCTCGATGTTAAATTAATACAGGGATACTGACACAAATGTACCTTGACGAAGTAGAATGGTTAATTCAATTGTTTTTATAAATATTCATGACGAGCTCGGAGATTTGTTGGATTATATTTGTGTTCGTGCCATGGGAGTTTGCTTAATAATATTCAAATATTGAAACGATACTACGGTTGACTATATAATCAAAGTCCAACGCTTAACGGCTGAGAAAGAAACCGGAAAGCCCAGATAAGGGCTTGCTTTGGGCGTTTAATCTGTATGATTTGTTCATAGTTATCTAATTAAGGGAGAACGATAGATAGAAACTGTGGAAAGTCGTCGACATAATTATACTAAGCCATCTCTGCATGTTGCGTTCGGGGTTGTAAAGCCGCAAAGCCCGTGGTCAACGTAAAAAAAATATTAAAAAATATTAAAATTTTGAAGATTCGGCTGTTATTTTACCGCCGCTCGTTTGACATCATCCCTGCCCTCCTTGGGAATGTTATTGTTGCCTATCAGCTGCTTAGGCTGTGTGTGTAGTCGCATCGTACGACATCGACGGAAGGATATAAAGTGGTCCTATTCTAAGGCGGAACCACACGTGACAACGATATTTATGCTAAGCCTACTACGTGCTTATCGTATCACGCAAAGTGCATTGCAGGGCCGGTACCAACGATAAATTAAACGTCTTACGAAACGTAAGAGAAGCTTACTTACATTGCTCGATGATTTTTTGGCCACCCATCTCATGACTGACAATCTACTAAAGTTGCTTAACAGCCATTATCGTAGCTTTACTAGCGGAGCTTACCAAACTGCTGAGCTTTTCAGCTAGGGAAAACTAAAACTCAAACCATTCGGAAAAGGCTCTGTCGAACCCGGAAACGAGAAACATAACAAAGCCCTCGGACCGGATATGGCCACCGCTGGTCTAGTTTCAGCCGGAAGTGGCGGTTATTACCGCGCGGATCTATTTCCGGTAGTTTTGCCGTCGAACTGAATTTGGAAGCGGATTGTGGCCATGATCCATTTGTCTTTGCCTAAATTATTGTTTCTGGATTTATTACTATTTTAGGTAGGCGTGCTCATGGATTTAGTAAGTACTTCGTACAACAGTACTTACTCATTCCATGGGCGGGTGAATTTCACGACTGTTTGAACGCGGCGTGTAGCGTTTCATTAGTGTCGCATTGTACCAGTACTTTACTTATTTAAAAACAGGATAAATAAATTGATTACTGTGTATGGTACAATTTAATAAACACTAATGATAGCCCACGGCGGCGTTCAAAACGCTCGTGAAAGTCACCCGGGCGTGCTAGTGAGGTATGCCTATTTTCGCACCAATTCGAATAGCACCTAAATGATAGAAGTATGTTTTGCGCACCAAACGGCATAAATCGGTTCCGTTTAGCATCTATATTTTTCAGGTGCTACTTGATGAGAAATCAAAATGTGTTCCTGATAGAATAATTTGTCTTGTGGGGTATGTTACGTTTTGAAAAAATACTTTTTTTAAATAGTGTGTATTATGTGTCCCACTGCTGGGCAAAGGCTTCCCTATTTGTCTTCTAAAGATCTCTTGTACCGTTTGTTGCCAACCTCGCTTTATTTCAAAAAGTACTTATTCACAAAAATGCATAAGTAATCTATACTATTGAGTTTCGTTTGTAAGTTTGTATGTTTGAGGCGGGTAATCTCCGAAACTACCGAACCGATTTCAAAAATTATTTCACTATAAGAAAGGTACATTACCCAAGATTGCTATAGGTTATTATTTATCTCAAAATTTCCACGGGAGCGAAGGCCCGGGCAACATCTAATGTGAAATAAAAAATAAATATATTGGGACAAATCACACAGATTGAACTAGCCCCAAAGTAAGTACGAGACTTGTGTTATGGGATACTAACTCAACGATACTATATTTTATAACAAATACATATATAAATAAACATCCAAGACCCGGGCCAATCAGAAAAAGATCATTTTCCAGCATGACCCGACCGGGAACCGGGACCTCTCGGTTCAGAGGCAAGCACTTTACCACTGCGCCACCGCGAGGCAAAGTGCAACGTCGGACCTTATCAATCACAGGACCCCATTGGACCACCACCGCTAAACCCAGGGCACAGGTGAAGTATGCTTTTACCGTATCCACCAATATGGTAAATAAAGTTTTGTTATATAAGTAAATATTATCAGTCATTACATTCCGTTTACTCAACAAGGGCTTTCAATTGGAAAAAGCGGTTCCAATAAAATGAATATTCCTTATTTACTTCACTTCGGTACAGCAAGAAGAATTTCCAATTTCATTAGGAGTTTGTGAAATTCACCGATGCTATCGGTAGACTATATCTAAAACTGCGACGAGCTGAACAGAGAAACAATTTGCTGAAAGCTGCTAGGAGCGATATTACAGCAGGGTGACGTGTAGTACATCCGAATTTCGTCGAAATTTCACAGAGAATTCCGAATTAAGTCTTTATTTGGATAGATATATGAACTCTTTACAGCACTATTTACAAAGGAGTCAATTGACGACCGTGGTGGCGCAGTGGTGAAGTGCTTGCCTCTGAACCGAGTGGTCCCGTGTCGATCCCCGGTCGCGTCAAGATGAAAAATGATATTTTTCTGATTGGCCCGGGTCTTGGATTTTTATTTATATATGTATTTGTTATAAAATATATCATCGTTTAGTTAGTATCCCATAACACAAGTCTCGAACTTACTTTGGGGCTAGCTCAATTTGTGTGATTTGTCCTAATATATTAAAAAAAAAAATCGATCGACCTCGCAGCTGCTACCATTCGAACATTCGAAATATCAAAGACTATTTACTTTTATTACTTGTATTTGAACAATTTTTACCTATACGGAATATAACATATGAATAATACCGATCATTGCAGAGTAAGACACTACGAAGTAAATTTTCTTAATGCGAAAATAGCAAATGCCATCTGGAAAATTGAAAAAACTATTTTGTGCACCTTGTTTCTGTGTTAATAGAGTACATTTTTCCAGATGCACATTACGAAGGATTGAGGCATAAATATTTGTGCCATCATCTCCTCCGATCTTTTGAGCATGCCCGTTCAGGAGGAAACTCGCTGGGTTGCATATTACTTGTACTTTCATGTATATGGGAGTTGTGGACGAAGGGTGGTATGTGTCGCGCGACTTTATATCGAACAGTCTGGAAAATTTTTCGAACATTTCGAAAATCGGGAACACACGCCGTGCGTCTGAGGTTTGAAGTGATTGAATGTTGACCAGTTACTTGAGGAGCCGATGACATAGCTAAAAATAGAATTGATGTATTGGTATAAAATCGTGAATTATTAGTTTATTAAATGTTAGCTCCGCCTTAAAATAAGACCACTCCATATCCTCCCTTGGATGTCTTACAAGCCGGCTTAGGGACACACAGCCTATGTACATTCCAAAAGAGGTTGACGTCAGGCAGGCAGACGGTTAAAAATTAGAACCGAATCTTCAAAATTTTAAGGTTTTTTTTTACGCAGACCCAAAATCCATCCTTTATAATTAGACTATAATGGGGGGTGAAAGTTTGTATCAAAACTACCTCCGTTTAGATATAGAGAAATTCTAGCGGGCGAAGCCGCGGCCAAAATAAAATAATTATAAAAATAAATAAGGACAAATCACACAGATTGAGGTAGCCCCAAAGTAAGTTCGAGACTTGTGTTATCCCCATATGTCCAAATGTGTTATACTAACCTCAACGATTCTATATTTTATAACAAATACATATATATATAAAAACATCCAAGACCCGGGCCAATCAGAAAAAGATCATTTTCCATCGTGACCCGACCGGGGATCGAACCCTGACGGTTCAGAGACAAGCACTTTACCATTGTGCCACCGAGGTCAACAAAAAGCTAGTTGATAATAATAACCTGATCTGATGTGATTCCTTGTTCAGCAGTTGGTAACGAGTTCCACATTGTTGCTGATGTCCGCATGAATTTGTAACCGGCCGCTGCCCGCTCTATGAAACATTGAGCGGTTTTTTACGCACTACATCAGAAAAACGACGCGTTTATTTAACCGCTTAAATTATATAATTGTTAAATATTTTAAGGTATTGCTACAATTATATTATTAACGACCAATTGAGTTACGTTTGATTGATTCGCCGATAGTCTTGTCACATTTGGGCGTCATTGGGCTTAAATTGTATTTATTTAATTAAGAGACGTAACTAATTAATATATCTATCTAAATAATATAAATATCTTGTTATAGATGAGTAATACAGAATATAATTACACATTTTTTACAAATTTGTAATTTTTGCCACAACTTTTTTATTTTCGCCAAAGAGATAGAACAAACATATTTACCATCATACATTTACATATAATGAAGTCCACAACTGGACATAGGCCTCTCCCAAAGACTGATTGAAAGCTGCTTGCGTCCAGCTTCTTGTGGACATTTTGTGGCTGAGATGATAATGATGATACTTTACGTAAACTGCAAAATAAACACTTCCAATTAGATCAGCGTGTGTAAATACAGTGCGTTCGGATCAGGCCGTGGTGGATTCTGTCACACGTTCATAATTCAGCCGCGCGGACCTTCGTGATGGTGTGACGGTGTGACAAACGACAATGCACTACAATTATGAAACAACGTAAATCATTTCTGTTTAGAACACTTTATGTTGTGCGGTTGTGTGGATGTGTGGTATGGTGTGCGGATGTGTGGTTGCCGTATTTTAGGATTTCGTATCCTTGCGTACGGGTTAAAAAATAATAGTTTAAACGAAAAAACGGGGCTCTCTTATAAAGACTCCAATTTTCTCGACTTCACGTTTGTCCATCTGTCTGTCCGCCTGATACCAAGCACAAACCACGACGAGGACACAAGCACGATTGTTAGACAATTGAATTTTCACATTATGATGTATTGCCGTTATAACAACAAATAATAAAAACAGAATCAAATAAATATTTCAATTTTCCTCTAAAACAAATGCCGTTTTTTGCTGTTCGTAATCCGGCTCGCGTTTAGTGGATTTTCTATAAATATTGTTTAATCATTCATCAATATCACAGTAACCCATTAGGTAACGCATATGTAACGCATTTGAGTTAAATTAATTTTGATATTGGAGACGGCAACGTTAAACCACTCATTGATTGGTAAGAAAATTATATTTGTAAAATTACATTTCACATAATGACCAAGACCTATGGGGAGATCTAAGATCTATGGGGATAGTTATTTAAGAACAGTTATTATTTTGCGCAAATTCTATACGATTTACTTTGTGTTCAAAATACTTTAATGAAGGCAGAATAATATTTATTTATTTGCTCAAACATAACCTACCATTACAGAAAACATATTCCTTCATTTCAATTTACTGCAATAATATATTACTTCAATAGATAACTTATTTCTAGATAACTTAATTAACCTTCTAATAAAACCTATAAATGTCCTCAAAAATATATTAAATCCTAAACAAAACTGCCACTTGTTAAACAAAATCTTTATGGAATTTTCATGTACTTACTCATTAAAATTATAAGTGGTCCGAGTAGGTAAAGAGTTGAGAGCCTCAAGGACTGAAACTTCCAGACGCTAAAGAAATTTCCAGAATAAATTAAAACTTCGCAATGGCTATCCCGCTTTACATAACAAGACTAAACTATTAGTATGTAAAACGTCAATTCAGCTCTCGGAACTTTGTAATTGATTCAGCGGAGTAGACAAAACAATTTTCTATATAATATTTTTTTTTGTGTAAAAAAAAAGAAAAAAAAAACTTAGTTCTTAATATAAATAAACTATACAAACCCATTTGCTATAGGTATATTCGTTACTTAATTTATTAATCCATCACACTTTAATATTTTAAACGTGAAAGTCTGTAAAATATATATAAATAAATATAAATTTAAATACCCTATGTTTGATCTGTCGTCTTTAACTACATGTATACAAAATTTCATCGAAATCGATCCAGCCGTTTAGCCGTGATAGCGGTCAGACAGAGAGAGACAAACGCGACTTTTTATCCTACTAATATTAAAAATGCGAAACTCTGTGAGGATGTATGTGTGTATGTATGTTTGTGACTCTTTCACGCAAAATCTACAGGACGGATTGTTATGAAATTTGGTAGGTCTGTATAACCTGGAATAACACATAAGGTACTTTTTATTCCGAAATTCCTACGGGAGCGAAGCCGCAGCTAGTACCTAATTATATATGGAATGCACGCACATAATGTAATGTTCTCATATCTGTGGGAATGCACAATTAGTCAAGATCTTTTTCTTTTTGAATGTTTGCTAACAAATAAAAAAATATGGTGGTGCTAGTGTGCTAGCATTGACACAACAAAACCCTGCAGGCTGCAGGTTAGTCAAATAAAATAAAATCGAAGATCGTTTGAATATGGTCGCTGTCCTGAAAGGAAGGGTCGACTTCTGCCTTTAACCCTTTTCTGCGTCACCTAACATACATTTGGTATATATAACCTGGCCGGAAACTGGTGCAGTATTTCGTGTCACTGCTTTAATCGTAGATAGAGAAAGATATAGATCTTCCATTTCACTTATACCAGAAAGAGATGTGTGGAAAGAAAGAAGACAGAGCGCTGATATCTTCTGTCGCTCATCACGTGCTCCATCTGCCACTTTGTATGAGATTACCCGGATTGGACCGGGCAGTTGTATGGAAATCTTCTATCTCATGTGGTTACGTTTGTCAGTCATTCATATAGTTTTCATAATTGACATGCGGTTGAGTGTTATACTTTGGTAAAGAATAAAACTTAAAATTGTAAACCAGAGTCGTCACCTGTGGATCGAAAGGTCCCAGGTACGAATCCTACTCATGCCACATGAGTTTGTATGCCAATCAGTCATGTATAGTCGTTTTCACAGACCACCACTTGCTTCCGGTGAAGGAAAACATGTTGAGGAAATCTGTACACTAATTCATTATTATGTGTGTGTTAAATGGATACGAAGGCAATGGCAAACCACTCCTAGATAATGCTAAGAAAGTTGTGTGTTTAATTCCACGTAATGACCGCACGACCCTCAGCCATGAGGAATACGACTATGAAGAAAACACGCGGGTAACACCGCGGGTTTCAGCTAGTGATTTTATATATTCATAACTTGTACTCTATAAAATATGCATATTCAAAATAAATAACGGCTTTTGACGCATGTCCGTTGAACCGGAAATGACCGGATCTGCACCCGGACGTCCGGACCGTTCCGCCCGGGTCTATTCAATCCGAGTATTGTGAACGGATTTACTATGAATGCATTTGGAATACTTCTATTTTTGATATCGCAAACCTTTATTTAGTTTTACCTCTGCTGGCCGACCTGAAAGCTTTACAACTCAGCTTAATAAATACAATTTTGTGGAATAGTTACCTATATTGTACTTACAATATATCTATATTAACCTTGGATTTCCTATATAAAATACTTGATGTTGCCCGGGGCTTCACGCCCGTAAGAATTTTGAAACAAAATATAGCTTATAGCAATCTTGGATAATGTACGTTTCTAATGGTGAGAGAATTTTTGAAATCGGTTCGGTAGTTGCGGAGATTACCCCCCTCAAACATACATACATACAAACAAACTTACAAACTCACAAACTCTTACCTCTTTATAATAATAGTATAGACTCAAAGATATCTACTTCTCCAATCGATAAATAGTTTGTTTAATCGATAAATAGTTTGTTTAATCGATAAATAGTTTCTATCTATATAAAGTCGATTCTTGTCTGATTTTGTTTCTGGACCAACAATAACAAAGGTCAATAGCATGAATTGTCTGTTAATTAATTTTGTTATCAAAATATTACAGCAGTGAAGATGTCAAAAATTATTTGGCTCTCCTACACGAATTGATTGATTTATCAATCAATGATCAGACTTAAGTAATATAGGAACTAGGAAGCCGAAAAAAAAATCTATTCCAAACTTCATCAAAATGGGCCCAGTGGTTTAGCCGTGAAACCAACAAACAGAGAGACTTTCGCATTTATAAAATTTGTGTGGATTTCACTACATGTTTTGGAATATGCAAAGATTATAACTTCAGAGTAACAGATAATATTAATATATTTAATAGAATAATAAATTTAATAGAATTATTAAATTTCCAATGTGAACCCGGCCTCATATCCAATCTGCACGTCACTTTCATGATATTCATGCAAAACCAAGAATGGTGTCTCGCTCGGGGCTAAAGTTGTCGGCTCTCATTCAATATTCCGTGTCTTGTTAGATTTTGTGGGATATGACACGAATCGAAGCTCCATTTTCCGATATTCAGATATTTTCTGTTACACGAATGTTTAAAAAGATTATTGATTTTAGGTTTCATTTATAGTTATTCGGGTAGTTCTATTAATTAAAGGTCTGTTATTGATGTATGATGTAAATGAATAATATAAATTAGTACATTAAGTACTATGGCTGAGGCGGTCGCGGTTTGGACATGTGATGAAAAAAAACTTGACAAAAAAGGTGACAAAAGATATACTTAGTACCTTAATACCAAAGCAAAAACAGAATTCTGTAAGAAAATTAAAGAGATATAAAGTCAAAATCACAGATTGTTTTATAGACAGTCATTAAATTTACAATAACAGCTAACTAGCTATGGACGGCGCAGTAGTTAGCGCGCGCTGTTATAGTGGCGGTTAAGACACTCTCACAGTGGTTGGTCATCGGATGGGTGACTAAAAATGTATTATCTTGAGCTCCTCCGTCTACGAAAGGCACGTGAAACCGTCAGTCCTGATTGTATTTGCAGTCGTTAAAATCCGCCAATCCGCAATGGGCCCGCGTGGTGGGTCTTAGCCAATTACGTGGCTTGTAATAAGGATCCATCTTATCCATCCATAAGGAAGCTTTGTCCCAGCTTTGGGGACGTTAAAGTGGCTGTTGATGATGGTGATGAATGTGTGGACATTCATGTGTGGACGGCTCTGTCCGCGGCAAAGCTGAGCTGGAGAGCTCTTCGACTAAATTCACACCAAAAATCACATCAATCCAGTACACTGTTTAGACTTTTAAAAAGGACAGACAAATTTTTACATTTATGATATTAGTTTAGTATATGAAATGTATGATATAATCGCGTAGACTCATTTCATGTATACTATTATTATAAAGAGGTAAGCGTTTGTGGGTTTGTATGTTTGAGGCGGGTAATTTCAGAAACTACCGAACCGATTTCAAAAATTATTTCACCATTACAAAGGTACATAGTCCAAGATTGCTATAGGCTATATTTTATTTCAAAATTCCCACGGGAGCGAAGCCCCGGGCAACATCTAGTTACTTATATTTTGAGTCAATTCCAATGATTTTCTTACTGGTGCAATCATGTATTACGGTACGGATAATCAATCATTAATCAGTCTATATCATTTGTACGAAAGTCACGTACAAATTGTTAAAATGCAAACGTGAAAATAAGTAAACAATTCATATAACAACTTCATTAGAATGTAACATACTACTGGTAATACTTTAACAATCTACTGAATGTTTCAAGTAAATATTTAACTAACTCCCGCGACTGAGAAATAAAAATACGTTGGAGAAAAACTTTTACATACTAATTTCTAATATATATGTTACTGGCTAAATCCGATTTCAGGATAAACTAGTTTTGCCTAGGCCAAACTAATTCTTCCTACATGCGATAGGATAAACTGGTTTAGCCTAGGCTATACTAGCACATCCTATCGCATGTAGGAAAAATGAGTTTATCCTAGGCCAAACTATAGAAAAATGAACTCCTGATAGAAATAAACACACTCAGCTTAAACAGGAATGACCTAATCTAAATCAATTTAGCCTAGTCCAACAAGCTTGATTAAATAGTATTTTATGAAATTTATCTATTTATTTTGTCTTTCTAGATATTTTATAATGTTTAGACTAATCAAATACTATCCATTCCAGTTTATCCTGAGAGTGTGTATTTCTATTAGGATAACCTAGTTTGGCCCAGGCTGTTGGGCTTAGGACGAACTGGTTTAGCCTAGGTTATACTAGTTTATCCTATCGCATGTAGGAAGAATTAGTTGAGCCTAAGCAAAACTAGTTTATCCTGGAATCGGGTTTGGCCGGTAACATATATATTTATTGTAAAATTATGTATGGATTTTTTATAATCTTCAGTTGAGAATTTTGTTTTTCTTTAATTTAAATTCATATTTCTGTATGTGTTTTACAATTTCTATTAAGACCACTCCGTGTGAGCTTCCTAGATTAAAGAACTACCTCACTCTATAAAATAAATAGTAATAAATAAATCTGTCTCCCACAATTTTTAAATATATGTATATTGAGAATCAAAGCCACATACTACAACTACTACCATTCTATCAGCTGCGAAAGCATTTCATCCCCTAGTCGCCTCGTACGACATCCTCAAAAGTATATGAGGGATCCTGCAAAGCTCTCAATCAACTAGATATATATATATACATCATATATCACAAAAGAAGATCTAGTTGAAAGCGACGTCCATAAACAAACAGTTCTTATATCGATCGTAACTTAAATAAACTGTTACTGATTCAGCGTTTATTTTCAGACTGTGATCTATATAAGTTCGCTATCACTTTCAGTGGTTCAGAAATAGATACCCTGATGCTTTATGAATGAACTTTCGCTTACATGTCGGAATGGAAAGGTCAGGACGTAAGAGAATAGAATAGTATGGGTTATTTTTATAATGACAATTAATAGGCGTGTTTATTAATAGCCAGTTTTAGTCTATTTTTATTGAACGAATTTGTCTTGTGCACACTTTTTACTTCTTTGTACACTCACACTCTTTCACATTTTAGTGTATTATATTAAGTATATTTAAAATTAAAATTATTATATATTGTAATTTAAATTCTACTTACTGATGTTAAGATCTCAACTCAGATATTGTTAAAGAAGAGCGGAGACTCCTGGCACAGTCACCTTTCTAGTTATAAGATCTGTAGACGACGCACCGCTGTACCCGCCGGCTGCACCTGAAATACACTAAAATATATATTAATAAATATAAATAAAGTAATAGTTTTGATAAGTAGTTCAAAAGTGATATACTTACCCGCTTGATGTACATTTCTATGTATTAGTTCAAATATACGCGCGCCGTAGGTGTACGTCATGTGTGCGCGAGTGTCACTTCGACAGTTGACATTGACAGCTCGAGACCGACACTTCCCGCTTGCACACGCATGGAGTACCTACCGAAAGCTCTTCCAAAAATATCGCCTGTGTTCTTATTATTCAAGCCCTGGACCACGCCTAGCGCCTACATCTGTCCCTTACAAGATCATTGCTGTAAAAGTAAATAGAGATTTTTAATTTTGATTTTTGATTTGACCGGGCTATGTATCTTTGAAACTGAATACTGCAATTTTTGTAATACTTATACCTAACACACTTTTTCTATATTTTTATAATATAATGCTTTGTCAACGCGATGTTATGTTATAATCTTATTAATACAAACCTTACAGCATTGCTTCAGTAGTTATTTACTAAATTACCTAGATTCTTTGCTTTTAAAATTTAGTTCGAATGAGTTTTTTACAAAAATAACATGTTCATGCAGTAAACCGTTTAGGAATTGTCACTAGGCTTGCCAACGTCCCACTTCTAGTTCAATTTTGGGGACGTCCTGCCTTGACTCCTTGGGGAACGCCTTTTGTCCCGGAAATCTATGATCATTAATATTATTATTTTTTTTTATTTATTTTATTATTTATTTACAATAACATCTAACTAGCTAAGGATGGCGCAGTAGTTAGCGCGCGCTGTTATAGTGGCGGTTAAGATACTCTCACAGTGGTTGGTCATCGGATGGTTGGACTAAAAATGTGTTATCTTGAGCTCCTCCGTCTTCGGAAGGCACGTGAAACCGTCAGTCCTGATTGTATTTGCAGTCGTTAAAATCCGCCAATCCGCAATGGGCCCGCGTGGTGGGTCTTAGCCACTTACGTGGCGCATTACATATTTCGCTTGAGGAGCGTTCGGTGTTCATTTATTCAAGCTGTACACATACATTTGATATTTTTCTATTATATGATTTAAAAATATATAAAATGTTTGCTACCATTTTGTATGTGTTGGTTGTGTCTCGCGTAATATACCAAAATCTCAGATGCCGAGCTGGGAAATCAAGGAAGAAGAACTTCTTTTTGAGTTGAAAAGCCTAGTTACCATGTCCGTTTTAAAATGCACCATGAGATAATTTTCAATCAAATCAAATTCCATCACAATCGGTTAAAGATATCTTCTTCAAACTTGAGTGGCAAGATACAATATTCTAGAAATTTTGAGAATATAAATTTTCAATGATTTTACTCACTTTCTGTGCTGCATTATAAATCTCTATTACCCGATGGCTGATACACGATTTTCCAGCTAATTACGTTATAGTAAACTAATCTGCAGCTTTCATTATTCTTGCTTCTAAGTTCGCGAAAGTTCAACTATGTTGGACGTAACTCGGGATAGCGGAAACTTCACTCAACAAGTAAATAATGACATAGCTTGTATTTATAAATCATTTGTTGTTTTCAAAAGCGAGATTTAGAGTGGATTGCTCCAGTCAACTTTAACGTTAACTTTAACCTGCGCAGAAAAATGCAAAGCACGCCATTTTCTCTTTACGTCTGCGTTATTAATTATGTAATTAACTAACCTGAATAGAGGACAGCATCCATTTTTTTAATATATGTAATAGGTAATTTTAAACATTTAAAAATATCAAGTGGTAAGAACATTTTTTTAAATAAGTAAGTAAAAAAATAAGACGAAGAACAAAGCGGCCGGTATTATTATTAGTTTCGAAACTAAAAACTTCGACGCCGGTCGGTTAACTTCTCAATTCTCACTAGTTACAGCTTTTAAACTAAAGGTGCGGGTATCTCACAAAGCATTTACATAGACAGCATCATAAACTTACACTTTACAAGAAACAGAATGCAAGATTTGACTTAAGTTAGAATTAAGTGCAATTATATTAATATACCATGGAATCAGTAGTATACGTTGTACGAAGTACCTACATATGATAATGAACTGATAAATTAGAAATGAGAGCGACAGAGACAGAAGTATTATTTTCATACCAATTGACATCTGTCATAGGACCCAAGTTATATTTTATAAAGTATAGCTAATAGCCGAAACTCCATCCGTGGTAAAGTATATCAAAGTCATACGAACTTTCACCCGCATTTCCGGTCACTCCGGTTAAAAAAATTGTAAAAACATGTAGCTTATATTTGAACTTGAGTTTTCAACTCTAAGCATACCAAAATTCATTACAATCGGTTCAGCGGTTTAGCTGCTGAAGCGTGTTAAACATATAGACTGACTTTTTCGCATTTGTATATCAGATATAAGTAGTATAATTTATTTACAGTACATTTGCAACTAGTTCAATAATGGCGGCTATATATAAAGGCGAAAAATTTGTCGAATATTGCTTTGCTGATTTTTCAGTGCTGGAAATAAAAACTCTCATACAAACTAGGTACCCAATGTTCATTCATTCGCGTCGACACCTGTCTGTATTCGACGATAATATGTGGCTGGCAAAATACTTGCCATGAGTAAGTAACTAGTCAGTAATGCGTGCCATGAGTATCTAACTTGCTTACAAAATAATTTTACATAACTTACGGTAACTTTAATAGTTCAATATGCACAGACAGAAAACCACGTTTATAATCAACTAAATCAATATCTCAAAGTCATAAATTTAGACATCAAAGGAACATTGACAAAGAGGTAGGTGGCGTCTAGAAATCAATTTGTGGCAACCCTCAAACGCGAGACAGAGACGGCGCAACACATGATAGGCAAGTGGAAAAGAGACGGAGCGCATGAAAATTTCATGTAACTCCTAGTGTTTACTCCTGAGCCTTTCAGTTGTGCAAACCTATGAGATCATTCCGTGATTTCGTTTGAGATGCCAGATTGATTTTCAATGAGATGCTTTTACTCGCAGTTTCAATAGGCGGGGTTTGTGTCTCTTTAGTAATGTATTAGTTAGAATTTAAGTAAAAATAACAAAGGGTCTTCGGTCTTAGGTTTGGAAACAAAACTATAGAATTTATGGAAGCTGAAATTATATTACTTCCTTTTAAATATAGCTTGGAAGTCATCATGAGACGTCTGACCTAGCCTTTAAGACTTATTTTTTCATTTTTGCACCTAGTACAGAGTAACAAGTTTGTTAGACAAATTATAAAATATATATATTTTTAATTTCATTTCGCTACAACTTTTGAACGTCTACACAGATTTCTATCAAACATATCTAAGAACCGCCGCTAAAAAATTAACTATCAAATAAAAACTGCTTCCAAATCGGTTCACCCGTGGATGAGCTACGGTGCACAGACAGACAGACACACTTAGCGGTCAAACTTAGTATACCCCTCTATTGCGTTAAAGGTGTGTACTACCATGAATGTATAGTATAGTAAATTTTTGAACCTCGGGGCGGATCCTGAGTGGTCAGGTCATAATAACGGATCATGAAAACTGAAGCACGTGTAAAATACGACTTAGGTAGCTGGCCATACAAATCTGGACCATTGGCCGAGTTGGTCATCATAAAAAATTACATCATTGAAAAATACTAGAGCTGGTTCAGAGCGGCAACTCTCTGCTTACCGGTCGAGCGGCCCCTTTGTAAAACAAATGACGATATTTAACTTGCAAGATTTGTGAAACTAAACAAAAGCTTGTATATTAGCGAAAACTGTAATTTTTATTAATATTTGCAATAATTACGAGTAATAATCTACATATGTTTTTTTCTTTTCATGTCTCATATTTTCACAATGACGATTATAATCTTAAAATTGAAACCATATGTGTAAATAATCACGCTTAAAACTGGTATTGTAATGAATATTTTTGTAATGTGATAATCGTGCAACATTGGGCCTTGCCGATAAACGCGAAATAATAGGTAAAATTGATTGGCTGCAGTAAAAACTTTATTCCTTTGTTATCGCTATGCATGTGAAGCTAGTGTTTCTTCTATTTACGATTACCGTGAGTTTTTACCGTTTTATTTTTAGTTTCGACGCCTCTGTGGTGTTTGGTAGAAGCATCTAAATGTCTTTGGAAAGCGACACGACACTAGGCCTGTCGTGAAGATTGTCCTCACAGATAAAATAGTAATAAATAACACCATTCAAAAAATATATGTAAAACTTTTTGGTTTGATGAAGAATCACTATATAAAATAAGTTTCTTTCGGCATTATTTTATCAATAGAGCGGATGTATTGCAATGTTAGTTATTTTCAGCTAATTAGGTTGCTTAATTAAATTTTGTCGTGACGTTTTCGCCCGTGTAAATCGATTGATGACTTTGATGGTAAAGATAAAATCTGGGTTACCATATTGTGGTTTCAAAACTAAACATTAATTTAAATATAAATAAATAAAACATGCCAGAGGCTAAAAGGCGATTTAGACATAACTATGGTATGCAAGATCCATTTACTTCAGGTTCTATAAAAGCGCGTAAAAAAAGTTCGGTGCATACGTAATAGGTACTTAGTTTTGTGGAAAAACGAACACAATTAATTATTTATTTATTAATCGCAAAAATTTAATTCATATTTATCAGCGGATACTGGGCTCCGACGCTCAACGGCTTAGGAAGAAACCGGAAAAGTGCTCACATAAGAGAGAGAGAGAGAGAAATTTAATTTATATTAGGCTAGCTTCTGACCCGTAACTGTGCCAGCGTAAATTTCCCAAAGGAACAGAACTTATTTGGGGGATAAAAGGTATTCTCCCATGTCATTCTTCGTGTTTTGAAATTTCAAGAAGTTTGCTTGTTTTAATAAAGCGACAAACAAATAAACTCGTTTTCCCACTTCATGTTATTCGATTTATCACTAAACTAGCACTTGATGTTTAATTCTAAAATGGTAACAACGTGTCGCGTTGTCATGATTTTCAGATTTCCATGGTCGACCTGAGAGCTATACGAATGAAATTTGATGCTGACAAATTACTTTTCTGGAGACGGGGTAAGTGAGATCTTGGTTTTTTAATATGTTATTGCTATAACTGATGTAGCCCCCTTGGCTCTAAAGCTTTACGGCTAAGGAAGACTCCGGTAAAACGCTCAAACGAGAAAGAAAGATTGCTATCACGAATGTCGCCTAAAGACATCTAACATGACTCTTACCACTACCATCGGTGACCATACGCATGAATGAACTCAAGCTTAGTGTGCAGATTTCCTCGCGATGTTATCCTAAACTCTGCGTAAGCATAATGGTGAAGAATAAAAAGTTTACCTTCACCGGAAAGGTCAACGAAAACTATACATTATAGTAGTTATTATATTGGTGTACCTACGAGTACTTCTTGTGGCACGAGTAGGATTCGAATTTGTGACACAAGCGTCTACTAATCACTGGACCTAATTTCTGAATGAGTGTTGCTACATCTAACAGAAAATAAGCCCAATATTGTCCGGGAGGTACTTAGGAGGTACCTATTCGACCGAACCTAACTCTGGAATCAATTTTAGACCTAGATTCAGAATTGAGCGCTTGACGAGACAGTAGGGTCAACTAGATACATATTATAGTTTATTTCACTTTATTTTTCTCCATAGTGATGTTAGAAGAATTGATAGGACATTGCCTTCTTTAGATATATTATAGAAAGAAAGGTAGAAGGATGTAGGCTATCTGGAAGACTGGACCAACAGATAAGTAGTTATATGTGTACCAGACAAATAAAAATTAGCCGTCGCATCATAATAAGAAGTGAAGGAGAGAGAACAATGGAAAGAACTCCGCCGTCAAGATCCCCGCTTTTGTTACACGATGATGATAGTAATTTGATCTATTTTAACTGCATGTTTCAGATAATTCTGATAAGAAATGTGAACCATTCACGACATACCTGGTGGAGTGTAACAAGTGTGTCTGCGGCGCTGATGGCATAGCATACTGCACCAGGATGCTTTGTCATGATAAAAGTTAGTATGTGCCTACCCTACTTCAGCGATACTCAAAGATGTGGCCGGCGCCAATGCTCCGTCGTGTAGACGTAGCGTGTAACCTCTCCAAAACCCACCTAAAACCCAGGCCAATAAAACTATATAGACGACAGACGAATGTGATCGAATGAATTACAAGATATCCATACAACTTTCCCGCTCAATCCGCCTAATCTTAAACAAACTTGCAGATTGGGCCGGACAGGGTGATGAGGGACAAAATAAGTCAGCGCCCTGTGTCGTTTCTTTCTAACTTTTAAGTGTAATAATGTCGACTAGTACATCATATACTCAATGGACTATTCGACTGGGTCAAAATAAAATGTCTGAATATATCTATATAAATAATCAAATATATTCAAATTAAATGTCACTTAACACTTTCAAGGACACTATTCACTAGATCAAGTACCAAATGTGGCACTATTTTTTTTCATACAAATTCAAACCACGTCTATAAATGTAGTGTCACATATTTAAAGATACTATAACTGCTGACATGGCAGTACGTCTCTGTACGTAGGCGTACTGCCATTATAACTACATCAGACTCTACCTTAATGTGACACTACGCCTAGGTACGTGACACGTAAATAGGCGTACTGTCATGTGGTTTTACATGCATGCTGTAAAATTCTGACACAACGCCTGGGTACGTCACCGTAAATAGGCGTACTGTCATGTGGTTTTACATGCATGCTGTAAAATTCTGACACAACGCCTGGGTACGTGACCGTAAATAGGCGTACTGTCATGTGGTTTTACATGCATGCTGTAAAATTCTGACACAACGCCTGGGTACGTGACACGTAAATAGGCGTACTGTCATGTGGTTTTACATGCATGCTGTAAAATTCTGACACAACGCCTGGGTACGTGACCGTAAATAGGCGTACTGTCGTATAGCATTGCTGCTCATATTGTGGATTTGACAGTACGTCTTAGTACGTGACACGTAAACAGACGTTGTGTCGAGATGTATCCAAAATTGATCAAAAGAACAGTTAAGAAATGACACAACGTCTTGGTATGTCAGCGCAAATAGACGTGCTGACCGGTAATAATAGAGATGTACTGCGTTAATATGACACAACGCCTTGTTACGTCACGGATTTAGACGTTTTTGGTATATAATTAAACGTAAAGTTGCATATTTACTTACTACAAATCCTTTGATGATTGTTTGCACAATACCTGTGTACGAAGTGTTTTTTGTAGGAAAAAAATAGAGTCACTTTAATTAAATCACATACTATAATTTGTTTACAACTTAATAACTATAATTGACAAACTTTAGATACAGTCTTTATATTCCAAGTCTTTTTAATCAGTTAAATCTTATAGTCTAAGTAGGAACATATTTTTCCATCAAATCACAGTTTTATCAATCTTTATGATACTGGGTGTACAAAAAAATAAAACGAAACTTAACAAAAACTTAAAATTTGTTCTTCCTCACAATAAAATAAAAGTAATTTACCCTGTTATTATACCTATTTACCTACAGTATCTATTTATTTTTAAGAAAACAAAAATGTGACTTCTTCACAGCAAACATAACAATAAAAAAAACTTAAAAACGTCAGTATCAAGTTCAGATATAACAAAATATAAGTATCATTTCTATTATATTAGAGATCTTTGTGCCAGTCTTCGAAGCACGATGGACACAATGCAGGAGATTTGTCACATCCTTTACAGTAATAGCTCGTGTCTCGTCGTATTTTACTCTTTGAGCATTGCTTGCATGACAAAAATGCAAACTTCTTCTTTGATGCTGAAGAAGGCATCATGCGTGTAGGCCAATGTCCGTGATTGGAAGTCGATGGGGAAGCAGATGCTTCTTCAGGTTGTGTTTGGGGCACTGGATCAGGTTGAACCACAAATCGTCGGCTATTGTGTTTATGAGACTTTTGTACTAAATCGACTCCTTTTTCTTCATTCAATCCAATCAGTTTTCGGATCAGTTCTTCTCTGTATTTTATGAACTCGTACTTTGTGTTTTTCTTCACATAGTTTTTGAAAATGTAAAAAGAATTCCAAACAGCCGTGTCCAAAAGGTGGAAAAGAACCTTTTTATACCACCGAATGGTCTTTCTTGGTGACGAATAATAACTGACCATTTGGTCAGCTCGATCTATGCCCGCCATTTTTTGGTTGTATCTATGAACTTCTATGGGTTTGGTTTTCTTTTTACCAAATCTGTTTGTCACTTCAATAAGTTCTGGGTGGTCCAAAGTTGTAATCATACAGACTTCTCTTTTATCTTTCCATGCACTTACGTAAACTCTTCCTTTTCTAGCCCAGACATGTTGTCCTTTATTTAGTTTCTTTCCTGTGACGTCTTTTGGGTTGTCTTTCCTAGACTTTCGCAGGGTTCCATTAGAATGAGTTTGTAAATCTATTAACTTCTCTGAAAGCGTTACAGAGTTGTAGAAGTTGTCCATATAGAGATTATGCCCTCTTAGCACATACGGACGCATCAAACGAAGGACCAATTTATCTGTTTTTCTCACAGTTGAATCTGCATCTTCCGCTCCAGTATACATTTTAATATTTAACACATAGCCATCAGATGTCGTTAAAACGTAAAATTTTATTCCGTATCTCGCCTTTTTTGACTTTATATATTGTCGAAACATCAAACGCCCTCTATATAGCAACAGTGACTCGTCAAGAGACAAATCTACTCCAGGGTTAAATTTGTTTCGAAAATTTTGTGTCAGTGTATTGATGAATCCTTCAATTTTTGCACCTCCATCTGCACCCAAATCAGCTGCATATAAGCACCGCAGTAGTTGTTCGTATCTTCTACAGGACATTGTGTAATTAAATACGGGATGGAAGTACAGCGGATCATCGTAAGTGAAAAGTTTTCTTTGGTTTGGGACATGAATATGACCATTTAATAATATGAGCCCTAGGAACTTTCTCATCTCTTCTGTATTTGTTGGTCGGAATACAGAGTTTCGCGCATGGCGTGTATGCGGCCGATTAGTATTTGTTAGGGCTTCTCCGTAAGAATTTGTTCTTTCAACTAAATATTCTAACATCTCTGGTGTAAAAATTTCATTAAATACTGCTTCACATGTGGTATTTTCATTTACTTCAAAAGTCGGACCTTCCGCAGCTGATCTGAACTCAAATGAAGGAATATCTAATACATTTTCCTCCCAAATCCTTTCAGTTGGTGGAGGAGTACCTCGGCGCACAGGATTCACCGAATGTCTGTGTCCTCTACTGACACTAAGCTGATTTCCGGCATTATTTTCTTCTTGAACTATACTGACCTCTATCTCACGCTCTCTCACTTCAGCTTGTGCCTGTGGTTGCGGCAAAGGAAAATCTTCAGAGTCTTGATTTCTTCCATCAGAAACTAGGGCCACTGGTGGTTGACTGGCGCTTGATTGACGATCGGTAATCGGTTCGTCTTGACTTGGGCTGATTTCCTCTTCCGAAACGTGTGAATCTTCTGGTCTGCTGCTTTGGTCCTGTATGAACAAAAAGTAATGTAAACATACTATTGACAATAAATCAAATAAATCTGTACATAAATTTTACAGTTTCAATTCAACACTCAATTACCTGTATCCTTTATAATATCGCACTAATAATACAATAGTGTTGTAACTGAAAATACATCTAACTTGACATAACACTATAAACAAACGTAAAATTCAATGCCCCACAAGTCAATAAAACCGTCGTTGTAATAATGCCAAAAATTTCATTTCAAAAACACAGAAAACATTCATTTTATGTGTATCTATAATAGGAAGTGATTTATAAGTCTTTTTTGATTCTGAAAAATTACCTATTTTGAGTTACAACACTACTTATTGTATTGTTAGTGCGATATGTGTTACAGCTAAAGCCCGAAATGCGGATACACCTAAATTTAGTCGGCTAAACTTAGGTATAGTCGCATTTTGGGTTTTACAACATATGTACAGTCAGCGTCATAAACATCTACACACTATAGCACCTTATTACAACGTGTTAGGGTACTAAAGTGTGTAGATGTTTATGACGCTGACTGTACTAATTAAATAGGTTATAAAAAAAATTGAACTCAAAGTTTCAACTTCAAGGTAAGTATCAAATAGCAGTTTACCTCATTTTCTTCTTGATGTGTAACTTCTTCTCCAGAAACCCGCTCGGGCGATCTAGCCCTAACACCCTGAATTGAGCTTCTTTCTTGGTCGCTGCTTACGTCGGCATCCTCACCTTCTTCCTGAGTTTCAGCTGAGTTATTTTCTGTCCCGTCATCACTCTCAGAGTTTTCATCAGATTCTTGACTGGATTCCTCACTTCCTGACAGAGATCGGGGTATGTTCTGCGGACGTGTGTCAAAAATACTTTCTTCACTGCCACTAGAATATTCCACGGGTGGTTCAAAATTTTTGTCGGAGTCATATTCACCTTCAACGTCAGAGAACGGATCATGACTACTACCTGACTCTTCTGCTCCAAACAAGGTCTTGGATTTCTCGCTTTGACGTGCCCTCTTCTTTCTAGTAGCCATCTATAAGTAAAATACCTATTGTAACAGACAGCCAGACCAGAAGCAACATAACACGATTGCAATAGATATACAACATACAATAAAACATAATAATAATTATAGTTACAGGTTAGGGTGTACAAAATATGTCATTTTTATCGTAAAATACACTCAATTCTCTGAAACACATTTCACAAATAATTGGCATGTTATTATTTTACTCCAAAAAAGCAAGAAAATAATAAATTGAATAAAATACTAACCACAAACACCACGTGCTGAAACTGCGCGGCCGCAAGCGATCGCCCCCCACTGTGGCACTGCGCTACTGACCGACCACAGCGCTATAGTCGCGCGTCGGCTATCTTCGTGGCGGCACGACACGCTTACTATGCGAACGTTTACATGTGTGTGTAAGGCCACACGTTTGCAGCTAAAAATCTTCTGTTGTGACAGTACACCATTGAAATTGCTTGCGTTGTGACAGTAAACATGTGACTTCATATAGACTCTATGAAATCTTCACGCTTATGTCCGTACTAGCAAATAAATTGAAAAATATTTTAGCGTAAATAGGCGTTGTGTCATATTGTGATTTTCGCAAATCACGAAAATCGCCGTTCTGCCCCGGAAAGTGTTAATAGGGTTGCTGACAAGGTCAGAGAATTATTTATTATATTAAAAATACTTATACCTACATCCAATCTAGATAAAATAGTTATTTTATCTAGAGTAGATACCTATACATATTTTATTTTAGTGCATAAAACTAGGTTACACTTTCTTTTAATTTTACTCCAAATCATGAAAACTTTTGAATAATTTAAATAATTTATGGATTAATTAAATATTAAGAATAAACCAGTATTAGTTTTAAATTTTTAACTTTTTCTTTTGTTTTCAGAAAATTTGCGACGGTTCCTTGAAAGTGAATCTGAGTTGGATTACTGAATATAGTATTTACCTATAACAATGAGATAATGTGATTCTCTGACAAACGTAAATTTTCATAATGACAAAATAGTTTTGTAAATTATTTTATATAGATAAACGTATTAAATTATCCTTATTTTTGTTCATAAGGGATATGGAAAATATAGGTAATATTCCATAACCTTTTTTGCACCAAAATCATAGGTACTATATCTACTTCTTTAGTACTTATAAGAAATAAGATAACTAATTATATTTTGTAGTATAATTCGACGTAAATTTCCACGAAACATCTCTGAAATAAATATTGTTTCTTGCGCCTAGCTAAATTTTCGAAGCATTTTCGTAAAACCAAGTTTTTAAGTATATCAGGTTTTTAAGTATATTTTATCAAAAAATCTATCTGACTTTTTGATAAAATATCTAAATGCTTGAATGAAAACACCATTTAATGTATTAGATTTTTAATAATAAATTGGAATTAAAAAACGACTACTTGCTACGTTTACGTTGGTAGGTCGTAAAAGTCATGTCAGATGCTTTTAGGCGACTTGAATAAAACAAAATCTGACACCATTGTTAGCACTCGAAAAATAGAAGATCCGAACTAAACGTGTATACAAAATTTCAGTTCAACAGGCTGAAGATATCTGCTTCAATACTGAGTTACAAGCTTCCCACCAAACACATTGCAAGATTTGCAAATTAAATAAAATCTTGTAAAAATAAATCTGCGCTTCAATTTCAGTAAAATCGAGAGCAAATATATCCAAATACAAACGTTCCTTACATCTAGCGTCGTCTACATTTTTTTACCAGGCCAACAAGAGTCAATGTAAGGTCAGAATTAATTATCACCCGATGGAATCCCGCGGGTTCCCGCGAAGCCCGGCCCTTCCCGTGTGAATTCCTGGGACGAGAACTTTTTAAAACCCATTTCCCATGGAATTGACGGCTGCGGGAACCTTGCCACGTGCCGACATACCGTTGAGTGGGATATTATAGATTTTTACGCTTATATCGTGTTCGTATGTAAAATTAGTGTAGATTTTAATCTAATTATGGTAGATTTTTTTCTTTGATGGAATCAGCTGTTTTTTGTAATTGATTTGGTGATTAGCTACTTTGTTTATAATTGTGGTTTTTTTAATATCAATAAGAAAATTTGGCGAATAGGTACTCTTTAAAAAATCACATTTCGTCTACAAAAATAATAAAACTAAGTAAATACAATTAAAACTAATAAAATAAAATCTATTGTTATTTATTTCAGCTTTATACTTGTATTTTCGTAGAAAGTGATAACTTGAACTTGATACTAAAGCACATTGGATGGTGTTTGCATTATCTAATCAATCTCAAGATTAAATAGATACAACACTACAAAATAAAGGTATGCAACGCAATGAACTAAGCGTGAATTAATACACATAATGTAAGTTGTCAAGTAAAAACTTACTTTTATATATTGAATTTCTATAACTTTACAAATTATAAGCAATACCTATAATTGAGCAAATCCTATAATTGAGCGACCTTGCCTTGGCAAGAGAGAGGCAATTTTGAGGTCGCGCGTGGTGGTACCCTGTGTTTTTAATATAATTATATTTTTTAATTATTATAATTAATAATTTGAGTGAATAATGGGAACCGAGGACGTAGACTTCATCCTCGCTTGATAAGATCTACATCCTCCATCCAACAAACACACTAAAATTATAATTTAAAAAGTAGTATTTATATTTAAAGAAATTATGCAACCGGCCATCATTCAACCCTAAAATTCTGACGAAAATAACGGTTTAGTCGAAACATCGCCTGAGTTCTCAGTTCTCACTCTCACGTCCCGGGTTCGATTCCCGTGAGAAGGGTCGGGATGACACTCGACCGAAGCTGTTCACGGTTTTTTTTTAATTTGTTACCCTAATAAGGTTTGTTTGTTTTGATGTTCATTTTCAACCCTGATTTAATGTACTTCGGAGCAATTAACTGTGCAAATAATGTGTTTTTTAAATTATACATATAAATACCTACTATTCATTAATTTGTGCACAATTTTAAATACATTAATATATATTATAATATGTTTTGTAAATATTGAGATGAAAAAATAGAGGACTCGAACAAGAATTAAATTAGTTAACTATATTTTTGTAAAATTAGTAAGGTATATAAAATTATTGAATTTAAACATACAGAACCACTACTGAATTAAAAATGAATGAAACTAAATAATTTATATATTTTTCTATGAAATAAGAATATAAACTAAAGAAAAGCAAAAAGAAATGTAACAAAATTGTCTAAATTGTGACGTCAATAGCCAAGGGGTGACATTTCGCGTTTTACACGTGGCAGGTTGAAAACCACTGGGGTCCGAATGACACGCGCCCGCCGTTGACGGGTTAATCTGAACGGTCAACCAACAAATTGGGGTAAGTGTTGTGTTTGTTTGTGCATATGTTTAGTGTTAATTCCCGGTAGAGTGATGAGTATAATTACTAGGTGAGTTATATTCCATTCTATTTTGTTCTGTATATTATGTACCCTGATAACTTAAATTATCTATTTTTATTTAATTATTTAGTATACTATACTTATTAGCGTAAATTAGGAGTTGCCCACTGGCAATCATAGCGCAGGACTTGTGGACTTTGAATCAGCGTAGTAAATATACTATATGTGTATAAATTCAATTTTCTTATTAACCTAACCAACTTATTATTGTTATAAAAATAACCTAACCTACCATGATTTAACAAACATGTCTTAATTATTTCTAAAAAGTCCCGTCGTTGACCGAATTAAATATTTCGCTAGACTCAATCGCAAAAAAACAGGTTAAATTCCCACGACTATTATCGTTTCATTTTGAAACGTATCCTACTCATAACATTTCTCTTATTACTCTAAAGGGCTTTAACGTCTTCCCAAAAAAACGGAACCTTTTATTTCAACAATACCCATCGTGTCCAATAAAACTGGCAGAACATAAATAACACGGAAGGGACTATTATCCCACGGAACATGACTTTAATGATATAATTTAATTCTCAACATAAAATCCGTTTTAAGTTTCCCAAGAGTATGGTTAGATTCTTGAGGAGCTATGGGGGAATCTGTGTGACCCGACGTCCTTGCTAAGTGACGCGACGCGGCAGATTCTGAGTACCAAAGCTACCTACTTATTAGATAATAATGGAGCCCGCACTGCCAACAACTTTTTAATACAAGGTACATAATGTTAAGATGATCAAAACTGTGTCTCGTCTCTTGTTTTTGATGGTGTCAGTCCACCAGTCCAGTAAAAGAAAGAAAAGAAAAAATCCTATAACAATATCACACTAAAAAGAAACATTAAAATAAAACAGTATTGTATTTTCTTTACACAAGCAAGTCGACTCACATTCGTCATTCTCGCGTTTTTTTTTATCTATGGTCTTCACAAATTAGGCTGATTCGACACGCTAAGAAAACGTAGGTATCTAAATTGTAGATTCATAACCGATCCATATAAAACAAATTGGAAACATAAAACAAGTCGTTAAAAAATGTGTCTCCTGTTCCTTCATTCTTTTGTTCTCGAAATTTATATCCCAAACATACTTAATTTCCTTCGCAGCGTGAGTTTTGCGTGACTCCCGACGAAAGGAGAAAAAGCAATTTGTTTAAATTAATGGAAATGGCGAATAGTATATTTATTATGATATATATAATGTAATATTTTGATACAACATCTTATTTATATCTATTAGTTAATTTTTCACGTATTCACAAGGATTTGTAGTACTGAAGCCCGCTTGATAAATAACCCTAAAAAAATTCGGCTATGTTTTTCTAACCGACCGCCAGCCTGACGTCAACACTCTTTGGGATTTGTATCCCTTGGTCGCCTCGTACGAAATCCACCAGATAATTTTGAAAAGTTCTTTAACCTCTTGTTTAAACTGTGTTCAGCAAATACCAACCTAGAAAATAATTTAAACTTTATTCCTAAAATGATTGTTGTGTGATTTGCGAATGAGTAGGTATTAGAGTTTAGGTAGTCCAAGCTTCCTCCCAGACAGTCGGAAGTAAACCTGAGACTTTTTGGGAAGACACTGAGCAAATATTGGACGGAAACCCTATCTATGTTTGCAACTCATGCTTTTAACCTTATACATTTGACACTTCTCAACATCACCCTGAGTAATGTCAACACTTATTTCCCATTCCTAATTCAATGAGAATCAAAAATGTTCCGTGAGAATTTTAACCGACTGTGCCCTAAACAGGAAAGTGTGTTAACCACCGATTAAATATAAGGCACGTGTCACACTACACTGATCCCAACGTTCCCACCCTAAGGGCTGGGAACCAGCGTCGTCCCGTGTGAAAACCCAACGGACGAATTGGTTTCTCGTGAGAATTTCAATTTTTTGTGTGAATTTAATTTTTTTTTTCGATTAAACATTTCAAACCAATTAGTGATGTAGTGGTAGACTAATTTAAATTAAATGACAAGGAGGGACAACAACAGGTTTTTTCAATTTAAATTCTGATCACATAAAAGTTATTATTATCATGTAACGTTACTACTGTTGTGCTCGCACTTCGTACCTTTGGTTCTTTATGCCGGCTCCACACTGTCGGCAAACAGTTCGCCAAACTTTGACGGATTCGGCATATTGCTAGTCTTTTTGCACGAGTGCTGTTACTCATACAAACTACACAATGTTTATGTAGTCGCGTCGGCACCTGTCCGAGTTCGGCAATTAATAATAAATTAGCAATTTAATAATTAATTATTTATCTAAAACGATTATAGGTTAACTGTGTTAAAAAATACTATAACGCCTAAAACCATGCAATGATTTGTTTAAAATCAGTACTGTATGCCTACCATCAACTTTTACAGAACGATTCCAATGCAACTCAGTTCAATTTAGGAACCTAAAATGAATCGCATTCATACAAAAAATTAAGTCGATGGTACGAATTTGCGATGCAGTTCAGTTTAGGTCGTAAAGAGGATCGCGTTAAGAGATGATGGTGAGCCTCCTGTTCTTTACTATTACAGTGACTTTTTAATGTATTTGGCCACTTAAAGGACTAAGATAATTACACAATTCCTCAAACACATTATACCCTTACAAAAAATTAACCTTCACAAATGGATCCGTTACATGAGTATTTTTGCCAATTCTCTATTAAAAATTCCACAAGGCACGCGTCTTCCTGTATTTCCGAGGTTCCCACCAATGGCCTGGGATCCTGGGAACCACATCCGACCCGTGGGAACGAGGGCATGTGTTCCCGTACCGCGACCGTGTGAAAATTGGACACGTTTTGTGGATTCCTGCTTTTTCTGTGTATGTAATTGTAGTTAATAGAAACATGTACTTTGATACTTAGTATGAATTGTATTAATTTTTACTTCACATTTTTGGTTTTATTTAATACATACAAGTCACATATTTTTTTTACATACGTAACATTATTTTAACCTAAGCTACTTTATACAACTAAAATAAATTAAAATTAATAAAAACAAATTATTAAAAGAAAATAATCATTTACAAAAATGCCAGACCCTGGAATTCGTTACCTTGGAGTAGCGTGCCCAAAAGGCTGACAGCATTGCCACGTTGAATGGCTATGCTTAATCTCTGGCCAAGATATATATACCAGTCAGGTTATGTACTTAAGTAATGGATATTATAAGGACATTATCACGTATATTTGTTAGCTTGAATTAACTTTATTAAAAATAAAAACGTACAGAATTTCATAAGAGCCATGAAGGGATTTCTTCCAGTCAACAGTTTTTCGAAAATAAAAAGATCGTTTGATAGTAATTTACAATCGATGTTGTATTTTGAAGATAGGGTTCTCGAATTTATCCCCATATATTTTATTATCAGGATTTATTTTAATTTTTGGCGTGAAAAAAAAAAACAATTTACGGCAAAGAGAACTGAAAAGTGTACAGAGAAATATCACTACATTATTAGCTTATACTTACACGAAAACTGTTAGTATTAACAATATTATCTTTTACTACGACTGTAGGACTGTACGACTGTTAAGGACACGCCGTCTATTATGCTCTTTAAGTACCATAGATCAACAAAAATATATAGTAAGGGCGACTTGCCGCGTGCCGTCCGTTGAGGTTCCCATAGAATTCCTGTGAACCACAATACCCCCGGGTGAGTCGGAACGGGGCATGAGGGGGTGAAGCTCCACTACCTGTAGGCCTACCATCAACTTTTACAGAACGATTCCAATGCAACTCAGTTCAATTTAGGAACCTAAAATGAATCGCATTAATACTTAAAATTAAGTCGATAATACGAATTTGCGATGCAGTTCAGTTTAGGTCGTAAAGTGAATCGCGTTAAGAGATGATGGTAAGCCCCCTGATGACTTTTAAATCGAAGATCGTCGCGAATCTTAGCTGCATAAGTATCTTTTGTGGTTTGAGATAGAAAAAATATTTACAAATTTTTTTACAATCAATTGGTAAAATTTCACCTTGAAAACCTAAGCTGTAAATTAAACCTTGATTTTTTTATTATTTATATATTTGTATTTAGAAATGAAATATAATTATTAAGGGATAAACAAATACAGAAATTAATCAAATGCATAATTCACTTGAGGAAAATTTAATTCAATAAAATAAATAACCCTCAATTTAAAAAAAAAACGCAACCAAAATGTAACCAACCGAAACTAAATAAATATTTCACACCCAATATTATCAGATTAAACGACTACTTACATAAATAGTGGCCAAGTGCGAGTCGGACTCGCCCATGAAGGGTTCCATAGTAGGAAACATAGATTACGAATAATATTAGTTTTTTATATTTTTTTCATTTCAGCTCCCATTATGTATGTGTGTGTCATTGTCTCACATCATCATATTACATATAATCACAACATTATACAGTGTAAATATAAAACTTTAAAAAAAAAATCGGTAATAAAAACCATGAAGCGGTTCACGCAATAAATTTACACATACCTATACAAATTTTCAACTCGAAAAGGCTATGATATCCGGAGGGACAAACGAATTGATAAGGATTTCTTTTATGCCATTCGACCTTACCCTAAAATCGACACGACATGACACCCGGACCTATAGGCGCGTGTCACACAGTCCCCTGTTCCGCTCCGATCTAGTTCCCATTCCCACTGAAATGTCTTGAGAACCGCAGCTATCCCGTGTGAACATAAACCAAATAAAAAAATATACGTTTTTAACGATATTTCTGCGTTACGTATCGTTGAATATGCGTTTTGTTAGTAAATATACATAGATTTATGCAACAAACTTGGTTTTTTAAATATTGTAGGGTTTGTGTATGGGAGTAATAATACTTAATTTAGACCTATACCTATTATAGGTATTTACCCACACACACACAAACTATACATTCAGCTTCTTGATGATTAATTAATGATTTATTTATTAGATCACAGGTACCTAGTAAGGTTATAAAAATCTCTATGTCCTGCTACTGAGGTTTACAATGTTTAAGTTAATTTTAAGTAATTTTAATAATTATAAAATGAAATAGGTGATATACTATTTCATAAAATTATTATTTTAATTGAATTTAAATCAAATGTAAAACTCTATTTCGATAAATATAATACCATTAATGATATTGTCAATTAAGTTTTAAAAAATTAAATTCAAAGATATAATGAATAATTAAAAATAAATTTGATTGTAATAAATTAAATTGTCGATTAAAGTTAATCAAAATAATATATTTATGTAGTATAATAGAATGTTAATAGAATACACCAGCTTATCAACAGCGATCTCAGACACCCTAAATAGATATCTCAAGATCATAAGATTAAAATAAAAACACATTAACAGGGGCACAGTGCACCCCCAATTAAGGCACGTGTCACACAGACCCCGACTCCGATTATTTCCCATTCCCATTGACTCGCCTTGAGAACCACAGCTATCCCGTGTGAATGTTCCCAATATACATTAGGAAGCATTTTAACGACTCCTTGTTTGCTTAGTTGAAGATTGTAACAATACAATATGTACTGTCCGATCCGAAAAGGGCAAAAAGGTACCGTACAAGGCCAAAAAAAAATGAAAACTTAAATAGTTAACTTAAATACTTGTCAATTAAAAAGGGTCAAAAATCTACACGTCCATTGTCCCTTTCTTCTTTGATTTTTCTATACTAGAAGAGATTTTTTATGTATATAACAATTTGCAACTTGAATTGTAAATTAATTGGTGCCAAGGTTAAAATATTTAGTGGTAAGACTAGGAAAATGACGGTGAAAAGGGGGTGAAAAAAGTTAACCAAATTCTCTTAGGTCGAAAGCTGGCGTCATACAGCAAAAGATTCTTAAAAAATTAACGTTCAGATATACATCGGCTCCGACACATTTTAATTTCAGAGCCTCGTGGGAATCCTCATAAGAAAAGTGTAACACAACAAATTTTTTGAATACAGAAGAAAAGGAAAAATTCTTGACGATAAATCAACGGGCCGGGCCCTAGGGAACGAGTGGGAGAAATCGCGAAATCTTCTCAAATGAAATTTCTCACAGTGAGGCGAATAACATACTCGAAAATTTTTTCATCAAACGTCATTCAAAAATAGCCTCTATAAACTAACTATATGATTCACTATCGAATAGCTTGACAGTCGCATTTTCGCGGAAAACTTTCGCTCGTGAAATGTATTCGAGCAAATTGTACAACAAATAGCGAAGGTAACCTTCGAAGCGAATTCTATATTTCTATTCAATAGAGACCTTGTGGTCAGTCGATACGAGACTCAAGCTTCCCCGACATAATAACTGGGAGAAGAAACAGTTTGCAGTTGAGAGAATTAAGCTAATTGAGGTTAATTTATTGAAATAAAACACAGCCGTAAAAATTGAAGTTGGATACATCTTTATTGAAAAAAAATCCGTTAAATGAAAAGCCAGGTCTTGTTAGTTAAATATAAACGTATATTTACATAAAAATAAAATTATCTATTGTGATCACGAAAAGGTGCTACGAATACCAGTTTACTATTTAGAATAACAACCGTGATTTCGCGGCGTTTGTATATGAAACCGTATATAGTATATAAAAGAGTGGTGTGTGATAAATTATATATATATATACTATATGTACAAGTGGGATGTGCGGTCAAAGAACTTTTCAGTAAAGGCCGGTGGCTTGGACGTTGGCGGCGGCGCTTCTGATTGCAGACTTGGCTGCGCTGGCGGCGCCTGCTGGGTTGCCACCATTGCCGACTACTCTCAGGAACTAAAAATGAAAGGGACAAGTTAAAATTATGACAACGAACACACTTAACGAACACATAAGTTTATTCTTCTTAAAACCATAAGTTGCCTCTTTCTAAATTGCAATGGCTATGCTATCTAATAACTTTGTCGTTAACCTCATTTATGTCCTCAATAGTGCAGGAAGTTGAGACTGTACAGCGCCATATCGTGCTTGGATGGACTTAAATACAGAAACGAGTATCCTGACTATGAGACAGAAGCAATTTTCCAATTTGAAAACACACATGCTTCCCTGGCGATGATCACCGCAGGAGAGGCATGTATCAGAATCTGCGTAACCCGCTCTATAGAGACGCTTGGCTCCGTGACACCAGCACACTCGAAACCAAGAAGGAGAATACTCACGTTGGCGAGCTGTGGCAGAGCCTGTTGGAGGGCAGCTCTGGCCGGGGCGGTGGCGGCGGCGGACACAGCGGCTCCTACGTTGTTGCTGCGGTTGTTCAGGGCTCCGTACAGGCGCTTGGCTGCGCAGTACTGCTCGTTGATCAGGCTGGAAGAACACGAAATTATTTTCGATCATTCTTGTCAGAATGGCGGGAAAATACATAGAATCTCGATTCTATGTACTCTCGAGTCTGTACTCTGAGTCTGATTCTATGTACTCTGAGTCTCGACTCATGAAAGCAGAAAGGCTTTGGCCCGCAGTGGAACAAAAATTAAAAATCCTATATTTTATCTAATCAGAAGCAAGAACGATGGAATGAGAAGGATAGAGAAAATTGCTTCTATAAAAATAAAATAAATTAAGTCTCTCTGCTTCTGTTGCTTCCTCTACTTACACGTATAGTTTCAGTTATTCTATAGGTTCAGTGTTACCCTCTTATCTACCATACCCCAAGGGAATCATGGCCTATGGTTAATATTGTTCAATGTTCATGTATGTATTCCACTAAGAATTCAATGGTATTATGTATCCAGTTAAACTCACCCAATGTTGTATGGGTTGGAGGTTTCAAAGGCCGCATTCCAAGCTGCTTCGAATTGGTAGGATCGCCCACCTCCAGCGCAGTTTCCGCGTGCGCCAACCTGAAGAATTGAATATAGGTAGTTAAAGAGGGAAAAATCTTTTGCGAAATATAACAAGTGAAACAATATAACGAGGTAGCCAATGTTCAGTCAACAACTCATATCAAGTTAACCAAATTCATGCAGGATAACGTGACATTCGTTCGACGACTGTACGTAGTCGTGTAGTCGTACCATCTTTTCTTGATGACATTGTTCTCTTCATAGTCGTATTCCTCATGGCTGAGGGTCGTGGTCGTAAAAAGAAAAACAAACAATAACTTGGCATTATTAATGGAGTGGTTTGCCATTGCCTTCTCCATTTCACACACAAGTTAATAATAATCAACCAGTGTGCAGGTTTCCTCACGATGTTTTCCTTCACCGGAAGCAATGGCGGTCTATGAAAACTACTATACATGAGTCAGATTGGTATACAAACTTATGTGGCACGATTAGGATTCGAACCTGGGACCTTTCGATCCACAGGCGGGCGTCTTAACCATTACACCACCACCGCTGACCCGGATACCGTTAATTGTCTAGAATACGACGTGGTACAACATCAAACCGAACTGGTTAATAAAATGATTTTTTTATAGTATAAATGTTATTTATTTATATATAAACTTTATTATTTAGATAAGACTAGAACACCCAGTCGTTAATTATAATATGTAACTGTTATGCATATTTTTATCTATTTTATTTAGAAAAAAACTTAAGCTTTGTCATATCATAGGTACTTAACATAGGTTTTAAAATATATAAAAACCTTAAGAGATATTTATATATTTTCTCAGAAGATAAAATGATTTACTGGAAAACAATATGTAAGCGACGTAACGCAAAATATTTATAAAGATGTCGGCGGGACATTTGTAACTCGCATTTTCTATTCAGATAAAGTTGCTGTCTGTCCTCGAATATGATTTATAGACACGTGGGCCCTTTACGAATGTATTGGGGAGGATCCGGCTATTAATATTTAAGGATATGAGTGATATGTTGCTTTTAGGACAGCGAAATGTTTATTTATAGCTTTCCACGAGTACATTTGTACCAAATAATATCAATTCGTCTCCTGGAGAAATCTATAGTAGATGTAGGGCTTTTATAAACATAAGTGAATGAGACATCTATTTCATATAACGTAGTTTACGGGTTTTTAGTAGTCTCTCATCTGTGTACTCTCTGGTTTCTTCTTTAGCCGTCGAGCGTCGAAGCCTAGGTTTACCTTGTATTTTTGTCTCTTTAATTTACTAGTACGAAGAACTAAAAAAATGCGAAACTTACGGCGTTACGGGCAGCGTTGGGGTTGTTGACGAGAAGGACGATATTGTCAATAGCATTCGAAATTCCATTGGCCCAGCTGCCCAGAGCTGATGATCCGACTCCGCCGGCGACGGCGTTGATGAGCTGCAAACATTATATACTTACTAGTTACTCTAGAAAATAATTTATCTTTACTCTTATTTGAGCGAATTTATAACGAGCTTTAGTCTGAATGCTACTCTTGTACTCTTAAAATAATATGTTTGTACTCGAGATTTTCTCTCTCTTTTATTTGAAGATTTCCTTTCAGCATTAGCCAAAAATCGTCGCAGCCTAAGGACCGCTTTATTAAGTTTCCGTCGTCACTTCGCACGTGTCCGACATCTTTAGTTATCAGACCACTAGCGCGCATATCAACATTGGCGATATTAAAACCTCATTTCAGCTGTACGCTATAGCCAGGACCAGGCGCGATATAGACAGACACCTGTTTCTTACGTTATGATGATATTTGTGAATTCTTTTTTGCACTAAGATTACAAATGATATATTTACTAAATGCTTAATAATGTTATTGAAAATAATAGATGTAAACACGTCAAAAACTTTCGATCCTATTCGGACAAAAATTTACTTATATACTTGATTTAATATAAAAAAATCACTACCATGTAAACTTTCTTGAGCGCTGTAGATTTGAAAACAATATCCTCTCCTCTCTCTCTCTCTGGGTAACCTAATCGGTCTTTTCTTTCCCTTTATTATTATTATTTTTTATATATTTTCTTTGCTTAATGAAGAGTTTACAAATAAATAAAAAAAACAGTAAGTTGCTTACAGCTGCATTTTGACAAGCGTCTCCTGGGGTTCCTGGAGCGAGCTCACCAAGAGTGGCGATAGCGCTTCCGACAGCGAGGCTCTGGCTGTCGGCGTCTGATCTGCTGGCCAGGTCCTTGAGGATCTCCTGGATGGTCAGGATGTAGATATTGGTGTCTCCACCATCGTAGGATTCGAATGCGCTGTCAATGACTTGGCTGTCAAAATTGTCGATTGTTAAAATTTCATGTTCATGTTCTTGTCAAACTTCAAATTGTTATACATTATTCGATTCAGAAACTGCCCAGAAATCTACAGGACTACTTGTGATGTAAACATTTATTGATCATGTAGCACTACGTGCTAGTTTAGACCTTCTGAATAGATTTTCTGAATAAAGTCAATTCTCTGAAATAATTATTTTGAGAATAGAATCGGAATCGGCCGCGTCGTAAATTAAAATCGTAAATCCACCAGGTGAAATAGTTTGTTCCAGTTTATACACAGTAATCATAGATGGTCGTTGAAAATGTCACCTGTTTACGAGTCTGCCATCGTCAGGGAGGCGAGGGATTTGATTGATACCAGCTTGGATGATGCTCACAGATGGGGCGGCAAAAGAGCCCTGAAAAAATAAAATAAAACAAAATTCTATCTCGATAATTCAGCCGTTGTGTATGACTTCACCCTAGAACACGACCACTTCATATTCTCTCTAGGATCCTAGACAGTAATAGCATTCCCAGGGAGGATTGAAATCAGGCCGGCTAATAGTAAAACTACCCACGAATCTTCAAATGCTTACACTGACCTTGGGCTCCGTGAGTTCACAGCCCGAACACAACCGGGAATGCGAGAGATTTCAAGGTAATGAAAAGTTTTGCGCTTCGTTTTTTCACATCCACGACTGAATGTGTATGTGATGTAAGATTGTATAAGTCCTTCTTCGTACTATAATAATAATGTACCTAATTATACGATATTTTAAGATTTTTTGAGAAGATCAAGCTTTTACATCGGAAGTAACCTTATCTTTATTTTTGTCGTGGAATAATTGTATAGCAGTCTCTATCTATTCCACAAAATAAATCAGCGGATCTTGGTGTAAATACTCCATTGCGCCTCAAGTAAGGTAGCAGTTTTTAAAATCCCCAAAACGTAAAATTACCTCAATTTGAAGTAATACATTGAATTGGTTCGGATAAAGGTGTGACAGATTCAGTGGTCTAGGGCTGTCACCAGGTAGATAGAGCTCATAACTCAACTGAGGGATTTGCTGACTCCGCCCCGCTGCAGGCGGAGCCCTAATAATGTGTTTACCTCTTATTTGTGAAATGTGAAAAATTTTTCTGATAAATTGTTAATGCGCTATAAAAATATTGCGCGTTAGTTTTGCCATAGATGATATGAATAGTATTTAAATCTAACATCGTTAATTCGAGTGTTAATGAACACAATTTATTTGTTGTTTTTATAACATTTGTTAAAACCAACTGTTATTCTCCGGTAAAAGTAGTCTGCGTCACTCTCCACCTTTCCACACAAACAATCACATACTTAATTACTTCGGTTTGACATGAAATAAAGACAACTAAATACACTATTATGTTTATAACATTACTAGCTGGTGCCCGCGATTCTGCTCATGGCAATAAGTAGCCTATATTCGATAGATATAGAATAAACTTTCCTGCCGTCTATATATCTCTCAGATTTAAAAAATACTTAAAACCTATTCTCCGTTTTGACGTGAAAGAAGAACAAATAAAAGCATTGACACGTATGACAGGTACATATGTATGGAAGTAATGATCAGAGGTCCCGGTTCGATCCCCGGTCGGATCATGAATGAAAATGATATTTTTCTGATTGGCCCGGGTCTTGTCGATGTTTATATATAAGTAACGTAAGTATAAGTAACTTAAGTTAGTATAGTATGTAGTAGAACACAAGTTTCGAACTTAATTTGGGGCTAGGTAAATCTGTGTGATTTGTATATAATATATTATTACTGGATATCTCACCATTTCATTGTAGAAATCACACGTGAAAATCGCAATATATTTCGTAATTTTCCCATAACAAACAGCGGTCGTATCGGCCGTGCCCGTCATTTGCAGGGCACGATCTCAATATATCCTCTGCCAGGGTTGTCAACCTGTCAATGTCCTATCTATGACACAAGACGAAGGATGCGCAATATACGCTGTAAATGATATTATTGTAAGCAACACTATTAATCTGAATTGCAGATCAAAATTAAATTATATTAAAATGCTCCATGCATGCATATCGAAAACATAAATCTGTTTTGGTACAATTCCAATATTATTTCGTAATCCCTTGCGAGGTAGACAGAGCGAAGAGTCGCGAAATAAGATAAGATAAAAGATAAAAATATATGTGTTTTCTCCAACAATCGAATATTACAAACGTAAATACCAGATTGGAGGAGACTGGAGCCTGTGTAAGGCGAGGCCTGTGGCACAAGATCTTCAGTGCTCTCACTTCTGGATACAAGTAAGAATAACAAAAATATAGTTCTTAATAGGTAAAACTATTCTTTTTGAAGAAATTCTTACCTGAAGTTAGTAATTATGAAAATATTTTAGCTGTTTGCCATACATCTACACCATGACCACATGTTTAGGGCAAAAATAAAAGAAAATCTAAAACACATTTTTTTTTTAAAGAAATTCAAATTTACGAACGTAGAAAGTTGTAATGATCCATTACTACAAATATGTTCATTGGTAACATAATTGTGTGATTTCATAACCACATTAGATTGAAAGATTGTGGTAGGTATGAGATTATGAGAACTCAATTTATGCTTGATTTCTATTATACGAATAAAAATATTATTTTTTATTTCAGACACATGGCCAGAAATTTAAATAGAAATCAAAATTCTTAATTCAATTTCGGCTGATATGCATCACAATGTCGTCAAAAAAATTACCGCCGACTTCCAAAGCGCAAGTGTAGAAGAAGCTTTATTACACAAATTATTACCTCGATATTTTATTCCGGGGCAGCCCTAGATCGCGTCACCCGTGTTACTGGCTCTGGCACCGCACATATTTCCATGTAAATCCGTATTCGTGAATACGTATTGAGATTCCTAATAATCTACCTATTTATGAGGTTGGTTGTGAATTGGAATAATGTTCCTAGTGTATTGTGTAAAATAAATAAGTTTTCTATAAAAAATACGTTTTTAATCCCCGATGACAAAAGGAGGGGGATTATTAAGGGGTTACAAGTTTAACATGTCTGATATGAGCGTCTCTGACTGTCTGTAGCATCATAGTAGCCAACCGGCTTAACCGATTTCGATCTAGTTTATTTTTATTTGAAAGAAAATTCAGTCGAGATTGTTTTAGCTATGTTTGGAAAACGTGCGTTAAGCCGTTTGGAAACCATTTCATTTTTGCCATGTCAGCAACTTCGAAGTCGGTAGTTTCTTAAATTTTCATTTAAATATTTATTGTCGTCAGAGAGATCTTGTTGTATGTCAATGTGTAACAATAAAATCATGTCCTTGCGGAAAACTGTTGACGAGTTCCCTAGTCCGTAGCCGAACCGGTTGCACCATCATGTCATCTCGCTTATCATGTATTTATAAGGGTAGCTGTAGTATGTTATCCACCCGAACAAACATAATTGCCCCAACTAATACATACATTGCATGTTAAAAATTTTGTAACAATAAATATCTCCTGTGTAGTGTAAGATGAAACACGTATCCAATCTAACCTGTTGAAATAAGACGATCGATTTGAGGGCCGGGCCTAGCTACGAGTACCTGAAGCACAGGGTCATATAGGAATCTCTTTCAGAAACTAGTCACTAAACGAAGGTAAACACATCCAAAGCCATTAAACAAACAAGCACACAAACATCAGATATAAGACTCACCATTGAGACGAAATAAACAATTTATTTATTTTAAAAAATTTAGTTGGCGTAAGTAGAGTAATTGAGAGAGGTCTATGAAAAATATAATTATGTAAAATAATAATATTGTTTTATAAACTTTTTCACTTTGAACGTAACTACATTACAAAAGTGTATTAACTAGTATAAGTAGGGTACAGTGAGTGTAATGTTAGGTCTTATACGAAGGAACGTAAGTCTATAAAGCCCGTCAGAACTTCTCTTCTAAGGCGGGGCAACTGCCCCTCCTGCCCGTACCTCGCTACGTCCATAAGTCCATGCAAAATTAAGATATCATTAGGTTGACTGTACTAACATACCCCCAGGGAGACGTATCTTATTTGGATTTTAGCTTGTAAATTCGTACACACGACCTGATGTCAAGTTGCTGGATAATTTCCACCAACTTGTGCGAACAATAAACAAAGTCGCTATCTTGAATGAATGTGACAGTCGCTAGTCTGTCTGTCTGTCCGTATCCGTTAAAACTTTATGTTCTTACTGCTCATAGGCTTTAATTACTTTCGAGTGTGGATCATACAAAGATTAATTAATTAATTTTCTTAAGTAGACTCTTAGGAAAATAAACAGTCACAGCATTACGTATTTACCCTTTACGGGGTAGACAGAGGCGTGTGTTTCCCGCCATAGAACATCTTGCGGCTGTCGTACGAGGCGATTAAGGGATAAAAATACTTCCTTTTACTTACAATCATATAACACAACAACAATTTTTGTTGAGCTAAAAAGTTTAAATAGAATTTATTGCCTAGAGATACACTTTTATTGAACTCTACCAGTTTATCCTCTTAGATACACATTTTGGTACTGATAAATGCTAAATCTAACGTCTTCATTGGTGAAACGAGAGGAGATATGACAAATCAAGTAAGTAAGTACCTACCCTGTCCAGACATAACTATACTTTTCAAAAATGTGTTATGTATCATCATCTTGCAAAATTTTATACCTCAATATTTGCTCAATATGTGAAACGGTTTACGTTTAATGTGCTTTTGATATTTTTCTGAGATTTCGATAAAGCAGAAAATGGACGAGTTCTTTAATTCCCAGATAAAGGTAAAATTGTTATGTGAATATTACGTACTAGCTGTTGCCCGCATCCCCGCCTGCGGCAAAAAGGTGGTCTGTCATGTCACACAAAGTAAAATCAGTTGTCTATACCAAAAACCACCTCGACTCAATCGGTTATGCCTCAAGTTAATGCCGGAATAATCGTGTATAGTTTAAAAATCTCATTTTTATTAACTTGTTTTGTTCACTGTTCACTTTACTAGTTTAAACCATTTGAGTAACTGTTTGTTAAGTCCAATAATGAAGTCAATAATACTAATAAAAATGGTGTTATCGCTTTTTCGCCATTACAAATAATAATATTTGAATTAGTGAAGTGACATTTAATTAAGAATCTATTTACAGAAAAAATATTGAGAGCGTCACGGATAAGGGCGGGCAAACTAATAATCTAATTCGAGAGCATCGCGGAAAGAGGGCCTAACGGCTGGATCATTCAGCACACACCTAATTAAAAATGTCACATAAAAAAAAATAAAAAAAAAACTCACCGCAGCGACGAATAATACCAAAACGATAGGCAGCATTTTGCTGGTCTTAATTCGACCAATTCGGTATATATTATACACAAAATCGTCTGTCTTTATCTACTATTTATACACTAATATAACAATATATATAAATAATCTTCAAACAATTTGCACCTGGTCAAATAACACCCTATGAACAATAACCAGATTAACAAGAAAACGAAACGACATTATTTCATAAATTTTTAAGTGCGAATCTTATTACTGTTGCATTAAGGTTTAAAGTGAATTGATGATTGTTATATAAATGCAGGTATATAATTGTTTTAGTTTAGATTTTGTACAAAGCGATTAATTGAATCGTTTGTTTATATGTTTGTCCAAAGGCGAGCATTAATGGAAATTGTTTTCGGTACAATGTGAAATTAAGATATTTTTCACTTGCAACGTCATTTGTTAAGTAAATAAAGTTGAAGGTTAAAAATGAAGGATTTGCTAACACGTCAATTAGACACGTCAATAGGTTAGAAGAGCAACTCGGACTAACTAAACATCAGCACGGCCAAACCTTCAAAATTTAAATGTTCCTTGTTTTACACGATCTTTGGACTTCGGGGCGTCCAGCACCAAATTTAATCGAGAACACGCGAGGATGAGAGACTTGTCAATCACTTGTGGACACTGGTAATTGTTTACCTTTATCTTTTCCCCAAACATACAAAGTCGGCGAACGAGCACCGTCAACTCAATCATAAAAGGCTAAGCATTTTTACGATATATTACCATCTTTGTTGCGAATTACACCCGTATCTTCGCTGAAATCGCATAAAATCTCTAAATTACAAAACAAAGCCGGATAAGACAAAGTCAAATTCAGTCTTCTATTGTATCGTAAAGATTTTCAATAAAAATTAGATAAGTATAGATGTTTTACTCGGATTAATTTATAGGTATATTTAGATGATGGATAGCAGTCTTAAGAGAATAATTTTTTTAATAAATATACCATTTTTGACACAAGCTTTTATTGTATTGTGACATCTTATTGCATTCAATACGTGAAGCGTTTATCATAATAATGTATACCTAGTCATCCAAAATAAATGTGTGTACAAAATTTCAATTTAATCGTTCATTTTTCATCGGTCAAAATTGAGTTAGAAAATTCCATACGCAATCAGATCACGATTTCGTTGAAGTCGAAGTCTCCAATCTTCTATGAAAATAATAGAAATTTATAGTACCTACTTCTATCCGTTTATGTAAATACAAAATCTCGTCACATCCTAACAAGATTAGAACCTCTTCACGCTGTATCTTGCTCAACCAATCTTCTTGAAATTTTGCATATGTCATGTTTGAAGTATGGCGAAGGACATAAGGTACCTTACATCCCAGAAAAACTGTTCCCATGAAAAATGTTCACGGGCGAAGCCGCGGGCACGAGCTAGTAGGTAATATTAACTGTAGGTAGAACTGAGCATGTTTTAAAAATTCGACCTCAACCGAAGTGCTGTGCAATCTCTTTTATAGTGCATAAAATGTCGCATATTCGCTATCTGCAATCATGGAGTGCGCTTACTTCACCACTATCCTGGAACTAATCTACTAAAAATATAAACATTTTAGTGGCCAGATGTTTTATGTTGAGTGATATGGCTGAGGACAATTCATGTACAAGCACACAACATTGTTATGTTTAATGGTTAAAGTCAAATGAACGACACATCTGTGTACAATGTGCAACTTGGGTATCATGAGGGTATTGGAGATTAAAAAGTTTAATAAATAAGTTAAAATCAATAAATACATCAATACATATTTATAATAAAACAACCTATATGTCTGTCTGTCTGTTCGGAACTACTGGACGGATTTGAATGAAACTTTTTGTTATATAGCTACTAAGCCTGGGCAACATATGGGGTATATATGTAAGTGATTTTGAAAACTAGAACACCAGATGTAGAACAACGACGGTACAGCTAAGCTACAGGAAATATAAAATTATGCCGCACAAAAGTTGTGCAGCAGGCCTACCATCAACTTTTATAGAATGAATCGCATTCATACAAAAAATTAAGTCGATGGTACGAATTTGCGATGCAGTTCAGTTTAGGTCGTAAAGTGAATCGCGTCAAGAAATGATGGGAAGCCCCCAGTTTTTGTATAAAAATCGAAGATCTGGAACATTTGAAGAAGATAATGGTCCAGCTAAACTATAAGATAGGTATAGGTATTGTTACGGTTTACCTGATTAAATTTCTACAATAATTCTGACTCCTTAGCAAAAATTGTTAGCTACGAATTAAGTCGCGGGCATCAGCAAGTAGTAAATATAAATTGAATTTAAATTACAACGCGACCGGAGCGGTCGAAACGCTCCGAGGAACACCCCCGTGCGGAGGAAGAGTGAGACTTTGACCGTGACCAGGATCTATTTGCAGTAAAATGATGAAACGATTCATTTCAATAAGGTGATCATTAAGGGCAGGAAACCGAATATTTGTAAAGGACGTCGTAACCCGGCAACATCTGTTAATTGGAACCCGACTAATTACTTAATACAAACAAATCAGTGCCCTTTATTTGATTTGAGAAACCCTTTTTGCACAATGGTCTAATATTCCGATGTTACATTTTCGACCCTTTCGTAAGTAACTTTGGTTTGACGTAACTGAAGGCCTACCACGAAAGATACACATACTAAGCATATAGCACGTAGCACGACACGTCACTAACGTCCGAATGCTGCCGTCTTTTTCCGTTTTTTTTTCAATTAGGTTTATAAAGATTGAGACTCTGTGGTGTCCAATACAAAGTTTATAAAACTTCTAACATCCGTCTTCGTTCGGAAATGTGCTAAGTGCAACTCAGGTATATTGACAATTCACTGCACGAGTGCAGGAAGTGCACTCTATGCACTTTATACATTTTTACACAATGTTAACATAGGGTCAGCCAGCATGAACTAGCCGCGCTCACAACTTCTACTTTTCGCATAAAATAATCTCTTCAATTGAATGAGACAGAAAAGTTTGTTTGAACTCGTCTTTGGAAGACAGAAAGTACAATTTTAACTGACTTTATTATGTACGTTTGAACGGTAGTCCTTAACTACATACTGCATACCCATACGGTTCAGCGGGTTAGCCGTGAAAGCGGAACAGACAGACATATAGACAGACAGATTTTCGCATTTGTAATAATTAGTATGGATTATGATATAATACATAACGAAATAATTCGTTGCGATACTGTTACGTTAATTTGTTGATTTATTAGATGGTTTTCACAACGTTTAACTTAAAATCAAGTATAGTTTTCATCGCGACACCTTGCTCTGAACCCGAGATTTGATAATAATCCTACTAATATTAAAAATACAAAAATTTGTGAGGATGTGTGTATGTTTGTTACTCTTTCACGCAAAATCTACTGGACCTGGGTAGAATATAACCTGGAGATAAAAAGTAGCCTATGTGTTAACATAGGCTACTTTTTATCTCAAATTTCTCACGGGAGCGATGCCTCGGGGCGCTGCTAGTAAGTTATAAGCGAGCGAAATGAACACAAGGGAGGCCGCGGGCAAAGGCTTACTTAACAGTAATATCAAATTCTGTGCAGCAAAACAGATGTAATCCGTGCAACTACCCACGTGCAGTCTGCGGAAACAATTTTACGAAGATTTCGGATTGGCGCAGATTTATGAAACAAAGGTGTACCTACTCAGGAAAGTATTATCGTAGTCTTACAAAGTCAAATTCCGACGTGAATTGGAGTTACATTGTAAGCGGAGAAATTTGTTTGTACAGAGGCACGATGCATGTGCTGTAATGTTTTTATATCTTGTGTCGCTGTAGCAGCCATGAAATTAGCAGGAACTACGAAGTACTTACTAAATCCATGGTAGCAGCATCGGCTTGACCATAGATAAAAAATTGTTCATTTATCCATGGGATTGACCTATCAAGGTAGGTATATCAGTTCATACTAGAGAAGATATACTTAAAGAGAAAGGATTTGTATTTTTGTTTGTAATGGCTACACTCAAGAACTACTCGGCCGATTTTGGTGAAATTTGGCAAAGAGACTTTTTTATTATGGTTTTATCCTGCAAAGCGGAGACGGGCCGCTGGTATCTAATCAAAGTCTTTACCTTAGTATACCATAATCTTCTGTGGTACCTATTTTTAGTTTTCGATATTATTTTTTTTAAATGATATAGGTACTTACCTATGTACTTACACTTGTAATGGCGGCGCTAGTGACAGATGCCGACACGAGTACATAAACATTGCGTATTGCATATGATTGCTTTTGTTTACCGCAATGAAATATCAGCAATGTATACCGAACCCGTCAAAGTTTGGCGAACTGTTCACGGATGTGTGGAGCCGGCATAAGGTCCGCTGACAGAGGCTGGCTCCACCCTTCCCGGCTCAGTCTCCGGATAATCCTGTCTCCTACGGGATCTACTTTGTGATTGCGAACCGGGACTAGCAAACAAAGAAACTAAAAGGTAAAACAATTGCTTCTCTTTGATCACCACACTAATACTTTTTCAATGTGACCTTAGATTATCCCTTGGCGAGTGGTTCCGTCCTAGAATGCGACCACTCCGTATCCTCCCGTGGATGTCGTACAAGGCGACTAAGGGACTCACAGCCTAGGCAGCTGATAGGCATAGCATTCACAAGCAGGGTTGACGACAGGCAGACGGCCGGTTGTGCACGCAGCTTTAAAATTTTAAGGTTTTTATATGCTGAATACGGGCTTCCCGGCTTCAAAACTTCGAACCGAGAACATGCAGAAAGGAGAGAGATATTTAGGATTATACCTTCTATGCTAACTGTAAGCCCTCCTGGCAGGGACCAACACTGTTTAAATGAGATTCTTTCGGCATTTTTTATCAACATGGTCGTTCCGAAAAGTTAGTAGTGTTTAGCTTTGGTAAATATTATTTAATGACGTGAAACATGCCAATATGAAAGTTGATTACTGAATAAATACAACAAAGAAACATTTTTGAAAATTTCCTAGGATTGTATCACATAAATAAACACCGCGTTGTGGGAGACGGTTAAGAATTTCTCTGCAGTGACATTTTTTCGGCTCCACGAATCACTTGGAGGGACAGATAAGCTGTTTCTTCCATAAATTATTTATTAAGCGCGCTTCTTACCGTCGTCGTCTTATTCAGGAATTCCATATTTCAACAAAGAATGATTTGTTTGAATAAAAACCGGCCAAGTACGAGTCGGACTCGGACGGGTCCCATCCTAACTAGTCCTCACCTTCACGATTAATCTGCTCAACTAATTTTCTTGAAAATTTGCTTGTAGTTTGAAGTAAGAAAGTCTCGCAAATAAGAGACAAAAACTGTAATCGCCACGCGTCATATTAAATATCGCTATGGGGTTGCGTTTTCGACAAAACGGGTTTTCTCTATTTGTAACTGTTGATATGACATGATGATGATGATAAATTGAATGAGGAAAAGAGACAGTATGTGGATGTTGGTAACGAACGTGCTAGTACCCACGTGTTTGTATGTTTTGCCCTTTCCTTATGGAACCCTAAAAAAAACATGATCCCAAACGAGGCAAACGTTGACAAAATGTCGTTTTAAATATTACTTCTTTCTATTTCTTCTTCTTTATATTCTTGTTTCTAGTTGTAAAGCAAACGGGAAATGGCGGCGAAAATGGAAATGCTGAGATGAAAGGAAAGCAGAATGAATTTGTAATAAATTTTAAATTCTATCCGTGTTATTAATATAAAAAGATAAGTATACTTTAAAGCGAAAGTATGTTTTGTTACTATCGCACTTTACAAAATTAGGCATTGACAGGACGAGACAAAACAAACTTTAGCATAACATAAAATATCCTTCTTTTCATTACAAGGCGTGTTTTATCATTTTCCATATTCATACGTAATGTTACAAATGCGAACTGTCTTGTTTTTCACGGCTTAATTGTATGGCCGATTTAGATGGAATTCGGAATAGATATAGATGATGTCCCAAGGTCAAATATAGGCTTCTGCGGCTGGAGCTGCGGGCAACAACAAGTTATATATATATATATATATATATATATATATATATATATATATATAGCGCTGTGACATGCCCATATTATGAAAGAAACAGATAGGGAAACAATTTTCATTTGCAATATTGGTTGGATTTATATATACGTCTATTTGTAAACTGTACAGTTGAAACGAGATGACTTCGAATGTCGATTGGCTAAAGTTGCCTTCCAATTAAGTTTTCTCAGGAAAATGCATATGCAGATCCTCGAAGACGAACGAAGTTGGCCACAAGTTCTACTGTTGAGATGTCTCCATTTGATGCCTGAGTTGGTACAGTCAACAGCACATCATGTTACCCCTGCATGAACCTCTATGTGGCGCGGTAATAGCGGCGAGATCGCAATAAATTTGTGTAGGCTGATGTGCTGTTGACTGTACTAGGCTAATTTCAGAATTTCGCATGTAAGCGCGCGGGACTCGTAACATACCATCATACCATACGATAGATTGAGAAAGTCAATCTATGGGATGAAATACGAATTGACATCAGTCTGATTACAATAATGACATTTTATCTTATCAGAAAGTAGTAAAATAGGCGTTTATAGAAAGCAATTTAAAAAAACAGCAGAAGTACGTGCAAACTTGAAACGTTGTGTATTTTTCACGTCTTACGAATTTTCGATCAGAGGGCGAAGTGCGGATTTGCATAATTTCACTTCTCACCATCATCGAATCGATTCGAAGTGTGACGCAGCGAACCAATAAGATTGCATGAAATTAACGTTGCGTCACAAAGGCGCAATGTGATTGGTTCGCAGTGTTTCATTTCGAATCGATTCGATGGTGAGAAGTGAAATGCAAACCCGCACTTCCCCGTCACGTGTCCTGACATCATAAAAAGTGCACAACGCCGCTTGAGAAGTTTTCACTAAAAAAAACAAAAATAAATTCAGTTTAGTTGAGGATTTATTTCAGTACATTACATAGCACCCTACATCGCTCACGGCAGCTGCAGTCGTTTTATTAAACCTGTAAAATGTACGGAATCACCACCTGTTCCCAATTACGAATGCACTGCTAGTTATGGCCGTTCTGTGAATTATTTTTAAAGGCTGTTTTATTGCAGGGTCATTTACACAGTTCAGAATTCTAAATTACTTGTGTTCTTCTATTAAACATAGTTCTACTTCAAGTTCTTCTAAACCGATTCGCTTCGGGATTTCTGACTATATCATGCGGAATGTAGCGTAATATCATGGAATTAGTAGATACTTCGGACTCCGAAGTACTTACCTACTAATTCCGTACGTAATACCTACTTAAGTAGGTAGGGCGTTCGTGGTTTATTAGCGTCAGGGACAGGATACCGATATTTTTAAAATACCGATACTTTGAAGAAAATATCGATAACGGAATCGATAACTGAAGTAAAATACCAATATTTGTATCGCTATTATCTGTACTGGTATAAATGTATCGTTAATATTATCGATACCTAGTACTGATACCTACGCTGCGAGGCGACGTTACCGTTACGTTGAGTAGCGCCACCATCAATCACATTTTTATCGACATCTTTGTAGCTAAAACTAAAAAAATGCTATAGTTAATTATTCTATACTAGATAGAGGATTTTATGAGATTGTATTATAGGTTTCCATTATACAAAATGTAGTCACAATGAAACCACCAGAATTATACTTCCTAATAAAATCAATTATCCAGTATTGCGTAATTCGTAGAAACACTTTAAAATTTTCGCTAATAAATGAAAGAAATTGATAAGAATTTGATGGTGGCACTTGTGTGCGGATCGGTCCAGTCTTAAGGCACAGATAACCTGCAAAATTATTTTACGGTCATAAAAATAGCAAAGGCGATACAAAAATAGGGCAAGCGACGCAGTGCAGGGCACGGCGCGCGGCGGCACGGGCAGTTAATTCCGCACTTTCATCAGAGCGGGATTTACGGCGCGCTGCCCGGTGAGAGATTGTGTTTGCGTGATATACGCGCTAGGGCTGTCAACATACACGGAAAAAAATTTTGTTTCTTCCTCCTTGATCATAGAAGACCTTAATAAAGCAAGTAATCATAAGATACCTACTTAGTTGCTGTGGCTACTTTCTACACACCGAATTCCTGTGTAGCACTTGCTGCTGTTGCTCTGTATGGAATTATACCGCATGCGTGTAATTCGCGCGTAATTCAAAATTCCATGTAAGTAATTATATTGTGCTGGTAATGGATACGTGTTCGGTACGCACGGGCCTTTAACCAATATGATTTGACTGCCGTTTTAATTCGAAAAGAAGAGTTACTTCCGCAGTGTAACCCAAGATCTGCTAATACACATCTTCACAAAATATTTAACATGTTGTAAATCGTTGACCTCAAAGGAAAGCAAAGATTAGGTGAAATTCACATTATTATAAATGTGACAACCCTGTTGTGTAACACTGATGGTACACAATATTATATATCTACAGGCATGGACATTGGACGTACAAAAAAAAAAGATTACCTCCACGTCTGCATGTCTTTGTTTTAACAACTCGATACTTTTCTGTTATACAGTATTGGCGATATTTTAATTTTAGGTACAACTAGGTCGTTCCTCGGACACTGCGCCGCCGCACGTTCGCGCCCGCAATGCGATGCTGTCGTGCTAACAACAATTTATATTTATTTGTTAACATCTGCGGACTTTTGGCACTACACACCATTCGGTGGCAACACATTTTTTCAAAGCATTTTTATTACTGCTAAACCTTTCCTTTTAATGCAATTTAACATTTTACTCTGTAGCCATCCCAGGTTACCCTACATGGATAAATCTATGCGGCTGTAATAGCGACCAATTTGCTATGAATATGTGTAGTTTGGTGTGCTATGTACTGTACATCAACTACTTTATATTTTCATTTCAAGTTTTGATTTCCATCTTCAGCATTTTATTGACTTCGATTGGTTTTTCACACCAATATCTTAAGTGAAAGATACATACGTACCTCAAGTATAAGACATTTAAGTATATATGGAGCGAGAAATAAAATTAGCGAAATATAGTAATAATCGACGTTTATTTCATTAAATATAACAAAAGCATGTGTAGGTACTTGCAACAAAAAAAACTCATGTTAAAATAAATCACATTTAAAAAATATTAAAGTAAAGTTGTGATACACATATTTTACACAATTTAATCATAGATTCATAGATTTACTTAAACATAAATATAAGAATTATTATTTACCTGACACGGTGCGCAGACGAAACCAAAGTGTCTCGTCGGGCAGTGTACAGGGTTTTTATAGTGACGCACGTCAAACGACCATAGTGGGGGGAGGGGGAATGAGGCGTCATAACAATCAACATAAAGAAACCGTTTCAATTCAAAAAATAACAATATTAACGATTAAAAATATTTTTCTCCCACATATACAACTCGAAAATTAAAAGTCCATACAAAATAAGAAGGACATTAATTAAAATAAAAAATAAAACTAAATTAAAGTTACCTAAAATAAAAACATATTTTAACAAACAAAATGTTATATAATTAACTTTTTATACGTAGTTATTGTTATTGTTTTAATACACCAATAAATAAACACACTATAATATCGACATTCATAAGATCAGAAAAGTGATTAAGACAACCTTAAAGCGCAGCAAATCCATATTATTAATTAAAATCCCGGTTTCCGCTCGGATCTTTAAGAGATCGGAACCGCCAGCGATCCGCTTTGCGTCCTCTCATTGCCATAATCCTGCAGCACTCTTGTACAGCTAAACAGCCAGTCTCAGTGCACTTTGACACAGTGTACTAGTATAAAGGTGGTGTTTCGAAGACTTATGTAACATTTTATAATAAAGGATTGTTAATATATTTATTAATATAAGGACGTAATGTATGATGCAATTTACATAATGGTTTAAAATTATACCTTAATATACACATATAAAAACATGTATATTTGGCTTTGGCATGGCTTTCTCATTCAATTAAGATTTACATGCCTCATATTATTCATCATCAACTAACTATGTGTCTGCTTTAATTAAATTTGTCTTTTATTAAATATTTTTACGTCATAAATTTATTTTCATATTAGAGTTGCCCGGGGCTTCGATCACGTAGGAATTTTGAGATAAAATATAGCCTGTAGCAATCTTGGATAAACCTTTGTAATGGTAAAAGAATTTTTGAAATCGGTTCGGTGGTTTCGAAGATCAACATCAAACATCACTCACAAAACGCTTACCTTTTTATAATAATAGTAGTTCTTTCCATTTGAATTACTCTTTTTCTGTTTGTGTGTTTATAACAGTCGAATTCTATAAAAAAATTAAGAACATGAAACAAATAAGGCCGCTCAATGAAGTGCCCCTTTTCAAATTAAAAAAAAAAATATTTTTGATGCTGGCAACATTCTACAGTGTAGAGGAGACTCAAGTCTCCAATCCAGGTAAGCGCGGCAACAGTCTCGCATTAATATAGATAAACCCGGTATTAATATTCTCCAGACCTAATCTTTTCTGAGCGGATTAGTTTATGCACCATTCTTACGAGCAGTTCTTACATTCCGACCTTTGTGGAAGCGCGCTCCGTAGTAATCCTTACTCTGTGTAATGGGATTTTGATTTAATAATATAGAAATTGTACGAAAGCTTATAATTTCAGACTTCTATTTTAATTTGTAAATAGAGGTTTTATTTACCTTTCGACTCAATTCTACCTGAGTACTATATTTTTTAGGTAGATACTTTACTAATTCTATTAGTGGTGGTTATAATACAAAAGTGACAGAATTTGATGAAATTTGGTCAACCCATGTTGAAATGAAACGAAAGGGTTATTTCTAACCTTCCAACTGAAGCAAACCTGCAGGACGCGTCTTAATGACATTAAATTTATTTTAATGTGATATTGTAACTTCGTCATTCCGCGCCAGGAAATTACGTAAAACTTTAAACATTTAAGAAGATTATGAGCTATATGTTTGGCTTCACCGACGAACTATATAAGTACAGCTTTACGTTTATATATTACTTCTAAAATTGTGTCTATGTAATATATTTCTGGTTATAAATATATTTTATATTTAAAAATGAGCTAAATAACCGATGTGAAAGAAGCAGCCACTCAACCGCCATAATTAGTCTATTTAATATCTGGATATAAGCGGCGCAAACCGGCTCGCGCCAGTATAAAGTGATTCACTACGGGAGATAGCCCGGCCTCTGCCAAATCCACTTAAACTAAAAGCACTTAATTTTTTTTTCTTCATTTTTCACAGCGCTGCGCTAAGACTAATCGGCCTGCCTTAAACTGAATACAGATTAATGTCAGAGTGATTTTCATTTTATTTCAATTCAGCAAACAGGCATACGGACCACTTGGTGGAAGCCTGCAACACCAGGGTCACAGGCGCACGCGCGTTGCCGACTGTGTGGCCCCTAGGCCACTGGTCACCTCTTGGTCCCTGTAATTACCCTGCCTTTTTCACCCTTCAAACCAGAACACAACAATGCAAGCAAGTGCTTCTTCTGAGTCTTCAACTGAGTTTTCCTCTGATAGTAAATAAGACATGACAACAATATACGTACGCAAAATTTGACTCACAAATATAAGCCATGTAATCAAACATATAGGTATATTTATAACAAAAAAAGTAACATATAATAAATTTTGAAGAAGCGTGAATAGCCTATCTAGCCAAAAACGCGTCCTGAACATGATCCTGGCGTATCGAAAAATTTAAAGAGCACATTAAAAATTCCAAAAACGATTGACTTTTAGCGGGAATGGTCCGTTAATATCTAATATCTTAGCTTGCACATGGCAGATATTTAGTTTGTGGCTTTGAGTAGTAAATCAACCGGAGAGGCCGCGACGTGACCAACTATACAGAATAGTCTGTCATTTTAGGGACGAGGCGAGATGTCATTAATTTCATCATACATACTAGACACTTAGCAAAACAGAAATAATGCCGACCAATTGTCAAAGCCAAAGTAAATTCAGAAATTAGACTTTCACAGGCATTTTCTTTCAAAAATAAAAATAAATTAAATCCGGAGGCTAATATTTATGCGAGTTACAAATTACGGGCGATTTGGAACGACCACTATCGAGAAGAAATGCCAAAGGATTCTTGTCCAAAACAGATTTACTGCCTCCATGGATTGTAAAACTAACGAATTTTTTATATGTATCAAAATGTCATATAGTACTTAGTGCCAAATAACTGTATGAACTGTGAAGACGTGCATCTCACTATAACAAACCCGCCCAACTTAAGAATAACCCTAGTATCAAACGATCCTCAATAAACAATGTAGCTAATAGCTATAATATATAATATTATATAATAGCTTAAAATATAATCACGTAATTACGACCGTTGACGTCTTTTGGTCACCTTCAGCCGTGGGGAAAGCTTGGTGAAGTACAATTTCTCTAGTTGGTTTAACACCCGAAGGTTGGTGTTTAACTCCAACTAGGGTGATCAATTTGGTACTAAAGTTTTAATCGCAGTGCCGTCGCCAGCGTGAACACTGCGTTTTAGCACTATGACTTCGATAATTCTTTTATAATTCGTTAACTTTAATACTAACTTATGGGTTAATAGCACTGCATAATAATACTACAAGAATAAAGTTAGTATAAGTTAGTCAGTTTTGTTGAAACTAAAATACATGGGTCATTTACGACTGAGTCGTCTTTAGTTGTTGACGTAAATACCGACCGCGGAGTACGGAGTCCTCACAAAAGTGCACAACGCCGCTAAAGAAGTTTTCACTTTTTATGAGACAGTACGCACTAGGTATCTCTTACATAAGTATTGTACTAGCGATCTGTCCCGGCTTTTCGGGTAAAATAATAATAAAGAAAAAGCCTATGTTACTCCTGATCGTCTCTGTGCCAAATTTCATCAAAATCGATCAAAACTACTTTTTGAGCGAAGATACTCTATGACATTACATACAAATCTTTTCTCCTTATAATATTAGTAAATAGGAAGTATAGATATGTATAGTATGAATTGTTTCGATGGTCTTAATAAATGGAATATCTAACGCAGCGCATAACACTTTCATTAATACAGTACGGTACGGGTATCTCTAGCGCCCATTGCTGGTTTCCCATCACGTAGACCGTTTGTTCCCGGCGCGGCTGGTCGCAATGTAAATAAGTAAAAATTCTCACTGGCGCGCGCTTTACATTTTGTGAACATGCACGCTTTCGCGTGGCTTCTTGTGGACATGTCATTCGTGTGATTTTAAAATAAATTATTTGAAATTAAACAAAAACTAATTAACGTTTTACCCATCCTGCGACAATTGGCTACTTGACAGGGTATAAAATAAAATGCATATAAATATAAAAAATAAATGTTACTATAATTATGAGTTTTATTAATTACGAGATTTAAATTGTTTTTTGGTCTCATCAATTACAAAGTATATATGCCTTGACTAGGTGGAAAGTAGGTAGCCATTCTTTAATACTTATCTCGTTACACAATCCATCCCTCCATACTAATATTATAAATTCGAAAATCTGTATTTCCGTCATGCTTTCACGAGTAAGATGCTGCTGGGCTGATTTTAATAACATTTGAAATAGATATATACAGTTTAACTCTCCAAGGTCAATTTATCTGATCTTACAACGTCGTATAGGGAGGTGAAATCGCTGGCTGAGGACAGAATAAGATGGAAAATGCTCCAACGACAAGAACAAAGTTCTTAAATTAATTGATGATTAGGCTTATCCACATAGTGTTTGTTACATACAATGCACGGCAGCGCTCGCGACCAGCAAATATTTGATATCGGCTGTGAACCGCACTCGATGTCTTACTCCGCATATTTTGTTCAAACTTGCTGTATTTTTAAGTATTTCTTAATCTGGTTAACTATTAGTTATTAAAAAAAAAAGTAAATCAATCTGTAGTTACCCCCGTATACTTAGGGTGAGTTGAACCGGTCAATTTTTACGTTGATTTTAACCAGCGCGCCGCTGATATTTAGACAAAATGGCGTACTGTACGTTTTTCTGACGGTGCAACCGTCTTATACTTATAGATCTAAGCATATATAGGGATAGACAGATATACAGAGTGACAGATACTGTAGTGACTATGTAGTGAAGATTACACAAAAAGCTACTACCTAATTAGCCATATATATTTGGATTGAATTTATGATTGAGTTCTAAAACAACCCCGATTTTATATTAATAACATCTAAACACACAAACTCCCTACCGTTCCTCTCTTTCCGACCCAGCCAACGGAAAAGTAAAAAAAATATGGATCCATTTGATTGGATCAAATAATTTGATTCTGCAAAATCTAATGCGCTTAGAGACGGATGGTACTATAGCTAGGCAGGGTGGAAATAAGGCTCTACTCTGTTATTTTTCTAATAAATTCTGAAGGACAGTTGCCAAATATTAAAATACACAAGAGAATAATTAAATATTCAAATGCACAGAAAAAACCTCAGTTACCGATTGTTCCCGATTTATTAATGGCTCCATGTGCTCCAAAAATATACCTTGAAATTTTAAAATTTTGTCTATGATTTTACGACCATCCATCTGTTGATATCACGTCTCTTAGGGAAATCACAGTTGAAGCTGTCTCTTATAGCTGTTAAGACTGCGTATCCCTCAGTCGCTTCATATATTACCAGGAGGCGATGGAGTTTTGAACATGGAGTGATACCTATTCCGTGATCATATCAGGAACCGCACTTTAATGTTCAGTTATTTTAATAGGAATTTTTTAAGAAGAGCTGGCTTAATGTCGTCAAGAATGATATGCGTGTGTAAGTATGGGATCCTACGGATCCTGGGTTCCGACGGTCAACGCCTGGGAAGATACCCGGAAAACATGTAAAAGAAGAGAGAGAGAGACTTTGGTAGGAACTTTCTGTAATTTTGCTACTGATATATCTAGAAGTATGGGGCATTTAGTGTTCCCAGATGGTTAAAAATGTTCACATTGGCTCCAATAACAGTCCGGCCCTGCACAGAACAGCTCTGAATGTTCGCTGTTTAAAAATTCCCTCTACTGTATACAAGTGCATTTTTCATCAACTACTCAAACAGCGGACGGTGCTGTAAGTGCACTGTATAGATCTTTGTTTTTTTTTTTACTTTTAGAAATCCGTACATGCTGCTTGGGCGTATTGTGTGAAAATATTTAATTATTTTTAACAGGTGATTTTTTTCGAACAAATTTGTTTTTTTTTCTAAATATTTCCATGAATTTGTTCAAATCAAATCAAATCATTTATTCAGAAATTAGGCCTTCACAGGCACTTTTTCACGTCATATTCTAAATTAAATGATGTTTACCAAAGCTACAAACTACTAGCATTTCGGAACGACCACTGCTGAGAAGAAATGCCGAAAGAAACTCATTCAAACAGTGTTGGTCCCTATTATGCCAGAAGGGCTTACCATGTTTTAAATATAAATTTATGTATAATTTTATATATATATATATATATATATATATATATATATATATATATATATATATATATATAAAATTATACATAAATAAAAATTATAAAATAAATATAAAATTATACATATATATTTATGTATAATTTTATATATATATATATATATATAAAATTATACATAAATTTATATTATACATAAATATATATATATATGTTCTGCAAATAAATTCATTAATTCATTATTCAATTTTGAGAATACTTTCATATATAAATAATTTGAAAAATTAATAATTAATACACTGTTTATTATGTAAACTCGGAATACGGACGAAAATGTTTTGACATGTGGTCTGCCTTTATTTAATGCTAGTCATACTACTTACGTTTTTATACACAGTAGCACCATCTATTTTAGAAAGCGCTATTGACTGTCATCGTTATTGACCAAAACCTTTGGAAATCGCGTGAAATAAAAAGTAAGTACCCACAGTGTTAAACCAAGGTAAATGCTACACTAAAATGAAATATCTCTAGCCTAACTGCCTTTATAATATTCGTGGGATGGGATTATGGGGATATCGATCTTTGCCAAAAGATTTTTTTTTAATCTATTACCATTCCAATGATTCGAAAATTTTCCCTCTAAAGTTTTGTGTCATTTTACAGCCTTATCAGAGTTATTTATGAATTGTTTATTAAATAAAGTACTCCAAGAATTTGTTGTCATTATTCCACTGTATTGAGACCTACTGAACCATAGTTGCTTCTAATATTTCCGTACAACATTTTGCATTGTTTGTAGTGCAGCGCAGTTGAGTACACTCCGCCTCGTTAGGGGCATTCACTGAATTATGCATTACCCTTTCAATACAATTACCTATGATGAATTATATTTTATATTGGATAGACTAAGTGGTAATTTCTAATCTAGGTAATTTGTTGTGTTTGGTTTTTATTTACCAAAATTAAATAATAATAATGGTATTTTTTTTTTCAAAAATACAATTAATTTATTGTACACTAGCTGCGCCTTCGGGTCCTCGCTCCCGTGGGAATTTCGGGATAAAAAGTTCTCTATGTGTAATTCCGCGATAAATTTGGTACTCGAGGATAGATATTATATCCGTGTTACCAAATTTCATAACAATCCGTTTTATTTTGTAACAAACGCACATCAACACAAACATTCGCATTTATAATATTAATATGATAAGTACTTATCTACTACACATGTTAATATTAATCTAATATTATATATGTGAAAATAAAATTGTTCGTTTACCTCTCTCCTTTGGTCTAATTTATTCAATCTTTCTGTATTTTTATCAGGAGCTTAACAAAGGGGTTTGGGAAAAGTTTAAGTTTCATTTCTGCGGGTAAAATACGTGTACAATCATAGATAAAAGCAATATGAGTACAATAAATATCTCTAGTCTGGCTTGACACCAATATTATATTGCGTTTAAAATTTGACGTGAAAAATTGCCTGTAAAGGCAGGCACCTATAACTTATTGATGCAATGAGACAGCGAGCAAATAAACAGTTATCCTAGAACTTATACAGAAATCCTTGAAAAAGTGTGTTTTTTTTTTTGTAGGACACTTTCTATATGCTTGAAGAAGTAGCAAGAAAAATACATTTAAAAAAATGTTTGTAGAACTCTTTCTTGCCTCATTCAAACGCGCCATTTTATTCACCTATTTTGTAAAGAGTTTGCATTCGCTATTGCAGTAAGGAAATACTCAGCCATTATAACGGTGATACGTGTAAGTCCCTAAAAGCCACCAGGGACGATCTTTTTATTTCCATTACCCCGTTTCATCTGAGAATATTCTTTAAAGCTACATTTCTGCGAAGTTATGATATGTGTCGAGAAATATGTAATGGATGAAAACACGGATTTGGTATTGTTGGATAAGTTAATTTTAGTTTTAGTAAGTCATAAAAAAAATGAAATTAATTTAACCGATGTAGGAATTCTTGAAATGAGAAATAATTAATTGAAAATATAATGCAGTCATTATATTAAAATTAGTTAATTAGTACGAACTGAATACATATTCAGGTATGAAATTATTCTTTGGTTTACTTTTTTTTTTATTATATGAAAAAAACTTAAAGCAAAGAACAGTTTTCCAAACTGAATCCATATTTCATATGCTTGTTCATTCGCACAATGGAGTACCGTAAGGTGCCCGAATGGAATGAGATGGATAGATCAAGAACCCACCCTGGAACATTTTTCAGGATTATTTCCTTGGTTCCCGACTCCATATATTGTTTATTTAATCCTTGGTCCTGCGAGGCCGAAAGACGTATGGCTTGTATTGAAGTAGACGACAAGAGCTGACAATTCACAAGTGCAGGTGAGATGAGAATGTTTGTAACTTACTCTAAAAAAAATATTTTTAAACTCTTTAAGTATTTAGAAAATACTTTCGTGGTTCGAACTTTGTATCGACTTTACGTTGACCGTCAGTCAGCTTCGGAAGAGTTTTATATCAGATATCCTACTACCTATACTACTAGGTATATAAAAAAATAGCCATTGACACTCTACAGCTACCAACAAAATGATCCATTTGACATTAAAGAAGAAGGAGAAACAATAACAGTAACGCAAATACTTACCTAAGACTCTGTCTAGGCATGTTTTATCTTGTTTGCCATTTATTCGTTTTCTTGCATTATATAATTCCTAGATAATGAAGATTATTACCTAAGGTGTAAGTCGTGTGTGCACTAAAATATCTTTGTTTAATTTGATAATATTTATGTAACCTACCGATATGAAGAGAGGAGTCGCTATTTTTTGCTTAAAAAAACGACCCCAGCAACTAGTATTATTGAATAAAATTATTTTATTTTCTAAACAGAAAATCACAAGCAATGTCGTCTCCACACAAGTGTATTAAGCCAATGTCAAATAAATAAATAAAAATTCTTCGGTCTGTAAAATGGCTGCAAATTTGAGTCGCTCGGAACGAAATAAAATGAAATTTTAATTCACACTCGAATGCAGTGCAGTCCGACGTTATGTTAAACATTTATCAGGCTGTACTTTGCAGAGACGTTATGCAAACCTGGCCTTATTCGCAAAGTACAAGAAACATCAAAATGTCTACATTTTCTTGCATAATATACACTGAAGTATCTACAGTCTACACTACAGTGTAATGTCATGCCCGCTCTACACTGTCGTCGAACTCACACACAAGCCGGCACGAACGCGCGAACATTGCGTAGTTAATAGGTATGAGGGCTTTTATTTATCGCAATGAAAATCCAGCATTGTATACCGAATCCGCCAAAGTTTGGCAAACTCGTCGACGACAGTGTGGAGCCGGCATTATAGAGAGGAACTTACGACTATATGATTGATTTCCAAAATTATTTTATCATTAAGAAGCTACATTATTCAGTGTAGTTCAAATTATGGTACTTTTTAATCCCATAGGAGGAGGAGATGTAGCTGGTACTGTACATATTACAATGGAAATCAAAAACTTTTTAACAGTTTTTCCAGACTTCAAGAAATACCGCTCATTAAACCTGTCTAAGCTCTTGCAAACCTGCAGCCCGAGGAAACTCATACATAAATCACCTAATAAGTAAAAAAAATCAAAACAAGGCTGTAAAGTAAGATTAAAACTTAAATTTACAAGCAGAAAGCTGTTCAGGTGCGATGGTGGCTAAATGCATTATACTAGGTCAGGATCCCATATATTTTGTAGTCGGGGAGCCAATGTCAAGGGAATTTTGCCAAATTTTGGCATGCTTCCTGAAGCTGACTGCTTAGAATTTTATGCGGATGCTGGACACTAGAAATGTTTAATTTATAGCCAAGTTGGAGTATTGCACACAGAGCATAGATGAAAAGGGTAAAGATTTATAAAAAACTTGGTATGTATGTTATAATAAGTCCGAAGTTTCCGATTAAACTCGAAATGAAAAATCATATGTAAATAAATATATGTAAAAAATAAAGAAGTCATGATGAATAAAACATATTGACTTGAAATTTAATACTGATGAAGAAGAACTTAATAATTACCTATTAAAATGAGACGTTTTGACGTAAGTGTGTGCTGTATTCAATTCAGCAAAATCTTGAACAAATATGTGTGAAATGTCAGATTTCATATACACGGATGGATAGTCCACTTTTTATCCTAGTGTTCCCAGGAGATCAGAACCCAAGGGACTAGTGACAATAATATACTAAACGTAGCGTAGCATTGAGTGAAACACATTCATATTCACTGCGGACAGTAAAATGAAATTGAAAAATTACTACATTAAATCCGGCAGCGAATCTTTTCTAATTTTCATCTCAATTTTCACTGAAGATAGACCGTTGCAAAATGCATTGGCATTGTTTAATGGCGGCCATTCGTCTGCCCCAAATTTAACGGCCACGGGAATTTTTAGACGCGAACCGTTACTCTAACATGTTGTAGGCTTTTTTTGATTATTTTCAACCAATCTATAGACACCACACTTACAGCTAGTGCCGCGCCCCGGAGCTTTGCTCCCGTGCGAATTTCGGGATAAAAATAATAATAATAACTTTATTTTCACAATAACTTACCCTAGGTATACAAATATATGTTTACATCTGCATTATACATTGGCTAGATGGGATGCTGACCTTTGGTCACTACTCTCCGTATAAACTGTATGACGGCAAGGTAGTGCGTCCGGTTCGCTGTCACCAACCACGCTAAGGTAGTGCGAGTTTACATGAGATATCTGTGCTAATCTGCAGCCTGCAGCAACATTTATATTGCATATACATTTATATTACTTAGTACATCTAAAAAACCCGTGTCATGAATTTCATAACAATCCGTCCAGTAGATTTTGCGTGAAAGATTAACAAACAAACATCACACAAACATCACACAAACTTTCGCATTTATACATTATATTTATATTACATTAGTAGAATTAATTTTAATTGTGTCATCCTAGGTTTTCTATCAAATTCTCTCAATCAAAAATCTGTATCTAAATTATCCAATAAAACTTGCCTTAAATTGACAAAGTGCTCAATGATATTTACTAAAGTATTCTACTCTAGAAAGTCCTAGTAAATACTCTAGAAAGAGCGAGGCGAGCATCGAACATGCAATACCTAATCGCCTCAAATTAAGTGAACCGATACATTCTGTCTTCAGGCAAATCGATTCTTGCTTCGCTCACTAAATTAAATTAAAACCTGTAGGTAACCCGTTTCTAGCACAATTATATTGACTAATAAATGTATTTATGTTGAATTTATTAAAAATAAAAAACAAAGATAAGTAGTTATGTTAATTTATATATTTTGTAGTATGATGTTAATTTTAAAGGATTATTATGAGTCGAGTTGCATTGTTTTTTCAATATATTCATGGTCCATTATTGAACTCTATTCTATATTGATTTTGTTGGATAAGCAATAACTAGTAGGTACATTGTGGATCGAGTAGGTAGGTTTTTCGAAGATCAAAAGTTATGTGATTTGTTTCTCAATAAAAACCTACTTTTAGTCTTTTCTCTTCATCGAAGGCACTAGGTAGGTACCTACTTACTAGTTTTCTCTCCAAAAAATTTTAAACTGACTTGCAGAGTTGTACTTATTTATATGATAATTATTTATTAAAAATGAATTTGTTTTATTTAAACTATGTAAATACAGCCAAGTTAATACAATGTCGAGACCGCAAATGCAATAAAAAATGGATAAACGCCTATAAAATATTTATAGCAATAATATAATCCTACAACAACATACAACACATTTCAAGAGGAGTAAATTCCAAATCAGGAAATGATATGACGTGGAAGACAGAGATCCCTTGTTAAAATATTAACGCCCAATCAGAAGTTGGCGGGATCTGGGGACGCTGTCTACCAGCTGTGGGGAACTGGGGAGAGGGGAAGTAAATTAATATTATGGTGCTAAGTGCACGGTGCGAATTTCCAACTTTTTTTGAAAAGATATTAATTATATTATTTTTACAGCTGAAAACCAGCGCTATGGTGTCTGCCACAGCAACATGCTGAGCTGGCCGCCTTTTCGACAATTATATTTACTGTATTGTTAATAATTTTAAGTCGCATAATTAGTTGTAAGTTTATGTAATTTTTTTGTCGAAAAAAAAAAATATTTTCTTTCTTTCTTTACTTCATTTATACGAGTTTACTTCGTATTACAATAGAACTGTATTTTCTCATCCGTACCTAACTGAAATAATTAATTTAACCTAACCATACGAAACAATGGTAAGTATTTACAATATTTACTTTCATACTGCTTTTCTGTAATACGTTTTAAATTATAAAAGAAGAGTATTAATCTATTTCTGAATGTAAACAAGATGCAACAGAACATAATTTCTTTTGAAATTTCTGTTGACTATCTCGCTGTATTGAACGCCCACTTAATATGCGATGTGGAGTGAATGAATGAGCGAGACAAATGTATCTACCAAGTGGAGACAGATAATATAGGTCATGCGTACTACGTCGTATGTTGTTACCAAAGCGATGTTTCACCGCTTCGGTTAGTGGTCCCATGGTGTAATGGTTAGCACTTTGGACTCTGAATCCAACGATCCGAGTTCAAATCTCGGTGGGACCTGTTTTTGTTTTGGATAATTTTTTATTTGATTTTCTTGTTGATAATGTAAGGTCGTTTTAGTAATAATGTGGGAGCTGATTAGGTTTAGGTTTAGGTTTAGGTTTCTGCTTAAAACCATCGAAAAAAAATGGAGAAATTTAATGAGCTCCCGGTATTATTTCATTGTGGTTTAGGAAAATCACGCGACTCAATATAGCAAACAGTTTGCTAGTTGTTCCATACCATTTTTATGTACTTTAATAAGTAAGTAGGTTTACGAACAGAGTAGGCAATACTTCCAGTAGGCACTAGTTATCTCTTTGTCTTACCTTTAATCATAGCCTCAAGATCCTACGAAATTGACTTTTTGAGGGCTTCTCCTTAATTTATGGACCCTTGGACGTTATTGAAAAACCTGCTTCTTTTGAGATAGTCACAAATTGGAAATAAAGTCTGTGAGTGATTGGATTTCTAATAGCCGTCGCAGAATTTTTTTGAAAATGATTGTACCCAATTGAAATATTAAAAAATTAAAAGTAAACGATTGAATTTTATAAACTTTACTTGCGGGTGAAGGAGAAATAGTATAGTAAAAGTGGTACAAATAAAGAATACGTCAAGGCGCCGTAAAATGTAATGATAACAAGTTATGTCATACTAGATAAAGAATTTTAGTGGGTGTTTTCCATTACACAATTGACTAAACGGATTTTGGTGGCCACAGTTTTCAATTTAGCCAACTGTGTGTAAGAAATCTATTCTTATTATTATAAAGAGGTAGGTAAGCGTTTGTGAGTTTGTGACTTTGTATGTTTGAGGAGTATGATCGCCGAAACTGCCGAACCGATTTCAAAAATTCTTTCCCCATTACATTACCTAGTTACATTATCTAATATTGCTATAGGCTATAATTTATCTGAAAACTCCCAGTAAAAACATCTAGTAAACATGTGATGGTCGCTTGTGACAGCACAAAGTGTCAGAAGGTGCCGAATTGGTCAACAAATATCGTCGTTACGCTACCTGCATGTCTAGTGCGACTTTGTCTTTTATAATTTTCGAATTTCTCACTGCGGTTCCACAATGCACGTAAGACTTATCTGAGTGCAAGATTTCATTTTTTCGCATTGTTAACGTAAAGTTAATTCACTCTTCTATAAATCTATGGTTTTTTCATTGTGATTATTTTTGGAACCTACCTATGAGGTGACTTTTAATTCTCTCATGTTACTTTTGTGTATATTAACCAAAAGGTAACTTTTCGTGATAATTTATACATAAAAAATTTTTTAATGAAACGAAATGATAAAAATATGTTAACTAAGCACGGTTTGCGGCTAATAACTATCTTCTTTCTAATATTCTTCTTTAAAAAATCAAAATAATAAAATATTTTCTGTAGAGACGTTCCATTAAATTGAAATTAAAACTATATGTAAATTACACACATCTATTTAGACGAAAAAACAAAACTAATTTTTAATATAAAGGGTTACTCTTTCAGCCATTTAAAAAAAAACCTTTTAGGTAAAATCCGACTGGCAACACTTGTTGACAAGCCAACCATTTTTGTTGTTATTTCGTTTTGTTTGTCCGTTGTTGTGTTTTGTGGAATTTAGATTAGTTATCACAGAATTAAGCTTCATTAAAGTTCAACAAAAGGCAAATTCTATATGTATTTATTAATTGAAGAATCTAACCTTGCCCAAAATGTCAAAATGTGAACAAGTGACTGGAATACAATGGAATAATAATTAAAAGTACCTATGTAATTCTTTTTCAGGCATCCTAAAATATTATAAATGCGAAAGTAAGTTTGTTGTTTCCTTCACGCGTTATCTACTCGACTAATCTTATCAACCTTTTATCCCTAAAACCTACTGATATTGTAGGAAATTCCTATAATAATAACCTATGCCAATGTTTTTTGTTTGTTACCTCTCCAAGTACCTAGCCACCTAAGTCGTTCTATCCACTTAACCAATCTTAATGTGTTGCATACATGGTTTGGAGTAAGTACAATGAAGTACATAATAAGGTTAACCTTTGTCCCCATTGCGACAGGATACATGTTACTCACACAAAATGTAGTGGACAGATTTTGATGAAATTTAGTACATGGGTAGAAAATTTCAGCTTTCTAAGACTTCAGGAAGTACCCTAACAATTTTGATGATCAGTGAATCAGTGACGAAATTATGGGTTTTTGGACATCTACAAAATCTGAAGTAGGTATACTAGCTACGATAGGTATTCAAACTTTGTATGTTTAATTAATGTACTCATGGTATTATATCTTGAAAATTTTAACTATCTGGCATCCATCATCCAAACCAAAGTTACGAGGGTTCAAAAATACGACGAAACGTTTCGAGAAAAGGTAGGTAGTGCGCTTGCGCTTCGCTTGGCTCGTCTTGGCGGGGGCACTTAAACACCAAAACCTTCCTCAGAAATCACACTATCTGTTTCATGCATGAACTATGCAATAATTGTGAGTTTATCGAACAGACAGACGCGGCAGAAACCTTTGTTTTAGAATACTCTAGGTATCCGTCTCGGCTTCGCTCGAATAAAACGTTAAAAAAAAATTAGGTAGCCTATGTTACTCCCAAACGTTTCGTCCATCTCTGTGCCAAATTTCATGAAAATCGGCAGAGTAATTTTTGAATTTAGTCATTACAAAAAAGAAATCCAAATCTTTTCTATTTATAATATCAGTATGGACATGGGTAAGGATTTTGAAAAAAAAATCAATTATCGGTAGCACCAGTTAAGGTACTCAAGAGATCTGTGGCAAGTTCAAGGACGACAAGCGGCGGTGCCTGGGCACAGGCAGGAGGTGTAGTGAAGTGGCCTGAACGCGCGATTGGGGCGTGGGAAAGATGCGTTGGATCCTTCGACAGCCGCTCTAAGTTTTGGCACGAGAAATACTTATTTTACTCCCTATGTAGGTATACCTACCAATGAGTTGCACGATTGACGTATCTGTCTGTCTGTCTATGTCGCTTCGAAACGTGGGCGTTTTTTTGTTTTGGTTGAAATACCAACCTATACAAATTTATTTGATCAAGATCATGTTGAGAAAATGTTTCGTTTGTCATTATTTTTTATGGTTTCATATTGTATACTAGATGTTGCCCGGGGCTTCGCTCCCGTGGGAATTTGGAGATAAAATATAGCCTATAGCAATCCTGTATAATGTACGTCCGATGGTGAAATAATTTTTTAAATCGGTTTGGTACCTAGGTAGTTTCGGAGGTTACCCGCCTCAAACATACAAACACTTACCTTTAATAACAGTTTAGAAGTATAGATAGATATATAGGTACTGTTTCCTATGTGCAATAACACAGGAAACAGTATATCTATTTATCGGTAATTAATATCAACGAATTTGGGTAGATTTAATGGCTGTTTAGGCTTAAAGAAATCAATATACTTAGGTATAGAAAAGTACTTTTGTCGGTAAGATTTATTAAATACACGATTATGCTGAATCAGAATGAATTGCTGGGTATTTGATTGAGTGTTAAAAAAATTAAGACATCAATCCATACTAATATTATAAAGGTGTGTTTGTAAGTTTGTATATTTGGGGTAATAACTACTGCACCGATTTCCATACTAATATTACTGGAAGTATTATACACCATAAATTTTTAATTATGCCAAAAAATAAAATGGGGCCATCAGTACCTATTACTGATCATATGTGCATAGTCAAAACATGTGCATAAAAAATCGAAATCCAAAATTTATCCAAAAAATCTATAATAATTGGTTATAATAAAGATAAAGATTTAGAACAAAAGAACAAATAAAGATTTTTTGATTTTGATAATATGTGTGCTGTGCCACCTGACTATACTACGATTCATAGTAAAGGTAAGTTCAGTGCGGCGGTTCACACAAAGTTTCATTGATAAATTCTGGCAATTCTTTTTTATTTATTTATTTTTGCCTATGCCAGGGTCATTACACGCGAGAGCGAGAGAACACGGTAAACTATGAATAATATAATAAACTATGTCCATCATTGATATTTTGGGATAAACGCAAACCTAAATAACTTTGGTGATAAACGATAATATTAAATTTTGATTACTCACTTGTATTAATAGGGTCTTTAATATTAAAGCCTTTAATTTTTTTTAGAATAATTAAAAATGTATGCTGTATAATCTGTATATTAGCACACATTATACAGCATATATTTTTAATAAAATTTTAATAAAGTGGTAGTGTTGTGTATGTTTGGGGTAATCTGCGGCACTACTGCACCGATTTAAAAAATATTTCTCCAATATGTAGAATGGAATGTCAGGATGGTCATAAGATTTCCGTTCGTTAGATAGAACCACCGGACATATGGCAGAGGGATACAAAAACTATTTTACCTTACCCTTTAATCTTTTTTTATACATAAGGTTTAGTAATAGTTGTAATTTGTTACAGTTTTACCCGAGCGAAGCCGGGACGGACTGATAGTTCGAACTAATATTATAAATGCGGAAGTAAGTTTGTTTGTCACTAATTTTTATCCACAATTGACAGTTCTGCGCGACTATTTTATCGTCGACGGTTTGAGCTCACGATAACTACAACCCGAATCAATTTGATAATAAAAAATGGCAGTTCCGTATTATAATTATGTTACGGCTAAACCCCCAAGTGCGGCTACATCGGCTGGACATAGGCGCAGCCAGTCACGATTGGTTAGACCTAAGTGTAGGTAGCCCGCTCATCTTAGACTCTAGATCTAGATTTAGTATTTTTTAATTCCGGCTAGGTGTTAACATCTGAGACCGGCTAAACCTGTGTATTATTCCAGGTTATGTTTCACCCGTGTACCAAATTTCATAACAATCCGTCCAGTAGATTTTGCGTGAAAGAGTAACAAACATACATGCACAATTGCATACATATCGCCTCTTAGGATAGATACAAAGAATGGGAGGCCTGTAAATTCAAAGAAAAAGCATTAGAGATATTTCTGATCTATTCAATGTTTCAGATATCGTGTTTCAGCAACTTGTTTTCTGAAGGAATGCAATATCATTTGTTGTCAACTTTATTAGTAGTCTGTGAACCTCATACATACAATTTTGCATTGTTGTTTTTGCCTGATATTATATAAATAGTATTAATACACAATATTAATAAGAAACCATTTATTTCCTTAAGTTTACAGTTCACATAAAATAAACCTCTGTTTCACTTTTGGCACAAAACTTTATTATATATATTTTTTTAGTTTTATTGAATGAAAGGCTTCTCCAATAATCTCCATGTTGGCGTATCCTCAGTTTTTCTGTTCCAATCTTTTCCCGCTACTTTTTCTGCATGCCCATCTACGATCCTGTTGTTATTTGGGCCTTCCACGTAATGACTCTCTTTGTCCATCTGTCCCTGGTGCCACATGTCCTGTCTACTGAAAAGAATTCAGGTGTTGAGTGTTGCGGAGCATCTATGATTTGAGTTTCTGTGCATTTTTGCCAGTCTTTGATCTTGATGTTCAAGATGCTCCTTTCCATTGAATAGACATTTTAGTAATTTTTGTTTTATTTTATTACTAAATATCTATATTTGTGCTCCATTATGTCAGGCTAGGCAGTACACAGAACTCAATCACATTCTTTTAAAATTCAATGGAAGTCAAGATTTAAATATTTCTTCCCCTCAATGTTCACTCTTCTCTCTACTTATGCTTCATGTCATTTCATTTGGGGTTTTTAAGAGATATTTGTTAGTTAGATGTATCTAGTTACATACTTAAGTGTAGTTTTATTTACTGTGATAGGCTCACATGATCCGTTTGGGGCATCTTGTTTTTATATTTAGTCAGACGGAGGCCAATGTTTTCATTCACTTTTGCAAAGTTTGTTTATCATCAGTTTTAGTTTATAATGTATCTATCAAATTTTATTTGATAGATACATTAGTTTATTATCATCTAACAAAATTATATCATCTGCAAATCGTGGGTTCTTTTATACAGTTTCCATTGATGTAGATCCATATCGTGTCATATGTATATCACGTAGGTACTTATTTATCTTTTTGCTCCTTTTTTACTAAATTACTAGCTCATTATAATAAATACTTACTCATTACAATATTTTGCTATAAGGTTTCTTGACGATTGATTTTCTTCACTTTCATTAGTACCCAAAAATAATGTCATATGTTTTTCTTTATCAGTTATCATACATGTTATCTGTACTTATTATCTTCTGTTATTATTTGCGTAATCAAATGCCAGAATTGAAGTATAAAAACTAAGTTTATTTAAAATATAGATGCATTGTCTGAAAAGTTGAGAAATATGACAGGAATCACGTTCGAAGGAGAAACAGATTGTTTGACGCCACGTCGACAAGAATTAGTGAAGGAAGTGTTACAAAAGAAGAATATAAAGAGTAGTAAAGTTCGAGTAAATACACTTGGAAAAGCTGGAGATAACTATGTTGCTGATGTAAAGAAGATTACGGCAGAACTGGAAAATGGAGAAGCATTCAATATGATAGCAAAGATTGCGACAAATAATGAAATAACTAGAACATTAATGGGAACAGTCATGCTTTTTGAAAACGAGTGCATCATATACAATGAGGTATTTCCAAAATTCGTTGACTTACAAACTACTGCAGGATTATCAGAAGATCAATTTTTCCGCTTTCCTGAATGCTATGGGACTTTAATGGAGCCATTTAATGAAATCATACTATTGGAGGACCTGAAAGATTCAAATTTTGAAATGCTCGATCGGTTCACGCCGCTTACAAATGAAAACGTCAAATTGATTCTGAAGAATTTTGCTATATATCATTCCTTGTCATTTGTGTTGAAAAAGCAAGACCCTGATACATTCGATTCATTTAACGACAAATTGAAAGATTTTTATTCATGGGTGGGTAACGATCCACAATCGCAATACTATTTTGAAAGCCTTGAGACAGACACGTTGGCCATATTGGATAGTGACAATTACAAAAAAGCTATTCGTGGCTCGGTTTCTCTATTACCTGAACATTCAGCGAAAGTAATTAAGAACGAGCCAAATTCAAGATATTCTATTATCACACACGGCGATGGTTGGACTAATAACATAATGTTTAGCTTCAAGGTGAGTTCATTGAGAGTGAATTTCTTCGATGAAAATTTTACTAGTTAGGTTTTCACGTAAACAATTTATTATTGTTACGGTTTGGTTAGTTTCATTAATTTAGACCCTAGTTTAAATACATTACAGCTCTTTTATTTACATTAAGTTATGTTATGTGAATATTATTCAAGAAGTTAATATAAACTAGTAAAACTGAAAAAAATTATGACATATGTTTTACATATTTCAGGACAACGTTCCCGTGCAGGCCATTTTGATCGATTATCAATTAAGTAAAGTGGGGAATCCTGTGGATGACCTGCAATACATGATATTTAGTTCAACAGATCACAGTACAAGAAAGAAGCACTATTATGAATGGATAGATTACTATCACTCAGAGCTGGACAATTCTCTGGCTAATTTTGGTTTGAAAGCAAATTACGTTTATCCAAGGGACAAACTAGATGCAGACTTACGGAGATATTCCAAAATTTATCTGGCGATGTCAGTATTACTGAACACAATGTTGATAAGAAAATCAGAAGATGCCGCTGCAATGAAGGAAAAAATGGAGAATGGAATGGAAAATCCTGAGGACATAAAAGAGCTGACAGTAGCAGTGCAAGTGTCTCTTTTGGACAACGAAACTGTTGCTCTGTTCAAAAGGAAGATTGAGGATTTGGTTGATAGTTATCGTGAGTTTGGTTACATTGATTAAGATAGTCGCACAAATTTTTGAAATAATAACTTAATAAAAAGTAAGAGTGTGTTTATTGAACGCTCTAGGCCGAGCTATACAGGGTTACTGGTATCTGACGCATAACTTTCCAAAGACGCATAAGGTACATAGAGACTGACATCTTTTGTTCTACGACTTTTGTCTAATCGTAATAAATACAAAAAAAAATCCTTTTTTTATTTTAACTCTATGTTCGATTCCGCTACATAACGCTACTGTACTGTCTCGTATTGCTTGGCTATTACATAGAGTTATGATGTGTAGAATCGCAAAGTAGATTGTATTTTTTTTATACTAAAAAAACTACGAATCCCAAAAAGTCGTAGAATAAAAGTGGCTTGTTTTGATGTACCCAATTAGTCTTTAGGAGGTTTTACGTTTGACACCAGTAAACCCTGTATATGAGATGGATTTGAAATTTTCATTGAATAATTGCTCATAAATTGCAATGTATTTACTTGGGATCCTTTTTTTATAATTAATAAATATATACATAAATTTTTTATCATAATTTAATTTAGCATAACGAATTATGAAAAAGATATGCCAAAAAAAAGTATAAAACTTTTTTTTGGCATACCTTTTTAATAAGCATAATCATAGTTTAGGCTAATGTATTTTACCATAATTTTGATTTGCATAAAGCTATAGTGTAGGTCAGGGTGCGGCGGGGTGGCCGTTTGGCCATCCCTAAGCCGCCAATATGCTTTAAAATATTATGCTTAAAAATTGTTATACTTATGGTAGGTATGCGTAAAAAAATTGTGCCTAAAACATTATGCTAAATTAATATTGTGCGTAACTATTATTATGATTTAAAAGTATGCCATGTTAAATTATGACACAAAATTGTATGCATAAAAATAGAGAACCATCTACTTCTTGACTCTAAAATTATTTAGGAAATAAGGTAAATAAAATTGTAGTAAAGTTTGTTTTTGCAATATTTTATTGTTTTATTTTATACTAGCTGATGCCCGCAACTTAGTTCGCGTGGCCGAACAATTTTTGGTGAGGAGTCAAAATTATTAGGGAAATTTATTTGTACAGACAAAGCGTAACGATACCTTACAGAAGATTCTCATCAGACTGAAAAACTATATTTCCTATAGTTTGCAGGACGCACGATTTTAGTTAAACATTGAATAGTGATTAAAAAGTTTGGTAAGTAAATGTACTTATTAAACTAGCAGCACGTCCTGTTATTTAATTACACACCTAAACCTTGAAGATAAAATAAAGGTTAACGGGAATGGTAAAAGGCGCAGGCGCAGCAGGCGCGCTTTTCTACATAATATAATAGATCGTCATAGCTTTTAAACCCTGCATTAAATTTAAATGATTAAAAAATAAAAAATCACTTATATTAAGTACTTGTGGTCTTGGTCACCACGGACTCACCTGTTCCTCAGGTGCCGGCCGTCAATTCCGTCACACCGCGCCGCTCTCAATGACAGTGCCAACATCCCCGTAGCTCTCGAACTTCGGATAGTGCGGGACGATAGTAAGCGCCCAGATGGGATGTCATTGATACAATGAAGAATGTGCTAATTTGGGACGCCGCTTGTGGATGCCACACTGTACAGAGAGCTCAGCAAACGGCTAAGTGAGGCAACAGGTGACCCTCGCTCCGTTTTTTCACCGACTTTGCAATTTCAATTAACGTAATAAATCCTTGATAAAAAAAAAAACTAAATAAAATATAACACGCCTATATCCATCCTGATATTCTATTCTACATAATAGCGACAGAATTTTTCAAATCGGTGCAGGTGTTCCGCAGATTACCCCAAACATACAACTCACAAACACCTTCCTCTTTATAATATTAGTAAGTATGGAAGTAAAAACTTTAACCCTTGAAGGATCACTTGTCCGTCTGTTAAGGTCCCTCAGGAACGCGTATATATAATAAAATTTAAATTTATATGTAACTAGCGGCTCGTCCTGGCTTCGCGCGGTTAAAGACATATGAAGGTTTAGGTGTTAGGTTATTTTATGCCACTTAAGAGACCATCGTTAAGTTATTATTAATATAACATAAATATTAAAAATATTTTATGTTTTAAATAAATAGATCGACTTGGCCATCGCATGATTAGATTGTTTAGTATGTATGTACACTACGGGCCATTAAACTGGTTTCTCACCAAAGTCCTTCCGATGTGGACATACATTGTGTTTTTATGCAATGGCCAAGTAGATCTATTTATTTAAAACGTAAAAGATTTTATATATTTATATACACACTTAAGCTATTTGTTAAAATTAAAACTTAAATAAAAATTATTAAATTAATTTAAATAAAAAATTGACACTAAATCGCCGTCGTCGTGCGGTAAAGTTCCCAGAAGGCTGGCGACATTTCCTCTTTCAAACGTTGGCCAAAATAGTCACCAGCCCTTGGGTCCCCAGAGACATCGACCAGGCGTGCGAAAATTTCTTTGTAAAGGGTTTTTGCATCCGCACCCCAAGATCCAAGGGTCTCTACAGCAAAAGGCATAAATATGTATGACTCTCCCAGAGATGCATATTTACGCCTTTTGCCGGACTCTGCCGCCAACGCAGCCGCACCAGCCTTACAGGCAGTCGCTGCTACGTGGGATGGAGCTACTGTATCCACGCACGTCGCATCCCACACCAACGACCGCCCATTTTTCCACGGAATGAGTGTCATGCCGTCAGGCCTCTTACCGTCATCTCTTGAAATGCCAGTAGGCTCTAGGGCTGCTGGCACGCCGGAACTGGTAAGAGCGCGTCATTCAGTGCAGCATGGCGTGAGATGCGGCCTGCACTACGACGACAAGTCAAACCGTGGTGACCCAAGTGGTCGACATCTTCCCCACAACGACAGCGATGTGGTTCATTAGTTCTGGCCCCCAATCGAAGGCTCACTGCCAGACTAAAGGCAGTCTTGTCCAGTAGTTTACCTACACTAGCTGAAGGAATAGCGTTTAACCAAAAACCTGACTCTGGCTCACAAGTCGCTCGCGAGTAAGTTTTCCTGGACAAGCAAGCAAAGCGGCTCGTCCCATTGCCGCTGCGAGGCCAGATTCAAAGGTATATCGACATTCGGACCAACTGCACTGGACCATGCGTTCCTAGCCTCAGCCACGCATGTCACCTCTGCATCACAAAGTGATGGGCCAAGAATTTTACCAATGAGGACAAGAACGCCGGCAGTGCTACACTGGGAATTTTTCTTATCCCAATACCACCATGTCGTACGGGCAGTGTTGCTTGAGCCCAACAACTTTTGTTGAGGTGGCAATTCAGAATATTAGATACACCTCCCCTCACACAATCATCTATACGAGATAACAAACAGATAATCGTGAGCCCAAAGCGATGTACACCTTAAGACGTAGGTAGTTTTGGGAACGAAGAGACAACATTTTATAATTGTATATGCAAAATGAGAGTTTATATTAAGAAGACGGTGGGAAGACGATTCAATTTTTGAAATTTGGTCATCAACAAAAATAGAAAACGCATCTTCCAATAACGACGCTCCCAGGAGGTGAAGTGATTGCTCGTCTACGGTTTTAATGGCATCTTGTATTTCAGATCTCAATAGATGATTTATGTTACTTTTGAAAAATAGCTCACATTTAGAATAATTTTGTTCCAAACCAATGCTGCCAAAAGAGTCTTTGATTTTCTCTAAATCGGACAAAACGCTTTCAGCATCACCTCCTAGGGTACCATCGTCTAAATACCACAGATTAAATTTGGAATTCAAATCTTTTATATGGGGATGAATAGGCAAACTGAATATTGCCGGACCGAGGAGGTCGCCCTGCTGACAGCCAACTACTGAGTCAATTCGTTGGTTTTCATAAACCAAACCAGTTGGCTTACTGTAACACTGCCACAAATAAGCATACGTGGCAGGTATAAAAGTCTTGTGACAGCAGTGCGCCTCTGTCGACTGAGTTGAACGCATTCTTTACATCAACCTTCAACAATACAACCTCACCTTCGCCGCGTTTTAGGAAAGTACGTGCCGCATGTACAGCAGCTTCGCATCCACCCTTGCTTCCAAAACCTAACTGTGTTGGCTGGAAGACCGGCTCTAAATCTGGTAATATATGTCTACAGCAGATTTTAGAAGCAACGCGACCAACCGCGATGGGGCGAATTCCGCTATCTTTTTTGCGAAGAGCGCAAAGGTTCGCCCCATACAGAACTTCCACAACAGATTCGCAGACCTTTCCACTCAACATTAGATTCACGAGTTGCGCCAGGTCCTCCAAGAGGGTGTTCCCGACATCGCCAGTGGCGCCACATAGAAGGTCTTTTAAATGTTGTCTTTTAAAAGATTTTAAATATTGATATGATAATAACTTACGTAATAACTTAAGACAGAAAGGTCCTTTAAGTAGGGACTAAATATAAATTAACCAACTTGGTATTACATGGAACTCACAATTTTTACGGTAGAAAAACCAAGCTACGAGACTTAGTATTTTTCACAGCATGTTTTTGATGACATCTCACTTCTTTTTGTAGTCAAATTATGTATGGAAATAGAATTTGTATGGAAAGTCGTTTTTTTTCATATTTAGACATATTTTCCTAAGGGAATGTTGTTCAATTTCATGGGCTGAACACACCCTTTCTCACCCATTATACAGGTATAATGATTCATTAACTGCAAATGTAACTTTGTAATTTCCTATGTTTATATGGGATTACAAAGTTATTAATTGTAGTACCTAATCTACAAAACTGGACAAAATTACAAAATATTTGGGTTTTACCTTGATTTATATACTAAACTCTAATTTTATTCTAAATTTAAAGTTTCTATGTCTACTATAAGTGCCTTGGACTTTTGGTGATCGGTCAGTCAGTCAGTGAGTGAGGCACAAAATGAAGAAACTTTTACAAGTTACAATTCTTAAACTACTGGTTCAAATTTAATAAAATTTGAAATATACCACGTTTACACAATACTTGCTTAGTTACTGAAAAATCAGGCTTCGTGTTTTATCCACAACGAAGTTATTGGGGTTCGAAATTGGCTTGAATTGCTTCGAGAAAAGGATGGTACGGCTTTGCTGCTTTTTTTGCTCTACCTGGCGTGGCACGTTTGCCGATTTTACGAATCAATTAAAACCTATGTATGATGTAAATTTCCAGTTGGCCTAAAATCATAGAATTTAGCAAAAAATATGGAAAAGAGCAGCGTACCTCGGTGAGCGCACTATCACTTATTTTTTATTATAAAAATTAGTGATATCATCATGACATTTCGAATTGAATTAAAATATGCGTGACTCAAAACATATAAAAAGCGGCCAAGTGCAAGTTGGACTCACCCATGAAGGGTTCCGCAAGTAACATAACATAAATTGCGTATTCAAAAAAACTACCTATCCATTTTAGAAAAAAATTATATTAGAAACCTCAATATTATTTTTGACGACCTATTAATAGACACCCCACACGGGTTTGATTTTAAAAAATTGAGTTTCGGTTCTAAGTATGGGGACCCCCAAAATTTATTGTTTTATATTTCTATCACAGAATACATCTACCTACCAAGTTTCAACAGTATAGTTCTTATATTTCGGTAAAAAGGTGCTGTGACATACTGACGGACGGACAGACAGACATGACGAATATGGTGGTTCCTTTTTTTCCATATGGCTACGGAACCCTAATAATGATGGTCATTCCATGGCTGAGTGATAATTATTCATCATGACTTTTCAAATTGAATAAACAATTTGTTGATATGATTAACGTAACAGAAAGTGTCAAAATATGCGTGGCTCAAAACAGATAAATATTGGCCAATAAAATATTAATACTGACGCTATGAAAGATATCGTGTGATGAGGCCATTATCGTGTGTGTAGTGTGTTCGAAGAGATTATGTGCGGGGAATGACTCATACCAGGCTGATATATATATATATATATATATGGATAAAGGGAAATGTTTTATCCAATTCTGTATGATATGTGCTACAGCAAACAAATAAATTATTCTTACACAAAATTATTTACTTAAAATACCGTGAATTTACCATTACGTAAGTAGAGCTGTTTCAAGTGATATCCCAATGTATTATCTTATCTATATATGTCCGTAATATCTGTTAATATCTGTGACATATATAAAAGAGATTTTAATATATATTAGTTAGTGAGCTGTTTTAATAAGTGAAGAAACATGGCGGGATTAATATTTGAAGGAGAAACTGAGAGCCTGGCGCCGCGTCAGCAAGAGTTTGTTTCTGGAGTGCTACAGAAAAGAGGGCTCAAAGCTGACAAAGTCACAATAGAAACACTTGGGAAAGCCGGTGATAATTATGTTGCTAATGTCAAGAAGATCACTGCAAAGCTCGAAAATGGAGAAGAGTTCAAAATGATAGCAAAGATCGCACCCACCAGTGAAATGTTGCGAGCTACGATGAATACCGTTATAATGTTTGGAAACGAGTGTCTCATGTACAAAGAAGTTCTTCCAAAGTTCCGTGATCTACAACGTGCTGCTGGCTTATCCCCAGGGGATACTTTCAGGTTTCCTGAATGTTACGGTGCTTCAATGGAACCTTTCAATGAAATTATACTTTTAGAGGATCTCACAGAATCAAATTTCAAAATGCTCGATCGATTTACTCCATTAACGAATGAATGTGTTAAACTGATCCTCAAAAACTTCGCAATATTCCATTCTTTATCTTTTGTGTTAAAAAAACAAGAGGTTGACACATTCGATTCATACATAAATAGGTTAGGAGACTTTTTTACAGAGATGTTGGAGAATGATGACACCAAAATTTACTTTTCCACCGTTGAAACTGACACGCTTGCGCTAATGGATAGTGACAGATATAGAAATGCAGTGCGTGGTACTGTCTCTAAACTTCTGGAAATTTCGACAAAAGTATACAAAAATGAACTGACTTCCAGATATTCAGTTATAACACATGGTGATGCCTGGACTAATAACGTGATGTTTCGCTTCGAGGTAAGCTATAATAATAGCTTAACCCTTTAAACACCATAGACACCTTTCGGCGTCCTTCGAAAACAATCCTGAAACGCCAACGACTTCTTAAGTTGTAAGCTTTCATAACGTATTCTGCCATTTAAGATATAATGACAACATGATAAAGGTGTCACGGCGTTGGAAGGGTTAATTCAAAATTCTTATACCTAATCTTTTTAATTTTGCATTGTCACTACATATAAACTACAGACATAAGTGCCAAAATTAAGGAGAGAAAATGATTAAATAAATGCTTTGCCATCAGAACTTAAGCCCATGTCTATAAATAAATAAATAAATAAATATATTGGGACAAATCACACAGATTGAGCTAGTCCCAAAGTAAGTTCGAGACTTGTGTTATGGGATACTAACTCAACGATACTATATTTTATAATAAATACATATATAAATAAACATCCAAGACCCGGGCCAATCAGAAAAATATCGTTTTCCATTATGACCCGACCGGGGATCGAACCCGGGACCTCTCGGTTCAGTGGCAAGAACCTTGCCACTGCGCCACCGAGGTTATCTACCTGTCACTCTAAGTTGACTTGCAAGACTGAAAGAATTGGCAAGTTTAAAAAAAATGCATTGTTTTGCACATGTTGATTGATTTATATATGTGTTCAATTAAGAATTAAAATAGCCAACCAGAATAATATTTTGAATAAGGTTTAACTAATGCAAATATTTTTTTTTGTTTGTATTTTATAAATTCATAAACTATTCGGGTATATTTATCGAAACTACGACATTTTATCCCAGATTAATTCTGATTTTCAAATAGTTTGTTAGAAATGATATCATAGTCTCCCACTACATGTTTCTGAAAACAATCCTTTTTTTTTTTTCAGGAAAACGTCGCATTGGAAGCAATTTTAATCGATTATCAGGTATGCAAGATTGTTAGTCCCGTTAATGACTTACAATTCATGATCTTAAATTGTACGGACTACGGTACAAGACGCAAGCATTACTACGAGTGGTTAGACTATTACCATACGGAATTGGATAATTCTCTAGCAAACTTTGGTCTGAAAGCCAATTATGTGTACCCCAGAGAACAACTTGACGCTGATCTGCGAAGGCACTCAAGATTATATTTAGCTATGACAATTATGTCACAGTCAATGTTAATAAGAAAGAATGATGATGCGGCTCAAATGAAAGAGGCGATAGAAAATTTTAATTCTGAGGATATGGAGAAAATGTCAGAGTCTATGCAAGTCTCCCAGTTGGACAGTGAATCTGTTGCTCTATTCAAAAAGAAGATTGAAGATATGGTGGACAGCTTCCAAGATTTTGGCTACCTCGATTGACACGTCTATAATTTTATGTCTTTAATCTAAATAAAGTAAATATTTTCATTAGTGTGTGTGTTATTGTTGCACTGGTGTTAGATTGAAATGGATTTGTTATGCAATTACAATTACAGCCGAATTAATTACAAATATAACTTTTTTCTGTGATGTAAGTATAAATTACCAATTTTTGGATTATTTCCTATATCAGCATAGTATGCCTATACTTTAGCCCAAATTTCATGATTCTTGGTCGTCGGGAAGTACCTGCATGAAAACTTCATGTAACTCCCAGTGTTTACTTCTGAGCCTTTCAGTTGTGCAAACCTATGAGATCATTCCGTGATTTCGTTTGAGATGCCAGATTGATTTTCAATGAGATGCTTTTACTCGCAGTTTCAATAGGCGGGGTTTGTGTCTCTTTAGTAATGTATTAGTTAGAATTTAAGTAAAAATAACAAAGGGTCTTGGGTCTTAGATTTGGAAACAAAACTATAGAATTTATGGAAGCGGAAATTATATTATTTCCTGGTTGGACCAATAGGTTCTATTTAGTTCTTTATACATAAGAAATTTATATTATATGAAAACTTCCCGTAAGATTGAACTAGAGCTTTCTTTCGGGCATTATAAACGGAGGTACTGAACCTCCTTGATTTTCTTGATGGCTAGTAGTTCCCATAGACTCTAAGGGGCAAAAATGTCACCAGAATACGCAGTTGATATTTTTGGAGTTTCTCGTCTTGCCTCTGTGAGAAAACCGCCTTAGTTTCTCCTAAGTTATTGGAGACTCTGTTAATAAGTGCAGTGGTTTATTTGTGACTCGTGTTCAAATAAAAATTGCTTCCGACAAGAAAACGACCAACCTAAGCCCCCCTGATAGCACGCGATCACCTGGACATCAGGAGCTGCTGGTTGCTGGTGGTGATAGTGGGTAACTGCCTTCTTTATATTGTTTTGGAAGCAGTGCGGTTTTGACTTGCGGAAGTTTTCATATACAGAAGGTGGAGACATAAAAAATGATCATAATTTATTTGGTCTGAACTCGTGAACCTGAATTTATCATAATTTTATTGGTCCTTCGAGCCAGATACGAACTGGTTAGGTGAATCTTTCGAAATATAGCGTGTAACTATAATTGACGCGTAAATTCGTTCGAGCGACCGCCATATTGTATCAAGATAAATTTGGCTGAAATTGTCATATTTTTTCAATTGACAGGTGCATAATTGATTAGCTCCTTTTAATTTTAATTCGATACATTATTATTATAGTATCACTCCTCAGGAAATACATTGAAAATAACATTGATATTTCTTAGTTTTTGTGGATTAATACTTATCTATATGTTCTAATTCTAACTATATAAAAAAATATAAAACATAATTTTTTAAAATGACTTCCTCGAAGACTTCTTCAAATGAGTCTGTGGTTAATCCGGAAGTATGTCTCCTTACGTCAAAAAAGGAAATGTTATTTTCTCGTGTGAGCAGTTTGTATGAACTGTCAAAGAAGGTTACAGATTACTCTATGACATCTTGTGAGAGTTTCATGGCTGCACCAGAGACAATTGACGATGTACGTGAATTGTTTGTAATTGTAATTGTTGTTTGTTTGTCGTATGAGTAATAGTTTGCATAATCTTTTAATGAATTTCTACCAAAGATAATAATTATATCTTTGGCATGGTATGATTCCAGCGATTTACTTAAATAAACGTCTTTGAGGTGAAAATTTGTTTAGGCGCATCAAACACAAACTTCTCGTCCTTGAACATAAATTGTGTCTGACTGAAAGACCGATGGCAGCCTGCTTAACGTCAACCCTCCTTGGGAATGCTATTGTTTCCTATAAGAAGCTATGTGTATCTTAGTCGCCTCGTACGATATCCACGAGTGCATGTGGAGTTATTTTATTCAGAACATACTTAGATTGAATACACGCAATAGATGTTCACTTCATCAGTATTCTCTATATTTTTCTGAAGGTTCTGATACTGTTTCTGCACTTACAAAAATCAACGTTAAAAAAATCGAGCGAATGCATCGATCGATATAAGGTTTTCGTGTGTAAATTTGCATAAAACGATCGAAAAAAAATTGGGGAAAATTGATGAAGTGAACTTCGTTTATATGAGAATCGGGACCCTAGATCGAAGAAACTGAGGGGGAAGTACACATAAAATCTATTATGGATGCTAAGCTCTCCCAACATTAATAACTCTAGGTAAATTAGAGCTGTTTGCCTTGATGAATCCATAAATAATAAACAAAACAGTTTAAAAGCGCAGAGGTCGATGAAATTCCCGTAAAAATCATAAGAAATTTAGATGACAGCGTAATATATTATACTATTTTATGTGTATGGGCGTGACGTAATCGACTGTGATTGGTTTTCAATTTATCATGGCAAAATGCTGTATTTTTAGTAACAAATATATTTATTTTAACTTCTAACACGAGATAGAGATATAGTACAGTCATAATGCTTATTATCAGACAATCATCGATCACTACTAAGAAACAATTTGTAAATTTATAATTGCACTAGCTTTTGCCCGAGGCTTTTACACGCATGAATTTCAGTTATTAAAAGGAATCGAAGTAAAATTTCAGTTATTCATTTATCGCGTATTCTAAGACAAGTAAAATATATTTATTACTATGATTTAAATTCGTATTTTTCTCATCTTTACTTTAGTTCCCCACTTCGCGCTACGATTTCCGCCACGTGTGTCGTTCTAAAACTTGTCCTGCAATGTCCCTTTTTTCCCATTCCTGTTTTTTTCCCGCTACGTGTCCCACTCCCGCTTCCCGTAATGCATGCCGAGCTTTTCATGGGCCTCTCTTCAAAGTTTCGCATAAATTTCCCTACAACATTCCCCTAGAGATGCAATTTTCTACTGCAAATAGGTATTTGATTTTTTTATTTAAATTTGTAGTTAAAATAGGTATTTATCTACAAATTTAAATAAAAAATGTAATGTGTCTCACTTCAAAAATTACGAAGTTTCATACAAGTACTGGCAACCCCTATTTCACCCCCTTAGGGATGGAATTTCGAAATATCCTTTCTGAGTGGACGTCTCCTAGTCACAATCTACCTTCCTGTCAAATTGCATCTTCATGGGCTCAGTAGTTTTCGAGATTTCATGATACGTGAGTGAATGAGTGTTTTTCGCTTATATATTGTCTGTATTATCTTATATTTGTCTGTATGTATATATATCAGATATATATAGATACAGATAGAGAGATATCTTTTGCCTGCGGCTCCGCCCGCGTGAATTTCGAAAACAGGTTTTGTATTTTTCCGGAATGAAAGGTAACTTATTCGCCGTACTTCAAACTACATGTATTCAAAATTTCAAGAAGATTGGTTGAGTAGATAAAGCTTGAAGAGGTAACAAACAAACTTACTTTCCCATTTATAGTTATAACTACCTTTTGCCCGCGACTTCGCCCGCGCTTTTCATTCCCTTCGGGGTAGAATTTCCAAAAGTCCTTTCTTAGTGGTCACTTACACTACCAAGGGAACCTACATGCCAAATTTCAACTTTCCACGCCCAATAGTTTCGGCTGTACGTTGTCTATCTGTCAGTTAGTGACTCACTCAGTGACTCACTCAGTGACTCACTCAGTAACGGAAGAGTTTTATATATATTGATATAGATAGATTAGAATAAAGAATCGATATTATATAGCTTATCAGAACAATATATAAGTCGATTTAATATCTATAAGATAGTCACTATTTGCAGTATTCATTAGTGTCTAAGAAAATATGGCGGGACCCACGTTTGACGGTGAACTGGAGAGTCTGACGTCACGCCAAAAAGAATTTGTGAGCGAAATCTTGCAGAAAAGAGGTCTCAGAGCTAACAAAGTGATCGTAGAAACACTCGGACAAGCTGGGGACAACTATGTTGCTAACGTCAAGAAGATTACAGCAGAACTAGATAATGGAGAAACAGCCACAATGATAGCAAAAGTTGCTCCCACGAATGAAATGTTAAGAAATTCAATGGGCACAGTTGTGCTTTTCGGAAACGAGTGCACCATGTTCGAAGACATTTTACCAAGATTGAAGGACTTACAACATGTGGCTGGATTGACAGAAGAAGAATCCTTCCGTGTTCCTCAATGTTATGGAACACTGTCAGAGCCTATGAATGAAATTATACTTTTAGAGAATTTGAAAGACTCCAACTATGAAATGTTGGATCGCTTTACACCTCTTACAAACGAATGTGTAAGAGAAGTCCTTAAAAGTTTTGCAAAATTGCATTCTTTATCATTCGCATTGAAGAAAAAAGATCCTGACACATTCGAGTCATGTAATGCAAAATTGCAAGATTTCTTTTCTTTGTTAAGTGCCAATCCAGATTTTCGCAACTTATTAACTAATGTTGAGAAAGATATGATTTCAATGATGGATAGGGACTACTATAAAAAGGCTGTTCGCAACAGCATCTCTCAACTTGCGGAGCAACATGCGAAGATCATCAAATACGATCGCAATTCAAGGTACTCAGTTGTAACACATGGCGATAGTTGGACCAACAATATAATGTTTCGTTTAAAGGTGAGTCTCACGGTTGTTTTTACTTATTACCATTTAAATAATATTAACTTACCATCCACCTAAATCTAGAATTTTGGTTAATATGTAATATTATGCACTTCGATTTATTATAGTTTCTAATATATTTATCATATCAAATATCTAAAGGCATATTTCGTTTGTTTTTAATATTTGTATTAAAGTATTTGATTTTTGAAATAATTTTTCATTTTTGCAAGCTATATTTCAAATAATCATTAATTCCAATATTTTTTATTTCAGGACAATATTCCAGTGCATGCAATATTGATCGACTTCCAGTTATCTACTGTTGCTAGCCCTGTTTGTGACTTACTGTACATGATCTTCAGTTCTACAGATCATAGCACAAGGCACCAACATTATTACGAATGGATAGACCTTTATCATTCTGAATTGGACAATTGTCTAGCTAATTTTGGGTTGAAAGCCAATCTTCTGTATCCTAGAGATCAACTCGATGCGGATCTAAGAAGATATTCTAAAGCTTTCTTCTCTTCTTCAGTTTTACTTTTCACGGCATTAATAAGAAAACCCGAACAGGCCGTCAAAATGCAAAAATCAATGGAAACTAGTAAAGATTTACAAGATGTGTCAGCAGAAATTATGACACTAGATTTGGAGTCTATGGCTTTATTTAAAAGTAAGGTGGAGGGTTTAGTTGACAGTTATCGTGAATTTGGTTACATTGAGTAACATTATATTAAATTCGAAAAAAAAAATATATAATATATTTAGAGTTTCACACAATAATATAGTAAGTTATATTCATGACTATTCTAATCTTTCTAGTAGGTTTATATAGATTTTTATATAAAAGCAATAAATGATTTGAATTGAATCGAATATTTTACTACTCTATCAGTATTTTGAAATAGTGATATCGAAAAGTTATCTAGTTGCACGTGTCCTGTGGAAATATGCTATTAGGTCGTGTTTAAAATAAAATTGAATTAATGTCACTGAGATTAACCAAAATTGCGGAACCAATTCAGACCAATTTCAATCGACTTGGCCATCACATGAAAACACAATGTATCTCACAAGTAATACATATTATATTAGATTGTTTAGTCTATGGCGCCCCACGCGATTGGCCAAGTCGATTTATTTATTTAAAACGTAAAAGATTTTAAATATTGATATGATATTAACTTACGAAATAAATTAAGACAGAAGGTCCCTTAAGTAGAGACTAAATAAATTAACCAACTTGGTATTACATGGATCTCACAACTTTTTTCGGTAGAAAAACTGAGCTGCGAGACTTGTTTTTTTTTTACAGCATGTTTTTGAAGGTATTATAATTTCTTGCAGTCTGATTATTCGAACGATGGAAAAAAGATTATGTTGTACGATCTGTAGGAGAAAGCAAGCCAGACCTCGTGGCCAGAGGGAATACTTAGTCAAAAATGACTCAGTGTTATAGTAGAAAGTGATGCTTACCAAATATAATTTTAAGTATTTGTCTAAAGGAACTTTCTAAAACCGATAAACACCTAAATACAATGTAGAAAAAATAGAACTACTGCAAAATGATAAATTATCTGTTTATTATTGTATTCTTAATATAATCAAATGTAAAATTAAATTAAATCTAAGAATCTGGCACCTACTTCGCAAGATTTAGGGATAATGTATGATAAAGTGGATTATTTAGTCAACATAATAGCACACCTGTACACTGTACAATCAAATATTTTGCATGACCCGCCCCGCGTACTGGTGAAATGTTGAAAACCACATCCGTCTATAGCATTATGTGAGGTCATCGCGAACAAATGGTACGGGGTTTTTATTTTTTAATATGTATCGTGATAGATACATTGTACATAATTACATGGTACATAATTATGAAAATATTTGTTAAAATACCGATATCTTATCAAAATTACAAGTAACTACCTACTTAAAAACGCTTCTTACAGGTTATTATGGTTTAGTGGAATCAATACTTAGATATGGAATAGTTTTCTGGGGCAATTCAACAGAAAGGATATAGCTTTCAAAATGCAAAAGCGCTGTATTCGTGCAATGTTTGGACTCCAAGGCACAGCTGATAGTTGTCAGCCGTTTTTTAAAGAAAACAAAATTCTTATACTTTCGTCATTACATACTTGAAGTGGGTGGTAACATTTGTGAAAACCAATGCTCCTTTATTCCTAGGACTAGCTGATGGAGGAATGATGGAGATATTTATCGATTATGCATCAAAAACTGCTTTACTCGGTCGGTATAGTAGTAGGTATGTATGGTACCGAAAATTACAACAAATTTCCAAATCTATATAAAAGCTTAAACTTTATTAACTGATAAATGTTATTATACTTTAAATGTTTTCTTTAATGATAGAATGTTGAGCTAGTGAAAATTATTTTATTTTTTGTTACTTGTAGTGGATAACATGCTCCTATTTATTTATGTTTGCATACCTATATTAAGTAAAACATGTAGGTTTAATTTATTTTAACTTCAATTAGTATATTTGTACTCATGTTTATAGCAAATAAATACTTTCTTTCTTTTCTTTCTTAAATTTTGCAAAACAATCGCTGTGTGCAGTCCAAGTTGTTGTTTAAAAAACATGGCCGGACTCACGTATGACGGCGAACTGGCGAGTCTGACGTCACGCCAAAAAAAATTGTAAGTGAAGTCTTGCAAAAATAAGGTGTTAAAGTTAATAAAGTGATTATAGAAACACTCGAACAAGCTGGAGACAACTATGTCGCAAATGTCAAGACGATTACTGCAGGACTAGATGATGGAGGATATTCAAAATGGTAGTAAAGAACGCACCAACTAGTGAAATTTTACGAACCACAATGGGTTCAGTCATACTTTTCGGTAACAATAACGTGTGCGATGTACAACGAAACTTTACCAAGATTATCCGGGACTTACAACCTATAGCTGGTTTGACAAAGGAAGAGTCCTTTCGATTTCCTGAACGCTATGGAACACTGTTTGTGCCTATGAATGAAATCATACTTTTGGAGAATGTAAAAAATTAAAACTATGAAGTTGGATCGTATTACACCTCTGACCGACGAGAGTGTGTAAAAAGTTATGCAAATTTACATTCTTTATCATTCGCATTGAAGAAGAAAGATCCTTTGTTTGGATTCTGTAAGATACGTCATTATCTGATACATTTGACTTTTACAATAAAAGGCCGAGGGATTATTACATTTGTTATCTGCAAAGATACCAAATTATGACCGCAGTTCAAGATATTTATTGTGATAGTTGGACTAACAATATAATGTTTCGATTGAAGATGAGTTTATCTTTGGTTTCTGTAGAACCGTTCTTGTAATTGAATTACTCAATGTTTAAAGAAGTTAGTTTTGAATAGATATGTATAGAAATTAATGGAATAAATGTATACTCTAGCCAATTAATTTCTATAAATTCTAACTTTCATAATTCTTTGGTATGTTCACTAAAACCCAAGCATATTTTCATAGGATTTCAAAAGTGGACCCTTAGACCACAAGCACATAAATAATTTCATTTCAGGACAGCATTCCAGTACATGCAAATTTGATCGACTACCAGATATCTCGGATTGTCAGCCCTTTTTGTGACTTACTTTGCATATGATATTCAGTTTTACTGACCACAGTACAAGGCACCGACATTATTACGAATGGATAGACTTCTGTCATTCTGAATTGGACAAATGTCTGTCCAATTTTGATTTGAAATCCAATCTTTTGTATCCTTGGGATCAACTTGATGGGGACTAGCGTATTCTAAGACTGGTAAAATTTATTTATTACTATTATTTAAAATACCTACTACCATTTACATATTATTATTATATTATTTTCCTGCTAAATTTCATCTTTGTTGGCTCAGTAGTTTTTGTGATTTAGATGCGTGCGTGAGTCAGTAAATGGGCTTTCGCTTTCATACAAACTTGTGTTTGATTTAAAACTACGCTATCTGGTTATGAAACTTCGTGATTATCTTTCAAGGTAAGATTGTTCTTATCTTGTCTTATCTAATCAAAAAATCCTTAAATAAATAAATAAATAAATATATTAAAACAAAATACACAGATTGAGTTAGCCCCAAAGTAACTTCTAGACTTGTGTTATGGGATACTAACTCAACGATACTATATTTTATGACATATACATATATAGATAAGCATCCAAGACATTGGCCAAACAGAATTTAACAATATATAATTCAATATCAACCAATTTATAACCAATTTACAACGTACTAGCGGCCCGCCCCAGCGTCGCTCGGGTAAAGCTATTATAAAAAAGTAGTCTATGTCACTCCTGAAGATTTCGTCTATCTCTTTGCCAAATTTCATCAAAATCGGCCCAGTATTTTTTGAGTTTATTCATTACAAACAAACAAAAATACAAATATGTTCTCTTTATATTATTAGTATGGATTGATACAGATATTTTATCAAGTACTTATTATTACAAGGTATTACAGACATGACAATATGAAGCACTTCTCTAATGTAATACATATATGAAATAAATCTATTCCAGCTGTAAATTTATTTTAGAAATCGATTATTAAAACACAAAACATTCCTAATTAACTACTTACCCTGTGGATTGTTAAAATCTACAAGAAAATGTCTAAGTTACTTTTTAACTTATCACAATCTAGTCAGACGCGATAAACGACCATGACTTGTTTAGTGATGTAGTTGTATTTGATAAAAGACTGATAAATTTTAGCTTATCTCCGAAATATAAAAGTCGATCTAATATATATGAGATGATCACTGAGTGTGGTACATTGCTCTCCAAATAAATATGGCAGAAGTCACGTTTGAGGGAGAATTGGAAAGTTTGACGCCACTCCAAAAAGAATTTGTAAGCGAAGTCTTGCAAAACAGAGGACTTAAAGCTAACAGAGTAATTATAGAAACACTAGGACAAGCTGGAGACAACTATGTCGCAAACGTCAAGAAAATTACAGCAGAATTAGAAAATGCAGAGTTATTCACAATGGTCGCAAAGGTCGCCCCCACTAACACAATTTTAAGGGCTACAATGGGTACAGCAATGGTTTTTGGAAACGAATGTGCTATGTACAATGAAATTTTAGCTAGATTTCGGGATTTACAATATGAGACTGGTTTGACAGAAGAAGAGTCCTTTCGATTCCCTGAATGTTATGGAACACTGTCAGAGCCTATGAATGAAATCATACTTTTGGAGGATTTGAAACAATCGAACTATGTTATGATGGATCGGTTTACACCTTTGACTAACGATAGTGTGAAGGAGGTGCTAAAAAGTTTCGCAAAATTACACGCCGTATCATTCGCATTGAAGAAAAAAGATCCTGACACATTCGAGTCCTATCATGGAAAGCTGCAAGATTTATTTTCTGTGTTATCTGCAAATCCAGAATTTCGGGCCTTTTTAACTGGCATTGAAATGGACATGATTTCAACGCTGGATAGTGACAGTTATAAGAAAGCTGTTAAAAACAGTGTCTCCAAACTACCGGAGCAGACTGCAAAGACACTCAAGTTTGACCGTAATTCAAGATATTCTGTTGTTACACATGGTGATAGTTGGACCAACAACTTGATGTTCCGTTTGGAGGTGAGTCTATAGATTTAGTAGAAGTAATAATACTTTTTAACTTATTCAATGAGTGTTGTAGTTATTTATATATAATTAGAAACATTAAGGCACCTAAAATCATTTAATGGTTTATCTTGATTTGTGTACGGTTTGTAACTCTTTGCAGGACATTTAACTATTACAAATTTATTATCCGTTAAAGGGTTAAAGAAATTAGATTCGACCAAATCAATTGTAATTTTCTAATATAATAATGAATTATACAATTTAGTAATCTTAAGTTTATCACATTCCAGGACAACAATCCAGTGCATGCAATTTTGATCGACTATCAAATATCTAAGATTGCCAGCCCGGCTTGTGATCTGCTATACATGATATTCAGTTCTACAGATCATAGCACAAGGCACCAACATTTTTATGAATGGATAGACTTTTATCATTCTGAATTAGACAGTAGTCTATCTAACTTTGGTTTGAAAGCCAATCATTTGTATCCAAGGGATCAACTCGATGCAGATTTGCGAAGATATTCCAGAGCTTATTTCTCTTCGTCAATTTTACTTTTTACAGTGTTGATAAGAAAAACAGAAGATGCTGCTAAAATTAAAGAATCGATGGAATTAAATGCTAATTTTAAAAAAAGTAGAGCAGACATGTTGGGCGCTCTAGATCCAGAAACTTTGGCTTTATTTAAAAACAAGATAGAAGGGTTGGTTGAGAGTTATCGTGAATTTGGATACATAGAATAAAAATAAACAATGATAAAGATTCTATGCCCATGGACAAATAGGAATAAATTTGAAAAGTTTTTTTTTATTCCGTAATAATCAAATAAAAAAATGGTATTATTATTATTGCATTTTAATTTAAAAAAAGCTAATTACATGCATATACCTATATTTCCCACGCATTGATAAATATTGCGAAATATGCAAGATGTCAAGAGACACTTTACCAATCTGCTGACTGAAGACACGCGCAAGCTGAGCATTTTTAGCTCCTACTCCGCTGAATATGTTAGTAATATAAACGTTTTTAGAATACTATATGTATTCTAAATTTCTAGTAAAATTTAACGTAAAAATATGCTTGTATTATATATTTTAATTTTAACGATCAAATTATATTTAATTATGATAATTTTAATTTAAACGGTCTGTTGTCGGATGTCGTCTGTACAATTCAGTTTTAAGTTTAGTCGACATCTACGTATCTGGTAGTTCCATTTTAAAATTTTCATAAGTTAAACAAAAACAGTGAGATGGGACTCGTAGGATAACTTTCTTATCAGTCTGCCTATTGCATAGATTAGATATAGGTACTACCAAGGATCTACAGGCGTTGAACGATAAGTGCAGTCCTTGCTCAATACATCTTTTTTATAGTCTTTATCAGATATTTTCAAAGTTATCTGGAGGTACCACGACCGCCACAGTGGTGATGGGTAGAACAGATTGCGCGCATAGACTAGGCTAACACTAGTATTGAGATCTAGATAGACCACCAAAGGAAGAGCTTGTCCAGCAGAGAGATTTTTCTTAAATTTTCAATTTTCCGTATTTTGCTTGGTGGAACCGATTTTTGTTTTTCTATATTACACTCCAAATATTGATTCCAATATAAAAAGTTACTTGTCCCTTGTCCGTCTTTAAGTCACAGATTTACTAAATTTTTACTCAATTAAGTAGTTCAAAACAAGAGTACGATGTAGCGAGCATAATGTATTCAGGGGGTAATTTTTTGATATCATCATGATGACCCTTATGATATGTCAGTAATTAACTCTTAATCCATTGATTGAACGATGAATTTATAATGATATAAAATGCAATCACAAAGGTAATAATATAATGGATAAAAATAAAGTGAAGATGTTTATTTGATATTTCATTTGAAACTTAATGGAAAACATCTCATTATGGATTTTTTTTTGTAATTGTGAATTTTATATTCAGAGTATATATCTACTTACTTGAACTCTGAATACAAAATTATAGGTACTAGGTGTCCCTAGTAGATATATATATATATATATTGGATAAATCCTGATTTTATCATCTCATTTTAAAATCTAATTACTTAAATAGATATCTCCCGAAAACCCGACTGAAATGTATTAACAAATTTCCATTTATTATGAATATGATTTTATTTATCCCTTATCAATGTCGTTTTCAACGTTTCAATGTTTCGACCTAAGATAAAACCAAGATACATAAATTATATCTGAATTATTGCAATTAATTACTTATCATATCATATATATATGTATATATATAACGCTAATCTTCATTACAGTTCTGTAGTTCATCAGTGAAACAATGGCTGGATTTACTTTCGAAGGCGAAGTCGAGAGTTTGTCTTCGCGACAGCAAGAGTTTATTTGTGAAGTACTCGAGAAGCGTGGATATCAAAATAATAACATTGTTATCGAGGCAGTTGGTAAAGCTGGAGATAATTACATTGCAAATGTGAAAAGAATCACTGTTAATGATGATAGAGAACACTTTAAAATGATTGCGAAAATTGCACCTACAAATCAAATCGCTAGAGCTAGATCAGGCATAGATGTGATGTTTATGAATGAAAGTGTTATGTATAAAGAAATTTTACCCAAATTAGTTGAGATACAAAGAGTTAATGACATACCAAAAGATAGTTTATTCCGATACGCTGAATGTTATGGGGTTTTAACAGAGGCACCTCACGAGTTAATTCTCTTAGAAGACTTAAAATTGTCAGAATTTATCACATTAGATCGTTTTAAACCATTGTCGAATGAGTGCATTAAGTTGATCTTAAAGAAATTCGCAATTCTTCACTCTCTTTCAATAGTGTTCAAAGAAGAGAATCCAGAATCTTTCTCCAAATATAGTAAAAATCTTATAGACTTTTTTGATGCATTTTGTAAGGCCCCTGGGTTTCAACATTATTTAGCTAATGTTGAAAAGGATGCATTAGAGATACTCGCTGATGAACACTATAAAGCCGCAATCCGGGGTACGGTTTCCAAAATGCCAGAAGAGTTGAGTAAAATGTCTAAAGACATTCAAAAAATGAAACATTCAGTCGTGATTCAAGGAGATAGTTGGACAAATAACATTATGTTCCGGCTTCAGGTATGTATTTTTGAAAAGACAACAGGCTATTGGATTTACAAGCATTGCATTGAAACTGGCAACAGTCGATGGAGCTGATATTCACATCTCATTTATCATTGATATCATTTACCTCAAGTCTTCTTCTTCATTTCGAGTGTGTTAATTGATAATCTGGTCATGGTCATTCTCCGATTTTATTTGAAGTCACCTAAAGACATCTGACATTACTTCCGCGACTACCTACCGCATCTAGTGGCAAAAAAATGCATACACAGTAGTGAACATAAACTATGAAGTGTACAGGGTTCCACGATGTTTTCCTTCACCGGAAGCAAGTGGTGGTCGATGAAAACTACTATACATAGTCAGATTGGTATACAAAGTCATGTGGCATGCATAGGATCCGAACCTGAGACCTTCTGATCCACAGGCGGCCACCTAACCGTTATACCACCGGTATGTATGTAAGCATTTTCACCACAAAGAAAACCAACAATGTACGCCAAAGATTGGAAATCTATTTGCCGAAATGATACAGACTGTCGCAGCATTAGAAATTATCCTACTCGGTACTCCTAATTATACATATAGAGGGTGTATACCGATCTGACTCCTCCTTACATATTATAAAACAAAGTCCTCTGCCGTATTTGTCTGTTCGCGATAAACTCGAAAACTACTGCACGAATTTTCACGCTGTTTTCACCAATAGAGGTGTATAATTTTTTATGTTTTACCTGAGCGAAGTGGGGACGGGCGGCTAGTGGATACTCAAGTAGATAAGTTTTCTTTTTATAGGCCACTTAACCTCGAACTTGATATGCCGCTCAATTTCTCAAAAACTATTTTAATATGAGTACATTCTTAAATAGGATTAAAATGAATAACCCAAGTTTTATTATTATTGTATTCCTTTCTAGGACAATGTTCCCGTAGAATGCGTGATGATAGACTATCAGCTATCAAAAGTATCCAGCCCTGTCGGAGACATCCTGTACATGATATTCGCGTGCACCGACCATGAATCCCGCCGAAAGTATTACAACCAATGGATCGACTATTACCATTCAGAATTAAATAACTCACTATCAAACTTTAAGATGAAAGTCAATGATATTTATCCAATAGATGAACTTAACAAGGACCTGAAAAAGTATTGCAAATACTTCTTCGATAACGCGATAATTATGTACTCGATACTTATAAGAAAATCTGAGGACGCTGCTAAAGTTAAAGAAGCAATAGAAGGAGGAGACAACTATGAAGATGTACTGGAATCTTTCCAAACTAACAATTTGGATGCCGAGTCAGTTTCATTATTTAAGAGCAAGATAGAAGACCTGGTCGACAGCTGTAGACAATTTGGATATATAGACTAATTCTATGTTATTTTTATACAACTTCGCGTGTATTAATTACTATTTAAAGATAATTTTAAAGAATAGATAGTAGTACCTATGTATGTATTATATAGGTTAGGGTCGGTTATTATTCTATTATACCAATAGACACTTCTTGGACTAAAATTGGTTAATCGATGTAATTAAAGAAAGGCTTTTTAACAATTAACTAATACATATTATATTAAATTAAACTACCTTATAAAATGACTTTTAAGTTAAAAATATCTAAATTTCTTTCCTAGATGCCCATCAATTGCCAAGATTAATTGCAATGAAAATTCGCCGTTCGAGAAAGCTACCCGTGCGAGAGTCGCCTATGGATTCACTCAGCCGTTTGCTGAGCTGTCTGAATATATGATTATAGTATATTGATATCAATGAAAATAACACGTATGTGTTATGTTATTATAATGTTGTCTCGAGAAGAACTTCATAACTCGTAGCCCGGTCTTTTGAGATCATACATAGAGGCCTTGTGAGTTTGTTAAAAAATCTGAAGGAGCTCAGCCTGTAGCATTGCCGTACGAACTTTAACTTAAGCAACACGAAAACACACGGACTTATGTAAGATGTTTGCTCAAATTGAACAAACACAAGTACATCTACACAAGTAGATAAACAATTCTGTATGTTGTACAGATGTGTTAACTAGTACAAACTAGTGAAGACATCTTTAAAAATAGAACTTCATAGTCGTATTCCTCATGGCTGAGGGTCGTGGTTGTTACGTGGAATGACACAACAACTTTCTTGGCATTATTAATGGAGTGGTTTGCCATTGCCTTCTCGATTTCACACACAAGTTAATAAGAATCAACCAATGTGCAGGTTTCCTCACGATGATTTCCTCCACCGGAAGCAAGTGGTGGACGATGAAAACTACTATACATGAGTCAGATTGGTATACAAACTCATGTGGCACGTGTAGGATTCGAACCTGGGACCTTTCGATCCACAGGCGGGCGTCTTTACCATTACACCACCACCGCTTCACTACACAGCAAAAATAGAACACGTACACATAATTTTACGTCATTTTTATCAAGAGATACCTCCGCTGCATTTATGGTTATGCCAATACCCGACACGTTGGGTTCATGTTGTACCAAACTGTAAACAGTGTGCCTAGTGCTAAGAGACTGATGTTTATATGAAAGGCATTCCTCGTTTATTACGTACGTACTGTAATGGTAATTTATTAATTAGTGATGCGGATAAATTATAAAACGTCTTTAGTAACCGATACTGAAGATCCCATGCCACTATCATCTTTCAAACAAAAAATCTAGACTAACATCGGTTTATACGTTTAGAAGCTACGATGCACAGACGGACATATACCTATAGACATGTCAAAGTAACAACACTCCTTATGGATAAAGTTAAAACAATCAAAACTTATCAAACAAAACTTTTCAAACACATAAACTGTCATATGATTGACCGTATATACAGAGGTACTTGAATACCTCTATCTAAGAAGTATGTAGTAAATACCTCTAGATAACTAGTATTTATACATATAATGAAATATTCTCGATGATAATGTCAATATCAACAAAACTGTGATAATATGAATAATAAAAAATCGATACCTATTATCATACACTGCCGGCCATCACTGACCAAAGTGAGGACAATTCAATAATCTAGTAGGTACTATACGCACGCTAAAATTAGATTATATCGCTGTTCTGCACAGTGATAGAGACGGCGATATACGCGAAGTTAGTCGTAGTTAGGTAATAGTAGAAGCATCCGGCTTGGGTGGAGTGATAAACAAACAGATTAAAATAGCGTACACATCAGTCCGCTTTTGGGGCGTTGTTAATCATATATATCGGGGTAAAAACTTAAAACAGTCTAGCCATTTAGTTATTAAAACTTATAACGTTATTATCCTACTCATATATTATTTACAAGTGCGCCTATTTAACACCTTTATAACGAAATGTCAGGATTCGACTTCGTCGGCGAAACATCCAGTGTAAGTACAAAACAACAAGAATATATTACTGAAGTACTACAGAAAAGGGGATACAAAGATTGTAAAGTTCGTATCGAAGTAGTTGGTAAAGCAGGTGATAATTATGTGGCGAATGTTAAAAGAATCGTCGTCGAAAATAATGGTGAAGATGTTTTTAAAATGATCGCAAAAATTGCGCCAACAAACGAGTTTTCTAGAGCCTCTGGCGCCTCTATATGGTTCAAAAATGAAAATGTTATGTACGGTGAAATTTTTCCTAAGTTTCGAGAATTGCAAAACGCTGAAGACATTTCCGATGACAATTATAAATTTGCAGTACCTGAATGCTATGGGATTTTAACAGAGGAACCAAATGAATTAATTCTTCTCGAAAATTTGGAAAGCTATGCTATATTGGACAAAGCGCAACCTCTTACAAATGAAAGTGTGAGGATTATTTTGAAAAAGTTTGCCATCCTTCATTCACTTTCATTTTTATGGAGGTCGAAAAATTCTGAAAAGTTTGAATCTACATCAAAAAAACTTATTAATATATTTGAAGGCATGGCCAAAATGCCTGGATTTGATGTGTATTTGGAAACTGTTGTGAACAATTCAAAAGCTATCATGAATAGCGAGGAATATGGAAAAGTTTATGACGTTATCACAAAGCAATGGCCTGAACTGTTGGAAAAACTGTCTAAAGTAGAAGCGACTTCAAAATATTCCGTATTTATACATGGCGACGCATGGATCAATAATATGATGTTTAAAGAAGTAAGTTTCAATTCAGTCATATTTATTATTGTTGCCTAAGTAACTTTTTTAATAGTTTAGTTTTATTAAGAGTTTCTGGATGTTAGTTTAAATAAATTAAGTGTTAGTAACTCATGCTTACTATGCTGGCGAAACCAATAAACATAACGTAACCTTATTACGTACGTATTTTTCAGGAAAATGGGCAATTGGACTGTATCCCCGTTGACTACCAACAATCGAAGCTTGGCAGTCCAGTATGTGACGTCCTGCATTTGATCTTCACAAGCACAGACCACGGCACCAGACATCAACATTTCTACGAGTGGATCGATTACTACCACTCCGAATTGGACAAATGTTTGTCCAATTTCGGCTTGAAAGTAAACTTCATATATCCTAAGGACCAATTCGACGCAGATTTAAGAAGATATTCAAAAGCATATTTTGTTGTGGGATATCTTATGTTTGCTCTTATGTTTATAAAGCCAGAAGATGCTGCATTGCTTAAGGAGTTAGGAGAGAAGGCTACTGGAAGAGATAGTATGAGCGAAGTGTTTGCTGGCGCGGCCGAGGTTCTCGCTAAAATCGACTGTATATCATTGAGAGGCAGACTGGTCGGTTTGGTAGATAGTTTCAGAGAGTTTGGTTTCATTGATTTGTAAATTTGACAATCGTATCTTTAAGTATTATAATCAAAGCAGTCTTTTTATATCGTTTGTTTCGCGTTGCCGAACAATTTTTGGTAAGGAGTCAAAATTATTAGAGAAATTTCACTGTACAGCTGTACAGACAAAGCGTAACGACACCTATACAGAAGATGCTCATACGACTGAAATATATATATCCTATAGTTGCGCTGGACCATTGTGACTCTTCTTCAGGTGTTCCAGATCTTCGATTTTTATACATCAACAGGCATTTCCTAGCATTTTCATCAGGCTGATAAACTTTTGTTAAGGCGTCAGTTCCATATTTCCTATAATTTCGCTGGACCATCATGGGTCTGCATCGGGTGTTCTAGATCTAAATTTTTTATACCTCAACAGAAAATGCTCATCAGACTGAACAACTTTTGTTAAGACGTCATTTATATATTTCCTATAGTTTAGCTGTACCATCATTGTTCTCCATCAGGTGTTCCAGTTTACAAAATCATTTATATCCTATATTATGCCCAGGCATAATTGCTACATAACAAAAACGTTTCATTCAAATCCGTCCAATAGTTCCGAAGATTAGCGGTACAAACAGACATACAGAGTTTTTTTTTCAGATTCTTTCTCTGTTGCTATGACTCCATCGCCTAATTTTTTTTATGTAAATATATTCAATGTACAGGGTTTTTTTTTCTACTGTTTTATTATATATTGATAAGATTATGTACTCCGTAAAGGATAAATATGTGTCTATTGAATAATATTTTTGATATTGCTATCTTATAGTGTAAGTAACCGAAAAATAATGTATCTGAATTATGTACTTCCATATATAGATTTAGATTATATTAGCTATCGATAGGCACTATCGCTAGGCGATGTAGTGAGTGTTATCTAAGGTGTCTACAAGTATTTATTAATAGAGCGATGCAACGTAATCTATGTACTTATAACCAAGTGTATGTTTGTTCATTTTATAATTGTAAGTTAATTGTGTTTCACATCGATATAAGATATATATAATATATATTATAATCAGCACTCGGAACACAATCATAACCTGTTTTGATATAAGTACCTTTTGTAGTTCTATGTACATTATGTACTTTTATATATTATTAGAAAAAAACATTGTAAGAAACAATAAAGGTAAGCCCTTCTGGCATGATAGGGACCAACACTGAACAAATAAATTTCTTTCGGCATTTCTTCTCAGCAGTGGTCGTTCCGAAATGCCAGTAGTTTGTAGCTTGTGAGAAATAACTATAAATATAAAAATTGACGAGAAAAAGTGCCTGTGATGGTCTAATTTCTAAATAAATGATTTGAATTTGACCGAGCGAGCGAACCGAGCGAGGTCTCACATTCTACTTGGGGCAAAAATACATTTTTTCTATGTATGTATGTTTGTATGTTTGTTTGTTTGTAACGCGATTACTTTCCAACCGTTGGTACGATTTTAATGAAAAGGTATGTAGGATCTGTCAATGGAATTTTTAAGTTCGTGGGGCAACAAAATCGGCTAAGCCGTTTTTGAAATACTCGCAATTTTGTAAATAAATATTTTCTTCGCGAAGTGAGTTTGTATGTTTGAGGCGGGTAATCTCCAAAGCTACCAAACTGATTTCAAAAATTCTTTCACCATTAAAAAGCTACATTATCCGAAATTGCTATAGGCATATATATTTGTTTTGAAATAAAATAGTTTTCAGCCATATCAACAAACACTTGTAAAATAATCAGAAAAACAGCGCTACCGAAAATCTTAACGTGCGTGCGCTGGCCCTACTGTTGGTCATACATGCATATAATGTACTACAAAAATATAGGTTTTTAGTAGATCCATAAAAAAGTCCGCGACACTATACATCTATCTTTTATAATTAAGTAACTATAAGGCATTTTATATGTAAAAAAAGTAATGTAAATTAAAAGGTGCATTTTGACAATTATTACTACACAAGCATATTAATCCTTATAATTAAAAGTTATTTCATCATCAAGATAATTTCATGACGATAAATTTTGTCCTTTACAGCACATAAATTGGATAAATAGATTCTGAAATATCGTGGAATTAAAAAATACGCACGCTAAATTATTTTATGTAGGTAGGTAAGTCTATACATATATTGTTGAACACGGCACGCGCCGCCGTGTGAAGCCAAAAGACTATAATCCTCAATCGTATTCCTCATGGTTGAAGGTCGTGGTCACTACGTGGAATGAAACACACGCAACAACTTTCTTGGCATTATTAATGGAGTGGTTTGCCATTGCCTTCTCCATTTCACACACAAGTCAATAATAATCAACCAGTGTGCAGGTTTCCTCACGATGTTTTCCTTCACCGGAAGCAAGTGGTGGTATATGAAAACTACTATACATGAGTCAGATTGGACAGTGAATCTGTTGCTCTTTTCAAAAAGAAGATTGAAGATATGGTGGACAGCTTCCAAGATTTTGTCTACCTCGATTAATTAACAAGTCTACAATGTCTTTAAATTAAATAAAGTAAATATTTTTATTAGTGTGTGTGTGTTATAGCTTACACTGGTGTCAGATTGAAATGGATTTGTTATGCATGTCACACATGCTTTGAATTTAATAAAATAATAATGAGATGAAAATCCCGGTCAACCCTCTTTGGGACTGCTATGGTTGCCTATTAGTCTCTCATTTGTCCCGTAAAGCCATCTAGTGGGAATGGTGAAAACCGGGCACTCATTTTGTACGAAACTAATTACAAATATAACTTTTTTTCTGTGATGTAAGTATAAATTATAAATTTTTGGATTTTTTCCTATATCAGCATAGTTCAACAGATATAGGGCCAACAACGGCATTTCCATGCAATGAGGGCTATCGTGAGGTAACGTCGTTCGTATACCCACGGCCGAATATTCTAATTAGTCTACCACTACTGTGCCCTTACTTTATCCCAAATTTCGTGATTCTAGATCATCGGTAAGTACCTGTAGGTGTTGATTCCTTTGTAAAATCTCAAAATGCACTCATTTGTATATATGGAATAAATTACAAATACACTTTCCGATGACCTAGAATCATGATATTTGGGATAAAGTAAGGGCACACTACGCTGATATAGGAATAAATCCAGAAATTCGCGGCGAACAACTAGTTAAATAAATAAATATATAAGAACAAATCTCACAGATTGAGCTAGCCTCAAAGTAAATTTGAGACTTGTGTTATTTATGGGCTACTAACTCAACGATACTATATTTTATAACAAATACATATATAGATAAACATCCAAGACCCGGGCCAATCAGAATCAACCGGACTAACAACAGACTACTGCTAATACGAAAGATCCCCGACCGGGGATCGAACCGTATCATCGGGGATCAAATCGAAAAAAGGGAAAAAGTATGCATTCTCTAAAAATATAACTATACTTTTATTTTATAGCAAATATAAAATAAAAACAAAAGCTTTGGTCTATACACGGGCACACCCTGGAGTGCAATGTGTTGTCCGTTATACCAACTTTTAATTTGCTCCTCACAATGCAAGTGTTATTCGATATTGAGTGCTATCCCCGAAGCAATAGAGTATAAAGATTTATGTGCAGGATCATTCGTAAGTTTGTTGATACCTTTATAAGACCCATCTAAGTTATTGCCTTATTGGGTAGCGTTGTAAAGGATGCATGTACTCTTAATAACACTTTTGAGGTTAGTATTATCTTTTTATTGGTGCTATCGGATAGTAAAGATACTGGAACTATTATTAATCTGTGGTAAATCTTCGATTAACTGTAGATTTAACGGCTGTGGTAGACTAATTAGAATATTCGGCCGTGGGTATACGAACGACGTTACCTGACATTAGCCCTCATTGCATGGAAATGCCGTTGTTGGCCCTATATCTGTTGAAGCTTTATATCTCATAGTTGACTCATACGAAATGAACGGTAGGATATGGAGTGGTCATATTTTAAGACGGGAACGGCATAAGGGCTAAGTTCCGAAATTATAATAGGAAAAAATATTCAGGTATTTCTATATGGCATTAACTCCATCTTTTGTAGTATATTTTTTTATAATTTTGTTCGTAATAATGTTTTTTTAATTAGCGTAAATTTTACTTAGCATACATTATTCAAATAAATTTTAAAGTACGTTAAATACATTAGAATATAGCCCAGTAATATGTATGTAGCTAACGTAACCTTCGGGAACGCCAGGTCCTGCCAAATGCTGAAGATGCCTAAGAAACTAGGACGATTTGCGTCTTCGTCAAACTTAGAAACTGAAAAGTAATATTATTTTAGCCCAGTTTAATAAATCTAATTTAATTTATTTAAATGTCTCCGTCGGCACTTTTCATAACGTCCTTTAGACTTTACTAGTACTTTCATTACGCTTTCATGAAATTACTACACTAGTTTAAACAGTTTTTTTGTTTTAAATAATAGAAAAATATTTTGCCGCTCGTATTAAAAAAAAATATTGCAAGAGGAAGGGTTCTAAACATTTTTCCGATGGAATTAGTAATTCAAATAAAGAACGGGGAATATTTCCAAGGGAAATGTTTATTTAGTTTGCGAGCGCTTGTATTTTTGTTCCTGGGAACGTGACAATTTGCATGTTTTGGCGCGAATTTAGGTATTATTTTATGTGGTGGAAATCTTTTGAGGTTTCTATTAAGGTTAAGTTAAATAAGTTAGCTAACATAATATTTATTTAAAATCAAACTATAGAGGTAAATACAAGAAAAAAAATATTTTTCGTCCGATTTTCACATTAATAAACATAGATAATTTCATCGAAGTCAGTTTCATGGACATAAGTAGGCTTCATCTAGGAATAAGTTTATTGCATGATTTGTTTACGAACAATCGACATGCGAAATACTACGTTTATAACTTTTCAATAAAAACACTAGATGGTGCTGCGTGTATTTTAAATGCGCTCTCAATATTTTATCCAATTATCCCAAGCGAAACCGAGGGTAAACTGCTAGTGCATAATAGTTAATTTGTCATCGATATATAAGGAAACCAATACGAAATATACATAAGGAAAAAGAACATTATTATTAGCACACCAGTCCATTACAAGTTATACAGAGTTATGGCGAACAAGTGATAAAAAAACAAATGAGAAAAAGCAAAAATGAAACATTTAACAGTGTCACACGTGTTTCTATTGCATTTATTTGTAAAAATGTATCCGATTGTGCAGAGTAAGTCGGTTTTAAAAATGGAATAACAAATAACACAGACTATTTAGACAACTAATAAGACATTTGATAGGGTTTTTAATGTAGCACTTTGTTTGTATTTTGATAGCGTTAAGTAACGAACTTAATTTTCATAGATGATAGAGAGACTACCACTCGCGATTTCCCTGTTACTTCGGAGCCCCGAGGCCCAGGACTCCCAAAAAAATCAACAATTAAATTTGAAGTTTACCAGCTATCTGACGTCATCCCTCTTTTGGGATGCTATTTTTGCCTTTTGGTCCTACTACTCCTATTTATTGAAATGTAAACTTTTCCAGGCTATAATTACAACCAAATTATTTTATGCACGACTACGTTTAAACTTGACAGTATTGAAAAATCATTTGTGGATGTGGCCAAAGGTTTGGGTTATAAATATGAAATTAAAAGAAGCGCCTGTGATTTGGAAGAAATATTAATGTTCAGTAAAAAGTAAGTACCTAATTCTACTTTCAGAAAATTTCATTTAATATTTTAAGCTTTTTTGTAACCAAATCTACTTTTCTATTTCCCATGACATTGCATGCGTATAGGAGTGATAAGCATGGCCTATTTCTACTATTCTGGCTTCTTACGTTAAGCTACCACTCAGTAGAACTACTGGGAATAAACTGATGGTGCCCGCAGGAATTAGACTCCCGATGAGAGAACTCCTCAGTAGTTAACTACGCATTGAATTCACCAAGATTTGAAGATAAAAAAGCTTGTGTCATTGTTGTCATTATTTTTTGTAAAATTTAATGAAATTGTAACTTTATTTTATAAATGGTATAACAGTATAATTGATAGATTCAAATTTAGTTTCAGCAGCATAGTCATCAGTTTTAATGTATTTAATTTTGGTAATGTCAACGATTCTGTAATGAATGAACTAGAAAACCTTAAAGACATTATGTTAGAGCGCTACAGTAATTTAAATGATAGTATAGACATGTGTGATGAGGAAAACCATCAAATTGATGCATACGGGAGAGGCTGCAAGGATGCAGAATTTAATCTCAAAACAAAGGCCTTTATAGGCTCTGTCGAGAAACACATAGATCTTTATAATGTTTTTAGAACTATAACAGATAATAACGATAACAATTATAGAAAAAAAATTGTGGTTTGCACAGACTATTGCCACTCTGTGGACAGAGACTATGAACAATTTAGCGTTTTTTGTCAATCATGTGATATAGATTTAGATTGCTATGAGAATACAATAGCTTATGTTGTACCGTCTCCTGAGAAGGCAGGGACGCCATGTTTTGAAGACGTACCAGTTATATTTTATGATACTTTGTACATCGAACCAAAGTCTGAAGAATATACAGAATTTGACTACGAAATAAGTACATCGACTTTGCACTGGAAAGTAATATCAAAAATTACGATTGATTACGTTATACGTCAGCGCAGATGGAAAAGGGCTGCAATAATATCAGATGATTCTCCTTTAAGTACAAGATTGACAAATGATCAAACATTACATTTTACAAAATGGGATATATTGTATACTGTCCGTTACTGTTCTGAGATTGGAGAATTTGACGAGGTAAAATATTTCCATTATTCGATACTGACATTCAAAAAAGCAGTAGTAGAAGTATCTATTGCCTAACTTTCTATTGTTCCCGTCCATTTCGTATTCTGTTGAATCGACTGAAAGATATTTCTTTAGAAATAAGCAGAAAGCACATGCGTAGTACCATAGATAAAAGAAATATTATTTTAGTACGTAACTAACGTCCTCAAGGAAGCGGTAGTGTTGTAATGGTTAAGACGCCCGCCTGTGGATCGAAAGGTCCCAGGTTCGAATCCCATTCGCGCCACATGAGTTTGTATACCAATCTGACTCATATATAGTAGTTTTCATCGACCACCGGTGAAGGAAAACATCGTGAGGAAACCTGCACACTGGTTGATTATTATTAACTTGTGTGTGAAATGGAGAAGGCAATGGCAAACCACTCCATTAATAATGCCAAGAAAGTTGTTGTGTGTGTTTCATTCCACGTAATGACCACGACCTTCAGCCGTGAGGAATACGACTATGAAGAAGAACGTCCTCATGCTGTCTCTCTCTGTTTCCCATATCGTGTATGGTACGGTATGTAAAAAAAGCGAAAACTTGTGGACGCAACACAGACCAGGCTAAATGGTCTGTGGGACGCAATGACATGTTACGTTGCTTTATGTTTTATCACGGAATAAACACACTTACACGTGTTGTATGGTAACCCCCTTTGTACCAAAAGTAATAGACAATCAGAAAATGTAATAAATATATATAGGATTAGGTATAAACACAACATCATATAATCTACTTTATAAACCGAAAGTTGTTAATTTTTTATATAATTTACAGGCACTATCATTATTTAATGAATTTAATGTCGCTGTTATAATTGTAAATGTTGCCAAGGAAAACTTAGCTAAGTTGAGAAGAAGCGCACATACCTTAAGAATGGCCTACAAAGATGTCGTTTGGATTTTCCCAAGACACCACAGAAATTATATCAAGGTAAGAAAATACCATAAATGTAAATTATTGGTCACCTAAAAGAATCTTCTACCTTTTCAACACTCTGACGTCAGACTTTATTCAGTTCACCAAAAAGCAATTCAGATGACGTTTACGCCCACCTACTACCGTAAAGGTGGCAAGTAGTCGCATACACACTAGTGAACTTAAACTGTTAACCAGTATGCAGGTTTCCTCATGATGTTTCCCTTCATCGGAAGCAAGTGGTGGTCGATGACAACAGCGAATTGTCGTGTAAATTAATCTAATTATGCTGGAAGAAAAACGACTTCTTCGTTTTTATGCTAGAGAGATGATAATCTATTATTAACTAGAGTTTTGAACATTTTCAGCACTTCAAGTACAGATCTTTCGTAAACTTAACACAAAGTTACATGGACGCTCTTAAACTGGTGAAGAATGAGTACGAGAAATCACTTGGAAACGAGAGAACATTCAGAAAGCAAGTTTTTTTTTATTCTGTACAATTTGTTTTATTTCTGAACAAACTAAGCTTGTAATTTCGCTTCCGTGGGTGTTTCAGAGTTTAGAATTATTATTAACAATTTAGTGTAGTGGATATCAAACAGAGCGACTTTTTGCCTTGAAGATATCAGACGGAATTCCGTCTGATATCTTCAAGGCAATAAAACCCCTCACTTATTCTGTCTCTCTCTGTCTATGTTATAAAATATACACAACTGTTTTGAATTTAGAGGATGCCCCAATCTGGGTGATTGGTCCATATTAATATTTTATTTATTTATTTACATTCACATAACACTAATTTCTAAATAAAAAAGCAAATGAAAGACTTTAATAATATACAATGTAACTCAACAGGCAAATAGAATTAATATCTGTGGCAGATCTCATAATCTAGTAACCATTTATTTTCTTAGGGCACTCAAGAACTATATTCCCCCGGTCACCTGCCCACCAAGGAAGCAATATATGGTTGAGATTCCATCAAACTTTGCAAATCTAAGAACGCCAGACCAAAACTGCACAATACGAGCCCAAAACTTCTACTTTCCTTGCAGTGACATGCCGATACTTTACATTATCTTGACCCCTTCAATCTTTTTATTAATTGTTTTCATCGTTCTGGCCTTCTTTAATTCCATCAAGATGAATACCTTGGAATACAGGCCTTTACATAAACCGGAGCCGATATGGCGAAGGATATTTCGAAGAGGAAAACCAAGGGCAGAGCGATATGTGATGCAGCCTTTGTGACAAGATTATTAGATTCAATGAATACACATGTTCAGGCAACATTCCCCCATATACTTAAACTACCTTTTGGCAGTGATAATCAGAAATTAGATAAGTACACAAAACATGGTCATCGTAATGAAGAAACAACGGAGGAGAAAGCTAAAAATCTCACAACATGAATACATTTTAATCATCTGGAGATTACGTAAAATGATCGTGATCTCCTCTTTCAGCCATACCTACTACATTATTCATTAGCTTCATCATTTAGTTCTCAATTTCTATAATTTTTGCTTGCTCGGTAATACAAAAACATACATATATGTGAATTAAAACACTAACCGTGTGAATTATCTTAAAATAAAATATACCTATTTACTCAGCCAAGATTTTTAATCAATTCTTTTAGAAACTTAACATCCTTCTTTTCGTGTAGCATGTCGTCTTCAGGCTCTGTTGACGTGGAGGTGATGTGGTGGCCTGACACGTCGTAAATCAAAGAACGAATCTACAAAACAAATTGAGTGTACTACTAAATAGAGTGTATATCAAACAGCCTTCAAATTTTGAGAATAAAAAAACTTAAATTATGTTGAAAAGAGAAATCTCTTTTCAATTTTCAAGTTTACTTTTTATACTATACTATACTATATTAATTTACATATAGTATCTCTCTTCCTCATCTTCGCGTGTCCCTGGTTGTATTCGAGGAAGAAAAATAAAATGAAGATTAAGCCATTAATTTTGAAGTTGAAGATTGAGGTACCCTTCCTTGAGAATGCTACTTGTTGCCTATCATCCTAGTCGCTTCGTACGATGTCCACGGGAGACTATGGAGTGGTCCTATACTAGGGCCAAAACAAACGACATGGAAATTAATCTCCATAAGACTCAAACTCTACCTGAAACTTAACAGGTCAAAATTGTAACCTCCTTTCCTATCACAGAAAAATGTCGCTATTCCAAAAATCATACCAATAGAAATCATACAAAAGTACCTACTTATACGGGTCAATCACATGTGATTTTAAATCACACGTTAGTTTTAATTATAAACAACTCACTTTAACATTAACAACCCTTAAGTTTTGCAGCAGTTTCAAAGCGGATCGCTTCTCAGTAGGGTGTGATATCTGATACAAGCGCATGGCACGGTGAAACTGTAACAACGAATGGAATAATTGTAAATTTTTATCATTTTCTATCATTTCCTTTCCGATTTAAGTTGAATCATCTAAATTTGTATAATTTGTCTGCTATTTAGACTCGAAAATATGAAAAAGAAGCTGAATCATCGTATATTTTTGTTATTTATTAATAAGATAGATTGGAAGACGCTAGGGACATGAAGTACCTAATTAATTGTATGTACTTCTCCAACAAATACCATGTGATATTCAAGATGTATTTCTCCAGACGAGCTATTCAATAATGAGTTACAAGCTGTCCTAACAAACCCAAGAAGTGCTCGCTTGATGGCGTCAAGGACGACTGGTGTGACGACTAGGGATGCCGACGACTGTGCGAAGTGGAGACTTAAAGTAGGAAAAAGGTCTCTGGACTCCGACGCTCAGGGGCTGACGAAGGGAACCAGGAAATGGGAGAGAGATGTTACCCGCTCCAGCAAACACCAGGTGTCTCGGTACTGCTGCAGGAAGATCAGTGGAGCCAGTGTGGCTGCGTAGAATGCTGCCTCACGGTCCAAGATGTCTTCCCCCTCGGACATGCCATACACAGTGCCACGAAACTTGTGAAGGAAAGCTGCATTCGCGTGCTCTTTATCGAAACTGTAAACATAGTAGATTAATTTACTTTGTGTAAATCGACCACTTGAATTTCTGATGATTTAGTATATGTTCTTAAATCCACAGATATAAGAACATTACTCTTTATCTGTGATAAACGCTGGCTTAAGAAATACGCATTAGACGAGATCTAAAAACACATCCTAATTACAGTGATGTCATTAATACTCGACTCATTACAACAAGGTTCGTCAATAAATCTTGAAGAATAAAATATGATGAAACATCAATGCTAAACTCAAAGGATACCACCATCTCCTAATTTTGACATAAACTATATATATGTAGGTCTCATATGACATTATTTAAATTACCTATAAGAGTATATTTCTAATGCTATTGATGGACAGCAATGGATTTTCAAAATTTTCGTATTAATAATTTAATAAGATTTCGCCGCATGTAACAATTTCATTTGGCGATAATTATTTCCAATTAGCTGAATAATGACCGTGCTCCAACGCCTCTGTTTGTGTTTAATTATATCGATATGCTTACAATAATATCACATGTTATCCTCAACTAACCTAGTTACAATAATTATGCAAAAGCGAATTTAATATTTACAACGGCAAACTGAAATTTAGTCATCAATCATACAAATGCATGCATAAACTTTTGCATCCATACTTATTAATTTTATACTGCCTGTGGTTCCAAAGATAGAGATCTCAGACGGAGCAACGGACATAAATAGGGTTAATTTTTTGCCATTTAGATAGAACCCTAAAAAATATACTTACTATGGCAATATGGCATAAAATCTCCTGACAATGTCTTTGGGGGAGGGCTTGATGCGCAGACACATTACATTTTCGTCGTTCAGCTTCTCATTCCTGAGCCTCCACCTTTCTTCAGGCAACTCGAAACCCAAATCGTAGGATTGTGACGCTGTAGACTGAAAATGTGATTTAACTTAAATTGAAAAAAATATCCTGCCAACTACTTATATCATTGTTCTGTTTAATTAATACAGCACGGATTTTGATACGGTTAACACGGTTGGATACGAAATTTCTTGGGAAAGGTATTTTTGTCTATGTCATCATCGGCAGCTCTTTACATCGTACTGCTGGGTATAGGGTTCCCTCAATCTATGCCATTCACTGTGTCTCATGCTGTTCACTATCTAGCTTTCATCGAAACGAAGCAGGTTCACTTGCTAACAATATTTCCAGCAATGCATGTTAGAATCAATTTTTGACATATTTTTTTTACATCAGACAGGTAGAAGTAGAGGAGACTGACACAAAGTGGGATACATAGGGACACATAGGCGGATGATGATGCATGTTAGAATCAATTTTTTATCTGCCTACTAAATTTATTACAATAATATATAATTATCTCCCTCTATTCATGAACACTTGAAGTTCACTGCCAAAGATCTGAACCAAGCAACATCTGTAGTTAAAAGCTAGGTGTATCTAAGTTAACCCGAATGCAGCATTTTAGTTTTAGGAACTGAGAATATTATGCAAATGGTCTGACTGCTAAGAATGTAGTAATGGCCTGACTACTAAGAATGCCGAATACCGTGCGAAGTGGAGAAGAAAACACAGGAAAGAAGGCATTGGGCTCCAACGCTTTATTGCTAAGGAAGGGTAAACGATCCAATAAGAGAGATTGTGTAGAAACTGACACAAGAGTTTTAAGGGTCTACCGATCTTGTTTATGCAATCCACTCTATAGCTTTCCCTTTTTGAAACAAAGGAAACTCACCACCATTAAAAAACTGAGCAAAACACCACAAAACTTTGAGCCCATCTTAGTTCATTCATGATATTTTGGTTGCTAGAAATATTTCTCATTATTTTTATAATAAATATTCTTTGTACATTGTGGCTCCGATCTATCAGTGTCAAAATGAAAGTGAGAGACATGTTACAGAGATTAGATTCAAGAAGTTTATGTAACACAAATCTAGCCTCAAATGGTAGTTTTCGAATATACTCTTAATATTGTTTTTTAAATCGCCATACTTTATGGACCGAATCTATAACCACGCAATGGCTTTACCATACTAATTTCAACACAGATTATAATATATACACTATTTTAAAGGGAAATAATATTATATCTTGATATAGATCCTCAAAAACTTTACTTTCAAGAGTACAAGTCTAAAGAAAGAGAAATTAGTAGTTATAATCTCTTCATTGAATTAGATAGTTACCACCTCCTAGTTGAAGGACATCAAAAATAGAACCGCAGAATATTCTGGCAAGTTCAATAAAACAGAAACACTTGTATGCCAAAACGTTTTTTAATCATAAATCGTAAATCATCATGGTGATCCAAAGCATGTTCCCGAGCAGGCTGACAAAGCGGCAGAGGTCGAGGGTGGTCGCTCCAGCTGTCATGAAGACTGCATTGTCTTTGTTGAAGTCCAAGTTTGGGAGGCGCTCGGCTTTAAATGTTGTGTTCGGCTCGAGAGTGGTCATGCCTATAAGTCTCTCCAGGTTCTCTCGTTCCTAGAAAATGTTAAAAAGGCATATCATAAAACCAAACAGTAGTAGTAATAAAGAAGTTAAGGATGATTAACGTTGAAGAAAGAAAACAATTTACTACTTTTTTTCAATGGAAAAACTATATGCTTACTAGATCGTGTGCTCTCAGCGGCCTTTTAACTGCTTTACTTGTGGTCTCTTCAGTTTTCTGACAAAAAATAACATAATTTAAATAATTTGGTTATGAGGTACATTCTAGATCTTCTATTTTAACACTTTTTTTTGTTAATAATACCTATATATAAGAAGTGATAAGATACCTTGGGTAGATCCATTTGACGTTTGACGACCTCGGTGGCGAAGTGGTAAAGTTCTTGCCTCTGAACCGAGAGGTCCCGGGTTCGATCCCCGGTCGGGTCATGATGGAAAATGATCTTTTTCTGATTGGCCCGGGTCTTGGATGTTTATCTATATATGTATTTGTTATAAAATATAATATCGTTGAGTTAGTATCCCATAACACAAGTCTAGAACTTACTTTGGGGCTAGCACAATCTGTGTGAGTTGTCCTAATATATTTATTATATTCATTATGCGAAGTTTCAATTATATTGATTACCAGTTCTAAAAAGCAGTCGTCAGTCGCGTCCACTGTTATGAATTCGAAACCCTAACATATTTTACCAATCCGTATGTAAGTATGTATATCATAGATATTTTGTAACCTCCTGTATATATGGATTTGGATTCATAGATGCATTAACCACTTTGACGTCCTTCTTGGTGTTTTTCTTCTGGTACATGTTTAGCGGCGTGACATTCTGGATGAAGTCCTCCATGATGTACCGGACCCTCATTATCAGCGGCTCCAAAGTCCGCATGTGCTTCGCTATCTGTGTGGGCTTCGCTATCTCCAGGTATTTATTCACCTGAAAATATCGAACATATTTTAACTTTATCTATTACTTAGTTTTTCTATCGCAACTGGTAGTGAATCTGTTACCAATATGGCCGCAGTTTATATATTTACGGGATATAAAGTTAAAGGTCTAATGAAGCAAAATGGTTGATTTGATGGCATTTATAAAAGAAAAGACCACAGATGCGTTGCGTCTATATTTTTTTTTTTCTATATTTTCTGTTTCAACCATATTTTCATACTCTTCTTAGTGCTGCGACAAACATACATACCTTCTTGATTGGACACCACCCGTGCTTGGCCAGTGTGGGTGTATCCGTCGCCATTAGCCACACCATAGACAATATCCTCGGGAAGGTCGTATGCGGCTCTCCCATCATCACCTTTGGCGTTTTCATCAAAGCTTCAAAATCTGGCTCCGCCTCCATTGCGGAAGTTTCCACTAACAATTTTGCACGAACCAGAACTTGGATCAATTCAAGAATTAGTGTGTTGTCGTCACCTTCTAGATTTCTGAAAGCATTTATGTATTTGATTCCAAAGTTAAGAGATAACAATGTAAAAATTAAATAATGTAAAAAATTACATTTTAGTAAAAAAAATCTAACACCTTACTTGAGTAACTCCAACATGAGTCTCCCTATTTTTCCGGAGGATGGCCTCAAATACGATATGCAGTCAGTATTCAACATCTTCATGGGCGGCGCGACGTCTTTCTCGAAGGCTGACACCAGCTCCCGTTGTCTGTTGTCCTCCACCTTCAACCAGTCCAGCGTCAGCGACTTCCTGACGGCCGCTATCCTGACCTGCTCGGCAAGGGGCGTGGTACGGCTCAGGTTGTACGGATAGTAGAAATCTTCGGCGGCTGAACACTGCAAAAGAAATAAAATATTGTTATTTTTATGAGTAATTTTAAAACAAAAATTATGGACTTTAAAAAACATTAATTAAACCTTTTTAATCTTTAGTTGATTGAGGTGAAATTTATACAAAATATTGGGATGAATCCAACGCTATCCAGATAAATGCGGCCTTTGAATTTCAAGACTCTTGGCTGTGTCTACCGCGTGAGGTATAAAGACGTAATATTGTATCAATGATATGGCGACAAGTCCGGGCTCATGCTATCAAATGCGATTAGCTATACTGCTAACATAAACTATACTAAAGAAAAGGCATTTTGATATCTAGAAAATACCTTTGTTAATAAATAATTACACTCGAAATAGACGCGAAACAAAGTAAGAAAATAAAAGTAAAATACATCAGTGGCCAAGGCAGCTGCTGTTAGAAGTCAAAATTAGATTCGGCAACTTTTTCAATTCGACGTCTTAGCCAAACTCCCATGACAACAGAAATGAGTTTATGAAAATTCACTTTTGAACAAAAACTGTAACCTGCCGGGTCTCCGGAAGTTTTTGAAAACATTCAACAAAAACACATAGACATTAATATTTGATACGCTTTGGCAAAAACTAAATGGCTATATCTAATTTGGTTACGATAGTACTCGTAGGAACCTTGGCCCTCGATCCGCGAAGGGATAATATGTGTAAATGTTTTTCACCGCAAGCAAAAAATGATTTATGCAAGTAAAAATGTGTAGTGAACTAATGTTTTTGTGTTTTTATTAATGTTGACATGATTTTGTTAATTGTGTAGGGCAAAACACGCGCTATGGCGGGTCCACAATGCGTAGTTTTGCCAAAGCTTTATTTCAACTTAGGATTAATATAATTATAACATTGAGAAAAGATCACGGTTACATTGAAAATTTGAAGAACATTTTGTCCAAAATTCCGAATGAATTGAAACAAAAGTTTAACAGTTGGATTGGAATACAGATTGACAATTTAATTATAAAGTATGTAACATGGAAAGTATAATACAAAGTCGCAGCGAAAATAACTTTTTGGGCTCTAAAAATATTTTATTTTAATAACTATATTATCTACGTTTTGTTTTAAATTTTTCTGTTTTTTATATTTTTATTAAGTAAACGACAACCATGTCTTTTTTATTTAGCAGCAATATAAATTAAAATTAACTTTTTAGGAAATTACTTCCGTGGTATGTTTTACTGTTACTTTAGAATGTACATATAGCCTTGATCTAAAATATGATTCATTTTCAACTTTAACATGATTGTTAACATGTCAGGGTTCTTAACAAACAATTGAGAGCACAAGCACTCAATTTTCTAGAGATATTTTTGGCATTTAAGTATCCGTAGCGGATCTCTATTACACCACAGTGAAAAATTCTGCTGATGTTGACCACGGTAAATACAACATTGTACAATTCATGTTCATATCTACTTATACATAATTAAAGGGAACAAACATAGTAACAGGGTATGAAAATAAGAATTATACATACAAAGAAATGTTTTAATTAAAATTAAACGCAGTTAATCCAGGCCTCGCTGGATTTGCATACATTATGCTAATAAGATGAAAATACGTGGGATTCACAACCCTAATAACAAATGGCGCAGTTTTTGCGTTTGTACAATGTGTAAATATAAAGACGAGTCTCATTCATTTGAAAATAAATGCAATGTTTTATTTGTAATTTCGGAAATTAAATCCTAAATTGTTCCCTTCCATTTTTTTATTTCTTCGGTTCTTCTTCACCTGCGCTTTGAAAGTGCCTTCAATCACTCTGAATACAAAAAAAAGGCAATATTAGGCAATAAGTGAATAATGTTAAGAAGAATTAGTAGGTAAAGAAAAGAATAAATTGAAGCCTGGAAGAATTTAATATTTAGAAAATATAATTTAGATGAATATTTTAAAATTAAACTCGATCACTCGTCTCCACCCCAAAGACTGTTCAAGGAAAGTTCAGTTTAGTTACGTAACGTACCTATGTTACTTTAGTTTTAATTTCAACAGTAATTTTTAGGGAAATTGTCTTTAGAAAAAAAACTGGCTCTTAGAGTTCAGACACAAAATTGTGCTACTTACTGTGACTTCTGTAACTGTACAATGAAAATCTGGGTCTGTGGTGTCCCCTGTCGGCGCCAAACCGCAGTCCACTCGCGATTCTATTTCATTTTCGCGCGGACCAGCTGTACTGAGCAAATAAAACTGTTGCTCTGTGTACCTACATGTTAAAATGTAATATTTTGCGTAATATCTGCCTCTGAGCATCACATAGTTCATTTATTATTTATTTACGTTTATTACAAAGGGGCTTTTTCTAGAATATAGCGGGAAGAAAAAAATATATATTTCCTTGTTCTAAACAAGAAAAAGAACACTAAGAAATACCACAGATTAGACAATACTTCCAATAGTCTCTACTTATCTACTACTTATTCATAAAGTACAATACACAACAAACTATATACCTAATTATTAACAGTCTGACTGACAGTCTTTGGAGAAAATTAATTAAGTTGCAATTATTTTTTTAATTTTAAAATATTTCAGTGGTTCATTACAATCAGCGAATCTTAATAAGAAATACTCACAAGCCGAGCAAACACGAATGTTAACAAATGGCGAATGATAGGTAGGTACCTAATCCATTTTCATGCGAACAGAGGATCTCAATCATTTCGGGTCGTTGCCCATTTTTCCGGCTGTCTTAGACTCAAAGTATATTATCAAGTTCCTAAAGGATATTCAAGATTGAGTAGCGTTATATGCATTGTTACGGGTCCAAGGTTAGGGTTAAGGTCTAAACAAATTTACATCGTAAAAATGGTTAATGGCCCATCAACCCGCGATGGGGTGTTAGCAGCCGACGACTTTATTACTGTATAAATTTCACCTCTCTCACATCTTATTTTTTAGGGAAATTTAATTAAGTCCGGCGAAATTTTACCGTCCGCAGAGCACGTTAGTTTAACGGGTAATTTATGTATTGCTTAATTAACGGTATTTTATGCAACCGGGCTTGAAATTTGAAGAATTTGAAATGATGAAAAAATGAAGATTATGAAGGAAAGAAACGATGTAATTTCGTCGGTACCAGGTTATAGTTTACGACGATTTTGTATGTAATTGTTCTCTAGGTAGATGTGAATATATTAGACGTTGTTAGAGGGAGATACATACTTACATAGTACACAATAGATCTAAACATAAAGTTTCCTTCTATTTACAAAGTGTTGCATATTTGAGTGCATATTACATTTAATTTTAAAAATCTTTCTAATCTACTTAATTGGTCACTAAAAATCCTTAGTAAGTATACGTAGCATGTAAAACATAGGCGGGTGAATTTCATGAGCGTTTTGAACGCCGCCGCGGGCTATCATTAGTGTTTGTTAAATACACAGTAATCAACTTAATTATCCTATTTTATAAATAAGTAAAGTACTGGTACAATGTTAATTTTAAAAATGATTATTCAAAAAAATATGCGACACTAATGAAACGCTACACGCCGCGTTCAAACAGTCGTGAAATCCACTCCCCCAGGCCACGTGAAAAGAGTAAGTACCTAATTATTATTTTCTCATATTACTGATGGTAGTAGATTCAGCCTTTTATTAAAACCGCTATAGTCGGCACCAGACTTAGGTAATTAAATACATAAGCATCTTATTACCTAGGTACCTACCTAATTTAAATAGGCTTTGAAATCAAAGAATCGTTTACCAAAAATGTCGCAATGAAACATCAACTCCACAAGTCCATTAGAGCCTTTAACGGGTACCAGGTGTCCTACCCTCATAAAAAAGTGTTATGGGCCCAGATTTACATCGCGGAAAATTATTTCAACCAGCTATCTATCGCACTGGTTTATGAACGTAGGTAATAAACATCAGGCCATTTCGATAACTCACTGATTTCGCTGACCGAAGCGCATAAATAAAATTAATGGGGAAAAGATGCTTTTGTAGTAGGCGGAAACATTTTTATATCATCATTAAGCCACGATAAATACCGGCTATAATTATCAGGCAGTGTTTATGTTTATTCGGTAATATTGGGTATGCTACGTGAATACAAGAAAAAAATAAGCTTTGGATTAATTTGATGCTACCGATAAATCTATCGCACAAAGAAAGTCAGACCACGTGGCCAGAACGTGCAATTAATGTAGGTAAGTAGGTATAAAATTAGTAGGTACCTAGCTAGGTACATCTAATCTAAGTACATGAAAGAAAACCAAAATGCTTGTAAAGAGAGGCAGAATACACATGTACCTATCTGTCGATGTGTGTTTACCAATCACACTCGTTTTATTTAATTTTGCAAATTAGACTCAAAATATATAAACCTATAAACCTATGTTCAAAATTTTTCTCTGGTGGATTCAGAATAACCTAAAAATTTACTACATTATATATTTTCCCTAAAATAGTGGTATTTCTGTAATTTCTAGGGCGTGAATATTATGATATAGTGGCAGTAAGGAAGAGTCCCGAATCACGTCACGGCCAAGTTTTATGATGCGAGAAATTAAACTGCCCACGCCGCCGTTCTGCTCCGTGCTTCTCAGAATCTGGTGCAATTTTACAACACTAATTTTGTACACAAGTTTATGATTTACCAAGTTCTCTCATACAGTTATTGCTAACTGTATGAGAGAACTTGGTAAACCAAAAACTTGTAGAGTTGTAACTAATAAAGTTTTTATTTATATAAAACAACTAAATGCGTATCTGGAAATTGCTACTTTAGGAATTTAATGACAAAAGTTATCTACTTAGGTAGGTACCTACCTATTTGTTTCAAGTTTTACGTGTAAGCAATTTCCAATAGAAGCATAAACAAACAAAAAGTTAAATAACCATTTTGTTAACAAAAACCCGTTAAAATGGCTCAATTCCTGAATTTGCGAGTTACTTGAGTAAAACGGAAACTTACCATGATAAAAATTAAGGCAAACGGATACAAATAAATCATTTCAAAATAAATTTAATAAACTCTAAAACAGTCATGATCCCAACAAATGTCATAATATTTTTTAAATGTATTCTTCTACCTAGAGTCATGGATTTAGTAGTAAGTCTTCTGTACGGAGTAGGTACGTACTAATTCCATGCCTAGAGTACAGAAAATTCGGCCGTTCGGTATTCCTAAACAAAATGTATTTTTTGGTATGTAGTTTCTAATCGGTGCGATTAAGTTCTTCAACGAAACTAGTTATGAAGAGGATGATAAAGTCTTCGTTCGAATTCGGTTACGAATGATGGTTCGACGGCGGCTGGCGGGAGATTTATCTCTCTCTCGCACATATATAAAACATTTCATCTCTCTCTCTATTTCTGAAAGTTTATAGGTACTTGCGTACTTATCCTTATCGAAATCTTTGGTTCGTTGTTGCACTTTGCACATCGTTTGCGCTTATTCCATAGACACGAAAGAAAAAAACATTTTTTTTTCTGTAAATGTGAGATACATCCATAGAAAAAAAAATTTGGATTATGGATTTAATAAGTACTTCATGGATTTAATAAGTACATGCTGTATCTATCTCCACAGATATAAAAACATTGTGTCTATCTCACAGATATAAACACATTAGTGATCTATCTCGAGCATGGATTTAGTAAATACTTCGTACCTACTAATTCCATGATAAACAGTGGTGCTTCTTGCAATTTGATCAAAACAATCATGAATTAAAAAAATCGGAAAAATATAAAATACTAAAAAGTTTCTTTGATTTGTACTCATCCCAATAATATTATTTTCTCTCTGGATCACCTATTTGTTGACTGGTAGAAAAAGCCTCATACATGTTTTTGTAACAAAGTTAAATTAAAAAACAACATGATTTGTAAAAATAATTTATTAGAGGTAAACTCTTATACAAAATAACACTTATAACTAATGCTCTATAGATTTCGCTAAATTATTATGAACACGTTCTTTTACGACAGTTTTTTTTTATTTGTTTATGAGCGGACGAAGCTCATATATTTGGACCCTAATTTTTTTACAAAAATTCTATTTAAAAAATGTATAAAACGTTCCTAGATTCTTCAATACAATAATTATATTAACGGTTGGATATACATATCATTTTTACAGTGGATATTGAAGAAACCTTCGAAATTCGAAATTGATGAAGATTGATGAAGATATGTGATCAAAATTAATCTCGAAAGTAATTAAACACGGTGACCACGAACTCACTCCCAATAGGGTATATTCGTAGACAAACTCAAACTCAAATATGTTTATTGCAGTACAAGGTGTGGCACATACAATACTATAGTTTCAACAGTTTACCCTTACAGGCATGCAATATTAGCGTTATGTTACACTTATAACACATACTATGTTCTATATGAACGAACTTAACTGTTTGAACAAGTAAAGAAAACGAAACCTCGTCATATTGTTCGTTTCGCTAGAAAAATAGAAACAAACAAGAAAGAGTAACACATAATAGAAATACAATAGAGGAAACGGGACAGAGCGCTAATAAGTTTTGTCCCTCATCATGTGCTCGGTTTTACAACGCCTGTCGTGCCGCATTATAGGAAAGTTGTAAAGAAATTTTCTATCTCAATTGGCTATGCTTGTTTACTTTGCATTTGGGAATATTACTGCGATGTCATTACGCCAGAGGGCAGCACTAGAATAAGATGTAAGCAGTTTATTAAAATGGACGTGGCAATGGCTTCGATTTGTAACCATGGCACCCAGATTGTCATCTAGTAGATAATAGTATTATAGATATCTTTTGTAAAATATAATTTTCTTTTAAATTATTTTTAGTCTGAGATACTTAACTAAAAAGGGAATTTGACGTGACATGAATTCTTTTTGAAACAAATATATTATCTCAAAAAATCCACCACATAGTATTGATTTCTCTATGTCCACTTTGTAACTTATTCACAAAAATAATTCTGTATCTAAATTATAAAATCTTCAAAAACAGACTAGCTTAAAATTATATTTACAATGAATTGTATACGAGCACTTCATATATTATCCAAATCTGCATTCAAAATACAATATATAGTATATATTTTTGGAACACCATCTACATGAATCAAACTTACCAGCAATATTGCGCAGATGAAATTAAACTTTACTCCCTCGAAATAAAGTTCATTATTATAAAACCAAGACAAATATTTCGACCTTGTATAAAAGTTTTATTTTTTATTTAACTGTTTAATGAATTATAACCCTTATCACATCAGACAGTAAGTTTACACTCCGTTGATGCGTGTATTACGCTAGTATAGGTCAATGAAATTTAGTCCTTATAATATAAAACTGAAAGTTTGCATTTCACTACTGATAATGTTGACTGATTTTACAATTAATGAAATTTAACCTTTATGACATTAGATTGAAGATTTTATATTCTGTTGGAGTTGACTGTTGACTGAAAGTTGTTATTCCGTTGTAGCTTTCATATTCATATTATTTGCATAGTATATTTCAGAGAAATATCACTCTTTTTACTATAGCAATTGAGTTTACATTCCGTTGTAGGCGGGACCGCCGCCGCCCTCCGGCACCACCCAGTTGATGTTCTGCGATGGATCTTTAATGTCGCACGTCTTACCTGAGAAATAGGTCTATTTTAGTATAGAAATCAATTAATTCATGTACGCTCTATACTACAGACAAAGACATATTGTGACGTGTGGTTCCGCCCCAGAATAGGACCACTACTTATCCTCCTATATATGGATGTCTTACGATGCATCAAAGTCTAAGTCACACATATTCTAGGCAGCTGATGGGCAACTACAAAAGGTTGTAAAAACACAGACGAATGTTTAAATTTTTTACGCTGAGCCGGGGCTTCGCGGCGTCACAGCCCCGAACATGCGAAATGAAAGAGAAAACAACCAAACAAAATATACGAGAATCCGACTAGCAAATTTGCATCCTTTAAGTAGTTACTTACGAGTAGTATTTTTTATCAGCCAACTAGCGGCCCACCCTGGCCTCGCTCAGGTAAAAACATAAAAAAATATACACTCCTTCCTCAGGAATCACACTATCTAATGTTGAAAACCGATGAAAATCCGTGTAGTAGTTTTTGAGATTGTCGCGAACAAGCAGACCGACGCGGCAGAAAAGTTTGTTTTATAACATTTGATGAAAGATTTGAATAGTCTAGATGACTTTCAAAGTTCCTCTGTTCAACACAACAATCAACTATTTATTGTCAAAACTTCGTAGGTCATTAAGAATGAACTTACAGTGAATGCAGTTTTGTGCGTTTATTTGTAGTCTTTGGCCATCTCCAGTCTCCATCGGTACGTATTCGTATACACCTGAAAAAAAGAATACAATATTTATTATTACAATAATTTAACCAAGTTCTAGATACTCGTACATATTGCAATTAGTCAAAAAGATGGAAAGTAAACGGCCCTTTATAAAGTAGATGGCGCTGTGCATAAAAAGCTAAGTATTTATTTTAAATAATTACGAACACATGCATTTATTTATTTTCATTGCATTACACATGTATGTGATTTAAATCTGTTTATAACAACCTTCGAGGCTTTGGCCATGTGTTATTCCAGGTTATATTCTAAACGTGTACCAAATAAAAAATCCGTCCAGCTGATATTGAGCGAAAGAGTAACAAACTTACACACATACATACACATAAACTTTCGCATTTACAATATTAGTAGGATAGTGTTATAGCACCTTTGCAGGCATTATAGTGTGCGAGAGGGAGATAGACAAATATTTATGCGAGGTATTCTTCGATGGAGTAGCGCAGATGATTCTTTTAATAACCAACAAAACGTCCTTTTATTATTTAACTAGCTTTTTTCCGCGCCTTCGCCCGTGTCAGCTCATACCCTGAGCGCACTTAGAACCCGAGATGTTAACATTGATAAGTATCAATGTCAATATATCGGGTTCTAAGCAATATATCGCGATGAAACAAGTTAGACCGTCTGCTGTACAACTGAAAGAACCTCATCAAATTCCATCCAGTAGTTTTTAGGTTTTGCGCGAAAAAACATAGCCCACTTACAGTTTTATTAGATGTATAGAGTATGTGAATATAGATGATTGACGACCTCGGTGGCGCAGTGGTAAAGTGCTTGCCTCTGAACCGAGAGGTCCCGGGTTCGATCCCCGGTCGGGTCATGATGGAAAATGATAATTTTCCAATTGGCCCGGGTTTTGTATGTTTATCTAAAGCATAACACAAATATAGAACTTACTTAGTATATAACTTTAGGGCTAGCTCTATCCGTGCGATTTGTCCTAATATATTTATATATTTATTTATTTATATATGTATTTATTATAAAATATGGTATCGTTGAGTTAGTATCCCATTTCTCACACATGTCTCGAACTTACTTTGGGGCCAGCTCATTCTGTGTGATTTGTCCCAATATTTATTTATTTATTTATTAAAGATATATATTCAGATTTTATATCGTTGGCCAATTTATTATACAGTCTCACAGACAAAGGGTAGGGCCCTGAACTGAATGTAACTAACCTGCAGGACAGAACCTCGCCTCGGGTCCGTCGTAAATGCCGAGGTTATTTTTGACAGGAACGGAGTCGTCTTTGAGCGTGAGGTGCGGCGGCTGGTCCGCCTCGTGGTTGGTGCCTGCGATAATAAAAAATAAAAAATATTTTCAGCGATTTATCTAAAAAAAATATTTTTTTCTTTATTTTCATTGTTATTCATATTATTTACTTTCTTATTATTTTTTTACATACTTAAATTTTTTTTTTCTAAATAATATTTATTATTTCGTGGATAAATAGCGTCCAAACACTGACATTCGATTTTTTTTTTATTTATTTGTTGATTCGACCTCCGGTCAACTCAAGATGGAGAATTATTTTTCAGATTGACCTGGGTCATGGATTGCTCGATCTGTGTGATACCATACATCATCATTCACCCAACAGTGGGAACAAGAATGACAGCATTCTTCTGCTGGGTGAATTTTTGAGCATTTCGATAACCGTCATTCCTTCAAATTTCAACAAAGTAAAGGTTATTTTTACTATTCTAATTTATAAATAATAATCTGTGTAAATTTTTACTAATGTTTGATTTTTTAAATTTTATAACGGTTCTTTATTTTGAAGGACGGTAATGACGGCGGAATCAAAACGCTTGAAAATTCTGCTTTGAATAGGCTCTAGTGGATTGGTAAATTTCAGTAACAAGTTATTTACTTGTTGTGTATCTAATAAAATACCTGTCAACGATACGGAGGACAAGAGATCGAATGTGATGACGCCGTCCGGCTTGGGGTACTCAATGGGCTGGCAGTCCTTGGCGGGCTTCAGCTTGGAGTGGTCGGCGCCTCGAATCATACCATTCATTATCAAATCGTACATTTTTCTAGCTATTACTTTGCATTAGCATACGTTGATAAAAAATATAAAAAATGTATGTAATAAATCCAGTGAACTTATACGTACATATATTTATTTTTGATATGTCATTATTAGCCTTTTGATGTGTCCCACTGCTGGGCAAAGACCTCCTGTACATATACATATTGATAAAAAAAATACAGGTGTTTTATTTGAACATGACAAAAAAAAATTAAAAAATGAGCGGCGCCAATTTGTTGCTTGAGTATTGTACTAAGTTTAATATATTTTTTTCTATTAAAATATACTAAATAAACATATTTTCAATCGTTTTCTTAAAAAACGGTAGGAATCCATTCCGTTACTCGTTTTGCTTATACTCAGATCCCTCTTTCTTGCTGTTTCAGCTTCATCAGTAATAGCAAGTTTTTCTACAAGCATACTACGTTCCATATTTCGTTGGCAAACCTATGCTTTTGTATATCATTCACTTTACACAAATGAAAAATAAAACTGACAAAATAATTAGAAAATAAGAAAATACTTAAAACTAACGACAACATTATATAAATCCGCTATAGCATAGTCTGAGTCAAGCTTACCTCCATGGCTGAGAGTCCAAGGCTCCTTGCCCCGCACCAACGTGGAAAAAGCTGAGTAAGCAACGCCGCCGAACAAGCCTAGCTTCGTGTGGAACGATGGCCGGCAGTTGCGGACTTGCTGCAAACGTATTATACTATAATAATCAATACGATCCAAAATTGGAAATTTTTTATATTGTGAAATGGTTATAAATATAAATAAATCTGTTATAAATAATAAGGTATCACACCATAAGGAATATACTAATAAATAGTATACTTTAAATAAACAAGCACAAAATATGAAAATTTTCAAGTGGATTTTTATAAAATCACAGCTATACACCATAATTTTTTAATTATGCCAAAAAATAAAATGGGGCTATCAGTACCTATTACTGATCATATGTGCATAGTCAAAACATAAAAAATCGAAATTTATTCAAAAAATCTATAATAATTGGTTATAATAAAGATAAAGATTTAGAAAAAAAGAACAAATAAGATTTTTTGATTTTGATTCATAGTAAAGGTAGGTTCAGTGCAGCGGTTCACACAAAGTCGATTTTCATTGATAAATTCTGGCAATTCTTTTTTATTTATTTTTTTTTTGCCTATGACTTAATTTTTTTGGCATAATTAAAAATTTATGGTTCATATTCAAAATAGTCTAGTTAACTAGCTGCGCCCTGGTGCTCCTGTGGAATTTCGGGATAAAAAGTACCTTAAGTGTGATTCCAGGTTATATTCTACCTGTGTATCAAATTTCATAAGAATCCGAAAGAGTAACAAACATACACACATACATCCTCACAAACTTTCGCATTTACAATATTAGTAGGATTTACCCCGATTTGAACTTGTGAAGATGAGATAGAGAGAGATGAATAGACTCGGGTCCACTGCCGCTTTTAGCTGTAAAAGCCGTTGAAGCAACAAACTTACTTTCCCATTTATGATATCAGTTGAGATAGTCATGATGAACCAAAACATAGTTAATTACCTTGAGCTCCTTGAAGACGAAGGAGTTCCGCAGCTTGTCCTCGTAGGCGCGGGGCACCACGCCGCTGTCATGAGTCGCCTCGCCAGACTCTATGAGCTCCATCGCCGTCTCCGCGGCTAACATGCCTGCGATTTGTTACAGATACCATATTGTTACAAATACCATTTTTTTATTAATGAGCTATATCATGTCCTACTGTTGGGCAAAAACCTCCCCACTAACGTGTCATATATCCTTGTCTTTGGTCTTTTCCATCCGTTTTTGTAGAATGATTGAGTGAATAAATGAATGAATGAGGGAATGAATTAATGAATTAATGAGTGGCTGAATATGTGAGTGAATGAACGAATGACAGAATTTCTAGTGGCTGAATGAATGAGAGAATGAGTGACTGAATGAGTGAGTGAGAGAGTGAAAGAATGAATGAATGAACGAATTAACGAACGAAAGATGGACAAATGATGAATGAATGAATGAACGAACGATGCTGAATGAATGGTCTTATATCGCAAATATTGTAGAATATAGTTGTAGTAAAGGTCTCACCGCTGTACATAGCGTTGTGCGTGCCCTTGATGCGCGGCACATTGAGGAAGCCGGCCGCGTCGCCCGCCAACACGCCGCCCGGGAACGCGCACGCGGGCACGCATTGCCAGCCGCCCTCCACCAGCGCGCGGGCGCCGTACGCTATACGAGTGCCGCCTGCGATACACTCACACGTTTATTGGTGGCGATCCGAGCGATGCCGAACAAATCCGAGATCGACGAACACGTCAAGATTCACCTTCGTATCCTTGAGCAATGTACTCTTGTCTCAATAATTAATCTATTTCTTCTAAATAGTCATTTTATTTGAAGAACCTATCTATAAAATTACAGACCGCTACAATACATGTTTACATATAACCCCCCAGAGGTGCATAAGGTACATAGAGACTGACATATTTTGTTCTACGATTTTTGTCTAAACGAATAAATAAATAAAAATTACTTTTTTTAAATTTTAATGTCGTTTCTATAAAACCCTACTGTTTCTGCCTCGTGTTGCTTGGCTATTACAGAGTATAGATGTGAGAAAAATAAAACTACGAATCACGAATAGTCGTAGAATAAAAGTTGCTCGTTTTGATGCACCCAAATAGTCTTTACGAAGTTTTGCATTTGTATCAGTAACCCCGTAAAATGTATTTGTTATAGAATACTAGCTGTTGTCCGCAACTTCACCCGCGTAAATTTTTCACCGGAACAGTTTCTTTTCCGGAATGAAAGGTCTCTCTCCTTCAAACTTCAAACTACATGTATACGAAATTTCAAGAATTGGTTGAGTAGATAGAGCATGAAAAAGTAACAAGTAACAAACTTACTTCCGCATTTATATTATTAGTAGGATAATATTGTTGAGTTAGTATCCCACAACATAAGTTTCGAACCTACTTTGGGGCGAACTCGGCCCTATATATTTATTACTAGATGTTGCCCGGGGTTTCGCTCCCATGGGAATTTTGAGAAAAAATATAGCCTATAACAATCTTGGATAATATACCTTTCAAATCATGAAAGAATTTTTAAAATTGATTCGGTATTTTCGGAGATTTTTTTATTTTTTTATGTAGCTCTCAGGTCCCACTGCTGGACAAAAGCCTCCCCTCATTGTTTCCAAACACTTCTATTCCTCGCCAGTTCGTCAGACCATCGCACCTTCGGCTTGCCTTGCGATCTTTTCCCATCAGTCGGGACCCAGGTAGTCACTCTTCTGGCCCATCTCTCTGGCGCCATGCGGCTTACTTTCGGAGATTATCCGCCTCAAACATACAAACTCTCAAGCATAGAAACACAAACACAGACAGTAAAGCGAACATTTATATTTTTTATATAAATTTACATCAAGACAGTAAAGCAAAGAACGATATAAATATTTGGATAGTTAAATCCAAATATTTATATCGTTAATAGTACGTGTTGAGGGAATAGTTAATGCTTAGTTAATTGTGACCTGTGTTTTGAAGTCACCTCTATTTTAAGTATCACTTTACAAAAAAGTTTAATATGCTTTCCACTTCGATTGCGAGAAAATTTATAATTAAAACTCATTTTAAATCAATATAATAAAACTCACCTTCAAACATAGGCTTGATATAGGGATGTAACTTAAACCGCTGGAACTCCCTGAAGGGACTGATGTAAGGGTTGGAGTAGTCCAGCCCCACGACGAAGCCCACGGCCACTAGTGGGCCTTCCCCTTCAGCCACATTCAGATGGTAGATGAAGGAGCCACCGTATGTGTTCTTGTCTAATGGCCAACCAATGGTATGTTCAACTAAACCGGGCTTATGGTTCTGAAAATTTTGACAAAAATCTTAATTTTTTGACACAAGCTTTTATTCGTCGTCACGGAAATCTTGTTATAATGAACGCGTGACAAAAAAAGACATGGCCCCGTGCAATAAACCGCTAAGGAGTTCCCTCGTCGGACCTGGGTACACCATCTGGTGATGCTCTGATATAATAATGCATTGTCATGGAAATTGACGCGACGTGGAGAAATTACAGACTGTGAGACAAGCGGAAGCAGGTTAAACTAAACCAAAATTTTGTTATTTTTTGTTTTTTAAAAACGCTGTTATTCCTGTCCTATAAATAAATAAATAATATCATAATGCCTCTTTTTTTTCTATTTTTCTTTCGAGAGTCTGAGTCGACTGAAAGAAATTTCTATAGAAATAAGTGGTACCTCTGTACTTAATTTACAATTTGTAAGTTTTATATTTAGACTATTATATTGTGTACATAAATAAACAAATAAATAATAATTAAACTTACTTCTGGTGCAACTTCCCATAGTTCCTTCAACCCGATGCCGTAGCTCTGTGGCTCACTGTTCTCCCTGAGGTTGTATTTACTGGACAGCACTTTAGTCAAGTGTCCGTGACATCCTGGCAAATTAATTAAATTAGAAGTCAATATCATAAATATTTTAAATTCATATTCCAGATCAGTTTACTTACTTTTAACCCTTTAAACGCCACAGTCTATATGTGACAAACAAAACACAGTAATATATGTGACAAACAAAAGTCGTGCCCTTCAAATTTCCATCTTTTTGACCCCTATTTTTAAGTCCAAACTGAAGTAATATTTATTTAAATATGGAGCGCCCACGTCAGATATATAAGACTTTAGTGATATGCCAATTGAACAACAGTAAATCTACAAAAAATAACAATCCCATGATTTTATGTATTCAAATCAATATGAAAACAAAACCAAAACGCTATATATCTATACGGCAACAAAGCATATTATCAATTTATTATATTTTACATCGTAAATTTAGCATAACTTCCTTCATTTCCACAAATCTTATAAATTAAATAGTAAGTTTACAACACTATAGTAACTTAAAATTAATGAATCTCGTACGCCAATGTCGGATTGATACGACAGGAAGTGACGTCAGAGGCGATGGATATTTCTCGAACAACTTATTTTGTGGTGTCTATGTAGGTGTTTGAAAAAGATTACCGATACCCGTTTTAATAGTCTACCTTCGAAATATTATGTTACTTATTTAATTAGGTGTTTCTGTCACTTTATTCGCGTGTCAGTAGAAATGACTTCTGCAGAAGAATTAATAAGGATTTTGGAAGGAGCTGACGATTGTAAATTTGAAAATGACTATCTACAATGTGAAAATCAACATGTAAGTACCTATACAAAGATAATTTTAAATAAATTGTGTACATATATAAACCATAATGACGTGAAACAACATGCGTGAAAAACGACAACACAAAAACATTTCTATTCTCCGCTTTTTTTACCCACGACACAAATAGAGGCATATTTTAAGTTTGACGTGTCTGTGGCATCCTAGCTCCCTAACGGATGAACGGATTTTGATATTTTTTTAGGGTTCCGTACCCAAAGAGTAAAAACGGGACCCTATGACTGAGACTCCTCTGTCTGTCACAATTAATAATAATATTCACAATTTAGGTTGTTTCTCATATTTTTCCATTAGTAGTTTGACATAAAATAATAATAAAACTTTTTTAATTGTCGATTTTAAAGACCAGAAGTTGTCACTTCACTATAGACTTGAAAGCGAATGCTATGAATATGCGCCAAAGTCACATATATCCGACTACTAGTGATGCGAAATTAATTTGCTTGTAACTTTATTTTTGTTATACTGATTTGTTTCCTGATTGATTTATTGTCTTAAATATTTCAAGGGATCAATAATATGACCAATAAAAACAAATAAATAAACTAATATGTCCTTTTATTTATAAGTTCATGTTCTCAACACTACTTAAATTAGGCATCTTTGGGTCGTGGCGTCTGGTGATCATTTTTAAGAAAAATCCGTGGCGTAGAAAGGGTTAATATAATACCTATATTTAGAAAAATATCTTCAACAAACAATAACAAATCCTTACATATTATAAAACAAAGTCTCTACCGCGTCTGTCTTGTCTGTTTGTTTGCGATAAACTCAAAAACTATTGCACGGATTTTCATGCGGTTTTCACAAATAGATAAACTAATTCCTGGGGAAAGTTTAGGGGTATAATTTATAATGTTTTTACCCAAGCGAAGCCGGGACGGGCCGCTAATAATATATATTTTTCTAAATATATTTTATTTATTACTTTTCCTTCTCTCTCTTATAATTTTATACTATTATCACAGTGGTTTGACCTTGCTAAAGGCGAAACAGCCGCCAGGTGGACAGCGTTGGGAATCAGGGTTATTAAAAAATATCAAAAGTGACGAATGAAAATTATAAAATTAAAATGATATCTGTATATATATTTTTTAGCCCTTGTTTGAACTCCCTCCCCGCACCTCCCAGCCCCCCGCGCACAATCCCCTTACATGTAAAAGTTTGAAATTCAGGTGTCCCAATATTAAAATTCTCAAATAAAGTACACATTAAAAAAAGTTGATGCCATATCTACATAAGTCTAAAGGTTAAGCCCATGCAGCCCATGCTTAGCCATATCTTTCACCGACAAAAATAATACTTTTATGTTATCTATAATATTAATATTACGTTATTTGGTTTTGACTAGAGAAAACCAGTATACTTTTTAGTATAGGGATTAGTTAATCTGAAATCTATACATATATATATATATATATATATATATATATATATATATATATTTGTACTATGTAGTACATAGTACAAAACTTAGATATTTAAAACTACGCAACGAATTTTGATGTACGTTTTTCAAATAATTTGATACTTGAGGAAGATTTAGGTATATATTTTTTCTATGGTTTTGTCCGAGCGATGCCGGGTGAAACCACTAGTTGTACGATAAAGGTATTAGCAAACAAATACCTTCAGTAAATATGGTGATCTTGGAATGGAACTCCATGCCCCTCTCGAACATGTCCTTGGGGCTGCCGTCCTTGGCGACGCCCACGTCGCCGGTCGCCACGCCCTTCAGCGACCCGTCCTCTCTGAATATCAGGTCTGCGGCTGCGCAGCCGGGCCACACCTTGGAGAACATAGATAGAACTTATATACGAACAAACTAACTTGATTTTCCCTACTGTGAATATATAATAATAACTAATCTGGTTTCTCTTATACAAACTCTGAAACCCCTTATTAACCCCTTACAAAATGAATTTTGAAAAATCCTTTCTTGTGCAATCCTAGACCACATAAGGAACCTACGTGCTAAATTTGTAGTTTCTAGACCCAGCGGTTTGGACTGTGTGTTGATATGTCAATCAGTCATTCAGTGTCTTTTCTTCTTTTATATATATAGATAGATCACACGCATTGAATTAGCTCCAAAGTAAGTTCGACACTTACGGGATACCTAAAAACCATTTACATGATTAGGTTTGAATGTACATTGACACGAAGTTCACTGAACTGAATTTTACCTAATCTTGGCGTCCACATAAATAAAAAATCAAATTAATATAGTTACATAATAAATTAATACATACCTCGGCTCCAACTGCCTCCGCCTGTTCTCCAAGCCACCGCACTAAGTGTCCCAATCTTACCACATAGTTACCATGGTTGTAGTTGGGTAAACCTGAAATGATTAAAAATTACACTGTGAACAAACATATGTATTTAAACTAAATTTTTGTAAGTCTATTTATTATAATACAGGATGTAACAAAATACATATACATACATAATAAAGTTTGTTATAAGTTGCATTAAATCGTGGTTATAAACAAGTCGAAAAATCCTATATAATATTAAATGAAGTTGGTTACTAAATTCATAGATGATTTAGTTAATTAACAATGCCCTTATGAAGGTTGTAAGGTCGTAAAACAGAGTCTGCTTTGATAGTACAAACTGCTTTTGATAGGTTGTGTGAATTTTTGGTAACCTTGAAATGATTTAAACAATATTTTGTTCTTCAGTTTATTGTTCCTATGTCAGAAATGATGGTTTGGAAATGTTAAATTTAATAATTTATAACTAATATATCCCTATATTAGTTATAAATTATTAAATTACAAATAACACAGATTAAGTCAGCCCTTAAGTAAGTTCGAGATTTGTGTAATGATATTACTATACTATACTAACTCTATACTAACACAATGATACTATTTTCATAACAATATGTATATAAATATCCAAGCCCAATGAGGTTCTTTAACTATATGCATACTAAAATTCAGCAGCAGTCCAGCAATTTAGCCGAGATACAGACAGGCTTATTTAAAAAATATTATTTCCCATCTTAAGCTAATAATTGGGGATCGAATCCGAGACCTGCAAGTGTATCAGCCCGGCGCATCGATTGTCATTCTTGTAAATAATATAGTTTTTTTAAAACCTTGGTGTTAACATTGACATGGTTATAAAATTAAAGCAGCACTGCATCAATATAAACCAACCTGGAAAAACAGGAATGGGTATCCTCCCAGACTTGGTCAAATAACCAAACTTGTCGGATGTGACTGGGGTGTTCATTGGCGCCCCCTTCTCTTTCCAGTCCGGGATGAGCTCGTTGAGAGCTATGGGATCCACGCACGCTCCGGATAGAATGTGCCCGCCGATTTCTGCTGCCTTCTCTAATAGCGTCACTCGAACTTCCTGAAGATATAAAAAATTTCTTCATCATAAATTTGTTGGTTTATTTAAGAATAATTATTTATCTTTAAGTTTGAGTTTAAACTGTTATGTCGTGACATAAATCCATACTAATATTATAAGTCTATGTCTGTTTCTCGGCTAAACTGCTGGACTGCTGCTGAATTTTGGTATGCATATAGTTAAAGAACCTCATTCAAAAATACTAAAATAAAGTTAAGCTTTTCGATAATCAACGCCCAAATGATGACCAATAATGGGCGGTGATATAAGGTATAACAATTATCTCTGTTTGAAATTGACGCGGGCGCAGCCGCGGGCAAAAGATAATTAATAAATAAAACTAAATAAACCAATTTCATTGGTGGATACATTTTATAGCAAAAATCGTACAGTTTTCTTGGTTTCGAGATTTATTATCGTATTATTATCATAGTCTCTGATCTTATTCAGAGAAACTACCTTTACAAAGAATGATCAAAAAAGTTGTTGTTCATAAAATGACGTAACATTTAATTAAACATTATCAGCATGTGTTTACCAAAGGAGTATTGTTATCTCTTAATGATATAATATTGGAACACAAAACATAAAATATGTATACAAAAAGTAACTGACCGCACACAAGGGTCAGGAAGCTTTGGACTTCGATATACCCTTGGCATAAAATTTTCCAATTCCAATATACACTTTGTATAGAAATCCTATACGCCAAAATATGGGATATTACAAACTAAATTGTGGTTTAAAAAAATTATATACAAAAGCTCCAATTTACACAATATTGTGATGAAAGGACTGAATACCATCTAAAGCTTGTCTGGACCCTGTTCACATTTTGATTAATATTAAGTGCAGGTGTTAAGTACACAATCTAGTTAGAAGAAGTGCAAGTTCAAGTATTTCTATTTAACACTCACATAAATATAAATAAATATATAAGAACTAGGAATAAATAAATATACAAATCACACAGATTGAGCTAGCCCCAAAGTAAGTTCGAGACTTGTGTTATGGGATACGAACTCAATGATACTATATTTTATAACAAATACATATATAGATAAACATCCAAGGCCAATCAGAAAAAGATCATTTTTCATCATGACCCGACCGGGGATTGAACCCAGGACCTCTCGGTTCGGAGGCAAACACTTTACCACTTCGCCACTGAGGTCCACCATATTCTAATCAAAATGCGAACCGGGCTTGACATCCCAAATAAGTAAATAATACACAAGATATAAAAAGAGACATACAAAGTTCTTTTAAGTTATACTCACAGCTCCCTTTTCTTCTGCTATCTGCCGGGCTCTGATGGCAGCAGCCATGCCCGCCGGACCTCCCCCGATGATGAGGATGTCCGTCTCCTCTGCAACTCGCTCCATGCTCACATCTGACCATGAATAGAACTACTTTAATATGATATACTTTTTACTCACCCATAAGAGTTCTGTCTGGAATTTTAACCATGCCTTTAGTTTTAATAAATTAACATAGTCTAATGTCAAGTAGATTTTATTCACATTTGTAATATACTTACATAAATAATAAAAGGGTATATTTAAAGTGACTTTGTGATTAACTTGATCCATATTTTTTTTCTAGAAATTATTATAGGCATAAAAGAAGCTAACTGTAGTAGCCACTTTTCAGAAGCAAGATTTTATTATTATTATTTTTTAATGGAAAAATAACTTCTAATTGATTATGATATCTACAGGTTACAAACATCATACCTTTCCATCTTGGATCCTTATCCCTAGGGTGGATTGTGTAATGAGTAGTTATTTTTGGATAATCGCTATAGAGACGCCTGGCAGCCTTTGTTAGCCTCCCCACTGAAGAAAAATAAAAAGTTGACAAGAACACAAAAACAAAACAAATGACTGAAGTTTGAACTTTGAACTTTAGCATTTGTCTCAACATTGCATAACTTTATGTGAATTAAAAGCTGTAAATATTTTTTAACGCGTTATTAGGAAATATAATCAAAGATAAATATAAGGAAAGTAATACAAATTAAATAAATAAATTGGTTAAGCCTGTAAACAGCTGATCTGCAACGTCACATATTATAAACAAAGTTTCACAAGTTTAAAATTGTAAAAAAAGTAATAACAGGTACAAAATTAAACCTGATTTCATTCATAACGAATCATTTTGTATAATTTCATTAAAAAAATAATTTATTTACCCTGACGAGCCGAACTAACAAGTGCCGCCGCCATTTTTTCACATTTAATCACTTACTGACATTGACAGTGACAAGACAATTGCATGCGACAACATTTTCAGTGTTGCCCAATGATTAAAAAGTGTTGCCAAATGTCAAGTGGAATGGAACAACACTTTTTTTTTAACTACATTATAACAAAATTATTTAATATTTGTAGTTACATACCTGTTAGTCATATTTTAAGGTGATCTCGTTAGAGATTCAGGGTCAAAGCAAAAGGGAAATTCAATAATTTCATGATTATTATTCACATATTCCATTTAGCCTATAACTATTGATTATATACGCCACAGTACTACAAAACATCATGACTTGACGGTTAGTTAAGTAACATCTCTAGTCTTTCTTCTACATCTCTTACCCATTTCACTTGGGCTCATTTTAAAGTAAGTTATTTACATAGGTAATTATGTATAAAACAAATAGGACGGAAATAGGTCATGATAAAAATAATAACAATTTTTTGTTACTGTATACAATATTTATTTTATAAACCTTAAAAATAAGTTACATAATAATATAGTTGAAGTGTCTGCGTTTTTATTTCACTGGTTTCATCTGCCACAGCCCGTCATTCAAATAATGGCAGTTCTCTATGCCCACACCTTTGTTGACTTTTGCTCTGTAAATAAATTTAAAAAATAAATAAAGCAAAGCTTCCGTTTTCCTGAAAAATACACATATTCTTCCTCATCCTCGCGTGTTTCTCATTTTATTCACTGTCTAAAGCACGAGGTCCGTAAGAGGCGAATAAGGGATAATATCCCACAATCGACCTCGGCCAAAATTTTCAAAATGTTTCAAAAGTCAACTCATTTTGGCGGACTCCGGGCTTCCATAAAGAATACCATCAGTTAAACGCATTGATGAGAAAGAGAGAGAAATAAACAAGGAGATATGAAATATTCCAATCTCACATATCATCAGTCGACAGTGACGTCATCCCCACAGCTAACGCGTGCTCCTTCCCCTCCGCCATGACGGCTACCACCTGCCCCTTCTCCACGGAAGACATCCTAGCACCAGGCGACGTGAGCCCTGGACACATGATGTTGGCGCCGCTGAGCACGAAGCGAATAGCACCTTTGTCGACCTGCTGCATTGGCAGGAAGAAGGGATCTGGAAGAAAATATATTTAAAGTATTTTTACTCACTTACTATCCAGGTAAAATGAGTCTTCGAGACGAGCACACCAACGTCGGCGTCGTCCCATGCATTTTAATTCATGTCGAAACAGATATAATGTTTTCCAAATGGAGACTCGTTTTATAGGCGATAGGCTACGAATAAACAAACATTTACTTATTTATTCGTAAGTAATATGTTAGATAATATATCACTATTTCATTTATTTCTACCAATATGCCCTCCATACAGCAAAACATAGACTTAACAATACATTACATACTTCTCTCTCTCTCATCTCTGCATGTTTTAGGTTTCATTCGGGGTTCTGAAGTCGCGAAGCCCGGATTCGGCTGTGATTGTACAACCGGCCGCCTGTCCGACGTCAACCCTCCTTGGGAATGCTATTGTTGCCTATCAGCTCTTAACTAATAGCTTAACCACTACTACAAAAAAAGTTTTACAAACTGTAACATATCAAGTCTATATAAAATCCATCGATACAAAATCCAAGTATTTTTTATATCTGATCTCGTACCGAATTAGGATTTGTTTAAACCCAATAGGTAAGTCCCCAATTCGTTTATTTCATCGGGTTCGTTGATCGTTTTACTATCCGCCCTCGATCTATCGATGCCAATCTAATCGGGGTTTCGGAAATTACGAGTGACGTTTATACGATTATGAATCGAGGGTAATATTTTTTATTGGGGGAGTAAAATACGGAATTAAAACACGAAACAAAGAAATGTTTCTGATTCACAAATTGCTTTGCGTGTGATATTCGAAATTCGAAATATCTACCAATAAAAAAGTAAAATAAAAATTTTGTAGTGCGAAATATCTGTATGTAATTAAATTATTATTTCAATTCGTAGTTTTATCAGTCTGACCCAATTACTTAAATTAGCATAATATTATTGTATTTATACCAAGGTAAAATGTAAGAAGTGTGCCAGCAAGCTAAGTGAAACTAATGCAACGGAATAATTAAGTTATTAGTACCTAATAGTGTTGCCGCTCCCCCTTATTAGGTTAATGAATTCGGGTCCCGACTAGCTGTTTTATTGGCAGGTTCTACATTTAATATATTTATAGCGTCAAATTAGCTGTAGTTCAAAATCTTATTCAGATTTAAATGGTTCTGTTGCACATGTCACATCTGCTTTTTAGGTAATTTTGGAAAATAATAACGACTTTAAAAAAAAAACAGGACTGAGAAGCGAATCTATAATTACGCACGCTATTTGTAAAAACCTGTATTTTTATATCTCATTATTATTTTCGAAAATTTAAGTCAGATATTTAGATCATTTAGGTGGCTCTCTTAGTTAGAAATTCAAATAGTGAATTCTTGAATTTCTAACTAAGAAAGTGAATATTTATACATATTACAAATTATTGTATTGATTTGCTTTCTTTGTTATTGTCTCTGACAATAACAAAGAAAGCAAAGAAAATAACACGCCTTGCGTAGATTTGAAACACGGCCGATAAAGCTTTTTTACGCTAACACCGGGTTTCGCGGCGTCACAGCCCCGAACGCAACCGGGAACATGCAGAGATGAAATATTATATAATAGCTTTATTACACTCAACCAACAAAAATTAACACAAACACAAACTTAACACAAATAAAACTAGAACGTGCGTGCAATTGGTGAAGGCTCAGTGTTATGCCAGCTCCACACTACAAGTTTAACACAAAAAGTTTACTACAATGCTGGTTTTTCATTGCGGGAAATAAAAACACACATACAAACTGCGCAATGTTCCGCATGTATCTGACAGTATGTAGCTGTATGTAACAAAATAGATTCAGCTGTCCTTCCGCGACGCCAAGAGTGAGTGCTTACATTTATGCAGTAACCTGAGCGTGGGCATCCAGGGTCCCTCGCGATGTCTGAAGAAGAGTAGCTCCCCGGCGCTGTTCACCATGATCTCGATGTGGTCGTGACTGTAATTGGGAAATGGCCCTGAGATACTGCAGATTTGATGTCATTTTCTAATGTCTTTTTATTGTTATGTAGCAACGAAGCATAACGTGCGTGACTTTCGCGTGACAATCAAGAGATTTCGCATCTGTACATATTAGAGAAATCTCGAAATCATTGTTCTACGTGAGGTTTTTTCGTGAAAAATAAAAAAAAATTACGACCTCCATAGCGCAGTGGTCAGCATTTTTATCCCGAAATTCGACTCGACTACCATGAAATACTTTTCAAAATATTAATCTAAAAATTCTATCAGTTTTTCGTATCAAATTATTCTGACAAAATAAGGCCACAAGTCAGAAAGTTACCAAAACGTTACCGAATAATTTAAACTCATTACGTAATCATTTACACCTACACACATTGTGGCGTGTGGTTCCGCCCTAGAATAGGATCACTCCATATATTCCCGTGGATGTCGAACAAGGCGACATGACCCAAAGCCTTAACAGCTGATAGGCAACAATAACATCCCCAAAGAGCCGGTTGTAAAATCTTAGTCTTAGCCAATTCTTTTTTTTAAATGGCAATTTTTACACAAATCCTGGACTTCGGGACGTCACAGCTCCGAATGTAACCGCAAAGATGAGAGAGAAAGAATTTACAACTAAACACAATACGTGCAGGTAGAGGAATTAAACATGAGTAAATGAGACTAGGTAGGTACCCGATTCATATACCTATTGGATTGATCCATTACAAGTTGGCATTTCATTCAACATCATTTACCTATATAATTAATTTTCCTTCCCCGTACCGTGGCAATGAAACTTACGAGTACAGTCTAAAAACGTGACATTGATGTTCGCTGAAATTGGTATTTACGAGTACCTACTTACCTACTAGGTACTACCTAATACTCTTCTTCATAGTCGTGGAATGACACACATAACGACTTTCTTGGCACTATTAATGGGGTGGTTTGCCATTGCTTCTCCATTTCACACACAAGTTGATAATCAACCAGAGTGCAGGTTTCCTTACGATGTTTTCCTTCACCGGAAGTAAGTGGTGGTCAATGAAAATTACTATGCATGAGTCAGATTGTGGTATACAAAGTCATGCACGAGTAGTATTCGAACCTGGGACCTTTCGATCCACAGGTCTTAACTCTTAACCATTACACCGCCACGCTTCGCGCTTAATAGTAGCCTGTCGGGGTGCATATACATATATAGGTCAATCAGTACAATTTATTCTAACCACAAAAAATTATGTTATAGCGGCAAAAGATATCATCTGTGAAAATTTTAACTGTCTAACTATCACGTATCATGGATCATGAGATACAGTCTGGTGACAGACAACAGAGTATTAGTAATAGTGTCCCATTTTACCCTTTGTGATACTTAAACCTAAATGACTGAATATAATAAGTTAACATATAAAACAATAATTTTATTTTAATGAAAAAATATCTTTGCAAATCACACATAACTTCATTTACGCCCGAGTTTGAATAAGAATCTCATAAAAGAACCTAATTTTACTTCATTGAAAATTGAATAGCGAACAAAATTAGCGTCAGTGTGCCGTCTAATTGATCGCATTCTTTGAACGTGATATTAGATATGTCTAACCGCTGGTACAATACATATACATATATGGAACCTTAGATGTTTATCTATATGTATACATATAAGTATTCTTAAAAATTATAAAAAGAATCCCCCTATCCCGTCTGTCTGTATGAATGAACGCGATAAATTCAAAAACAATCGGACGGGTACTGGAACCTTCCTTAGGAAGGTTTAGGAAATCGAAGATCACTTCATCACTTTTCTCAATTTTTTTCTAAAGATCTACCACTGTTTCTGCCTTTACAAAAAAAACACCGTCAAAAATTTCTACCGAACACATCGATTGATCGAACATTTTTGTTTATAAATAAATTTAAAAAAATAGAAAAATTTGATAAAATGAACTTTGATTTCGTGAGAATCGGGCCCCAGTAAGCTTATAGTCTCTTTCGAACACGGAAGTATAGTATTTAATTCGATTATTGTTTCATTTATTTTTTTATTGCCATCATAAAGTAAGCAATAAAATTAACGGGATAATTAATTGTGCATCTGGTAAGGAAAATTTCTGGTAAAACCACAATTAGGATGAAGATCTAGTCGAACATAATAGAAAAAGAAAATTTTGTTCGTGAATTGAGGTTACTTTACTTGCTATTCTCTCTCATCTGAGCGTCTTCCTGGTTGGTTCCTTCCTCAGTCACCACTAAAGACCTCATTGAATGAGAAATTGTCTAAGTGAGTCTGGAGTCATGAAATAGCTGACATCAAAACTATAATCACATCGAATGATCTCGTATGTGCAAACATGACATCAAGGGAAAAGCATCAGCATTTATGCTTTTGATGACGTTTACATGGCGAAGCTGTGACGACCGGCAATGATGGATAAAATAGGTTACCATTTAACAATCCTGAAGGTATCTTTCTTGGGCAGCACCTGGTCGATGTAGTTTTCCAGATGGGGGTACAGCTCCAGCAGACGAGCTCGGATTCCCTTCTGCACCGAGGACTTGAGCTGCTGCACACCTGAGATGCTCTCCTTCTCGTCAAACCTGGAAATGACAAGGATGGCAATATGAAACACCCGCAATAGTTTTTCATACATCAACGCTTCAAATTTTCCTTTCGTTAGAGAAAATCACGCGAGCGAAGCCGCGGGCAAAAGCTAGTTAAAAGTTAATATTATATAGAATTCTTTCCCTCATTACTTATATTGCAATTTCTACGATAATATTAAGTATATTGCTGTTTTACAGCTTTCGTGACGACTGGCCATCGACCCCAGGCCTTAGAAAGCGTAAAACTAGAGACAACTAGGGCAGTGAACTGACCCACTAAAAGTTGCGGTAAGGCACTATGCGTCCGCTTGCATTGCCTGATTTCACTGCAGTTGCATTTGTAAAAAAAATGTTTCTTCAACAGGAGTTCTAATTATTTACACAGCTTGCACGAACCGAGAGATGTAATTGTAAATCTAACATTCTACTTGGGGCAAAAATACATTTTTTGTATGTATGTTTGTAACGCGATAACTTTCGAACCGTTGGTCCGATTTTGATGAAATTTAAAAGGTATGTAGGATTTGCCAATGGAATTTTTAAGTTCGTGGGGCAACAAAATCGATTAAGCCGTTTTTGAAAAATTATAAGCCTAACATTGTGTATTTGTATGTCCTTGTTGGGCACCAATAGCTCTCAAACAGATTAAATATTTTACAGTACTGAACCATGAGTTATTTATATATACAGTCAAGCCAATATAGCCACATATTTTGTTCTATACACAAATGAAATATGAATGAAATTTAATTCTATATATACACAATGAAAATTCCCAACCGACTCCCTTCATAGGTACTAAGCTATACCGGTGCTAATTAAAGATCCATACCTTTAATTATCACTAGTATGAAGACTAAGAAATATGAGACCAAAAACAACAAGAACATAACAATTATGCAATCATTACTTTTAATTAACGAATAACACGTAGCTATTGTGCAATTAGAAAAAAATCATTCTGTAAGAATTACCTCACATTTACACCTATAACGTTGGAATATTATTCGACTGTGAACACACATTCATGGTTCCTAAAACATTACCTACTTTTATGGCAGTTGTGTAAGCGCAGTCGTCATAATGCAGCAAAATCATTAGTTTCCCGAAGGTTGGCGTCAGAGAGGCGAACAACAGGTGAACTATTTCTCACAGCATGAGATCTATTCTAAAGCTACTAACACTCGCGTATTCTTGGGTGCATTCCTGACTGTGACCCTACGACATATTGGGGTATTATGTAATCTGTGCCCAGAGCCCGCGTAAAATTTAAGATACGAATGACTCGAAGGCTTATTCGTGAAAATTAACAATTTGTTAGCCATCGCATATGGAAAGAATTTCTAGTTTATACACTTTTCCTTCATGATTGACTTTTGCAATGAGAGGAGAAGCAGCTGCCACACTCTATATTTGTATGGCCTGGTCTGACAACTAGGGATGCCGACGACCGTGCGAAGTGGAGACGAAAAAGTAAGAAAGCTGACCCTGGGCTCCGACTAGGAATTGGGAATACGCTCAGATGAGAGAGAGAGAGAGATTATAGGACTACTGGACTTTGCGAAAATACTGTGTATAATCTGACCTAGACATTATTTTCAGGCATTCTTTTTAGAAAAAGTTCATTGCCTCAACTGTCAACGTGAGGTAAAAGAAATAAATTCATATCACGTATATTGGCACCAATTGGCAAAGTGCATCAGTATTGGCATAAGGCAGTTTAATTTATTAGCAAGTCTGCCATTTATAATTAGTGTGTAAATATATACTATACAACAAATTCTCTCTGTGAGTGTAAAATATTTAAAAATTAACACCGCTATTGAGTTGGCGACATTGTATGAAAAGACTGAAACAAAATGAACATTTTGGCTCGAATCAGCCGAACATGGGCTTAACCTAAAAGTTTGCAAAATTATAATTTTTTTGTTTTTTTTTTTTTTAATTAGCGATTCGGCCCAGCACGAGGTCTAAAAACCTTCCGGTATAAATTGTCTATATATCATTGAAAACTGCATAAAAGTGCGATGAGTTTCAAAGAAGATGCATACAAACACACGCGGAGGGAGACTTTGATTTATACATAAATTTCTTTTATCTATGGTTTTATAGGTACTATTTACTTATGCTGACATATGGTCATAGCTCACAGCGTCACATCGCCAAATTCAATTCCGGCAACACGTGAAGAAAGGAAAGGACTGCGCGGTCAATGAAAACCGTGGAAGGGGTAACGCGATGACATCACAGCCAGGCGTCAAATGACGTCATTCAGCTACCCTTCGCCTTAGCCCTATTTGATACTTTCAGAACAACGAATTTCTTTCGGCATTTCTAAGCATTGGTAGTTCCGAAATGCTAGTAGTTTGTAGCTTTGGTAAATATTAATCTAAATAAATTATTTGATTTTGGACTACAAGACAAAATGTAATTGTCAAGTAAACAATGGTTTAATATTATCAATGTAGCAGCGATTTAGTCAGTAGTTCAGTACAAAACATCACCAGTCTTGATAGAATCAATATTTCAATTTAGATTTAGCATTGTAAGTGATCATTAGTCAGTAAGTAAGTGATCATTTAGTTACTTTTTCAGGTTAGTTACGCACAAAAGTTACAATTGATAGGTTAATAGTAAACCCAATCAATGAGTAAGTATTGTTTATTTTTCTGAGGTGGAAATTAGATTTCCGAGGTAGCCATAGTCTACGTTTCTTTCCTAGCAAGATGTGTAAATAGCGAGCTTTAAATAAACTTGGCTTTACGTACCTATACATATCTGTATAGTATCGCGTATTTACTCCGAAACTGGGAGCTACAAAGACTGAATAGTTTAAAAACAATGTTTATTGTCCCAGCCGGAACTATGATAATGGTAAAAGTTTCAAGACACAATCTTCTCCAAGTTGTTATACCTAATCAACATTAGGTCGAGAGAAACCTTTTAACAATTTCGAAAATACTTTTCATCGTAGATCTATTTTTAACGTTAAAGAATTCTAGTTTCTACGATAAATGTCTGTAATTTTTGTATTTTTCAAATGCTCAAAAAATATCATGGGTACAAAACTATTGAGTAGGTACTCCGACGGAGTAAGTACATACTAATTCCATCGTAGGTATGTACAAATCCCTAGGAAATAAATTCTATTATTGCAATCATAGATGAGAGAGAGAGAAGTAGAATTTCAGGCAATAAAGAATGGTAAATCTGTTTATTTATTGAAAACCACCACCACGATAGGAAACACCATGAAGTACCTATAAGAAAATCATCACGTCGTTTCGTTATGGATAAGTTACTTGAGTTACATCAACCTCATTGCTCAATGTTTTTCTCCAGTTCTTATTACGGTCGTCGAACAGTTCATGAAGATATTATTTTATTGCAACTTGTAAAAAAAGCTTTTATACTCCATGTATAAATCGAAAACGACGTGAATCTAAAGAGGCCAATCAATAACATATTATTTGACCTTGAGGAAGATTTCCGTCAGCGGTTGTAAAATAGGTACGTCTTTTAAAAAAAATTGGTTTATTTTTTATGCTGAAACTGGCCATCGTGGCGTCACAGTCCCCAGCAATCGGGAACGATGATGAGAGAAGAATGAGAGAGCGAGAAAATTAAGAGATGCAGCCCAATGTAAACACTATATAGTGGCCAGATTTCATCGGAATTTTCGTGAAACATCAGAATTACAAAATGAGAGTGGAAAGGCAAGAGCAGCCACATCCAGCATGTCTATATAAAACAACATAGCATACCTAACACATACATTAACCACACGCGATATACGCATCACTGCTTTTCGCAAATCTTTCATTGACTATATGATACAAAATAGATTTTTTACTCGTTTAAGTAACATTTACATAATAATATTATAAAACAATAGTCTGTTCGCGCTAAATTCAAAACTGCTGCACGGATTCCTGACGAAGGTTTATGGGTATAGTTTATGTTTTTACTCAAGCGTAGTCGGAACAAGGTCTAGAATAAGTATGAAATGGAGTATGTAACATCTGTTCTTATTTCAATAAAACTAAGTCTAAAACTGAATGCATTTGTATAAATATTAATGCACGTGACTGTACCTACCCTACAGTGGCATAGGTCAAAACTCAGGCGATAGAAGATATGGCAAAGTATCTATATGAATACTTATGTCAACGACTTTATAATAACGTGTGTGATAAAAGTACAGTTAGTCACACTGTCATTTATATTGCTGACTGGTAAACTGTTGATCGTACAGAAAATAAAAGAATATTTCTTTCAATAAGATATGTATAAAAACATAATTATTTATTTGTGTAAAAACATAATTATATGTAAAACAACGATTGGCCAATTTATCAATCTACATCAAGTCAACATAAAACATACTTTAATCGAATAGCTGAAATCGTGCCACAGAGTCGTGCAAACTTAGCACCACAATTCGCTTTTGTGCCTATTCAATGCACACACTAAATCAATAATATGCCTATAACATAATGAAATTACAATACATTACAGATCCAAGCTGATAATACGCTGCGTCGCTGTTTCAATGTCATTTCTAAACACGTGAGCTCCATTCACGTGCGTAGTTATATTTATAACGTCTACAGCATTACCCATTGACACGAGCTCCATTGCTGTATTGCTACCATTGAAAATGAAGTAGACATATTCAAAAACTGCAATAGAATTCGTTGATGTTTTTGTTGTAATAGGTCGAATGGACGTGATAACAGTGGTTGGTATGTTAACGGTGCCAAAGCGTTGGCGTCTGGAAGCCTGTATACTCGTTTTAGTAATACTCGTATTGTATTGTAGGATCCGTTTTCACGTACATAGTGAAGGAAGATAAATACACACCTCCTTCGAAAATAATATAGATAAAAGTGTGATTACTTAAGATGTTAGACAAATACTTTCAAAATGAGATTTGTTAAAATAATTAACAAATATTATGACATTTTAATATCACTAAAAATATCTTAACTGTACCTAAGTAATGTTTAGTGCAGACACAATGCGCAATTGAGAAGCGACGTAGGTACTACTGCCAGCACTTTCTAAAATATTTACAATCTCACATAATATGACGTGCTGTGTAAACACTTACCTATACACAAAATAATGAAAACTTGTTTTTTAGGACCTCAGTGGCGCAGTGGTAAAGTGCTTGTCACTGAACCGAGAGGTCCCGGGTTCGAACCCCGGTCGGTTCATGATGGAAAAATGATAGTTTTCTTATTGGCCCGGGCCTTGGATGTTTATCTAATATGTATTTGTTATAAAATATAGTATCGTTGAGTTAGTATCCCATAACACAAGTCTCGAACTTACTTTGGGGCTAGCTCAATATTCTGTGCGATTTGTTCTAATATATTTATTTATTTGTTTTGCACTTTGAAAATTAAATTCTGATTTTCATTAAGTATACTGTATGTAAACATGGCAAGGCAACATGCATATAGGTTTTCACTAAGTTTTTCGCCCAGTTACGTGTTTTAAATTAGGAAAAACAAAAAAAGAAAATCAATGACGTAAGGCCGATTAATCTGCATTAATTACGTTGCACGTAATTAATGCAGATTATCCAAATCGTCCAATCCAAACATGTTTTCATTATAAGTTGAATTGAATAAATGTTCTTCAATTTGACTTGCTACTATGATAAAATGTTTCAATTTCAGCAAGCAGTTTAACTTTTACATTTTTAATAATCATGTGTGGAGTGGCATAAGGTCAAGAAGATTATGATATACAATTGTGAATATTAACAAAGGTCGTTCAGACCAATTAGTTATGATATATTATTCTTGCTAAAACAAACGCAAGGAATTCGTAATAACAAGCATTTCTTTTGTCTATTAATTAGAACTACAGACTTTACATTACGAAGCTCATAGGCCATGATATTGACCCAAGAAATTCAAGTTAAAAACATTATGCAACACAAACAAAGCTATTATGACTGCGCTCCATTAACTACAATCAATATCGATCCAAAGCTATTTTATGAAGCTCCTGTTAGGCCTAAGGTATACAATAAGATATATTGACATGCGCGAATAGATTTTTTTAAGCTGAAATAAAAAAACATAAGCCCATAAAATGGTGGCCTACGATCGATGAACTGGAACCTCTAAGTAACTAAAGCCAAGCCAAGTATAGTATAGGTAAGTGTAGTAGGTACGTTACTGCGATTGCTTTATTAAAGACTTTATGTGACTTGGCCGTTGATTTGCATCTTTCAATACATAAATTATACTTAAAAAATATTCAACGATCAGTCATACAAACACTAACTATATTGATAAAGAAATAGCAGCGATCGCCTTAGATTTAGACCTTAGACTTTTTATAGAAAAACAAACTGCTTCGTCGAGACTTGGCTAGTTTTTTTACAAGACATTTTTGTTGGGCCCTTATTGTCTGTTTATAAACATCAGTTATGTATATGTTTAGCTATGTGGACTCTAGGCCTAACATTACTATCCACTCATATGGAATTCAATCAATGAAGTTCTTATGTGACAGAGCAGCTGCCGTCAAGGATCTATACATCACTGTCATAAACTATTGGAAAGAACGAGAAGAGACATAAATTGCCAAGTTTCTAACGAACGATAGGAAATTACTTACAAATTTTCGGATTCGTCAATAACAAGATTTAAGTTTTTTAAAATGTTTCATATGCCAATGAAAAAAATATTGTGAAAGCTAAATCCTACATATTATAAAACAAAGTCCTCTACCGCGTCTATCTGTCTGTTCGCGATAAACTCATAAACTACTGCACGGATTTTCATGCAGTTTACACCATTACATAGCGTGATTCCTGAGGAAGGTTTAGGTGCATAATTATTAAGGCCGCAAGTATAAAATAAACATAGTTTTTTTAAGCCTATACGCACTGTTGGACAAAGGCCTCCCGTTTCTGCTTTGTGAAAAAAATTATACGTGATTAAATTCTCTTGACCTTGTCTTGACATGTTTTTACAATACATGCACAACAATACAAAAAAAATTAACAATATAAAAAGTTACTGTGTCTATAAAAACAAACTGTCAACAGCCGGAAATATAATAAAAAAAAATAGAAACTTTATTTTTTGCTAATTTAGATAACAACACAAGGACTCGAATAACGCAACGCGATGCGCCGAAACGTATCCGCTTGCCTTCCGTTCTACATTTTCATTGCATTTGCTTGTATTTGGGTCATAAGGACATTGGGCAACGAACACAGGCACTTGAGACATATTGATTTTAAGTTTTTTTTTTACAAAAATGTCTCTTTTTTCACAAGCTTTTCTTTTCGTCAAATTGTTAGTACCTCTTAATAAAAACTGTTCCCTACCGCGGCTTTACTCACAAAGTTCATGACAAAAATCAAGAATTGTCTATCAAACTATGACGTCAAAGTTTAATGTTTGGTCGACTCGGTCCTCGGTTGGCTCAATGGAGAGGCATGTTATTGCATTTAACGCCTGACAATACTTGTACGTGCAGTAAACTGTTGAGGAGTTGTCGTCGGGAGCCTATCTTGGGTGTTCACTAGGTCATGCTTATTAAAATAGACAGTGCATACCTACTGTAATGAATACTGAAGCGACGTGGAGCGAATTGTATAGGATAAGCGGAAGTAGGTAAAATTTAACTTCAAGACAGGACGGCACAGATGAAACTAAATAGAAGCTTGTAAAAATTTAGAATAACCTCAGCCTTCTATATTTTTACCAAATAATTTTTAACAAATACCTACCTACAATACGTCAAGTACAGTCAACAGCACATCAAGTTACCCTGCATGTACCTCTGTGTCGCGGTAATAGCGGAGAGTTTGCAATGAATTTGTGTAGGTTGATGTGCTGTTACATAGGGACATAGTGGTAGTTGTACACTAAACTATTCTTTAGGTACCTAAATCGATCGTTGGTTCAAGGCCAGCAGTAAGTCCACATCGAGGCGATACGATAGATCAGCCCTCAGTATATTATGACGGGGCGCGTCATTACAACCTATTGAGTTTCATATTTTTTTCGTATATTTCCCGATAAGTAGAAAACGTTAGTGTAATAACCTCAACTAAATTTGTAAAAAAAAGTAGCTTATGTTAGTCATGAGGGTTTCGTCTGCGTCAATGCCAATTTTATGAAAACATCTAGTACCTATATTTTTGAATTTATCATTACAAACAAAAATACAAATCTTTTCTCTTTATATAATATTAGTATGGATAGTGTGGATAACATCAACGACGTGATTTTTCCTCACATTGAGTTCAACAAGATCTCACAAATGAAACAACAAACACACATAACATTAGTATGAAAATATGAATAATGCGTACTCGTAGACAATAAATAAATCAGTTTTACGAAGTTTCTCTATTCAGGTACGTAAGGCTTCCAGCTAATAGCCATCTAGATGACTATATTCTAGAAAAGACAGACAGAAATAGAATAATTGCCAGAGCGAGAGTCACAAATTAGCTAATTTGCTTCCATGGCCAATTTGCTCAACAGAACAATCAAAATGGTACTTTTCCTTCATCACTGCATTGATAAGGCGGAAATGAAAGTGGGAGGATACCAACAAATAATGACCAATTTTTTTTCTCGGCTGCAGCGTCTAGATATTTATTGTAATGAATTAACATTTATTTTTTTGTATTAATTCATCAAACCGATGAAATAACAATCAAATCACCTAAACCACGACCTAAACATTATCATATTATGTATAATTTGTTTATGTGTAGTAGCACCTTAACCTAGCATAACTGTTATAATAATTTTAATATTTATTTATGACTAGCTGCGCCCAGGGGCTTCGCTCCCGTGGGAATTTCGGGATAAAAAGTGCCCTATGTGTTATTCCAGGTTATACATATTCTGCCCATAGTGCCCGTGTACCAAATTAACATACATGTACATAACAATCGGTTTAGTCGATTTTGCTTTAAAGAGTAGCAAATAGTAAGTATGTATATGTGTATGTAACATACATCCTCACAAACTTTCGCATTTATAATATTAGTAGGTTTTGTAATTATAGAAAAAATGGTTCGAATTTTGAATCTTTGGGTTTTGTCCATCGAGATAATGTAATGATAATATACAAATTTAGATGATTTTATTCAAGTTTGCGCAATGGTAAGTATATTATATAATATGTTTTGTAAGGAACTGATTTGAATTGACGATTTGCAAATATCAATGTCAAGACTAAAACACAAATTAAACCTTGAGAAATAAAAAAAACAAGCCTGATTTTATTTGCGCATGCGAAAATGAGATTAGCCGCAGGCAACGATATCATATCGTCTATAAGACGATAACAAAATAACATGTGCCTCATAGATGCACTGTTGCATGAAAATGGTCCAACTGGTTGGACGGAGTACTCGTAGTTGGACCATTGGCCCTGACTCTAAATTGCACTTCTACCGCTTCGTCGCAAAATGTCCCAATTCGTAATTTGCGAAAATTGTCGGAAATGACTTTACTTTCCATGATAAGTTGGTCTCTTTCTCTCATAGTCAACATAAGAGACTAGGTGGAGAGTTTTCTTTTCATTTATAAAAACCTTAGGTAACATTTGTAACAGATACCGTTCCCACGGGATAAGAGTGAGCAGGAACCACCTAGTTGACAAAATTGTTTTTATTAAGCTATGAACCTACCAGTCATTTGGTGGAAAAGATTCAAGAATCTAATTGAATTTTATTAGTGACTAGCTGTTACCCGCGCCTTCGCCCGCATTTATTTTCCACGGGAACAGTTATTTTTCCGGGATAAAAGGTTACGTGTCCTTCTCAATACTTCAAACAAGGTATACTCAATATTTCAAGAAGATTGGTTGAATACATGAAGAGGTAACAAACAAACTTAATTTCGCATTTATAATATTAGAATAGGATTAGAACTAGAAAAATTCCATTCAACTAAGTGACGTTAACAAACTTCGCTTTCATCTTTTATGATGTACATTCAACATCACATCAACCGAGCAAAATTCATTGCAAATTCACCCCTCGGTATGTAGGGTAACTTGACAGCCGGTGTGGTCGACTGTATTGAATACATACAGTCCACTGCCAGTGTGTATGTCTGTGCCTTGACAAGTATGGCAGAATCGGCGCTATAATCGCTGACAACAACAACGTGGCCATTCTGATAGTTACATATATTGCCACGGGATTTTTTTACTGACGCGTATTCTACCATGCAGCCAAAGTTTATTTGTTGTTGAGTGTACATTGAGCCATGTGCTTCGTTGATGCCAAAGGAGCTTTGTAAGAATACGTAAAAGATAAACAGAATTTTATGCATTCATGGAATTCACTCTAAACAAGTGATGTTTATGTCCGTTTCAAAAAAGCGATGCCCTTTTTTGCATTCTGCACTAGCTACGCCCTGGGGCTAAGAATCCACAGAATTTTTAGGATAAAAGTTGCCTGTGATTTTATTGTATAACGGCGGGATTTCATCGAAATCCACCCAGTTTTCTCGTGACAGAGAAAGCAACATCCATGTAATCTTTCGTTTCTATGCGTTTATAATATTAGCAAATAACTCACAGAATTAATTTTTTTTTACTCAATAGAGTGGATGGCCCGTTTCCGATTACAGCATCCTTACATAAAATATATAGTTAAGTTCTAAAATAGTAAAATTCTCTGTTTTGTCTGTTCGTTATAAACTCAAACACACGGATTATCATGTGGTTTTCACCAATAGATAGTGTAATTACTGAGGAAGGTTTAGGTGTAAAATTTATTTAGATTGTATACGAGCGACGCCGTTATTTTATATTAAACATAAAGAATAACATCGTTCTGATTTGCTGAAACCAAAACGGTATAAAATACGCCTTGACTGCGTTTTGACGCACTATTTGTATCATTATACCAGAGGATATTATACCAGGTATATATATACATGTATAATATAGTCTGGTATCACACGAACCCATATAAAATGTGAAGATATCTACAAAGCTAACGATCGGTAACTTGATAGAACGTTTGACGTGAAAGCTAAGCTTGACTGCTGGAGACAACTACTATACGAGTTATCTATCTATATTGTAGGTACATAGTATCCTAACTAATATTATAAATGCGAAAGTAAGTTTGTTTTTTTGTTACCTTTTCACGCTGTATCTACTCAACCAATCTTGAAATTTTGCATACATGTAGTTTGAAGTATGGAGAAGGACATTTTGATTTGGACGGCCACATTATGTAGGTATAATGTTACTAACTCTTCCTTCCCCGCGAATTCACGCATATTGGAATTTCTGGACAGCTTATTCAGACTAGATTATTTAGAGAATCTAGATATGAGCTGTCATCACGAAAGCAATCAATCATAGAAAAAATTGACGACAGCGTGTTCATATAAATTCAACTCGTAGTTCTCGGGTGATTTTTATATTGTTTGTATTATTTATATGTAAGTATTCGCAATGTCAGTGTATTCGCGATCGGGTTGTTTCATTTATTCAGATAAGATTAATTGATTATCTACGACAATATCTATGCAGAACAACATTATACCCAAAGCAATAAAATTTACTATTGTATCACGTGTATTAAAAACCATCGTAATCTATGGATTACGAGATCATCGCATTGCAAGTTTTTCAAGGCGAGTAAACAACAAGTAAGTAGGTAATATTTATAGCTGCAATCAATTTTTTTTTATATAAAAATCTTTATCTTGACATCGACTGACTCATCTACCGATTAGCGACAAAATTGGCGTGTTTATGTTTTCATAGATTTTTTAATTTATTAGATCAATCTGGATAATGTAAATATTTATTAATTAGGTAAGTATATTGAGTGAAACAAGTTTTTATTTTTTTGATTTTAAGTTTTTATCAATATTACAATGACAAATAAAGAAATCCATAGTACCTACCCTAGTGGATTGAGTTTTATTTTAACACCTCCTACCCGGCTTCGCTCGGGTTAAACCATAATAAAAAAAATGTAACCTATATGTCGCTTCAAAAAATTTCGTCTATATCTCTGTGTCAAATTTCATCAAAATCGGCCCAGTAGTTTTTGAATTTATCCATCACAAACAAAAATAAAAATATTTATTTTTATTTTTGTAGTATTTATTAGTATTGAAAGCTTTCTCCAATTAATTAAAAGTCTTAAATATTTTAACGAACTGGTTTTATTGTTAACCTTACACTTCACATATTAATTACTTTTCAATCACAATATTCCAATTAAAAACCCAAAAACGGGAGCCCAACAAGCGCAACAATTTGTCATCATATTTGTCAATGTCAAATCATAGATTTGACATTGACAAATAACAAGTATTCATAAACAAGATTCTATTCTTATAACAGGAAAATTATTAATCATGTTGTCTATGACAATATGCAAGCATATATACTTATGTATTAAATTGAACTCTATACATATTGTATTATAATTGTGACCTAACAGTATGGATTAAAGGATTATCCACGGTATGATATGGTGTTATGCAAGTACACCATACACAAGTATAACTCATGTCTCATCAACTTCTAAACATAAATCTCCCTCAATGGATAAAATGAAACCGCAATCAACCGCTTTAGTAAAATACATGTCGAGGTATAACTTAGTCTTTTGTATGGATAATGAGCTGGTCACTGTACCCCTACAGGACGTATGACCACTAACAAGTCAAGGTTATCATAGTACAGTTAGGTACATATGTTTGCGCAAATCACTAACGCAAGACACGTCAAACTAGAAATGTACGTGCATTTTGACTTCACTATTCAATGTTGACCCTTACAACTTTGTAATAAATATTAATTTCCTTTGACGACTAACAGTGGATCTGTTGGCTCAGAACTCAGTTTATTTATATAAGGCCTAGTGCCCATTTAATCCTATATTACGCTTACATGCATGAGAAGAGCCAACTGTGGGCGAAGTGCGGGTTTGCATTTCACTTCTCTGTCACCATCGAATCGATTCGAAGTGAGACGCAGCGAACCAATCATATTGCGCCATTGTGACGCAACGACCAGCACACTGCAAATATGATTGGTTCGTTGCGTCTCACTTCGAATCGATTCGATGGTGAGAAGTGAAATGCTAACCAGCTCTAACCCCTCTGTACTCTTGCCGCGGTATTCTATGTGAGCGACAAAACGCTCCACGACGCGATACCTTTATTTGTAATGTATGACGCCTATTTAGTTGCCCAAGAATAGATGTGAAGTAAAAATAAATACATTTTGTATAGTCTACATAAAATGTATTATAAGACACATACAGGACGCCTAGAGTATGGGTGGGTAGAAGTTACGTCGTAGCATAGGAAATTCAAACGCATATCCAACTGATAACGGATGATAAGCGAATTGATAAACTGTGACACACATAAGAAATGAATGATGATAAATTATATGGAACTTTTCGTATAGACAATAGGATATTTGGGTAAATCAATAACATACCCAATCAAGTACTTACTAAGTCTTATTAATATTATAAATGCTATGAGGATGAGCGTATGTAGGTATGTGTATGTTTGAAATTTGGTACACGGGTAAAATATGGAATAATACATAGCGTAGAGACGTAAATAAATAAAATAATTAGTTAAATACAGCTCCATATTTCCAGTTTGAAAACAGAATCTTGAATTTTGAACAAATATTCAGAATTCAGATTCGATGCGAGACGAGACGCCATAGCTAGGTATCAATACGCCATAGCTAGGTATAACATAGTTATATAATCTGTGACGGCACGGCGAAGAAAACAAGACTTGGAAAAATAATGTAGAAAAACGATTGTAATGTTTAGATTTATACAAAAATGACATTGACACAATCTTTTATTGTTGTCAGTAAGATTTTTATTGCGTTCAATGTGTGAAAAAAAAATTATGTCCGTGCAGTTAGCCGTTGAGGAGTTCCCACGTAAGAAGCCGTTCCTTGGTGAACTATCAGGTCATGCTTATCATAATAATGCACTGTCATCCAAAATAAACGTGTGTACAAAATTTCAGGTCAATCGGTTGAAGATATCTGCTTCAAACTTGAGTTACAAGATTCCATTTGAGACAATATATGTCTAGGGACATAGCGACATACATTGCAAGTTAAATAAAAGCTTATAAAAACAGCTAAGTGCTACCCCAACGTTGGATATTGCAAAACGAAATTCATGTAATGAATACGTTTGGCATTTGGCATAAAAATTGGTTCATTATTCATGTCTTCACTTGTACAGCCGAAATTGCAGCACATCCTTAGAACTTTCCGTTGATATAAATGCGTATACGTTCATAACATAAATGTATAATTGTGAGGATGTTCATTATTTGTTTACGCAAAACTGGACGGCTTTTTATGAAATTTTGTTGGTAGGGACTATATTAGGTATCTCGATGATAGACAGTCAGTAGTAGTAGTACTATTATATCATTTTTAAATAGTTTTCCACATAATCCAGATAGATTTTGTGGAAAACACTGGAAAAATTCTTAAGGAACGTACGCAACCAATATGTAAAAATAAGTTTCTGTTTAAAAAAAAACACTTCCATGACATAATTTTGAATTAATAGAGCAGATAGTACTATTGTTTCTAGCTAGACTACTTGTCTGTCGATCTATTTATTTAAAACCTAAAAGATTTTTAATATTGATATGATAATAACTTACGTAATAACTTAAGACAGAACGTCCCTTAAGTAGGGACTAAATAAATTAATCGACTTGGTAGAAAAACTGAGCTGCGAGACTTGGGTTTTTATAGCATGTTTTGATGGCATATTCTATTCTTGTTACCAGTTTCATTCGGGGCTGTTACGCCACGAAGTCCGACGTCAAAATTTTTGATGATTCGATCACAGATATAAGACCATCTTCAATGTAATGTTTTTATATCTGTGGATTCGACTATGATTTTACAACTGGCGATATTTTTCAAAGTTATTTTTAGGCAGTTACCTACTAAGTTACTCGTTACCTTTTCAAGTGACAAGGTTAAATAATATCGATCGAAATAGCGAGCTAAGTGTTTACGAAGTGTTTGTTAGTCTGTGAGCGAAAAAGTATCCTAACTGATATTATAAATGCGAAAGTATGTTTGTTACTCTTCACGCTTTATCTACACCAATCATCTTGAAATATTGCAGTACTTTAAATCCACATATATTTTGAAGTACGGAGAAGGACATAGGAATTCATCACCCCTCGAGAAATTCACGCGGGCGGAGCCGCGGACAAAAGTTTATATAATAAATATAATTATACTAATAAATGGCGCAACACTTTCAACAGACTTCCAAAAAAGGAGGTTCTAATGTTTGTGCGTTGTTTCGTATTGGCTGGAAGTATTATGTAATCAATGAATTCTATATTGGCTTTCCTCCGGAATATTGCTATTATGCCGGCTACACACTATGTGTACTTTGAGTGCTTTTATTTAGCACAATGGAAAACCAGCAATGTATACTGAATACGCCAAATTCGACGAACTTATCCGAGATAGTATGGAGCCGACATTAAGTTACGTCCTGTTTTATTTAAATGTTTATTTGCCTTTTAAAAACATAAATTTAGATAAAAGAATAACTGGTAATATGGACAAAAAATGCCTTATTTTGTTTTTAATAGTTTATTGCATAATTATATTTGAATCTCACCAAAAACAAAGAAATCAACAAATCAGCACAACTAAGAAAGCGCTTTTAACATCTTAATACAAGGATTTTTTTACTTTGCAATCTAAAATTTTAAATCTAATTATACAACTATTTAAATTATAAAATAAATCATGTGTAGTGTAGCCAGTTGTTAAAATTATACCTGACAAATTTTGTGCCCAATAGAAATATGGGTATAAATTTTAATTGAAAAGTTACGAGTATAATTTTAACAGTGAATGGCTCAAAGAAAATAAATATAATTGAGACTATTTTAATTAACAAATCATATATTTATATTGTCTTTCTTCATCAGTCCAAACCTGACTTATGATATGCCATATAGAATGCTGGTTTTTTTGTTCTTTAGAAAGCAGTTCTTAAACACCTTAATAAACTTATGTACTTTTTACACTATTAAGTTTAGACATTGTCTTTACAATATTTTATGAGATTTGCTATATTATTTCCTTTCTTACTTATTCCCACAATTTGCCTTCAAACTAATTTTATCCAAAATTAAATGTTTATTTTTATTCAATAGGTACTATAGACTTCAATTTGTATTAATATACATCACATTTTTTTTTTCTTTTTCGGTCTCATAAAATCTGTACACATATGAACACTTAGATCAATTTAGAATATACTTTGAATTAATTCATATTACTATATTTTTGCTGACCACTAATCAAAAAAAGTTATAGAAAATAATGGCCAGATTGAAGTGATAAAAGCTGATGTTATGTTTTAAAATTGCAGAAATTATGGAATGTAAATTTGTCACAATACCTGAACAAAAATTAAGTTAAACCCATTGCTACAATATAAAAAGATTAAAAATTACATCTAACTTTAAAAAATACCTTCAGAAAATAATTCAAACAAAATATTGTAATCAATATAGCCAATAGACATAATTAAATAAAAGATGTTATAGCTCAAGAGAAAGCATAAAATAAATGTCTCAAAACATATATGTCTTTCACAACATAAATATTGTGTATGATAGTGACAATGGAAGAGTGTACAGTGAGGGATCATGCTTTGTGGCCTAGCCTCCCCACCTCGGATCTAACTTAGCTAAAGTAAAATACACAATGGATAAAATTAAGTACAAAACTAAAAAGGAACTTTGAAGTGAAACAAAAGTGCAAAAGTTAGTGATAGAATGATAAGCTGAAGGGCCTAAAGATATAACTAGATAGGTATTTAACAATAAATAAATAAGTTTCAACCCCAGACAGTAATAACCACAGATATCAAATTTCCACCATGGCTGTAATACAATAATGTTGATCTGATGATTAAAAATCTTACAAAATGTGTTAAAATTACATGTTATAAAATATAAAGTGTAACCGTTTTGTAATCTACTTAAATTTATCTATGGCCTACTATCACATTTGGTATTGGGGAGGGCTAAAATGCAATAGATGATGGAGGCATAGAGCATTCCCCAACTGTTACTCTGTAGGATGCCAGTTCACTGATGCCATGGTAATGCACGAACGCCGCCACAATCACTAGGACATGGAAAATCTGGTGAGACTGGAACCAGATGTCACATTTACCAGGGAACCAGCGCTCTGGAACTCTCAGAGCATAGAACATAGCACCTAATATGTATAGGAGTCCCATGAGGACCAACCATCCCAGTGATGCCTTACTAACTTGGCTGAACCAGCCTTCAGTAATGCCATAGTGAATAGCAGGCACTATACCTGACAAACCAAAACCCATAAACACTCCCGCTCGCAGAGGTCGTAGTCGAGGCTCAGAAAACCTGTCCCAAAGGGACACTATGATGGATAATATTCCTAACACAACCACTACAGATAAGTATATAATTTTAGGTCTGTAATGGCAGTAGAAACTGTAATACAACCATGGAACAAAGGACCCCATAATTAGGAGTGCTATTCCACAGTAATCTAACTTAGAAAACAATTTACCAACCATCTCCGAGTGGCAGTAAAGGGTATGGTATGCAAATGAAAAGCCCAAACAAACTATTGCACCAACAAAAAATACACCAAAAATCATTTTTTCTTGCATTTGAATTTCAATTGAAGGACGTGTGAGGAAATATATAGCTACTCCAATGAAAGCGACACAACCCAACAGATGGGTCCAGATGTTGCCAGTTTCAGTGTGAATTCTGAAAATGGAGGCGAAACAGGCACTGAAAGAGGGTAGTGGAGGGCGATGACCTTTATGCAAATAATCATTATCTTGAAGCCAACGCGGCAGGTGTCTGAAGTGACACACATTCCATGAAGCCTCCCAGACTTTGCGAACGAATTCTTCAGCCTGCTCGGCAGCATTGTGCGCCAGTGCTCCGAGGTCTATTTCATCAGAAAGCACACCAGCTTTCAACACTTCAGCCATTTCAGCGTCAAGGAGATGCTGATCTTCTGGTGTTGAGGGTAAAGGACAACCTTCCTCTTCTTCCGCAAGCACTTCGTCAAGCTCGTCTATCTGAGAGGCGAGGCTGTCGGCCTCGGGGTCCCATCCTTGACGACGACGGAGCCCGTCCGAAGACGCACTCACGGAATCCGAATCCATTTCCCACATGGTTGATGTAGTCACGACTCGCTGCCACGAGCAGCTGCCGCATCGACCGTCAATCGGTCAACGCGACTATTTATTACACGACACAGTTATTCCAAAGAATCCAGTTACGTCACGAAATAGAATCACATGCGATCTTTTGTTTCGGGTACTTTCTACATCACTGAGTTACGGCTATGGATGATTTGTATTTAATAGCACGGCATTTAAAACGATCAACTGAAGATGTAACGGTGCAATGAACAATCAATTACTAACAGCTGCAAAATTAACGTGTGCGTCCGCCATTCACTGTTAACCACGACTACTTAAAAAAAACTGACTGAACAAACCAAACCCCGTCCATTTTCTTTCACTACGTCAGCTTATTGCTATCCTACTCTAGCATGTATGTAATTCGATTTCTCTCTTGCTCACTAGAGCGTAGAAAGATATACAGAAAATCGATGGATTTACATACGACATACAACGTACACATAATTTTATTTTAGAATAAATCAAGAATAAATATCAATATGCTGTATGCTGTCCAACCATCAAAATATCTAAAAAAGATGCTGAATACCTATCAAATATTCAGCATCTTTTGGTTAGGTAAAAAAGGTTTTGCTTTTAGTCAAAATGTTTTTAGTGACTTCTATTCACAAAATTGACCGACAAATAAAAATACACCATATCGATCCATGAAATATATTTCATGGAATAAATTCAGGTTCTAATAAATACTTTAACGTTCTAATAATAACACTTTGACGTCAGCTTATTAATGATTCTTAAAGAGTACATGAATATAAATGATGAATATAAATTCATGATTATTTTTCAAATCTAAGGCTCGTCGTTCTACCTCGTAGGCTCTTACTTAGGTGGTCAATAAAATTACTAACCAAAACGTTCTGAATAACTAGTGAAAAATAATCATGTATTGACAGATGATGAAGATGTAAATTGAGGCAAATATGCGATAATATGTGGTACCTATGTTATTGGTAATCTTTGACGGACTGAACGGAAGAAAACGACACAAAAAGATTAGTTTTTCTAAAAAGTATTACTCAAATTTTAATATTAATTTGATGCCATATAGTGAAATCTATTTGATATTCTAATAGAATCTAGTAAAATATATCTTGCTTGATTTATAACTTTTCAGTCGACTGAAGAACATCTCTAGTATTCCTCACATTTATGTCAAATTTTGTTTATCTGATAGGCTATTTGAAACTAAACGTCAAATTTTTAACCAATCGCTACAGAGGAAAACCTACCAATAAACAAAAACGTACCTACATAACCTAACCAAAATCATCTACCTATATCTAATCTACACTTATAAAACAAAACTTAAATTACTTTAAAATAAACACAATAAGCTTCACTTACTTTTTGAACATTGTGCTATATCCAGGGAATAAATCTGTACCTATCACAAATTAAAACAAGTACCGCACAATACACACGACTTGACACTACCACAATTTGTGATCTGACATCTGTCATTCCGTTCCTAGTTTGCGGCGTTCAGTTTAGGCAACATGCCAATTTCTTTTAAAACAGATTTTTTACTAAATTAAGTTATATGTACACACTTTTATATTACTATACTTATAAAATTTTCAACTTTATTTATTTGGTGACAAACTTTTGGCACGTTGGTAGTAGGTACCTACTTACAAAATCCATGTTGCTTCATTCTCAATATGTATCAACTTCAAAACTGTCAACGTCATGTCCGTTCCGTCAAAGTCAAACATCCATTCCAAAATGTCTAAATCCGCCCGCATGGATGGAAGGAATTGCGGAATAATTTTCAAAGATCAAGTTTTTATTTCATAAACTGCAGTAAATAATAATTAAAGGCGATTCCTAGTAATAAAAGCGCAATGTCTTCGCTACTCGAAGTTTTAGTGACATGTGATTCGAATAACACCTTGTGGACTTGTAGTGTCTGGGATCCACACACCGGCTGCAGTTTAATGACATACAAAGGTGGGGGTACAGCTGAAACTAGGACTTTGTCTTATATCGGTGATGATTACGTAGCGGCTGTTGAGAAAACTAAACCAGTATTGCATATTTGGCCGTTGAATTCTCACCAAACAGTTCAAGGAATGCGCTTCATCTTGCCAGGCAAGGCGAGTGCTTTGGCAGTCACTCGTGATGGTTCCTACATAGTAGCTGGCATCGATGAGAAAATTTATTTATGGCAAATAGCATCTGGAAACTTGTTGACAATAATCAATAGACATTATCAAAAAGTGGGCGTTATTAAGTTTACACCAGATGGAAGATTTTTTGTGTCGGCGGCGGAAGACGGGATGGTAATGGTGTGGTCCTTAGCAACAGTTGCTGCTAACCCTGAAGTAGAACATGTGTCTCAAGCGAAGGCTGGTCAACATGACCCAGTGTATATTTTTTCAGACCATTCTTTACCAATTACAGATTTATGTATTAGCAAAACTGGCATGCATGGAAGGCTGTTTACAGTATCAATTGACAGGACATGCAAAATCTATGATTTGTCATCGGGAGAATTGTTATTGAATTTAGTATTTGATATACCACTGACTTCAGTTGTTTTAGATGTGTTAGAGTTAAATATATTTGTTGGTACAACTGAAGGGAAAATACATCAATGTAGTCTAACAAATCCTCCTCGCAGTAGAGATATGCTCTTGAACACAGATAGTGATTGTTCTACTTTTGCTGGTCATATAAAGGTAGTCACCTGTTTATCAGTATCTTTGGATGGTGAAACATTAATGTCTGGGTCTAATGATGAGCAAGTTATTCTGTGGCATTTGCGGAGTAGACAACCAATCAGAACTATCCGCCATAAAGGTCCCGTTACAAATGCTTTCTTTGCCGTAAATTATCCTGCAATGTTCCAAACAGTTTTCTCCCCTAGTGTTATCTTACATAGTCTTGAAAGGACTTTAGAAAAAGATTCAGATGATGTTACGGAAATAGAAGTGTTGACTAAGAAGAAAATATCTTTCTGGCCAGATATTCAACAAGATGAGATTTATTCTAGTTATCCATCTAGAGAAATAGAGGTTGAGTTCAAACATAAGGAGTTGGCACTGAAAGAGGAATTAGACAATTTGAAGAAAGTAAATGCTAGTTTGTATTCATTTTCAATTCAAAGAGCATTGAATTCTATCTCTGGTGGCAATAATCAAGGCAGTGATCAAGGTTTGAATAAAAAGAAGAAGAAAAAGTGAAGTGACAATAATAAATATTCTGTTTATTGTATGTATTTTATTTTATTTCCTCTCCTAAGTTCTCCACAGCTGAACAAAGTCCTCCCTTTCTGTTTTTCATATGTTCAATTGTTCATCCATCCTCTAGTATTCACCAAAGTACTCTGTACTAATAGTGGTATGAAAGATACCAAGTAGGTAACTGGTGATAAAGAACTTAAATGAGGGTGTTGTCTCTGGTTGGCTGGCAACATCGGGTTTTTATCTATCAATCTTGACCATTCTGTTTCCATTAGCCATGTATTTAGTAAATACTTTGTTGTACCTACTAATTCCATGCCAATAGCAAAGAAAGTCATTCGTGAAAAATCACTTTCTTTTCTTGACAGTCTGTAATTAGATTTATATTATTATAGTACCTATGTATATTTGTAAGTTTTGGTACAATAAAGTATTTTGTATTGTAATATTTTAAATTATCGTTATGAATGAGACTCGTAATTCTTGACAATATAAAAATCGGCGTATGAAGTTGCGGATAAAAGAAAGATCAGTTAAGACTAGCATCTTTCTTTACCGATTTGTTTGCTTCAATGGTTTGAAATTAAAAAATATAATTGCATCTCTATGGTTCGTAATCGGAAACATTGAAGTTAATAGACGTCAAATTTTGGAAACCGGAAACTGGTTTGTCAAGCCGTCAAACTTCAAAGTTGTCAAAACGTCATCCATTCGTTCGTCAGACAGCAGACGCATTTTCAATTTTCTGTTATAATAACAAACACGCCTGTGTTTTTATACGCAGATACAGTATACACAATTTCGACATGTGCTGAAGTAAATACCTATTAAAATTCGACATCCAATTTACGATCATGTTTTTATGACACCCTCGTCATAAGGTGAGCTTCTCACGAGTTGTAAAAATAACTGCTGTACATACCTGCGTCATAAACAAAACAGGACTATTTTGTTTACCATTTTTAGGAGGCGATATTGGCAAAATGTCGAAGGCCGTAATCATACCTGAATGTAACAAGAATTTTGGAGGGATGAAGGATGAGATTTCTATTTCGCCGACGGATAAAAAAGACGGAGCGATAGGTTTGTTTAGCAGGCTTCTACGTTTCGACTCCCTCAAAAGAAACCCTGCACCGGAGAGTCCTACGAATACGGAACCGCCTACAACATATTACGGAGTGTATATACCGTGTGAAATCAAAAAAGGCCCAGACGAAGGTACGTCTTTGTTAGTTTGATTTGTTGTATACTGTAGTACATTGGCGTTTCTTGTCGTTCATAACAATGCCTTGAGATAAGATAGATGCAAGCAAATGGATCAATATGCGAGTTCCTATTTGATGTTTAGTCTAGGCATTAATATTTACGGTCATAAGCAATAATCATAATTAACAAGAAAACTACTAAAATTATAATTACAATTAGAAAGATCATTAGCAGTCACTATCATTATCAATCAGTCTTTCTTTTCATGTTCCATTGTTTAAATTCTTGAAAACAATGTTTACAGCTACAGGATAGGCACAAAGTCATTATTGTGATAAGTGTTCAGCGGTATACCTGACACTTGCCTGTTTTTTTTTCATGTTGTCTGAGTCATCTTAAAATGTATGTTTTATTCATAGTGTTTTGAATAATACAACAGTGTCATCTTTCCTTCTTAATTTTTATCTGCTTGCTGACTTAGATTTGTTAATACTTGTTATTAATAATAAAAACAAAGTTTAACATTTGTTATTTAGGTATTAACAATGAAAGTAATTTCCTAAAGAGACAAAAACTTTATATATACCATAAGAAGACACGGTAGGATTGTTTACATATGATTTGTAAGAAAAAAAGGAGTTTATATACATTTTCAATTATTTATTTGCTTCCTTAATCAATTTATTACAAATTGTTTTTTCTTGATTTCTAGTAAATTAAGTAACTTAATAATTATTATTTACATTTAAAAAGGACAATACATTTATAATAATTACAAATCTATAATTTAGTCAAAAAGGCCGCCCTGAATCATATCTGATGCAAAATAAATTAAAATGATTTGTGTATATAAATAAATATATTAGGACAAATCACACAGATTGAGCCAGCCCCAAAGTAAGTTCGAGACTTGTGTTATGGGATACTAACTCAAACATACTATATTTTGTAACAAATACATATATAGCTAAACATCCAAGATCCGGGCCAATCAGAAAAATATAGGTTTCCATCATGACCCGACCGGGGATCGAACCCGGGACCTCTCGGTCCGGTGGCAAGAACTTTACCACTGCGCCATCAAGGTCGTCAAAATATACTTACTGAATTCTGTCTTATTTGTGTTAAAATTAAAATCCCAAATCACAGTTTAATGATATAGGTACTTCAGTTTAATAATTATATACTTTTCTTAACAGAAGCACTTCATGTGTACAAGAACAAGTCGGAGGCCCTGGAGCTGGTTCGTCGCTACAAGCTAGCGAGGTTCAAAGCATTCCAGAACCGTCAGGATGCTGTCTCCTTTGCATTACGAGGTGCCGAGCCAGTGGATACTGTTGATGGGAATGACAACTGTGAGTTTTTTTTAAATACTATTGAGCCAGAAAGCAGGTTTGATTTTAATTCTTTACTGTTTGTCATGTATTGATAGCGGGACTCGTCAGATACAGATATTTCAATCTTAAGGTGATACATAACTACACAATAGTGCTACCGTCACATTTTTACAAATTTTGTTTAAGTTAAAAATCCTCTTTCCAAATTATTCTACACAAGATAAAGGAATTTATTGCAAAGTTTTATAGTTTTCCATTACACAGTCTACCATGAAGATTTTGGTGGCCAATGTTTTCGGTTTAGTAGACTGTGACTACATTATGTGCCCTCCCGACCTGACTTGTGTGCGCAGACTGTAATTGAAGGCAAAGGAATAGAAACTGGAGACTCTTCTCATAGGCGATAGGCTATCAACCGGTCACTATTTAATCTCAATTTAACTTGCGCAACTCATTGCTCTGTCTACCCCGCAAGGTATAAAGACGTGACACCCAATCTGTGATTTTGAAACACAATTTTCTTGTCAAGCTTATTTAACAGCCGCAACTCTCAGTCAATGGGCTAGATAACCTTGTTTATCTTTAAAAGGTTGGAAGTAGTTATGTCAGGTTAAAAGCTATTTTTATAATTATGAATCTAGTCAGTAGTAGGTATTCAGAATTTCATAGCAGTATTTCTTTGTTACACGATATTTAAATAGAGAAAGATGAAAAAAGTAGGTAATCACTTTTTTTCTGGATGGGCGGTATTTTATTCAGTTCAATAACTGGCCAGAAAAGAAAACAATACATAGAAGTACATCTACCATATTATAAAGTTATAAATGTTATAAAGAAATTAATATCAGAATGGTTCCGTGCAATTTTTCTCTTGTTAGATCATATTATGGTTACATTATATAGTTTTTTTCTAGGCTTTTCAGTATTCTTGAGATTTGTTATCAAACATTGAGTAATCTATTGTTTGTGTTATTTAACAGACATTGTTTGTTTGTTTTTTTTTTTTATGTCAATGCAGGAATTTTAATAGTGCTCTCGTTTAAGCATGGAACATCCATGCTCTGTTTGTTTACATTATCATAAAACTAATAATATGGCGCCACCTAACAACCAACGAACTAAAGCTCGGTTCGTCATTAGATGTTAAGTTATATTGACGATGTTAAGAGCGAGTGTTAAGCGCAGGTGTTAAGTATCTACACAATCTGTCCAAGTATTTCTACTTAACACTTAACACTAATCATGTAGGAGTATCCAACCTATGTCAGTAGCATGGGCAATAATATAAAAATTACACACAATATATTTATGTATTTCCTTAGGCTTTAATGGTTCTACTAATAGGACAATTTATTTAAGTAGCACAGTAAGCTTCACCGCCCTTTACGTGGTATTGTAAAGTTAAAATGTAAATTAACTCCATATTAATATTATAAATGCGAAAGTCTGTCTGTCCGTTCCCCTTTCATATCTACACGGCTGGACTGATTCTGATGAAATTTGGTATGCATATACATACATATACAATACAAACTAAGTGCAATATTCGTGCTATTTTTGTACTGTATGATTATTATACTTAATTTTAAGATGTTCATTATTGAACGAACATAATTATATTCTTCCTTAGCGAAGTGGTGTGACTGTGCGCGCGTCACGCCATTCAAGTGCAAGTAAGAGAGCTATACAAATTAAATATGACCTCAATGATACGTTACATCGCGCGAGATTGTGTCGAGATAATAATTATAAGGAAGTTAAATACTTGATCAGCTGTCTATCTCTGGTCATAGATAAAAAAAATCGGAAGGTATATTACATATCTCAATAAAATGTTGCGAAGACAGGTAATGCAGCTCTCTTTCATCCGTTTTCAGAGCGTTTTCCCGCCCGTACCTTCCGCCGCCAGTTAGCGTCGGAACCCAGGGTCGCTTCTTCCATCCTATTTATATTATAAAATGCGAAAATTTGTGAGGATGTGTGTATGTTTGTTACTATTTCACGCAAGATCTCCTGGACGGATTGTTATGTGGTACACGGGTAGAATATAACCTGGAATAACACAGGACACCTTGTAACCCGAAATTTCCACGGGAGCGAAGCACCGGGGCACAGCTAGTACTGCATATACGAATGACGTCTTCCATACTGCATATATGAATGAAGACAAGCGTGAGATGCTACTAATATTATGATATTACTACAGGCACAGAGACCTTATATCACGTCTTTATCCCTTACGAGTCGGAAAGAGCCTAGTCCCGAAATCCGAAGACTGGCTAAGTTCAGCTAGATAGCGGACTTCGGACTTAGAACTAGATTTTTAGTTTATAAACCTTTACCCTTCGACTTTTACAATCTGCGCGGGAGTAGTACCTATATAGATGTAGTAACATTTGTAAATACGCCGGTTTAGAAAAAATCTATTTTGATAAAATCTGGTACAAGGATATGGTATGGTTACGAATAAATATTTTAATCGCTTTATAGTCTTTGTAAAAGTTTCTGGCGTCAATTAATCGCGTGTTTAAAATACTAGTGTGCGTTACACTGTGGCTGACCGCGATTATGTTTTCTATTCGTAGGGCATCGCACGTGACCCAATCGCTTAGAATATACTTGTTATTGGATACTCTGATAAAGTGACATGTACTACGTTAAAGCTAAAACTTTAGACAGTTCGTATGATGAATGACGGGCCCAAAATGGTTTCGCGTCTTTACTTACAGCATAAAAGTGTGAAAATTATATAAACTCAACCAGGGAAATTGGTTGCATATAAGTTGCAACATTGCTTTTGTAGATAAATAGAAAAAAATAAATTTTTTTCGTCATTTCATGTTTGTTAACGATGACTAAGTAAGATTTATTTTTGGAAGCAAATATAGAATGGCTCGTAATATTAAGAGTTATTATTTGTTTCTTTCTATTCAAATGTTCTGTATTGAAATAAAGTTATTTGTAAATGTTCATTGTAGGCGTATATATGTATATTTTTTTAAACATGTCATTGATAGCATCGTGTGTCATTATTTTCGAAGAAAAAATATTTATGTTCAAATATTAAGTGGTAATAAAAAGCGTGTTATTGTGTGATATTCTTACTTCACTACATAGTATAAAACAAGTCCGTCTGTTCCTATGTATCTTCTAAACTGCGGAACGGACTTTGATGAGAGTTTTTTGATAGATAAAGTGATTTCCGAGAAAGGTTTAGGTGTCTAATTTATTCTGGTTTTACCCGAGAGAAGCCGGGCCGCTAGTAAAATAAATAAAACAGCTCTATTTCAGTTAAGTGAGACCTATAAAATGATACATTGTACATAATAATATCATTTATGATATTATATCTATAAACCGCGTAAATAAGTTCATGACCAATCACTAATTAATTTACCAACCTGTCTGTAGTACAGTCAACAGCAAACAGACTATTCAATTGCAAATTCACCGCTATTGCATGGAGTGTTAAACTTGAGGTGCGGTATATCTACCCATTAGAACTATAACGGTGGCCCGAATACCATTTTGTTGACATTCACCAATAGGGCTATATTAGTCGCACAGTCTACTCCAATGCCTGTCATTCAATTTTGAATTCTATATCTATAGCACGAAGGACAGAGTTTTGTTTTATATCGATTTTTATCGCTTATACTAACTTCGATCGATGATACTTTAGGTCTCGTAATTTGTCTGCGATTGAAAATCTTTCAAATAAATGTGTATTGGGGCAAATAAAAAATATGTATTTTCATCAGTTTTCAAATGATTATTTAGCTTCCTTTACATAAAATCCTTATCTTAGCCCAACTAATTAAAATGCGCGAAATGTCTCTTCTTGCTTTATCTATTCAATAAATATCCTTGAAATTTGCCATACATATAGTTAGCACATTAATACCCTTCATCTTGAAAAAAAAAACTGTTCCCATGGGAAATTCACATAGTCGCAACCACGAACAAAATCAGGCGAAATTGTCGACGTAAGCACAAGTAATCATAAACTTGTTTGACGTAAGTTATATCGTGTGTCCTTCAGTCGAACTTGGCCTAAGACAATGGGATTCTTTCAACTTCTTCAGTAGAAGATACTTGTTCAAGCTCTCAATAGCTCATCTAAGCTTCCATAGTATTATTATAAAGAGAAAAAAAAATGTTTGTTATGAATCAACTTCAAAACTGCGGGACCGATTTTGACGAAAACTGGCACAGAGTTAGACAAAACTTTCAGGAGCAACCACAGGAGCAACATAGGCTTTTTAAATTATGGTGTTACCCTGGCCAGGACGGGCCGATAGTAATTATATAAAATAGTCTCCTCTCTCTCAACTGAATGTTTTCCCTTTTGCCTGCCATCTGCTGCAGCCCAGGGTCCCTTTTCCTTATTTTATTCTTCTCCACTTCGCACGATCTTCGTCCCTAGTTGTCAGACTATTGTCACGCATAACATCAAGCCAGTACTTCTTGGTGTGTGTACAAATAGTTCAAACATTGGTACATGGTACATACTTATAATAACTAATACAGACACATGCATATCTATACTATTATTATGGTAAGCGTTTGTGAGCTTGTATGTTTGAGGCGGGTAATCTCCTAAACTACTGAACCGAAAAAAAAAATTCAAAAATTATTTCACCAATAGAATAGTACATTATCCAAGATTGCTATAGGCTATATTTTACCTCAACGGGCAATATCTGTATATATGTATATTTTCCAGCTGTCGTGGGAGAGAAGCCGTACCCTTTCAAAGCGCCGTCTCCGCAGGACATGGTGTCGCTGCGGAAGAACATTGAGGCCGGACACACGGCCAACGTGCGCGAGCGAGTGTGGGAGAACCCCCGCTTCCTCGTCAGCAGCGGCAACACACCTTCCATCATGCATGTGAGTGTGTTACCAAAATAAAATAAATAAGTATATATATATTGACTCACACAGATTGAGTTAGCCCCAAAGTAAGTTCGAGACTTGTTTTATATGAGAACTTATCATGCGAATTGGTTGAAATGAAACTAGGTATTTTGTGTACAATGAAACGAACTACTGTTATCGCTATAGAACGACATTCGTTATGCATAATCAAACGCCATATGCAGACCTATTACATACTAAGGGCTGTAACTAAATATAATGATTGAGTGAAAAATACACGTTACATATTCTAAATCGGCATGTTTTTAAATATTCAGATTTTTTTAAAATTGTTTCCAACAGCTACATATTTGAAGTTGTATTTCCGCAACTAAGCCTCGGTGCTTCTGCCCATACTTCAATCATAGTATGAGTACTAACAGGATTAATAAGCCCATAGAAATAAAAAAAGTAGAGGAGGGACATCTACCCTACCCCCAATGCCCAATATGAAGTCTTATAAAACTCGAGACAAGTTTTAATTTCACCTCTTGCTAAAAAAGTATCATACGGCCTAAGTAACATATCTTACAGATAGCGTTACAAATAGTATTCACAAGTATTGAATGGGGCTGAACACATCAGGCAGATTTATCAACAAGTTAGCTTATCTGTTAGATTACATCTTTTATCAGAAAGTGATGAGATCCTTGGTAATGTATTCAACAGGAAGGTACCCGCTACAACGCAATGCACGTGGCGGCTAAGTCAGGCAACGCGGAGATGTGCAACATGCTGCTGACTACGGTCGGCGACCCATCCTTCGTGCAGACATTGTATGGAGCTGATGCAGACTCCGAATCTTGCAAGGTAATGATATTTTAGTAATAAAAAAATCTTAATTTTTTATTTTGTTTTTCGGAATTTTTTTTTATTAGTTTAAAAATAGGACACTAAGGCAGTAAGGGCACTTTGAAATTTTGAAAGTGGTACAGTATACAGCACATCAACCTACCCAAATTCATTGCAAACTCGTCGCTATTACCGCACCTCATCATCATCATCATTGATCATGCAGGGTACCTTGATTATGATTTATTAGTAGTAGATAATCAACCCATCTCTGGTACATAACCATAGATGGGTGTTCAAGGTTTTGTTTTATTTTTGTCCTGACAATAGTTTTCGATAAAATTTTAGATTTAAGAAGATTTAGTATAATTTCACAGAACATGTTAACTAAATTATTAATAAGGTATGAATAATCTATACTATTATTATAAAGAGGTAAGCGTTTGTGACTTTGTATGTTTGAGGCGGGTAATCACCGAAACTACCGAGCCGATTTCAAAAATTCTTCTACCATTAGAAAGGTACATTATCCAAGATTGCTATAGACTATATATTTTATTTCAAAATTCCCACGAGAGCGAAGCCAACAACATCTAGTGATGTAATAAATTGTCAAGTAAATAATTAAGAATACTTAATGATGTTGTCCCCATTTCCAGGAGTTCGCGGCGATCCTGCTCGACCGCTACCTCAACACACCTGACAAGTCGATGAACGAGACTCCGCTGCACTTCGCGGCCAAATTTGGCGCGGAGGAAGTCGTGGACGTGCTGACCTCCTTCCCGCAGTGCAACCGCGCCGCCGTCAACAAGTTCGGGGAGCAAGCTAAAGATGTTTGTACTCATTTTATACATTAAACTACATACTATCCATAAAATTATAATGCAAAGAGAAAATATTTATATATTTGTTTTAATATCTACTGGACCGATTTGATTGAAATTTGGCTTAGGGATAAACTTTCACGAGTAACAAAGTATTTTTATTAAAGTTTAACCCGAGCGAAACCGGGGCGGGCCGCTAAAATGATATTTATATAATCACAAAAACAATATTTATATAGTCAATAAACAGCTGACAGTACATTTTTTTTTTAATATAGCAAGCAATACGTATTGCCTGACTGATTTTTTCTTATTCATATTATGCCGGCCTCACAATATCGCCGAATTCAGACACATGTCGACGTCGGTATCTGTATGAGTTTACAAACTATTTTGTAGCCTCTGGCGATGTCGATACCAAGTGTATCCTAAGATTTAATTATTTTTCCCACTCAGTTTATTAAAAATGTCGCAGATAATATGCAAGCGGGCGTCTACTACCGTCCCGGAGACGAGCGGCCGCATCGCGTCGATGTTGCGGGAGCGGTACTACGTGCCCGTGTTGCACTGCGAGGACGGCAGCGAAGTGCCCACCATTGGTAGGCCCTTCAGCCCTGCGCAGCCTCCGGTGAGTACTTAATACTGTTAGTAGTACGTATTTTCAAGTAATATATGAGACTAGTAGATTTGTATGTATATAACTGTAACGTCATCATTATCAGCGTACAGCAGTCAGTTACTGGACATAGGTTTCGGCCAAGGTGCGCCGACTGTTGTCGGGTTTTGGTGTGTGGTTGCGCCCCAGAATAGGACCACTCCATATACTTCCGTCGATGTCGTACGAAGCCACTAAGGGACTCAGCCTAGGCAACAATAGCCTTCCCAAGGAGGGCTGCTAGGTGGCAGGTGGCCGGTTGTAAAATCACAGCTGAATTTTCATAATTTGGGTTTTTTATGCTGACTCTCCGGGATTGAACACTGAACACGGAAAAATATTCTAAAAAAAATGTTTTGGCTTCTATTAGTCCCATAAAGACCCCCCCATAATTATTTTTCTTTAATATCTCCTATGTACAGACATAGCCCACTTACAGTTTTATTATATGTATAGATACCTAATTAATTATCGTGATCTTCATTCTAGGACATAAACGTAGACCCTTTGACGCCCCGCTACGAAATTCGTGCATTCGCGGGTCCCATGGAGGCCGCCCGCGCGGAGAGCTTCCGCCGGAAGTGGAAGACCCCGCCGCGCGCCGCGCACCCCCACCCGCGCGCCCTCGCCCCGCCCACCTTCCGCCTCCGGGAGATGACCAAGGGGCTCGAGGCTGTCGGCAGGTGAGCTGCTTATGTTGTCTATTTCACATCTAGTTAGTTATGTATGTCTCAACTCTGTGTTCGGAGTTGTAAAGCCCTTTAAAAAATACATATTTGAGTTTATATTTTCAGAAATTTAGCGGAAGAAATGAACGTCGGTTGGAAAGAGTACTGGCCATTCCTGGACACCTTCACAGACCTTCGGACACCTGAAGGGCTGGCCCTTTTGGAGAACTACCTCCGGGCCAAATACGAGGATGCTTGCTCCTTCGCCTACAGCGACAGCTGCGTGGAACACTCGCCCGTTGAACTCTCCATCTCCAGGCTGAGCCTAGGAAACATATCTCAAATCAGCCCGATAAAAGATAACATGAGCCCCATGTCTGAACTGTGTGTCGCGTTGAAAACCTGCAAAATATCCTCGGACAAACCACATTGGAGGAAAACTGATCCTATGAGACAACGGCTCTGCAGACAACCGAGCATCAAACACACTATAGAGAATGGAATGGAACCCTCACCTGTGATAAACCATACTGTGAACCAACTCTTGTGTATAGAAAGGACGTGCCAAGTGTTCGCGAAACGTATCGCAGACGCCTTAGTGTTCTCGTTAACCGCTGAACCTGAAGTGGCAGGCGATTCGTTGAAATCGGAAGCGAAGCATTTACAACATACGATGTACACGTACATGGACGACGAGAGGTTTAAGAAAATTGATTTCGCTCTCATACATTCCCGACTTGCGCAATTGGTCGTGTACAAACTAAAACAGCAAACGACGGATCTGGACGATATTAACAATTTAGTGGAGTTTTTGATAAAACTGAGGTGTCCTAACGACGATATATTCAGTTCGGACGACGAAAGGAAGCCAATGTATAGAGATAGGATTAGTAGGGTAAAAATGACGTACGTGATTGACGGTCACGTTAGATGTGTAGCTAGTTTTATATGTGAAGAGTTGACGGAAACGGATACGACGAAAGGGCCAGCGGTGTCCGAGGTCGAGTGTATAGAGATTTGGGAGAAGGCGGCGAAGTGTCGCTGCGACTGGAAGATTGAGGCGTTTGAAAGGAACAGCAAGAAAAACGCGTCGTTTAGGAAGAATCGATCGATTTTGTCCACTAGTCCGAAAAGCGATGGTTTTATAAGGAGGTTAACGTTTGATTATGATATAGGTGAGTGGTAGATTAACATGTTTCAAGTTAAATTTTACTGAAATATATACCTAAGTTTGAAAAAAGTAGCAAAGGGGATCCTGGGTTCCGACACTCAATGCACCTGGGAATCAGATGAGAGAGAGAGTCTGGAAACTTTTTGAGAGGAGGAGAAAAAGTCTAATATATTAAATATGTTCTAATTATGTATTTATATTATTTTTTAATATATAAAGACCACATAGTTAAGCAGGCAGGCACTGCCACGGAAGGTAGGGTTGGGGGTTCGATTAATTCTTACTTTGACTAATTCTTTCATACCGTAAAATTTTTGTGATAATTCTAATAAAAACGATTAATTGATAAATAAAACTACATGCACAATTCAACTGCGGAACGGAAGAGAGATTTATACAGTGTTGTCACATTCAATACATAGACAAAAGCAAAGGTACCTAATAGGCCATGACATCTCTATTTTGAGCAATATACAACAATTTTAAATATAGTTAATCATGACACGTTAATATAAATATGGTATTGTTGTTATATAAATATTGTTGAATTCTGTATTATTTCTCAAAAAGCTACAAATTATTCACATTTCGAAATGATCTCCGTTGACAACAAATGTCGAAAGAAATTTATTTAAACAATGTTGGTCCCTATCTTTATATATTATAAAGCAAAGTCCTCTGCTGCGTCTGTCTGTCTATTCGCGATAAACTGAAAAATTACTGCACGGATTTTAATGTGGATTTCACCAATAGAGAGTGTGGTTCCTGAGGCAGTATACTGCCTCAGGAACCACACTGCCTCAGGAACTACTAGTATAGTATAGTATAGTATAGTATAGTATAGCATAGCATAGCATAGCATAGTATAGTGAGTTCACGTCCCCAGGCGACGGCGCGAGCGCACGCGCACGCGCACGCAGCTCGGCGCCGCCGCGCGCCGACAACTCCCCGGCCGGGGACTCCGCGCCGCTACACTCCCCGCTGTCCGCCCCGCTACACGCCCCGCTCACCAAACTCTACGCGCTCGATGTCTCCAACTGCCAGCTTGTCGCCGCTGAGGTAACTATGTTACAAGTTATGTTTCAGCTCTCGTGTATTTTTTGGGTCAATAAGTACACTATGTGCTATTTTTTTACGTTGTACCAAGTTTTTATCAAAATCTATACAATTTTTGCGTACAAGTTTTCATCTCCAATTAGGTGGAAAATGATCTTTTTCAGATTGGTTTGGATGTTTACCTATGTGCCCATGTTCCAAATATAGTATCGTTGAATTAATATCCCACGGACGGATTCTTATGCGGTCATTAATTATCATCATATCATTAATAGCGTAATTTCCGAGGAATATAATTTATTATGGTCATACCTGGACGAAGCAAGGGTTATATAATGGATTTAATATATTCATTCAAATAATAAAAATACAATCTGTCATAGATATCGGAGGACGAATCAGTGGCATCGTGCCAGTCTGAACAGTCTGATGAAGAGGATTTCCTCACGGCGTCAGAATATTCCGACAGGGAGGACATGGAGGAAGCCAGCGAGGCCGCCATTGCTGAACCATTCATATACGGGTAAGCTGTTTACACTATCTCTCTCTCTCTCATGTTACTCTCCGTCTCTTCCTTCCTCAGCTACTTTTTCTTCTCCACTTCGCACGGTCTTCGGTTCGGGTGAGCTATTCACTACTTTCTATAATTTAAATGTTAGGCTACGGTGACCACTTCTCACCAGGTGGGTCCGTGAGTCGCATGCTTGTTTGCACGGTCATTAAAAAAGAAAGCCTTATGACAATTAATATCTTAGTGACCATAGCCGGAAATGGCCAGGGCTAATATTATTAGGTTGGAATTACCCTGGATTAGAGTTTTTGTCTCTTAGGAGTAAAACACGGATCGTGTTTCGGTTTCTCAAGGCTTGTATGGGGACATGTAGATTGTAGAGGTGTTGTGAGGTCATTCAATCTACATGTTTGACCTGTACAATCATTGAGATTGTACAGGTCAAACATTGTAGAGGTATTGTGAGACGTTTATTTTTATTACTTGTTTACACTTTTGTGCCTCTCGGATTCTTTCATTAATAATTTTTAAATTAATTCTAGTGTTTTTGGTCTCAATTTATTTATATTTATATATTCATTCGAGTGTATATTTTTGACTTCAATTCGGATGGGAAGCAAAGATGAGGTCTAGTGTGTTTGCATGTCTTCAAGTCTGATTTTTTAACTTATTCTTAGTATTGTGAGAGTAGTTTGTGCCTCTCCGATTTTTTATTAATAATTTTAAAATTAATTTGCGTGTGCGTTTAGGGTATTTCTTGAGTGTAACACAGTTAGTGTAATCAATTAAAAATAACAGATTTTAAGTCTTGTTTTCAAGTCGTTTTTTTTAACTGATATGTTCTTAGTATATTATTATTATTTATTTATTTATTTAGTTGATACACAAACAGATTACAATCAAAACAGGTCTATTATGAGAGACGTATGTTCTTATCAATATATACTCGTATATATTTATATATAACTCTTCCGTTACTGAGTGACTGACTGACTGACTGACAGACAATGTACAGCCGAAAATACTGGGCTTATGAAGCTGTAATTTGGCAGGTAGGTTCCCTGCGGAGTGTAGGTGAGCACTAAGGGAGGATTTTTGGAAATTCTACCCCAAAGGGGGTGAAAAACTTCTATATGAAAGTTCTACATTGTTGAAGTATATTTGGTTTTGGTTGAAAATTAACCCTCAACCCCTTGAAAAGGGGGGTGAAAGATTGTATGGTATTGTATGTATAACTTAATACAAATTTCAAAACAAAAAGATGAAAATTGGTTAACATACTCTTCATCCATTTTTCTTATAGAATGACCGAGATTTTGCTATGAAATTCACACGAGCGAAACCGCGGACTAGCTAGTTAGCTAGTCATTTTTATAAAATAGCAATATGTATTCGCAGTGATCAGCCCAGCAAGATGGACCGGCTGGTGTACGAGGCAGTGAGCCAGTGCGCGGTGGACCGTGAGCTGTTCCCCAGCGTGTACCGCTGGCGGCACACTGTGGCGCTCTACTCGCCCGCGGCACGGGACACGTGAGTATATATACATGTCAATAAATACCTATATACATACGAACTAGCTTTTGCCCGTGGCTTCGCCCGCATGATTTCCCACGGGAGCAGTTATTTTTGCGGGAAGAAAGGTACCCTGTATCCTTCTCCGTACTATATAAGTGAGGATGTAAATACAACTTAGGGATTCTATTATTAATTCGGTCCGGCTACGCACGAGATTTATAAACATTTGGAATAAATTGTTCAAAGAATAGTGAAAACTGCATCAAAATGAGTGTTTTTAAAAAATGAAGAAAGCTTAGAAACAGAACAGACGCGGAGCGCGTCTTTATTTTACACTATATAGTGATATATGTATTTATAGCTGTAGTAATAAGCCCGTCTTGTTTCAGATGGAAGCCGTCAGAATCCCTCGATCGCAGCAGTATATGTGGCGAGTCGCAGCGCGCGGCCACACTGAGCTCCACGCCCAACAAGACCTCGCACGCCGACACGGGACATAGAGCTCCTACTTTACAGGTAACATTGTAACTCATATAAAGGACTTTAGCAGAGAGCGTTTTGAACACTGTTTTTCATGTACACAGACAACTAATCCGCAGATAATTAATCCCATTGACTGCGGTGAACACTTCCCGTAAGGTGGGCCGTATGCGTGTCTGCTTGCTCAGTTTTATTAACAAATCTCGTATTAGTTTAATACATATCACACAAACAAAAAAATTGGTTCTTAACCAAATATTTTACACTAAAAAAATTCAACAAACAAAAAACAGAAAGTAAGCATACTAAAATATAAATGAGATAGAAGATTTTCATACAACGTCACGGCTTATGTTATACAAAGTTGTGAAACCGGACACACAATGAGGGACAAAATATAATTAACGCTTTGTCCTGTTTCTTCTCGTGTACTTCTAATACACATTTATCTTTCTTGTATGAACGAAAAACATGAGAAAGTATATACATAGTTTGCTCTGTGTACGAAAAATAACATAGCATTCAAATACTTTTTGACTTATGATTGTTTGTGCAGCAATAAATGAAAAAAGGGAGGAATACTGTATAATAAAAAGGAAGAACTGTATACTAAAATAATTTTGTTTTCAGGTTTCAAACTGGTTACGAGTGACTGGTCCTAACTCCCCGCGATCGGTTCTCGCCGCCAAGAATGTCGGCCACAACGTCAGCTTCGGCTTTTAAGCTCCGTAACTATATTTTAATTCGAGACTCACACATCAAATCAACGAATCGCTTCACTGACAGTTATTTTTGTAAGAATCAAACGAGATTCGAAAAATCTTGCGTCTTTGGCACGATTCTTTGATGTGATTTAAAAAATCTCATTCTATACTGCCCTATAGCGATTGGATGAAAAACACGAGACATAATACTTTTAAATAATAGTAAATTAATTAATACGAAATAAGTATATGTAGTTGTATCGTGTTTTGAAATGTCCAATTTGTAATTTGTTGAATGCCTGTGTGAAAATGAAAAACTAAACGTGAAACGAAAATGTCACGAAAAATATTATTTTCGACATTAATTTACATAATTTGAGTATTATAATAACTAATTGATATGATAGAGATATTTACGTAACGTTTTAAATGTTTGACGAATATAATTGAATATATTTTGTGTAATTGTGTTTACTGTTAGTTGACTATATTTTCTCATATTCAACAATTGTGAAATTATTTCAAACTTCTCAATCGGCTGTATGGGATTTTCTAATATATAAGGTTTTTTTAATTTCAGGTTTTCGTTTGGTTGGTTTCAATGCCTAATTAACAGTTATAATTTACTAATTTCGCACAAATACAAAAAATGTTGATACACGATTTAAAATCTCGTGCAGTCGACTAAGAATGAGTAGTAACAGTTTCAGTATAATTTTATAGTCTCAATATTTGTATCATACTGACTTGCGAGTTACATATTGGTTGTATGTATATTGTTTGAGTAGATATGTTAATTTAAATTTTATTTTAATGTTAGCCGGTAGCTATTCCATAGCGGCAATGTACGCGACAATAACTCCACTAGGTTCTGTTTGAACGTCACGGGCGTCATTTGAGCAAATATTTACAACTGAATATTTTTTTATGAAAGAAATGTCGAAATAAAAACTGACGATGTCGTGTTTATGGTTTACGACTGCGCAGTAAACGATATAGGTATAGGTTTTTTTTGCTATTGCGCGGGCAAGGTATAGATATGTCACTATCTTCGAGATTACCTCGTGTATTTTATGAAAACTTGATAATATTTGCTCTAAATATTGTTGTATATCTGTGACGTTCAATAGAATATAATTATATATAGCATTTATTTGTTAAACCTGACAATTATTAACAGTGGTCAGAATAGGTTGAGAAATATTTATCTAAACTTTGAACATAATACAAATAGATCTTCTGAATATAGTGAGTCCTATGTTTATTTTAAAGGTGCTATTCAGAATAATTAAGGTCAGATGTCTTTGTATAGAAAGTATACGCAAGTGAAATATTATTAGTAAATGACGGCGCCTCATATACTACTTTATTTCGTTATTGTTACCGCAGGACATGTGTATATTTGTTCAAAATTTAGGTGAAAAAAAAAAGTAGGTCGATATTATATATTCGAAACACTGTGTTACGTTGCCAAAAAGTGGTAAGTGGAATGTTGCACTGATTTACGAACGTTTGTACTTTTATATTTAAAAAGAACGGAAGCGAAAAAAATGTAAAATATGTATGTTTTATATGATACGTTTTAATTCAATAGACATTATAAAAATAAATTATGACCGGTTCAGACATTAGTTTCAATTTTACGAATCCCAAAAGTTTTCGTCCTCGGACGTCTTGACGTGCGACACCGGCGACACAATGCCGTCGTCGGAGCGGCTGTTGTAGTTGTCGACGTCGGCCGAGAAGTCGTCCACGTAGTCTTCGACCTTGTCGCGGTCGCTGCCCGACTCCAGCAGCGGCTGCGACTCACATTGTTGCTCCAACGCCTTCGGTTCCTCCACGTCCCTTTCTATTTGAAATATAGTGTCGAAATCGTTTGCATTCAATTTTTCCGGCTCCTCCAAATCTTCAGCTCGATTGTGCGATGTTGTGTTGTGCAGTTTTTCTTCCCTATCTTCGTTTTTCACCTTTGGACTGACTAGCACGGTCATGCGAGGCGATATCTCTTCGTCTAGATCGGAAATTGATATGTTCACAGTTTCCGCTGGACTCTGTACTACAAGAAACATGTCTTGAGGATCGCTCTCCTTCAGCTTCAAGTTGTTAGTCTCTGTAACGCTTTCTATTTCTATACGAAGCATGTTTTTGTCTTCTGACTTATTTGGGTCACTGTTAACCTCTTCCGTGGCTTCCGCTTGAGACGGTTCTTGTAAATTGTATATCTTGCTGATGTTGTTTTTCAAAATTTTTAATTCTTTGGCGTTATTTATCGGTACTACTTTCTTCTTGGCCTCTTCTTTACAATCTTCCGTTACTTGGTTGTTTTTATTTTTAGACCTAACTTCGCCTGTTGTAGGTTTTGCTTTGGTTTGCCCGAGTCTGCTCGGCGGCGTGTTTTGCGAATACAACTTGCGAAATTCAGCCAGTGGAGTTTCTAAATAAGATGTATCATTCTTGTTATTTTTATCGAATTCCACGTAAGATTCTGGTATCACTTTTGCTCTACTATTAGGGCTTGTATTTTTGAAGTCGGCAATGTTGAATCTCTTCTCGTACTTATTCAGAAATTTGTCCAAATCAATTTTACAATTTCTTAAATTGCCGCTATCGTTGTTAGGTATGTTGACATCTGAAATAAAACAAAAATTGTACTGGACTATTATATACATGAAGTTTGCAAGTGACAGGGTCACATTTTTAGGAAAACAGTTACATATCTAAAGGTTTAGTAAAAGCATTCCCTGTTATTCAGTCATCCCCAGGGGCCAAACAGAAAATGGTGAAAAGACTATAATAAAAAGAAAGCATATTAAGTAGGTACAAAAGAAAATGTTCCTTTATGTACATATTTAAATGCATGAATACTAACATCCGTTTTAGATAGACCAATTCAATTTTAGTAGCAATTTCAGGAATACAGATATTTTTTGTTCCAAAATTGTGCTGTTCAGTAGTTTGTAGCTTTATGAGAAATTACTATTATAAAGACGAAAGTGTCTGTGAAGGTGTAATTTCTAAATAAATAAATTTACATTTCAAATTAATTTGCGCTCATTTATGTTTGAATAACTAACATAATTTATGATTCTTCTGTCAATGGTGCAATTAAGAATTCATTTATCTGAAAAAATATTTACCGAGAGTGACATCATCACAGCCGTTATTCTCCACATGTGCATAACTAGATATAACCTCCTCCTTCATAGTCTGTTTTTTTCTGAAGTCCAAGTAGGACTTCTCGACCGCCTCTGCTTCGATCTCCAACTTCTTCAGTCGAAGCTTCGCCTCCCGAAGCACGGAGTTTGGGCTCTTCTCTCGTTTGATTTGCGATGACTTTTTCGATGCCAGTGACCGTTCCACTTTGCTGTAAGCATAATTGGGTGTTGACGTTTAAACGACTATTATAATTCGACTAGCAGAACTTGAGAGTGTAAGATTTAAAAAATATATAATTAATGTTGCCTGCCTTTGAGTGTTATCCATTAAAAAATTAACCTACTCTAAGCCAAAGTATGCTTTGTCACTATAGCACTTTACAATATTTGACATTGACAGAACGAGACAAAACATAATTTAGCGTACAGCATGCTAACATTTTTATGAATAAGTGGGTCAGATACTAAAAAATTACACTACCCGCCTCTAGTATTTATAAAGTCACAATAAGGCGCACACAGTAAAGACTTCTTATCAGAACTAAAACTGCGTCCACCATCAAAACTTCACACAGCAATATACTCCAGAACAACGACACCTCCAAAGCTACATCAAAAAAGGTAAGTCCAGTCCCGTTTACAAATGTGGCCCATTCCACAGATAAAGGTACGTTATGGTTTTTTTTTGTTGTGTTTAAATTTTTGAGCTGAATAGTTTTTTAGTAGCGGTTTACAGAAATATGCGTGACTAAAAATCGCCTATCAGGTACCTTTACCCATTAAACGTCATATGTTTTTACGATTTGTAACTAGTTGCACCACGCACCCGCGTAATTATTTTTTTTGAATTACGTTTTTATGCACAGTAGCGCTGCGCTATCTACTTTATAAAGCGCCCTTGACAGGTAACGCATATATATACAATCCCAGTATTATAATGGCGAGAGTTTGTATGTTTGTTACTATTTCACGCTTTGTTTTTTTTAAGGTATTTTTTATTCCGAAAGTACGTGATTCCTGTGCTCTGGTAGTCAAGGGCGCTTTATAAAGTAGATGGCGCTACTGTGCATAAAAACGTAATATTAAAAAATCGTAAATTAGTTATTTATTCACTCACTTTCTAAGCTTCAACTTTGCTTCCTTTAACATGCTTTTGGGGCTCTTGCACCTGGCCTTGCTGCCTTGTGATATCACTTGAGGCGTTAATTGAACCGCCCTCTCCTCTCTGAAATCAATTCGACTATTATATTGCTATATGTATCCAGTTTTTAGTAACCATAGAATAAACCAACTGAACTCACGGGTCGGGGCGGTCGGTGTAATAGTTTGTATCGTCGGCGGTCTCCCGCATCGGCTCCGTGTCCACACTGTGGCTGACGCTAATAGAGTTTGCTGTTAGAAAAATATAAATAAATTTAACGTCGTGTCTCTTCATTTATGACAATTTAAATTAGAATTTATAAAGTAAACTAACTTTTGCCCGCAACTTCGCCCGCGTGAATTTATCTGCGAAAGCAGACAGACAAACAGACTTAAGACCAAGCATTTATAATATTAGTAGTTATGTAAATATGAATAATAATATGATTATTGTGCATTTATTTTTCAAGAAGTAAACATTATCAGCTGCCATAATTGGGAATACTTATCCCTCGTAACACACTTGGAATTAGAACATAACCGATGAATTTCTCATTGAATAGGTTTTGTCGATATTGCCAGATGCCGCACTTATTCCACCATTATCGATCAAACTACTGTAAAAAATAAGGGAAACCTGTTATTGGCTTTATTATTTTTATATAAGACTGTCATTTTTGTATTGTTACGCTGTTGGTTTTCTAAATAACTAAAATTAAATCAAATTGATAAATTGTGGAGAACTGGTCTCCGTAATAAGGTATCCAATGGACCTGATAATATTTACCGGCGGGTCTGTGTGTTTGTGTGTGAGGTTCCCGGGAGACATTGGTAGGGGACGTTAGCCGCAGCGCCCGCCATTGCTGGATCAAATATCTGTAGCATATACATGATTAGTAATTGCGATAAATAATACAACAATAATTGCAATTTTTTATTTATTCAAGAATTTTATTGCACAAAATTACAAAAAAAATTACAAAAGGTGGACTTAACGCCATATGTCATTCTCTACCAGTGAACCATTAGACCAGACAGAGAGAGCAAGGTGGTGTCATAAAGTGCAACTAAACAAAGGAAAAAAAAATTAAAGAAAATTTACTCAATTTAAAATAAAATTAAATTACAATATAACACATACATGTATATTTATCGATGTATATATTACTATTTATAACTATTTGAGTTTTATAATATATATATATATATTATAAAACTCAAATAATAATCAAATGATCTTTTTCTGATTGGCCCGGGTTTTGGATGTTTATCTATATGTGTATTTGTTATAATATATAGTATCGTTGAGTATCCCATAACAAAAGTCTCGAACTTAATTTGGGGCTAACTCAATCTGTGTGATTTGTCCTAATATATTTATTATTATTTATTATAGTTTGGTCTTCCAACCTACTAATCTATTGTCCGTATATGTGGCGTTTCAAGCAAAAGGTTACCACTGGGCAGATTCTAGTTTCCGAGATATTTGAGATTTTGAGAAAATTGGCATTTTGCGATTTTAATTGACTTCAATGCAACATGCAAAGGGCTACGTTTTCATACAATAAACGTCTCTAAATCATGTACACAACGTGAGATAATTGCAATTGTATGTTTAGTAACTAGAACATTGGTCATGTAGGCGACATACTAAGTGCATGTTATATAAAATATAGATATAAAGTAAAAATTTAAACTTGCACTTAATATGTCGTCTACACTAGCTATCACAGTAACTTTCAATGTCTTTATTTACCAATCAATGTGAATTAATTATTAATTGTTTTTTTTATTACATATGATCAACCAACTATTTTACTACCTGAATACAGCCTTAACTCAATACCACCCATGTGTACGCTTGGAACGTCACATATACAGGGTTACTGGTATCTAACGCATAACCTTGCAAAGACACATAAGGTACATAAGAGACTAGCATCTTTTGTTCTACGACTTTGTCTAAACGTAATAAATACAAAATAATTCCTTTTTTTAGTTTTAATGTCCTTTCTATACAACGTTAACTCTATGTTCGATTCCGCTATAATAACGTCACTGTCTCGTGTTGCTGTTATGTACATAGGTAAATGTGTAGAATCGCAAATTAGACTGTATTTTTTATATGAAAATAAAACTACGAATTACGTAAAAGCGTAGAATAAAAGTGGCTTGTTTTGATATACCCAAGTAGTCTTTAGGAGGTTTTGCGTTTGATACCAGTAACCCTGTATAAATATTTGAAAGTTTAAATAAATATCGACCTTCTGCTGTCAGCACGGCGGGTGTTGTGAGGAACATTTATGACGGAGTGTTCTCCGGCCGCCAGAGGCCGCGCGAATCTGCTGTACGTGGCGCTGATACTCGTGTTCAGCCTGTACACAAATTTGAACTGATATTAACTAGTTTTTGCCAGCGGCTTCACCCGCATAATTTTTCCACGGGAACGGTTGTTTTTATGGGATGAAAGGTATGTCCTTCTCCACACTTCAAACTATATGTATGTAAAATTTCAAGAAGATTAATCGAGTAGATAGAGCGTGAGGAGGTAACAAATAAACAAGCAAATTTACTTTCCAATTTATAAAATGTATAATATCAGTTAGGATGCGAAAGCGAGACAAATTACATAACACAAGTCTCGAATTTACTCGAACTTTCTTTGGGGCTACATAACTCAATCTGTGCGATTTGTCAATTTATATTCATTATTTATTCGAATTTTTTTTATAGTACCAGTGTACGGTACGGAAAAGGACATAGGGTATTTTTCACGCGTGTGGAACCGCGGGTAAAAGCTAGTCATTTTTCGTTATGGACAAATATATATAGGTACATTTAGGGTACATTACACAAGAAGCACTAGCGGCCGTCCCGTCCCGGCTTCGCTCAGGTTAAACCATAATAAATTATACACCAAAACCTTCCACGGAATGGGAGGAATAGAATAGGATTCCAGGGGAATCACGCTATCTATTTCAAAAACCAATATCAAAGTCAATTTTAAAGATCTAAACATACGGGAAAAGGACACCGACTTTGTTTTATTCTATGTAATGATTGCAAATTTAAAATTTGGTTAGCAAAAAATCGGTAGACAATAATAACATTAACGTTGCTATTCTTGTTCTTAATCATGATAACCATCGCAAATTTAAACATTGTAGGCCAGCAAAATACTTATTGGTCAACAACATTTGGTTTGGGGCCGTAAATCTACGCAATAAATAAAATTAAGTTTAAAAACTAAAATCATACTACTATACTGAAAATTAACTGTACTGGAAACAAGGAAATATATTTTAGATGTTTATAACAAAACGAGAAAAGTGGCACACGACAACGGCTATGAATATTTTGCTGACCGTTTAGATAACACATTTATAATCAATTTTATTAACATTTATCTATATTATTATAATTATAGATAGTTGACCTTAAAAGTTAGCTACATATGGCTAGCGTTTCGCACACTAATTAGGGTCGCATCTGAAATCAGAAGTAATACTGTGTGTCATATGTGTACTGAAATGCGCCTTTTTATAAGACAATGTATAATTTATTATGGTTTCAAAGTTACCGCTAGTTTACAAGACCTGTGGGCGAAGTGCGGGTTTGCATTTCACTTCTCACCATCGAATCGATTCGAAGTGAGATGCGGCGAACCAACCACATTGCGGTGTGGTTGACGTTGCGTCACAATGGCGCAATGTGATTGGTTCGCTGGGTCTCACTTCGAATAGATTCGATGGTGAGAAGTGAAATGCAAACCCGCACTAACCCCTCGGGTGGTTGATAAAACTCAATGGAACTGACCGCGGCGGTTGGTAGTCCTCGTAGTTGGCGGACAAGGCGGGCGCAGTGCGAGGTCTGTTTCTCATCACCCGGGTGGACTCCAGCTCCGCTTGTAATCGAGCTGTTTGGATGTTCAACTCGTCTATGTGTTGTTCTTGCTGAAGATATACTCGAAATATATATATCGTCGATCGATCCTGGTGTTATCTTATCATTTATTTATTTCACGAATTCAACAGCGTTACAATAGGCACTTATAATAAGAAACTTATAGCACCGGCACTTACGCCATTATTGCCGTTGTTTTGTATTCGAACAACGGCAATAAAGACCTAAGTACTGGCCGCCATAAGGTCCCTTTACATTTGGACAGCCACATATTTTAATATTGACTATTAGAAAAGTAAACCAAAAAGCAGTAAAGAAATTTGTACATACCTACCTACATGCTTTTCGTATCAAAATCTAAGAGTAAGAAAGAGAATTTAAGAAGATAATTCAAGGCTTATCGAGACAAACTAAATGAAGAAGATAATAATATTCATGTAGCGTGTTACATATACATAGAAATCACAATAATTTAATACCTGTCTGGCAAACCGTTTGAGCCGATCATTCTCGTCTTGCAAAACAAATATGGCGTCGCGTCTTGCGTCGCGTCTTGCGTCTCGCTCCTCCACGCCGTCCGTGGATTGCGAACGGCGATTGTCTTGGTAGCTAGTTTCGTATTGTGACTGAAACAACATATATACAGTAAATACACCATGTCGGTACATAAGTTGAACCAAAATGGCGGCCTCCAGCGCAGATTTAATTAGAGATATAAGTGTTATATAAAAGATTTAGGTAAAAAAATATATACGTAAATTACACGAGAACGAAATAGCGAGCCAATGTTAATTCATAAAAATTTAATGTAAATCAAAATTTGTTTTCAGAAACACCATGAAAAAGTCCAACAGACCCGACGCTACAGTCACAGATAACAACAACGTGGCCGATATTTTATTGATAGTTCCACATAATATATTAGATTTACAACGCATAGTAGAATAGAACCTTTTCATGTCTTACGAGGTGACTGCGATGGTCACATAACTCTAACTGTTGGTAGGCATCAAGAACATTTCAAGAGATTTTTTATGGCCATGATAAGATAAGAAAATTATTTATTTGCGTTAAATAGGGTACAATAGTATGTGTGTACATGAGGATGAGAAAGAGAATTTATTGAAAAACAAAAATTATATAGATATCACGTTTCAAGGAAAATGAGATCTACAGATGAGAAGAAATCTAAAAACAAGCAAAAAAAAATAAAAAAACAAAAAACCTTAAGAGAAGGCTTAAGAATCCTTGCGCTGAGCCCTTTTAATTTGATACCCATATTGTAGTATTCGAAAAAAAAAAATTCCACCAAGTCCAATAACGTTGCACAGGCGCCATGTTTTTTTTAACGTCGCCTACATAAGAACACAAGGTCAGTTAAGACAAATGTAACGATACCTATATTATGTAAATCCGTTCAACGGTTTTGGAGATATGAGGTAATAAAAAATATTAATTACATAAATACGCGTAAAACAATACCTTTGCAGTCGGAAAATAGGACTTACTTGATTAAAATTCACATTCTTTTGTTTCTTCAAATCATTGACGACTTGGTTCGGAGTCCGGCCCACCCTCTCTTCACTGTCGCTCTTCATCCCCACTTCTTGATTGTTCATCTTCCCCCCACTTTCCAACTCCGTCATAATACTTTTCTCGGCCAAACAAACTTTGTGCTCAGTAAAGGACTTTTTCAACGCAGCTATCTCTTTCTTCAATTCCTCCAACTGTGAGTCATCGTTGATAAGTCTGATTTTGCTGTCGCATAACGTTTTGAATTTGTCCAAATCCGATTTTTCCCTGTCAATGTGAGCTCGCTCTTGCCTCATGGACTCGAGATGTTTTTCTAAAATTTGTATTTCGTTGGCTATCTGCGCGCGCATCTCTTCGCCGCGGTTCTTAATCATGTTTTCCGCTTCGATTAGTTGTGTTTTTAAACTGTCTTCCTGCAAACAAATATAAGTAAAACAAAAATGAAGAAAGAAATGGTGAATGAGATGAAACATCTTAAATAAAAAAGGAAAATTAACTTTCGCTAATTTTACTTTTTAATTTAGCTATTTATTAGCCATCGTATAAAAATGTCTTATAATAAATGCCAAAAAAGTGTAATGTTTCGGGTTGATCATATATCACTGTGTCTGTGGTGTCCCACTGATGATCAAAGGCATCCTCTCTACTTCGTTATCCATCCCTGTCCATTGCGTAAATCCTGTTATCTTTTCACGCTTTATCTACTCATCCAATCTTTACGAAATTTTGCATACATGTAGTTTGAAGTACGAAGAATGATAAAGGGCACCTTTCATCCTGGAAAAAACATTGCTCCCGTGGAAAATACACGCGGGCGATGTCACGGGCAATAGCTAGTTATTTATACAATCACCTTGGCCGTGAGCCGCTCGCTCTCGCCCCTCACACAGCACATAGCGGCCGCCATGTTCTGGTGCTGGTCGCGCAGCGCCTGCGCCAGTCCCCACAGAAACTTCTTCTTCTGCTGTACCGCCGCTTCTAATTCTTCTTCGCGCTGCTTGAACTTCTCTTCCATCTGGATTGATCGACAGTTACTTTATAGAGGTATCAATTCAGACATTTTCTTATATTGATGCGGCTTCTTCATGAATATGTTCATAGATTATTTTTGAAATTGGAACAGTAGTTCCAGGATTAGCACGATCAAACTTGAAATGTTCAGTAATGGATAAAAGACATTATGTGAAGTTTCAAGCATCAATCTATATGAGTTCAGAGATTGAGCGCTCTGACAGACAGTAGCAGGACATATTAATACAGTTGATTTTGTTTTACCAACGAACCCCAGCGACTTGACCAGCTAAGTCTGTTGAAAATAGAGAAGTCAAGGGAAATTTTTCCGCGTAGACGAAGGCGCGGGACGCAGCAAACCCTACTATCCTACTAATATTCTACGAAAAGTAATATTAAAAATGCGAATGTTTGTATGTTATTGTGACTAAGTGATTTTTGTTACCCAATCACGCAATATCGATTTTGATGGGTACACCAGTAGATTACAACCTGGAAAAGCCTAGAGTATTTTTTATAGAGTATATTGTTTATCTCAAAATTCGCAGAAGCGCAGTTAATATCGCGTAGAACTTAATAGAATAAATCCTACCTCAGCCTGCCGCTTCTGTAACTGCAGAGCAAACTTTGCTAAGACTTGCTTGTACTTTTTCTCTTCTTCTTGCTTCACCATCTCCACTTCTGTTTCGTACACAGTTTTCAGTTGATTAAACATCTGTAATACGTGTTTTATTTAGAACTATATCTATATACTAAAAATAATCAAATATCCTGTAAGACTATGTTATGTCCTATCAGTAGTACAAATTGATGGGAACTGGGGCCCAATTCTCACGCAATCGAAGTTCACTTCCTATTTTTTTTTCCGATTTTCAAATTTTTTGGTGGTGATGTTTTGTAAACGTAGTTTAAGTAAAATTGGACAATTTAATAGGACCTTTGGTATAAGCCGAAGAAGCCTATATCCCGAAAATTTAATGGGAATAAAAAAGTTATTATATCTACTACTATATGTACATCATCAATGTCAGTTAATGTAGATCAAATATAAATAAGTTAAAATGTAAAAAGAAGCAATACCTATTTAATATAGTACCTGTAAATTACTATTGAATTTAAGTAAAATACAAAAATAAAGAACGAATAATAACTTCACAAGCTAATATATCAGACATATGAGAAACTGTGAGAAACTAATGGACTAATTAATGAGAAACTACAGTTGTCCTTAATCATCAGTATCAGGATTATTATAAACTAAATTATATTATGTTTTTTTCAAAATCAAATCATTTATTCAGAAATTAAGCCTTCACAGGCACTTTTTCACGTCATATTCTAAATTAAATGATGTTTACCAAAGCTACAGCATTTCGGAACGACCACTGCTGAGAAGAAATGCCGAAAGAAACTAATTCAAACAGTGTTGGTCCCCATTATGCCAGAAGGGCTTACCATTTTTTAAATATAAATTTATATAGTTTAGATAGTAAGTACTTTTTATAGGACACTTCGCTCTGGTAAAACCATAAGAAGTCATACACCTAAAACTTCCTCTTGAATTACTCAAATCCGTAGCTTACTTTTAAAGATTTAAGCACACACAGGGCCAGACAGACAGCGGGAAGGGACTTTGTTTAAACTACCTATGTAGTGAAAATCTATAAACAACAGAATGCAATCTGTTAAGATGGTGAATGAGATCAGACCTCATCTACAAGAGCCTTCTCCGCAAAACTGACATTCTTCACAAGTTTCCGTACTTTTTGTGCATTTTCAGGAGGAATTAAATTCTGCAAAAATTGATAAATCAGTGGTTTGGACATACTTTGCCGGCGCTCACACACTTCTTGGTAAGTATTGAGTTGACATTTTAGAAGTCTGAAATGTGTGCAGTAGTTTATCGCGAACAGACAGACGCGGCAGAAGACTTTGTTTTATAATATACTAGCAGCACCCGGCGGCTTCGCTCAGGATAAAAAGTACCTTGTGTTATTCCAGGTTATATTCTACCCGTGTACCAAATTCGATAACAATCTGTCCAGTAGATTTTGCGTAAAAGAGTAACAAATCTATACTATTATTACAAAGAGTTTACGTTTGTGAGTTTGTATGTTTGAAGCGGTTAATCTCCGAAACTACCGAACCGATTTTGAAAAATCTTTCACCATTAGAAAAGTACATTATCCAAGATTGCTATAGGCTATATTTTATATCAAAATTCCCAGGGGAACGAAGCCGCAGGTATTTTATAATATTAGTAGGATTTTTACGTATGAATTAGTTTACGTATGAATTAGCCCAGTAGTTTCGACGGTGGGATGTCTGTCAGTCAGCTACTTTTATATATAACATTAATTGATGATTAACATACAAACCTTGGCTAAATGCTTCTTTTTCTTCGCACTCATCTCCTTAACTCTGTGCATTCGACTTTGACAAGCTTTGCAGTATGTGTAATGCTTGCATTTTTCGTGACGGGAGCCTTTCTCATGTTTTGTATGTTTGTCTGGTGTTGATTCCGAGCTTTTTTCAGAAGTAATACTTGCTAATGACATGTTTTCTGAAATAAAAATGCGTGAGACGAGACGCCACGTTTGGCGCCATACTCGCAGGGTGTTCGGGAACGTATGTGGCAGTTGTGACGGTAGTCATTTACACGGTCTTATAATCTTATAAAATAAAATCATAAAAAAACAATTGATACTAAAATCTAGGTAAAATGTTTATTGCATTTACATTGGCATGTGGTTCCACCCTAGAATAGGACTACTCCATATCTTCGTGGATGTGGTAAGAGGCGGCTAAAGGCCACATAGCTTAGGCATCTGATAGGCAACAAAAGCAATCCCAAGGAGGGATGACGTCACGTAGACGGCCGGTTGTAAAACCACAGCCGAATATTCAAAATTTCGAGGTTATTTTCCCGTTGACCCCGATTTCGCGGCGTCACAACCACATACGTAATGCAGACTCCACACTATCGTGGACCAGTTCGATGAATTAGTTCGGCATACATTGCTAGTTTTTCATTGTGGTAAATAAAACCACTCATACAAACTAGATACGCATTGCTTATGCATTCGCGGCGGCGCATATGTCCTAATTCGGGGACATAATGTAGCCGGCATAACAGGTAACATGTGGAGACGAGAGAGAGAGATTAATTACATTTACCTTCTTCACGAGGACCACCCTGCATGCAGTAAAATGGCAAAGACTTTAACATGCACAATAGCAAAGGATTATCCTTGCTGCTATACTTTTCTACTATATTGCTGGCATGTACTGAATCACATTTTATACCTGTAAAATTAATTAAATTAACAAATCATAGCACACTAGCGGCCCGTCCTAGCACAATAATAATAATAACCATTTATTTCGGTCCAAAGAAAAACCATATTATGTTAGTTGCTTAGCACGTCGTAAAATCATAAAGAGAGTAGCCTATGTTGTTCCTGAACGTTTTGTCTATCTCTGTGCTAAATTTCATCAAAATCGGTCCAGTGGTATTGAGTTTATTTATTCTATCATTCTCTGTACTTAAAACTACAAGTTTGCAAAATTCCAAAAAGATTGGTTGAGAAGATAAAGTGTGAAGAATTAACAAACAAACTTACTTTCTAATTTATAATATTAGCTGAGATTACCTAAATAATTGAGGATAGACCAAACATCACTGTCTGAGAACCACAAATCTGTTTGGTTGCTGTCACCCTTCATCATCAAAGCCTTTGCAAGACCGAATACCATGTTTGCTAATGGTATCTCCGAGATAAACACTGACAAGCTGTAGCTGAACTCCTGAAATCCAATCATTACATACAATTTAAAAAGCAGATTTTGGTTATTGGCTTTCTTGCTCACTCACCCTTAACAGTTGTCATTGGAGGTCAAATATACACCAATTTCCATGAAATACTTACATATTAATATTATGATTTGATAACAAAAGTACTAATTCTGGGTGAATTCAGTATATTCTTAGTATATAATGTTCTATATTATCATGTATGTATGTCTTATGTGGTAAAACAAGCCACAAATTAAATAATACTTAGCATTAACAGAGTCAAAAGATACTGGGAAGCATTTAGTTTTATGGAGGGTTCGAGTTTATAGCCTCCATATCGATTTTCCTTGTTGTATGTACTCATATAAATCTTGCATCAAATTTATTTTTGTTTATAACATTAGTTCCATAAATCATCCATACATATATCTAAAATACATGTACAGATTTTATCAATAACTAAGAAAATATTAACTTACATATCGCAACAGATATTCAGCAATTAAGATATTCAATGCTTGATTTGCAAGATCCAGACGCTGCATGAAGTACTTTTGACAGGTCGGAGGCTCCCCTGGAAAAGTAATCCATATCCAGAATAATATTATAAATGAGAAAGTCTGTCTGAACCTCTTTCATGGCTAAATAGTTGAAAGGATTTTGATGAAATTTTTAGCTAGGTTATAGAGAAAACAGATTTTAGACAGACACTAATAGTATACAATCACACAAGAACTTGACCAGACAGAAGATTCAATCTCAAATAGGGAGTCAGAAAGTTTTTACAGTACCTACTTCAAATAGAAGAGATAAGAATGAAGTGGACAGGAATACAGAAAATTGGGATCCCATTTGACATGATATGGTTGACAGACTTTAACGTTTATATGTATAACTAAACATACCAGTTTGGGTACTCTTTAACACATCAACAATGTGGCCACGCAAATAAGCCCTCAAATCGTTGAGTATGCCGTTTTTCTCAAACAATTCGTAAATAAAGTGTTGGAAGTTTTCAGCAGAATCACTAGTTTTCAATTTCTGATTTTCCTCGGTCATGGGTTCCGGCTCACTGTTTGTAATACACTCCATGTTTATTCGATTATTCGTTTTCTTTATAAATACATCACCTTTACATTACTTGATATTGTTTTCAGGGTTTACTTTTCACTAGAATTTCAAACTTCCCAAACAGATTTTGACAATTTCTTTGTTGACATTCCAAAGCATGACAATTTAATTCATTTCCGGCTTTAACAAATCAATTGAATTTCATATTATTCAAAATGTATAAATATGTAACAAATTTAATTAAATATATAAAATTATATTAAAAATAAATGTATTTGTATTATAAATGGGTTAAAATATTTACTTCCAATTTGTACGAAAAATAATCGATCAATTGCGGCGATACATGGAGTACAGAAATTTTGACAGTTCGTCTATCGTCCCTGTGGCGCAGAGGATAGCGCGTTGGACTTCTAATCCAAAGGTCGTGGGTTCGATCCCCACCAGGGATGCATACATTTATTTTGTTTTTTCATTTGTTTTTGTTATTGCACTATTTTTGCAAGCTGTGATTTATTTACCTTGCAATGTTCGTATTAAAGTTATTAAATAAATAATTAAATATTCTTTCGTATTTTATTTCAGGTTTTTTAAATTTAGAAAAAGTAGAAAATACTTTACAATTTCTTTGCAATTTCTAAAGTAACGTTTTTAATGTAAGTATAATATACATTTTTGCACCTAAATAGACACCTTACCTCATAACATCACCTAAAGGTTTACTGCGCCTAAAATAGCTATTATTATAAATCATAGTAAAAAAACAAAGTAGCTTCCACTGTCTGTCCTTATGTATGCTTATGGATTTTCATGCAGGTTTTTTTAATAGATACCTAAGTAGAGTCATTCAAGACGAAGGTTTACAACATGCATAATATTGCACATGGGTACATTGGCAAAGCCGTGGCGGGACGCTTCTAGTTTGAGTTTACCAAATTAAAACTAAAATTAAAACAAACAATAATAATAATATGAACAATTAATTAATTACTGATAATAATAATAAAAATTGAAATAAACATTCAATCCGCTTATTATATAAGTAAATGTAAGAAACGACCGAGAAAGCCTGTAGATTATGATAAGATAGAAGATAATTAATTAATTACTTATACTATAATTAATTAATTAAACTCGATCGCATAAGGAACTCGCGTATCCGCTGCAGTCTTCATGTCCGTGACATAGCAGACAAACCCTGCGCTGGTACAGCCACGTCTTGCGAAGACCGGCAAATTTTAAAATTACGTAGGGAATAAATGTCTGGCCATGCCACTCCCGGTTGGCCCTGGCAGAAAGGGCTTGATGTCAAGGATGATATGCGTGCCAATGGTCTGATCGTGCGAAGTGGAGGCAAAAAAGTAGGAAAGCGGACCTTGGCCTCCGACGTGCAATGGCTGAGGAAGAAACCAGGAAAACGCTCAATGAGAGAGGTAGAGTAGAACGTTAAAATTATTACACTCTCATTGATAGTTTCACATTGCCACGAGCCTTCTTTCCTTGAATGATATCAACTTATTTTATTCTGGATTTTCTTTTTCTTTTTGTTGATTTTTTAGCCATTTTCTTTTTTTTGTGTTATGGCTCCATCGTTCGCCAAAACGATGATTTTGCCAATGTCAATGTTGAAATCAACACAGTACTTACCTATAGTATTATGTATTTTGTTCTTTACATTTTTTTAAAGCTTGCATGTAAGTATCTAGAATTCCATCTGTTCTGTTCCGTGCTGTACGGAGTACATGGTTTCGTACTGTTGTGTGACATATGTCACTGTCACAAAGAGTAAATCAAAAAGCAACATCACATCTTGTTTTCAGTTTTCATTATATTTTGTTTGTTACCTCTATTAAAAATATATTGGTACTGTATGGGACGCTAAATAAAACATTAGATAATTTATTCTATTTATTGACATCATTAAAAATGAGGCGTCGAGCTGGAGTGGGTGCAATACAAAAACAAAAACTGGAGCAGGAAAAATACAAAGAAAAGGGATCCGAGATCCAGGAAAACCAGTTCCAGCAAATGTCAAAACAGCTGGAGGTATTCAGGGAGAATCTGGAAGAATTCGCTACTAAACATAAGAACGAAATAAAGAAGAATGCTCAATTTAGGAGACAGTTCCAGGAGATGTGCGCGGCAATTGGAGTCGATCCCTTGGCCTCAGGAAAGGGGTTTTGGTCTGTTTTAGGTAAGTCTCTATCATCTCTACATATTCCCGATTGCATTCGGATTGTGACGCCACGAAGCCCAGGTTCAGCGTCAATTTTGAAGAATTGGCTGTGATTTTACAAACAACTTGATATCAAACCTCCTTGGGAATGCTATTGTTGTAAATGGAGTGAACATGACAAACCGGTCTGTATTAAGGAAGTAATTATATGAATCTATTTTTTCAATACACATCTCTCTGAAAATGGTCATATAAAATTACAGCCACATTATACTTAACCTAAGCATAATTTTCAGGGATAGGAGATTTCTATTACGAATTGGGAGTGCAAATTGTGGAAGTATGTTTAGCTACTAACTACAAGAATGGCGGCCTTATAACACTAGAGGAATTACGGACGAGACTCATAGCAGCCAGAGGGAAAGCAAAGAAACACCAGGAAATCACCAATGAAGATCTGTTGGCTGCTGTAAAGAAGTTGAAGATTTTTGGAAATGGGTGAGTGTTGTATGAAGTTTCAAGGAACTTTTATGGGTGGGACCATGAGTCAAAAATGCTTTTATGTGCCTCCATAAAACACACTTCCCCTCTTAGCACTTGCTGACATTCGAGACACAAACTAAATTTCTTGCAACCACTAAAGTGGATGTGTGTTAGTGAAAGTGTTAGATCACACCAAATGCATATTACAAGTGTCACAAATTCCACTTTAAATGTTCAAAAATGTATATCAAACCTCATGTTTTGAAGTATTTCGTTTAAAAATTTCTTGAACTTTCCAGGTTTACTGTGGTTCCCATAGGCAAAGGCAAATGGCTAGTTCAGTCTGTGCCAGGCGAGCTGAACTTAGACCAAACATTGGTGCTGCAAAAGGCTAGTTCATTGGGCACTGCATGGGTCTCGTCGACCATCCTTATTGGTGACTTAGGGTAAGTTGAATTGTTTTTAGTATTTTTATATTTCTGTCTCATCTCCATATGTTCCCGGTTGCATGAACTGAGGCTGTGATGGCGCGAAACCCAGGGTTAGTGTAAAAAACACCTTTAAAAAGATTTGGCTGTGATTTTGCACCCGGCTGCCTGTTTGACGTCAACCTTCCTTGGGAATGTTATTGTTGCTTATCAGCTGCCTATGCAATGTGTTCCTTATTTTCCTCGGACAACATTCACAGGATTCATAAATAAATGATTGATTGAGGATAGAGTGGTCTTATTCCAGGGCAAAACACTGTGTTTTTAATACTTAATCATATTTGTACAAGATTGATACCAGTGATGGACCAGTTGCTGTATTTCTTTCCTAGATAGTGTTTTCATGAGCTGTAATTATTTGAATCTGCAATTAATTAAGACTTTTGTTGTGATGCTACAAGTGACATCCAGTCTTCTTGCTCTTTCTAATAAATGTATCTCTCTCTCTTTGTCTCTCTCTTCTGAGCGTATTCCCGGTTACCTCTGGAGCTGTTGAGCGTTAAGAGCTCAAGGTTCGCTTTTCTAATTATTTTGTCTCAGAAATGAATCCTAACATGTAAATATAACTTACAGATGGACCGATACCCGAGCAGAAAGTGCCCTGAACCACATGGTCCGGGAAGGGCTGGCCTGGGTGGACACTCAGGATCCCAGGGAGACGCTGTACTGGTTCCCGAGCATGTTCGCAGAGTGTGTCTCTGCTTCCTAGTACTGAGGTTGCATTTTAAGTTTATTTTATACTATTGACCATATATGTTCAAGAATCCAGTGTATTGACTTGCATTACTATGAAATGCGCACTGTCGTGTAAAGGGGTGGGGCGTATTTATTTCGTATTTCGTTTTCCGCTTCCCTGCTCCGTTTGCCTCAGCCCCGCGTATCGTTACCCAACAACTAAATGGAAATTACACTTGAATTTTGACAAAAGTTGCACTTACTTTTTTGTACTGTTTTGATATCAAAATTTACTGCAATATATGTTGAAGTCGAGTTCTAACATGACCTTAATCATTTATGAATTTGGATGTGAAATTTACGAGATAAAGGATGAGAGCTTCTATAGATTTTGTTGCCCAAGGAATTGAAAAATTATTCCGAAAACTAAATATTATAAAATCTAAATTTTCATCTACTAAATATATGTATATTCTGTGATCAAATACGAAAAAATGTAAATAACATAACATAGTTTATACTGTATGTAATACTGTAAATAACATGAATAATTGATATTGCACTGGTTGTTTGATTGTAGACTTAACATTTAGCTATTAGTACTATCTGATGACTCGAGCGTGGGGAGCTTTAGTCGCGATCTAAGATCGTTGTTCTGTTTTTGCAACTCTTCCAATCTTTTCTTCAGTTTTTCTGCCATCTCTACATATGAGTCTTTCCATCTGAAATATTTAAACGTTATTAATTTGAGAAAAAATATTGAGGTTTTTTTTTTATTTAAAAAATCATCGTACTTAATAGTATTACATTACACTTACTTTTTACTAAGTTCAATTTGATTTTGTAAATGCTTGTTAAGTTCAAGTAATTCTTCTTCTTTTACTGTTATCATCCTGCAATATTATAAATTTTTTTGCGTTCAATATTTTTGACAATATCACTTCTAAGAAGAAAGATATTTTTGACGTGTATTTTTATCCCTCTTAAATGGATAAACCGATTTTGATGTAGATATTTTTGGTTTGAAAAGAAACTAAGAATAATTTTCTATGAAGACCTGATTCAACTTTTCATCAGGTGTATTTGAAATGTTAAATTTCGCGGAGAATTGTGAATCTCCTCGTTTTTTTGAAGTCAGTTAAAAATCAGCGGGTGGAAGTAGGGGTTTATATTTCACTTCTCACTATAGAGTCGATTCGCAGTGAGACACAGCGAACCAATCACAGTGCGCCATTGTGACGCAACGACAACCACACCGCAATATTATTGGTTCGTTGCGTCTCACTTCGAATCGACTCGATAGTGAGAAGTGAAATACAAACCCTTACTTGGACCCTCAGATTCTATTGCGCCAAAGGCACTCGTGCGCGAGTAATTTCACGAGTACATATAAATGCACGTACTTTTGGCTCAAGTCCGTCCGCGAAGTGAGCATGGCCTGCAGCTTGCTGACCATGCCGTGGGTCTCGTCCAGCGACTTCTGGAGGTGTTCCACTTGCAATCTGAAATTAATCATCATTGATCCTTGAGCCCTATCTGTTTAATTAAACATTCCATGTTTATCTTTCGCTTTTTACAAGCTTTAAATAATGTAATTTTTTTTTAAATTGTTAGCAACAATTAAAATTAAAAATATTGCATTTAAGCAATGTGAGTCAGGCTCACAAAGTTATATATGATCAGACAAAATCGTTTTTCGATGAAATTTGGCACACGGCCGAAGTGACCACCGGAGCGAATCTTCAAGGCGCGGCTAATAATGAAAGAATTCGAAATATACATTTGCTGTAGCGATTAGTTTAATATCAATTTTTAACATTTTGTCAAAAGTGTAACGTATTTTTATTTTTTTATTAAGGAGTTTATACTTGAGTTCGTCTCGCTGTGTTTTCAGCAGGGTCTCTTCCCAATCGCGTCTTTTAGTTTCTCTCGCGTGGATATCCTGAATCCTTTGGATGTCTATCGCTAGGCACTGCTTTTCGCACACCAGTTGTATGTTCCGCCTTTCTGACGTCACCTGAAAAAGTGAAAAAGTGCCTGTGAAGATTTGATTTTTTATTGTTGAATTGTTTTTTCCACGACAATTCCATATCAAAGTTGATAAACACCCAGCCAAGAGCATAAAGTGGCCTCATTATAGACAGCTGTACACGTAGCCGTCTAGTGGTCTAAAGATGAAATGCGGTGTGTAATTTATATGTAAAAATTGATGATATACATATTGTTTGTGTAAATTGTAAATTATATTATAATATCCTTATTTGACTTTATAATGTGTGTGACCTGTATTTAACATGGTTTCTCTTGTATGAGCGAAATGGAACACATGACGATGTCTCTAGTTTTCTCAGACGACGGTTGTCAACAACTTTATTTATTCGTTACAAATAAAGAAACAAAAACACAAAATCTTTTCTCTTTACAATATTTAATAGTATAGATTTTATTGGAAAATTTACAGCAGCACATTTTTTGAATAAAAAGAGATGTGGCAAATCGAGTCCTACCAGCTCCTGGAACATCGCCTCCATTCTGTGCTCCGCGAGTGCCAGTTTGGGGTCCACAGCGTTACGACATGTCTCCTCTTGTTTCACGTAACTCTCGTTCGTTTCTAGCAAGATCTTATTCTCCCTTAAGGAAAGAATGGATGAAAACTTGATGATTTTGTGGCTAACTTAATGAATACAGTAAAATAAAGGTATCGTTGTCTTGTAATTGTTTTAAAATAGAGGTCATTAAGGAGGCGCAAACTAGAGTATTAAATTTACTACGTTATACATACCAGCACTAGCGCCACCACAACCATTCTATATAATTTATTTTGTGGGAAACATGACATCCGCGCCGCGATTTATTAGCGAAAGTAACAATACTCTCTTTAAAAGAACTATATGCTTAGATAAATATGTAAGCATATAATTTGACACAGCTAAACTAAAAGCAAGTTTTACTATTTAAAACAAACAAAATTTACACTATAAAATATAAACTTGGTGGCTTCGACTCATATTGTTCATTTTTCATAGCGGTAAATAAAAGCCCTCATACAATTTACAAAGTCCGCCTTTGCACTCATTATGTTTGAATACCTTTAAATAAATAAATAAATTAATTGATAAATATTAGGACAAATGACACAGATTGAGCTAGCCACAAAGTTCGAGACTTGTGTTATGGGATACTAACTCAATAATACTATATTTTATAACAAATGCAATATATATATATATATATATATATTGCATTTGTTATAATATATATATATATATATATTGCATTTGTTATAAAATATAGTATTATTGAGTTAGTATCCCATAACACAAGTCTCACAATATATATATATATATATATATTGTATTTGTTATAAAATATAGTATTATTGAGTTAGTATCCCATAACACTAATAATAATATATATATATATATATATATATATATATATATATATATATATATATATATATATATATATATATATATATATATATATATATATATATATATATATATATATATATATATATATATATATATATATATAAAGTCAATTGGACTTTTACACAGCACTTTTTATTTAATTAAAACATGGGTATAGGCGGAAAATCAGTTTTCATAATGGCTGTTTATTACCTCAATATTTTGTTGAGCAGGAGCCCCTTTTCCACCAATTCTGAATCCAGATTCCTGATGTGCCGCAGCATGTCTCCCACCTTCTCGTTGTACTTCCCCTTGATTTCGTCCAGTTCCTTCCTGAAGGACGCTTCAGCTTCACGACGGACTTCTGTCACGCTTCTCTTCATTTGTACCAGTTCCTCTGTGATTTATTCAAATTTTAGCGGCCCGCCCCGGCTCCGTTCGTGTAAAATCATGATTTATAAAAGTATATGTTTCAAATTTCATCAAACCGGACCAGTAGTTTTTGAGTTCTTTCTTTACAAACAGAAAACAAATAAACCAATCTTTTCTCTTTATAACATTAATATGGAAATAATATGTGTACCTAATTGTGTGTTAGCTCCATTAGTAAGTTCGAGACTTGTGTTACGGGATATCAAATCAATGAAACTATATTTTGTAACATAAACATACAGAAAAATGATCAATCAATAGGACAATCTAAAAAAGATTATTTTCCATTTTGAGCTGAACGGGGATCGAACCCGGGGACCACCGTTTGGTAGATCACCGGTTTTACACGCACGAAAATGGTTGAGTTGGTTGTCCAAGGCAAAGTTCTTACGAGTACCTATTTTTAGAAATGTTTTACCTGAAATTTCCTTGATTTTCTTATAAGCTTCATTTTTCTGCGCAGACACCAAATCGAAGAGCTGTAGAGCTTCTGAGACCTGGCGAAATATTCATTTTTAGTATATCTTATTCTTTAATGAGAAGCAAACTGAATACATTTATCATTTGACAGGACAGTTAATAGCAGATTAAGTTGAAAGTTGCTTCTAGAAGAAAGTCTTAAGACTCACCAATTCTAGAAACAATTATGACTCTGAATGCCCTTACCTGACTTTGGAAAATTTTTAAAAACATATTTTCTTACTTTTGATTTTGCTTCTATTTCTTTCTTAATCTTGTCCGCACTATTTTTCTGACACAGAAGTATCTGACCCTTCAAATTATCATTACTCTTCTTCTCCGCTTGCAGTTCAACTTTGTGTTCTTCCAATGTTTTGTTTATTTCAATTAATTGTTTCTGAAATTCTTCACATTTCTCTTTGTACGAAATTAATTCTTTCTCTTTATTATTTACATCTGTGGTCAATTGATTGTGTTTCTGATGCAGTTCCTTATATTTAACTTCTAACTCGATATAGTCTGATAGTGAGGTTTCTAATTTCAATTCCAAGTCTCGTCTATCGTCATTTGTATACTGAAAATTAAAGTTGCGTTTAGCATCATTAATAAACATGAATTTGTTTAAATAAGTTTGTTGTCTGTCTAGCAGTATGTTAGGCTCATTGTAAAGCCTGCATACTGCAAGACCTGTATGAAGACATGCGTCGTATTAATCCTCACAAATTTAGCCGAGTCGATACGCTAAAAAAGTCTTGACTTGCATAGAAACGCTCGCAAGAAGCTATCATACACAGAATTATATTTTCAAATCTGATTCGTAACTCCAGAGATAAGCGCTTTCAAAAATATTATTATCAGCTTTATTATAAGTAATAAATAGCTGATAATAGTACAGAGAAGATATGGCCCAATTGAAATAATACCTGCGCTCCCCTTTTTTCATAATTTTGATAAGTTTTTAATTCGGTCTCCAAAGCTTCAATAGTTTTTTGTGATGTTTGCCACAGGACGTGCAACGAATCCCTTTCCTGAAACAGAGAACATTTTAAAGTATTATCCTCCAAAAGGTTGCTTTGCTAGTAAATTGCTTACAGCGATACATAAGGCCGCCAATTTCAGTGCATATTTATAAACTAGTCATATTATTATATAAAATTGCTAATTTAAAACTTGCCTGTCGTCGACCACACATAAATAAGTACATACCTACAGTTATTATGTGAAGGAAAATCCCTAACGGCGTAGACCGATTAAGCAAAATTTGCTAAACTCGAAAGCATGTTTGGAGCCAGAAAATAATGTATTTGAAGATTTAGTTTAACTTGTGCTTGCTGTTTAATGACATTGCACATAAACTCCACGAAACGAAAAAACTAAAACACCTTGGTAAGTAAAGTGACTTGTCTCCGCAACTCCTCTAGCTCCTGTGCATTCTCCTGGACTTGCGTTGGAGGCTCACGCTGTAACTGTATCTTTTCTTTGATCAGTAGCGCCACCTGCTGGGACAGCTTCTGATTGTCCGCTATGAGGGTCCGGATTTCATGTTCTACAGTTGTTTGGTTCTCCTGGCAGAATAAAAGTGTACAGTAAAGAAAGAACGTAACAGTATTGACAACGTTAAAATTTGTAGTAAATATAGGAAAAAATTGTGGTTCCTTTTATATACGATAGAGTTGTTGTTTCATCTATATGCTCTCGTAAAGGCCGTAAAGAGGTGGCTAATGGTACCTTGGCAGTTGATAGGAAACAATATAATTGCCAAGGAGGTTTGACGTCAGCCAGTCGACCGGTCGTAAAATCACAGCTGAATCTCACATTTTTAATGCCCACATGCCCCGAATTAAACCGGGAACATGCGAGGATTAGAATATTCAAATAAACTGTTCTCAGTTTATCTACATTGAAATATTTCAAGTTCGAGCCTTTTACTACAACAATATGAAATTATAGTGTGGTAATACGTACACCAGGAACTGAGGTGAGGAGGTAGTGGATGAAACATTTCAAGCCAAACGTAGCATGATATCTAATGATGTACCTAATTGTGTACTCAACTCACCCTGTAAAATTCAACTTCACTCTGAAGGTCAGCTATATTTGGGTTTTCCATAGTCATAATGTAGCGTGGTTACGATAATCATATACAACAATCAAGCAAACTAATTTAAATAAGTATGAACATTTTGAATCATATATTCTATCTTGACGTAAATTAGGGCTAAAATTAATAAAGAAATAATAATCGGCTCCACAACATAAATTAACATGGTAAAAATATGAAGAAAATTACTTTTTCCCTATCACAATTACGCTTTGTTTACATTTCGCGCGGCACTGTGTCGTTGCTAGGCAACAACTTTTTTTTAATAATAGGAGGCTGAGAAAATCGAACATAAACAAACATCAAAGTCAAATTAATCATATACATTTTGGCATGGCAAGGCTGGCATTGATGTTTCATGTACCTGTTTATCATACGATTTCATTTTCGCAAACTGTGTTTACATTTTTTTTCGTTGTTTTCGTATTGATTTTGTGCGACAAATAAAGATAGAAATGGGATTATTGGCGGGAATAAATTGCATTATGCTTGTAAAAGTACGGAGTTGTTAATAGGCGACGATCAAAGAAAATTTTTAATTATGACGAGGTTTGTAAAACTGAGTAGTATTTGAATGATATAAAATCAGAGATAGGTAACTAATGATTATTTTTCAGCTTATATTTCGATATCGCTGACAACCAGTGGCCGTTGATTTATCATGAAAAGTATAATATATCGTTTTGGGGTCTCGAAAAACTGCATGTGTTCGATGCCAAGAAATGGGGCAATATCATAAAGGTGCGTATAATAAATGAACACACTGAGCCTTTTATAAAAATAAGTTAATTATATTTATGCGTATACGGAGTGTACATTTCAACCCGATTTAATTCAATAAATGTTTCGAAATAAATATTTTATTGGGGGCTTTTAAATTGTTATGAAAATATTCAACAAATAAAAAAATTATACAATGATCATGTATAAAGTGCACGTGCTCATATGCCCACTATACTATTAAAAAAATGTATTTCACCCAAGGAATTATTGCAAATTCAAATTAATAAAAACATGTATGTTTTTATTTCATTTTTCTTACTAGATATCAAAGCCTGAGGTTAATACAATATTTAAAATTTCTATATCAATGTCTATATTCAAAATGTATTGATAAAAAAATGTTTCAGCACCTGAAGGAAGGGTCCTTCATAGATGATGATGCCATAGTGCAGCCAAATGAAGCGCAGAAAAGTGACTTGCTTGTTGTACACACAAAGAAGTATCTAAAGTCTCTCAAAGTATGTATAGTTTACATTATTACATAGTATAAAACAAATGTCTGTTCGGCCCTATGTATGTTTAGATCTTTGAAACTATGCAATGGATTTTAATGTTTTTTGTGGGTTTTCTTAATAGATAAAGTTCTAGAAGGTTTATATGTATGTAACATGCTTAATAATTCATCTACGCCTATGCCAGGGTTGGACACTAGTATTATTTTAGCAATTGCTAAAATAATGTTTACATTATTTTGAATTGTGTTTGCTGGATAACATGATTATTTAAATTTTCAGTGGAGTGTGAACGTTGCAATGATAGCAGAGGTTCCTGTGGTGGCCTGTTTGCCCAACATCTTAGTGCAACATGCATACTTGAGACCTATGAGGTATGTGTGCAATTTTGTAGTTTGATTTCCTTTAATTTAATTTTAAGTGTCTGTTTCACCGTTATCATCTATCAGGTACTTTAAGTTAAAAAGTCTGAATTTAAAAAACGCTTTGTAGGATTCAGTGTAAAGTGTATCACCATTTTGTATCTGGTTCTCTTACTACAACCTTCGGCACATAAGTTGAACCAAAATGGCGGCCGACAGCGCAGGTTTAATTAGAGATGAAATTAATAGAAAGGATTTTTAGTGGTTATTATTTATGAAAAAATAAACGAGTATTTTGAATTTCGCGGATAACCACGAAAAATCCCATAAATCTCTAATTAAACCTGTGCTGATGGCTGACAGTCACCATTTTGGTTCAACTTATGTGCTGAGGATTGTACTATTTTTATTTGGTGATCATGTCTGTTTATTCATTTACGTTGGGCGTCACATGTAGCATTGAGTGAGATGCTAGATAACTTTAAATGGTATGTTCAGTAACTTATAAAACAATGAAGTACTTATGATTATCCTAGCAAATGTAAACATACACTGCAAGTATAAGGGAGCGGCATACCGTCATCCCCTACTAACAGCATAAGGGTGTGCTACGAATCAAGGCGTTCCGTCAACCCCGTACTCCGTTGTTCACTTGAGGCATACCTAAGAAATTAATCAATCCGCTGTCCGTTGTTCGGTGTTCCTGCACACCTGTGATGGCGAAACGACCCGAACCCTTACGAGGACTGCCAATGGTGGGCTATATAAACCGAACAACGGACAGCGGATTGATTCACTTCTTAGGTATGCCTCAAGTGAACAACGGACGGCAAATGCATCTGGTATGACTTTTAGACTCACACACTATCTAGTGTGTGTGTCTAAAAGTCATACCAGATGCATTGAGGCGACTTGAATAATTTATGACACCAATAACACACTCATGAATGAAGTGGATCAAGGATGAACAAGAAAGGAGTATCATTTGAGTATCAAATGACAGAACGAAATGGAAGGAACTTACATACTGTGCCCCATATGAGTGGGATAAGGTCAAGAAGAAGAAGAATGAATGAATGTACGTCTAGTAAAAAATTGCAGGTTGCAAACCGGTGGTTCGATTCTTGGTGGTAAGTTGGCGTTGGAGCGGGGCTGGGCTATCAATGTGGGCGGCGGCTTCCACCACTGCAGCGGCGAGGCGGGCGGCGGCTTCTGTCCCTACGCCGACATCACGCTGCTCATACGCTTCCTCATCAACGCTGGCAAGATCGAGACCGCTATGATTGTGGATTTGGACGCGCACCAGGTATGTGTATTGTCATCATATATCATTTAATATGTATTATTATTCTTACGTACATAACACACGAATAAATCTACAAAACTAGTGGACCTACATTAAAAGGGCTAACAACTTAAATTGAAACACTTTTTACCATACCATTAGCATTCTTATAGGGTACTGAAGAAAGAAGGCGAGGCCTTTGCCCAGCACTGGGATACAACAACAGGTTAGAATAAAAAAAATTAGGATACTGGCAGCTATGTAAAAAAAATAAATTTCATCCACTCTTTCGGCAGGGTAACGGCTACGAGCGCGACTTCATCGGCGTGCCGGAGGTGTACATAATGGACATGTACAACAAGCACATCTATCCGCGAGACAAGGACGCCAAGCGCGCCATCCGCCGGAATGTGGAGCTCAACACTCACGTGGAGGACCTCGCCTACATGCTACAGCTGCGGCAGTCAGTACACAAGCTTCTTAAGGGTCGTGCATTAATCACGTGAGGCTTGAAAGGGGAGGGGGTTTGTCCACGTATCAAGGGGTAGTGGGGGGGGAGTGATCCTAGCAATGTTAAAAAAAAATCACTTGATTAAAGCAAGGCCTCTTAGCGTGTTCACTCGGTGTATGTTATCAGCTAAGACCAATAGTAAGCCACCAATCATATAGATCCCTCAGCGTGTCAAGGGATATAAGATTCAGGGGGAAGGTGCTCTGATAGTGGGTTAAGGGATACCGAAGCATATCTCCCCGTCCTTATTAGTTGGCTGAATCCCTATAAATACGCATATGTTACTGAGTCGAGTATATACAGGGTGTTAGGACCACTCCATATCCTCTCGGGGATGTCGTATGAGGCGACTAAGGGACACAAAGCGTTAACAGCTGATTGGCAACAATAGCATTCCCAAAGAGGGTTGACGACATGCAAATGCAAAGGTTGCAAAATCATAGCCAAATCTTCCAAATTTAATTGCAATTCTACTACGATAACCCTGGGCTTTGGGGCGTCACAGCAATGCAACTGAGAGAGAGAGAATACAGATGTGACTTAATAAAAGCTTATAAAATATATGTATTTCTTGTAGAAATCTCAAAGCGGCCCTGCAGGAGTTCAAGCCGGACATTCTCGTTTACAACGCCGGCACCGACGTCCTCGACAACGACCCACTAGGTCTTATGAGGATCAGTGAAATTGTAAGCAGGATTATTCTGTTTCTTGTTGGTCTAAATAGTCGTATTTCCTCATAGCTGAGGGTTGTGGTCATTACGTGGAATTAAACACGAACAACAACTTTCTTGCCACTTTTAATGGAGTGGTTTTCCATTGCCGTCTCCATTTCAAACACAAGTTAATCAACCAGTGTGCAGGTTTCCCAACTCTGTAAATTGTGTAAAATTATTTTTTTTCTAGAAAAATCGTTTTAATTTATTAATGATTTTAAATTAATGCTTAAAATCTCTTGAATATTTCATAAAAAATGTCTGTCTTAATTTGCGTAGAACGACTACTATTCTATAATACGCAACTCGCTAATAATATTTTCTTTATAGGGCATCATCAAACGAGACGAATTCGTATTCCAAATATGCAGGGAGCAACGAATTCCTATAGTGATGCTCACGAGTGGCGGGTACCTTCCAAAAACGGCCAAAATCATATCAGACTCCATCATCAACCTTCACAACAAAGGCCTAATAAGTGGGAAGCGAGAGAAAGGAGTCCAATAGGGAATCTCACGCAAATATAATACTAATAAACTGAAGACAATGACCAGCCGTTACCAATACCTACCGGTACCTGACAATATTAAAGTCCATACAATTTTCTACCACAAAGCGACAAGATAAGAACAAAATATAAATGCCCCGTTTCTTCTTGTGTACTTATAATATGCTCTTTCTTGTGTGAGCGGAACAAAATATGTGTATAGTATAGATACTATACACATATTTTGTAAAATACAACTTGAGTTATATGACAGCAGGATGAACTGATACATTCGAAATGAGAGCGACAGAGAAAGATGTTTATTTTCGTACTATTTGACATCTGTCATTATAATCAAGTTATTACGAACTATACGTACTATGATGTTGGTAGTGTGCCATCTGTGTCGGGCTTTGCGTAATATTCCCTATTCCACGTAGCATATACTTAGATGCTATTTCGAGTCTAACTCGCTATGGCAACACTGAACGCTGGAGTTGCTCCGAGTGAAACCCGATATAGCAACACTGGACGTCAGTGTTGCCAATGATTTTGGAAAAAAAAATATTCCAATTTAGAAATTTTGATCTCAAGTGCCAAGTTTATTTATCGCAAATCGAATTTGCAATTCTAGAATAAAATTCTATAGAAATCCAGTATTACTATGTGATATAAAAAATATATTTATTTACATATTCAATGTTTAGCTTCGAAGTTTTATTTTTCAATAAATACTGTTTTTTTTCTATTGATTCTGTAGTTTCATTCGGAAAATAAAAACGTAGAAATATGAATAAAAGTTTATTAAAGCTACAGCCATAGACATATAAAGTAATATATTAATATTGCACATTATATTATCACAACGAAATTGCCTTTGCTCATAGTACTTAGTTTGTGTACAAAAAGTTGCATTTGTAAATATAAATGTGATATTACGATGTTTATATGGACAGAAATTAAAAACAATATGTGCGAAACAATATGTATGTGTGAATGGGACCACAGAGAGAAGCTGTTGACCTCCTAAATATTATATAACAGGTTCAGGGTGACATACTGAAACCACTGTGCAACTTGAAAACCAGATAATTTATTACACACTTAATAGACACAATCTTTAAATTATAGTTATATTTAGTACTGAATTATGGATATTTTTACAATTTGAGTCCAGTTTTATCTAAACCTGTCTGTATATATATTTTTTAGTTCCACAAAGTGTCATATTTTAATGTTCTCCCGTTCAAACAAGACAACATTTTTACAATATTTTTGACATTGAATATTTTCATATTCTTCATATGATGATTTCAGTTTATGAAAAATACATATTCGAAATGTAGATTTTTCAAAAATTGCTTGTTACCTAAATAGAGAACATAAAATTAATTAAGGAACTTCTTTTTGTAAAGCCACTCTTGAATATAGCCCTAAATAACCCTAAATTATATCGTAATACTAGTGTCATAGAGAGTTTGTAGAAAAGACCTGAGCGCCTCGCAAACTTTAATTTCTATGTTTAGGTCGAACGAATTGGATAAGGGTTAAACTGGCCCTACGTCTATTTTCACGTATACTATATGTGAATGTTTCATACTATATTTCATAAATAAACCTAAACAGAATCTAGTACTTTCGAACACAGCCACATAACCTGAAAATCGCGTGGCAAGGCCCCATTCTATCGGGTGGTAGTGTTGAACTGCGCGTAGTACTCGTCGGTAGGAGTGTTATTGTTGACCACGTCGCGGTAGTACTTCTCTTTCTCCTTCTGCTGCAGGGCCAAGAGTTGGTTCTCTTCCATCAGCTGGCGAGCGATCTCACTGGAAATATATTTTATCATTAAGTAATAATCTTCCATGCTGGTCTGGGAATGAACGAAAAATATAGAATGCGCTAGCTGCGACTCCCACGCAGGTTGTAAAAGTCAATCAAGGGAAATGGCTATAAATTAAAGATTCTTATAGACGATGGGCTAGCGATATTTTAGTGATCATTTAAAGATGATTTATATGTGTGTGTATCTCTAGTAAAATTTATGTACTTCTGGCTCACTGCACGTTTGGGCAACTACTGATTCCGTGAGTGGCTTTGTAACTTACCGTCTCTTCCTTTGGTCCGCAATGTCCTGGCGCGCCACCTCCCTCTGGATAGACTTTGCCAACGCCTGCCACTCGGCTTCCATTTTGTCCGCGGCCTCGCGTTTTGCCTGGACATTTAAAACTATTTTATCAAATAATCATTATCCGAAATTATTCAAAGCTTCCGTGAGAGGCAGAAGTCTGGAAGCGAAAGAAAAAAATCCATGTGCTAACAACCTGTCACCACGTGTATTTCTGAATCTGAATTTCATCAAACCCGTACCGTTTCGTGAGTTTTGTCTATCGTGGTATACAGAGCCAAGAAAGTCTATTTGTGTATATATTGTAGGCATAAAAACGTGAAACTATATTCGTGTTTCATCACCCATGATATGTACACTTTCATAAAAAGGATAATGTTTTAGTCTGTAGGTAGACATAGTATAGACATTTTTAGGCATTTGTCACTGGTAACACACATCTAGCTAATTACTATTATTACACCATTCCCGATAATAAAAGCAGCTTCCATATAATAGTTTATGCAATATTGTACCTTAGAAGCTATCATTTGTTCTTTTTGGGCAGCGTAGAACTTCTTGAGCTCTTCTTGGTTCATACCCTTATACATGAAACCGATAGCCCTGTCACACACATGGAACAGGTAAGTAAGGGGGCAATAGTTTTAATAATAATTTACCTAATAAAAAACATAATTTAGGTTGCTTGATTTTAACTTTTTATAGATATTTCTTCTTTATCCAAAGAGAAAACATCACGAGGAAATCTTTGTGTGTTGTGGAATTGGTAAAGTCATTTAAGTACTAATAATACAAATGATTGTGATGAATTTTTTCAATTAACATTCTCTCTTATTTTCTCGGGTCCTTAGCTCTCCGTAGCTGTGTAGCGAGCCCAGGATCCGGTGTCCTATTTTCTATTCCTTTTGCACGGCCTTCGGCATCCCTAGTTATCTGACCACTGTCACGCATATCACCCTTGACGACAAGCCAGTACTTCTTGGGTTTGCCCCTTATGCCAGGGCCGGGTGGGAGGTGCATAGTCAAGACTTTAGTTCCTTACGCAAGACGTGGCCATACAAGCATATTCAGCATTCATACGAGTATAGTAGCAGTTTATCTGCTAGATGACGATGTGGTTATGACAATCTCTTATATGAGCGTATTCCCGGTTACATCCTCAGCTATTGAGCGACGGAGCCCAGGGTATGTTTGAGGAGCGGTAATTACTATATATTACCTATTCTTTCCAAGCGCACTTTTAGCGACGTCCGGATTTTCAGTGAGCATATCAGAAGTTAGGTTGTTATACATCTCCGCAGTGTTGTCCGCCTCCTCCTGCTCCTTGAACACCTGATCCATCTGCTTCTTCTCTGTTGCCTGGCAACACAAATTATTAAATAATAGGGTCAAATCACACAAATTGATATTGACAGACAAAGATACGAAATCAGCAGATCGGGCAAATATTTGTCTGCAATTTGTCTGTTCTGGGTATTTTGTGCCCATCGAACCCGCGATACAAGCTTAGTGCTTATTGTGGACCGTTGAGTGTTGTCCATTTATGTATTTATTGAGTTTGACACTTGTGTTTTACTAACGATACTATACTTTATTACATTTAAATGCGGGGTCGAGAGCTCGCCGTGCATTCTGCGCTGCTGCATACATTCCTGAACGCACTGCCTCCCTTACATCTTAATTCATTTGCACGAACTATGTCTCAAGTGTCTCACAGGTACATAGGTAAGTAGTAGTGTTATTTTCCATTCTACTCGGTTCCCTGCCCTAGATTTTACCTCCCATGTGAGACGATCATAATATACGATCCATCGACAAGAACCTCGTTCATACTCCTAAATCTATTGATTGAATGATAGATTGTACGAATACAGACCAAAGCCTCATTATATCGTAGGTTGGCTTGTCCCAGACGGTAGCGACACTCGCGTTCCAGCTTGTCCAGCTCGCTCGCTCGGGCGTCGCGGGCTTTTATCGCCATCTGAAACATTTACATAATTATTAGTGTGGGTGATGTTGATGTAGTGTTAAATGAGGTTTGGAGTGAGGTTCGCAGTACAATAGGATCACACCATATCGACGTTACATTCGAGGTGAGGACGCGAAGCCCGGGAAAATAAACTATACAATCAGCCTTCTTCCATGATCTTCGAATCCTGAATCGTAAAAGCTTTGGCAAGACGTGTAATGAGACGCATATATGATTAAGTACTCACCATGTAGGCAGCCTCAGCTTTCTTCCTCTCGTCTTCGGCCGCCATCCGCTCCTGTACTTGCTGTTCTAGCCAGGAGTTTTTCTGCGCGGCCATGACTTTGCGACGCTCCTCAAACTCCAGGTCCTCGCCTTCAAATCTGAAAGATAGCATGGCTTATTATTTCTTAGTTGAGAAGGCCAAGACTCAGAATGCTATAAATTCTCAATAGTCCAATTAAATCGACACGAACAAAAAGAAGCACCATAAGGGTGATCAGCGTCCTTATTCATGGATATGGAGAAGTCTTGTCATAGAGCCACTCGTCACTAAACATATTTTCAAAGCAATTGGCATCGCATAGCATGGCACTAGCATATAGTAGAGAATTTGGCATTTATATGTGGCCGTCCAAATCAAAAGGGACCTTATGGCGGCTGGCACTTAGGTCTTTATTGGCGTTGTTCGGATACAAAACAACGGCAATAATGAGCTAAGTGTAGCCGCCATAAGGTCCCTTTTGATTTGCCATCAATCCTTTTGATTAGCCGTCCAAGGCCATAAGATCTTGGACAGCCGCATATTTTCTAGTTTTGAATATGTCTCATCAACTCTTACTTTTGCGCACTGGACATGCCGACAGGCGGCCCGTCCGTTGCTCTCGGCGGCAGCTGTTTTTTCAGCACATCCGGGTCGTTGAGGTCAAACTCCCGCCGGTCCTCAGGGCGTTGGTAGCTCTGGCGGTACGCGTCTATTTCCAATCCTATGCGGCGACGCTCCTGTCGAAACACCGAAATATTTAAATACATATGGGTCGGGTCATGATGGAAAATGATCTTTTTCTGATTGACTCGGGTCTTGGATATTTATCTATACATGTATTTTTTATAAAATATTTGTAGTATCGTTGAGTTAGTATCCCATAACATTTACTTTGGGGCTACCTCAAACTGTGTGATTTGTCTTAATAGGTAAATCTAATAGGTATAATAGGTATATCTATATCCTGTCATTGTTCCCTACGTGATTTGCTGGCCTACGCAAGACGTAGCCGTACCAGCGTAGGCTCAGCGTAGGCGTAGGGTTTGTCTGCTATGTAACAGAATACGTTTATTAATGACGTGACAATATTCCAAGAGTACCTCCTTTTCCCTGGCCTCGAGGACCACGGCCAGATTGCTGTCCTTGATCATCTGCGTGGCGAAGGCGAGGTCCCTGCGGTTCTGCTCGTCTCGCTCCGCCCGCTTCTCCCCAATCTGACGCTCCAGGAAAGGGACATCCACCTGAGAATCAGATAAGTTAGGATTTTGTTTATTTTTTTTATTTCTCTTACAAACTTTTATGTAACTTGCAATGTATGTAAATATACGAGTATGTTCCGGTAGAATCTTGCAACCCAATTCGAAGAAGATATCTGCGATTGATTGAGCAGAATTACTTTGATAATTAAATATTATTATACCTAATCCTACCCTAAACTTTCTGTTCTGGCATTGAATATTCTACCCCATAGCTCTAGCTCACTCCCTCCGACGTTGTCTATGTGACTGACTCCTTGCGGTCAGTCTACAAACTACTAGCGACCACATATGAAAAGCATGCCATGTATTTATTGGTTTTATTACACTAATTTTGAGTGACTTTCCATGGCTGTCTGCTGCGTTATTTACTTGAGCAGTTCAGTAAAACATCGAAGTTGTTTTTATAACAATTTGGGTCAAAATCTTACCCCAATCTTTCTGTTCCTAGCATTGAAGATCCTACTCCTCCGCTCCAACTCACACTGTCTCCGGCGTTCCCTATTCTGAGACTCCTTGCGGTCAGCCTCGTTCGCTATTTGCATTTTCATCATATTGACGCGCTATAATATTATCTGGTTTGTCGCTGTAAAAAAATTCTCGAACGTAAAATTGAAATATAAAAGTTTTGGCATCGAACTAACAAATTGTGTTGCTATGGAGATACAGTGAGGGAAATGAGGTCAATGTATTATCATGTTTTTAACATGATTTATATTTGTTAGTTCGCAATGAATAAACTTGAAAACTAATATGTGTCTGTGTTATATTAAAGATGATAAAGCAATCTGATTTGGTATTGGCACTTGTGTATTTTAAAACCAGTTTTGCCCTCGGCTGCGCCCGCGAGATTATCCCATGGGCATTTATTTTTACGGCATGATTTTTTTCTTTTTCCGTACGTCACACTTAATGTATGTAAATTTTTAAGATGATTGGTTGAGTAGATAAAGCGTGAAGAATATTAGTTAAGACAAGTAGATTAGGATACGGAGAAGGAAAAGGGATTGGATCAATTAGGTAAGTTGGTGATTCAAATTCCAAAAGAATGTCGCAATGAACATTTTCTTGATTCCGGCTGGCATACAAAAGTTGTGAATGTTTGCAGCACAGACATGGATATCATATAGTTTTTTAGAAAAACAAAAAAAAAATTGATGGAACTATACCTAGTTTCTTTTTATTTCTACTAAAGCAATATATTTTTCAATACTGGCAACAAACATGTCGTTGCGCATGTGTGCGTCACGACAGTGCTACCACATGCTCAGATTGCGTATCGTAGAACCGGCGCGGCGGCGTAGTACACCCGCAGAGCGCTCCAAAAAGGTTGCTTCATTCGGGCACTATCGGTCGCGTCGGAGCGTATGTGCGACCAACGCGTGCGTAAAATCGTATTTATAAACGATTGTTTCGTATTCCGTGTTTCGCAATCTATTTTGAGTAAACAAAACAGTGTGTTCTGTGTCAGTTCGTACTATAGCTTATTGCTGTGTAATGTGACGGTATGACAAGTGTTTTGAAAAAGTCAAAAGGTACAAAAGGTAAATCAGAATCCATGCAAGAAGACTTGCCTTCGAGATGGGGGAATGACTCCCATGGGAGCAAGGATGATGGTCTGAAGCTGATGAAGTATATTGATGAAAATATTATTGGGAAAGGAAATGCGTTCTGCGGACCCTTTGGAAGAAGGAAAGGTAAGAAAGATATAGATAACATTTCTTTGTTTGCTGTTTAGTTATAATTAGCCTGTTTAGTTATAATTGTGATTGCCTAAATCTAAGTTATTATATTGAAAAAGGTTTTATTCGGAGGAGATGTATACGTAATATGCTTCTGAATTAGTTATTTTTATTAATATAGCACTACTTAGTTACATGACGTGCCCGTAAATAAATACCCCTAATCACAATACACCGGGGTTTTTAAAATTCGACTTAAGTAATACCTACATACATAATAAATGACATTTAGATAATGATGAATAATGATCACAACATGCACAACACAACATTGGGTGCCAATATGTATATTTGGGTCTTTACGGTCACTTGGCACTGCCAATCAAATCATTAATTAACCAAATATACATAAGTACAAAAATATACATACAAAAGGCCCATTAAATGGATAAAACTTAATTACTCTAATAAATAATTTCGCCTTATTGAAAAGCTTATGAACTGAAATTACTAATTTAAGATCTTTTTCAAGCCTTTTCCTCAATTCCTCAAAATGTAAAATTCTTCAGTGAAAGGCATTTCAACAGGTAAAACTGGTTTTAAAGGTCGCCAAGGAGAGATGGGAGCAAAAACCTGGACGTTACTCATTAAGTCACGAACCGAGCAGTCCGAAAAAGAGAACTCTCATTTAACGTGTTTTCGATGCTTTAAATTATGCCTTTACTATACACAATTTTGCATGATTCATTGCTACATTTGTATGTATGAAGTTCAAGAGTGCACACTGTCAACTCGTACAAAGGATGTCAATCTCATGTTACACATAATTGGTTTGATGCATATTAATTTAAAACTGCGGAAGCCTATTGCAATAGATATGGAAATAGCAAATGCATTCACGTGTTGTGTCGCGTGTCCTCGGTTCTGATTTGACCCTTATTAGTCATTAGTCGGCAATATCGATGGCACAATGCTTATTTGATTGAGCATTTGATTAAGCCATTTTTCTATCTACTGGTTATACTGCGTGTTTGGATTATCTGAAATTAATTTGAATTAATACCTACTCTGTATTTACATAATCAAATGTAATGGGCAGATCAAGACTAAACGAACAAAAAAAGACAAAACGAACTGACCATTAACATAATTTGTGACGAAAGTCAGTAAGCAAGTTGATTTGCATGAAAATTTGAGGTCATTAGTAGGTATATGCGCCCGTCACAAGTTTTGCTTTATATGGTCAATTGATCATTACTCGATAATCAATCATTCGAACAAAAATACTTGATGCTGAAAAAAATTAAATAATGATCTGTGTGATCTGAGTCAATAAAATCAACATGGTTTATATTTTTTGTGTTAGTCCTCATAAAATAGAAGCCTACTTTTAAAACATTCGGTTATTTTTATATATATGTATACACTGCACGGTGAAACACAGTAAATATACTCGACAGATTATAATACATATAACACATATTATTTGTTTATAATTAGTTATTAGTTAAATTCGACGAAAGATTGGATTGGATTGCAAATATTATGTAAAAGACATCGCCCAAATGTCACACGTGACGTCAATAATAATGTTAATTGATAATTCCTTCTTGACTTATTTTATAATATAGTATTGTATTCTGGCTTTGCTATTCTATGCTCATATTTATAGGGCCTTGCATAAAAATATAACTCAAGCTTTGTGAAATTCTAATTTAAAACGGTAAATTTTTAATAATTCGTACCTATTGCTTTCCATAAAGTACTTAAATCGTTATGTTCTTGGTATGCTCTAAGATAGCATTCAAATATTTGAAAGCATTTTATACAACGACTAGATGTTGCCCGGGGCTTTGCTCCTGTGGGAATTTTGAGATTAAATAATAGCCTATAGCAATCTTGGATAATGTACCTTTATAATGGTGAAGAAATTTTTGAAATCGGTTAGATGGTTTCGGAGATTACCCGCCTCAAACATACAAACTCTCAAACGTTTACCTCTTTATAATAATAGTATAGATTGGTAGTATATATGGCCTCAAGTCGCATGTTCTCAAGATAATTACATGGCGAGACAGTAATAACAAGCAAAGAACAAGAAGTTCAAAAGACTGCCGTCCTCTGAAATTAGCCATTTGACCCTGGCACAATGCCGTAGCCTCAGTTACGAGTATATTACAGATGACTTTCATTCAACTGGGCACTTATTACGAATGTCGGAAATTAAATTCGTTATGATATTATGCCGATATACAGGCATCCGGGTTGTACTCTTCGAGCTGTTGCGCTATTGGCAATCTTAATAATAATTGGGAACTTAATGACTTCGAGTGTAATTATAATCTTACTAGGATGGTGACATTCTAAAGTTTGAAATCAAGGATCAGAATTTTGTCAATTTGTTCATTCGAATCATTTCTAAATCATATTGTGCTTGGTTATTTACATAGAAGATAATTACATGCAAGAAGACGGTTTTAGGTATATTTTGATACAGACATATCGGTGAATTGTACTAATAATAATAAAATCTGACATAACTATGTTCAAACATTTTATAGCTATATAAATACTAAATAACGAATTCATAATTGACGAGGCAAAGTTAACGTTTACGTCGTAACCAAAAGTTATTATCTACAATTTAAAAACTCGACTAGTGTACTGCTTATTTGTGCAAGGATCAATTACACCTTCAAATATTATTCGACGGTATTCTTGTACAAATAAAATCAGCATCATCTGGCAAACTCGTGCAAAACTCCTTTGTGGAAGGATCAGTTACGTAATAATAATATTTAATGAAGTGTCTCGCTGCCTCGCCGCATGTTGGCCTGCCAAGCAGACGCACATGTGTTGGCCATTTGCTGTTATTTGATAAATCAATTCTGAATTAGTTAATTTTATTACAAGTTTGTAATCCTCTAACATCAATAAAATATTTAATCGATTGATCCCATTTTTATCAACGTACACTGTAGACATTTTAATACACGTTGCTAGAAATGGTTAAAATTCTCTCTTACGCACGAATTAATCAGTAAACATACGCTTTGAATTTAACGTTAAAAGTACATGAAATGTTACATTACTCCTAAGTATTATATATTATATAATAAACACATTAATAATCCGCAATTTGGAAGATAATTATCTTATACTAGCGGCTTCGCCCGCGTAAATTTCCCACGGCCGGGAACATTAATTTTTCTGGGATGAAAAGTGTCAAAAGTATGCAAAATTTCAAGAAGATTGGTTGAGTAAGATAGAACGTGAAGTGGACGAAGTAACAAACAAACTTACTTTCGCATTTATAATATTAGTTAGGATTAGAATAAACCTTCTGTTATGTTATTTAAAAACCCAAACGTACATAGGGAGGGACAGACACTATGTACTGATTTGATCATCTTTCATTTTATCTGAATAAGAGGTGTAGAGAACAGAAAACAATACAAATAAATATGTATAATGCCCTATATATCTTTTATGTACTTACTATATAGATATTATTGGCATTATTTATCATAACATAATGTATGGCCTTGTATGCGCTACCGCATATTAGAAGTGCATTTTATACTAGCTGTGAGCTTGTGTTGTGTTGATAAATTATTGCACTTGTTCACTGGTACTTACAAGTACAAATTGTATGAAGAGAAAACTTTGAAAATCAATTGAAAGGAGTATATTTTACATCGTGAGGAAACCTAACACTGGTTGACAGTTTAACTTCATTAGTATGTGTAAGTATGCGATTCAACGTTGTCAGATTTTTTCTAGGCAATGCGGGATTTTGAATCCTTATGAGTAAAAAAGCGGGATTATTTCGTTAAACGCGGGACATGACAGAAAAAGAAAAGCAAATTAATATAGTTATTTTAATATTTTTACCAAAAACATAAATAGCTACATTTTATTGAAAATTTTGTTGTTGTAAAGTATGCCGATGCCGTGTTTTTTTGCTTCTGACTGCAAATCCAAATAAGCGGGACAGTAAATTCTGGACTCAAAAATCGGGACGTCTGGCAACATATAAAAGTGAATGTGTGTTTGTTTGTCAGTTCTTTACGTTAAAACAGAGCAACGGATTGAGATGATTTTTGGAGATGTTGGAGAACTGGAGAGTGTCATACTTTTTGCCGCGGGCGGAGCCGCGGGCAACAGCTGGTATAAATATATATTGTCGCTTATATACCTATAGAATCAAGTGTGTATATCTGAACCATATATTTATATTACTTACATAAGTGGCTGACATGTGACTAAACCTGTGTTAGTATTATATTATTTTGTATGTAAATTTGAAGGCACGTGTTAGGTTGCATGGTTCAATGTAGGTGTACGTAAAAGGTACAAGATTGATTAGGTATATAGATTCCTTTTAGTTATGAATACAAAATAATTAAAATTCAAAAGAATAATAATATAAACAAGCTGTTATAAGTAATCATTTACGTCAGTCTAATGATAATGAAATAATTTTCATTTCAAAAAATTGCATTGAACTCGATGGGATTTTTGACAGAACTATCGAGAAGACAATATAGCGATTCAAACTCTGAAAATTGGTTAAAAGTTTTTCGATCTTGTCACTACAAAAAACACCAAATCTTATGTATAATCGAACTTTAAGTGTCTACCTATTATGGATCTAATGAGAAGCCTTCTGATGGAGCGAAAACGATTTTTATTTTCTAGCAAAACATCCTGGCCGAAAATTCCACTTTCAAATTTCTTCTCACAAATGCCGATGGTGCAACAGTTCCTTTTTCAAACAATTCCACGGGTAACGTAAAAATGGCTGCCTACTCCTCTCACGGACGGACGATCAATCGATTAGCACACAATGTGAACAGATGTACTGCGAAATATTTTTCCATATGTGTGAACTGTTTAATTATTCAGTCTGTTATATAAGTACATGTGGTAAATAACAGACTATGTGGCGTCGTAGATAACGGCACTCACTTCATGAATATCACTGTTTGAGGAAAAATGTATTTTTCTTCGAAGATTGTTTTATGAGTCTTTGCACGTGGCAAAAAAAAAAATTGGTAAACAGTAGACGTTACGGCGTCGTAGATAACGTTTCAATAATCACTTGTTTGTGGCTCGGGGCGAGGCGATAAGTAGCTACATTACGAATCATTGTCGATGATATCAATCCTGTATCTTAAGAAAACGTAGACCAAGTGATATTTAAATTTTATTTGGTTTGGTATGTGTATGTTTATGAGTATTTGTAAATTATAAACGAAAATAGTAATAGAAAGATACTGATAAAAATGTAAACTACACTGGTAGCAATTATGAAATAATATGTATAAGTACTTTTTATCCTGATAATTGGGGCGAAGCCATAAGCGTTGTAGCACATCAACAATAAGCATCGTCCACCTCACACGTCCCATCCTTACATGGCGATCCTGCCAGTTACCTATTTGTAGCTATTATTATAAGGAGTCGACACAAAACACGTGGTATGTCACATAATACACGTATATTGCAAAAATTGAGTAAGTACATTATACACGCAGTAATTTTTATAATAATTCAAGGTAAATATTTTATCAAATGTGTCTGTAATAACAAGGTCAAATTGAATAAATTAATATTATTTGATTCCCTTTTCTTGGATATTGAAGAATCGAAGATAAGGCACGAAAGTACTTGAGCCTTGAGCAGCAGGAAAATTTGCAAAATTTTCTAGATTCTAGTGTGTAGATAGACTTATGGAAGTTATGATTCACCTTCGTGCTAGGTAGCTAATTGCCGAAACCGAGTCAGATTAAGAACAAGATAAGTATTACATCATTTACATAGCACAAGGTTTGATTTCTGCCTCTCATCTTCGCGTGTCACATTCGGAGCTGTAAAGCCCCAAAACCCAGGGTTAGCGAAAATAATTATCTATTAAATTTTAAAGATTTGGCTATGATTTTACAACCAGTCGCATGGAAACTTTTTGTGAATGCCATTGTTAAGGCTATTTGTCTTTTTTCTCGTACAACATCCACGGGAGGATATGGATTAGTTCTAGTAGATATAGATTAGCTCTCAGCCTAGAATAGAAGGAGTTTGATCTATCATTGTAACATTATCATCAGGTTTTCTGTCTGTTCTTCCTCTTCTTGCATGCAAAGACAATAGGTTATCTACTATATATCATCATCATTATCTTCTCAGCCACAAAAAGATCACTGCTGGACATAAGCCTCTCCCAAAGACTTCCACAAAGACCGATTGAAAACACGCAGCTTGTGTCCAGCGTCTTTCTGCGACTTTATCGTCAAACCACCTGATTGGTGGATGGCTAGCCCTGCGCTTGCATTAATTATACATCAATTTGATGGTGCCCCAAAACCGGGTGTCAATGTGCTTCGTAGTCATATAGAGACGTATATATAGAGACATATAGAGATCATCATATAGAGACGTATATATAGAGACATATAGAGATCATCATATAGAGACGTATATATAGAGACATATAGAGATCATCATATAGAGACGTATATATAGAGACATATAGAGATCATCATATAGAGACGTATATATAGAGACATATAGAGATCATCATATAGAGACGTATATATAGAGACATATAGAGATCATCATATAGAGACGTATATATAGAGACATATAGAGATCATCATATAGAGACGTATATATAGAGACGTGAAAAACGGGAATTAGTTTCGTGACGTTAAATTTCGTTTAAAAATCAATAATAATAATAAGGATTTGATTAATACGTCAATTTATAACACCGCGCGCGGGACCCTTTTAAATCTATGATAACAATAATGATATTTTACTAAAATAAAAAAAAGAGTTGATAGAAGAAAACGTAGTACGAATCAGTAATCTAAAAAAACGATCTTCAATCGTAGCGTCTGACGCCTACGGAAACTTTGTAAACTAGTTTCTGATACAGGTTTAAGTTACCACATTAGACCTACCCACTTTTTCTTTTTAACACTTCGACTAGTTTTGTTTTGTGCATGTGTCCACGTATCATTTATATGTGAATGTGAATATGCCCTCCCAGTTGTACCTATTCGGAGCTGGGACGCCGCAAAGCTTTTAAAAAATAAACCTTAAAATATTTAACATTCGGCTGTAATTTTACAGTCTGCCGCTTACCTGACGTTAGTGTCTCCTATACTCCTACTAGGTACATTCTCCGAAATCCGAAAATTAAAAGATTTCTGAAGTAGACAGAAAAATAACAAAATCACTCGCATTTATATGGCTAGAGATACATTTTACTAATTTAGGAATGTACACTGTAGATTATATTTACATAATTGTAGGTTTGTAATTAAACAGTTTGTCGATTGTATTCATGAATTCATCTGTTCGTCTGTTTGTGCACTTATCTAGTATTACGCAACTGACCTTCGAGTGTTTTTGACCGGTTTTTATTCAATTAGAGTCATTATCAGTAGTCGTTGTAAACATTTGATAAACGGATAACAATAATATGAGAAATATGCTTTTGTATCAGTTCCATAAATACGTCATTTTAGTGATGATAAAAATAAATGGACAGAACTTAACGGCCCATAATAAGTAAGTTTGTATCCTGGGGCCGATGAACACAGAGCAGAGGCACCACAGTTGGATTATTAGGTTCTGGGTAACTAATAATTTTGATAAAATTCAACCAATATACATATAAATGGCAAATTTTCCCCGTATGGTCTACGTCATCTTTGTAATATTTACAAATAAATTAATTATTTAAGTAGAGAAATCAAATATTAATAAAAAATATCGTAAAAAAATTAATATTTCACAATAACATTTATTTATATATTTTTTTAAAATTGAAATTCCATAAGAACACGGAAAGCCTTGAAACTATTGCAATATGCAACAACTATAACAGGATAATACAACAGTTTTCAAACAAAACGCACAGGTGTGTTGTTAACATTCAACAGTCTAGGTGATATATCTGGTGATATATCTACGAGCAACAAATGGCAACTGTTGTTTATAAATAGTTTTATAATGTTCAATGTCGTTCACTACACCGCTGAAGGTATTGACTGTTATTAAAAGAAAAGGAAAAATTGTGTCCAAAAAATTCTGGGAAAAATATTATGAGGTTTTTCGTTTCGTTTTCCCTTTCATCTTAGTAGGAAACATAAAACAATGCTTGATTTAGTCTTATGTACCTACGTAGACATAACTATCAAAATATATTAAAAATACAACAAGAAATCTTCTTTGTGTTTTATTATACTTTATATTGACATACTATGGTGAAATAAAATTAATAATTTCCATCACAGTCAAATTACAGAGAAATATTTATCGAAATACATAATGAAACCAATAAATTTATGCTGCATTAATAAATAAATAGTACCTACAAGATCACAAAAGCCCGAACTTTCGCTTTTACAATTCATTACAAATTCTGAATTTCACTTTTACAATAGGCAAATTTTGTAATGAAGATTTACGATTTACAAGGTGTTTACTTAACTATAGGTAATAAAAGGAAACTGCGATTGAATAAATTAACAGTTAGGCATACACAGTCTTCACTGGAAAACATTTATTCTAGTTTCACTTGCAGGTCAGCGTCAAATAACATTATGAGAGACTAGGGTTTCGACACTCGGGTCTAAAGTCTAGAATTTATTCAAAAATTACGCCTTTACAGGCCTTCATTCACTTTGGTAGGTACTTAACTAAATTTACCTACCAAGTGAAGATTTTACTATCGTTGACAGAATTTGTACTATGTATTATAAAACACATTTTTATCATATCTTATATCGTTTCGCTGAGAAGAAATACCGAAAATCATTCTCCGGTCTCGTATTGACTTTCCAAGGGTACGACATTTTAATTATCACTAAAAATGTTTACAATCCTTGTATAACTTACGAATAAGTATGTACATACTTACTCGTATTCCAACTGAAATATTTGAAATATTAAAAAAAATAGGACCTGAATATATTTATTATGAAATAAAAAAATAGAACAGATTGTTTAGTAGAGTACTAAGTACGAATTCATAAGAAATATGTCTTCGAGTCTACAGGAAGCAGGAAAACGTAGATGATAATAAACAGTAGTTAGCAATTATGCGAAGGAAAATTATGCCATTCCGCCATGTTCAATGGCAGGCCGCTTGCTCACGCAGAATATGTACAGTTAGAATTTATTTTAATTCAAAAAACCAGAATAAAAAACGAGTTTTCCTTTTCAATTTGATTTCTATTTATAAACTTTTTGAATTAATATGTAATTTTATGTTTAAACCTCTCCACTATTTCAAACGGAACTTAAAAAAATCCATATTGTGTATTTTGATTATAATTTTAAGCAGTGTGGACTTGACCTGCCACCAGGGTTGCCAGATACAAGTTTCTCGTCTGATTTTGCTATCCATTCCGAGATTGAACCATGTTATTCAAATGATGTATTTTTGTTTTTTCACAAACAAAAAAACTGAAACGATTTCTTCCTCATAATTTTTTTTTACAATATACTTTTTAATATTAATTTATATTTATAACTTAATAATTTTTAATATTAATTTTTAATTTTCCAAATAATGAAATTTTATTCAAACTTCTGAATGAAAAAATCTGTTGCCGACTGTATCAATATAATGCGTGGGTATCCGAGGTCAATTCGTTAACGGTTCATTTATTTTGGCACATTTTGTATGCTAAGTAGTAATTTGTGTTATAATTTACGTTCGATTATATAATTTTCTGCTAGTTTTTGATAGACAACATAAGTGCACTTTAGTTAAGTATTTCATTATATCCAAGAACCCGCACACCAGATTAAATAACATTTGATACCCATCATTAGTACTAAGTACTTTAAAAAATATTTTTCTATCAATATTCTACCATAAAACTCAATTAACGTAGGCATCTACACAAAATATTATCAGGTCTTTGTTCAGGATATCAACCACATAGTCTACACACATTTTTTCTTATTATTTTATGTACACACCAGTCGGCCACTAGAGATTATTTCACGGGTCTTATGAAAAATATTTGAAATAAGCTTTACACTTGTAATCATATTTATCATGTAATATATGTATCCATAAGTTTTATGTGTGCATAAATAAATAAATAAGAAAATTATTCTACAGAGAAATTGGGCAAAGCCTTGTCCCTAACATCAATTCACATCTAAATTTATGCAAATGACTAAATCGCAAAAGCATTCCATTGTTCAAGTATCGGTTACATAAGCGAAACTAGGAAGCGACAATACGATTCAATTCGCTGACCTCTTGCTGACATTGCCAACTGAAAGTGGTTGGTATTGATCTGATGCATGAAGAGAACTGTGTAGGATGGAGATATAATCTTATTCCCACACCACAGTAGGTCTAGGTGGATTTGGGTTTTGGTAGGTTCTGGGTGTGTTGTCCCCGTCTCTGTGTTTGTGTCCACTGGACCCCCGATACAAGCTTAGTGCCTTAGTAATTGGTGTAGTGTTTGTCCATTTATTTTTAACTAGCTGCGCCCCGGATCATTATTCTATTCCAAATTTAATTAAAATCAGCTAAGTGGTGTATCCGAGAAAGTGAACAGACATACAGATTTTCATTTGCATTTGTAATATTATTATTGTAACTGTCCTCATTGTTGACTGTCAATTGTTCCTTCGTATTCCTAAATTCATGTCGCACTAATCTGGCACCGTTTTTAAAGCGGGCAAATTATTTCGGGAATTACAGCCGAGAATTAACCCTAAAAATAGAGAATTTGGGTATTTTGAGAAGAAGGAATATACACTCAGTAAATAATCTTCCCTTAAAAAAAGGCTGACTCAGACTAACAACTGTCACACGGTCACACCACACACCGATTGATATCTAAGTCGACCTTAATGCAGGTTTGTTTGTGAAGGCAGTCGTGGTCAGGATTATCATTACTTATCATTGCAGCTATCTGAAGGTCGGCGTCACCTTAAGTCAGATGACAGATCGCTACAAAGTATTACTAAGTACAAAATGAAATTTATCTGTGCGCTGACGCAACATATCACATTCCTAACCATCTATATCCATACTAATAATATGAAAGTGTGTTTGTTTGTCTAAAAATACCTGTCTCGTCTGAGCGTTTTTCCGGTGTTTTCCGCAGCCGTTCATTGTCGAAGCCCAGGGTCCGCACTTGAATTAAAATTAATAAGAGTTTGTTCCTACTTTCACGTCAAAACAGAGCATTGGATTGACATAATATTTAGAGATAGTTGGTAACCTGGAAAATTCCACATACCCTGGAAAAATAAATGAGAGTGAAGTCGCGAGGCAGTGCTAGCAGTATATATATATAATAAAGCTTCTAAGAATATTCGTCTTCTCAATAGCCTGTGTACGTGTTACGGCTACAAATGAGGGTCATAATGTTTTTGTATCGATATTTCCTGCCATTAGATATAAATCATTGTTTTCCGCTTGTAAGAAGTGCAATTTAACTGATGCATTTAGTTCTATGTAAGTAATAATGAAATCTCAAATATTCGAATACAGTTGCACGCACTCTTGAAATCATATAACCGTAAGTACAGTCGACCACACGACAAGTTAGTTAGTAAAGTTATGGTTCTCTTCTTCATAGTCGTATTCCTCATGGCTGAGGATCGTGTATTAATGGAATGGTATGCCAATGCCTTCTCCATTTCACACAAAAGTTAATAAGAATCAACGAGTGTGCAGGTTTCCTCACGTTTTCCTTCACCGGAAGCAAGTGGTGGACGATGAAAACTACTATACATGAGTCAGATTGGTATACAAACTCATGTGGCACGAGTAGGATTCGAGCCTATGACCTTTCGATCAGTCTTAACCATTACCACCACCGCTTCATGGTGCGTAATGGTAATTCGATAGTAATAAGGTCGATTTTGGATTTTTTTTTTATATTCTTGTGCTTAGTCGTATCCTATCTTGCATTTTCCGAAAAATACTTTTTTTCTTTAACAATTGTCATTAACAATTGTCGAAAGAAAGAACATGTTTATCTTAAATAAACTTACTAATAGTTGATTACATTAAATAAGTAAAAATAATTTAGTTTCATAATTTCACTTCAGTCTAAATATCGACAGCTTCGTGTGTATCGAACGTCTTCGCTATCAATTCGAAAGTGTATCCAATTTGCATATCTCACAAAATTTTCCATGACATGTTTATCTGAACATAAGTAAGGTGTGTTTTAGTAATCGATCCAAATCGGATGATTTGGACCGATTTATCGAAAAGGCAATCAAAAATTGATTATCGTAACTAAGCCAAGAAAGAAGTTGTGTGTCTTTAATTCCATGTCTCTAATATCACGATGCTCGGACATGACTAAAACGACTATAAGAATGTGATCGTAACTAATTTTATCAGAAAAATTTAATAAGATGCCAAGTTATCGTAACTTGATGACTTTAAAAAACCAATAAACATTATTTTTAGCAAACAGTAATAAAATAACAGTAGAAAAATACCGATGTTCAGTGGTCAACCACGAATAACCTAGTCAGTCGCTAACTATGTGAGAAAGTAATATGTTATTATATCATATAGCCTTTTTCTTACATATTATTTGACGAAATCCCTTTTGCGTTGTTCTTTTGCGTTGGGCGGGGCGCTAATTTGTTTTACATAATTATAATTATATTAAACTAAACGACAGGTGCCTATTTACACATATATCGTAAGGAATCTATATGGACATATTGTTGTCTGCAGGTTCTATTGTGTGTAGTCAACCAGACGTTGCATAAGGCTATCATAGACAGGACGCCTGCCTGAAGCGGAAAATTGATCTTAATATCCATTCACAGACCACTCAACCTAGGTTGAATGTCTGTGTGCCCATTCAACCTTCAAGATTTGAACCAAAAGCATTTAAAAGGCCCATTCGATCTTCGTAAAAAAATCGGTTCCACTTTTACCTTTATTTCGAATCAGATTTTATATGGATAATATACATTTTTAAACGTATATTAGTTTTGTTGAGCACTACAGATCAGATGAGGTCCAATTATGGAGGTCCAGCGGGTACTAAACTGGCAAATTCTGGACAGGAGTACTAAGTGAGCAGCAGTCGATATATATAGTTAGTCAAATAGATACATAGATATGTATATAACTTATAGCTAAACAATGGCTAGGATTACGTATACGCAAGCATTCTATTAACTTGTTTACACTCAAGATCTCTCTGACTTGAATTTGCCAAGGTCAGTTGGTGAACATAGTTTTTATAGTTACTATTGTGCCTCACGGATTATTATTAGTCTTTGCTAAAAATATCGCTGCTGTTTCATTCCATGGTACTGTACTTATAATTCCTAAAACAAAATTGATAAATGAAAGGTATCTCAAAGAATTTCACATAAAATGGTTATATTTATTTGAATAGCTTTTGCCCACGGCTTTGCATGCGTAAATTTCCCACGGGAACTGTTATTTTCTCGGGATGAAAGGTACACTATGTCCTTCTCCACAATCCTAACTACATGTACCTACGCAAAGTAGATTTGTTGAGTAGATAGAACGTGAAGTGGTAACAAACAAACTTACTTTCGCATTTATAAATTAGGATTAGTTAAATTCAAATTCAAATTTCAAATTCAAATCATTTATTCAGAAATTAGACCTTCACAGGCACTTTTTCTCGTCAATCTTTAAATTTATAGTTATTTCTCACAAGCTAGAAACTACTGGCATTTCGGAACGACCACTGCTGAGAAGAAATGCCGAAAGAAACTCATTTGAACAGTGTTGGTCCCTATCATGCCAGATCGGCTTACCATTATTGTTTCTTACAAAAAAATTTTTTTTTCTTTTCTTTCTAATAATATATAAAAGTACATAATGTACATAGTCAAAAGGTATATCAAAACAGGTTATGATTGTGATCCGAGTGCTGATTATAATATATATATATATATATATATATATATATATATATATATATATATATATATATATATATATATATATATATATATCGATGTGAAACACAATTAACTTACATGAAAATATATGAGAAACGAGATGACCAGTTCCCTCTGGCAGCACCCGTTCACGAGTTGACGCATGGGACAGCCATCGCGTAGCTCAACCATAATAGAGGGAACCTCACGACCCGGCCCACGACGCCACCACCAGATTGACCATTTGAGTGAGCATGACACACTCGATTCCCATGACTTCATAATTACAATTCTTATTCGTCGAAATAGAAGTATAATTCAGACACTTGAAGATCACAAATCACGTACATGTTTTACAAATAAAATTTAAATGCCATACGAATTATTATAACAAAATTCAAAATTGTGAATAAAATAATAAAAAACAGTAAAATAAAAATTAGGAGATCATGTGTGGAGTGGCAAAGTTGTCGGGAGGATCCAAGCGTTTTTATCAGTCAAATAGGCGTTAATTGTGTAATACGCTTTATCCATTAAATTTTTCTTAACATAAATTTTAAAATTTTTCATTGGCAGATTAATAGCCTCTGCAGGGAGTTTATTGAATAATTTTACACTTTGACCCACGAAAGACCGCCGAACCTTTTTAAGCCTGAATCTATTCATACAAAGTTTGTGCTTATTTCTAGTGTTTACACTATTTACTTCGTTTAATTTTTTATATAAATGTAAATTTGATTTGACAAAAATAAGCACATCAAAGATATACTGACATACCACAGTGAGGATGTTAATTGATTTGAAGAGTTCTTGAAGAGAATCTCGAGGTTTTAACCCATAAATAAAACGGATAGCTCTTTTCTGTAATACAAAAATTTTTCCTATGTCAGCTGCATTACCCCAAACTAATAGTCCGTAGGACATAATGCTATGAAAGTAGCTGAAATACACAAGTCTAGCTGTATCTATGTTCGTACACTGTCTGATCCTTCTCACTGCAAAAGCTGCCGTACTAAGTTTTTTGGCCGTGATTTCAATATGTTTATCCCACTTTAATTTGTCGTCCACAGTAATGCCCAGGAATTTAGTACTATGTACCCATTCCAGAGCTTTACCATTTACTGTTAAAGGTATAACATTGTGCGAGTTATTTAAGAGAGAAAATTTAATACATTTTGTCTTCTCTGTATTTAGAGCTAAGTTGTTGGTTGTAAACCAGTTAAGCACTACCGACATGCTATTACTTATAAAGTTATAGTTTTCACTTTTTCTATCGACTTTAAATAATAAGGATGTATCGTCTGCAAATAGAACTACTTCGCATAAATGTTGGGCAAGGCATGGGAGGTCGTTAATATAAATCAAAAATAAAAAGGGACCGATAATGGAGCCTTGAGGTACGCCTATGTGAACAGGTGCACTATCGGAAATTGTTTTGTTAATTTCTACTCTCTGTGTTCTATTATCTAGGTAAGACGAAAGAACACTAAGAGCCGCGCCAGTGACACCATAATGTTGAAGTTTATTTTTGAGTATATTATGATCTACACAGTCAAAAGCTTTCGATAAGTCACAGAAAATACCTACGACATCTTGCTTGGATTCCCAAGCTTCATTAATTATTTCGACTAAAGTGGCTGCTGCATCAGTAGTTGAACGACCTTTGGTGAAACCGTATTGACGATTATGTAAAATTTTATTTATATTAAAATACGACACAAGTTGACTGAAAATAATTTTTTCAAATATTTTACTTAGAGTGGGTAATATAGAAATAGGTCTATAGTTTGTGGGATCATGTTTAGGATTAGGATTAGTAAAGATTTACCTGATAATTAAGGTTACTCTTATTTTTACGACTTTTCTAATCTCTTCCATAAAGAAGTGCGTAAAACATAAAAAAAACACTAATTAGCTGCAGACAAATCTCGGAAGTAGGCCAAAAGGTTGACGGACTGACATAGAGACGGATTTTATATTTATAGCCGACCAGATGTTGTGTGACTCAATCTTTTTCTTTGCGTTTTCCTAAAATGGTTTGAGAAGGAAATTGTCATTAATTTTTGCAAAAAAAAAATGCTTCTGAATTTCAGATGGCGATATAGGTACATTGGTACTTAGTATTTTTATGTTTCACCTTTTTACTTTATTTGCACAGTGGTTAATTCCAAACATATGTATACACTTTTAACAAGTGAAAATAATATATAAAAAGCTGTTAAAACATAGATTTTCTTCCATATTCTCAATGTTTAATGTGACTATTTTAGTTATACCTAAATAAACGTTAAATATTCAGAATTTTATTTACACGTTCACGTCTTAGGTATACACAAACATGAAAATTCAAAAAATAACTTTTAATACTGTAACCTGATAATACTGAAAATTGGCTCCTATTACCGTTGGACAATTTGACATGCGGTTGACTGTACAGTGTACACACCTACACAAGTTTGGAAGCATTCGTTGAAAAGGGCTCGCCTCTAAGGTCAGGGTTTTGTTCAAGGTACTTTGTCGACATTGAGGTAGTTGAGATGATATGCTATTTTAAATACGTTTTTCACTATATAGTATAAAACAAAGTCGCCCTCCGCTCTCTATGTTGTTTCCAAGCTTTCTATTAAACATGCAACCGATTTTGATGCAGTTTTAATTGTAGTTAAGACAATTTATGAAATGCTAGTAGATGCTTCGAAAAGCACGTGAAACCGTTGGTCCTGGCTGCGTTTTCCTTAAAACCTGCCAATCTGCATTGACACGCTTGGTGGGTCATGTCATGGCCATGGCCCATCCTCCTTAGGAAGGATTAAATGTCTGATGATGATGTCAAACGGCTGAGGAAGCAACCGGGTACACGCTCAGGTGAGATAGAGAGATGTTTCTCCACAGGAGGATATTGAGTGGTCTTATTCTAGGGCCACACGCCTCATTCTTTTCGTATACCTATGATTTTTCGGTTTAAAGTTTTTTTTGCCAAAATAGTAATGGAAGAATAAGTATATTTTGTGTATGTATACGCTGTATTTCTGTGGTGTTTGTAAAATCATCAACCTGAGCTAAGATGGTCGCATTTCAGTACACTATTTCGGTTTCTGTTGGCTTAAAACATTTCGTAAGTGTCCAATGGAGCTTTTTCACATTGGCTACCCTTTGGCTACCATGAGTAATGCAGAAAACCATTACCATCTTCCTAAAGGCTTGGTCACGTGGCTCAAATGATGTTTACGGTCGAGTTGCTCGACATTTGACTCTAGTAGATTCTTAATAGAGAACGCTCACATTTCACACAACTGAATGAAGCATTTCCCAATGAGTCATGAATGGAAGGCTCGGATTCACGTGTAGGAATGCGCGGTCAACTCGTGTCGCCGCCATCTTGGCAAATAAAACAAAGATTGACTGTTCTTTATTATCTTGTTTGTATAGAACAGTTGGGGTTGTTATCAGCTGGTGCGTTTGTTTGTTATGCTTGTCAAGCAGCGTCAGGCGTGGTCGTAATGAGTTGGGTTGAGAGTTGCGAAAGAGAGCCTTTATAATTTAAAATGATAATTGCAACTGCATAACCAATGTTGAAATCTTTCAGCTGGATTCCTAAGAGTATTTGTAAAATTGTACCTATTTTTGTGACCGGTGTGAATTGAATATGACTGTTAAACATAACATACTTGGTATCGAATTGTCAAATATTTTTCAGTAATCTAATCAACATCCGCCAATTAAGAGAGCTTAAAGTGTAAAGTTAGCTTTGTAAAGATGCACGTTTTTTCAATAAAATATGTATTTACCCACGTCATGTGTTTTATGACAATACAATGTTTAGGTTACTCTGCTAGATGTTTTTCTTCATTATTTCAATGATTTCGACATAATCATATTCATATGAGGTGTTATCATTAAAACAAGTCAACAGAAAGCTGCATTTGATAAGTGTGAAGGAAATGAAGAGTTGCGCAAGCCCTACCTGGCGTCGGCATTGAATGATAAGCTTTATATATTTTTCTTTTATCTATGATGATAAGCTTATCTATTACTGTGTCATCCCTAACTATATAATATTTTTCTGTTCTAATTCTATTATAATATATTTCTGTTCTTTTGTTTAATCTTGTGTGCTTAGAGTCTTCATGTAAACAATTTATAAGCTTTAACTTAGTTGTCTGTCTGTAATCAAATTTTTGCAATTTAAATTTCACCTATTTCATCTTGTTCTACATAATTAGTTTAATTTTTCCACGATACTTATGTTTCCATGACAATGTGTTAGTTTAATAAGCATGACCTAATGTTACATGCATATAATCCAAAATTGGCTCCCAATAATGGAACTCTTTAACGGTTGATTGCTCGAAAAAAAGATTTTAAGTGATTCTTCGAGAAATATAACTTAATTTTAAATTTGTATTGCTGAGAAAGCTAAAGCTCTACAATGTCTAACATCTTCTTTCGCAGTAACATCGCGTTTACGATCTAACCTGAGCGAGCATAACTCACCGAAGTCGTAAAAGTAGAACCAATACTGACAGCATCATAACAAGCAGTTAAACTATGAATAGTTGTTCTGTGCTAACTTACAATTCATCGCACTCAACGCAGTTTGCAATTCGCTTTTCACTTTCGAATTTTTGCGTAGCTTCTTCGACTAAATTTGTGATAACAACCCCAACGATACAGCATTATCTAGCTGTGCGTTATACAGGTCCTGCAGTGTGCCACGATTCGAATAAATAGGACACCAGTGTTTGTTACCAATAACACACTCGAGAAGAAATAAGTGTGTAGGTGGTAGGACACATAGAGAAGGACAGTAATTGTGCCATGACTTTGGGAGAGGCATCGCATTAACAAGACTTGACAGAGCTATAAGCTCCCCGTGGACATGTGTTACATAGGCCGACTTGTGCCCGGAGCCTATTGATTGCATTAAGGTATCTGATATAAATTCACACTTCAGCTGTAATGAGTATCACGTTTTTAGACATTTTCACTCTCAGTGGATCAACTTGGCTATATGGTTTCTAGTTTCAAGACAGAATGTGATGTACGGGATGTACCTAGTTTTACCTTAAGTATAGAGCAGAGGCTAGTCGATTTTGCATGAAGAAGTAACAAACATCTAAACAACAAATAGCTTACTCGTAAGAATACGAGCTCACACACTTGATTGAAAATGCTACTAAATGCTAGAAAATATAAAATGAAACTAATGCATCTATTATTATTAAAAATGGTATGATCGTTATATCTTATAATCCTTATCTGCAGACTTAATTAACAGTATTAAAGTTTTCAGTACTTTATATGAGGTATATACGTATATTTTTTAAGATCATGTTATATTTTAAATCCTCGCGTGTGTACGTTCAATTACATTGGAAAAAGGGATACTATCCCCTAAATAGTCTTAATCATGTATTTTACTACTTTGTTTTCAGTATCTTCCCAGTTTCACATTTATTTTGATCTTCATTCACTTATTTTTAGACCGACCACTGCTGCGCGCTAAACCTAGAATGAAAGCTGTTTTACGTCGATGATGTGTGAATTGCTTACGTAGATAAAAATGGTACAAGGTACACGTGGAGAGTTTACGATATAAACAGACAAACATACATTTATTATCAGCTGTACGCTGCAGTCGATCAAGGTGAGCGCCCACGATGCCCGCTGACCTTGTCGTCTTAGTATATATTTATTTATTTTAACTTACATTGGACGTTTATTGATATAAATATATAGTAACAGAGGCTTTTACAAACCTGTTTTCGATTCAAAGTAACTTATCATTTCGGAACAACCCCTGGTAAGCAGAAATGTCGTAAGATGCCATAACACTACATTGCTGACTGCAGAATATACTCGCTTTGAATCCGATGGCTCATAAGATAACAAGATGGAAAACACTCAGTCCACATTATACCCTCACAGGATTTGCCCGCGTAAATTTCCCGCGGGAGCATTTATTTTTTCAGGATGAAAAGTACCCTATGTTGTTTTCAATACTTTAAACTATATGTATGCAAGCATGTAATTTCAAGAAGATCGGTTAAACAATTTTAGTTAGGATAGGAATTCCTAATCCTGACTAATATTAAATCGTAAGATATTAAAAAAATCCCATCCAAGATCCTGATTCTACTCGAAATCATGGTTTCATCAATCAAATAAATTATATTTATAGCTTAACAATTTTTTTTCTATTTTCAGGTAAGGATCTAACATAACAAGAAGCAATATATACCTATTATACGTAATGTAAGTAAAATCTATGTACCTATTGAAATCGGAATCTTCCACAGCTCATTCTATTTCTATTTCTCGTATCACTAGGTGCTTGCCAGCAATGACCTATAAATATGTACAAATTATTTATTTCCATAGCAGTTATTTCCAGGTTACAAGTAATATCGAAATTTGTTCGTATGCTAGATGCTTTATTACATTAGGAAAGATAGACTGCTCTTCCTTCGTACCAGTGGTTATTTAACCTACTACTTACCAAAATGACTATTTTAGAACGAAAGGTAAAATGGTCTTGGGGTGTATGATCGTCTTCCTTCTGTCTTTATTCTTCTTTCATGTTAAGATTTCTTTCATTTTGTTAGGAAGTTGCAAAAATTGTCCCCTAATTATTCGAAACTCCGCTAGTTTCAGTCATCTGTCCAGCCGTAACTTGAAAAGAACTTCCTCACATAAGTTTTGGCTATACTTTATTTTGCGAGAACGGTATGCTACATAAAAATTATAATACGAATACTCATATTTATTCTAGGAACAGTTCAAAGAGATAACAATCGGTGAAATACGTTTATTTTAATGGCGGTTTATATCTTTTGATACACTCCGAGCAATTGTCTATGATTTAGTGGAATAGAACAAGGGACACGCCCTCCGATCCTGTCCTGCGCAGGATCCCAAGGGCAACAACCGGCCAAGTGGCCTAAATTAGAAAAACTGTTAGTAATACCATGAAAACTACAGTTCGTCAACCTTTTTGATGTACTCTGACATCTGATAGTAGAGTGTTCTGATGTCATCTGATGTTATTAGGTGGCCGAGCTGTCGTTACTATTTATAAAATTTAACAAAGATAAGAATTAGTTTGACTATCAGACTTTAAAATATTCAATCTCTACTTTGGTAATGTCAATTTTATGAATTTGGAAATTATTCCTTCTTCAAGAAAATTAATGGATCGCAATGACAACGCGGCCTACTGAGGCCGCGTTCGACCACTGGGTCGAAACTATCTGTGAACCACCCGGTGATACCATTAAAACTACAGTACAGTTCGACAACCTTTATAAAGTACTCTGTCATCTGATAGTTTTAAGCTGTCAGTCTTAATTTTTTTCAGTTGGCAAAAAACGTGCGTGTATTAATAGTGGTTAGACCAGACAGTTGGACGCCAAAGTTTACTGAACCTATGATTAATGTATACCGAATATGTTCCATTGTCATGGACTATGACATCAGGCAATTAGGTATTGTTAAAGGTCTATTGTGCTGATTCTCCCTTATACATTTGGACAATTAGTCGAATTATATACTACTGATGGCGATTAAACAGTCACGTTTACGAATACTAGCTACTATAGTATAGAAAATTGCAGCAAAAATTTCAAATTCTGATGCGATTTTGCGATCAGAGTCGTTTCTAGATATAATGTAATTTGATGGAGTTTTACAGACAGTCAAGCGTTAGTCACTTCAATTAAAGTGGTTTTAATGTATATAAGTTCTAGTGATAAGACACATTTTCTATTTTCTGCATGTACAATGAACTGTGTTTATTTTTACTTGACTTCTTTACTTCTTCATCAGAAAAAGTAAAATAATATAGGTATTAAGCTAAAACATGTTTTGTTGTCACTATCAATATTTCGATATTCGAAATTGAATGAAAGGAAAATTACAGTGAAACAATGTAGTTAATCATCGTAGGAATCATAGAAGAGACGAATGGAAAATTAATTAGTCGTGCCATCACATCACCTGTGGTTCCTAGAACCACAGATTTATGTAACTAATTAGCTGTCCGCCGAAGCTTCACTCCTATACGGATTTTGGTATAAAGACTACAAATCATATTCGAACCGTTTACTAAATTTCATTGCAATCCGACCAGAAGATTTTGCGTCATCGAACATGGAACAATCATCCTCACGTCCCAATTCCCGTATTTAAACCTATAATCATGTTATAGGAGAGAGCTCTCGGCCTGTGATAGTGGCGGTGAAGTCACTCTTACCGTGGTCGATCATTGGATAGGTGACCAAAAATGTATTATCTTGTAGCCATTGGTCCCGGTTGTATTTGCAGTCGTCAAAACCCGCCAATCCGCAATGGGCCCTCGTGGTGGATCCATCCATAAAGAAGGCCTGTTTCCCTGCAAATAGCTGTTGATGAAACGTGTTGTGTGTGATGTATTTTAACATGTCCTTTTCAGTCTTGGGGTTTTTGGGAATTGTAGGAATTGCCTGTAATTTTTTAAATTCGTCTTGTATCTATGTATTACGGTAAATTTAAATTAGAATTTCTAGGTTTTGATAGCAATAGCTTGCACTATGCAAGCTATTGCAAATTTTCTGAGACCACCGTTGATCAATCATGTCGGAGTCACCACTTTAGAGTTCATGTGGGAATTATAATAAAAATATGGATACGAGTTTCTAGTAGATTTATTAGCGAGTATCTTAAAATACTGGCTTAGGCGGGGGAGCAGCCACGCCAGTATCCCATTACACTTCACACGTTCCATCTGCATATCTATGTATATGTGTCCCTACAGTGTTAAACATTTCGAAAGAAAACAGAATTGTGAATTGATGAACTAACAGGTTTTGGGAAATGGTAACGCTCTTCAAAAGCAGTTCGTAACAAAACTGGTTTTTTTCGGTGACATCTGTTTAAAAGATAGAAGGGCGTAAGTACCTATCTTAAACTTTCCAAATCTACATTTAACCATCTGCGACCGACTGCACCCAGGTCTAGTCGGTATGATGAAGGCTAAACCATCTAGTCGAAGATAAACACGTGATACTTAGGCGTATCAACCGAAGACCGATTGCACCTATGTAGGTCCTGCCGGCTAAACTTCGGTGTAGTCTTACTTCGGGGTTTAGCCTTAACATACACATTGTATGGTACCTATATGTATATTTTCAGAAATTTGTTTTTTTTTTACAGTTTACTTTCCGTTGACAGAACTTTCTCTTAAGAGGCCCATAGGCCAGTTGGACTGACCTAGATCGACCATTTTTTACCTTACGAATATAGCTGTAATATTGCCTACTTATCCCAGACAGCCTGTCGCCGGGGTCGTCAACCTTGAATTAAGTCATTGACCTCATCAACGGACCTGTCAAATCAATGTCGGCCATGATGAACACGTTTATTGATTATCAAGACCCTAATTTCTTTTTTAATTGGATCTGTTGCTAAGATATTTATATTATATTAACCTTAATATTTTCCTTTAAATTTCGTTATACGTATACGAATATATCTAATGGCTATTAGAACTAGCTGAGCCCGTTGACATTGCTCTCGTGGGAATATTGGAGGTTGTTTTGCTTCTATTATATCTATTAGATCCATCCATTCGATTTTACGTAAAAGAGTGAAAAACACACATACATCCTCAAAAACGTTCGCATTTATAAATATTATACATTTTGATATTGTGAAGCAGTTATTACCGCCAAATAAAAATTCACGATTGATGTTGAGTATAGGTATCACAAATCTAATGCATATTAATGATGAAGTTACTTATATTTTATTACATTTAATCATATTATTAAAAGGTCTCTCAACCTGTTTCTGTGTACACATCTCAAGCCAACCAAACGTGTAATAAAAACATTTTCACATTAGTTTCTGATAAGATATAAACCGGTCATGCATATAGCTGTGATACGAATTTCAATTCTATTATCTTGTGTTAGATATATCTGATGTTATCCATCAACGTTTACAGGTGAACGATCGCCAATCCTTTCATATTATAAAAATAAGTCCCCGGGTGTCACGTCTGTGTATCTGTGGAACGCGATAAACTCGAAAACTACCGGATGGATTATTATACGGTTACCAATAGATAGTGTGGTTCCCGGGGAAGGTTAACTTTATTTAAAATATTGTGAAAATCAATATTTCTTCAATCGACGGGTTCAAAATTGTATCTTGAATCTTGTTTTTGGTGCATTTACATGTGGGTTTTTACTTTACTTTGTGTATATATATAGGCCAAGGAAAATATCTGCTTAAATGGATAACAGATTATATAGGTACGCATCATTATTTGAATGAATTATATTATATTGCTGTCACGTTGTGTTCTATTATGGCATTTGAGAGATTATCCAGGCATTTTACGTCATCAATTTAAGCAAGTCTTGGATCAGCTTAGATTAGATATACTCGTAATGTTTAAGTAGGAACCATAGATGAGTAGGCTAACCATCAGCAATTACGGAACGGTTCATATGCACCGCAGTTTAATGTTGAAACCTGAAATGAATTGTAATAGTATTAAAAAAAAAAAAAAAATTCAGGTTTCGTTCGATGTTTTTCTTCGCCGGAAACATCTGGTGATTGGGTAACAACAAATGTGTCTAAATATGGGTATTTAAGTATATTATTTATTTCGGCGGTTAATTTGGAGTCTCTAGTGTACAAATAAATGTTACTAAGTGCTAGCTTTATAACAAAAATAAACGTAACCAAGGTGCCAATAATTACAATAGAAACTATGTAGAATTTAAATGAATGAAGTATGTATATTTAAAATATCAATAAATGACACGGAGATGCTAATTTCATGAATTGACTATTAGTCGGTCCATTGCTAATTTGAATAACCTTGGTCAGCAACCTGATAGAAGGCAAAAGAGAAGCGGAAAGGGATAAAGGAAATGCAAAGACAAAAGAGAGAGCAAGACTGATGTCATACCCCTGTATGACATCTCTTGCTTCATTATAACATCACATCTTTCCTTCTCCCTCTATCTTCAGCCATCATCGTTTGGAACTAGGGAGTTCTGGCTGAAGATAGAGAGAGAAGGAAAAAACTCCACTGACAAGAACTATGTTCTTAATGCTGACTGTTAGTAAGTCTTTACTGAATTTTATAAAGAGAAAATATTGTATTTTTGTATGTATTGGATAAACTCAAAACTACCATAACTAGACATAGGTTATATACGTTCTGGAGTAACATAAACTTTTTTTATTGTTTCAAGCGAGCGAAGCCGCTAATCATATGACATTAAAAGCAAAGCAAGTAAATTTATTTAAAACACTGGTAGACAAACTGTCATTTGTTCATCATTTGATATCTCTTCTTCCAGCTGCAATAGCAACTTAGCTAGAAAACATAATATAATTCATATTAAACTAAACTGTCCATGCAGACGAATGAATTATGAAGTGATAGATTGCGCAAAACGCAACAAAAATGCTAGTTTTACTGCGGGGCCGCTCACCTTGGTTCAATTGCAAAAATGATTAATATATTCACTTTGTCAAATGTTTCTTGTGAATTTTGCCTACTTTTAAAACTTAAAACTTCCCACTTCCAAGTTTCCTTCGTATGTAGGTGAAACCTACAAATTAAAATAAAATACCTATACATATGACGACCTCGGTGGCGCAGTGGTAAAGTGAGTGCTCCTGAACCGAGAGGTCCCAGGTTCAATCCCCGGTCGGGTCATGATGGAAAATGATCTTTTTCTGATTGGCCCGGGTCTTGGATGTTTATCTATATATGTATTTGTTATAAAATATAGTATCGTTGAGTTAGTATCCCATAACACAAGTCTCGAACTTACTTTGGGGCTAGCTGTTAGTCTGTGTGATTTGTCCTAATATTTATTATTTATTTATTTATATACCTACTAGGTATATAGGTATTTTATAACACCCTATACAGAAAATAGGGCTTCATACAACCTATATCATATAACAAAAAAAGAAAAACACATTAATCCCTTGTCCTAAAATAGTACGTTTTCCTCCTACCGCCATGTTACGACGATTGGCACAAGCATGTCGTTATGCGCTGCGGTAAACAGGCCTGACCCGATTACAGAAAAGAGGAGTACTGCAGTTCTCGGAATAATATTTTGAGGCCATTCGGTAGTTGGTAAACAAAGGGACGTTATGTTAGGAATGAGGTCAGGGGAGAATTAAATTTTGTGGACAAGTATAGGCTTTAACTAATACAACCAAAACATGTCCAGCGTTGTAATTAATGGACAATTTACCGACATCAATAAATAACATTTTCAACAAAATTATTGTCGCGTTCATCGTGCATCATTGGGGTTTATCGAAGTTGTTATGTACACGCCATTCTGAGTCCATTAGAATTTGTTACTGGAGTTACTACTTACATATCAAAATATAAAATAACAACTTTAAATCTAACATTATACAGTTCCTACTACCTAATATTATAAATGCAAAAACTTTGGATATAATTGAGCGAATGAGCTCCACAAAATGTAAGTAGTAGGTACCAATATTCTGCATTACTTATTACTTTTCGTGTAATATTTCATGATTTACATGATCATCTCGAACATTAAACTAAGTGATTATTGACGTAATATTTTTATTAATTATATATAAATTCTTGATTCTGTCATCAGGATCAGGCCGTTTAATTTTATTTCTGTCGTTTTATTACACCCGGGAAGCAGTTACTGAGTACAGTTACATAAGCCGAGACGTCCGAGTTTATTAGAACATACTTGATTGGAAAATAAAAGTAAATTTATTTTACGATATATATATGTGACCGTTAGATTAATATCTTTGTAATTCCCTTATATGGTAACGAATTACCTTTGCCGGAGATTAGACGAGACAGACTCGTTTTGCGATCATATTTTTATAGTAGAGTAGGAGAAACCGTATAAGTTACAAAAATATTGTCACAGTAATCAAGAATGCAAAGTAGCCAATCATATCGTTCGGCCAATCGTGGAGCTCCAAATCTGTAACTGGTAACTTGCTACTGGTAATTTGAAACCGCAATTGTGCTAAGATTAGAATGAGCGAAATATTATGATACTAAACTAGAATGCGCAAAGCCAATCTTAAATTTGGATGAAAAACTTGTAGCTTATTTTTTCTTGCCTATGACACTAACAGTTTGCCAGAAAGGGATGGCTACAAGTTTTGTACCAAATATGAACTTTAGGTATTGACACGCAGACATTATAGAAATTTAATATGTAAAAGAATGCAATTAGGCTAGTTTTCAATGTCATTATTTGGATATTTGTTATTCATAAGCATTCCAGAATGGAATCGATCATTTACGCTGGAATTTCCAGTCATAGTTGCAATGAGCGAAACCAATGCGAGTCTATCTGGTGCTTTAGAGCAATTGAAACCCCTCAGAAATGTTACAATGACACAATATTGTGACGGATCGCGTAAATTATCGACTCTTGAAGATAAAATCTTATAAAGGTTTTATGGTTTTCCTGGCTTAAACGTTCTTCCTATTGCGGTATCACTAACCTTCAAGTGCCGATACTGTAATAGGTGTATATTATTTTTTTCTACAGTTCTTTGTGTATCTTTTCCCTTTTCATATTATAAAAGAGATAGATTACCTATCATTATATTTTCTTTTTTGTTGCTATGTTTCAAACGTATAGATGATATTTATGAGATATTTATCTCTTATGAACTATAAAATCTACCTAAATTGGTCAAACCAGGGTCAAACACTTTCGCATTGGATTAAAAATATAAAGTTCTTTTTTCGATGTTTAACATGTATTTATGCCTAAAATACTATCAAATATTAAATGGCCAGTCTTTTCATAAAAAGTCTTCAATGTCAAAATAGTATAGGATAAATGAGAGTGCTCGAGTAAAAACTATTATTTAGTAAGAACTACATATAGTTCGGTTTACCATCTCGCAAAAATTCCCATGTAAATTGGTGTGTGTGATAACTACTTATAAAAATAGTAAGGGGACAGTTAACGGATAGTGTTGTTTGCACATATTTATTTGCGCCATTAGTGGCATTACATAAGGATATATAAATACATTGAATACAGAGAACAAGGTATTTTCCATGTGCTGTCTACCTGTACTGAATATAAATGTAGAATTATTGAAATATGTCTCTATTGAACGACATCCAATAAAACAATCCAATGAGTACATATTTGATGTTTGATATTCACTTCAAGATCAATACGACTACCAAAATTTTTTTATCATAGCAATACCCAGTGTGCCCAGTCAAGTGAACACAGTCCCCTAATTTATTTTCTTTTCTTTATGTGAATGATTGTTATCGTTTCTTTCCTGCATGTTTTGTTCCAAAAATTTAATGTTTTATAGTCCACAATATTTATAACTGAAACTTGTTTAGTTTCTGAGTATTTTTGGAAATTTGTACATATGAAAATATAGAAAATTATAAGGCATGATCTTACAATATCTCTAACTAATACGATAATGCACTGTAAAATCCACTAGTAAATAAAATAACAGTAAAGTAACTAGCAACTCACGGCCACGACGGCGGACCTTCGCAGAATGCCTGGGATTCTATTCAATCTATGACGGATCTAGTTCTCTGTGTTCGCATTGATGTGAAAATAGTATTTCTAACAGCTTTATCTACTACCAACTTCCACTCGCACTTGCCATTATAGCTCAGCGGAATAGACGCTGTCCCGGAATGACATGGGTTCGACTCATCCTAAAATTGCTGAGCTAATTAATTTTTTTTTTTAAATAAACGTATACTTACTTAGATACATATCTTTATCTCTTAAGTACTTAAGGCAATTGCTCCCTGCATACTAGCACCTCACATGTTTGTTAATTTCTTTTATTTCTTAGTGAAAGATAAAAAATATTTTATCAGATCATGCCACACTAGATAAAGAATTTTAAGAAGTAAGTTTTCCATTGCATAATGTAGTTACAGTTGTCTAAATAAAAAACTGTAGCCACTAAATTCCTTTTAGTCTACTGTGACCACATTGTATTATAGAAAACTATAATTCTAAAATTCTTTATGTAGTGTGGCATAATTTGTAAAATATATATTTTTCTTAATTTTCGCTAAGAAATGACAGAAATTAATAAAAAAGTGAGATGGCACTAGTGTGCAGGGAGTATTCGTCTTAGTAGACAGAGCCAAAAATCATGAAATTTGAAGACCACGCTAGCTTAGTTTGTTATAGTTTATTGGTATTCCAAATAATGACCAGAATGACTAACCTAGACGGCTAGAACATAACTTGAATTTGTTTATTTTTCCGTATTTCCAAAGGTTCGTAACTTTGAAACAGTAGCAGCGGATCGCAGCCAGTTATTAAGTCAATTTGTTCATGAACGTCTGTGTTGGAAGTTTATGGACACGGGCGTACGAGTAGTTTGGTTTTTTGTTCGGATAGATCATGTCAGTTGTAAGTGGTTTATAACGACCCCCTTACTTAACCTGCTGACACAAGCAAACTGCCTCATTTTTAACTTTATACCTTTACAACGTGCCTATGTGTACATACGTGTAGTTATCATTACAACAATTGTATAGAAATACTATACAATAATGGAAAATTAGGGTTTCTAATTTCATAGTGAAAGTTTATTTCAGTAAAGCTACGAGTCGGTATATATATACAATACAAAGTATATACCTACTCTAAAACGATTCCTTCTTTAGCTATTTTAAACTCCCAGAAATCATGAAATGACATTAGCCGAAAATGCAATGAAAATGCTTTCGGATTAAACCATTGCTTCAATATAAATTTGCTGATAATCTGGTTTTTGTATTATCAAATACAAGAACATAAATCTCTTGTCGACCTAGATAAAGATCACGAGCAACGACACCCATAAAAATATACTCATTCACACTAGTCTGTTATTGTCTTTATTACGTGACTGGTCGACCTGAAACGCGTCATCCTGCTTCTTGAAATTAATACAGAAACTCGAATAGGACAACAAGTTATGATGGTACGGCCACGTTATGTGTAAATCTGTAAATTAAGTAACAATGGTAAGCTGCTACTTCCTGATGTCAATAGTCTGACAATTATAGGGATGCCGAAAACCCTGCTAGGTGGAGAAGAAAAAGTAGGAAAGCAAACCCTGGATTCCGGCGCTTTATGAGAAAGAACCCAGAAATATAAAAATATTATTAGATAATTAAATGTCTAAATCATAAAAAATGTAATCGTTTTTATCTGTTTAGATAAAATCTAATTTGCTAAATAATTTTAATTTGTAAATGTTAGTTCTGATCTTAGAAATCTGATAAGGACAAACTTCAGACAAATTTTTCATTATGATCAGCACTATTTTAGAATAAATTCTGAAAATTTGTTATCAGAATTGCGTCACTTAAAATATTTGTCTTTCTGTGACGCAGGTTGTATGTTTGGTCACTTAATTAGATCTGATATGACACAATGGTTGACCGATAGGTGAGTCTTTAGTTGCAGTTTAAGATTAAGATTTTCAATTTCCATTTTATTTGTATTTTTTTATATTTGGCTAATAAATTAGGGGGTTATATACATTTTATTAACTTGTTTCATAATAACCTGGGCTTATAGGTCCCTCATCCCTTTCATTCATACGAAACAAATTAAAAAAAAAACATATATTTTGCTTCTTTCTCAGCTTGGTTGGTATTGATATTTCTCTGACTACTTTTTCATTTCTGATATCTCGTTTTTAAGTTTTTTAAGCTTGGATTTATTGGAAGACAATAAACCTAAGTTATTTTGAAAGTATTTTTTCAAATAGTCACAAAACGAATATCCTGATTCGCAAATCAGAATATGATAAGACTAATGGCCAATATAATAAATTAACCACTAATGGCTAATCCATCGGGAACATTTAAATTGTTTAAAACCTTTACAGACTGTCATTCACAGTCGTCGTGTCGTGTGTCCACGAACGTGGTCGTTTACGATTCTGTTTACATCATTCAATACCACATTGTTATTGTTTTTATGAGCCTGTAAATATTGTTATAAACGTGCTTTATCGCTAGGCTACTTACTACGCATGTCCTGAAGCATCTTATATTTTGTAATCTAATTCCCATAATATTACTTTATTATGGCGCCTCGCCATTGTTTCTTTGTTTTGCTGGTAGTCTGATCAATAATTGATATTTCTTTGTCTTCGGATAAATTCAATTCTTGTGTTAGATTTTACAAACCTGCTAGATTGCTAGAATTTAGTATATACGATTAATTAAATTTAGGCTCTTGAAATAACATTTCAAAAGCAGAATATAAAAGAATTACGTAATTATTTTTCGGATATGATATAAAGGTGAAAATTTAGTATTGAGATGTTTCAAACCTTTCTTTAAACAAAGATTCTTCTCATAAATGGCGATGGTAAACTCGTAGCGCCCGAACTAAAATATTGGAACCAACCAACCAGTGTCCGACTCCCACATAATCGGAGTACATTTCATTAATATTTTCTCTTAATTTTTGAAAACCTTCAATAAAGCATTCACATAAAATCACAATCGAAAAATTTCACTCGAACACATCGACCAACCGAACTCGCTTCGAAAAAATTGAAGATAATTAATGAAATTCAATTGCGAATGCGTGAGTACCAAGATCATACCAGAACAGGCCAGACAGCCCAGAACGATAAATACTTAAGTGACCTACATAAACTTTTCCACGATTCGCTTTTTCATTGTGACTCATTTACGTATTTATCGTCAGTGTATTAATGTTATACAGTACATCAGTACAGCAATTATTCAAATAGCTGGCAAAGTGGATAGCGTAGATAATTTAAATACATAAATAAATTTAAAAAAGATTCGGAAACTTTTTTGGGATCCTGTTTTATACCACGACCATGATAATGAACACTACTAGTTATGCAAAATAAAATTTAGTAAATGGAGATAATATCTTTGAAAATTGCTCCAACTAATAAATAAGGTCGTGAAAAACTATTTATTTTTTTATAGATATTAAAAATTTTACTGTATTGTTATCGAAGTATTTGTTCTGAAGTAAAACTTCCACTAGTCCACACGTCAAATTTTAAGATAAATAGCATTTCAAAGAACTAAAAACTATAAAATAATGTAATAAATTACATAAATCAAATAAAATTTGTTTTAAAAATATCTCGAGACCATACTTGCCAATAAACATATTTAATACCTATCTACGGTGTCAAGACATGTGTAATAAATAAAGTCTATATAGATACGTATTAGATATTCTATTCACGTGTAACAATTTCTTCTAAGAAGTAACGATAGCTTTACAATCACATGATAGGTAACGGGAGTGTGGAGTTCTGCAAGGTATCCATCTAGGACCATTTTGTTTTGCGATTAAATTACAGTAGCTCTAAAACGAGCGGTATGGACCTAGGAATTCGCTGCGCATGCGAAACCCAACACTATTGTTTGTGAAATGTTACGTCAAGTCACGTGGCGCGATAACGTGAATGACCGCCGATCTCGCATTTCTGTTTTGTACCAACCATGTGGCATTTTTCACTACAAGGCTGATTCGTTTGATACGATACGCAATTGCTTGTTTAAGTTTAAATATAAAATTTTGAAAAATCTTCTTTTAATAATTAACTTTAAACTTGGCATTGTAGCTATAACATGAACTATCTCTTCTCGAAACATGTAATCCAATTAATACTATCAACAGAAAATGTACTAAAATCTGACACGAAAATAACAACGTAACACTTTCTCATTTTTGCTTCGGAGGTTAAAAGTAAGCGGCACTAATATGTTTTGACTTATAATACTTGAAATATCGAAGGTTGAAATTTATGTAGTTTTTACGGTCGCAATCGTGTTCTTGATAATTTATAGTTAGTATTAAAACCACGACCTACGTTACCACATTACTTTTGTTTCTACATCACGAATAATTTCTTATTTGTTTTGTTGTATTGATATCTGTTTTTGAATCAAAATCATTTATTCCTTGAATATGGTTACAAGAGGTATCTTGAATCGAATTTCAATATATTATACTTCTTCTGACCTTTTTGCCAGTCATATGTTAACTACGGTGTTAATATACTGTGTCGACCCCATAGATAAAAGAAATGTCGGCCCCATGGATTTAGTAAGTACTTCGTTGTACGGAGTACCTACCAATTCCATGGTCGACCATATGACTGACAGAGTGGATGGTCACTTGACATGTCATGAAACACTATGCTTATTCATACTTTCTTCCCAAAGATTTGATTCAATTCTTGGGTTTTCCTCTATTCCCTTATTTTTCTTTATTAGCGTCTGAATCAAATTAAATACACGCATAATTTATAGATCGTCATACTAATTATATAATTATTCACCTGCTTCTAGTAGTGTAGGTATATCTTTTCCGGGTTAGTGGAAAAGATTCCTTCATGGGATAAATCCATGTCCATTGTTTCTTTACCTAGTATTTATGTGTTTTCCTTATGCAATATAGTTGTATCAAAACCAAAATGCATTGAATAACGTAGTTTTATGTTGTTTACCGGTCCGTATCATTTCTGTGACTCTGGCAAAATTAGAACACTGTTGTTTATTAATAGACAAGGTATGTCATTATGTATTCTTAATTTATTAAGCTTACAGACAGCCTGGCGTCATTTCAAGAGTCATGGACAAGCCAAGTCGTAAAATTAAAGAAGGGAATTTCAATTTAGACTTATTAAAATTCTATTATAAGCTAAAAACGTATGAGATTTTTTTTGATCTGATTAATTGAACTATTGTATCAGTTATATCGCCTATATTTAACACTATAATCATTATCATCATGATCAAAGTGTTTAATATATCAGTGACAACAGCATAAATCATTCTTATCATTACTTACTACCAGTATATGTATTGTTAGCATGGCTTGCGTTCAAAATAGTATTTTATTTGTGGACCAGAGAAATTAGTCTTAGATCAACTATCGATACTGCTATGGTTCTCTTGCATATAACATTATGAGGGACAAAAAACGATGTTTAGATTTTTGCAATTATTAATCTATTTCGGAAAATAGATCATAATGTTACACTTTTATACGTTGGAATAGTAGACTTAAATAATTTGAGGCATGATGGTCATCAAAACTTTGACTGCTAATCGTAACTCGAATTAATCGTACAATTTCTAATACGACATTGGATCGTCTTGATCAATAGCCAAGTCATTGGAGATAGTTTTGTTTCTATTAACGTTTAATTGGCTAGTTTGTATAGATAGTGGAAAATCACCAATGTACAGCCGCCAGATGGAAAGCTGCCAATCATTCACCTTCCTTGCAAAGGCATTGTTTTAGATAATTACCTTTTCGTCGATGAAATCTATACACCTATCTACAGCTAAAGTATCAAACTATTAAAACGAGAAGACCATTGACAGTAAACCAGAATATAATTTAAAAAAAAATAAGACAAGATATTAATTTTATTACTATTTAAGAGTTTATAGAATAGATTATTTATTTGCAAAATGCACGCACGAATAAATATTTAAAAAACAAAAACAGAAAATAAAATGATACAAAATGTTATTTCAGGTCAGGATTCTTATCTACTTGACTTCTGGCATCGTCCGTGAACACATACCTCCCACGATGTCTGATTTTAATAGTTATACTGCTTTAAACTGCATTCATCGACAATTTACCTCTTCATATCAGAATGTTAAAAGGTTACTTTGTTAGGTATTTACATATGCTAACCAGACTGATGTTATACTTAAATCACATTGAGAGTAATTCTTGTTTGTGTTATGGCGTAGAAAGAAATTTATAATACAATGGTCATGATCACTTAAACAATTAACATATTATTTTCTATTTTCTATTCTAACTTCCTTCTCTCTTACATCATTACTTGTATTGGCATCAGTTCTCATAATATATACAGTTTATGGTTTTAATTTTTTTTCCGCTATTTTCATTTCTTTACGTGTCTTTCTGGATTCCATGGTGTAAAAAATTTTAATCTGTAATCGTGGACTGAGATTATTATTAAGATATTTACAACACTTCTTGTTTTTTTGAACAAACTCACCTACGCATAGTTATGATAAATTCTCGCACTATGTTTTTTATTCTTCGATCTTAACTAAAACAAATAGAAGTAACGCGTATTGTAAGTTTATATATTTTTTTCTGGCGATGTCTATTCGTCGCGTTGCCTATTTGGCAAATCGCCAAAACAAAGAGCGGTGGAACTGATTCAGATAACAATTGATATAACACTATTTAACGTTTGCTTTTATTACGTGTTTTGAATATTACCTTGCGAGAATATGCAAATTACAAATATGCCACATGCCAGCACTAGCTGTAAATTCTTAAAGCGGTCGTTAGTTGTGACCGAATTCGCACGACGATCATCAAGCAACCATCAAGCAAGATCTCTGGATCTCTTTCTGTATCGACTACCAGGTGGAAAGTGGCCTACCTTTAGATTTAGTTTGGACCTCTTGGGTATATTAAGAATCAGCCGAATTGGGTAATAAATATTTAAATATGCAGTAAAAATATATATGTCGTATCCAAGTTTTTAAATTATGTTAACCGATTAAACTTATTTATGTTGACATTTTTTAAGACGGCTCCAACATTATCCTTGTTTATTGCTTCGAGTCACCTTTAGTACATGACAAACGCAATAATCCAATATACTATAAAATGAATTTACTTTTAAAATTAATTGTCCCTTTATCATAAAACGTACAATATACAAAACAAGTTCGAATGAAGATGAAAGTAACTAAGCAAATTATTATCGAAACGTAATTTCGTAAATGCGCACAAATTTGAAATGCTTCCGGTAGAGGGGATTGGTTGCCAAGAGTCGCATTAGAAAGAGATGCAGCTATGTGTGGGAGGAGGAGTGATGCAAAACAAATGTGACCCTGAACGTGCCCGTGGCTGGCCTACTCCCGGTCCCGTTGGATCAATACTCCAGGACTCCCTAAGGATGGGATGCGTAAAAGCGTTACTATACTGCGTAGTAGGCCAAAGATCAACGCACTTTACGCATTTCCCTAACAGCTATGTTTAAGACCGAAAATGAATGAAAGTGTTGCGTAAAATCGGGCATTGCGGATTACTACTAGACTTTCGTGTATTTTCCCTCCTTTGCTTATTGTTATATACCTTCATTTTCTTCGTCGTCCATTCCAATTGCAACATAAAAAATTGGAGTAAAATTGCCACGACCTGCGAATTCTTTCTGGTCTTTATTATTGTTAGTTATTATTATTTAATCTTTGTAAGAAATGGATTTTAGTTTTGCGGAGACATTTACAAAGGTCGACCCATTTTTGATTTAAAAATGAATTTGCCCATTTGATTTGAATAATGTTGTGATTTCGTATTCCTATGCCAACATGAATGACCTCTAGCAACAACGATATTCGTAATATACTGGAGAATAATACAGACTCCGAGTTTTATAGTAATATGATTGGATTAAATAATATATTCATAATCTACATCATTATTTAATACACCTACGTGTTTGATTTGATTGATATTAGGTCTGTCATTCAAACTTTTTTGCAAACTATTGTTTGTGTTAGCGGTACATATAATCTTTAGATGCATAAATAGATAAGAGTGCGTTGATTCTCTTCAACACCACTATGTCTATAGCTTGTACAAAAACGATTTTTTTGTTGTATCATTACCTACTCACCCACGCAATTCTTGAGTATCATCTAAAGTTATATTTGTATTAATCGTGTCAAATGCTTTATTTTAATACGTTTGAATATCAGACTTCCAGTACCTAAATTAAATTAGTTAGGACCTACGAATAAGTAAAGTAGATCATATGATCGTATGAAGGATTTTGCTTTTACATGATTTGTCTTCTATTACATTCCTCTGTAAATGTTAACGCTATACCTCTACACAGAAGGGTAAGATCTGAAGCATCTTTTAATGTGTATTATGTTCTTTGAAATACTATTACTATTTTAACGTTTTGGGTATATAGGTTTTCCTTCTATTTTTGTACTTCACACTCGATGATTAGCTCAATTGGTGCTAAATTGGCTGAATTGATAAGCTTGTTTGTTTTTGTTTCATTCATACTTTCAATTAATTTGGCCGAGTTGTTTTTACAAGCGATTCCATGACGTCACATCAGCGATAGATTAATGATTTCAAGATTAAAGTATAAGACCTATTGATAGATATATTTAAATTGTTTTTAAAACAATCTATGAGTGTTTATTATTGCACTTTTTGGAAGCTTGATTGTGCAAGTTCAAGGAACTCACTGTCTGGCTACAACAGCTATTAGCTTAACGAATATAACTTATCAAAACAAGTATCATCCAAGTGTGAGATTTGTTAGATTTTTCATAGCAAGTGGAAATCCCTAGTCTCTGCCTACGTCCATGGGACACAGGCGTGATATATGTATGTAAGTATCGTCAATCAGTCAAGTCAGCCCATTTCTATCCACAGGAATTCCCCAGACACTTAACAGGTGCTCTTGTGTGCCTATGAAACTGAAGATTTTTTGTTTAGAGGACCCTAAATTCTGTAGGAACGTAACCATCTCTTGCCCTTGCATTAATGGGCTTCAGAAAACAATGAATACTTGATTGATATTGGACCAAGTCCAGTGTTGTTTCATGCCATTTTATTAGCAATACCGTTTATTATTCATCTATTACCAAAGCTAATTTCCTGTGAAGTTATTTTTGGAGAACTTTCCATTATTTACAACCTTTGCTGAAACTTAGGTTTTAGAAAATGTTTTACGTGATATACTATACTGGTAGATAGCATAGCGGAGCGGTGGTGGTGTAATGGTTAAGATGCCCGCCTGTGGATCAAAAGGTCCCCGGTTCGAATCATGAGTGATGAATCGTGCCACATGAGTTTGTGTACAAATCTGACTGATAAATAGTAGTTTTCACCGACCACCACTTGCTTCCGGTGAAGTAAACATCGTGAGGAAACCTGCACACTGGTTGATTATTATTAACTTGTGTGTGAAATGGAGAAAGCAATGGCAAACCACTCCATTAATAATGCCAAGAAAGTTGTGTTGTGTTTCCATTCCACGAAAGGACCACGACCCTCAGCCATGAGGAATACGACTATGTAGAAGGGATAGCATAAGTTAATTCAGCAACGACTTAAAAATATCTCGTTCTACTATGTGGCCTTGGACTTGACAACAATAGAAAAAATATTATTCCACGAATGTTGACACCACTACTGTGCTGAACAATGGACTATTTTGAATAAATAAATACAAATCGACTTGATGTGAGTATTAGCATCATTTGCCAGATATTTCTTATTTTTCTTTAGATACATTGTGTAGCTTAGAGGAGAGAGCATAGAGGTTGTTTTGTATTCGTTCGTATTGTATTCGTATTGTGTTCGTATTTGTATTCGCATAGAGGTTGTTTTGTTCGTATCCGATGATGTCTCATCAAATCGTATATTTTGAACTGGCTAACAGATAGACAGATAGATGGCTTCACCCGGATAAAGCCATAATACACCAAAATCTTCCCCAGAAATCACACTGTGTATTACAAAATAAGTACCCATTGTTTTTAAGATCTAAGCATACATAGGGAAGCTTTTTTATTTTTATACTATGTAGTGATTTCCTAAAAACTATAAGAAATTATCAACTAAATATATATCTAATCTAGGAAGTTCATTAAGTCAACATTGTAATTTTAGATGACGAAGGTAGCCTTACAAAGAAATTTACGCAAGCAATATAGGTAGTTGATATGAACTGTGAAATAAAGCTTATATCGCTTAAACGTGAATTTGTTGCTACCCACCAGTCCTCAGTCATTGTTGTGAAGCTTTGGATCGTAAACACGGGCCACGTGTTTGGCATAAATTCTCGCTTTCAAGGTTGGAGCTCAACCGGTTTTGTGTTCATGTGTTTTTTTTTTTAACTTCCTTCAAGGGAGGTTGGTTTTGCAATTTTATAACAAGATCCTAAATCACATATACATGTTATATATTTTTTAAATTGGTCTTCTTGTCTATGCGATTGCAACGAGTAATCAAAATTGTTGAAAAGCATTCATAAAAGAATAAACTGGTGACTTCAGCTGCACATGAGTAAAAGATAGATAGCCTTACCTTACCTTAATAAATTAGCTTAAAATTGTTTAGAATCCCTAGAGTGGCTTAGGAGGAATTAAACACACTAAATGTTTAATTCAGTCATATGCGTCCGAGTCAGAGGTGAATAGCGACTTTAATTTACACTTAGTGTTATGTGGTAGTCTGTATTCTTTCTTTTCGAGTCGTTATGCTTATTTATATTAGGTGAGATAAATTGTAGCCACTTTAATAGGTCTTTATTATTTCCATCGATTTATGTTATCATTCACGTGGGTCCATATTTTTTTTAACTTAAACAAGAATGAGTCACCTCAATTATATTGATAACATTTGCGCAAACAACAGCTGAAACTAAGGCATTAAATACAAGTGGTAACTACGAAATGTTATTGTTCTTATATCTCTTATCCATTCTGGTGTCCAATCAGCTGTAAGGGAAAACAAATATAGTTGCGAAAATGCTGAAAATCAATTAAAAACATTTTACATTAAACACGTGTTATCAGCCACATGTCGCTGAAAGAATGTTGTCGAGTTTTTATGTTAGTAAATTTTTGGTCCTATGAATATACTGTATTGTTTTAGAGCAATAAGTGTTTAGTAATTTTTTGAATGAGTCTGTTTGGACCACCCCTCTTCTAACTCTTAAACTTACATAAATATATTTTTGACAATATATCGTCTTATCACATCGTCTCAAATGCTACCTAAAAAGGTATGTTATATTCACCACATTATGGTTTTATCTATATAGTAATATAAATAAATATATTCTATATAACTATATAGAATATATTTATTTTCTGAATGAATGTTTTGACAAAACCTTTTGACTTCATATCTTTCTAAAATTCTCACGGAAGAAAATCCTCGGAACGCAGTCAAATATATTTTTTATTCCTTCTATAAGTTTTGACTGATATTATGTTTTATACAATGTTTCCTCGGCTTTGTTTTGTTCACGAATTCCGTATTTACGAAAATTAAGTACAGTACAAGTTCTCAAGTTTCAAATAACACTACGTGACCTGCCGTAACGCAGTTTAAAATAAATTATTTACATTGAAATCCTAATTTTGTACATTGCATATCAATTTAAATGTGTACGGTCATGTTGGTAAAAAATGGAAGGTTCTCCTTCATTGCTCGATGTGTGAGAGTTTAGGCCGGAATCGTGCAAGAAGAATGAAGTAATAGCCGCCGAACTGAAAAGATAAATTATATATATATACATATATGTAAACCTATGTTAAAGGTGTCAATTTTTGGGAAAAAATATTGAAGTATCAAGGTTACAAAATGCCCTTTTTAGAGCAATTCCAAAATGAGCTTCAAAATTTTCAAAACATCGTTAGTCTCTATAAATATCATCCGGCTCATTAAGGATCCTAACTCCATGCATTTGTTAACAAGTTTACGAGTAAACCCGCATCGATTAATAAAAACACGATAAAATCAATCGAGTAAACGTTCCCAAGTTAAACTTTATCGTTACATTCATTTAATAACAAACTTATCATATCATTATAAAGTAAAGATTTGTATTTTTGTTTATTTGTTTTTATGAAAACTACTCGACCGATTTTGATGAAATTTTATGTATAGTAATAATAGAGAGCAACTAGGTCATAGACACTACTAGTAGTGGGTGCCACACAGTTGTGCCTGCGGTAAGTGCCCATACATATGAAAGAATGGGATGACTTATTAAATCCAGATTTTTGATTCTTCGTAGAAATTTGTAGATGTTTTGTAGCAACTCTGCGTCGCGTGTAGGAAGTATAGCGTAGCACAATTTATTTCGTTTAAGATTTTTTCGTTATTTAATACAGAATACAACGTTATGGTTTCCTGAAATTTTGTTTCTTCTTTTGGAGTCGAAATAGCAGATAAATTATATTATTTTAGAACAGTAAGTGGCCACAGCAATTGGTGCATGAAGAGAGGCAGTTGGGTTATGTATGACTAAACAGAACTTAATGAATTTCCGCCGAAAAACCTCTGAAATAAAGCTCTCTAATTACGAATTTTGAGTTAAACGAAAAAACCGCGTATCTTTCTATACAATATTTTAAAAAGAACCTACCTACTATCGTATCGTCTTTGCGTGTTGTATTGATTACGTAACAGAAATAGTGTCGAGTGTAGGCGCCAAAGAGATTCGCGAGCGATCAAGGTCGAGTATTTTCGACCGACATGGTGACGGCAGCGAGTCGCTTCCAGACCACGTGTTGGGTATGTGGAAACGTGTATGTAAATAAACTTTGTATGTAAATGTATATACCTCTCTTATCAGTTTTACTTTACCTGCTTGTTATGTGTGTTAGGTAGTAGGTGTGTCTTTGGCAACAAATTATTATTATTTATGTATCCATTTTCTGTTTTTAGGGTTCCGTACCTAAAGGTAAAAACGGAACACTTCGTTGTCCGTCTGTCTGTCTGTCTGTCCGTCTGTTTTTCTCAGGAACGCGTAAAGGTATCAAGTTGAAATTTATATCAAATACCCAGGTCTACGGTCTCTTTTAGCTGGGAAAAAATCAAACTTATACATTAACACGATCAAAGATATGACCGTTTATTTCGCATATTTCACAGGGAATAGGAATATAGGAACATAGGAATCAAAACCTATAGGGTACTTCCCGTAAACCAAGAATCATGAAATTTGGCAAAATGTTGGGGCATACCGTACTGATATTGGAAAAAATCTGAAAATTGGTAATTTATAGTTACATCACAGAAAAAAAGTTATATTTGTAATTAGTTTCGTACAAAACGAGTGCATACGCCCGCGAATCTTCAAAATTTTGTACGGAACCCTCGGTGCGCGAATCTAACTCGCACTTGACTCGTTTTTTTTAAATATTGTGAATAAGTATGTAATATATTTGTAGCTGAGTATAGCATACACAGAAAAAAATCATAATTAGTGGATTTTCTAGTGTTGATATTTGTATGAATTTTGGAATGAACATTTTTCAAATGGATGTAAAAAAAATAGTCACATTTGTAAAGTAACAATTTCAAAAATCTTTTATGTTTATTGATAAAAAAATGTTGTATCCTCCATGTATTTATCATAATAATATATACCGCTACGAATATATTATCAAAGTGACGGAAAATAATATTTACTTATCGTAACATAAACGTTTGCATAAAATATTATCGCTGTAAATACACTTAGACACTTTGCGAACACGTGACTTAACGGATTTATCTGTCTATGCTTTGATAACAGTAATTGATTATCGCTAAAAATGTTTTTGTTGCTAACTATCCGTCTGGCTATAGTCTAATAATAATACTTACTTATACACAAGTTAAATCCGGGTCCTAATCACTATAATAGCTATTAGGCTAATCCCAATAATATTTGCTTGGTTAGACGCTGTTAAAAGGCATTAATATAGAAAATACTAGTTTTATCTCTCGCTTGTTTGGGGGCTATGATAACACGTGCGGAGTGTATGTCGTAATAAAAAGCCTAAACTCCATCAACCTGTTTTGTTTTCTTAAATCCAAATCTATTGCGGCTCAAAGTCCGATTCCGTGGCAAACAGTTTAACATCATGAAGGTCACGGTTCTTATCATTGTAATCACCAAGTGATGAGCCACACTGATGTTATTTTAATATCGGGAGTCAGACATGGTGGGCCGTGCGATGCCATTTTAAATATTTAGATTCGTGTTGTTTTTGTGCGTTCGGCAATAAAAATAAATAGGTAAGTATCATTTTACATTTTGTCCGGTATTCTCCGTAAGTCAAGACAGAAAAATATAATTATGTTCTGTATAAAACATCCGTTAACGACAAATCCTTTCTTAGAGGAATCGATAAGCTCACGAAACCAAACTTTCAAGCAGTCAGTAATAATTTGACGAACACTGGTTATTCAGATCTGACACCAAATGTTACAAGGGTCTTCCTGATAGCTGTGATCATTTCTTACGTACGTCTGAAGCTCAAGTTTCGCATAAAAACTCAACCATAACATTTTGAAGGCTGTGCTTTTACAACCGGCTGCTTGCGTCACGTCAACCCTCTTTGGAGATGCTGTTGTTGCCAATAGCAACACATAAACAAAAGCTGATAAGTTATTAAGTCATGTATCCCTTAGTCGCCTCGTACGATATCCACGGCACGATATGGAGTGGTCCTATTTTAGGGCGGGACCACTTAATCAACTATCGAAAAGCAGTTGGACCCATCACGCCTCGTCCGAATGCCAGAGTCTGATATCAGCTATAAATAAATATTCTTCTCGCGAACCGAATAGAACCAGTTCGCTGATAACACTAATGTATTATGCCCATGACGAATTGGTATGTTTGCATTTACCTAATAGTTGGACAAATAAAATTGTTTAACTGCGCCCAGAGGCGCGCCCGTGCAAATTGAAATCCTGCTAATGTTAATGCGAAAGTTTTTATGTATGTGTGTATGCATGTTTGTTACTCTTTCACGCAAAATCTACTGGACGGATTATTATGAAATTTGGTGCACGAGTAGAATATAACCTGGAATAATATATAGGGTACTTTTTACCCTGAAACTCTCACGGGAGCTAAGCCCCGGGGCGCAGCTAGTAATAAAATGCACGCCATTTTAACGAAGCGCCTGCGGTGTACAGATTAGTTAACGTCGAAGTTGATTGGTGCAACCTGCCTTAGGTATACCTAATAGATAAACCAAATGTACAATAGTATATACTTAATTAAATAGTTTTCATACATGTAATAAAGACAATAGAATGAAACGTGATCTGCATATATAAATAAACATTGAATATATAGGTAAAAGGACTGCCCTGACACATCCAACCGTATGTACAATTATGGAGGCATATGATAATTTATTATCGCGGTCTGTGTACATGTGTTTGAATGTTTGTTTGTTTATTGTCTAGTTAGTTTAGTCTTGAAATTTTGCATGCCTGTAGTTAAGAGTACGGGGCATATGTTCATAGCGGAAAAAATAGTTATTTCCTTGAGAAATTAATGCAGGTGGAGACATGAGCATAAGCTAGTTGATAACTATCTGTCATTACTCTATATCTGATGCCCTTCCGAACCTTTTCGAGAGTGTTTTTACCTGCGATTAAAGTTATAATTTAAAAAAGTAAAGATAAGTAGCAGCTTTACTTTTGAATAGGTATCTAAAGGGATTATTTAGTAATATTTTAATTTATACTTTAGGCTGCACAGAGCAAAAATTGTGCAAATGAAATTGTATCGATGTTCCAATATAAGAATTAGAACGCCCGAGCGCCCCTATATTTGGAATTCCGGATTCCAGACTTCAAAACCATGTGTTCTGTGAAATATATTTAATTAACTTTTGTTAAGTCTTGGCACTACTATTTATTAAATTATTTTCTTTTATTAGCACTCCTTTTGTAAAACTAAACCTGTCCTCAAACCAAAAGATGGTTTTGCTACTGTATGCTTGTATTGTGTGTATTGATACAAATAAATAAATAATAAGTTTACAACGAGTAACATTCGAATGGGCTAACGTATTTGGAAAACTATACAATAAATTGACGTCCCAGAATCTCAACGTAACATTGGTTTTTAACTGTAGTCACCAACAAAATCACAGCTCACAAACGAAGAAATATTTATTTTTATTAATTTATCATAATTTTCCACGTGTCACTACAGGCGACTGCGATATACATAAGTCACACAAATTCAGTATATACGGGGTCAGTTAAACCTACTGTATTACGTATGCCCTGCATCAGGTTCCACAGTATGCTCGAGTTTCGGTGGGATGAACAGTCGAGAAGGCGAGACATTTGCTTCGGGACTCCACACGAGCCACAGACCATAAGGTTCAATGGTCTATGACACGAGCATAACTATTTGTGAAAACAGTTGTTTTTGTAACGACCATGGGACCTATGTCCTAAACGTGTTGATTTTCAGGTGAGCCAAGGAGATTTATGGCTTAGGGATAGGACTTCGCAAGGTGTTATAAATGCTTTTGGTATTGTATTTTTGTCGCACTAGAACTTAACAGTGTTATATTAATACATAATAATAAACAACGTGGGTAGACCACATAATGTGTTAACATCACGTGCGCACGCATGCACCACACGACTGCAGTTGCTCGGTTTTATAGCACCTATCGACGGTTTATATACTTCCAATGGTTTATTTACTTTGTTATTATGCTCTGTAACATTAATGTTCATATCAAGGTTACTTTGAATTGTAATTGAACTGTTTAAGTTGCTAATTTAACGAGTCGGATTATTGCAAATTGACGTGAATGAAGTGCATTTGTAGTAGAAAAGTGATTTTGTTTATAAGTACTTTACGTGTCTACATGTCGAGGTTATTTGTATATCCTCTGTAGTGGTGGTGGGTTACCAGATTTTAGGATTTTGAGAGCCCTCTCTAAGAGGTTGGATGTCAGACAATCATGAAGTCCCATTATCCTATTATGTATTTCTACTTCTGGCTGACACCGTCTGTCATCTGTCTTCAGCGATTTATGATTATTTTTCTTCCCCATTTGCGCTATGAAGGCGGGATATTATTGAGTTAGTAGCGAATGTAATTTTTGGTGATTCTAAACAGTTGACATGTAAATGTGTCAATGGTCTGACAACTAGAGATGCCGACCGTGCGAAGTGAAGACGAAAAAGTAGGAAAGCTGACCCTGGGCTCCGACGCTCCGCGGCTAAGGAAGAAACCAGGAATACGCTCACATGAGAGATAGAGTTGACATGTAAATAGAGATCTTTGCAGAGTACAGCACCGAGACTAGTGGCCATAATTCGTAGATTTATCTGTAATGGCGCCTGATAATAAAAAATATAATTAATTAAACATTGTTTTCCATGAAATATACTAGCGATATCGTTCAAACCGTGTTGTTATTGGTAGGTAAAACTATACGAGTATTGTTTATTCAAGTAACATACATGTATAACTATTACCTTAATTATTAAAAAATGATTTAATTCTTTTTTTCCAGCATTTAAATCAAGTACTTACTAACAAATACACTATTTTTAATTTGTGTTACGAAATAATGTAATTATACTTATTGGAGATCAATTATATATATTTGCGTGATCGTTCAAACTGAGTTATAATTAGTTACTTAAAATTATACTGTTACAATTCGAGGATATAGGTACCTATTACCTTAATTATTACATACTGATCAATTATATTATTTTTTCCAGCGCTTAAATTATACAACAACTTAACAATATAGCCTTTGGTTTCAAGTCTTGGTCAAAAGCACATTTAATTAAGAATACCTCTAATACTGATATTAAAAAGTTTGTTTATTTGTTTGTTACCTTCTCAAGCTTTCTCTAATCAATCAATCTTCCTGTAACTTCGTATATATGTAGCTTAAAGTACGGAGGAAAATACAAGGTACTTATCGTCCCGGAAAAATAACTGCTCCCGTGGGAAATTCCGGCCGGCGGAGTCACGGGCCAAAAACTCTTTTAAAATAAAGGCTCCTCCTATTCGCACTCTAAATGATTTTATTATGTCGTATTTGACAAGAGACGATATAGTGTGGTGTGTGGTGCTATCAATGCATATTGTCAACAGTCCAGTATGACTTTGACCGGGTTCAAGGCACTCAGTCAATGGACCCTGGGAATATACATCTGTATTTGAAATATTAATTCGAAGTGTCTAAGGAACTTTTATTATGATGCACTATATCTTGAAGATCACTTCGAGATATAGTGATGGACCAAACAATTTTTTATATTCTTCCTATTATATTTAAGCTTGTACAAATTAGCTGATGAATCTGAAAAAAATATACTTTAGTATGTTTTTCTTCATTTATATATTTTTTTGCCCATCTTACGCCAGATATTTTATCAAGTTTAATATATATTGAGTACCTCTTAGGATATAATTTATAACCATAATCTTGCGGTTTTATAATTTGATGTCAACAAATTTAATAAGCAAAAGGTCGACGCTGAGTTTGCATCTTGTGCCTATCAGTCATTTCCCTTTATTTAGCGGATCTGTTTAGTCTAGCTTAGCTCTTTACGTTACCTAAATTTATATTTCACAAAATTAATAAATCTTAAACTGTTTTTGGGGATATCCCTAACAATCGGAAAGTAGAAAGGAAAGGACAATCATCTTAATGGTTCGACTCTAATACGCGTCTACGCAGAAAAGTCTGTTTTATTTAAACTGGGAATAACGTTGCTTCGTTCCCTCTCTCTCTCTTGTCTCGTCTGTCAACTCGAGCGTTTTTAGTCAGCCTCTGTGCGTCGTGGCCCAGAGTACGCATTCCTACGTTTTCGTCTCAACTTCGCATGGTTAGCGGCATTCCTAGATGTCTGACCATTGGCAAGCATATCACTCTTGTTATTCCAGATCTAGATATAATAAATTCGAAACAAATGTATATACTTTTTCGCCAGCTCGAGTTGATAAGCAGATGAAAAAATTAACAACAACCCAGTTTTTAAGATAAGCAACATTGTGTGAACGGCCTAGTTATCATGGATCTGCAGATAAATTCCAACACATTTCGTTGTAAATTACATCGACAGTTGGCATTACATGCGCCTGCGCAGATAACGCGCGTCCTTGGTGCGGTATGACAGAGAATATGCCTCGATATCGAAGTGTAAATATGTTAAGTGCATGGAATTTAATATGCATATGTTGGCAATTTATATGCTTTTAGTTGGTAGTTTTAATAATAATTATAGGTAAAGGGACCAGTTTTGCAGTAAATTGATATGAATGGCTTTTGTAGGCTCTTGGAATATTTTTATGTTTCGACAATATAGTTTATATTCGAGTGTACCGTGTATCTCTCATCTTCGCGTTTACCCGATTTCATTTAGAGTTGTGTAGTCATAAAAAAATAAATGTAAAAATTTTGAAGTTTCGACTGTGATTCCGTTCGCTTGACTTCAACTCTCCTTGGGAAAGCTATTGTTGGTAAGCTGTCAAGACAATGAGTCCCTTAGTCGTTTCGTATGAGATCCACTGAAGTATATAAAATATAAGCAATTCTATTCTAGAGCGGAACAACCAGTATTTATTATTTATCCCGTTTTAACGTTAAATTTTCATTGTCCACAGTGGTGTACTGTGACTACAGCGGGTCAGGCCGCTCGCTACATTGGGTTGAGGAGTATGTGGCCAGAGATGTCCTGCCCACCCACGCCACTCGATGCACGGCACTGTCCTACACCTCCGGACAGAGTGAAATGTACAGGTAATTTTACATAGACATCATCACGTCTGTTTCAAATGTACATATAAATTGCATGCATAATATCACGCTTTTTTTAAATGAGGTTGGGAGGTTAGGAATTTCCACTTGCCCCGATCCTAACAAATCTTATTTTCTTCCTCTATACTTATCAGTCTCTTCATTACTCCATACAGATTGCCATACAGATAAGCGTGGCTTTCATGTTTTGCAACTAAACTGGTGCTATACTACTATTTACGATATTGAATACATGAAGTATACAATATTGTAAGAATACGAAAGATTTTAGATTATGTCAGCTTATCTGTGGTCTAAATTTATTTTTTGCCGGTTCTTCATGAGTTTAATACTGATCTGACTGTTGATAGATTCTGGTCAACGAAAACTTTGTGAGGAAACTTGGACATGAACTGACTGTTCTGTTTTGTCTTGTCGTATCATATGCCTATAAAAGCTAGTTTTCAAGAGCTCCATAGATATAGAATACAATGCTACTTTTTATATAAAATCTTCCCTAAAAGAAAATATCTTACTTTTCTTAATTTTGTTCTTGCATTCTTTTTCTGCAGGTCGGAAGCGAAGTCGATAATCCGCCACGCTGTGGGCGCGTGCCCTGAAGATGTAGTGGTCCTGGGGGCTACCCTGACCAGGTTCCTGAGAACCCTGCAGCCGCAGAAGGTCACCTTGTTCGTGTCGTCCAGGGAGACAGAGCGACAACTGGCGCCGTGGAGGGAGTGTGGAGCTGAGGTGAGATATATTACAGTGAAAATGTAGTGGTCCTGGGGACTACCCTGACCAAGTTCCTGAGAAACCTGAGGCCACAGAAACTGGCTTTGTTTGGATTCAGACAACTGGCGCCCCTTATTGAGTTCCTGAAGTCACTGTGTCTGTAGAAGGTGGTCATATTTGTATCATTCAGAGAAAGAGAAAGAGGAGTGTGGAGCCGATATAAATTATATTTAATTAATGAATCTTCTTTTGTCAACAAGTCACAATATTTATCAAAAATTTAGTTATTTCAATATCTCCATTTATGGCTGCCATCAGTAAAGAAACGTAGTACAGAGCAAATGTTTAGGCAGTCGGGACAACAAACGGATACCAAATCATAATCCTTATAGTTGAATAATAAAAGGCCTTTTTCGCAAAATATGATGGTATTTAGCTAAAATTTGTGTACAGTTAAATGTGGACTCAAAAATACCATTACAATATGGCGTCATGTTATGAGACACATGACATATCTTGTATGTTATGAACTGAATGCTGTCTATGTTTGCCGAACATGTCCTAAAGAGCTCGCTGGAACCTCAAATATTGACTTTCCTTGACCAACCTTGCTCCAGCGTAAGTTTTCTGTCCTAAAGTCTCATAAATAGCCTCAATTCGACTTTGACAACGAGGGTTATAGGTCAGAAATAAGTATCTACTGAGTTTATTGCAGTAATAGTAAAAGCGAAATAAAAGCCAAGTAGCCTTGCTCCCAGAATCGTTAAAATGCGTAATGTGCACATGGAATATAGGTATATTAACATAGACTACAAAAGTGAAGCTATTGTTAACTGCACTATTCATATAGATTTTAAAGATGGACCTTATGAATTTAATGGAAATAGGGAAACAGATGTAGATCGACCTAAAGATATGGCTTGGTTGTGTCTTGGAGTTTTACTCGATGTTACATCCAAGTTCCCTACTCGTGACGTGAGCCAAATTTCATACGTATTCGTTCTGCATTTTTAGGTTGAAAGAATAACAAACATATTCAAACATTGTTTTATCAACGTAATTAAATTAGTAATTAATAAGTTGTTCTGTTTGCATTGCTTTGTACCTAACCTAAGGCAGTGTAAACACCGCTGCATGTCGAATGCAGCAGCTATCGGTAAATTCCTCTGGGCTTATCAACGAGCGCATTCAGACATGGAAATCATGCGTGCCACGGGCCAAATCAGTCAATTTACTCGTTTCAGCTGTATTGCGTACCTACGATTAAGTAGTTATTGAATATGTTGTTACGCATCAACTAATATAGCCAATTAGTACTACGTTGTTGTGGATCCGATCAAACATATTCGCAGATCTCTAAAATCTATACACATTGTCTTGCCAAAAATCTAAATACTTTTGCCAAGAATTCCCAAAGAAGCGAAGCCCGGAGCACAGTTGATTCAAGGCCAATATTTGAGCATTGAGAATTGTGGGCTATCGTGAATCTCTAAAACATGTCAAGTTTCCATTTATAACATAGCTATAGGTATACCTACTGCCAAAGTGCCCTTCAGAGTTCTCCAAACATAAAGGGCCTGTTTCAGTGAACCCTATTTCGACTTATGATGTCACGGTGTATTTCGCGACGCAATTTCTGGCGTGTATGATGGCCGTTTGGGGACATTTTGACCCTGATACAGCTTTTTACGCCGCATGTGACGGGTGAACAAGGCTTAAATCATTCTAATTAGTTTTACTGCTTCCTGTTTTTATACAATAATGTTTCTTTTAAGTTCATCGTTGAATGAATACAGTTTAAATAAAACATTTTTTGTAGCATTCATGAGTGGTGAAGTAATTTGAATGCAATAAGTTTCTAAATGTATTTTCCACGTTAAATCAAATCGTATCATAACTTCTCCCAAATGACGTAAATACATGTAATTTACTACGATAAAGGTGATCATAATCATAACAACAATATATTATAGAAAATTATAGTTATTCGGGTCAAATGGTAATTCGTTTGGGGGCACGCGATGCGAGTCGTTCACCTTTATACTATTTTATTCAAAACACATTCTATTTCCAAGTTAGCAATCGTAATCCGATTGAAGTTTATCGATTGGTTTAGAGATTACAGAGCGTTAACCTGTCTTTTGTTGGCTGTACAAATCGCAAGAAATTCTTGCTAAAGTACATTAGGACTGAATGCAACTGTAAATTGGTATCGCTAATGCATATTCCTTTATATATATATATCTTATATAATTTTAGCAATTTTAAATTATTATAAAACAGTAATTTTGATCTCTAAAATTATTTTGTATAACCGAAGTTTACGGTTATACAAATAATTATAATACAAAATAATTTTAGAGATCAAAATTACTGTTTTATAATAATTAAAAATTAATGGTTTCAGCGAAAATATCACCAATTGAGAAAGAGCGACCAAAACTTTGAAGTATAGTCGAAATCTACTCTTTTCAGATAATCAAAATCCCAGAGACAAAGGAAGGCTTTATAGACTTGAACAATCTGGAATCGAGACTCCAGCAAAATTCCGGTACAGGGAAAAAGATGATTGGCTTCTTCCCAGCGGCTTCTAAACTCACAGGAGTCCTAGCTGATGATGTGGCCACGACTCTCTTATTACACCAGTACGGAGCTTGGTCTTTCTGGGATTATACACTAGTAGCGCCATCTTCCTCTGTAGATATGAACCCTTCCTTTGCTGGCGTCGAAGATGATATGGTGAAGAAGGATGCACTCTTCTTCGAATGCGAGAAGTTTGTCGGCGGCGTTCAAGGACCTAGTGTGGCTGTGGTCAAGAAGGATGTTTTTAAGAATACTCCCATCTTTGCTGAGGATGTCGATGTGAGTATACGTATCTTATACAACGTTTAAATGTGATTTGTATTTCATTACTTAATTACTTACATAATGTAATAATTAGACAAAAAAATTATGAAGTAATTTCAGCTTGTAATATAAAAACTTATATACTTATAGTGTGACACCCCCGTTGTTCCATGCAGGCGTCTATAGGCTGCGGTGACCCCTTCCCATCAGGTGGGCCGCATGCCTATTTGCTTGCTCAGTTTATTATCCAATTAGTAAAACTTATTTTAACTAGCGCGGAATCGGTGAAGCGTGACTTATAAACAAAATGCAAATAGTTTTGCGATTCAGTGAACAGGAGACAGGAGAGAACCCATTACGTTTAATATTTCAAAATTCATTTAAGTAACTGTCATGATGTAGAATGATTTTGAAAGCGCAATACAATAAAAGTCATTCAGAGATTTCCTCTCCTTCTGTCGTCGAGCTTTAAAAATTGATCACTATCTCAAAAGACAAAATGAAACAGACGCTGTCAGAGAGGATTGAAGAGCTGAAGGCTTCGGAAGCGGTTCGAGCAGCCATCGTGATGCAGCTCCGCGATGCTGTTGGCTTGCAGAACATAGCTGACCGCCAGGACAACATTACGAGGTGAGTTCCTCCACTATCTCTCAACTAGAGAGTGGAGGAGTGTTAATTATACTTGTAAGTTCGCACCGAAATTCGTAGTTTAGTAATATATTAGAATATTAGTATTTTCTCAGTTTTAACTCCTGATTAAAAAGTCTCGCGAAAACCCATCAATAAGTTCAGTTTGCGTTTTCTGGTAGAAATTGAGAGAATATTGGTAAAAATATTGTGCATTATATCATCATCAATAAATTTAGTTCTTATGGATGGAGTATTTTCCATTCTACTCTGTTACCTGCCATAGATTTTATCTGTTTTGTATAATAAAAGTAATAAGTCTAAATCGGATTATATATCGTATTCTGAAAATTAGCACATTGTAGTTACTTACTTAGGCTGGGTTGCAAAATTCAACTTTGACGTTACTTTAACCTGCGCAAAAAAACGCAAATTTCGACATAAACGCCGGCGGCACGCAGATTAAAATTAACGTCAAACTTGACTGGTGCAACCCACTCTTAATTGTTTACGTAAATGATATACACAGTATGCTCCTAGACACAAAAGCAAATAGCACTTCTAACATAGCCTTAGATAAATAATATTTGCTGAAAAGAATGGCCAACGACCGGTTGATTCTGAAGACTGCCTTGTAAATTGTTTCTGTGAAATTCGTCTGCGATGCAGTTCGAAAACAATGTCTCTTTAATATGAATCATAGTATTATCTTCAAGATGAACGCTTTCGTTGTTTTCTCATGTCAAAGGAAAATACGACCTCAGAAAAGGACTTATTATTTTGTTTGTTCATTCATAAATTCATTCATTTTACGAATGACACTCTTATATAACTTACAATCACTAGATTATAATGCAAGATAAACTGGATATAGTTTATCTTGCAATATAATCTAGTGATTGTAAGCATCGAATAGAATTTGAATAATCATACCTTTGAGATTTTAAAAAGGTTATTGATAAACAGAAGTCCATTAGAGTAAAGGTATCGTGCCAATTACCTTAAGGCCTAGACTAAGGACAGAATCGACATAGGAAGAACAATTAGTCCCAAAAGCGTAGAGACAAAAACAAACCATGATGATAATAGGTGGTTACAAATAACATTTGTAAGATCAATAATGTCATAACGCTATATATGTATTAAGATACTCAAGTCTCGATGTTTTCATTAAAAGGAGGTTGTTGATATCGCGCTATTGTTAACGAGATACCAAAATGTAGACAATGGGAGTTTCCACTATACTGTGACGGAGGGTATCATCGTCCCAGTCGTCTTTTGTAAATGTATATTCAGTTTTCATAATAATTTATTTCACATGTGCCCCATGTCATCAAGGGATCTATCCATAAACTGGAGATCCCTCTAATTTAGTTGATGGGTTAACAACCTGTCACCATTACTGAATCTCGTACCTACACAGATAAGTTCAGCCAAACGTTATTTTCGAGTTCCATGACTAGGTTCTGTCTACCCCGTGAGGGATAAAACCGTGATACTGTTCATGTGATCTGTAACTTGAAATGTTAGAAATAGAAGTCCGAACCTCCAAACATTGTGCTAAGCTTTTGCGTTCGATGGATTCTCTAAATATTTAAAACAGATACTTGTGTACTATTAAATATGATCACACTAATCTTAAAATATTAATGAGTGAGGCAGTTGGAAAACTACCGTGTTAGTATTTGTTTACGATAGAAAACGTCGCATTGGATAGCACAAGGCTACGAATTGGTAAACACATGCATGTCAATATTAGCCGCCTGTGATGTTGCTAGCAGCGCAACGTTCGCTATTTGTGAATATATGGCGATGGATCTTATAACTTGTTGTTCTAGATTAAACCCTTAATCAGGCATAGCCGTGCCGGCAGCTTCGTTAACGTGCGGTTAGAAGGCATATTAAGGAAAGAAAGATGCATCAAATTTATGAAATGTTTTAGCGTGGTTGATTTAGAGTTAACCTGTTTCACGCACTGTACTGTAGTAATATGATGATAAAAATATAATAAAAATATGTTTTCACTGAATGCATAACATAGATGTTGCATTCAAATTTAGGTCAAGATGGTCAAGATCGAAATTATGCTATTGGCGGAACTTTAGGTAGCTAGGGTTTGATATTAAAAACGCGAAATCTACTGGAAGAAATTCGATGAGGTACTTAGGTACCTACATACACGGATGGAATATAACACATGGGATACAACACAAAATTGCTTGGCATTCCACAACCTAAATATCCGTAAGTATATACCAATACTTTTGTTTTTATTTTAAACACAAATAGTTGATCAATGCATTACATTGAATAGCGCTATTGACCCCAAAATATGGCGATATTTCCATATGAATTACACCCACACGGGAGTAAACACGACGGTCGTCCAGTGTAATCAGAATTTATATTTATTATGCTATATGAGTTTGCTGAATATAAATATTTTTTTATTTTTTTTATTTCCCTTAGTCATTACTTATAAGATGTTTGTTACTTCACTACTATCAGTTGAAAAGTAGAAAATGTTGACAGTGAAACAGTTTGGAATTCAGATTGAATAAAATAGGTAGCTAAGTAATTTTTAAACAAAAAACTGAACACGTAACAAAATTATTTGCGCGGGCGGAGCTGTTAGATTGTATAGAAGCGATTGTAGATAAAAAATACAACAGTAAGTACTAATGAGGGCTCAGACGAATATTGTGATTAGGACCTTTAGCCCAGAAAGAAGTGTCGTACGATTCAGCATAGAGATAAGAAGATGATATCATCAAAGTAGCAAGTCGTATGGTATGTGGATAACATCAGTAGAGGATAGAGAATATTTACGTTAAAGATACAAAAAGACAGAGATTGTCTCGATGGTCTCTGTCCTTTTCTACAATAATCCATAGAAGGACATTCATATTTTTTGATATATGATCTTTGATATAAGGTCTTATATAAAAATAGGAAGAATATGAATATCCTTCAGGCATGTATGTAAAAATCATATAAGTCATTTTGGCACCACGAAATCAATGAAGATTACAAGTAATCATTTGATGTCAAAAATATTAGCTACTGAAAATACTAAAACCCCGGTCGTAATACCCTCGTAAATGCGGTGGGTAAATTCATACATTTATATAAACTGTGTCAGTGTTAGTTCAAGTCCAAACTGCAGTTGTCGTAATATGACGGAAAGCGCCAGTTAAATCTGCCAACTTTCGTAATTTATAGCCTCTAGTATTACATAAAGTTTTATGACATTGTTGTGGTAGTGAACGGTCAACTTACATAAATAGACAAAAAGTATCTAATCTCAGAATTGTGTTCAATTCTTATTTATGCATTTTTTTGGATATAACGATCCATTCAGATGAAAGCACGTTACAGTACGACGGCAGCTCACAAACGAGGGACATTGTGCCGACGACGGACCAACTTCATATTATTATCTGCGTGATATCCACAATTTTGTATTTTAATGGTAGTGCATGTATAAAAACCATACAAATTCTAAAAAGAAAAAGCTTACCTTTATTCGATATTTTAATACATATAAGTATCTATATATACTATATATTTACTTTAATTGAATTTACATGATCAATTTCAGACGTGTTTAGCAAATTACATAATGATATATATTGAACAAAGCTAACATGTTTATCTATAAAACCACGCTTATATGATATATTTTGGCAATGTTCAGTGAACTATTTTAGATCATTTGGATGGAAGGCGCCAGTTCTTCGCCGCCTGTTCTAAGCCATTGAGATAATTGATAACTCTCATAGCTTGTATTAACTGATCAATAAAAGGAATAATAAGATCTTCATTATTTGCTATAATGTGGTTGTGTCGATCGAGGATCTATTGAATGTTTAATGCAATAGCCTATTATGTAGTTCATGCTTTCAATTTCGTCATTGTTATATGTATTTGATAAATCAAAATTAAAAACAAAGTCGTGGATAAAAGCATGTATTATGTATACCATGTTTTTAAACGGAAATCACCTTTTCTCGATATTTGACCTAATTTTTATTTAGTACTTATGGCGTATTCGACATAAATGGTTATAATTTTGAAAGCATCTAATGTGATAATTTTGATTTTTTCATAGCTGAAATAGATTGTAGAACCGAATAGTTGACATAAGCGTTCCAGAGTAAAATACTCTTGACAGACGGGACGCAAACACATGACGGACAACGAAGTGAGAGTTTCGTAACTTTTGAGGTAGGTAACTTTGAGGCTTTTTTCCCTGACATTATGTTATAACTAGATCATTTTGGAAAATAATTTTAGACTAGACGCAGTTAGCAGCCAGACTAAACTTGTGTTAAAGATAAAACAGGAAGCAATAACACACACAATCTGCTCCATTTAAAACAATTTGCTCTCTGATTGAAGTTTATTGCAGGAATTTGGATAGTCTTCGTTAAGACAATCAAATATTGTATTGATGCAAAACCATGTGATGTTTCGCTAACTATCACGAATGCTGCTAAAATAATAATTTTATCAGTCAAAACTAAGAATGTGTCAGGAACATTATTATTATCCTAATTAACTTTAGTATCAGTAATGTAATCGTTTTCGGCATAATTTTTGCATTTGGCATTGATATTTTGGCGGACTCTGGCCCTGGCGGGCAAATTATTTTATATAACAAAATGATCACAACATATATTAAAATAGTGGCGTCATAAAATTGGTGCAAATCTCTAGCATGAGGAATATTCAGGAAGCTACTGAGTATTATTTATGCGTTGGAACTTGTATTTTAAATGTATGTCTAATGTTTGTGTAAAATCACCACTCAATAAAATGTAATGTAGCTTATGGAAATAAATGTTGTAAATTCTAGACAGTTTGACACATAAACTTAAGCGAAACTAGGTTAGATTGTGATCAGATTCCTTACAATTCTATTTGATTCTGTAAAATGTATTGGTAAAGGTAGGAAATGACCTCAATGGAAATAGGAAGTTAGCTCGGTACCTATCCGAAGTAGTCAAGTAGGAACTTCCTCTCATTACACCTCATAAGATGTGGAAGTAAGTAATTCGGTAGTTTTCGATCCTTCATCAATTACTTTCAATTATTAATCTCGTCTCGAACTTTAGTCAATTATATTTTTCGTCTTTTTTGTATTCTTTTGAAACTGTTGTTTGCATTATATAAGCTTGGTAGTTGCCCTAGTGTTGCACATTTAGAATCAGAAGTACGTAATACCAAAGTATAATAAACAGTAATTATGCGCTAAGCAGTTCCAACACAGTTTGTAGATCAATATTTTGCAGTAAAGAATAGGAAATCAGCAGATCACATGTAAAAGAAATGTGTAACGTCCCCTGATTGTCAACAAGAATCGAATCCAGGTCATTGCAGTGCCGTGTGCCCTCTAAACATCTGGTAAATAGGTCAGCGGGTAGTTAGCTATCTTGAAATAGATGCGTTGCCATGCCCCATCCGTGCCATCTTGTATTCTCTTGTCTTAAATAATCTTTTACAATATTTTGAATTTGTCTTCGGCTTTTGAAATAATACGGCTTGCGTTTAAGACGCAATGACGTAAGATCGAATCATTATCGGTATTTAGGAGCTTGTACAACTTGTGTCTCATGATGATGACTATTGTCTTTTATTTTCTGTGGTTATGAAATAAATCCCTGCCATGATCCTTGAGACTACAACATGGAGTACTTCAAAAAGGGTGTGAAATGATTTATTAAAGTTCTCCCTGGTACTGCAGGCCTCCTTAGGCTGCGTTGGGTGACCATTTCCCATCAAGTGGTCTACAGGCCTGTTTGCCTGTTTAGTGGTATAAAATAAGTAATAACTAATCCATAGAGACACTGATCATTTAGCTATTTTGTATGTAAAAGCGATTTCAAGCAACGACTTCTTACCTCGTCAACTACTACTAATATTTGTGATAACACGATTGAGTAAGTTTTCTCTTGTCTTCTGTTGGTCAGCAAGTCCTATCTTGCCAATTCAGTTTTGATTATTGTTTCTATTATAAAACTGTCACTTACATTATAAATAAATAAATAAATAAATATTAGGACAAATCACACAGATTGAGCTAGCCCCAAAGTAAGTTCGAGACTTGTGTTATGGGATACTAACTCAACGATACTATATTTTATAACAAATACATATATAGAAAAACATCCAAGACCCGGACCAATCCGAAAAATATCATTTTCCATCATGACCCGACCGGGACCTCTCGTCAAATTATGGATGCAAATAAAAAGAAATAGGTTGTTGTTATTTATATAGATCTCTAATAGAAGGAATTATGACCCCCGTGTATGTAATAGATTACTATTGCCACAATTTAGGTCACACCACCCTTATGGTTAATCGATTCTGAGCGATCATGTGATAGACATAATTTTATGGGCACATAAAGATCCTTTATTGCTAACAGTTTCATGTTTGTGTATGTTTTGATATGTCATGCGTCGCTATTCTGATTGAGATTATACTATTAAAGTATATTTCTAATTTTTAGTGTTCCGTTACTTAAAAGGTAAAAACGAACCCTTTTAGGATCACTTCGTTGTCTGTCTCTCTGTATCTCATACGTATTTAATTTTGTAGCGAGTCTTTCATTGGAGTGAACCACTAATGCAGATGCTCTTTATAAATATAAGATATATCAATTACAGGCCACAAAAATCAAACACAATCAGAGAAATAATTAATGTAATTGTAAATTTTAAAGACACGGTAATAGTGGGCCATTGTCACATAACTAATATTTATATCGCCTATGACTTCCCACATAAAGCTCACAGTATTGGCGACCGATTTTCAAGGGCAGCAAATTAATGTACCTAATGTCGGCTGTACATTATCACCAAACAGTTCCAAACTTTGGCGGATTCTGTATACATTGCTGGTTTTTTATTGCGGTAAATAAAAGCTCTCATACAGTCTACGCAATATTCATTCATTCGCGTCGACATCTCTCAGAGTTCGGCAATAGTATGTAGTCGTCATAAAGCCAAGGTCCCGTGGATTTATGTCTCCATATCATGTGTGATCGATTTGGGTAAATATTTACTTGCTAAATACAACAGTGTTATTGATACCACGTCAAGCATTCTATATAACTGTTGACTTTTTGAATATGCGTTGTAGGTCGATTTCAGAATCATAATGTTGAATTATTGGACAATTAACAATTAATTAAATTCATATGTTAAATTATTATTAATTAATTTTTGAGATTTCATGTTGCACTAGTAAAATTTGACATTAATTTTAACCTGCACAGAAAATCGCAAATACAATATTATTGATAGTTATTTTAGCATTAATTACTTGATGGATCTTGTTGATAAATTCTTATATATTGTTTTTTTTTTTATTTAAAATATCATTATTAATTTTTTAAACACATTCACTTGCCAAAGAATTCTCATTGTACCTATCTAAGAGCAGAATCTTCCACGACGTTCACATAAAGACGTGTGCCAACCAAGTGGAACGTGTTAAAGCGAATGTGTTGACCCCTTTAGGAGTTCAGTATCTGGCACGAGTCCAAGTTTTGTATTCTACCAGCGTTAGTATGGTTTTTCAATTATTGCGTGTAAATAAAAGGTACCATTGAAAGACCATTGAGACACGATTTCGAATTAATGTTAGCAGAATCGGCACCTTCCTGAGCAAATAGCTTGAGACTAGCTCGAGCCGGTTATCCAGCTTTTGTGGTCGTGACCCATTTGTGATCGTTTGAATTTAGAACGAAGCTGTTTGTATGTCAAGCAGCTTATTTGTATTCAATATGGATGACACTAATCAGAATATTCTGTGCTATGAAATTTTTCATGGTCTTGTCTTCAAAGGTCTTGTTCAATCAATGCGCCTTACTTTTTACGCTGTCGCCTTTGAAACGCTTTTTAAAAACGCCTTTAAATTTGTGTCAAAATGAATAGTTTAATGGAAAACAGTAGGAGTATATATATATATATATATATATATATATATATATATATATATATATATATATATATATATATATATATATATATATATATATATAATGTAATCACATATATGTGATACTCGTCCAGCATATAGGTATAAATTCCTGGATAGGTAGATTATACTTCGTAACGTAACTTTGCTTGCAGGAAGTTTTGATACGAAACGTTGTTCTTATAATACGCATTTTCATTAAAATTTCGTATGACTTCTTGTTTCACAAAATTAGCTTTTATTTTTAGTCATCTAAATCCAGAACGGAACAGTTAGAGGTCGTCTCTCATTTTGTTAATGTAACTATTTTTATTATTGACTTCAGTTTCTGAATGAACAGAGCGAATGAAACACTGGCAAGCGCTGCCCAGGCATCAGCTTACAGCTAACAGCACATCACTTTCTGACAACATAGGTACCAATTTACCAACCTATCCAAAATCATTGCAATTACTTACAGGAAACAGTAAACAAACGTGGCATAATTGAAATTGAGCATAGAGTATTAAAATTCCGAGGTTCGAGTCGTGAAAACTTATTGATTTCGCGCCACATAAACAGTTTTCCGGAATGTTTTCGTTACCATGTCAATATATCTGCTAGGGGGAAAACATAATTTTTCAGCTGATTTTTAAAATAAGATCTACGTAAGCATTTTTTCTGAAGTTTTTTTTTATGATAACTTAGCAAAATATCTTCGAATCGAAATAGTATACAAAATTAAGTATATTAATTTGGATCAAATGCGAAAGTCGTGTAGATTGTATATTTTAAAGCTTTTCGACCGTAAGAAAAGCTCTTAAAACATTACACAGTAGTAGCGAAACTAAAAATGTATCTTTTGTTGCAGACAAGTCGTATCGCATATAAAGAACACCCCAGAGCTGATACTCCTCGGCAACGAGTCTTCCACAGTTCGTAGACTGCCAATCTTCTCCCTGATGGTGAAGCATCCGAGAGGAACCTTCCTTCACCATAACTTTGTGTGCGCAGTCCTCAACGATGTATTTGGTATCCAAGCTAGGGGTGGACTGAATAGCAATCTGAACTACGGCTCCGATATCCTGGGTATTGATGATCAGCTGCTCAAAGAGTACGAGAAGTTACTTGATATTGAAGCGTAAGTTATTTTACACATTTTCGTAAAAATGTTTGTTATTTAAATTGTTCGTCGAGATTAAAATTTTATAACATCTCTTTCTTCTAGACAAAAAGAAGTAGCACGAATTAGAAAACTAAGTGACGTGAAAGCTCCAGAGGTGCCAATCCATAACGAACATCTGAGACCTGGCTTCTGCAGAGTATCCCTTCCCTTCTTCATGTCCGATGCAGAAGTAGCCTTCGTGCTCGAAGCGCTCAAAATGGTGGCCACTGAAGGCTGGAAGATAATGCCTCAATACGTCATCAACCCAGAAACCGGCCAGTGGAGGCACCATACATGTTCTGTCCTCAGAGACAGGAAATCTTTGTATTCGCTCAAATTTAATGATGGAAAAATAAGCTCACACGAAAGACGTGTTTCTGGTAAGACACCGAAAACCCTTTTTATCAATTATGTCAGACTGTTTTAATGGATTGTTGTAATAAAAGTATATAAATCGTATGTATTTTTATCATCACAGGTCCAGGAATATTCCCACAAACTTACACAGAATGTCTACAGACAGCACGGAATCTGTTCAATAGGGCTAGAAAGCTAGCAATGAAATGCTCGACAGCCGAACCAGAAGTATCATTCAATCCTCGAATAGATTACTTGAGATGGTTCATGCTACCAAAGGAAGCTCATGATCTTCTACTGGGTCGCTCAGGAAACGTCAAGCATATTGTGCCATTTGATCCTTCTGGTTACACCGGAGCGAGAAAGAGTTTACTTGTCAGCAGGTCTTCCATAACCTCTTCACCAATCCTTGGAACGTCAGCCAGACATTTAAGTTTGTCAGCGATTGACGATTGCCATATATTTAGACTGAAACAAAAACAAAAATTCTATTCAAGAGAATCCAGTCTTAGAGAGAATCTTCCTGAGACAAAAGCGGCCACGCCACCAGTACAGTTTGCAGTGGGAGAAACGGTATCACCGCTGCATCTAGCTCCTCAAACAAATAAGCGACCAGAGCTGATGAGGTCTAGATGCTACAGTTTGGGCTCCGATAGCCCACCAGTTTCACTAAGCCCGCAAACTAGAATGAATCTAGGCTTAAAAGAAACTAGTCCTAGCAATGTAATAGAAAAGACAAGCAGTTTTTGTAATTGTGGTAGTCAAACTGATCTCCAGTCATTAGATGATCCCATGATCTCACCCGGAAAAGACTTTCCTTATAGTGCACAGTCTACGTCAATATCAGACTGCAGTCAGATCGGTCGCATGTCTCCTGCTACATCTCTAACATCGCATACATCCGAAGATATACAAGCATATGTTAAAGAAATGACTAAAGAAATTGCAACGGAGATCAAATCTGAAATACGAGAAGTTATTTCCAAGGTGGATGATATTCTAGAAAACTCAGATACGCTTGATCAATCGAATCTAAGTTTGAGCTCGATATCTAGTCAAAATGAACGAAATTCAGTATCAGTCATAGATGTAGCCGAATATTTGATGGGAATGTCTAAAGAAATGGCATCTGAAGTAAAGCACGAAATACGTGAAATGGTAAATCAAGTTGATGAAATGATCTCCCCAGATTTTGTAGGTTTATGTTCAAGAAAAAGTTCACCGCCTCAGACGGGTAGACAGAGGATTGGCTCTGGTCCCGAATTAGGATTAGATTTGAAAAGAGCAACGCAATCGTTAAAGAAATGTCCGACTAGTCCCGTGCTTCCTTCGCAATTTATTGATGACGACGAGTCCCGCTATTGCAAGAGATCACCAACGCAGTCTCCAAAGTCTCAGTGCACACCATTACATGAAGTATCTGGTCCAAACAGTATTTCATTCAATTCTAGTGATGCATCTACACCAGACACTATCATCCAAGTAGTGACATGCCAGAATTCTCCAGTCTTCCCTAAGTCATCTAGCTCAAACAAACTATCTGATGATGAAATTAACTGCAATGACGTGACGTGCAGACAATGTAATAACAAAAAGGCATGGTGCCAAAATCCATCGATAAGTTCACAAGATAGTGGAATAAATATGACGTTCACTGAAACGGACTCCTATTTAGATTTTGGTAAGTTTAAACTTTTGTTTTCATAACAACGAGTTACCATATTTTCAACCTTGGCAAATTTTGTATGTTTGGAACATACATAATAATCAAGTTTGAACTGGATCTTAGTATATATTTTTACGTCTTACTGAGAATATTTGGTTTCGGTCAGATTGGTACTGGTTTGCAATAAGAATTGAGATGACTATATAATATATTTTTATTATTGTCTCAATTGTAATTTAGTCTGTATATCACATAGATAAATTGCAATAACTCATACTCGTAGTAATGTTCAATTTCCACAGTACTCTAGTTCATTCATATTGTGGCGAGTTTTAACTTGGTTATTGCACCTGGCACATTATCATCAATCTCTGAGAAATACAAGTCTAAATTCAAACTCGCCAATTTTGATTATTTACCAATAATTTCAGTAAAATGGCGTACTTCGTCAGACCCAACCACGAATAAAGCAAAGAAGTTGCAAGGCAGACTTCGTATGTGCCAGAAATATGAGAAAAGTGAAGTGCCAGATATTATAGAGGGTGTTCCTGTTTGTTCAGGCGATCACATCCGACAGACAAAGAGATTCGACGATACGGACTCAGGGCGAGATGATGGAGACAGACAGAACAGGTGTGTATCTGATTATAACAAGTCTACTAGTTTGGTGTATAATAGATGTTAATTCTGCTGTCTGCGTGCACGATGTAGCATTTTTTCAAAACATATGTAATTAGCACTATGAGACCTACTTACGTCAGTGATCTTTATAAAAAATGGGGTGAACAAACTTGTAAGTGATGCCTAGGCTAAGTTTGGTATAAATTTCACTAATTTAAAATTCCGATATGAGCAGCCTTGGCAATTAGTCAAACGCTCATTTATCATCGATGATATGTTTCAGCTTTCGGCTGCCAGAAAGCGTTTGCGAATTTTTATTTGCTCTTAATATTAACAGGGATAAATTGACGATATTTAGGTCGTCCCCTTAGTACATTGTTTTTGACACAAATATTTTGCAAGTTATTTTAACTCCAGTATGTATGTCAATAACGGCTGACTAATCTTCTTATATAATAAGCACGAGAATATAAATAGACAATATTAAATTGCCTGATGATATTTTATTTATGATCCTTTTATTTTTATCACGGATTCTATTTCTATTAAAAATCTTTTTACTGCCATTTAATATGGCAATCTTGAAACTCTTGCGGATACATACAGCTACTTACCAATTTACTCAGAAACTTTGAAACCCTATGCCATAATCACAGAACTGAGAATTTGGTTTCTTTGGTTTTTCTTTCCATTCTCAACATTTCTTGACCATTACTTAGCAGTTTCAAAATAAAGTGTCCTAAGGGCTCACTCGACAACAATAGGTTTCATAGCCTCCCATGCCCACAGGACTTCGTTGGATTCGAAGCGCTCAAGTCGCTCGTCCAATGCCTCATCAAGCTGTTCCGACAGGTCCTCTCTGTCCAGTGGCTATGGCACGGACCAGAGGCCTTCCATCGAAGACCATTGCTTTGAGAGGAGGTGGGTTGTTATACCTAGCTAATAGCTTATGCTGTAGTATAGGTACGCTTAGCAAGGAAGTGACGAAAATAACAATTACTTATTTAGCTTTCGCTCCCAAAACTTTGATTCTTTAATAGTGAAATAGAATCCGTGATATTGTAATACCTAATAATCATTGCGTTTAATCTTTTTGAAAAATCCCTTGTGACATTTTAAATCCTGTGATAATACTGACTGAAACAAATAAATTTTATTTGTTTACTCTTCAAGGTGAAAATAATAATTGTGGTTAATATAGGTATTTCATAAACATATAGCTTTTTCTAAAGTCGTAAAACTTTAGAAAAAAAATACAATGTATATATATATAGGTATATTGATAAGAGAAATGTATTTATTGCTAAATTGCACGGTGCTAACTCTGTCTTCATAACCAACCAAAATTGTTTTTCAAAATAAAGTTATTTATATTTGTTAAAATTGTAAAAAGGCATACATCTCTCAGCAATCATAATTTGGATTTAGTAATGTTTGATTATGATGGCAGAACTGAAGGAAGGTGCTAATGTAATCGTTTCTTCCATTCCAGTGAGTCAGAATGTAGGCTGCTAAAGGAGGCGTGTTGCTGGGAGGAGGAGCAGGACGACAGCAGCGCGTGCAGCGACTCCTCACTCACTGACTTCACTTTCGACGATGAGGGCAAGTGGCATTGCCCGCCTAAAGCTATCTGGAAGTCCACGCTAGAAGTAAGTGTCTATCGTAACTCGTCTTAAGCAATCTTCAACCTTATTTTTTAGATGGTAATTTATTTACACATTTAATTTACATACTTTTACATGGTGTCCTCCTTCAATCTTGAAAAGAAACATGAGATAGTGTCTGCCACTTTACCGTGCCTATTGTTTGTTTTCGAGACTCTGAAGGTTACGGCTTCCAGTTTTGTTTCCCTAGCCCTTTGCACTACTAAAATCTATTGGGGTAGTTTTGTCGTTACTCAAGTCTCGGCTCCAAAAGTGAGAACTAGTAGGATGCACAAATATTCGCTTTTAAACGACTGTTGATCTTTATTTCAGAAACTTATAGGATACAGTTATAGGTAGTATATTATCAATTTTTATCCCCTAGGAGCCATAACATTTACATACAAACCGGAAAGTGTTGTTTTGACAAAAATATCTTGTTACTATATCCGAAAATAAACTCAAATTGTATTCAAATGCATGACACCGAGGTCGAAACTATAAGGACGTGGAGCACCTGAATACCAATTAGTGTTATTTGAACAAATCGTTTGAACGCTACTGAAATACGAAATCATTCTCATCATCCGTCTGGGGGCTATTTTGTTGTTTTGTTAAGTTAATGGACGCTTATAGATTACGCTATTTCTGAAATTCATTGTTTTGTTTTGAAAAATAAATCACAAAATCTGGTAGTCGTAGTTTCTGTTCCTCATGTAAAATTATTTCTTGATAGTGATTACAACTACAAGCTATTCATACTCTATTTTTTATAAGATGTGTATCTTTTTTTGTTTTTAGCACCTAAAGAATAAACTCAAAAGATACTGAACCGATTTTCACAACTATATACTAGACGTTCAGGAGTAACAGGAGTGTACCTTTTATTTGCCGCAGACAAAGGTCCGGACGGAATTCTAATTGATTAAAAATGTATCTGTCAATTGTCTTTTGGCTATAGATTACAACAACAATATATTGGTGTATAAAATAAATGTTCCTTATCTGATCATCTCATCGTAGGCCCTCCACGAGTTCAACATGGTACGTCCTGGAGACAAAGTTCTGGTTTGCCTGTCCGGAAGTCGAGAGTCCTTAGCCTTGCTCCACACCATGCACCAATACCAGTTCTACGCGCGTTCCAAGGGGATTCATTTCAGTATTGGTGAGTTTTACCTCTACTTAATTATCACCAAGGACATCGGAGTAAAGGCAGATGTAGACCAATATTCGATCAGTGAGACGCTGACCTTACGGTAGCTTAAGCTAGGAGAATGAAGTGTCGGAAGGTAAACAGCAATATGACATAATCAAAGTAGCAGTGCGTATTAGTACAGGGTATAATGGCTTGGTATAGTGATCAAAATTATGAATATCGTTGTAGTTAAAAAGTAACTATAGGTATATATTCTTCAATTTGTTCTGATGTAGTTATTTTTCTTTCCTTAGGTGCATTATTCGTACACGAAGATAAGTCAGACGTGGACCCTCTCCACCTAATGGCATACTGTAGAACTTTGGGAGTGAAGTTCATATACCAGGACAAGTTGGATGATATCGACAGTGAGAGTAAGTACAGCCAGGTTTTAGATCTACTGTTTTGTGTAAAGTCTTGAGCCGACGCAGGGAGTAAAAGAGATCATTAAATTATGTGAATGTGGAATGTGAATCAGACCTACCATACTGGAGATAATAAAAATAATTAAACAACAAATATGATCGCATCAGATCGGGCCGCGCGGGACAAATTGATTGGTTAATTTAATTTTTATGAATTTTAATTTTCGAACTTCATAATTATTTTCATTGTAAATACTTAAAATTTGCATTTTTAGCTATCGATTGTGATTACGAAATTATCAACAATTTTAAGAGTTTTAATTTTGAGAATTTCCAAAAAATATCTTAGTAAGTGTTACATACATACTGCTACATTAAATCTAGATATAGTAAATTTTACGTTTTTGTTTATTTATGAATAAGTATGCTGTGAGTCTTCCAAAAGGGAATAACATATCCACAAATAGTTAACATAAATAATAGTAAACATATTCACAAATAGTTAATTGGTGTTGTGTTGTAGGACGGGGCAGTGCAAGCAAGGTGTCGGAGCTGCACCGCTGGGCGTCGCACGCGACGCGCCGCCGCGCGTACGCGGCGGCGCGCGCGCACGGCTACGGCGTGGCGGCGCTCGCGCAGAGCCTCGACCACGCCGCCAGGGCCTTCCTCGCCGCCGCACTGCACGCTGGCGAACTGGCTACTACCAAGGCGCACTATCGAGTCAGGTAAATGAGACCATGAAGCAAAAACCCCGCCTCCTCTTTAGACACGCCTTATTTCTTTCTCTAACAAAAGTAAAAATGTATCCGGTATAGCTTCGACCATTTTTTAACGAATAAAACGAAATATGCTTCACCCATGCGCTACACCTTTACGAGATGTCTGTACACCTTTCACTATAGTAATTATGATTCAATTTTCCAATCATCAGTGAATATATCACATCAGTCATGAAAAACATTTCATATTACTAAAAAAGTCTAATACTAAATTTACAAAAATTGACGTTTCCACAAGGTATGATGTCTAAATAACTGTAACTTCCAGAGAGCACGACATCCGCATCATCAGGCCATTCATCTACGTTCGCGAGCGAGCGCTGGCAGCGTTCGCGCGCGCGCGGCTGCTGCCTGACTTCAGGGAGGAGCAGCCCACCAGCCCACCCACAGACGACGAACAAGGGTCAGTTGGAGTGTATTATATATCTATAGGAGTTTTCATTTGCTAAATAACCTATCTGTTGTTATCCTCTTATTCATAAAAAAGTTAAACCAGTGTGCTTTGTCTCGTTCTGTCAAATATATTTTTAAAAGGATTTTTTAAAGTATGCCCTTTTTTAATAACTACCCTCATATTTATAAAAAAGAGGGTAGTTAATGTTTAAGGGGTAGTTAATATTTTTCTTTTAATAGATGTTATCGCTGTAATTATCTATATCGTTTCTTTTCCCTTTATTCACAGTAAAAATCTAGCCCACATAGAGCGCTCAGTGTCTGAGCCTTGCGGAGCCAAAGAGAAGCTGGCCGTCCGCAGATGTATAGACTATGTCGGCGAGCCTCTGGAGTCTGCGAGAGATCTGCTGCTCAGCCAGGAAGAAACGCATCCATATATGTTCAACAGTCTGAAGAATGCTTTACACCCGTTGATCAGTGCCAGGTTAGTATTGCTCTGTTACTCGTATGATGTCGCCAGATGGCGGTATTTAAATATCAAATCTCCACAACAACCTTGAACAAAATTTCCATTCAATATTTGTCGTCTAAGTGTTTATTAGCTATCTCTATCATTTTAAGTATGTAAACCACGAAAGAGATAGGTTTGCAATAATAATGGAAGTAAAGCTACAATTCTTACAGTTGATACGAATAATTAAGATAAAATAAATTTTAAGTTTGTCTGCTCAAGCACTTGTATTCAATTTACTACCTATTGGTATTGATAGACAAATCTATCTAGCTAATTTGATCGCTATCGGCTTAAATAACTCAGTTTAAATAATAGGTCAGAACACCGAGCATAATTCAAGTACTTAGTTTATTTCAATGTATTAAAATTTTATTGTTTCCAGAAACATCGATAAAGATCTGAAAGAGCATAGACACAGGAAGAAATCGGTAATTCAAATGAAAAATGGAGCGCCCGTGTACGATTCTGATGAGGGGACTGAAGAGGAGCCGGTGCCATAGACAACTGTCAAAACTCCCGCCAAAACGTAGTAAAATATAGTGTATTATTTTGTCGAGACTTTGTGATTACTCAGTGATGATTATTGTGATGAGCATGATAATTAAAGCGTTGATTAATATTACTTTATGTGTGTATTATGTACTTTGTTGTGGTTAAGTTTTGAATGATATCACCATGATATTAAAATGTATAAAACTTGACTCCGTAAGAAAAGAGAAGGGATATAAGATAGGTATTTACATTTATTGAATGTAGCAAAGCAACATCGAAATATACCTGTTATTTTTTGTGCACCACTTTGTGTTCTGATTGACGGAGTCAGTTTGTAAAATAATTTATAATTGAATTATTTTTGGTATTGATATCAAAGTGCATTTGTTACAGTCTGCTATGGATTATTAATTGTTTAAATTGTTCTGTTATATGCTGAGATTGTACCTATGAGTGCAAAAATCATGCGTTTTCGGCGGCCTATTTATTCTACAGAAATTTTAAAATTAATGGAAATGCGAAAAATATGTACTAAATGTTTCCCATAATCTTAGTGTTATAGGCATAGTATTTTTCTGATAATGTAGGTGGTAACCACCTATTTTCGTGTCGTAAGTATTGTTAGTAGTATTGGCAATGCAAAAATTACATTATAAAAACGTCTGGTGGTGAAATTTATTGACATGTAATAGTTTTCGACCGCCATCTTTATGTTTACAGTTGCGTGTCGAATTTTTGTTTAATAACAATAACAAAAGCAATATTCCACTAATTATTGTCCAATATTATTACAGCTTTGCTTGCTCTTTCGTAATATTTAAAATGAAAGAGATAGCGATAATATTGGTATTTGATTAGTGGAATACTGCATTAACCAGTTGATTATAAAATGTGAAATGCTGGTATTATATTGATATTACTGTATACTGTATGATTCGTAGATAGCATATTCTTGTCTACCTGTGTTACATGATTGAATTGAGGGGATGGATGTATGTAGGTAGATAGATCCTGATATTCTCGAATATTCTGCGCGGGATGGATTACGTCAGTGATTGGCCTAATCTACATTTACTCTACGAACTAATAAAATATAGTTTATTTTTGTATTGAACAACACCAGAGACGATTTTTATATATAATGGCATCGTCGATTCAAAATTGAATACTATTTATTAAAAAAGTTTCATATTAAACGTAAAGGTTGTAATGTGTTACAAATGTTGAAGTCTTGGAGAGTTTTATGATTATTTACTGTTATAATCTGTAGCATTACACGTTATAGATCGTTGACAATGTAGAAATATGAATATTTATGGACGTGTATTAATATGTTAAGCCACAATTCTGACAAAGTCAGAGATTTCTATTTCTTCATCAGTGTATAGTATTATACATCAGTGTATATAATATATATTCGCTATTTTTCACTCGGTAAAAAATATAATGAAAAAGCACGATGCGTTATTTCGAACGAGTCAGTGGAAGTGAGTGAGATGGCATAAAATGTTGTCAATATTGCCTAGTGTGTAAGATGCTTAATGGTTGGGAGAATCAACTTTTCGATATCTGTAGGTAACTTTAGTTGTGGACTGTGGAAAAAGCTGAAAAAAAGTCATTGCAAGGCAATTTTAGGCGGACTAATGCCATTACATTGAGCTTGATATACTTATGTGATGATAATATTCTACTATCAATAACAATTAGATTAATATTAACTACATACAATTCGTGATCTACATGTTGTGGTAGTGGAATATAATCAGGTCGATGGTACGATTTTTTTACTGGCAACATCAACATTCACGTTCCATTTTGGAATTAGGTATATTTTCAATGTCTAATTTGGAATATGGCTGCTGATGTGAGACTGATTTCGGTTTAGTTAATGTAAAACTACTTATTTTTTATATTTTCTTATATAACTAACTTCCAAATTATTAATTTGTTTTTTTTTTTTACTTTCAGTTGTTTAATATATTTAGCAACTATATTTACTCATGGCTAAATATGTTGAAATTCCTATTTAGGTAGGATACTTCTACGTTGTAATATTGAAACAAACGTGTCCCATAAAATTGCTTCCATGATAATTGTATTCATATACATTTTGTCATAAAATAAACATGTTTTAATAGAAAATGCGTATTTTAATTACGTTCCCTTAAATATTTTTCAAAAAGGCCTTTGTCTCCACATATTGCATATGAATCCATTTAAATCTACTGACTTAAATAAAAAACAATATTTATGTAGCACCATTTAGATATTTATACAGTTATTTGCTACACTCAATTCTAAAAATACTTTTTATAAGTACACAAAAGTTGATGAGTACCTACTAAGGCCCTTGTAACTTATTATTTTCCATTCATTACGAAATTTAGAAGAAAATTCTCCTTTGTGCAATAACTCATCATTCATGACGGTGGCGCGGTGGAAGAGTACTTGCCTCTGAACCCTGAGGTCTCGGGTTGGATCCCGGGTCGGGTCATGATGGTATTTTTTTCTGATTGGCCCTGGATGTTTATCTATATATGTATTTGTTATAAAATATAGTATCGTTAAGTTAGTATCCCATAACACAAGTATCGAACTTACTTTGGGCCTAACTCAATCTGTGTGATTTGTCCTTATAACATTTATTATTATTTACTCAGTACCTATATGCACATACACTTTCTGTATCACATTGTAGACAGAAACTTACGTAAGTACTTTTAAAATGTATGTATGTGTTGTACTTTACAAATGGATGGCAGTACACAAATTGATTACTAGGAATCATTACGTACATTTTATTTAATAATAAGCTGACGTTTCAACGACCATGCAGTGGTCGTGCGCGGTGACTGGTGACGAACTCAACCACGGCCGATGTTGGAAAGGTTGGTTGTTGAAAAACGTCAACTAGTATAAATAAAAAATGTCCGTGCTAAGTCCCGTTCAACCAAGCAGTAATGTGTTCAACGAGCGAAAGTTAATTAAATAACACAACATTTCTTATGTTCAGCTATTTATTAAATACATTAAATTATACACTACACAAATTATGCATGTGTGCGTGCTCGCATCAAATACTTAAACATTAATGAGTATTAAAAGTACTATGGACTATACGTTAGTCCAACACTGAATGTGACAAATCAATTATTACTACACTTAACTAACCATAAGCAGAGACGACTTATATATAGTAATCCAATTATATTTATAATAATACATTTATAATAAGCTATATAAAACTATGTATCACCTAAAAGTACATTTATTTCATGACCACACAACATTTTATATAGTAAAATACAATTCGAGAAACATCTACGTATTATCAATAATATTATGCTAAATATTTAAATATGTGTACTAAAATAAAATATAGAATATAATGTTTAAGTTTAGTTTTCATTTGGAGAATGGGCTGTTTGGAGTATTATTTGCCACCGCCCTGGCAACAAGGCTTTCCACCTGAAAAAAATATAAGTAAACTATTTTATTACCGCTAAACCGATTGATAATTTTTGATTGAATTATATTGATTTGGAATCAATATAATTAACGACCAAAAAATTAATTCAAATTTCTACCCTCAGAAACCAGAACGAAGGATACTCGTAATTGCCGCGAGTAGAACTTGTCAGCAGTGGGATACTAATTTCCTCTAGCTATTTATATCCTACTCCTGACAAAGACAACAAGATTTTCTGACAATTTGAAGACATGTCAAGGAATGGAGGCAAAGAACACGAGGGATGCGTGGAAAAGATTCGGGGAGGTCTTTGTTCAGCAGTTGAAATTTTTATAAGTGATGTAACTTTTTGGCGTTAATTTATAAAGGTGAAAGAATGTTTGGCTGTGTGATTCTTGTGAAAAAACGGCTTCGTGTAAACACGGCTGGCCGGACTCGGGTTAAATTTGGTATACTGGTAGAGGATAACATTTTGAAGTTACAGATTTTCCTACTACTTTGTGCCTTAAAATTCCCATGGGAGCGGAGTCCCGGGGCGCCATACCTGAAGCCTTGCCATCGCCACATGCGCAGGTTGGGCCGCAGGTGCAGCCCGCGCCGCACGCGGCCTTCCCGCCGCCGCACGTGTCTGCACATTATACGGCTTTTATTAAGGTCAAAATAAAAAAATGGAGTATGTTTGTTTAGTCTTTGTGAATGTCAAATATTAAAAAAAAAAACTTTATTCGGCAATAATAAACATTTTTAAGTATACAGTTTTCCTTAATATAATGAAATCATACAGAAAATGGTCCCAGCTTAGCTATGCTATTAGAAAGTCAATCACGTCATGTCAGTCAATAACAAAAACAAATCTGTAAGCAGTAAGTATATGTATAAAAATAGTACCTACTAATTCCATGATAAAAACCCACTTTGGTAATAATTAAAAATTATTTATAGGATACGAAGTTATAGAGTAGCTATTCTGTAGTGTTGTGGTGGTAAATAAAGATGCTTTATCTTTTTTTATGAACAAGAGGTTAAGTACTCTTATAATTTCATTATCTTTGATCTGAAGTGTTTTCTAATAATTTAGATTTTATGGTAGATAGTCACATACTGTACAATAATATCATTGGGTAGTGTTTTTAAACATTCCATCTATGTTATGATAAATAATTCAATCTTCAAGAAACTAAAAAGAAACACAGTTTTCTAATAGAAATTTTAATAGAATGCCAGCAGCATTTTCCTTAATTTTCGTAATATTTTCCCACTTGAACGATTTTTAGGTTAATAGATTATTAGACGAGTATATTTTAAAGTTAATCAGGTCCGTATATTTAGCTTTTGTAAACGGTAGGTAAACGTTGATGTAATATTTTTGTAAGTACTATTTTGATCTCCGTGGTATCCTAATTATAAGATACGTATTTATATTCTTTGACGCAGGTGCCCTTTTTTGCGAAGGTACCTACAATCTACCTTCGACTGACCTTGGGCCATAATGACCCTTCTACGTTTTTTTTAAATTTGATATGGGTAATCTTCCTTATTAGTAAGTTTTGGATGCGTCTTTTTACTTGCGAAACCTATGTACTCAAACTAATTAGAGGTGGAGCTTAATACATGAGAAAATAATTAAAATTAAAGATACGAGTAAGTACCTAGTTCGTTACCAGTTCCCAATTACTTTAGAAATAAAAAGAAAATAGAGATAAAATTCGATAGACCGACCCGATCATATAAAATTATTATACTTTCTAATATTAACTATAAAAATTTTAATATTAATTTTATAATGAACAAAACACTCCGGAAAATCTAAATGATTTTATTCATGTTATCATACAGATAAATTAGGAAAACACCGCGCCATAACCATACCGGTGCCGGAAAAAAACATAACAAAACTAAGCCACGTGGTACCAAAAACAAAATAAAAAAGACCCTGGCCGGTAACATTAAATTTAGAATAAAAAAGAAATTAAAAAATATAATTTACCTTTACAAGAGTCGCAAGGCGCAGGCATCGCGCGTTGACTGCCTATGCCTAGGCTGGATATTTCTAGACCGAAGTAGGGGTGCGCGCGCAGACACAGTCCCCAGACATCTAGAATGGAGCGCTCTCGCGGGTCAATAACTGAGTTGCTACGTGGGGGAATCGGACGATCGCTCGCCTGTCATAGCACTGGGGCCGTGGGACTTTGTTTCATTGGAAAATAGTTCAAGCAAATTAGATCCACTTGTTGATAAGTGTGGTCTCTGCTGTGTTCCGTTACATAGTCTATATTAGACGTTACCCATAAGTACATTTCTGTTAATATTGCATAGGTAATACCACCGTTTGTTGCCCATGGTCCAATCTCATTGTGATAATTTATCGACCACCGATCTAATAGCAAGTTTTTTGCCTGTGATCAAATTAATCGCACTATAATAAACAACTTGCACTCTACAACACAACTGGCAAATTAAAAAAAGATGAACATTGGCTACGTTTAGCTCCTATTAAAACATTTAGAAAAGAAATTTTTATCATTAGACAAATGTTGGTGACTTTATTACATTTTCAAATAAAATAAAGTATAAAAATAAATAATTGCTAGAGTATTTAATCAATTAATTTCGAAGTCCTAACATAATTATTGTTATTTATTTATATTACTAACATAATAACTAAGTAGGTACTTTAAGGAATAATATAAGGTTTGACGTGCCGTCTAGCCCCAGGCCTACAATAAGATAGTTAAATAACTTATAGTACCTACGTGGCCACAATAAAATGATCGGGCGAGCAGTAAACAAAAACACGAACCGGTTCCGAATTCAAACTCCGACGAGTACCCATGTCGATACTTTTGTTGGGTGGGCTGCCTGCTTGACAATAATGGTACCTACGTCAGCCCTAAAACCATTCTCAAAGTGGGTTGACGTCAGGTAGGCGGCCGGTCGTAAGATCACAGCGAAATCTTTAGAATTTAAATGTAAAGGAATTCATGGCTTCGTTGCGTAATGGCCGACGGCGCAACTGGGAACATGATAGACTGTCCGTACTTAAAATTGTAAAACTATTTTCGTATGATAGATATATACTTATTTTATTTAACAGAATTGTATGTATAAATTGAATTGTACTCGTGACTACTGGTAGTAGTTATTATCACAAAAGCCAACGCAAAATCATTGAAATTTCAACCCTATACCTAGTGTGCATGTGTAAAATTTATTTTAGTAAAGTTGAGTTTTATACTTCATATTAATTCAACTCAATATATTCAAGGTACTTATTTCTTGCAAAATTGTAGTGCGAAAGTTTAAAAGAAAATTCTTGTAATATCTTTAGGTCTAAAATAAATATGTAAGTGAATGCAAATTGAATGCGATTGATTGTGTCTCTGGCACCTGCCAGTGTTACGTTAAAAGTTTAATGTTTTTGATGGAAAACCACAGATATTTTTTTATCAATCAAATTAATGGATCTTACATAATATTGATTTCTTTATAGACACTGGCATCGTTTGCATTGCCAAGATGGAAGCTTGTTTTAGCAAATAAGATAATGCTTCATCTAGAGGACTATAATAATATGTATACTAAGTATTAACTGTTTAAATTTATATTCACATTTTTACATCGCGTGTGACTATTTGTGCAGTTATATACCTAATATAATTTAAGTAAACATTAACCTCTACAGAATTTCTATTCAGTAGTGTATCTATTCAAAAGATACAAACAAAAGAGGTACTCATTCACTAGGTTAAGTGAATCCTGAACAAGTGTTCTTTCTTCGAAGAAAAATGAACTGTTGAATGTAACTCTTATAGAATGCATTTAATAACATTCCAAGATAGAATGGCAAAGTGCATTAGACTGCAGATAGTCTGTGTCTGCATGTCAATGACCGCGCGCCATTCTGCACTAATGCATCAAAATATATATTTGTAGATTTGTTCGATTCTTTTTGGAGTTTTAGTTCTACCATTACAAGATTTAGTTTGGTTGGAAAACTTCTTGGATTATCTTAAAAGTTAAAGTTTTTCCTTGTACAATTTGTAATAAGTCGTTCTTCGTTATATTTTTAATATAAATAGGTCTTCAGTTTACTTTAAATAACTTTAAATTAAAACCCCCCGGGTATTAAATGGTTGATTGAGTTAATTTAGATAGATATAACATTTGTTGTGTCAAAAAAACAACACAAACTCATTTTAGATACAAAAAAACACACAGGTAGAACAAACAAAAAATGGACATAGAAGCCAAAATTAAGAAGATTTTTAAACTTGCAAATAAAAAGGCAGCTACCATGCCACAAAATTCATACACGAGAACGTATACGTCAAAAAAATTACCCTTTATCGTCGGGTAAAAACTATATGAAACAGCAGATGCAACATGGCCGTTTCAGAATTTCATTCCGCAGAAGAGAAAGTTGGAAAATGTCGCAGATCGTCGTTAAATATCAATTAGACGCTGCAGTCGACATGGTGTGTTTATTATAGGTGCCACATCGCTACCCGTGGCGCGATCGTTGTGGTCGTAGTTTGTTAGTGATGTACTATTGTTACAAGCTCTTTTATTTTCACTACACACGACGCTACTTTTGTGTTTGTTTGTCTTTAATTCGATCTTGCAAGTCAAATTTCACCGACTTTCGCTTGTTCTACTGAAATTTATAATGATTTAAGCTGATGGTGCACCCAAGATCGGATACCAACGAGAGGACTCCTCAAGGGATTACTACACGGGCTTGATTTTTTTGTTATGCGTCGAATGCAACAAGATCTCTCTACAAATGAAATTTTTGTAAAAAAAATGTTGTTTTTATTTTTGTCACTCTGTGTATTTTGTATTTCTATACTTCTGTAAGATTTTTAAGGTTCAGCTATCGTATCTATTCTCTTATCTCCAGCAATATAGACAGCGTCTCTCTCGAGCAATGCTGGACCTTCATGTATGAACCTCTAATCAAAAAATGTAACTTCGTATTATTTGCTGAAATCTGTATCTCGTCATTCTATTAAGTGACGTCGTTGTTATTTTCAAAATAAATTTGAACAGGAAATTAAGATAAATATACGAACATAGTAGGTATGCTTTTTTTAAATTATAATGTTACTTGCTGCGTATTCGCGAAGTTTTTGCGGCAATTAGTCCCGCCATCGCCAGTTCAGTAACCCTAGCAGTCTTGATTTTTTTGCTGTCAAGATGTTAGATTACCATGCTTTTTTGGTAACTATTTCATTGGTCTCGAAGAAAACATTTGACATAATTAATGACCGACCGTCGGCAGTATCTTTAGGTGCTTTCTAAAATTTAAAACATTTTTTCCCTTGGCTTGAGCATAAAAAAACTCGGAACAACCAAGGCATGATCAAATATGGCAAAATCGACTTCGTGAAGGCCGGACATAACGTTGTAGTTGATAGCATCCCTATTCACTTACTGATACACTCTTCTGGTAAGCATACAAGTCAAGACAGATCATGAAGCAGACGTAATGAGTTTCTTCTACTCTATATTTCTATAATGTGCTTACTAAATACCGGAGCTTGGTCCACTACGAGTATAATTACCGCAATTTTAGTAAAAAAAAAAGGATCCGTACAGTAAAAATCTTCTTCATTAAAAACATAATTAAGTTCTCATTTTAAGAATTTTCAAGAGGATCATAAATGTTATCAATAACTTTTTATTTAAAACAATGGAGGCATTGTAGCCGCTGACAACGGAGAAGGTGGCCACTGCTTTACTATTCTACCCCGTTGCGGTCTGTTTGACAAAGTACGCTGAACTTGAGAATAACAATGTTTTATTCCATAATGATGTTTCAAATTAAAGCATAGAGGTTGATAGAGACTTTTTCCTAATATTGACCATATCACCTGCAATAACTTATACGGACTTGTAATAGCAATGCAAAAGTCAACCAAAAAGTAGTAACATCTTTCTCTAAGTTAACCGAAAATACATCGTAATAAGTCTAAATTATGAATGACTAACAACAACCAGGCTAACTGGCTAAAATGATATATTTAATATAAGAAAAACTGTGTCTAAATAGATGCGTACATCCTACGACTAAATGGGTCGACCAGACATAAACAATACTGCTGATAAAAATTTACTTAGAATGGCCCAGGACAGAAAAAATTGGGGTAGACAGAAAAAGGTGCATGTCCACCAGAGGGTCACAGAATATTAGTTAGCATAAAATAAAAAACTGTAGATTCAAAACAACATTTCAATAATTTACTGAGTACTGAGCATGCTTAGTGATCGGAATAAATAATCTAACGCTAAAATAAATATCAGTGCGACTTTCCATTAAAATTATTTAAAACAATTTTAGAAACATCTTCAAATCCTTCAATTAATCCATCTTCACATGTTTCTTCGTCTTCAACATCATTCTGCGTAGTACAGAGTAGCAAACCCAAAATATGAGGTACAATCTCGAATCAGTGTTGATTATCATGTAACAGGCTCCTATTGCTACCAAAATTCCGAAGATGTTTAGTAACACCCTCATAGATATTTTGAACGTTTCTTTTGTGACGTGTGATTTGTATGTATTTTCTTGAATGAATGTTGCCTTGCACGGGCAGCTAGGATTGCAGTCATCTTGTAGTGTTTCTGAAAAATAAGAATAAAGATATAATACAACAAATATTTCACGACTCAATAGATGAACGTGGATATTTTGATCTGAGGACCATCAACTCTTAATTACAATATTGTAATATGTACTATCCATATACTTAGTAGTAACAGATTAGATAAGTACCGAAACGTAGACAAATATCAATGTTGTAACATTACGAACATGCCGTTTATATTGGTAAGGGGCTTAAACAAAGTACATCACTTTCTAGCTAGACAATTTTTATCAAAAATGTACATAACAGCATTAAATTTTAAATTTTCAGATTCTCATGATGATTTAGATAAAGATTAAATTAATCATGGAATCATGGAATATTTAATAATAATAACTATTTTTATCTAATTTCTTGTGTTGACAATTTCAGAATATCAGATTGGAATGGAAATCCATTTAAGTTTACAAAACTTATCTTTGGGAAGTCCGCTTTTTCACAGATGCGTAATTATTACAATATTTACTTATTTTTCTTAAAATAATACCTTGAATAGTTTCGCAGATGGTAACCATAGCTGCAAGATTATTTGGAAACCTTCTACTCACTGATGCAAATTAAATTAATTTCTGATACTTAAATATTGATGAACAAAGGCAGTTCAGGCCTTGGGAGACGAGGAAGTCACTCTCGATCGGAGAAGCAACTCGTGCGGAACCAGGGAAATACTTTTGGTGAAGAAATGTTGCGGTTTTTGTAGTTAGTCGATGATAAGATGGAAATTTTCAACTTCCTGAAAAAAATACTGAATCACTGACTTCCTTATTATATAAAGTTCCTTAGAAACGAACCATCGTTGATGAACTTGTGTTGTGAAGTTTTAACACGAAATTTATTTGGCCCGTACTTGTAATGTAGGGGGGGATTTATGCCCAGATATATGCCGTTTTTTATACTAATAATTAACAGGATTCAGCCCATCTGATGGAAAGTGATCACTGTAATCTATTGATGGAAGTTTGCACACGCGCGTTGTTCACTTTGTTCATAAATTGCGTTTATCATAAAATGATTTCTTCCCTAATATCGCTTATTTTTTTAAATTACAATACACATAACGAAATTCAGCTATTGTGTAGATATAAAAGCTAGTTTTTGCGCAGCCTTGATCTAGAACAGTTTTTTCCAAAGACATTTGGGTATAAAACATTACAGTTGGTTGCAGGAGTTACAGTTGTCTGATAAACTGATAGTAAATAGTCTCTTCTTTTCTCAAGATGCCTTCTCCTTGTGAACCTTGCAAAAGTAAGTCTAATTTTTACAAGCTTTTATTTAACATTCAATGCATGTACATAATATGTTCGGGTCCTGTAACTCAATTTTTCTGAAATGTTGTGTACACGTTTAATTTGAATGTCAATGCATCATTATGATGATCCAGATTTTGCACTCGGGATCGGCTACCAACGACGATAATTTTACATGTGGCTTTAGTTCAGAAGGCAATGTAATATGATAAGCAAGACCTGATGGTGGGTTAAGATCGGCTCCCAATTAGGAAATTCTTCGGTTGGTGACATAATTTACATACGCTAATTTTGTTTATCATATTTATGGTTATATACCTAATTACAACTTATGTAAATCGAGATAAACCATCTATCTCTTATCTTACTTAATTTGGAAATAAATAAAAAAAAAGGAAAAGAAATATCTTGCAAAATACTGCATTAAAATAAAAATTGTTAGATTATAATGTCGTCATTCGCGTAAGATATAATTAATCGATCTTCCATAACCGTGCTCTAAGGAATATCAATTGCATTGTGTAGAACTGGTTGAGAAATACGATGCATTCAAGATCTAGTTGCACTTTGCCAATACAGTTTTCTCACGACGACCTCAGTGTAATGTAGTGACCGACATTGACTGACGTAAGTCCCGTTATATTCATATATTTAATAATGCGTATTTATAATACTATACTAGCTGAGCACTGCGGTTTCGTTCGAAAAATTTTGCCATAAAAATATAGTCTGCGTCTCAAGTTAGGTGCAATTAAAATAGTGTCCAACATTGCATATAACGATTGCGTTATCGATTGGGTAGTTTCAAAAGTTTTCGCGCAGAATCGTTATTTTAACTAAGTAATAACTTAATTTCATTTCGAGTATGTAACGTAATAATTTTTATTAACTTAATAACTTAAGTAAAAACTTAAATTTTCTTTCTTTCTGTGACGTTAATCGCCCTAGAAAAGGACCATTCCATAAACTCATGATCGGCCTTTTCTTAAAAGAGGATTGACGTCAGGCTAGGTAGCTAGTCATAAAATTACAGCAAATCTAGACGAGTTCCGAGTGTCACAGCCAAGAATGCAACATGCGAGGATAAGAAAGAGATATCCTAAGTCCAATCTGGTGTTACATACTTTGAATTAACTAAGTATATTATAACCACGTGGAAACAAAAATGTAGGAAAGTGGACACTGGACTCCGACGCTCAATGACTGGAAAGAAACAGGAAATACGCTCAGTTGAGAGAGAGAATTAACTAAGTATTTCAGACATTCGGGTGTTTATTAATTACTTAAAACATTATATTTGTTTATTCAGACACGTGTCAAGACGGAGGTTGCAAGGATAGTTGCTCGTGCAAGGACTCTGGGTGCAACGATTGTTCAGATAAAGGTAATTTGAGTTAATTATGCCGGCATTAAATCGGCCATGATCGCGGTCTATCGACGTACGTTGATTGGTTTAAATATAAGCTTTGTGCGTGGATAAGCTACGTATGTTGATGTGATGCGATCATGGACCAAATAACGTGTGATGCATGATTCTAGAAACTTATTCAGAAGAAATCAGAGCCAATTATTTAAAAATTTAGAATTTTATATAATTCCATAATATAATTAATTCCATATAATTCGTTCTAAAAATTTATTTTAGCAGTGACTTTTGGGCTCCTATACGTAACGGCAAAGGAAGTAACCGAGGAAATATTCAGCAGTCCTACCACAAATCATCATATCACATAACATTTTATTTATGCCAGCCCTACACTATCCCCGAACTTAGGCACGTGCCATAGTAAACATTGCGTAATTTATATATGAGCTTTTATCTACCGCGATGAAAAAACTGCAATGTATACCGAATCCGCCAAAGTTTGGCAAACTGTTCGACGACAGTGTGGAGCTGGCAATATATATATAACATACGGAACGATTCAAATGCAACTTGTTTAATTATTTAGGAATCTGAAATGAATCTCAATAACTAGTATTAGGTATATCTATATTTGCCATCAAAAACAGTTTGGGTCCCGAGTAAGTCCCAGATGAGAGAGATTTATAGTTTTTTTTGTTAAGTATAGCTCCTATTTAACATTCAGTTATTTCCATAATCAGAACATAGGTACTTCTTTTGTTTTTATTAAATTAAAACGTACTTAGAGCTTAAGTATAATTTTCTGGTCTCTCATCTTCTAAACTGTCAATTATTTTTCCATCAATTCCAGGTGGATGCTGCTAGTTCTGCACCATGGAATCTCCCCCCCGCAGACGGCGACGCCCCTCCTTCGGCTCCCGGCTCAGCAAGGCTCTGGAGAAGTGCTTCCCTGTCGCCTTCTGCGTCACCTTCTTCATTACCATTGTGCTCTTCTACTGTTTAATATAGAGGGTTCATGTTACACTTTCTTTCATTTGAGTAATCTATTTTGTATTTTTTTACCTTCTCGCTCTGAACACATATAAATATATATCATGGAATTAGTATGCACTCCGGATTACCTATTCATTCGATAGTATACATATATTATATATTTTCAAAAAAGAAGGTTCGTGCTACGTTTCAATAATGTCAAATTCAAATTTAAAATTCTTTATTCAATTTAGTAATTTTTTGACGTCATTATGTAATGACGTCAAAAAATTACTTAAGTCCACTGCCGAAGAAGAAGCGGCGCAACAAACTTCACCGCAGCCTTTTCTCCAAGGACGTCAATTAAGATTATTCGTCCTCTTAATTTTTAATATCAATGAATATTAAAAAGTAAGAGGACGAATTTACATCATTATTAAAAATGTCAAAAGTTAAATAAATTAAAAAGTTGTTAGTATTTTCAACTACTATGCACTATTATTGGGCTAAACATTATTGTCGTTCACATAATTATTCGACTTGTAATATGCCTTTTTACAGGTACTTCTTTTATATAATTTTTGAATTTTTAGTCGGCATATCAATAATCCATTTAGGGAATTTATTATAAAAACGGATACAGTTCCTAACAAAAGTCGTTCTTTGGCCAACCGATGCCCGGGGACAAACAATGTATGTTTATTACGTAAGGCTCTATCAGTGTAATCACCAACTTTTTAAAATAAGTTTAAATTATGTAGTTATCCTTACATAGGTATTATAAAACAAAGTCCTCTGCCGCATCTGTCTGTCATTCTGTTCGCAATAAGTTAAAAAACTTCTAAAAAAACAGTTTTCACAACTAGATAGTGTGATGTCTAAGGAAAGATGTCTAAGAAATATGTAAAACGAGGTCTACCAAATTGAGTTGTCAGTTTCAAATTTAGTTTCGGCCCGAACAAATAAATTAAATTAAGTATTTTGTACTATTATACTCATTAATATTATTTAAGAGAAAATTTGTATTTGTATATCTTTGTTTGTAATGAATAAACTCAATAACTACTGGGGTGATTTCGATGATTTGGCACAGAGATAGGCGAAAGCTTCAGGAGTAAATAAGGCTATGTTTTTTATTATAATTTTGCTCGAGCGAAGCCGGGGTGGGTCGCTAGTTTTATATAAATATAAACAGATTTATTGTAAACAAATTTAAGTACAGTCAACAGCACATGAAACTATACAAAATGATTGTAAATGCAGGGTACCTTGAGATGGGGATATCTGTATAAATGTGGTATAAATACATACTTACATTGCCATCAGTAGCATTTGGGATGCACCTGATTACAATCGTATACTATACACACACCATTGTCATTTTATGCTAACTGCACCTATTTAGGTAGGTACTGCGGAAATAAAACGTTTGTTTAGAGAGCACCAAAATTTATTTTTATTTAAATTTAATGAATGCACAATTGAATTTATTAATTTTAACAATTCTAATAATTTCGTTCAATTCTTGAGTTGGCGTCATTTTCGATTGCTTTCGTCTGCGAGAGAAAGTCAGCAACAACCACCTGTGAAGCAATTTTCATACGAATTAATTTTTTACTAATTTATAAAATCAGTTAATTTCATAGTTCGTTATAATTATTATTTTTGTTAAATGTTTAAAAAAATATGTAAAATACGAATCTTTCCCAATATACAGAATAAATAATGAGGATGTAAATTTACTAGATCAACTTAAATTGGAGTTGAATAAGTACTTCAATTTGGTACATACATTCTTAAAAATTTGAAAAAGGCCTAAAATTTAATGTTCATGCCTATTCTGAAGCATAATTGCCTTACAGTCCTTCAGAATAGGCCAAAGTACCTAATAAGTAGAAAACACGAGCCTATAAAAATATTCATACTTAGTTACCTGGTTTACTGGAACAATCGGAGCAATCCGCTTCAGAAGAACACTTGTCCTTGCAGTCAGAGGCATCTTTGCAGGTGTCTGAATTAAAAAAATAATAATAATAGTAATATTATGAACATGTTTTCAGTTATCATTTTCTTGTTTAGTTTCGTGTGTATTTTACGTATACCGTAACAGTTTTTCTTCAACAGCTTTAATTTATGAGAACTCGTAATGTTTGCTGTAATTTTATATTTGGGCGGATATAAAATTGTATATATAGTTGTTGTTTTTACATGCTTTAATCAAAACGACATGTTTATTGACTTAAATATGTTTAAATATGCAGTAAATTTTCAATGTTTTCAATAAAAATACAGGAAAAATTTTTGCTTTTCACTTTTGTAATTGGAAATGTTTGATAGACTCGTAAATAATATGTTTTATTTGAAATGAAAAAAATTAAATATTTACCTTTGCAGGGCTCACAACAAGGGGCAGGCATTTTGATGAGCTAGTGTTACCGAGATGTTGAAATCTTGATATGGTAATGATTCTTCAGACTCTGAAATAAGCTTATATACTATTATATTATGTGGCAAAAACTCTGGTCGGAGGTGAACGAAAGACCTCGATGTTTTTGTGTTCTTATTTTTTTATTCTAAGTGCACCAAGCACATCATCGATTATTTATTATTATTATTTATTTAAAATCAGTTCATTCTCGGGATTTTAACCACGACGACAGAAGAAGGGGAGTTATTAGTTTAATGTGCCAGTGTACCTGTATGTCTGTCCGTGGAATCCTAGAAGCCAAACGGCTGAACCAATTTTGATCTAGACTTCTGAACATACATTTTCCAAAGGCAAACAAACCTTTGAAAAAGTGTATGTTCAGCTGCTTAAAATCCAAGCAAATCAGCTCTGTTCTAGCTGATGAGAGGATGCCAGCAAATTCGGAGCTTTAATTTTTAATTTAATTTTTATTGCCAAAAATACAAGAATTGATATCAATTCTTGTCTTTAATAAAACTGGGATTCTTATGCGCAAAATGCATCCAGAAGTCAAACAAACATTATAATTTAATTCAAAATCAATTTTACGGCTCAATTACTAATTCAAATAAAAGTGAGTACAGCTGGTACCTACGTAATAGTAACATGCTAGAAACAAGAACACTAATCAATTAAATACATAGCATGGAAAATATTTTTCATGATATTAATGGCAATGTTTTAAGTGTTCTAAAGCCCCTTATATATGTATATTCGTCATGTTTGATTATGACATATAGGCAGCATACTGCCGGTCCGTATGTCACAGCCACTTTATTGCTAGAAATCTAGATTTGACCAGCTTCACTTATTTTTTAGTCAGTTCTAACTTTTTTTTTACATAACCTAATATTCGTTCATCAATTGGTCACGCCTCGTTACCGGCACCAATGCTTACTTTTTATGTGCGGACCTTCAACGCAAATCAATGTCAGTTTTTCTTGGAGATTTTGAGCAGAAACTTGTAGAATCCGCTCGTGCAGAATAGTTGCATGCAGGGGCCACGGTGGATAAGTCAGCCCATCAAAAAATATTTTATTTTCTAGACTTTCATCCCATTATTTATGTATTTAAAATTTATTACAGAACTTTAAAGTTAACATTGGACTTAGTATCATAAGGCATTCCCTGTCTGTAAAACCTTGGGACCAAATAGAAAAAGGCTAAACGTTTTCTATTATTGAGTCTGATTCTCTTCAGTTGTTATGAAGATATTTGAAGGGAGATCAAGTAAGTACCTACCCCATTACCTTAAATTATGACAAAGACAAATATTTTATTTATACCAAGCTTAAATAAATTATTATTTGTGACTACGAATTTATTGTACGATGTTCTTAAAACTAACTGCTGTTACTATTAGTAACTTATTTAAATGAACCTGGTTCCAGTGTTTAATTATTAACCAATTTTACAAAAAATCAAGACTTTCTGTCCTTTATACAGTTTAGTTTCATTCTAGGTACCTTTTTTTCATACAAATGTACGGCTTAACATAATACATTATGGTTAAGATAAGGGCGATTTCGCCCGTTAGACTTTGGTCTTAGATGGCTGCAGGTATAGCCTGATTACGTTCGCTAGACCTACGTGCAGCCGAGCTTTTGTTGTACAAGGTGTTGATATCGTATGGTCAAATGTAGATTTCAGATTAGATTGATTCATGTACGTACGTCCGACATGAATGCTAGTATCTAAATATGAGAGAAAGAAGATTTTCGACGATAATTTTTTTCGTTTTATCTTCAGATGTGAAGTCCAATATGCCTGGGTCCGGCGGATGCGTCCCTGGCTGCGACTGCCTCGACGTGGACCTTGGAAGTAAGTGATTGCATGACCATCAATATTGTAAGTAAGTAAATGACATCATTCTAGACATATGTCTTTATCTGTATGTTATAACACTTATGTTAATAATTTTGTAATTTTGTAATTGTGAACATAAGTGTTATAAGGAAGTAAGAGGATTACCAAGTCCTCATCCATCTAATTTACCTAGATTTGTATTTTCTGTTCATCCATAGTATCCATACTGGTTACTGACGCGAGATCAAACATAAGCTAGGTACCGTGAGCGGTACCTAGCTTACGTTTGTTGTTATTCATAAAAAAGTCGTTCTTTCAATGTCAAATATTGTAAAGTGCGATAGACATAACATACTTTAGCTTAAAGTATGCTTTATCTTTTTTATGAATAACACAATTAATCTGTTAAAACCAATATAAATTGTTTTTCCTGTTTACAGGTACTTGTATGGAGCGAACAATGGAAGTAGACTTTCCAGAGAAATTTATTGGCCATTTATTCCATATAAGATAAATTGTGAAGCACCTGATTAGATATAACAAAGTACAATAGCTATAACAGTATCTAGGACAATGTGCAATTAAATACAGAATTGAAACTGACGTTTAAACAATAAATTATTTATAGTAATTTTATGGGGCGATTTCTTTTTACCGCTTTTATACAATTTATATTAATTTTCACAATATTTAACTTCTACCTTCCACGATTTTCTGATAACTAATTTCTAGACAAATCTGCCTTATGTGTTTGTCCAGTTAGTCCTATCTAACAGTTGTGAAAGGCACGGTATCTGTATGAATAGGTACTTCAGGAAGCGGTGATTTAGGACGTAAGGGTCTGTCCACATAAGGCTGATTTACCTTATATGAAGATGGTATAGCGTGTGCATTCGCTCGCTTGGTGTAAATTCACCTTTATATCATGAGTTACGTGTCCTAATCATCACTTGATGATTAATAAAACAATTATATCCACACAAACATATAATTGTGAAACAAATACTGTTACATGATTTATTTACACATTACCGTATACATAACATATTGCATTGGTGTTTGTATGTACTAATGTGTTGGATGATAATACAGAAATGAAGTAGGTACAATACAACAATACTGTTAATTTCATGACGAGGATGCCCGAAGGACCACTATTGTGTTTAATATAGGGTAAACCTCGGATATCTACTTGCGTCTGTTTCGAATATTCTATATTAGGTACATTAGTGGCGCTAGGGCTTGACTGGAAGCACTCACCCCGCAGGCCAAAGTGCTAAAGCGTTGCATTAGGCGTACGCTATTTGCCCGTGTGAGCAAAAATCTTACGCGGGTAAACAATTACGGGCGTCGAAATTATTTTGGTAAGTACCTAATTATGTTATCTCGCCGTCTGGTTCTTGGTTTGCTCGGTCTCCATCTATTTGACTAAGAAACTAGTCAATTTCTTTAATTGACTGAAAAGTATAAGCTGACCCCCCGGGACTTCGCGGCGTCACAGCCCCGAATGGATGGGAACACGCAAAGTTGAGAGAGATTTATTAAAAAGAGGTTTGTGGCTCTTGGCCCACCCTTCATATATCATCCTAGGAAGGATGACATTAAAATGGCTGACCAGCGGGAGGACATTAAAATGGCTGACAATGATAGATACATAGTTGAGGGCAATGATGGTTCTGGTCTAAGTAGATACGGTGTTGAGGCCTGCCAATGATGAGTTTAGTGTACATATGTTGTTGACGGCATGGCAAAAATGTTTTGAGTGTAGACGCGTTACTTCTTGGGCGCGCTGCAAGCGTCACCTGCGCCTGAGCACGCCGAGCGCTTGGACGCGCAGTTGCACGACGTATCGCACTTGCACGACTGGCAGCACTGCGACGAAGTGCACTTGCAGTCTGAAACAAAATGTGTATTTAGAAATATTGTACACCGATAAATTCCTATAGTAATAAATCCTCCTAATGAATTCTTCTTAATTATGAATCTTAGTTTCGTTCAAGTAATATATAGGTAGTGCTTTTACGATACCTTACAATAATAAAAAAATTAAGAACAAAATACAATTTCTAATGCATAATTGCAACCATCCATCATTACACTAACTTCGGAATATTTTTTTTTTAAGTAGAATATAATTTCCTGCCATTCTGCATTAAATATTAGGTATTTTTGAACAAAATGGTAATCGCAGTCATTACTTTTTGATATAACACGAACAGTGTTTGGATCTGTCTAAATGAATTTTGTCTTTGGCAAGCGGTGATGCTTTCACAAAATTCATTTAGACAGATTTAAAATTCATTTGTTTATTTGTCTATTTATTTGTTTATTTGTTATATATGTCTGCGAATTCACATTCGCAGACATACATAACCTCATTTATTCCCGCCTATTTAATTTATAATATTCCCAATAGCCTAAGATCCCTCCATCCTAACAAATTAACAATCTTTACAGTGCTTGCTTATTATTAAATATTGTTGGAAATAAATCAAATATTAGTCCTAACCTGTACAGTACATTCTAAAATAAAGCGTCCATTGGCCACGAAAGTAATTTTCTAAAAAGTGTACAGTCAACATCACATCAATCTACCCAAATTCATTTCAAACTCGCCACTATTACCGCGCTATAAAGGTTCATGCAGGGTAATTTGATATGCTGTTGACTGTACCTTAATTTATATTGCTGTAAAATCATAAAAAGACATGTTAAAATTGTTTACAAAAAGAGTTTGGACATGTGTATCTTGAAATAAAGGTCGGAATTAACACGGGACCGGGGGGAGTGTACTCTAGTGTACTTCATAGAAATAATTGGTCATAGTCCACAATATTCATCACTATGATCACTGTGCGTAGTGCGAGTTTGCTATTTACATGATTGCTTCTCTGCGTCTCATTTCGAATCGACTCGATAATGAGAAGTGAAATGAAACCCGCACTAAGCCCCCAGCACACATTAGCTTGTTGTCGCATTTCTGAGCTATGTTTTTCAAAGTTTCGTCGCTTTTTGTTTTGGTTTGGATACGTTCACCGTGCGTGTTTGGAAACGTAGCCTTGCCTAATTGCAACAATGATTTCACCTCAAATCTTCATACAAGTCAAGATCGTAATCTATACCTACATGTAATAAAACTGTATGTGGACTATGTATGTACATCGGAGATAAAGAAAAATAAATAAGGTGTCTTAATTTTTTATTTTCTGCCTGTCTATCTGTATGTTTGTTAATGCATCATACAAAAACTACGAAATAGAATTTGATACGGTTTTCAAAGTCGTATAATCGTTAAGTTAAAATCTGATATGGTAATCTGGTATACGTTGCTTCAAACCCATGATATTGACAATAATAACATTGTGAGCGGATAATTATGGACAAAACTTAATCTACAAAAGCTAGTATATTCATAATTCTATAGGTACTTAAACAATTGCAACAGTTTCTAATAATAATCGTCCAACTAACTGATGGATCTTCTAAAATCTCTATAGATATTCTTAAATTCATATAAAGGAACAATTCTTTATAAATTTAAAAATACAATATTATTTTAGCTACTCTCGTTTTGAAACCTTTGCCATTTTACCTGGCCGAGATGTACCTACTGCTTGGTGAATTTAATTTTTACAGCCATTTTCAGAGGGCGATTAAACTGAACTTCTCCGTGGAGAGAGAAAGAGAGAGTCTCTTTCTGTGCAAAAATAAAAAGAAAACATTTTTTTATTTTCTTCAATTTTCCTGACAGTTTGCATTAAATATTTCCATTGAATAAAAATACTAATCGATGTTATTAAATTTGATATATAACACGAAAACATAATTGTATTTGGACCTGTCTAAATGAAAATTTGTATAATCAGCGAGCATCACATATATTTCCGCCGGGATTTAATTAATATTATTAATAAAATTTCATAAGGGAATAATACAATTTAATATTCCTCTTATTCTGTACTAATACGTGATTGGCGCTGTCTTCGAGTGTATATACAAGGTTATATTTACTAACATCATTATTAAGTCAAATCGTTCGATCTAACGTTATCTGAACATAAATATTTGATTTCTTTATTTATTTTAAAACTTACTTCCATCACATCCTCCGCACGGCATGTTGAACTGATAAGAATGATGTATATTGAACAAGTGCACACACCGACTGCAAGCAACTGCACAATTGAAGAACGAAAACAGTGCAGATGCTTATAACACGGCTTGTTATCGAACGATTGTTTATGCGATCGGATAGTTACAATAGAAAAATCAAAATACCAGTCTGAAATAATTATTCTATTAGTGCCCTACCTGCTACATTCCTCTATGCTCAAGTCTAGGGTTAGACTAACAAAATCCAGGTGAATACGTATAATCCCGACTGAGGAATGAATGAATTAATAGATTATTCGATAGAGAAACACAATTACAAAAACACATAACTTAAGGAATAAAGAGGCTCTTAAAAAAGACTCATCTCAGCAAATTTTATTTACCTCTTGAGAGGTACTCGTATTTAACGCTGGTTTATCGATGGGTCGCACGGAAATAAAGGGAGGATAATAAAATGTAGTTCAACCTGGGTTCCGTTGCACTTAGAATAGAGATAGAGTCTACTCATGCTATGTAGGAATTCTTCAAAATCGAATCTAACGTCTTATTAGAAGTTTATGGTAATGAGGTGACGTGTGATGATTTGTTGAACTTAGGTTGCATTAAAATCGAGGCTCGGCTAAAATGTATCTTTTTGATAAATCTCTATCACCAGTCAAAACTGGATGATAACTTAGTGATATCATTTGTTTTTTGAAATAAAAAAGGAAAACGTGGCAAAGAGCTAGAGTTACAAATAGTTCTGTATCCGAACCCGTTTTCTAATGAGTGGTAAACAAGTACTATTCACCAAAATCATGAACGGTTAACATCATAGTGAATTACTTAGGATAGTTAGAATACATCACCGCGTAGTCTTAGAACAAACAAATAATATTCTGCAAATAGCCGGTAATGAATAGGATACAGTCTATAATTTCCATTGAAATGATTGCATTAATAATACTAATTCTAGTAAATGGAGCCGTGTGCGACTGTTTTGCACTCATTGAAAACACTTAATAGATATTATTGAAATTAAAGATACTCATAAGTGTAATTTTAGGGTTCCGTAATTTCGTCCAGTTATCTTTCTGAACTAAGACAAATAAATGTATACAAAAGTACCTAATTGTCATCAATTTGACCTGTTACCTGCCCTATATGGACGTGAATACAGGTGTTATAAACAAAAGTTACAATGAATTTGAACTTATGGTTATTACACCATAAGTTAATAAACATAAAGATATTTCATGAACGTATAACGTCAATCTACATCCGGTATGACTACTCACTAAAGACTTCCCGATAGGAAGTAGTTTACTGAAAAATATGTGAAACAAAATTACTCATTATAGGTACTATAATTTCATACTATGAACACGATAACACTAGAACTGGTCGATGAAAATAATCATGACTTATCTCTATCGATGCTGATAAACTAAAGGCTAAGTATATCGGTCTAGTAAATTCTATATCTGTATTATTCAGAATCTGCTACCATTTAATGACTTATTTTGTATCAAATAATATTAGTATGGTTGGCTTGGTATTGTTAAACATATGTATGCCAATAGTCTGACAATAGGAACGGAAAAAAGGCGTGAGGTTGAGAAGAAAATGTAGAAATCGGACTCTGGGTTCCAACACTTTATTTCTGAGGAAAAAACCAGGAATGAAGATCAAATGGAAGAGGCACTTTTGCTATAAATAAGTAAATATTAAACTAACTAACATAAAACAAATTAAACTTTCCAAATTAAAAGCGAGATTTAGTTAATACGGTTCAAATATTGCTACATTTTATAGCTTTAATAAAATAACCTACCTAAACAGTGCTACGTGGATTAGGACAAAGAATTTGGCACACCTAGGTACCTATTTACTATCTTATCATATCTCCAACAGATAACACCATATCAACTGGTACACATTGTTCTGACACTTCAGTCGGTGCCCACAATACTATTGCACCTGTTGCTTGCTAAAAACGATAAGAGAATATGTGACCAGGAGGCAAAACAATGGGGTTCAAAGTTAAGTTAGTTTTAGTGGCTATTCTAACTTTAAGTGTTAGTGTTAAAGGACAAGACGTTGTTGAAACAGAGAACATAAGAACTGTGAGTGATGTAGATAATAAGTTAGATGATGCAGCTGAAATAATTCCTGATGCCATAGAAGATGCTATTTTACCAGAAAGTGAACCAACTGTTCCGCCAGTAGATGCGTTGCCTGATTTGGTTCCTAATTTAGAAGTGAGGAGTGGGAGGTACCAGTTGCTAGAGGACACGATAAATGGGGCAGCCTTGGAGCCGATCGCTGGAGCAGTTGATGCGAACAACGGTGAAAGCGAAAGGCAGCTTCTGTTAGACCCAACATCCACCGCTACCACTAACAATGAATACGGTGAGTTTCAACTTTTGATAAATTTTATTGACCAGATTACATTAATATTTTGCATACACAAATTCCATTCTTATAATTACAATAAATAGATGAATATATTAAAATATACAAATTTACTACTGAAAGTAGGTAAAACTGGATACTATTGGAATAGCATACGTACAATACACCTGCATGTTTATTAAAGTTCAATCCCCTGAAAAACAAATACTTGCACATGATAACTTTTTTCTTCGATAAAATAGTTGCACGCACTGTCCACCATTCCACATTATATGCAGAAACTTGAATCATCGGTGTATCATAGCGAATGACTCATCGTCGTTCAAATAAGACTAAGAAGGATATTATGAAATGATTGTAATTTCCTGAGTAAATAGATAATGACTAGGTCAAATTATTTTTGTTTTTCTTATCACTTCTACACTAATAATCAATAGGAAATGTTTGTAAGTTTATGCGTAGGTCATCGAAATTACTCAACAGATTTCGAATATTCTTTCACCAGTAAGTAAGTAGTATCCCGATACTCTTACGGGAGCGAAGCCGCTAGACGAAATGAATCCATCTATAAAGAACGTGCTTCTTGCATTGGGTCTATTAGAAATGGCTTATGATGTCAATCAAATGAAAAAGTCAAAATCTTGACTATAATTCAAAGTTAAGTTAAGCTATAAGCAAGCATAGCTGGGCACACAACTTTTGGATCACATTTGTAACTGGTGTACTACATCATAAACTTTGAGACAAGTACACTATCAGTGACAGAGCAAACATCTTCTCAACTCAAACTCAATTGGGACACATTTTGATCCGCACAAAATTTGGGTTACGTACGCTAAAGTACATAAAGTAGACGCCGTATCACAATTTAGTAATCAACGATAAGGGCCACGCCTAAGCGCCTATAAAACGACTAATTGCAATAGGTCAGGCGTGAAACTGCATATACTTAAGGTCGTGAAAGACCGTATTAAGATTTTTATAGTACTATTAATTGACTAGTAAGTATTGATGTCAATATTGATGTTACAGTGAATTCGAAAACTACTTAACGTTTCTGTTGCAAAATGAACAATTTTTTAAGATTTTTGTCTATTAATATATAGGTATTCATGACAACAGCTTAAGGATTCGAATACTCTAATAATACTTTTAAATTTAGCAGGTTTATACTATAATGTACCAATTAACTGCAGATAAGGGCTTGGTAACTTTTATCGCAAGATAAACACGTACCATCGCTCTTTTAGTACTCGACTATAATTAATAATTTCATCGTAAAACTGAAACTTCATTTTAGGTCAGGCACCATGCTCGCCATGAATTTGAAATTCAGGTTTATGATATTAACCTAATTATATTGAAAGGAGGATGGCAGTTAAGGGTAATAAATATACACCAACTACATGAGCATTTAAGATTTTTAAAACCTATATATACTTATAATGTGAATCTTTATGCAAGAAGAGTCGAACCAAAGCAACAAGAAGACAAAGAATGGATAGTGTAAATTACAAAAATAAATTACATACCTAACTTCATATTATAGTATGATCTAATAATTGTGATGAATTATACGATTTCCTGTAGTGTGAAAAAATAAAGAGTAAAATTTAGTTATTACTTATTTTTATGTTAAGTACTATTTGAACGGATTTAATGTGAACATAATAGTACTAATAGTTTGAGCAATAAAGTTGTTAAGTTCTATCTAGTGGTATTAGTCATAGTTTGTATCTACCTGTTCAAGGAATCTGGTGTTAATCATAACATTATCTAAAGTAAACATGTACAAGATAATGTTTGTGCGTACTGCACAAACATAACGAAGTTATGAATGATACTAATGCTATACCTTCTACAGATGATGACAGCAAAAATATTTTTAATCCTTCAGATGTTTATTTATTTCTTCTGAAAATACCAAGAGATAAAATCAGAGCAAAAGTAAATAAATGTAGAGAGCCTTAATAAATATAGCCATGACTTCATTGTAAACAACAAGAACGAAGAACGCTTAACGGTATAACTATGCCTTCGTAAATTTGGAAATCAACTAAGTGAAAAACAAAGGTTTTAAGTAGCCTGTTGGATTCATCACAAGTGTGGAAATGTGCATGGATTCTTTCACTGAGAAGTATTAAATAAGTAGTAGAGGGAACGTTTCATCTTGCATTTTCTGGATTGAATTGATAATTTGAACGGGTGGTTTTATAGTGTCCGGGGACAAGCGGATTTCTTTTTCACTCATCTCTACCAAGCTTATTTTCAATGGTGCAATAGAGAGTATAGATCAAATCATGCAGCGGTGGATTTATGCTTCATTTCTAACTTCGAATCCTCATCATTAACGACTTTACAACGATTAATTTCGTATCTATCTATCATTCGGTAGTGTCATTCAATAACAAAAGGCTTGTGTTTGTGACATCATCTCTACTAGGAATCGTGTTGGCTGTCCGTGTTGCCTCCGATATCTTATCATATGTTTGTTTTATCAGCAACCAACATCGATATTGATGGATCGAGCTATAGTTTTACGGTCATTTGATTCCTTTTTGAATAAAAATTGTCATATACTTAACGTTAAACAGTTTGTCACAAGCATATTATGATCACATTAAAACTAGATTCATATTCACATGAGGATTAAGTGGTGATTACAATACTCATCCAGCATAAACAACTATTTAGTAACTAAGTATATTTATAAAATATGTAATGTACTTTTACTAAAATGAATGATGAATTTTGGAATAGAATTTCAAGAAGTGGGCTCTCAGACCACACGCACATCATAGTTTTACAGCGTTTGTTTTTCTAGACAATTATCGAATACAGTGGTTTTTAATCCATCAAAATCTGCTTATTTCAATGTTTTTTGGTATCCCAAACAGGGTTAGCGTAGGTTGTGTCTTGTTTCACAAAAATACTATAGTATCGAACGAGGTCTCCCTGTCAATAGCACATTCTGTCCATGTATACTTTTAGGAGACGCATAAAGAAAAAATAACTTTATTCCTTAATATAACTTAAGATAACAAATTATTGTCAGATTTTTAACAAATTTATTTCATTGTGGGTTATTTGTTGACTCTTTAATTCTACTACCCCGGCACTTTCTTTTACTTATATAAATAAATAATGAATTATTCCAGCACACATCGACGGCAGGGTTCTCCCTGCGACCACCTACCAGAACAATGGGAATGAGTACGTCATCACGAACGCTAGGCTCACGCAGATTCGGTCCAACTTCATGTACTGGTTCTACGACCAGGGCGGCACCGACAACTTGGGAGACTACCAGAGAGACATCCACACCTCCACGCCGCAGATCCACAAGAATTTCAACTTTCAACTACCCTTCTTTGGTTTCAGATTCAACTACACTCGGGTAAGAAACTGAATATTATGCATGTCCGGAAAAATTTAAACTTATTTAAAAAAGTTGGTGATTACACTGATAGAGCCTTACGTAATAAAGATAAATTGTCTGTCCCCGGGCATCAGTTGGCCAAAGTTAGAACGTCTTTTGTTGGGAACTGTATCCGTTTTTATAACAAATTGCCTAAATGGATTCTTGATTTGCCGGACAAAAAATTTAGAAATTATATAAAAGAAGTACTTTGTAAAAAGGCATATTACAAGTCTGATGATTATGTGAACGACAATAATGTTTGGCCCAAGCATGGTGCAGTATCCTCATAACATATGTAATTGATTTAAGATGTCATTTTTAATAATTGTAAATTCGTCCTAATTTTTAATATATGTATAAGACCTATATTTGTTAATTGACGTCCTTGGAGAAAAGACTACGGTTTGTTGCGCCGCTTCTTCTTCACCTGCGCTTTGGAAGCCGGCAGTAGACTTAGTTTAAGTAATTTTTTGACGTCAACATATCATCCTAAATTGAATAAAGAATTTTGAATTTGAATTTGAAAAGATTTATTAAAAATACTATTGAATCCTCATTTGAACAACTAGGAATCGATATTGTACAACTACATACCTTTTGAGAAAAATGATTTAAAGAACATTTTACCTAGTAAGTTCGTAATAAATTTAAATACCTTATTCAGAAACATACAGATTCCTGAAGAAATGATAATTTATTCAAAACGAACAAGACTGAAGACAATATCTACTTTCAGATCTCCATGAACGGCTACATATACTTCAGTGACCCTCCGGATCACTACACCTATCCCCTATCGTTCCCTGTCCGAGACTGGCCGAACGTAAACGATCCGTCTTTCATCGGGATCTTCTTCAGCAAGTGCCGTATTGGTAGCATGCGCCCGGAGGACCCGGATCAAAGACGCCCGGGTATTTATTTCAGGATGGACAGAGATTTACAGGTAAGCTGGGAGAAGAACGTAAATTGACATCAAAAGAAGATATTGCATCTATGATATCGTTTACTACCTATAACAATTTATAATTTTAACTTCACATGTGCCTAACTAAAAATAAGAGGAAATGAATCCTGAATATATTAAAACCTTGTATTTTAGACGCGAAGGGATCAGCTGGGTGTTGAGATGCGTGAACGTTTGACCTGGGACATTAGAACAGGCGTCATAGGTTCCGAATCCTTCTTCCCGAAGCACGCAATTACCATCACTTGGAAGAACATGTCCTTCTCTGGAGGCATTGACAACTCGCTTTTTGTGGTATGTACGAATATGTAATTTTGATTTGATTCAGAACTGTACTTTTATAAGACTATACATATGTTTTTCAAAGATTTTAACTAATATCATAATTATTATTTTTTAAATCCATTTAGATTATCTGAATAATATGGACAAGATATTTAACATTAAAAAATATAACATTACTTTTATTTTCCAATAGACCAACACATTCCAAATGGTGTTGGCTACGGACGAAGTGTTCACTTATGCGATATTCAACTATCTGGAGATCAATTGGAGTTCACACACAGAAGCTGGTGGCGACACTACTACTGGAGAAGGAGGTGTTCCTGCTTACGTAAGTTTCCATAAACTACTGTCTTGTAATTTATTACACATAACTGAAACAAATAATGACCTAGACCATGATAAAATATATGGATAGACACAAACACAACTTACAGTTGATTATACTTTTTAGATTGGTTTCAACGCTGGTAACGGTACTCAGAGTTACGAATACAAACCTTACTCTCAAGCGTCAGTGTTACGAGATCTGACTGGAAGAGGTTGGGCTAACGGATTCCCGGGTCGACATATATTCAGGATTGATGAGAAGATATTGATGGGCACGTGTAATAAAGATATTGGTAAGTTTCAAACACAGAATATAATAAAAACTTGCATGATCTAAATACGCTGTTGAGATATCAATATTTCTGCAATCATTCGTTTTGTTTTACAATGTTGCTAGTTGCATACGGATTTTGATTTGTCAACCGAACTAAAAATCTTCATTTCCTTAAATCATTTCATTCATTTTGGTAAGTTTCAAACACAGAATATAATAAAAACTTGCATGATCTAAATACGCTGTTGAGATATCAATATTTCTGCAATCATTCGTTTTGTTTTACAATGTTGCTAGTTGCATACGGATTTTGATTTGTCAACCGAACTAAAAATCTTCATTTCCTTAAATCATTTCATTCATTTTGGTAAGTTTCAAACACAGAATATAATAAAAACTTGCATGATCTAAATACGCTGTTGAGATATCAATATTTCTGCAATCATTCGTTTTGTTTTACAATGTTGCTAGTTGCATACGGATTTTGATTTGTCAACCGAACTAAAAATCTTCATTTCCTTAAATCATTTCAAATTTCTTGTATAATCGCTTTATTTATTTCTTCCTAAACCATTCACATCATCCACAAACTTTCAGATGGCGCAAATCTTCCTCTGATGTTTGCCCCTGAGAGTGGTAACATGTTAGGAGGGACTATCGTCAACATCACCGGACCTTGCTTTGACCTCAGCGACAGGATCACCTGTCGTTTCGACACGGAATCGGTCATCGGAGCCGTGGTCGATGTGAACAGAGCCATCTGTGTCCAACCCCGATTCTATCATAACGGTTACGCTAGGTTTGAGGTGGCCATCAACAATGAACCTTTCAAGTGGAAAGGGAAATTCTTTGTTGGTAAGTTTAATTTAGGACTGTTACTTTTATTTGATTAATTGTTGTATTAAATTCAGATTTCTTCTGCTCTGAATTTTTTCATATTTTGTGTACTTATTTTCTATCACACCGCTATTGATTACATCGATTATTAATATTTATGTATTTACAGAAACACCTGCCACCGCTACAGAAAAGATCTTTTTCCCCGGCGATGCGATTCACACACAGTATCCAGCAGAGATCAAAATTACATGGAACCATGCTAACTTGACCACTAACCAGAATGCCCAACTTCGAATCAGTTTGTGGGGCTACAAAGAAGTGACGATTAGACCACAACTAGAGTATATCGATATGATTGAAACTGGAGTGGCTAATACCGGAGAATATGTAATCAATCCACAGAACTTCAGAAATAGGGAAAACCTCATGCACAATGACATGCAATTTGGATTCCTTCAAATTAATCTGACTACACCTGAGGAGTATCAGGGCGTTAATATAAATCCGTAAGTAAATTCAATGTTAATAAGTAGTTAGTAAATGAAATAGTTTAACCATTATAAACGTCATTTTAAAAGGCAGACGAGTTGGCTCTACCGTTTGATTCATTTTTGTTCTAAATAATAAAATCTTTTTTTTTTCTCAGGGTTCTTTGGAGTCGACCTATTCCCCTCGGCTGGTACTTCGCTCCGCAATGGGAACGACTGCACGGCAGACGCTGGCCACAGACTATGTGCAACAACTGGCTGAGAACGGACAGATTCTTAAAGAACTTCGCATCACAAATCCCCATATGTCCCTGTACTCTTGAGCATGCGCTGTTGGACAAGGGTCGGTTCCTGCCAGATCCAGCGTGTGACAAAGACACAAACCCGACTTGTAGATACCACTGGGGAAGTGTTCATTGTGTACGCAGTAGTGGACCAAGGTATGTATGCATTCGAATCTCAATATTGGCTAGAAGTTATTCCTCCCTATTCCTCATTTAAATAAATTAGTTAACAACAACATGTAAGTCTGATAGAATTTTGCAACGCAACAACAATCTACGACAGGTTATATACTGCATCACACTTATGAAATTTTACTACTTTATAGCGCGGAGGGTTCAGGACAGCAGTGCTGTTACGATAAGAATGGCTTCCTCATGATGTCTTACGATCAGATGTGGGGATCCAGACCCCACCGTTCACATGATTTCGGATTCACTCCCTATAATGAAGCTAACAAGGTGAGTTTTGTAAACATCTACTTATCAAAAGAAAAAAAATACAGATATAAAAATCCTTTGATATCCAAAAGTGATTAGGGAAACAATGTTATACATATTGTTGTAAATAGAAATATTAATAAATAATTTTATTAATGATTTGAAAGACTTATGAACACTGTCTGAATTTTCATGGTGAGACTGAGGACTGAGAATATAACATTTTATGGGCTCTAAATAAGACGTAATATCGCAGAACAAATAACAATTACAACTGATAAAAACAGCAAACTAAAAAATAATAATGATGTCTTCGTTTTGGCTGAAGTTCTTGTAACTATAATTCTCAGGTTCCATCGCTGTCGAATTGGTTCCACGACATGATTCCATTCTATCAGTGCTGTTCGTGGCAAGAGGAGCAAGCCGTCGGGTGTGAGACGTTCAGGTTGGTCTTACATCATTAATTATTCAATGAGTGAATGAAGAATTATTAAACAACATTTTCGTTGCTGAATATTTTCCCAACTAAATTAACATGCTTTAAAGTTAAGTTAGCGGGAAAATGTTTTTTATTTAGAATAGGTACTTGCCTAGTTATAGTTATACCGAGAATTATCGAGGTTTAAAAAGTCAACTTACTTTTCACTAAGATATTCGTAGTGAAAACCTCGACAATTCTCGGTGAGCTACAAGGACTTCGACATTGAATCGCGTCATACTTGTATGTGACACCCCTCTGCTCGGTGGATGATATAAAGGAACTTATTTTACACCAAATTCATAAATTTTATCCTATCAAATGTTCAAGGAATATGTTTCTAGATATTTTTCATGCAACAACTGCAACTTTTTTTTAGATTCGAGCGTCGTCCGTCGCAGGATTGTGTCGCGTACCAGTCGCCAGGAGTTGCCGGTATTTTCGGAGACCCTCACATCGTCACATTCGATGACTTACAATACACTTTCAACGGAAAAGGTGAGAAGTTCAGAGTGGTTATTGTTGTTGTCAATTTAAACTGCAATAATCTTAATCAGGCAAATTTGAAAAAAGCTGTCTTCTAATTTTAGAGTTCAGACTAAAACAACATAAAATAGCTAACATAAAACCATAGTAGTTAGGTAGTAAACGATAGCATAGTCAACTTGATTAATAATAGTTTGATATCGAATATTTGTGGGGCATTCATGAAGAGTGTAACGTTGGGCAGGTAGGGCGCTCACTACTTTCCATATTAATTAATTTTGAAATTGATAGCGACCGTCGGGAGAGAACGCCTAGATTGTCTGCTCTGTCTACTAGACGCGGCAGACAATGAAGGCCGACGCGTAGTAAACCTAAACTTCTTCCTTAGGTGAATACGTCTTGGTGAGAGTAGACCATCCACAACTGAAACTGGACGTCCAGGGTCGCTTTGAGCAAGTTCCCAGGAACATCTATGGTCCTGTCAACGCTACACACATTACTTCCGTGGTTGCTGCCTCCAACAACTCAGTTCCTATTGAGGTAATATCCATCATCATCTTTCCACCCAAAGATTCACTGGAAGAAATTATTTTTGCGATAATCCGCCTTTACGCTTGTTTAGGTATATTTGAATACCTTTGTTATAACTTTACTACTATTTACTTGTCTAAATCGTGCAGTAATTTAAGTCCAAAATATGATGAAATATATATGAACAAAAAATACAAATGAAAATAAAAATACAGTACAAGATTTTCGTATAATAACAATTTTCATCATTGCTTTGCTAACCATAGCAGTTAAATAAAATCAAATTACATTAGAATCCCATAGTCATCACAACACAAACTCCATCTGTAAAGACTATGCCAAAACGGATTTATTAGTCAATGTTGCGTTTTCGGTTTTGCCATCGACACGCAAAGAAAAAGAAGCCTAAAATGAAAATGATGTAATTATCGTGATTCCACCAGGTCCGCTTGAGACCACAGCATGCGCAGTGGCGATACAGACTGGACGTGTTTGCTGACAACAAGAGGATCTACTTCGACCGGCCAGCGCTTCGAGTGCAGTACTTCCCAGGTGGGTCATTCAGAGAGAAAATTAGTTTCATTTTCAAATCGTTGGCGTAGATAGAAGAAGGGTTACATCTATTGAAAAAATGGAAAGCTGCTAGACGATATATGCGTGTGGTAGAAAACATAAAACGTAAAAACGCAAATGATTTCCACGACCCAAATAAGAGTGGTAATCAAAGAACTATTGAAGTAACTAAACACACATTGCTGATTTTTCCTTGCAGTAAATAAAAGCTCTACGCTGCGCAATATACGTTCGTTCGCATCGGGATAGGTCTGAGTTTGGAGATAGTGTGTAGCCGGCATAACTGTAATAAAATAATTTTATTTATTTATTTATAACGTAATGTGTCCGTAACGTGTCCCAGGTGTGACGGTGTACCAGCCTTTGTATGTGCTGAACCAGTCGGAGATCGTGATTATGTTCTCATCTGGCGCGGGCGTGGAGGTGGTCGAGAACAAGGGCTTCATGTCGGCAAGGGTCTACCTGCCTTGGAATTATATGGTAACCTGACTCATAAGATGATATTTTATTGAATGTGTATATCTTTCACTGATGAACGAAAAAATCTGGCAGTGTTACTTATTGTTGCAAAACTGAACTGGGAACACAGACCAAATTTAACCTGGGAAACTCCTGATCATTTATTCCTTTATCTATGCTCCAGATCCTACTGGCTAAAACAATTATCGTTCTTAAAATTATACGTTGTCTTAGGAATTTAATAGTAATTTCCTAGGTTGATTCATTTAGATAAAATTACTTACTTCCATACTTACCAACTTACAAATATACGATCGAATCTTGAGACGTTGTAACAACACATAAAAGTACTGCCATTGACATGGCACTTTCACAGACGCATTTGATAAAACGACATCCTAATTTCAGAATCAAACTCGTGGTCTGTTCGGAAACTGGTCGCTGGACATGAACGATGACTTCACGAGACCTGATGGCACGAAGGCCGCCGTCGACCTCAATAACTTCCAGTCTGCTCATAGGGATTTTGCTCAGTATTGTAAGTACATACCTAGTACATAAGTACATACATCATGTTACAATGTACCTTAAGAATTACCTCAGGAAGCCTCCTGACCCTCCTTCAGGTTAGGCAACCTGAAGGGATAAGAAGACGTTAAAACAATAATCCAATCACATAACTCATGATTAGTATTGTCCATTCATAAAAAAAATGGTTGAAGATCATGAAGATCAAGAATTCTATTTAGATTCTAAAAGTTCTCATTCTTGGTAAATTATACCCATTTTTTTCAAATTTTTTCATTGGATTTTTTCATCTAGGTCTGGCATAATATAGGTACGTAGGTATGAGACTCCTTCAACAAACTTTCATTACGACAACATCTTCCTTGTTCTATCTTTAGAAACATTCCTCTTCGGCACAGCATACAGAAAATTACTCGATTGCATGCTAAATGGGTCGTAACAATAGATACCTTCCGTACATGCAATTATGGTTTTAATTACAGGGCAACTAACAGATCGAGAGCAAAAGGACATAGGTGTGGCGCTATTCACACGAGAATATGGTCGATCAGCAGCTTATTACAACGACAACCAATTTATACCGAACTACATTCGAGAACCTACCGACTTCTTGCCAGTCAATCGCTCGCACGACGTCAATAGAGCATTGGAGTTATGTCAAGATTCATACCAGTGCCGATACGACTACGGAATGACACTCAATAGGGATATGGCCGAATTCACGAAGAATTATTTGTCTTCAATTGTAAGTTATCGTTTTTGTGCAATATTTCAATAATATTATAATTGGACGTGGATTTTTGATGAATTGGCAAAGAAGCTTGAAATAGAAAAAGATTTTCATTCTGAAACTCGAAAAAGGCGGAGGCCGGGTACAGCTAACTTAATCTGAGTCGAGTAATAATAATGTAGGTGCAACTATGATGCACCCACTCGTACACTTATGACTCATAGTTCTGAGTTGACCGACAATTAACCATATAAGTAGGTAAGTCATATTTTTCTCACGGCCTTTAATTTAAGCCTTTAACTGATGTCATCAAGTCTGAAATAACAAAAAGAATTGATGCGCTATGTCATTGTTTACATTGCAATTTGTTGTACTGACAAAGCTTCAGTATTTCCAAAAAGCCTCATCAAAAGAAGTACTTATCAGAAGCCAAGCTCTTGATGATTAATAATAGTACCGATCTTGAGTATGCAGACATCGTTTTGATTGCATAGGTATTCACGCTATGAACAAAAATTCTGTGTCAGTTATTAATTTCAAAAACGATATGTCTAATCTGACGCATTTTGAAATACATGAAAATTTAGAGTGTTATGCCAAATTTGTAGTTTCTTTTAATATAAACTAAGATTGCGTGTGCATCTCGGATATAAGTTGTCGCTAGTCTATTGTTCTGTTATAATGCATAAACCAAGGTCCTCCATGGGACCATAATGAATACCCAGTCGGTCACTAGCGGTCATGATTACCTCTTGTCTTATATTTGAGCGCAATTTTTTCTCAGGTAAGGATATTCAGAAATAAAATCCTAAAAATCCAATATTTCCACGGCGAATATGAAATTCTTCTGGCTTTCTGAATCGTCAGTCCAATTAGGTTGATTCAAATCCTGTCAGTACAAATTTCAGTCACCTTCCAGTTTTTCTATTTTATATTGATTTTATCAGTACAATCAATATCCAGTATCTTTTGTACTTCTTTCATAACAAAACAGAGCATAAGGATTTTTCCGTGGATATAGTTGAAGAGCTGGAGAGTGACATAAACTTTTTGTTATGGTGTCCCTCTACTCTCTTCTACTTATCGATTGTGAGAGTGTTATTGCTAATACCAGTGTTAGATATAACGATAAGTAGAAGAATTTGCAGTTTTGACTTTTTTTAAATCTATTGTATTTTATTTATAGACTAACATCAAGGAGCAGAACGCGAGGCGGGTGATCAGTTGTGGTGTGCTTGAGACTCCGAGGTTCGGTCGCAAGAGCAACTTCTTCTTCACCCCGGGCACTAGAGTAAGTGTTCTTTAATTCACACTATACGACCAAATCTAAACTGAAAATGATATCAAAATAAATAGTTCTTATCCTATTACTAAGTACTTAATTTTTACTAATAATGTTTAATTTAATATTTGATTTATTTCGATTGATATATATTTATTGAGATTTATTTGTTTAACTTTATTACAATAACATGTCAAAGTCGAACTTAAAGCCTTAAAGATTTTTGTTTGCTACCTATTCACGTTATTAAGCGTCTATCTCAATCTTCTTTAAATTTGACATCTTAGTAAGAAGGTAAAAAATACTGGAAGAAGGACATAGAAATCCCAAAAAAAAATCTGTATTCTTGGGCTATGTTAATACTTTGGTAGGTTTACTAACAAATTACGCATAACTTTAAACAAGCAGAATTTCAGTCTATAATAAATAAACTTGAATTGATAATTACAATTAATTTTTTATTTCCTCTATAAATTACTTATCTAAGTTTCCTCGACTCGCAGTACTTATTTATGTTTTCCTCCATTACTTACGTCCAGGTCAACTTCGAATGTAACCAAGACTTCATTCTGACCGGTGACAAGAGACGGACCTGTGAGGACAACGGCAGATGGAATCTACCAGACTATGGCTACACCGAGTGCTTACGTGAGTTTTTATTTTTATACTTTACAAAGAACTTTGAGAGTTTCGGGATCTTTATCTACCATTGCTTTTTTAGCTACGTGGTCTAGGTATGATTTTCTATTTCTTTATTATGTACTAGATGTTGCTCAGGGCTTTGCCCCCGTGGGAATAATGGGATAAAATATAAGCTAGAGCGCTATAGCAATCTTGGTTAATGTAACTTTCTAATAGTGAAAGAATTTTTAAAACCGTTTCAATAGTTTCGGAGATTACCCACCTCAAACATCAAACTCACAAACCTCTTGATAATAATAGTATATTTATTTATATGTATTAAAGTTTTGTTCTGGGAATTTCCATAACTAGATTATAACATAATAAACCACACCACATTTGTTACATGTAGATATAAATTATATATACTTATAGATTTTCTATACGTATCTATATAAGCCCATAATATTCTAAACTTTCAATCCCAGGTAATCAAGAATATTCGCAACGTGCACTTTTCCTAACTTGGGGCGTCATAGTCGCAGTTATTCTACCATTAGGACTCTTGATCTGCCTGCTTTGGTTCTGGTGCTGGTTCAAGCCGAGGTCCGAAGGCAAAGAAGGATTCCATATCAGCGATATACCGCGGTCTAAATCAGCTTCTAGACTTAATCTTAGATCAGCCTCAATGGGAAATATAACTGACCCTATGAACTCGTCCACGCTACGTAGTACTTCAGATATAAAACCTAAAATACCTGACACTCCCACCGATACTACTCCCAAACCTCAGCTAGCCATATCTAGATCCGCCCCGGCTCCCCCTGTGGACCCTCAAGACGGTGACAGTTCAGGGCTGGGCTATACAGATTCCAATAGGAGCGACTCTGGAAAGTCTTCATTGGGGAAAAAACGAAGAGCTTACGACAAAACTTACAGAACCAAGGAACCTTTACGGAATGCTCCTAACTCAGAATTTCCTGAAAAACCTTTTGATTTGTCTGAGGAAGATCTTTTGTCTCTAACCACACCTTCTGATACAGAGTCTAACCAGGGCTCAACCCTGACCCGTCCCGCTAAGGACATTGAATATATAAGCAAACCTCGTCAGACCGGCCGTAGAGCCTTGCCACCGAGTGATTCTGGTTATTCAACCAAGGGGTCAGAGGATCCGTATGTTTCTAAATATGATGGGCAGTATAGTCCAGTGCCCTCGGCTCATTCTCCCACCTATTCCGAAATTTATTCTCCTCCGCTCAGCCCGATTTCTGACATTAGTCCGAGAAGCACCTACAACAGCCCTGGCCTCCCTGATCCACCAAAGAGTGCTCCTGCTGACTCCAAAAAGAAATTTACGATACCTCGAGGTCAAAGATCAATGGAAACCCTAATCGACCCACCGCCTACTGAATTGCCAACATTCAGTAGCAAATCCACGATGGTATAAAAGTATTTCCATTCGTTGATTTATGAAACCACCTAAAAAGTATTTGAGATTAGATAAGTATTATGATATACCGTCGGATTTCAAGGACGCTCTTAGATATATTTAACTTGTTTTGAAATGATATCTTTGACTAAAAGTATTATACAAAAGGCATCAATTTAATATTATGCAGATTGATGTAAGGAAACGTAGCGTCTAGGAATCTCCGTTATTAGAATTCTAGATTTTTTTACAACAGACTGGACTAGACTGTAGGAAGTATACTTACACTGCCCTTGTGATGACAATTTGACAAAAGGAGTACAGGGCAAATGCCGAAATCTTTTTTTTTTTTATTAGTAATGATTAACTGCACCATAGATTTTAGAATTGACACGAAATTAACATTTATTTTATATTTCCCGTTGATGTTGAATGTTGTATGTAGTTTGTATTTATGATGTTTATTGTAATTAATTTAATTTAAATAAATTTATGTTAAGAATTTTAAAATCGCAGGGAGAGGAAATTTCTGTTCCTATTTGGTAGAATAACTACGTTATGTATTTTTCGCTAATTTTAATAAGAAAGCAAGGAATACTGGCCCACATTTTGGTGGAATGGAAATTTTCTCTGCCGTGTGATACGTTTTTTTTTATTTCTCTTATCATCCATGGTTATTGCTTGCTTTCTTATCTAGAGTACACAAAAGATGTAGGCCATTCAAACAGGTGAGCGATTTTTTTATTTGTTAAATGATTACCGATAGTACATTTAGGTCAAAGCGTAACTTGCGAATGTTCAAATAATAAATTACGCAAACCTTAGTTACCAAACTACCTAGTTACTTCATTAAAGCTGAATTTTTGGATATTGAATTTATTTTTAAAACTAAACAATCACATTTTTCTACTAATGTTCTTATGTATGAGTACATATGAGTACATAATGACCAAGTACTTAGTCTCTAAATGCAGAACATTCAGGAAGAACTGGCATAACAGAATATTATTTTATCGCTAAAGAAAAATATTTATTGAAGTTAAAATAAAGTAAATGTTTTAAATTTCCTTGATAACTAACCATAGACCACATACAGGCAAGCAGGAGTACTCCGCTCGGACCCTGGGGGCCACATGGGGCATCATCAGCGCGGTGATGGTCCCGATCGTTGTCTTCCTCATCTGCGTCGGCTGGAGGATCCTCAAGCGGAAGAAAGCTGAGGAGAAGGAATTTGACGAGCTGATGACTGTCAAGTGAGTAGACCTAATATGTAGACCACAGACCACAACCGTTTCTTATAGAGACTATATATATATATATATATATATATATATAGAGGCATCCAAAGAAATGTATGGCGAACAGAAGATTTTTGATATAGATGTGATGCTGGAAAACCCTTGCAGAAAAAAAATCTACAATCCACTCCACGAAAAAAGTTCATCAGACGCAGTGTTAGCAATAACAAGGTGACCAATCCTCCACGTTACTAATAACTCCATGCCGTGGGATTCGTGGTAAGGAAATACGTACAAGAACATAATACCGATTCATTGATTTCAGACAAATCGATCCGGACGAATCAATGCGAATAAACTCTGATGAAGACAGTCTCCCTTACAAGAAGGATATTCCAGAGGACAGCCCAGAACCTGAGCTGGCAGATCCTGTAAGGGTGATGGATGATGTGGGGATTCCCTACGATGCGAGTTACGACCCCCCGCCGCCGCCGCCGGCGCCACCTGTGCAGGATCAGGCGCGAGCGAGGCAGTGGACGGAAGAAACGGAAATTAATTAATACCAGATAGTTACCGAATAGACATAATTTGAAAGTTTTTGTTACGTAAAGGACAATGCTCATGTGTTAAAAATCAAATCAAATCCAATCCAATAAAATGTTATAGTTACCTCGAATTTTGGAAGAAATCGGTAAATTAATTAAGCAACATGAGCGATGGCTTACATACTAAGCTAGGGCATTGTAATGCTAATCTTCAGTAGGGAAAAAATTTAATTTGTATTGTAAGTAATTCTATAAAAGTGTAGTTACGGTTTAGAAATATAGGTATATTTTTTTCTATTTATGTAACTACATACCTATTTGAATTAATTTTCACCGTTAGTTATTAGACAAAAAAATATTTTTTGAGCAATGTTCCGATAACATTTAAATTTTTTGCATTTTTTCCGAATTGCCACTCTAGCTATTGACTTTTAAAATTGTAGATTACATTGCAGGAAATATTTTTCTTTACTTTTACTAATTCATATACGTGAGTAATTTATATTACCTAGATGTTAAATAACACTATTATATTTTAATAAAATAGATATAAGTACCTACATTTTAAATTGACAACATAGGTAAGTAATTACATATTTTTTATTAAAATAATACGTAACTAGACTTAACCCAATTAAGTTACTTTTTATGACAAAACATTTTATTAAATATTATGATTATTTTGTCTTAGTATAAATATAGTCTATTAAAATCTTTCATGACTCCCAATATTTCTAACAATATTAAATTAAAGACTTATTAAAGACAAAAGACTAAAATTTTGTTAATCATATTTATATTTTGTTTGATGTGAGATTTTTTCATTCTACATTTTTTTTCGTTAATAATCTTAAGAATCAGGTATACTATCCCACCATATTTTTTAATTTTTATTAAATAAACTTTGTATACCAATTATATGACGTGTTTTTCGATGAATATTCCTCATTCCCAAATTATAAATAAATATCAGAATATTTGTTCTACAAATGCCATTGCACTTTGCTTATCTTATGTTTGTCAAGAAAGTGAACAAATTAAAAGGCGCTATCTCCACACTTGCCACACTGGATGCATGGGTGTTTATCAAACAATGTTGGCCATTCTGTTTTCTTCTCTTTCTTGACAAACTGTAGTCTGAATTTTTTTGTTGCATAAACTTAATCCGTTTTCTTTCTATTTCTTTGACTTGTTATCTACTCATAACAAATACAAATGTCAAATATATTGGTAAACTGTCAGTGTCAAGCTGTCAAATTTATTTATTTATTTATGTCATTGTCATGTGGCTGGCTCCGGGTTACAAAATCAATTTTACATAAAATACAATGGTTTACTGTAAATATTTCATATCTTTTGACTTCAATAATGCTGCATGCATTAAGGATAATCGTTCTTGAATAATTTTCATAACTAACCTTTGTACTTTGATATGTAATTTGTTACAAATGCTTGGCCTTAAATCGAACACTGTTTTTACACCAACTTAACTGCACAATATGAAGACGAAACTAGTGCAGTATTAACCATAGGTATTAATAAATTAACTACCATCATAGTAATCGTTTACAGTAGTATTCAAATACAATGATGTTGTTACCAATGTACAGAACAATGAAATACAAATGTTACATGGTTTCACGTTTTGCTCTGGCTATATTTTTTATAATAGTTATATTGTGCTATTGGCTATTGCACTACAGAATAAGTGTGTTGGATTCACATAGAAATGTAGCCTACGTAGTTTGGAGACCTATGTATCAAGTCCCTAAAGTAAGTTATTTATACTATTACTCATTTTGATATAAACCTAGCTATTAAAAATAAAATATTTTTATACCACAATAGTGAAGATCCAAGACCTGATTGAAATGTCCTCTCATGAAAAGGTTGTTTTCACAAGTACCCCACTTTTTTAAATGATTTTAATGTAAGGTTTTATTGTTTTTCTTAATTTTTTTGACATGTTTTTAGCCTTAGATTTTAGCCCAACTCCACTTAGTAATAATAAAAACAAATGTATGAAAATGTAAATAATTGTAATTCCAGATTCCTGAGTCAACAGGTAGCCTCTGTGAGACTGTGCATGTATCATTTATATGTATGGGAAAATGTATGCAAGTGGTCACACCAATGCTGAAGTCTTTGCTGCACCATAGACAAAACCCAATACATTTTCACCTCATTGTCGACGGTTCCACAGAGAAAATAATTAATGAACTCTTCCGGACATGGGATTTGGATGATGGTGATAATTTAACATTTTTAAATGCTTGAACCAACCACTCAAATAATTATTCTTACATATCATGTACAAACAAGTCCCCCTGTCTCGTCTGTCTGTTTTCTGTATGCTCACAATAATTTCAAAAGAGAGGAAGATTTAGGTGTATAATTACAATTGTTCAACCTGAGACTTTTTTACTTTATTCAGTTAATAAAAACAGTGTATATATTCAGATAATCACAATGCTACATTTTCTATGATTTCAGTAAAATACACATGTTACAATGCGGAACATAAGTTTTCTGTTGTACGTTGGATACCGAACACCCACTACTCGGGAATATACTCCCTTACCAAACTCTTGCTTCCTGAAATTTTGCCAGAATCATTGGATAAAGTTATTGTGCTAGACTATGACCTGACATTTTTGTGTGATGTGGTTGAATTGTGGATTTTGTTTAAAGAAATGAATGAAGAGCAGGTAATTTTTTTGATAAATAACTGCAATGACCTATTGCTTGAGACTTAAACTTGGCCTAAAAATTGTATCTCCAAATAATTTAAACAAGTTAAACTACTCTTAAGAGAATGGATCATCTGCCTGGAGCTTGTACAGGCTTCCCCAAAACTGTCAAAAATAACATGTTAATGAATGTTATAATTATGACATATTAGTCATGCACGCTGCTTCGATCTTGGAGGTATTTCGAATTAAAAAGCACTTAATTTCAATGAAAACTGTCTAGCTGAATTTGTATGATTGTGATTGACTAACAAACATAAATAATTACATACATCACATCTACTAAATGAGGACTATTATTTTCAGTGTGATATCTAAGTTATTTTATACAAAATAACTTACTTAGAACTTACTCATCTATGTGATTTGCCCACAGACATATATATTTATTTTTTTATTGTATAATAATATAATTTCAGATAATGGGCCTAGTAGAGAATGAAAGTGACTGGTATCTGAAGCCAAATCGTTGGCCGGCTATAGGCCTGGGCTTCAACACAGGAGTTATGCTATGGGACTTGCAGAAAATCCGGAAAAAGGTTTTCTGGACGCGACTATGGCAAGATGAAGTATACACCAACCTTCCCAATCTGAAGATGGTACAATTAGCTGATCAGGATGTGCTAAATGCCGTAATAAAAAAGAATCCACAGTTAGTTTATGTGATGAGTTGCAAGTTTAATGTACAAATGTCCACGAGGTCATGGGCTAAAACTTTTTATAAGGAAGATATAAACAATATCAAGGTTGGTTCTTTGTATTAAAATCTCATGATTTTCTCTTGTATGATCTGTACTGAGTTTGAAGAGGAAGGCCGAAAAAAAGTTTTCTTTTATAATATTTATAATTGAGTCAATAAATTGTAATTATTGTATTCATAAAATTGATCCATTGTTTGCAGATAATTCATTGGAACTCTCCGAGCAAACAAAATATTAACATACAAGATGCTGATGTTTTTAGAAACATATATCAGAGTTATGTAAATTTAGATGGCAATTTGTTGAAGGAAAAGTTACACAGATGTAACATTACTGAAAATCTTACATACAAGGTAAAATTTGCATTTATATGAGCACCTTATACTTTACTTTCATTAATATGCTTAAGCAATTCAAAATACAAATACAAAGCAATGAAATTCCACCACTGATACCATTTTCATAATTTAAGTGTTGATTTTGTGATAAAGAGGCAGTAATTGTTCCTTTCCCTGGCAATAAGTGTTGTTTATATAGAATTTTAGTTCTCATTCATGAGATATTATTGTAATCTTTTTATAAAACAAGTACAACAGTATCCTTGTTTTATGATCTCAAAATAGTACAATATTGTAGGTAAGAAATAAATACCTGTTTGATAAAAAACCTTGGGTCTTACTTTATTACTTTTACCAATCTGTGTGGCGAATCATTAATAATAACTAATAAAATTAATTCATTTAAATTGATTATTCACATTTATCAAATCACGTGGTTATTATTATTATTGTTGTATACTTTGCAAAAGTATAAAATTCCTTCGTATGAAATAACCAACAATTACACGTTTGTATCATAATTTGCCATTTCAATACACTTGTTTGAAATATTACGTCATATTTGTCTGCTTCGATAGTGATAGCTTTGATAGTGTTGTAAATGGTTAGTTTTCATACAAAATTGTGACGTGCTGATATTGTGTTAATCTGTACTGAGGGGTTAGTGCGGGTTTGCATTATCACTTCTCACCATCGATGCGATTCGAAGCGTGACGCAGCGAACCAATGACATTTTAGTGCGGTTGTCGTTGCGTCACAATGGCGCAATGTGATTGGTTTGCTGTGTCTCATTTGGAATCGATTCGATGGTGAGAAGTGAAATGCTAACCCGCACTTCGCCCACTGTATTACAATTTAATGAAATTTAAATAGTAATTTTTATTCGACGGCCTTACTGGAGACGAAACAGTTGCCAGCGTTGATGATGCAGTCAGGGTTGTCACAAAGTATGAAAGTCGAGATACTGTATCAGTTTAATTTGTCCCAAAAGTACCACGATGTGCCAATTTTCTCAGATGAACCATTCAGACTTGTGCATCAGTTTCCGCGCCGCACAGCGAGTCAAGCTGCGCACGCACATTTATTACATGGACTACAGTTACAAAAGCATAGACAACTTCGACGTCACACTAGTGTTGCAATTCTCCATGGACAGATTGCAGTTTCTGGAGCGGCTTGTCAAATATTGGGAAGGTGAATTCACTAAATAAGATAAGAACCATTTATAGGTTGGTAGTTGCCTGTGTATAAAATAAAATGTATAAATGCATTCACTTTAAATCAAATGTTAGTTTAATTGACCAGTTTTGTTCAATACTTAACGCTAGAGGGAGCCACTGATACACTGCACTGATTTTCAAACTTAAACTTTATTAAACAAATTACTAATTGCATACATGAATGTAGAAAACAAAACCATAGCGCGTTTGAAATTCTGACAGGGCCATCTAGTGGCGCGCTACAGAAACTTTCTTAACAAGTATTATGTCATTCTTATTAAAATGTTATTAAATTGTAATAAAGTGTAATTAAATTGAGCTTGATGAAGTAACAAATACACAAACTTTCGGCTATTTAATATTAGTGGAATAGTTAGATTCAGGATTAGTAAAGATGAAACATTTACATACTATAATACAGTGATTGTATATCGGCAGGTCCTATAAGCGCCGCCATCTACCTGGCGGATTGCGAAGTGTCCAAATTCGAGAGCTACATACGGAACCTCTCAGGAACCCTCAGCACCCGACGCAATATCGCTTACCATTTAGTTTTCCATCAGGATAATGTAAGTAAATATTGTCATACACACACTTCACACACACACACTACACACGTATATATACTTTTAGATCAGGTTCAGGTTGCACCAGTCTATACTTGTCTCTCAGATTGATGCATAGATTCATTACAGTAAAACAATTCAAAATTCTTTATTTAACTTAGACTGATCTCTCCTCATAGTCGTATTTACTCATGGCAGAGGTATACCATTACGTGGAATGAAACACACAACAAGTTTTGATTGCACGAGTAGGATTCCAACCTGGGACCTTTCGATCCACAGGCGGGCGTCTTAGCATTGCACCACCACCGCTACAACTTAGGATGATATCCATCACTTACTACCACGTCAAAAGAAAAATTAACAAAAACATTGTAACTTTATCATATGAATAAGATGGTGAATTATATTAGTAAACTAGCTGCCCTGGCCCGGCTTCACTCGGGTAATACCATAATCAATTATACCTACGCCTCTGGAATCACACGTACTTCTCTATTGGTGACAAAACTATCCGGTAGTTTTTAAATTTTGTCCCATTCATACAGACAGACAGATGCGGGGACTGAGACTTCTAATATATAAGTAAGATTAATTTGTAGGTACATTACCCAGTGAACTATATGCGGAACGTGGCGTTGGCAAATGTGGACACGCCTTACGTGTTCCTCATGGACGCCGACTTCGTGCCCATGATCGGCTTGTACGAATACCTGCGCAAGGCCATACGACTCACCAACCCCTATCCACAAAAGAAGGTATTTTTTATTGCACCTATTCTTTCTTTTGACCCCTCATTTTCTCGCGCGGCCCGATTATTATCTACAGTTACATGGGGTTCAGATAAATATATACACGTAACAGTAATGACAGTTTTCTAAACACTGCTAGATCAGAACAAAGAGAAAGAGAATAGAGAAGGTCTAACGCTGTGTTCCCATTGGTCAACGAATTTTCATTTTTTTCCCAATTAGGTATATTCAGAACTAAAGTTGGTTTAGTATTTAATCATACAATAAACTTGTGACTAAAGTGACATATTCTTTTCGAGTCCCATGTATAAGAAGTAATACAGGTCATTGAGCAACTGTATTACTTATTGGGAGAAAGATAGTCCCGATGCGTTGTGTGCAGTGTCACAAATCAGACACTGGCACTTTATCACGTCAAATTCTATATTATATAGTAAATTTTCAAAAAGCTACGAACTACTGACACTCTGGAACGATTACTGTTGAGAAGAAATGCCGAAAGAAACTCATTTAAACAGTCTTAAATATTGGGAACAAACGAATAAACATTTGTGACAGTGCCTCGTGGTGCCGGCGTTCGAAACACAACGCTATCGCGCAACGCCGCCGCGCAACAAGTCGTCGCTGCTGGCGCGCTGGTCCGCGACCGGCGACGTCGCGCCCTTCCGCGCACGCGAGTGGCCTCGCGGACATCGCGCCACCAACTACACTCGATGGGCGACGGCCACAGCCCCTTATGAGGTATCATTTATATCTCAATTGACTATTTTTTATTACAGTAGCGACACCTATTGGCGAGAAGATTGCGGTAATTATTTTTAAAACATTACACACTACTCTAATAGTTGCCCAATACATGCTGTGAGCTAAGGTATATACCTACCAGACATAAACAACGTACAGTCGATCACATATAAAGTTACTCTGCATGATTCTCTATGCCGCAGTAATAGCGGCGAATTTGCTATAAATTTGAAAACCATGACGTGTTGTTGACTGTACACCAATAAAAATAACCTATCATAAAAAAATACAACATTAGGCAGATGAGCAAGCGAGTCTATGTTTCTATTCTTCTGTGGTATGGTTTCATTTGGTCTGGATGCAATGACGGCTTTTTAAATTTCGTTATTTTATATTTATGAGTTTTCTTATTTCCAGGTGGAATGGCAGACAGATTATGAGCCGTATGTAGTAGTTCACAGATCTGTGCCAAAGTATGACACGCGCTTTTCTGGCTTCGGTTGGAATAAGGTAAATAAATTGCCAGATTATATCTATACTCGTAAATAAGACTGACCGTCAGACTGACTACTTGCCTGTTAGATAATGATTTGAGCATTAAACCCAGTACATTATTGTGAAACATATCTTTTTTATATGCATTATTTAATCCATGTAAATTTGAAGGGTTATGGATGAAAATAAAAAGAAGCCACAGGATGGATTTATTAAGATTATAATAGAGCACAAAATATATAGCGCAATGGCCGAAGCTAGATGAGAGAGTTATATCTGTGACATAGACAACTATCAAATTGTAGATGCGTTTAATTATTTGAACAAAATAAAAATTTTTTTTAGAATAATTTATATTTATAACCTGTAATGGTTGATGTCAAAAGTGTGTGAAAAAATAAATAGATATTTTTTTACCAATTTGTGACCTTGTCGTCTACCCTTTTCTATATCAAGGTGTCGCACAGCGTAGAGTTGCGCGCGCAGCGTTACAAACCAGTGGTGCTGCCCGACGCGTTTGTGCTGCACACCGCGCATGCGCCGTCGCACGACATAACCGCCTTCCGCGCAGACCCGCACTACCGAATGTGAGTGTTGCCAATTGCTACCCGGGACTTCAAGTAAATTCGGAATAAAAAATACCCAATGAGTTGTTCCATTTTATAGCCTACACGTTTACTATTTTTTCAGTAGATTTAACATGATCGAGTTGATAACAACAGCGCACGCAGGATTGGAAAGCTGACATCGTAAACAACAACGTTTGTTCTACCGGAGTATGACACACTAAAGATGGATAGACATATAAATCTTTACCTGACGTAAACCCTCCTTGGAAGTGCTATTGTTGCCGAAAGGCAGCTGAGAAGCTACCTAGGCTATTTGTCTCTTAGTCGCGTCGTACAATATCCTATGGAAGGATATGAAGAAGTCCGAATACCACCACGTATATCGGGATAAAAAGTACCTTATGTTAACTTTCATCCGGTCATTCCGTGTTCTATTAGATTTCATCGAAATTAAAGGATATTGAGAAAACTACGTTAGAAGATAATAAAAGAGATACAGATAATTTTCTTACAGTGCCATACATACATTATTTTATAAAGTATCTCCTAACGTATAGACATTGATCGGTTATAATCGCATCACATTTAATTTATCACCATTTCAGATGTTTAGCAATACTGAAGCAGGAGTTCTTGGAAGATTTGGAAAAGAAGTACAACGTCACATTGAAGGAGGAGAAACCCGACACACTCTACTCGGGCAAAGCCAAAAGTATACTATTGAACAAACACGGCGAACAAAATTGAACACTATTGCTGTGATTTTAAGATTTAATTTGCCAAAGTCATCTGCCAATTTTAGAATCTCTTTGGTTTCGTATTGGGAATATTTCGCTAAGCGCTATTCCGATGCAAGCACCATATCATCAACATTTAAAGTAATTGTAGGGTGTAGCGCCATTTTTGCATGGTGTGGACATAGAACTAATTTGATTTATATAATTTGTTGCTGGTGGCAAGACTTGAGAACCACGGGTTACTATACATTAGTTGGGCTAATTGACGAATAAATAAATAATAAATCAATTATTTATATAATACTAGATCTAACCCAGTGCTTAGTAAATGGTAAATGGGATTTGTACATAAATGTTATTATAGGTACTAGCTTCAGTTGACGACTTATTAAATTAGCCTTTAAATACGCCCCAAGGTACATAAGGAACCAACATAGGCAGTAAATAATATACTTCGAATGTGAGAAAGAGTTAATGACATCACAGGAAAACTATCTGATCTTCCCAAAGAAGGGCTACTTAAATTGTAATGCTATTACTAGTATGATTTGCAAGGTAAACTGCCGATGGTGAAACTTTTACATGTTTGGAGAAAGAAATTTGATAAATACCACACTAAAATAAATTATGATGCTAAGGCATAGACAATTATAGACGTGTACCTATATACCTTGTAAAAGCAAAAGCCAGGCACACTATAGGAGACAAAAGTATTGACGTTCTGTCCCATTTCTCCATTGTCATGTCTATATACGTAGCATGATCCAACTACACCAGCGCCATCTACGTTAGTCTATGGCCTGATATTAAATTATATTATTTACCGCCAAGTATTAATATACCTATTAAGATATAAAAACCTAAATTATAAAACCCCGACATCAAAGTTGCTAGCATCCTCTCATCCGCTAGAAAAGAACTGACTGTTTCCAAACGGCTAAACGCACATTTTCCAAACATAGCCAAGAACACTTCCGATCAAATTCTCTTTCAAGTAAATACACTAGATCAAAATCCGTTCAGCCGTTTAGCTGTTACGATGCCACGGACATACAGACACGTTAAACTAAAACTCTCCTTACGTCGGGGGGTTAAAAATTACTGTCGTAAATGACAGTATATTTGGGTCTTTGCACCGTCAAATTTGACGTTGATTTTAACCGGCGGCATGCCGCTGACGTTTAGACAAAATTGCGTACATTGTGTTTTTCTGCGCGCGTTAAAGCTAACGTCAAAATTTAGGGTGCAACCCACCCTAAAAAGGCTGTGCATTGTTAAAACATGTATTTATTCGAGATTGTCGAGAATATAATATGTGTCACTATTTGCCCTTTTTATGTAGAAATCACATAAGTTATATCATGTAATTAATAATTTGAATATTATATAGCTATTTATGATTGTGCAGAATACAATTACATTTATTTTTATAGTCTTTATACCATGATATTTAAAGTTACACTCATATATTTATTTGAGCGCGAGAAATCTCGAATCAATTATTTTCTTTGTAGTATCGTTTCTTGTTTGTTTAGTTTAAGTCTATCAAATAAAAAAAGTATTCCGAGTCATATATTAATTTCACTTTATCTGTAATAGTCATAATGAATAATTCAGAGAAAATTCACAAATAACCCTTTAAAAATGCACCATTCCACTATTTTAACTTAAGGATTTATCAATTTTATGTGTTTATTTTATAGCAACAAAACATTTACATTTATTGTTACAATCAAATCAAATACATCAAATATTTTTGTAATTTTATGTTGTACCAAAGAATGTGCTATGCGTAATATTTTTTTTTGTCATGTTATTGTTGAATTCTTAATTGTTGATGTCTTATTGAGAACTTAATGTGGGCCGTTGAGTATTGTCCTTATATAATTAAAATGATAGATAAAGGATCACATCGAACATGTGATGTGGGCCTCGAGTTTAGATTAAGATTTTAGTAAGAGGGACAAGTTACAGCTATATTCATCCTAATGCAGCTTGCATTAGGATGAATAGGGTTTGAAGCAATATTGGACACTCGATCATAAACCGTACAGCCCCGACTACTCTGTTGGTATTAATGTTAAAAATAAAATTGAATGAAATTGATGAAGTGAATGCGTTTTTCAAGTTTTCAACGATTTACAAGACCGAATTATTACGCGGGAGTTTTTGGTCCATTTTTTGGTGAGGTTTATGGTATTATTAATTTTACGATATACTCGTATTTTTATACGGTGTTTGGCAGTTCGATACAATCCAAATCGTTATAAAACATTAATACCATAAACTGCTACTATAATGCATGTTAAAATATACTTATATAGAATCTCATCAACTCATTATTTTTACAATGCTTGCCTTTGAATCGAATTGCCAAGCACCTTCATTCTGTTGTATTCATATATCTTGCCTAAAATTAAGACATATTTTATTGTAATAAAACCAAAGAAATTTAAATATTATTTTTTGTTTAAACCATCATAAGATATCCTCTTTCCTAATAGCTATCAGAATACGAAAATCTCGACATAATTTTAGCTACTTTTCTTTTAAAAACATCGCTTATGAAGGCACCTGCAACATACTATGATTTGGTTAGTAAACTTCTGTGCGCACCATTCTCGTCTCCGCATTGGCCAGCAAATTATTATTCGGATTCTCCTTTGTGGTCAGCATCCACAATAGTATTATTATCTGGAAATCCAGCTCCTGTATATCGTTCTTCAAATTCGTAACTGCTTTCTTTGCGGTGACCAACGGCGAATTATCATTCATTGACGATCCCCTCGACTCCGTTCTCTGCTTGATATTCTCTACTTTAGCTGTTATCTCATTCAGCATTTCTTGCCTTTCAGTTACACCAACACTAACTTCCTTATACTCATTAGTAACTTTATTTAACTCGTCCAAAAGAGAGCCATATTCTCTTACTAAAGGTTCAAACTGTTCATTCAAAATATTTTCTCTAGCATTAATCTTATCCATTACAGAACCTATGCTATTGTGTAGTTTAGATAGTTGAGTGCCAGTTGTTTTGAATCTGTCTAGTAATTCGTCTCGGTATGTCTTCATTTGAGCATGTCTGGCCCTCCAGTCTCGACCGTCAGCCGAAATTTTCAACCGTAGCGCCGGCGCTACTCGTTCCAATTCTAGTTTCCAAGCCTCCCAGTCGTGGACTTTATCAGCTATGTTATTAGTTTCCTTTTCATCTACATTAGGATACTCTTCTCCATCGGAATCTTCAGAATAAATAGCCATTTCTTCTTCTACTTTGTCAAGGAGTATTTCAGTTTCGTCTTCTACCTGATCAACGTCGTCAGCTGATTCATCAGTTTCTGGTATATTGACTATAGGGTTCTGGCATTCGAAATTTTCCTTTTTCATTGCTTCGTCGGCTAAAACATTAAGAATATAGCACACTTGTTCGCCATACCCTTGTTTTAATTTGTGAGAAGAGAATTCTACAGCAATATCTTTCTGTCGCAAGAAGTCTATTATATTGGCTATTGTAGGGTTCGGGTCGTCTTCCTCGCTCGGTTGATCGAAGTCTTTGCCAATTTTTCTGATGAGCCACGCGGCTGTTGAAGCAAACACAAAAAACTGCTCACCCGGGTTAGTAGAGGTCACAAAGTAGTATCGACTCATAGGTTTCATTTTAATATGTGGTCGCAATTCTGTGTCGATTTTTAACAAGCGCAACTTATCAATCAAATTCAAATCCATGATCACAGGACTTTATAACTGGAAATGTTAAAAATAAAACAATCCAGACAACAAATTGTATGTTGTGAGCTGTTCGTTTCTATGGTAACCACCGATGTAAACACCATGGACTGCTATCGCAAACAAATTACCATAGACTCTTAACGCCGGTGCACACTGTTGTTGTGTACTTTTTGTATGTAATTCTAAAGCATAAATGCGTTAAAAATACATACAAAAAAGCACACTCGCGTTGATGTGCACCAGCCTTTTTGATCAACCACAACTCATGAAAAACAGCATGTTCCACTCCGCAAGTTTGTCCGTAAGAATGTTTTCATAAAAGTACCTACTTAATATTCCTTCCTTTAATGATACTTGGTCACAACTTTATGTTAATCAAAAATTTGTTCCAAGTCTTGTGACTGATGACACAGATTGAGTTAGCCACATAGTAAATTCGAAACTTGTGTTATGGGATATCATAACACATCATTCCATATGTCTATAACAACTATATACATATCTACGTAACTAACAACGTCCTATGGCTTACTAGGAAATTATGCATTTTACATCTTGATCTTCGATTCGAACTCGAGACCTACTACGTTGACCATAAACAAAAGAGGACGTCAAAGAATAACAAACAACACAGATAATGTTTATTGATCATCATTTACAATACATTTGTCCATCATTTATAGGATAGGGTATTCAGAATTCGGCATATTTAGATATACAATACCTATATGACATCAACAGGTACATGACGACATGCCTGGCCTGCAGATCAATGTAGATTTCTTCACGTCACAGTAATGTTAATACATTACTGTTACAAGTTACAGGCCGTGCAATGTTTTGATTGATTTGATTTGGGTCAAATTTAACTTGCAAGATTTAATTGACCCTCACCAACGGAGCAAGTTAAATGAAAACTTGTAACTTCACAGTAACATTTTCACGTAAAATTTTAAATATAGTATTTCTTAAAAAGCTACAAACTACTGGCATTTCGAACCGACGGTGAAAGCTGACGGTGCTAACAGTCTTACGAGAATTTTAGGAAATAATAATCTGCATATCGTCTGCCCCAGCGGAATGAACTTTGTTTAAGATCATTAATAAAAAGTTATTTTTGTTCTACGTTGTAACTGAAAACAATGTACCTATATCCGAATTTTGGCAAGCATACTTGATTTATGAATCATAAAACATTTTTATATCATGATTCTATTAATAAGACAATGAAAAGTTGTACAAAATATTTTTTATTAGAAAACATGTAGCCTGAGCACGAAATTTCTTGAGGAAGATTTATGTATATGATATTTTTATTTTACAACCCCTTCATTTTATTTTAGGTATGTTATGGATTCTGCGAATTTAATCAAACCGGGAATACCTCAAGGGATATTCCTAGGGCCTCTATAAGTTTTGACTTTCTATATTATATAGTTACTTTATAATATACCTAATATCAACACGATGACACTTCGTTGTGTTATTTAATCAAGCGAATATATAAAAGAAGTCTAATTACACCTTACAAATAAAGCATGATTTCAAAGGACCGCCCGCCCAGAATAAAGAAGTTTCATTTACACTCGGATTTTCTCGAGGTCTGCCCAGCTGATGTTTCGAATCAAATGTTTGGGAAAAGACCGGCTTTATCTCGTGTTACTGGCACGATAAAATTAGAACCACTACGATCGCGCCGTTTGGCGTCAGTCGCGACGAAGCGCTGGCGACGCAACTGTGCAGTGAGCACCGAGCGCACAAATTCAAATTTAGAAACAAGCATTTCTTTGTTTTCTTTTTCGCGGATTCGTTGAGTGAGTTACGAAACAGATTTAATTTTGTGCCAGTGCATTTTATCGAACCGTGTAAGTGGGCCCTTGGATTGTGATTTATTTATACAAAAAGGGAATCTTCTCGTTTTTGGTGCATTCTGTGATGTACATGTGCTAAAGTCGACATAAGGTGAGTGTGGGCATAGCCTTAGGGCATATATTTAACTATATAATTTTAGCTTAAGTGTCAAGTTTTTAGATGCAATTGCATCCATGTGATATTTAGAAATCTAGAGTTTGTTGGTCAAGCCGTCAGCCTGTCGCCACTCACCAGGTCATAACTTTCGAACCGTTATCGCGTAGATGAAATGACAAGACGATTGTAGGTGAGAACTGCATGACAAATCCGCATGTGGATTGACTATAATGATTTCCACACAATAGGTTATACAAATCATGTTTTTGCTTCACTAAGGAATCCTTTTTAGAATACCTAGCATTTTATTGTTTAATCACGTAACTTCTTGAGCAAATACTTTGGTTATTCATCGAAAGCTTGGTACGCAAACTAAGCTTGAAGTAAGGTACTCAAAAACAAAGACTATTTAGGAAAATCATGTGTGTGTAACGATGCGTCATCAAAATTTAATAACTCTTTATTACAAGAGAATGGCAATATCGTTAACTTACTGATAAAGAACAACAAGGAAACACAAGATAAGATTACAGCAGGTTTTCACGCCATAATACATTTAGATATGATACTTACAGTAAATACAAAAATCCTGGCGCTTTGCAATCAAAACAAATACTAAAAAAGCTCTATAACAACAGTATCGCTTTTTGTCTCATGAACCAGAAGAACATATAGGTAGGTACATGAATTAATAAAAACTGGTTTAATATACTAGGTTCCGCAAAAGGTCTAACTTTGGATAGCATTTCTAGTAGAAATGGCTATATTTCCACGTTACCTACGTGGAAATATAGCCATTCCTTGGCAATTTAATGACTTCATGTAGGTACATATACTCGTACTCGTATACCTACTCTAGCTCCAACCAATATTGACACCACATTACTCCTTCATCTGAATATTCCATAATTATAACTCAAACTTAGGTACAATAAGTATTTTGCCACAAAATTGAATATGAGTAAGTACCTAATTATTGTCTGTGGAAAGTTTGGATTTAAAAATAAATGTAGGTACCTACCTAATATCATCAAAATAAAAGTCCTTGGATCAGTTGTTGTAAATTGTAATCATCATCTCCCATGCAATAATGTCTTTTCTCACCATAAAATTCTCTACTCCTAACTCCTACAATCCATCCATATCTTTCTTGATCTCCCTCTTCTTCTGTAATCAGTAACCTTCACGTTCCACATTCTATTAATTAGATGTTCGTTTTTTCTCCTCATCAGATGTCCATACCAAGTCAATCTATTGCTCCTTGCTTTTCCATTTAGTATATATATACCTAGATAAAATAATAAATACTCTGATTCTAATATAGTACATTTAATCAATGAATAGGTCGTATCAACATACCTACGTAGGTACCAAACACACTTAGGTATTGATGAATAAGAAATAAGGAATCTTGGTCTAAATAAAATCATTCGACAATCAAAATCATTTTCAATGTCGTAAGTATGATTTTTATCTAGACATTTTTAACTGCGTCATTGGATCCTAACGTTTACCTTGGAATAAATTAAAGTATGTACCTACTACAATAGTTCAAAATGGCGTCTTACTGGTCTAAGAAGGAGTTCAAAGTCTTCAATAAATAAGATTCTCTATAAATCACAATTCGGGCCTGTCAACGTACAAGGAATGCGTGCAGTGCATAGTAATATGCAAAAGTGTAACATAATCAATTGTGCATGCCGTGGCCTAGAAATCAGGCTATAAACGTGATAAATTGACATCAGCACGCCTACCATCAATTTTTACGGAACGATTCAAATGCAGCGCAGTTCAATTTAGTTCGATTCATTTCAGGTTTCATTAGTATCTATTAAAAAATTACTAGATGGTATATTTTGCGATGCAGATCGTCTTAGGTACTATTTTTTTTTATGGTGACCCCGGGCTTTGTGGCGTCACAGCCCGGATGAAACGGGGAACATGCGAAGATGAAAAAGAGATAAGTAGTCAACAATCTGCCAATACCTTTTCCATTACTCAGATTATAAAATAACGGCATCTTTGCGGATAGCGGCAATCGCTGAAGAAGGTCGAGCACGTCTGGCTATTTATTCTGTGGTCTGCCTGACGTCTGGCCTTCTCGCATTCCGATGTACCTACTCCCAAAAGTAACATTTATGTTCATTAAATAACTAGCGGCCCGTCCCGGCTTCGCTCGGGTAAAAACATGATAAATTATGCACCCTACAGCGATCACACTCTTTTTCGAAAATCAATCCATATAATAAATCAGTAGAAAAAAATCCTGTATATTGAATATATTTACATAAAAATAAAATTAAGACGATATCCATTTTCAACATAATTAATTCTACTCTAGGGTATTCTAATTTTGTTTTTGTTCCCACGGCTACATAAATTTTAACATGAAAAGAATTAAAATTTCGCCAACTACTGGTATGAGACCAAATTATTAGCGTTAGTGCATTGTAACTTGATGGAAATTAGTGTTTTTACCCGTGGTTTTATCCGAGCGAAGCTGGGACGGGTTGCTAATAATAATGATATCACACTATCTATTGATGAAAACCATACAAAATCCGTCCGGTAGTTTATGAGTTCATCGCGTACCTACATACAAACAGACAAACACGACAAAGGACTTATTGTTATAATATGTAATGATAATGTAGCTAAATTATAGGATGTAGTAAATATGAAACTCACAAATAGAAAACTAACTAGGAATTTGCGAAAGAAAAATGACAAAAAAAGAAGCATTGTACTAAGAAGACTAAAATTATTTAGGTATTTAAAAGTTTTATCGTCAGTATAGACATACATAGAGTAAGTAATTCCTGTAATCAATGGTTATGCGCATCAGATTATGACGGTCAATTTGCCACGTGTATGGAAGCTACATTAATTGAAAGTTGACTCAATGCATGCAACACCATCTTTGGATGACGAATTAACTGTTATGACAAATCGACTGTCAACCGTTTAAGCAACATTAGCCACTGCAGAGAATTTGCTTGATGTATAAAAAATATAACAAGGTACTAAGCTATATTGTTTATGTACATATACTTATAGTATCCGTCCGAAAACCGGAAACAGTTTTATATACGCGAAAATATAAAACGCATAAAATTGAATATATATATTTTATTATTTTCCTGGTGCAGTATGATGATCGGGAATACAGCGCCTGCGCTATCACTATCGGCCAACTCTGTCGGTTTCGATATACATTGCTGGTTTTTCATCGTGGTAAAAAAGCTCGCTCAGAAACTGCGCAATGTACTTTAATCGCGTCGGCATCTGTCTGAATTCGCCGATATTGTATAGCCGGCATTAAATGGAAGGTCTTCACCTTATTTGGATACTATTGTTGTCTACATGCACGTGTTGAGAATAAAATATCTATTGCTTTTAAATTCATGGCCACAACAAAAACAACTCTTTCTACGCTGAACGACTTTTTTGAAGGTTATTCTGAACTTTGTTACCCACTTGAACCAATGAACTAGATGATTCTAAATAGCCAAATCTCTACTAACATTATAAATGCGAAATTAAGTTTGTTTGTCCTCTTCACACATTATCTACTGGACCGATCGTTATGAAATTTGGTACTAGGGTAGAAAATAACCTGGAATAACACAGGGATACTTTTTATCCCGAAACTCCTACGGGAGCGAAACCCCGGGGCGCAGCTAATTCAATATAAGTACAGTCGGGGGCAGATAAACCTAACCTAAGACCTAAGTAACTTATATACCACAGGGGGTCAGGTTTATCTGCCGTTGACTGTACATATTGTTCATAAAATCGAGCAAACCTTAATATCTGCGTAACTTACGTAGTAACCTCAAATATTGTTTTATTTGAAAATGTTTTTAATTGTGCAATTTGTAAAAGTCAACCAAAGGAAAGTGCTATTAGGCTATTAAAGATTATTCTGATCCATTATTTCTCATAGACAACAGGCTAGCAACCTATATATATAACTACCAGCCACAGCTAAACCCGGTCTTCGAGTTCCCCTTGGTTCTGTCCACCCCGTAAGCAATTAATCTCTGACATAGTACTTATCGTATTCTGACGTATTATTGATCGACTTTCTTACTGGCCGTTGTCGTTCGTTCGTATGTGCCTTTTTTAACAAAAACAAGTTTGGAAAGCGAATTCGGGTCGTTGAACCCGAGAACGCTCTCCTATCAGAAGCCGGTTGTGGTGACAAACACTGAGGTTTTTTTTGTCTCGAAAGAAAAAAAAAACTCAGACATAGTCATGCGAAAGTTTGTAACGATGGTTAGGTACCTATATGTTTTGTTACTCCCTAATCCATGGGTACTACGTAAGGGTACGTACATAATTTGCGTACATAATTGCGTACGAAAAATAATTGATAAAACGTAGGTACCTATAACCAAAGATTACATAATACCTACCCCAGTACTATATAGTTTTCGTTATTGATCCCTGTATTCATATTAACTTATTGAGATAACTAGGTATAAAGCCTCCTAAATCGTTCCTTACTTTATATTTAATTTAGTTAAAGTTTATAATTAGTTGACTTTTTTAAGTTAAAGTTTTTTAGTTAAAGTTTATAATTTGTTGACTTCAATTATATGAATTATAATATAATTAATTAATATGTACTTAATTTGAACACTAAATGCATGCTGCAGCTAAATATTGAATATTGGGTTGTCTGTACTGCACCACCCACAGAACTCATCCAGTCGACAACTCAGACCACAAAAGTCAATCTGACTTCTGTGTTTAAAATTGGAAAAATTGCTACCATAAGTGCATAACGAATTGACCTCACCGGCTTAGCATGCTTAAAATTCATGACTGATATTTCTCAGAAACTCGACAAAAGTTGATGTTTAGTTAATTTCCATGGAGTGCAACCATAATAAACAATAGGCAATCGAAGACGCGGCCTCTATTTATGGAGATGATGACGTAGGGTATACCTATCAAGAGTATTGCAAGATGACGTGGCTCAGTGCGATGCCAACAAAATCATTGACTCACAGCATTCTCCGTTTGATATTCAGTAACGATCTTCACTTCCTAATGGCAACTAAATTAAGAGATACGGTTTTACTACAACAACTATAGAAACTAAAAAAGTAATATTGTGAAGGAAAACTTGTGTTCCAATTACAAGAAGCGTATTAGTTTAAGTAACAACTACCTACTAATTGTTGCTTTAACTAATATATTAATATTTTTGAAATATAATAAAAATAAGTTTAATTATTCAGTGATGTAGGTATGCGATTAAAATGATGTGAATAAAAATTTATGATTTCTGTCTGAAGAACACACATAACATATAAGTAATTTCAATATAAATAAAATCGGTGATTTTACTATCGAATACTATAAGCTGCTTTTTTATGTGACTAAATGAATAACAATATTTAAATTAAAGTAATCGGAACTGCTTTCTGATATAATGTTACGAATTCACGGAAACTGATCTAGTTCACGAAGCTCCTAGTTTTCTGACGTGAGGAATTTTTGGCCAAGTGTGAGAGTGATGAGGAGATTAATCTGTGGTGCCAAATCTGCCAAATGTTCGGTTTAATGCCATGAGTCCATTAAGCGTACTCAAGAAAACCCGACGACAGCCGTAAGTGACTTATAATTTATTTGCCATTTACATGAAATTGATTAAGTAAGTACTTATATCATCTTTTTTAAAGGAATAAATCAACACTTTATTGCACAGTAAAAAAAATATCAACAGAAAATATAACAACCCTGCGTAGGTACAATATTCAAGTCTCTAGTCATTTAGATTGTTACTGGTAGGATTTGATCCATGTTTAAATATAGTTCAAATTGATATTGAAATATACTACACAACTACACGTTATAATTACAAGTTGTACCGTAATGTATTCAGAGCAAATCTCAGAGGGATCTGTGTGTTTTGTACACTAGTAATTGTTGATATTATATGTTCGTTTGTAAGAAGCATAGTAACAGTAGTTTCGATTTAAACCAGTGAAACCGATGTCATTAGCTTTTGTGAAAGTGTCGCCATTTATAACTATTGCAAGATTGCTACTTATTTGTAACAAACATACAAACTTCCGCGTGTATAGGCATATCGGTAGGAAGTAGAATAATTACGAATGGGCTTCGACTATTGGGCGCCTACTACATTTCAAATTTGAGTCAGAGAGAGAGACAGTCATCATTTTCAGCTTTCTTCCGTCATAGCATAAGCCTATGCTATGACGGAAAGATACTGAAAATGCTACATTCTTCCCCTGTCCTGTGCTTCTCTCATCCAGGCAGTTATTCATATTAATTTCTTTGCCAACTAAATCAAGGTACTTACCCTTACAATGTCGGCGACTTGAGTGTAAAGAAATTAATTCTGAACAAAATCGTTGTTTTCCTTTTTCATTTAACTAACTTTGTTTGTCTGGTGTGGTAATAACTTTACAAATGAAATCTGAATTCGGGGTCTTTGAAATTTTGATAATGATATATAGTCTAAATTCAACATAAGAATTATACTATATGTATAATAGAATAACGCATTGTTTTTGGCCTAGTATGATTAAATTTAGTTAGGATTCTAAATTAACATTTTTAACAAATAAAACAAGAACTTTGCATTGCAAGTCGCAGATAGTTACTGACGTTAAGATCACAGTTATTTAGTATTTCTAACCATCCTATGTGGGCATGTCTGTAGTTTTTGAAAATACTAGTTTACAAAATAGAAATAAAACGTTATTTTCTCGTAACCAGTTGGTTTTACGATCATACACCGAGTAACAGTAATTAGGTTAGGCGACTCGACCTTGTCCCATTTTGTTTCTGATTCCTGTAAACTTTCAACCGACGTAATTGTAACAAATGTTGTAATTATGATCCCTATTTTACGATTCTGATCAACCGAATGACAATTTCGAAAACGGATCGATGATTTAAGAATTTCGGAAATGAAGAAATCTTCTGTCTTATTCCAGTGAGATCATTCTAGTACCTACTATATTCGATTGAAATATCGCCAAAGTTGAAACTTCGCTGTTGAAACGGTGTTAGGAAGAATGCACTTTGACTGACTAACTCATCTCCACATGTACGCAGTTTCATTCGCGGTTGTGACGTCGCGAAGCCCGGGGTTAGCGTAAAAAGGACCATAATTTTTTTGAAGATTCGGCTGTGATTTTCCAACCAAGGCTGTGTGTCCCTTAGTCGCCTCGTACGACCTCGACGGGGGGATATGGAGTGGTTCTATTCTAGGGCGGAACCACACGCCACATGGTAGGCCTTAGGTGACTTGAATAAAATCAGACAAGTGTTGGTACACTCTAAAAGAAGAGTGAGCGAAGCCCAAGGGCGCAACTAGTAAAGAAATAGGTACAATGCAGATCTTGGAATCCGTTGTAAGATTAATATTGGTCGTCTGGACAGCAGACCCAAATAGACGGCCTACATACTGCTGCAGCGGCGTGTTTTGAAGAATGCACTTTATGCGACAAATATTAAGATGCATTTTGTAACGTGTTCGAGGTCTACGATTTTATTGTTGTATTCTAGCTCGTAATGGGTTTTCTAAAAGGGCGTATGGTTAAACAAATCTTTTCAAACGAAAAAGTAAAAAAAATGTTACTATGGTACAATATGATAAGTCATTTTTTAAAACTAACAAGCTGCCGACTTGCTTCCTTACCAAATTAAAAACATAACGTCAAATACCTACATCATCTACAAACTGATAATGAATATCGAATTTTGATCAAAGTGGAGGAATAAAAGTTAGGAACCGGACTCTGGCCTTCGTAGCTCTATAACGGGGAAGGAACCGGGAAGACACTCAGATCAGAGAGAGATTTACAGAATGTGAAATTGAGATATTAATAAATTGCGATCCGAAAACGGTACAAACAAACATATTATTAATTAAACCTATACTTATATGGTGTTTTAAAACCCGTAACAAAGCAGTCATACATTGGGACAGACAGACAGCAGGAAGCGACTATGTCTTATACTATGTTAATGATTATTGGCAAATGTGCACGCAGATAATAGGTGTTTATGTATCGCACTAAACTACATGTTATATAAAATCTCACATTTAAACACTCTAAGCGTGCGTTAACAAATAAATAAATAAATATTTTTTAATTGTTTCAGGTCATCAGATATGATCCACGTCGATGAAACAGACCCTGTTGGAGGTAAGAAATTTTAGATATTTTTGCTGTGTGAAAATAAGTTGTAATAATGACAAACGTAGGTACCTACCTAAAAGGAAACGCGCTGTCGTTACGAGACGTCTCTCATTTTCTTGAGGAAGGAATCATTTCCAAAATCATTCATAAAATTTACATGGTACCACATGGGTACCACATTACAAATTAATTATTTTTAAGTCAGATATTAAAAGTAAAAGGGTTTTTGGTAAAATTTAAAAAATTGTAATGACAGCGCGGCCGCAGAAGTCGAAACGCTCTGACCTGTACTGTGACCGCTATGTTTACTTTGAAAGACACCAGCGGTTCATTAAAAAGAAGAATTATCATAGGACCTCGAGAGACAAATTTCAAAAAAGCCAAATCAGAGATTTTCACATCGTTAATCAAAAACAATAAGAAAAAGTAATCAGTAAAAGTACAGCTGTAGGTATTCTATTTATAGTGGTGGTTCCTCACGAAATATCCGTGTTTACAAATATCTATTAGTTTGTTTATGTCAGGAATAACTTTAATACGTCAGTATTCGTGAATGGAAGAGAGGATTCACCTGACGTAGGTACTTGTGTGTGGGTGTAATGACTGACAGACAAGTAAGGAAGTAGTAAATAGTACATATAATGACGTCATATTCCTATATTTACTACTGTCTGTCTGGAATTAAAACAATCCGTCCAGTAGATTTCGCGTGAAAGAGTAACAAACATACACATAGAAAAACCTCACAAACTTTCTCATTTATAATATTGGTAGAATATGCCTACTTTCACGCTCTGGAGTATAGTTTAGTATACCGGATATCCCACAAGAGTGTGTGCATTGTATGGGTAGGACCACGATTTTACTATGATTTTAAAGTCATATTTCATCCATTTAAATACATCATCTCATTCAATACCCATATGCCATGTGGCATTAAGTCCTTGACACTATTTAACAAACAAAACAATTATACCTTCATAGATAATAAATAAATACAAATAAATACGTAGTATCGAGCCCTTGCAAAGGTCGAAATACATTCACATTAATAAATTTTTACATAAACAAACATTTTGGCACCGCTCAACATTCCCAATTATTTTCGTCTGTCTGCCGACAGCTTCCGAACTGTTTCCAAGTTACTCTGTTTCTGTGGATATCACTCCGAAACTTGCATGTAGCCGTAACGGAAAATGTTTCTTTTATTTTAGTATTCATTATTTAAGATGTATAAGTACATCTTACGATATTATTACATATATTATATCATACGCAATTGCCTCCTAGTTGCAGTCTCATCCTTCTAATGTCACTTTCGAAGACAGATTTGAATAGGTGCAACAAAATTCACCGCAATCTATTCTTCCAAATCATCAATCTTAATTCTCCAACAATCGGCGTGTCCGATACTATAAATATTTCAGGTTAAGCAAATCTGGGCAATACTGGGGCTGTTTGTCTTTGCCACATAACAAGTAACATATTTACTCAAATTAAATTTAAGCCATTTGTTTTATCCACGCTGCGTCGCAACGCTCCTAAAGCAACTTGACGTTGCACATAATAACAATTTTATATCTTGTAATACATTCCCAGTCCAGCAACGTTTTTTTGATACATAGGTACATTATCTCACAATGTACTGTCACTAAAAGTACCTCTATGACATTGGCAATTATCATCAATTTACCCTTAATAAGACGTATACTTTCTGGCACAACATGAAAGCAGCGATTGTTTCCTGTATGTACGGCTATTACAAAATAAGCACGTGGTACACTAAAGCTGCCAAGAATCCGATACTAGGATGCTATTAGACGAAGTCTGAAGGTCGAGCAAGTCTTTGGCTGAACGGTCGGAACGCCCATTCATCGCTTTTATTTTTAAAACGGCCATTTTTCTCGCATAACAACGCAAAACGAACGTAATTTGAAAACACCGGCTGAAATTATTTTCGGTCTTACAAGCCAATATTTAAAAATATTTGCGTCGAATCACAACAGTGGCTTTTTTTTAGTTGGTAATTATTTTCTAACTGCAAATAAACAATCTAAAATTGTGATTGGCGCATTTTCAATTTAGAATAACAGACTGCTGCGACCTACGAAAGTTACATTCTGAATTGCGCACGCATGTATGCACAACTCTGCTTTTAAATTTCAAATTAGTACCTAGGAAAATTCTGTATCAGATCATTTATGTATGATGTGAATAAAATAGGTTATTGCACATTGATGTTAGCATTATGATCAGTATACGTATTTATAGATATGTATCTCAATAACAAAGGCCAAATTAAAAATAACTTGGCTGATCTCCAAAATTCGTATCACATTTAAAGCTTTAAGTTACGACAAATATTCAGTACATTATATAGAAAAAAATAATGTACCTACTTAACAAAAAAAACAACAACAAACTCGTTGGAAAACCAGTTAGCAATACTTATAGGACTAAAATACAGGAAGCAACATCTGACGAAATGTGACTCTCCTTTTAGATACTGTCAATCCTATGAGAGGAAAATATACTCTATTTTCCTTTATACATATACTACTAGTTTGATCAAAATATTTGTTGTTTTCTTTCATACCAAAATTACAAGATGGATTTTGATGAAATTTGGCACACAAGTGGATTAAAGTCTAGACCAACACATAGAGGTACACTACGTATTAATCTGGATTTTACTTACCACGAGGAAAAACCCTCGTGGCGCAGCTAGTATAGTATGTAATAAAAAATCGATGACTAATGTCCTAATGTTGAGGCTGCTGCACGCATAATGGCAGCAGTGCATTCAACTCTAGCATTTAATGGTCAGTCCTAATGTCAATGCAATTAAATGCAAGACACACTGATGACGAATGCAATCAAAAACGGGTCACCACACAATTCACACAATCACACAATTTTTATAGCACCTACTTTCGATGTTTTAAATGTATAATTATATTCTTCCATAAATTATATTTACAACAATACAATCAATATTAAAACATGTATGTAGTTACATATAGTCGGGGGCAGGTAAAGGTCTTTTTCAATTTTTAAACATTCATAAAGATTATTATACTATGGTTTAGGTAATGTTTTAGTTATTAACTTTTTTGGCGAAACTAAGAACAGCGAGCTAAATGGTAATTTAGTTAATGTTCAGTGCTGGATATGTTCAATGGCCAATATATTCATAATTTTTTTTTCTCAGAATAACGGTCGACTAATAATACAATTATTATAATTTGTTACAGAAATAGAGCCGCCGTTCCCGAACCGCGATGTCAGCATCAAAAGGAACACAGATGTCAACGACTTCTACGATATGCTCTCGGAGATCGGCCGGTGAGTCACGGCCTGTCTAGTGTCTGAACTTTGCTAGTCGTCTGTCGAACGCTGCGAATATTTGGATAATGTCATTAATAGAAATACCCGCAAGATACAACTTTTCGTATTGAGTAAACCCGTAATCGCGAAAAAAAAATTCTGCTAATCCATACACCTCTAGTCAGGATTTTGATTTGGTATGGAACAGCAGATTTTTCGTCTCACATGTGTGTAAACGTTAATAGGTTAAATAGTGATAGGTTAGTGGCCCATCGCTTATGAGCAGAACTTCAAGCGACAATCCTTTCCAATGATTAACTTTCACAATATGCGCGGGGAAAAGCACAAGCCGAATTCACTGTTTTTCCTAAAAACAATTCTGAATGTTTATTCCAAATGTAGGATTACACATTAAACTATATACAATTGATAAATTATATACAAATAAGAAGTAAAGCCAACTAGACATAATTCAACTTAAGTTACTAAACCATAATTATGTTTTTAAAGTTTCTAGTTACATTTTATACTCTGTGCTTTGTAGACCTTGGAAATCATGACTCAAGTGTTGTCTGCTTAAATACTTACTTTGCTATAACTTTTAATAATAATATAATTAGAATTATATGAACTGAAACAATTTTTTACCCATGTGACATTGCACGCGTAAACTATTCATTTCAAAAATAAAAACACGAAAAAACCGTCCATAAGGTACATTTTCCCGTTCCGTCCATATTATATTGTAGCTAACCTAAATTGCGTTGCAGCTTGCAATGTGTTTTCTATAAGTGGAGTTTTTCTTACAGGGGTAAATTCGGCACGGTGTACCTTTGCCGTGAGAAGAGCACAGGGCTGGAGTTGGCAGCCAAGCTAGTGTCAGTTAACAGGAGAGACGAGAGAAGAAATGTGGAGAGAGAAGTCGACGTGATGAGGAGGCTGCGCCATCCGCGGCTCATACAGCTATATGACGCGTATGAGTGGGGCAAGTGCATGTGCGTCGTGCTCGAACTGTAAGTTTACATTTTACAAACTTTTATTTAGTTACACATGTCAAATTCAATGGTCAGCTGACGGTGAACCGGTGAAACGTGGGCCACGTGAGTAGTATACCAATCTGATAATCGATTTTATCGACCACCACTTGTTTCCGGTGTAGGAAAATATCGTGTGGAAACTTAGAGAATATCTGTTCTTATTTCAAGAAATTTAAAAACATATAGATACCCGCGTCTATTACATATCTGAAATCTTTTTTGGATTAAATGATGCCAGCATTCAGAAAAGACGTGTGACGTGTGTCCGGACATATCACTTTATCTGTTTTTTAGTGTATGGTAAGAAGTGTTCAATTAATATTGGTAAATATAAATAGATAGATAAATCATTTGCATCACAAAAGACACACACATTTAATACAAAAAATAAGAATATATTCTTTTTTTTTGTCTTTTATTAAAGACAAATAAATTATGATATTGAGAAATTTTACTCAAACAACAAAACACGGATTTTCAGAACTTTGGGAGGAGATTGATATTATATTTTTTCTGTCGTTTCTAGAATGCTAAGTATCAAATTCAAATTCATCAAATTGTAACTTTCATCATACAACTTTTCGCAATAAATAACTACTTGATAATATATACTCAGACGGTATTTCACACTTCGAGATGAAGACGGTTCAAAATAATAACTAATATTATTCCAAGTAACCTCGTTTCTTAGCAAAACAGTTGGGAAAGCGCATCGTGGCCTTGTCTGGAGATGCAGAGAATGTGTCAGAAATCATAAAGATAATGAGTAACAGGAAATCCTGCGCGTGCGACTTGCAAGTCGTCTGCAAATAGACGCTTCCGTGGTGGTAATGGTTTTATATAGGCTGTTTGTTTTTCGTAAAGCTATACGTCTCTAGAAGACATGTTACCAGTGCTCTATTGTGTCCTTCGAGCCGGATCTAATGACAAAGCCTACTAACACATTTAATAATAGTTACATAATCTGAAATCTACAATCTACATACAACGTACTCTCTCTCATTGGAGCCGTTTAGCCGGTTTCTTCCTCAGCCGTTGAGCGTCGGAGCCCTGGTTCCGATATCGATTTGATATAAATATAGTTCTGTAAGGATGAAGGACGATGAGGAGTAACTATAAATATTTTACAATTGAGAATCGGATGCTTTTCTCAGAGATTCGAATTCATTCAACCGTGCGGGAAAGATTTATAAATGTTATTAAACCATCTCAAAACTTCAGATGCCAAATTTTATACATATATCTTTACCATATGTACCACTGAGTTGTTTAAACACATCATTCATCATCATATTTAATGACTATATAATTAACTCATTACACATGACGTTCAAAGATACCATTTCACCGTATTTCGGTTGTCATTCAAAATTATAGTGGCATATTGCGACAAAACAATCGTATTATGGAGCCAAAACCTCAGAAATTTTCCTACAATTTGTAGATGTGAGTCACCTGCAATCATATGCAAAGAAGTATACAGATCATGAACTTCAATTCTATATGTACCAACCAACCAATGAAAACCAATAAAAACAAATGATATCATTCTATTGGTTGTTTGTTACCGCTTAGCACAGCACAGATTTGGTAGAGTCCGAGCCTCAAAATCACAATTCCTGCGATACGTTGCGAGTTGCGAATGACGGAAGTTTTAGCTAATCGTGTAGTAAATTCTGCACAATCAAGGGCAGGTTATATAATACCAGTTTACCTAAAAGTTTATCAGTGTTTTTGTCGTTTATAGTTTAGACTATTTTATTCTGTGTAATACTAATAAACTTTTTCCTTATACTGTTACTTCATGTTTACACAGAGTGCATGACTCAAACTTTGTTGTTAAAGTTAAATGACCTCATAACTTTTTCTCTTATATTCCTACATATAGCCGTGTACGGCGTGTCGATTTTACTAACGAAGAAGTCATTATCGTGTCTCAATATTTGCGATTTTGCGGCATAAGGCTGGGACTCCACTAAAGCTGTGCTGTGCGAAGCGGATTTAAAACAACCAATAGAAATTTGTTATTTGTTTTTATTGGTTTTCTTACTATCACTACATAGTATAAAAATTCGCCCACCGCGTCAGTCTATTTCTAAGCTTTCTTCTTTTAACGTACGCACTATTTTGGAGCAGTTTTCACTGTTGTTTAGACAATTTATTAGCTAAGGTTTATACATACAAAATAGCCTATTATACCGTGCGAAACCGGGTCGCTAGTATGCTAATGAATAAATAAGCAACGATAGAAAAGCAATTTTGGCGAACAGAATCGAGACCCAGACTTGTTTACCATCGGAAACTCGAAAATAATCCGATCATCGCCTTCGAAATCATTCGATCCCTTCAGATAATGAACTCTTCATGACTCACCGATCGAAACTCGAAACGCACCTCTCTTTCCGACTGTTTGTTTTGTTGGAATATTTTCGGTTTCTGGTCAAGGGCAGACTAGGTATGACGTGTTCTTGCGACTTTCCTAAAAATAATTACTGTTAATTATTTTTTTAATACTGAAAACCACAGTGCCTGAAACCCGACATATTTAAGTAATCTGCCCTGCCCATCGTCAATTATAATTAAGTATAATACTCACATTACGTCTTTGGAGAAAAGGCTGCGGTGATGTTTGCGCCGCTTCTTCTTTACCGGCGCTTTGGAAGTCGGCAAAGTTTTAAGAACATTTTTGACGTCAATAAGTGATGTGATTATATCTTAAGTTGAATAAATAATTTTGAACTTGAATTTTATGGTGCCGAGACTTGGACACTCACAAAAGAAGCTGTGCTAAAATGTCAATATGAAAATACAAGACCGCGTTCCAACCACCGTGCAGTTTTACAACAAAAACAAAAAGTACAATATAACTAAAAACAAAGAAATTTTCCTAAAAAATATACTTCGTCTTGTTATAACATAACTATGCATGTAGACACATTAACGAATATTAATAGGCATATGTATAATCTTAGTAATTAGGGCGGTCGTTGACAGCGCGACGGCGCGGCAGGTGTGAACACGCCCTCAGCACATTTATATTACGGAATTTCACTTTTGTGTCGACGCAAAACTGCGCCTGCGCATGGTTCTATCTAATGAGGTGGAAAAATTATAAAACTAAATTAACATCACAATGGCAGGATTCATAAAATTCATTATATTAGCGAAATTTATCATATTAGCGAAAGCTAAATCTTTGAAATTACGTCATGGTAAAAATCTCAAAATTCTTACATAAAAACACACACAGATTAAATAGAAAATTATAAAAAACAAATAAATAGAATATGAATAGGCGATTACTTGCTATTAGACGCGGTAGGTAGTCCTAAAGTCATGTCAGATGCCTGTAGGCGACTTGAATAAAATCTGACACCAGTGTTAGCAATTAACCCACCCGAAAATTAAGAAGAATAAAAATAAAAATTTATATTAGAAATCATTTTGAAAAACATTATAGATTGGTAGATATTAAATCGAAATAATCTGACAATACGTTAATGATACACAAAACGACATGCATTTTGTTGTAGAAAGTGACACAGTAATGAGTCAAACGAAGTCAGGTGATCGGACTATGCGGTTAACCACTAAATGAGGCGGGTCAAGTCCCTCTGTGGTTACATTTACAGTAATCGTCAATTTTCTGAGTGAAATGCAAGACAAAACACTTGATAAGTAACAAAATCAACAAGGTAGGGGGAAATTTAACACACAGTAATACCAACACAATGTAATTTGCAAGTATAAAGCAGGCATACTGCAATTACATCGATCTATACTAATATTATTAAGAGGTAAGCGTTTGTATGTTTTGAGGAGGGTAATCTCCGATAGTACTAAACCGATTTCAAAATTTCTAACACCATTATAAAGGTACATTATTACTCAAAATTCCCACGGGAGCGAAGCCCCGGGCAACATCTAGTTACTAATAAAAATACTTATCATTATGCAATTATAGACATAGTGCGATGTTATATTTGAAGTATCCAAAAAGTTAGCATTTTGCGGGCAACAGGCAGCGGGAAGCGACTTTGTTTTATACTAATGATGAATTATATCTGTTCAATGTGCGTGTGGTCTGAGGGCCCACTTCTTGAAATTCTATGAAATTATGCTTGGGATTTAGTGAACATTCCAAAAAAGAATTGTGAAAGTTGGAATTAGATTTTGTATAAGCCAAATAAGCGAGTTACGATGTTTTACGAAAGGCCTCGTATTGTCGTCTGAGCGCCCACCTGTATCTCAAAAACATGCTACATATAAAGTTTTTACCCCAAAGTCTGAGGTTTTTATAACAAAATTTTGTGAAAACATAATATTATCGTGAAACACTGTCCTATATTATACAATCTTCGTTTGAAATTGACCCTCAGACGACACGTTCGTCAAACTTTCCAAGCCAATTACAGTTCACACTATGTCATAAGTTGTCACATTACTTGGATAAAAACCGTTACTTAGACTGTGGCTGTGCAAAAAATATGCAAATGGGTGAGTAGTACCGGCCACTCTATATCTAGAGTGTCTAGCTAGAGTCTCGTCTCGTAATCTCGGTCACATTCTGTGGTCACATTCATTAAAATATTTGAGTTGACAATCACGCCGTTATTATGTGTGCTTAATAACTTGTTTACCTAATATGGAATCATATATTATTTTTATCTCTATGTAAGTATACAGGATATTTTTACTCACTGCACAATGGATAGAATAATTTTAAGTACAATGGAATAGATAAGTACAATATTTTTTAAAGAAATAAACAACTAGCAGAAAGAAAAGTTTCGACTTTCTATACTTACGGTCCGATCAGCCAATTTGTATGGGAGACCAAAAACATTGTTAACGTTAATTTCATCGTGTGCAATATTAAAAAATAACTAACCAGGTACATACTTAGCATCTTAAATTTTAGGGGGAAAAAAAAACAATATTATATCTCATGTGTTTTGTCTAAGCAATCAAAGTCGAAATAGTGGTTTTCGAAATTGAGACCCAGTCGAAATATTTTCTGGTGAAATTTAGACCTACAGTCGTAGTTTAAGTTATTGTTATTAACTTTACTACATTTAATAATGGAGCCAAAGCTGTCACTCAATGATTTCATATTCTTAACCGTCTTTAACCAAACTTCATTGAAAAAACAAGCTTTAATATTATAACGCTTTGTTTACTTGAGATTAACGCACGCATTGCCCAAACAACGCCAGCGTCATAAAGCTTGCGTAGGTACATTTTTAAACTGTTTTCCTTCAATTCATGTGTTTTTCAGCGACGCGACGTGTTTACGTACCCTGCCCTTTTGTCTTTTTCATCGGATTTATTGGCGGCAAAACAATATTAATCAGTACAAGTTAAAGAAATAATGAATTTATTTATTTAAGTAACAGACACTCATAATTTGTTAGTGCTGCTTATAGACTAAGTATGTTTGTACAAAGTAATTTATCTCGAAATATAATTTCCAATGATAGCAGCCGTTCCGGCACCACTCCCAAATGTCACAAGAATGGTTCAGTCCGGTCTACCGGCGATCATGTTCAGAATGCTGTTGCCGCTCCCCCGCACCCTGCACACCAGGGACGCGCATCTCTTCCTCTCTATCTCTCATCTGAGCATTTTACCGGTTTCTTCCTCAGCCTCAGCAGCAGAGTCCGCTTTCCTACATTTTCGCCTCCACTTCGCGCACCTCTTCGGCATAGTTACGTAAAAGCAATTCCATTCGAGCTTCTGCGAACATCCCTGATACACTACAGTGGCAGCCGCAGCAGCACCCTGAATATGTTGCTGATGAATGATGTTTGAACGAATGTTAATGTTTTCTGAGGAAAATTTTATGCGGACATTTTATCACATTTCAGTTTCAGCCTCAGTAATTTTTTTTCTTATCTTTGTTTTTTAGTTATCATTTCTTATTTAGCCTATTATTGTGGCCTATTTACGCCTTATAGTTTATCCAATGTATTGTTATCGATGGATCTGAGTGGAATCAGGGCTAGTTTTACCAAAAATCTTTGCCCAGACACACGCCACGTTTCACTCAAAATCATATGCCAGCTCCACACTGTCGCCGAACTCAGACACATGCCGATGCGAATGCGTGAACATTGCGTAATTGTTATGAGTGCTTCTATTTACCGCAATGAAATACCACTAATGTATGCCGAACCGCCAAAGTGTTCGACAACAGTGTGGAGCCGGCAATACAAATCATGGGGATCCATGTCTTCTGACGGCGTAATTACACGACCTAAAATGTAAGTATGACGTAAATCCTCTTCTGATTGTATGACGCAGCGCTTCCTAATCTTACGGCCGGCGTCAAAGTCAAGAGCCGCCCTAAATGGAGGCAGTTAATATAAGCAGTGGCGTCAAGCGTCAGATACTACAGGAATAGTTGGCGCTCCGCCATGCAGTCGCCATACTCGACGACTTCTTGCGATCATCCGAACGATATTATAATTACGTAGGTGCCTACGGTAAGTAAGTACGTAATTATAAAATCGTTTATCGTATTTATAATTGACGTGTTATGCATAATGCTGTAGATATGCTTGCAACTTGATTCGGAAGCAAATTAATGTCTTCCATACTTTATTAGTTCTAATATCTACAGGATTGATTGGTATCTTTTGCCAATGCTTTTTGCTTTGTTTTTTACCCATTTTAATGACGTCATTCGTCATAAAAACGTCATAAAAAACTTCTTTCTTAGGGATCCTTTTTGTAAAACACTTGAATCCATGTATTTAATAAGTACTTCGACGGAGTACCTACCTACTAATTCCACGCTTGAACCTCAAGAAATTTGGGCATCTTCTGCAATCAGCTGGCAGCTATGGTGTTTACGCAGATGGGCGACCTTCTCGACACAAATGCGAAATTAACAGAACACCTGAACAAATTTGCGAAATGTTTGGATCATATGAAATTAATTAAGGTCATTGTTAAAATTTGTTATAGAGCAAATCTATCAACGTAATTTAATTATATAAATATCGATTAGTAAAATAAATCGACCTGTGTTATTTATATTATTATTCTGCTTGAAATTATGAGGACGTGATCGTTCGCTTTAAATTACTATTTAATTCCCATACTTGCAAATATATTACATTTTTATTAAATTCTTAAGTAATATAAACAGGAAAATCTATAAATGTTAAGGCACTTGCGATTTTCCTTCCTTTATTTGTCTGTACCTATGCTGGTATAGGTATGTTCAGATTAAATATTTACCTAAAAGCTAAAAGTATATTTAAATTCCCTAATAAAACTTCAATATTTTGTTAAAACAGAAATAACATGAATGGTAATAATAATAGTATTGAATAAAAACTTAAACTAAATTAAACTTAGACTTAAAAATAAACTAAATTAAAAAAAAATCCTACAACATGTAAGTACACACCATGTACATCTATAAGTAGGCTAGATAAATACTTACGTTTTTGGCCTAGACATTTGACAAACATTTGAGACAATAACGAACGTGGTACCTATTTGTTACAAGAAAATAATTAGAAAAGTAAAGAATGCAAGGACATTCTGACAATCATACATTTTATACTAGGTATGAGGACAAGGCCAGAGAGAAAGTTCAGAGACAGAACAAAGACCAAGATTATATCTAATTATGTATCATATATGTCGTAAGTCACAACCAAATTATTTTGAAATATTAGTTTAAAAAACTAATGTATTTATTATAAACTAAAACTGGTGTCATATTTTATTCCAGTCATCTGTAATGACTTTTACCTGCCTACCGACATCTAGTGGCAAGTAGTCGCATAAACACTAGCGAACTAAACTGTCAACCAGTGTGCAGGTTTCCTCACGATGGTTTCCTCGTGGAATTACTAGTTACCACGTACAACGTACGAGCGAGCGAAGCAAGCGATGGTCTATGAAAACTACTTCAGTCTGATTGGTACACAAACTCATGTGGCGCGAGTAGAATTCGAACCTTTTAAAATCTGACTTAACTGATGTTCCACCACCGCTTGACTTTGTCTATGTTTCACTGAAATAATCATTCTCAAAAATCATCAAGCCTCAAAAATGTGTTGACAACACAAACATTACTTGCAACAATGGCAGTCTATAATAGATGGAGTGGAGCCAAGTCCCCCTGGCCGAGAAAGTCCTGCTCTCTACCGACCTTGGCGCTATCACTCTGCTTTTTGTAAGTCTTGGCAGATCAGTTTTCTTAAAATTTTCTTGCTTTTTTCTCGAAGTTACCTGGTGTATTATATAAGGCATTCCCGTTCCCAATATTATTGCAGATTGATAATAATCCCCTTCAAAAATTTGGATATTGGCAGGTGGCTTTCCGACCGGCCGCCAGTCTGACGTCAACCTTGTTTGAGAAAGCTGTTGTTTCTTCTCAGCTGTCAAAGCTTTTTATCTTTTAGCCGCTACTTACTGCAAATAATGGTCCATAAAACCTACTATACATGAGGAAGATTAAATCAATCTTCCTATAAACTCACGTGGCACAAGTGGGACTCGAACCTGCGATCTTTCACTTCACAGTTCATCCACCTACGCCTTCACTGTTAATACTAAGTTTTATGTATTTTTCCTCTCTTTCAGTATCACCGGTGGGGAGCTGTTCGAGCGGGTGATAGATGAAGACTTCGTGCTGACAGAGCGCGCCTGCACAGTATTCATGAGGCAGATCTGCGAGGGCATCGAGTTTGTGCACCGCCAGAATATACTGCATCTGGATTTAAAGGTTAATTCCAGTTGCCATTTCCAGACGACCTTTCTTTCACTGGTGGCTACTTTTACTTAGGTATTACAAATTTGAATAGCCATGGGTAATGTCTAAAGCCACGGTTCCGACGACTAAACATCGAAGGTTGCAAAGAATACTTTAAAACTTCGACTGCTTTAAAACTGTAACAAAATATATCACTGGCCTAAATATTACAGTCATATCACAAGTTTGTCATAAAGAACGATACAAGTAGGTATATTAATAGTAGGTAGTAATTAGTTAATTACAGATATAGTAGATCAAGGTCTACGTGTGATTAATAATGTGTGCTGCCCTACCTGTGCAATCTAGATACCAATTTTGATAAGTCTAGATTGTGCCTATCGGTAGCCAAGTGTACAAGGAGCTATTTCGAAGCGGTAAAACGATTTATCTTTCCATGTTTTTATAAAAAAGCTAGGTTATTTCAGAATTGGCAACGCGCGTTTGACACCCTTTGTGTTGCTTTCATCTGAAGTGACCACTTCGATAAATATTTGTACTTATAAAAATGGATATAAAAATAAAACAGTACTTATTGTATAAGAAAAAGTGTAATAAAAGTAAGTTTAAAAAGAACTAAATATTCTATGTTCTTCGTACATTATATACGAAAATAGTTATGTCATTCTATGAAAAGAATATTATTTGATGTAGGTACAAAACTAACTATTAATGACAGCAACGCTCAATCCAAACAGCTGGATCGCTTCCAAGTCGTAAATCAAAATGGCGGCAAAGTATGCGCGGGAGTTTTATGATTGTCCGTTGCGAATCTCGGCAATTGTTTATTCGATCGTTATTTCTGTCATCTATGTAAGAGCTATGCCCGATTGCTCAGTCGCGCTTCGTCGACAGGAAACGCAGAAATTGTATGAAGTTTCGATGTACGTCAACGCAAGTTACTGTCAAAGTGCTTCGTCGTCGCAACGCAACACGACTGAGCAATGGGGCATGGCTGTACCTAATGTCTCAAACACGATACTTTACCCAGCTATACTATACTATCTTAAGTTATACCAAAACTAAGTATCAATTAAATTATTTAAGCTATTGATCAAAGGTTAACAATACAACTATATTTATCTGCAGCCGGAAAACATCCTATGCCTGACAAAAACCGGGAACCGAATCAAGATAATCGACTTCGGGCTGGCGAGGTTCTACGACCCGGAGAAGAAGCTGCAAGTTCTGTTCGGGACCCCGGAGTTTGTGGCCCCGGAAGTGGTGAACTTCGATCAAATCGGCTACGGCACTGACATGTGGTCAGTCGGTGTCATATGCTATGTTCTGTAAGTATACTTCTCTTTCAATTTAAGCCTAAATTTTGAAAATTTGGCTATGATTTTATAACCGGCCGCCCCTGTCTGACGTCATTTATTTGGATATATTTACTGTTGTTGGTGCTCAACTGTTAAGGCTATATCTATCCCTTAATCCCGTACGACATCCACGGGAGGGTACGGAGTGGCCCCAAACTATTCTCCATCAAATACACGCTACACGCTGTCAATCATGTGCATCACGCACATGATTGACAGCGCCATTTAAATATTTTTGACAGGATCCAAGGCACGCCATACGATGATATAATGATGTCCTTGCATTCCTGAATGGTCGGTCATGACCAAAAATGTATTATCACGAGCTTGTCCGCACTAGGCACGTGGATCCGGCGGTATAAATTTGCATTCTTTACAACCGGCAATTCACATATTGGGCCTGTATAGCCATAGCTCATTAACCTATAAGGATGGTCTATATTTTTTTCCAGATTATCAGGCTTGTCCCCGTTCATGGGAGAGACGGACATCGAGACCATGGCTAATGTCACCGTCGCTAAATATGACTTCGACGACGAAGCATTTAACGAAATTTCTGAAGACGCCAAGGACTTCATCAGCAGACTGCTGGTCAAGGACAAAGAGTAAGTAGATGTTCGAAATTCTTATAGTAAAAAATGTTATGTTTGAACGTCCAGATTGGCGTGTCACTAGAATTCGGTGTTAGAAAGTAGATGTCATCATGACAATGATCTTCTTGGGGGAAATGTTTAATAATTTGTCCATAAAATTTCCACTAAGTAGTACTTTTTATTGTATCTTCTTATTGACCCTTAACTTGATTTTGACTTAAATCAATGTTTGCTCAGAAATATCGGACATAGCTTTTCCGTCCTTCTTTTGTCCGTCGCTTTTAATGCCTATAGTTTATTGCTAAACTATAGACAAAGACTTTATTTATCTCCAAAACCTCGTTGTTTCCCAATAAACTATCACATACCTATGTATCATCTCATCCGTGGTGAATAATTTACCATATATTAAATATGTATTTAAAATCCTATATGTGTTTAACGTCTGTAATCTCATCCCCATCAAATCCCTTATTACAAATATATTTTATGTATTCAGGAATTGAGACAATTGTTTATTGAAAGTGAAGTAATTTTTTCGTGTGACATTTGTAAAACGCTGTTTGATCCAGCCTCGATAAAGACCTTTGTTACTTGTTTTAATTTATACCAACACAAAGAATGTTGTAACTAACATGTCTACATTTGCACGAACTATTTTTAAAACTTTTAACAGTTTATTTATTTGTAGATGCTAACCTTTTCGTATATAAGTAAGTACCTTTACCTACTTAAGTTAAATTTATTTCGTTTTGAAGCAGAAAGAAATTGATGCCCGAGCTTCTTCATTCAAAACCTAAGATACGATCATTTAATCATAGATTATTTTTCTATAGAAATTCACTCACTGACTACCACAGAACCGAATCACAATCACATCCATCAAAACACTTCCATACTTCCTCCACTAAAACTGCACAGATTCTAGGTGTTGGGGTAATAGTAACAAGGGTCTTTGTCGCAGGTCACGGCCCAGCGCCACGGAGTGCTTGCGGCACCGCTGGGTGGCGAAGCGGCCGCCGGCGCCGGCGCAGCCCACACCCGCGCCGGCACCCAAACACGAGCTCGACGTCGCCAAGGACAACCTGCGGCTCTTCGTCGAACGCTGGAGCGAACATCCTAACAGCCCTTATGTCTTCGACAACCAATCCCACGAGATCACAACCTTGATGAACGGAAACTGTGAAAGATCTTCTATCGGAGGATGCTCCCCGTCACCCCGGAGCTCTTTAGGCAGCTCCCCGGATGGAATATTTGACGAAGACGACTTGGAACCCCCGCCGTTGAGGGAGAACAATTTCCTCTCGCCACGGTACAATCCTGTCGAGCGAAGAGCGTCAGACAGTTCATGCTTCATGAACAAAAAACAAGACGTAATGGTCAGAAAGAATTTAGCTGAAGAAATAAAAAAACTGTCCGATCATTTGTTTATGCTGGCCACGATGAACACAGATTTAGCTAACAACAATAGCACGAAGGAAGTAGATAAGAATATATCCACAGAAACAAAGACGTCATCCAAAGAAGAGAAGTTACCCAATGGATTTAAGAGAGAATCTAAAACAGTGACTAAAACTTCAAAGACGACTAATGGTGATGCGTCTCAGAAAGAAAAACAGATTTTCACATCAAAATCTACTCATAAAATCACATCCACTTTCTTAACGGAAAGAGAACCAGAGAAGCCTGTGACCAGTAAAATGCCCTGGGCGAGATCGATACCAACAACAAAGTCAAAACGTATAACCAACTTGAGCAGAGACGTGCCGGACCAGCCTACAGAGAGGCGGAACAGTTTCTTCCAAGAGTTCGACAGACGAAGAGACCAAATAGACAAGCTAGTCAACGGAAGTTCAGAAAACGGGAGACAGTTACCTTACAGGAGAGGAGATGAGAACAATGCGCATAGAACTAAGGATTTGTTGCTGCATTTGCTGGAGAAATGGGGTGAAACTGAAGAAGTTGAAGCGGAAAGAACGGCTGGAGGAACCTCAAATAGTGGCAGACATCAGTCGATATCGTACGAATGGTCGCCATCGAACCAGCTGGCGCAGAACTCCATGTCCAGTCTGCACGCGTTCTTCAAAAGGCAAACCTCCGACGAGAAACTTCAGAGGAAAAAAGTTACGACTCCAGTGCAGAATTCCAAATGATTTTAATGGGTTTCTCTTAAGGCTCAGGCGAACTAATCAGATACAACAATATTTTTGAGTTATTTGATACTTTTCATTGCTAAATTGATATTTAGCAATTAAATGTATCAACATAACTTAAAAAAACAAATAGATTCAACGTTTTTTTAATGAGGTCTTTGAGACCTAAGAGATTTAAGTAACAAAAGACTTTTAGTGCCATGACATTTGGACTTGAAACTAACTGAATTTATGTACTTACAGAATGTATATTACTTAGGAGTTAAGACTAAAGTAAACGTAATGGTAAGTTACCAAAGTAACTGATTGAGATTATATTAATTGTTAAGTTCGGATTAAGTAAGTATGGCAGTAAAATGACAAGTTACGAATCTAGTCTCCATACACAAAGTCCTGTATGAATTCTGTATGACATGAAAGACTGAGAAGGTTAGGTGAAAATGGATAGTTACTCACTCGAAATAGCATCAAACATAATTATTATAAATTAAATGCTCTTTCCTAGTAAAGTTTAATTTCATTTTGACAACAATTGACGGAATTATTTACGACTCTCATTGGAAATTATTAGTGTAGTAGTAATTTAGCGCTATTTCATTATAGGAACTAAGCTGTCGAAAAGAAAATAAATGTCTACGAAAATAATGATTTTCAATCATGGGTCAAGTTCCTTGTCTGTATATACTTACGTGATACACTCATAATTTTATATTACTTAATTTATTGTTATTTAAAAGAATGTTGCTAAAATTATAAGGCTATTATAACATATCTGTGGTTTCATTTTAATTTGTTTCATTTAGTCTACCTACCTAGATCAAAATCGGTTAATTTGAGACAATTTACAATCCACACTTACAAACACGAAACGTTTAAAAATGTTTTCTTATCTAGATAAGGGTCATACGTAAATTATGTCTTTAAAACATTTTTAGTAAAGAAAATATTCTTAATAATAAAACGACATCACATTTAATACAATCTGACTATGTTTTCTTAGGTACAAGGTTCCGAACCTTCCTACATATTTTGTCATTTGTTATATATTCTCCTTCTTCCTTGCTTGTATCGTTCCCAAGTTGAATTGACTAACTTATACCTAATCCTGCCGTCTTCAGAGACCGTCTCCCCGCAGCGTCCACGCTGACCCATCCCTGGCTGATCCAGTCGGCTCTGTGCACTGAACTCCACGTCACCAAGACCAAGCTCAAGAGGTACGTGATAAAGAAGCGATGGGCGAAGGCCGTTGCAGCCGTCATAGCACTCAAGAGGATGGGCGCCAAGTTTGAAGACGTGCATGAAGATGTGGAAACCATGGAGAACGGGGGGAAATGACGCGGGAAATGCTCAGTTTAGAACCTTTTGATAATAAACTTTTCTATAATATAAATAAGGATAAAGCGCCCCGAAGCGATATTTTAAATAGTAATAATAATATGGGTCTGTGATTAGTACGATCTTTTTTTTGTTAACAAATAGTTAAGTAATTGTAAACATACCCAAATATTTGCTATAAATTGATGTATGGTTCATTAAGTTAACGTAATCTCACACCAATCTCATAAAAACCTCTATATAGTTAGAGTCATGCCTCGTTGCTCTGTTGCGCTCCATCGTCTTTCGTCACGTCGATGTCCGTTAACGGATCAACGCAGTATATAGGTATAAATTATATGGAGTTTCGTACTTACAACAACGCACGTCAATGTCAAAACCTATAGAAAACATGGGAGTATGACAGAGCTGCAACGTTCTTTCAACGCACGAATGGGGCTCTAAAAACTGTCTAGAATAGAAGAAATTAGGTAACTAAGTATAAATTTAATACTTACCCAAAATGGTGCCAAATTATTTTCTAGATTCCTTATAGGTATGTTTATATAAAAATATTTCGTAATTTAAAATATAGTCTCATCTCTCAAGAGATCTTTATACATATAATATAGAAATAATATAGAATAAGCCTAATATTATAATACTTACTTCATAAGAATTTGAAAGACATAACTGCTAACTCTAATGTTAATTATTAATTTACTCTAAGATTTTTGACCGTAATGATATTCATAGTTTTATATATAAATGGTTTGTTCATAACAATAAAAGTGTGGCCATACATTACTGATGATAATAACTACTAACTAATAATATGTATGATACCACAATTTTGTTTTATATGGTTTGTATATGTACTTAAATATTTAATTTGAGTGGCAGTGCATTGGAAATAATAAAACTGAACTGAAATGTATGAAGAATGTTCATAATGTTATTTGTTTAAATCAGTCACGCTAGATGTCAGCACCAAGATGTAAGGTCCAACGCTAGTGTTACAATATAGCCACGACATGGGAATTGCTGAACGATATTACACATCCGATCAGATGTCAATTCAAATGACGATGGTCTTCACATACTAATGCAAGATGAAAGATTAAATAAAAATCCTCAAGGCTAGGCTATAAATACTACCAAAACACTTCTACCAAAACATCTTGCACCACTGGGCTCCATGTACGGCCTTATAAAAACGCTAGAACTTATATTCTTATTCCATATTTAATTGGTTGTATGATGTATACGTTCAATTACGTATTCCCAAATGCATTTAAAAATTTACAGTTCTGTAAAATGACTTCCTAAAGACAATCGTGTGAATAAATGACTCAAAATTTTTAGTATTTGTTTTTAAAATAGGTAGTTACTTATCACACAAATTTCCATACTACATTAAGTAAGTAGTCTAGGTTTTACTTACAGTTATACTATTTGAATCCTATAGACTACAAAAGTACAAGACCCAAGTCATAAAAAAGTTTAACTACAACACAGTACAATAGTTGACATCGACAGAACTTAGTACCTATGCTTCAACTTTTTTATGAACTCGAAGGTTTATAACGTAACGGGTGGCTAAAATAAAAGAACCAAAAACTTTTCTTAGTTTATTTTAAAACACCCAATGATATCGCACTGACAGAACAAATGCCAATGCAAAATCAGCGGACGCAGTAGAAGATGCGTTAACGGTAGGATTTCTGGTATCGTGCGCGTGCGCCGGGGCCGCCGAACTTCTTGGGCTCGCAGCGGCGGGGGTCGGCCACCAGCAAACTCCTGTCGTACTGCACGAGGATGTCTTTGATCTCCTTCTTTGACGCCTCGTCTACATCTGGAAGAGGTAATGACAATGTGTTGTGTTAAGAGTAGATGATACAATTTCTACCAAAAAGTACCATTATGTAGTAAAACCATTAGGTGCTAGTCTGTTTGAACCCAGTAGGGATTCAGTCATAACGACAGGCTCTTATTCCCTTATCCTTCATTAAGACTTCCTGTTCTAAGGTGGCAACCAAAAGCCATCTTAAAATGTTGTGCAATGCTTATAATAAATGTAGTGTACACTTCAAACAAGCAAGGTATTGTTGACACTTGCTGTTTGGTAAATGCCACAAGTAATCTCCTTTCCCTGAAATGGCTGAAACACATTGATGCGAGACAGCTTTGGAAAGAAAGGGTTAAACATGACGCAAGTCTCATATTATTATCCATTAAGACATTTTCTTCTACTTCTGTGTATGAAAACTGCTATACATAAGGTGTGATTAGTATACAAACTCAGGCGTGAGTAGGATTCAAACCTGAGACCTTTCAATCAGGTAGGCATCTTAACAACCACAACCGATTCTCTCACACACACTCGGCTCGCCATATATTAGTAGCAAAAAAGCATCTTTAAATGTATGAGTAAACAATTTTTTCATATTAAAAAATAAACAATAACAATAAATAATACATATATGTTTTAAAAAGACAAGTTCTTTGTAAGAAAAAGTATGTTACTATTTACATTTCTGATAAAAGGCAATGAGTGCCTTTGAGATGGCTTGTCTGATTGCGTACACCTGGGCGACGTGGCCACCACCCTTGACTGTCACTCTGATGTCAACACCAGAGAACTTTTCCTAGAAAACATACAAATTTTGTAAATATGGGTATTTATATGCAGTGTTCTTGGTGTCAAAATTGGTTGTACATTCAGACGGATGTTTGACTTCACATGCAAAGATGCTCAGGTTCGGAATAAGAATGATTCATCACAAAACAATTTTGCAATATTTTAAAGTGTCAATCTCCAATAAACACTGAAGTTTGAAAAATACACTTCAAACCATACCTTGCCAAGTAACAGGATGGGCTCCTGAAGTTTGTACTGCAGTAGTCGGGGCTCCACAAGCTCTAGAGGACGGCCATTCACTCGGAGAACTCCATGTCCTCGCTTGCAGTATGCTACTGCTGTGGCAGTTTTCTGTAATACATAAAGATAAATAAGATTTGAGCATAAGCATGAAATAAGTACCTAAGTTAATGTTTTTGTCACCTACATATCACATTGAATAATTTGCTGTGACTTTGCAGATTGCCTTTTAGTATATAATAACCTACACACACTAAAAGGCAATCTGCAGCTTGGGTTCTATGTTTTCATTATGAAAGTTTAAGGTTATGCTGAATTAAAATCAACTTGACAGCGCCATCATAAAATACTGTAGCTCCCGTTTAGACCAACTCGAAGAGATATTCTTGAGATGGCTGGTACAACGGAATCGTTAGTTTTCCTTCCTTTTGAAAGCAATAGACCAACGATTGAGGTTACAACTGCAAAGGCCGGAAGGTCACAATATTGTTAAATGTCAGATATACTACACAATTTCACTGCAATTTGAAAAATGAATTGTGATTATACTCGCTTATTAACAAAAAAATAATAAAATTACTGTTTTTAGCATCCACAAACACGTGGACGCATGATGGATGGAACACTCACCTTACGACCAAATACTTGCACGGCCTGAATAGGTTCGCGTCTCGCCTGAAACACGACATTTTATTATTTAATTTGTATCACTGAAACGTCGAAATAATCGAAAGTAAAACTAAAATTATGGAAAAATTAAATGATAAATCAACACACACCTCTGTAGCGGCAGCCATTTTGACAGGAAAAGAATGAATGAAAAATCGCACCACAGAATATGGAAAATGAACAATCAGATATATCATTCATTCATTATTTGTATTGAAATTAATTTCAAATACAAATCAAAATAAAAATTTAACCTATCAAATTCAATACGTAACATCCCATTTGTAAAAAATATAATTACAAAAGTCAGATTATTTATTTTTCCCACTTTGTGAAAAATGACAGTGACATCTATTGTTGAGTGGAATTAAACACATTGTAATAATTATTTTTATCACAGTCGATAGATGGCCATAGGATTGAAAAGTTTTTCGTTATCACGCCGCTACTTGTTCATAGAGGGCGTTGTAAATAATTTCGAAATAACGATATCAGCATAGCGAGTGTAGGGGATGCATGTTTTGTATTCGTAGAACGTAATTGCTGAAGCCAAGTCGTGCGACATGCCGGCATGCCCCGCAGTAGTGCACGATCACATCACAATGCGCTGCGAAAAAGTTGACATTCCCGCGCGCGTGCTTTAAAACTAAGCAAAACAGTGTGAACAGAAGTTATTATAAAGAGAAATTTGTGCATTATTGTTTACGTAATGAACAATCGAGTGTTTGAACTTTTTTAACTTGGATTTTCTGTATTTTATCACTTATCCTGATTTTATAGAACGAAGGTAAGTAAGCCTATATTCATTGTAATAGAATAAGAATATAAGGTAGCTATAAAAATATTACCAGCTATAAAATCTTAAAAAGTACTCAGTAAAATTTATATAAATCTAACCCACCTTAAATATTGCGTATTTATAAATGATATTATTATAAATATTAAAATGTAAAGAAGCTTAAGTTTTTTGTATAATAATAACTACGATATGCACTTACACATACTTAGATACATTTAAATGGTTCGGTGCGTCACAAAAACCAGTGATTCATTGGAATGCCGACTCTTGATGGGCTGGGTATTAAGATATACCTACTAAGTAACTATTTAATTATTACAATGAACCAGGAAAACCATTTACATGAAAAATCTTGGACGTATTCGTGTCACCACTATTGAAAAGCAATCGAGACACGATTACGATTTAATGCTAGTATCAGTAGGTAAACCTGCAGTTTTGGCGAAAGAATCTGTTGGCAAAAAGTACCACTGACCACAAATAATAGGCTTCAGGTAGCTAATCTAAGCTAAGGTAGGTAATCAACCCGGACTTCGCACTATCATTGTTTTAATTTTGTGTGAAGGCAGTCATAATTATGTAATAATAATCCTAATCCCAAAACTAATATTATAAATGCGAAATTAAGTTTGTTTGTTCTTCTTCACGCATAATCTACTGGACCGATTGTTATGAAATTTGGTAGGTATACGGGTAGAAAATAACCTGGAATAAAACATAGGGTACTTTTTATCTCGAAATTCCCACGGGAGCGAAGCCCCGGGGCGCAACTAGTACTTTATAGAAATGTAATAAGTATATATTTCTATAATATTTACTTACATAAAGGTACGGACATGATAAATACTTACACAATTTATGGCGAAGGAATGTCACAGCTGGTGTCATCCCCATGTCATGGCAGTGTTATAGAAATGCATTCTTTAAAAACGATAGCTATTATAAGTATTCATCTGCAATCGGATGCAGTAAGTATCTAGATTCCTCATAACGTGGCTACTCCTGTGGATACGTAATCTTATTCATAAGGGCAAACATTTTAGTCATCATAGCGATATTAATCATCGATATTGTGACAACAACTATTTGTAACTATTATTAAATCCTTACATACATAAAAAGAAGTCCCCCTGAAAGCACTGATAGTTGTCAGCCGTTTTTTAAAGAACACAAAATTCTTACACTTCCGTCACTTTACATACTTGAGGTAGCAACATTTGTGAAAACCAATGCTCATTTATTCCCTCGTCTAGCTGATGTTGTATTGAGGAATCATCGAGATATCTATCGATTATGCATGCACCCATCAAAAACTGCTTTACTCGGTAATAGCATAGTATGTATGGCACCGAAAATTTACAACAAAATTCCAAATCAATATAAAAGCTTAAATTTAAATCTATTTAAAAAGCACCTCAAGTCTTTATTAACTGATAAATGTTATTATACTTTAAATGATTTCTTTAATGATAGACTCGGATAGAATATATATTTTTTTTGTTATTTGTAGTGGATAGCATGCTCCTCTTTATTTATTTATATTTGCATATCTATATTCGGTAAAACATGTAGGTTTAATTCATTTTGACATCAATTTGTATATTTGTACTCATGTTTTGGGCAAATAAATGTTTTCTTTCTTTCTTTCCGCTGTCGGACGTTTTTTTGTACAGTTTTCTCCAACAGATTCGCCGGGAAAGTTTAAGTCTATATTTATTATGATTTTATCCGAGCCGCTATAAATAACAAATATATACAAAAATGACCTAAAACCTTTACACGAATGAAATTAAAATAAATGAATCTCTGCAATTTTTGTTCTAGTTTCAGCGAGTTAAAACAGATTTTAAAGAAAATATCGAATCAATATTACATAAAACGTGTCTCTTAGCATTGCCTTTTTCATTTCTGGAAAATAAACAAATATATCTAATAAACAACAAATTCAATTGTGTTTGTCATGCCATCCGTATAAACAAGATTCCACGAATGCACATATTCACAACAGCAGAAATATTTACAGATGCACCGGACAGATGCAACTGAATGCACGATTGATGCATGAGAAACGAGCTCTGCTATGTTCATATAGATCAACATACTTAAGTCGTATGTATGTTTGTTTATCTAGACTAAACTATAACTAACTAATGGGATTTATAAAATCTCATTTTAACCACCTTTTACCGGCGGATTCGCTCGCGTTAATTTCCCACGTGAACAGTAACTTTTTATCGATATGAAATATAGATATTCTTATTGATTGTACAGCGGTTGCTAACCCATGAAAAGAATATGCAGTTTGTCCCAAACCAAAATCTAAGTGATTCTTTTTTAAACTAAGTGTTTATCTTATCTTTCTCCGTGCGCGATAAATTTATCAGATCGGAAATGTAATTATCGAATAGGTATCCGTATACCGGATACTTTAGCAAATGTATTCCATTAAAAACAACGGTACATACTTAGAAGAAATGTAGAATAGAGGAAATATAGCGTGATAATAAAATATATATTATATTTTTAACCAGATGACTATTAGAACCAATTTTTTCTGCAAAAACTATTTTGTGAAATATATTTTTTTTTTGATGTAATGCATTAACAATTTACAAATGGCTATATGTTAAGATCGTACCTCATCATCATCATCATCACAGCCACAAGAAGTCTGTTGGACATAGATAACTAGATTTTGCCCACAACTTCGTATGTGAGTTAAACTCCGTTTCTCGTGGGAATTTCAGGAAATCCCTTCTTAGTACACTCCTCTACACTGTCCTAGGAACCTACACACCAAATTTCAGCTTTCTACGCCCAGTAGTTTCGGCTGTGCGTTGTTGTCACTCAGTAACGCAAGAGTTTTATATATATAGATAAATTGTTCCTATTTATATATAAATATAAATTTACTTTAGAATATCCATGGGACGTTGCTTCTACATTTTTTTGTTTCTTCAGTGCCGGCAATAATCTCTATTAGGACTGGTTTGGATTCTCCATCGTAACAAATAGATGTAATTACAAAGTTTAACGGCTTTACACTTGTTATTGGTTTTTTATTCGTAGCTAATGAAGAGATGGAGGATAAAAACAAGGAAATTACATTTTAAATGGTTAATCAAATAGTTTATTGCATTTGGGGACCAGAAAAAGATTTGAGATTGTTTTTTTTTTCAATCTACTTATACAATCAATGTGTTTTCCTAGTCTTTTTATTATGTGTACATATTTTTTGTATAAAACATACAAAACTTGTAAATTAAATATTTATTTCTAAAATGGCAATACTGATTTTTACATAGTCATAGTTACAAAAATAAAAAACATTTTAAAAACAATAAAAACATACGTTTTTCGACATAATTCTTTAGAACAGAATGATTGACTGAGTTCTTCGAAATTCAAACCGGACGTAAGCGACTTTAAAAAGTTTCAAGAAACATGGCTGCCTACAAATTCGCGAAATTAAAAAAAATAAATGTCACACAGGCAATATGACGTAGAATATTAACGTAACGCGTTTATGTCTTTTCTTATAGCATCAGTCAGTCAGTGCTTCGTATTGCAAACTAGTTTAAATAGGAAGCAAAAGGGCACTAGATGTAAAACTTTATTAAAATGACCGTATTTCTCAAGGTGCTCTCAAAAAATAGTTCCAATAATTGTTATTACGTAACAGTATTGACTCAAAAATACCTAATTAATTTTATTGGCTAGAGAAACCGGTGAAATACAACATCACGTTAATGAAAACAGTTCAACAAGATGTTATGCAAGATGAAAGTATAACATCAGAATTTAATGTCATAAATTATGAACTAATATGATGATAAAAATGTATGGAAAAGTTGCGTAATACATTCGGGCGCTTATTCTGAAAATGAGGCGATTTGAAAGAGATTGCATTGATTGATACGTTTGGAATTGTTGTTGCTACACCCCCGGAGCTCTGTTTACCGTGGAAATTCTAGGGTAAAGTCCCTTTCAATTTCAAGTATTATTACTTACCTATTTCAATCTGAATCATCAGTATTTCATTCGCCAAGGTGTCTCACATTCATGCACCTATGTGTCCGATTCTGAATATTAGCTTTTGCTTCTTCTTCTTGACCTTATCCCACTCACATGGGGTCGGCACAGTATGTAAGTTGCTTCCATTTCGTTCTGTCATTTACCATATCCATTGACACTCCTTTCCTGTTCATACTATCCTTGACCACTCCATCCATTTCTTCTTAGGTCTTCCTCTATTTCTGGAACCCTCTACTTCCATCTTTAATGCCCTTTGAGTGACGTGATTATTATTAATACTTAGCTGTTTGTTTCCCAAACATAAATAGGATTTTTCAAAGTCATAATCCAAAATACGGATCACTAACGTAAGTATATTATCGACGGAGATATCGAATATAGTGGCTATCTCTTTAGAGATCATTCTAGAAGTATTCGTCTCACTAGTTTTAATTACATATTACTTTAATAATTATATATTTAATTAGTAAAAAATAGACATATTTCTCACGTTACTATTAAGATTGTCAAAAATGTCGTTTAAAACTGCAGGACCACATTGTACCAAATAAACGACCTTTCTTTCCTTCTTCTAGTTGGCTTCACGCCTGTGTGCTATGGTTTACTTTATAATCGCGCCCCGAATGAGTTAGTTGATTCGATGTATATGGACAGACAGACCGTTGCTTGCCCGACATATCAGTACGGCTTCCTGTACCCAATACGATGGGTCACACTAATCCATTTAGAACTAAACCAGGCAATGTGGGAGGTTACATGACAGTGAGCGTTTTAAATTAACCCGTAATTAGTTAGAGTTTAGGTCAGAAGTTAGACAATGCGGCTGATTTTAGTCTGTTTTCTGCTTTCTACTTGCTTTAGGGTTCTGTATATCGTAATGTAAAAATGGAACTTTCGGAATCACTTCGTTGTCTGTCCGTAAATAAAACGAAGTAAATATAATGTTTACTTTTATGCTTTTAAGTACTATCATTTCATCAACGATTGATTTTGTGTATTTCCTTTTGAATTTAAATATAACATACAAATGTGAATATTTAATTTGTTAATTTATTGCAAACCATTCTTTATCTGTCATCTCGGACATGAGTCTCATCCATGACTCCACGCTGTCTCTAGCCCTCCTCATCCAGTTACGACCAATACGCTTCCGAATATTGTCCACTCGTCTCTCTGCTGGACGACCTCTTTCTAGAGTGGTTTTCTAGAAAAACACATGCAGAGATAGCGATTTTGATCTCTATTCTAAAATCTCTAAAGATATTTCACTCGGCACAACAACCAATCCGAGTATAAATTTTCATTTATATCAGTGCATATAGAATTTGCTCGTAAGGCTTCATAATATGATTAGTGCACACGCCACGCCACGCGCATGGGAAGCTACACAAATGTAGAAAAGGATTAGTTCACACTTATTGCCCTATTTATATTATCGCCAAACAGTTCGCCTTTGGCCGATATTGTTGATTTTTCATTGCTGTAAATAAAACGCTGCTTCACAAGCTTCGTTCATTCATTCGCGTCGGATGTTAGGCGATATAATTTATTTCGGTATAAAAAGTACCCTATGTGTTACTCCAGGTCACATTCTACCCGTGTACCAAATTTCATAACATTCGGTCCCGTAGATTTTGCGTTTAACAAACATATATCCTTACAAACTTTGGCATTCCTTACGAATAAACTCAAAAACTACAGGAAACATTTAAATAAAATTTGGCGCAATGGTTACATCGATACGCAAAGTCAATAGACCAGTCGGTCACTCGCCAGGCGAGCAGGATAAGATAGGTTTGTTTGTTGCATCGTTTAGCCCACTTTTCTGTTTTCTGATTAACAAAACAAATAAATTAAAATATATATATATATATATATTGAATCGTTTACTGTGACTTAGTTTGTTAAGTTTTAAATATCGATATTGTTCAATTCTTGTTGTTAAACTATAGTTTACAACAATCGGGTTATAATCTGTTTGAAATTACGCTGACCCGGCCGCGAAGCTCGGGTTCAGCGTAAAAAAAAACTTTGAAATTTGTAGATTCGGCTGTGATTTTACAACCGGCCCCCGGCCTGACGTCAACCCTCCTTGGGAATTCTATTGCTGCCTAGGCTGTGTAACGCGACACACAAGACACACAGACAAGAGGAACAACATAGGTTAATAAAAAATATTGTTTCTTTATGGTATAATGTAACTTTTTTTAATGTAATATCGTGTCGAGTATCGGTCAAACTTTACTAAACGCTTTAGAAGAGTTTTTATAAGTTCGGCTATATTCAAAGCGCGTACGCATACCTATGTGATGACGTCATATCATAATGTCAATACTCCCATAGAATTAAAGGACGCCATGCAATATTATCAAACATTTTATACCTTACTCACATTTGTGGGATATTTGGAATGCATCTGATCCATTAAGTATAGATTAAAATGTGAAAGTTGTAAGTATGTTTACCGAATTTGTATCAAAATGAATTCTTGACCCACCGCTTCACTATAGTTAGGTATAATAAATTCTAATTTGAGTTTCATTATCTGTCTGTTATCTCCTTCAGTAAAGACTTGAATGAATCAATGAATCTACTCAAGCAATCTTCTTGAAACTTCACTAAATATTACTTAATCTAAACCTACTGTTATTGACAAAAAGTTAAAGCCTACTTACTAAAATATGTTTTGTCAATGTTCAATAAATTGTTTTAACTTTTTTATGAATGAAGGTACCTTTATTCATAAAAAAGTTAAAATACTTTTACGTTACTTATAAGTAACGTAAGTAGTTGGTGAGTAGTTAAAATTACAGTTTAATACAGTGGACTCATACGAGCTAGGCTGACAGACGGACATTGCAATTTGAGGAAAATGCTATTCCAAGATGGTCACTTGAATCTAATACAACTGTTTGAATCTATAAATTCGGGAACAAATTATTATTACATCTCATAACTCTCTCTCATCTCTGCATGTTGCTTAAGGTGTTGTGAAGCCGCAAAGCCCAGGGTCCGCGTAAAAAAGAAACCTTTAAAACTATAAATATCCGGCTGTGAAACAACCGGTCGCCTGCCTGGCGTTAACCCTCCTTGAGAATGCTATTGTTACCTATCAGCTGCCTTTGGTGTGCCCCACAGTCGCCTCGTACGACATCCTTGGGAAGATATGGAGTAGTCCTATTCTAGGGCGGAACCACACGCCACCGTGCACATATATCTATTCATATTCAAATTTATTGGTTTCACTTGCAAATAAAAGGAAGTTTAGAAAAGACTTGATTCTCAGCGTTTTATTTTTACAAATCTTTGCAAGACAATGTTTTGAAGGGTCGCTGTCGGCCAAAAATATATACAAATGCAAACATTCGATCTTGTGTGTGTGTGATTGTCAAGATATTTAAAGACGTGCGTACTAGTTTATCCTCCCATGTTCCTAAACGGGTTTTACGTTTATTCGCCAAGATGCGAATGATGCTCGATACAAAATTTATTGGCATGTTACATGGGTATGGTGACCAGCGCTGCCCTAACAAGATGAAATCAAAAGTGATGTTTCGATTAAGGCACTTTCTTGACGCTTTGTGTTGAGTATAAGTAAGTTAGTGGACAGCCACCACATTTAAAGGTTATATTTTATTATATTGTTTATGGTTATCTCATAGAGTGACATTGTTGTTGTGAAAAAAATGGTTTGAATTTGTAAGACGTTAAAATGTAGCTGATAGAAATAGAAGAGAAATAAAATGATTTAATATAAAGGAACTTTAATTAATTGAGGCATTCAGATCTACAAAGCCAATACTTTGTATGTACTATGCAAACTTTATAAAACACTAGATGTTCCCGGGGCTTCGCTCCCGTGGGATTTTTTTAGATAAAATATAGCCTATAGCAAGCATGGATAATGTACCTTTCTAATGTTGAAACAATTTTTGAAATCGGTTTGGTAGTTTCGGAGATTACCCGCCTCAAACACAAACTCACAAACGCTTATCTCTTTATAATAATAGTATAGATATATTTTAACAGATTATGCCACACTAGAGAAAGAATTTTAGTACCAACACAATAGTAATTAAGGGCTACGTAGATACATATACTATCCCTGTATTGTCCTGGGACACCTCAGACCCTTTAGCGATGAGGAAGTAACCGAGATTACACTCAATTGAGGGAGAGAGAAACAGAAATGTGTGCCAAATTTTATCAGTATTGATACAGTAGAATCTATTTTTAACAAACCTCACAAAGTCATAGCATGCAAGTTTTTATTTTCGCATATAAATTAGTAGGATTATTGGATAATTGTTTTTATCTGATAATGTTCATGTACATAATTACACGAATATGCGCTTGTATTTACGTTCAGTATCTCTGCCTGTCTATTTATCGTCTATGATGTACAGTTGATGGTATCTAGTTATCCTTAAGTAATCATAGAGTGTATAGACGTAAACAACTATGGTTTCGTTATATAGGAGAAAATACTTGCTGACTTGTTATTATAGCGGTCAAGCTGACCAATAGGCAAAGTCCACCATTAGAGAAGTGAAATGCAAACCCACACTAAGCCCACAGTTAATTTAGTTCATTTATACCATGCTAATGCTGACGTATACAGTTTTACATTAGTTGTACTGGTTTAGACTCCGTCCACGCCGGTAGTTTGTAGCTTTCAGGACCGACAATGACGTAAAGCCGCCTATGAAGGTCTAAATTCTGAATAAATCCTTTGTCATTGACCATCCTCGAAGTCGACCTAACTATAGATTTGAGGAAATTACATGCTGATCTGGCAGCGAAAAAAACCTGCCGCTTCTCACGCGCAAATCGTAAAAGTCGACCAAGGGAAAGGGCTATAAATGGGAGATTTCCCTCATAGAAGATAGGCTAACATCCTCACATTATTTCAAAATGTCATCCACCAATAAGCCCGCTATTCATCTAAACATGGCCTGAAGTATTCGCGACCTGGCTCTATCCACCCCGTGACGAAAAGACGTAAAGACATGATATCGGAACATCTCAACTGAAATGTAAATCGGGATTAGACTCCTCGCTGTCTGCTCAGATTAAATCAATTTACAAATAATAGTATGCTGCCTCCCACGCCAACCAGTTTGGCAAGTCCTAACTTAATCAGCAATGTATAACATACATGTATTTCTACAACCGCATCCCACGGACTAGACATGGATGTGTACCAACATTATTTGTTAACAAAGTATATTTTTAATTTAACAAAAGAAAATGTATGATATGGGTCCTATTTTTATCATTAAGCCGCCGTCGAAACTATATTTCATAACCAAATGCGATCGAAGACTTCATCATCCTTGTTCGTAACCAGTTTCGATGGAGAACTTATACGAAATCATTCGAAACCAGTTTCAAATTGCTCACTAACTCACAAACATATTTATTGACTTACATCAATGGGAACAAGTACACTCTTACGTTTATTCAGGGTGTTATTTTAATATTCTTACTCAATCCACAGTTATACTTCTGTACCAGCGCTGTTCTATGACATTATGTAATATAATCTGATTAAATTCTGAAGGTGTATGTTTGCAATTTCTCCGTACTAAGCTACGACACTGGTGTTATGGGTGGCATCGGCAATATTATCCAAGCTTACCATCCTGCACAGATAAACAAGTACTCACCTACCACATACATAAATAATTTGAACGTCTTAAATTTAATACTCGAGTATTATTAAGGTCAATTTCAACACCTAAATACAACTCTTTTTATTTGATGTTCGTTCAGTTTGTTCACTCATTCAACTTATTCTACTCGTAACAATCACTTAGGACAAAAATCATTACAATTTTTGCGTGTAAAAAAAATGGAATGATTATTATAATAAAATAATATATTTATCTAAGTAAGTACCTAATATTTTTGCGTGTAAAAAAATTCTAATGATTATTATAATAAAATAATATATTTATCTAAGTAAGTACCTAATATAACTTTTTTCAGTAATTAAACTACAAAATTCAAAAAATAACCCGTGTTAATTTTTTTGACAAACTTAATTTTCTTTTTTTAAAGCTGTTAAAGCTATAGTGTGTTAGATTTAATTCGGTTCACTTAACAAGGTATATAGTTTAACAATAATAAGAAAACAAGTAAATTATTATATAAAGTTGGAACGCTGTGCTGTGAGTCAGCGCTCACACCCAGTGTGTCACTTTACATACAATTGATGCATTACAATATCCATTACTCTTGCATTCTAGATGAAATTAACATTTTGAGATTTTGATAAGTCAATTTATTTTCCTTAAGTATTTGTTTGTACTCGTACAGTGGTAGCGTAAGTTAGTATAAAATGTTTTTTTAATAGTTATTATAGTTCTTATAATTTAAACAAAAGATAAGGGAGTAAAGATTTATTTTTATATCAGACAGTGACTTTTGACAGAGAATATCATGTACATAAAGAAATCCTAACCCTAACTAATAATATAAATACGAAATTAACTTTCTTACTTACTTATTAAAATTTCAAGAAGATTGATTGAGTAGATTGAGCGTGAAGAGTCACGCTCTATCTACACAACCAATCTTCTTGAAATTTTGCATACTATAGTTTGAAGTACGGAGAACGACAAAGGGTACCTTTCATCCCGAAAAAATAACTGCTCCCGTGGAGAATCACACGGGCGAAGCCGCGGGCAAAAGCTAGTAGTTTATAAATGTGACCTCATATACACATAAAATCAATTGCAATGCGGTTTTCCTCGTATATTCTGAGCTACATAATAATTTATTTAATAAATGGTATAACACTAACGTTCTAATAAACTTTAAAAAATACTTTTCTTAGATTTTCGCCTGCTTAACCCCCGACGCAAAAAAGGAAAATTATTTAATTGACATATCTATAAATTAAAAAATAAAATAAAAGGAAAATTATTTAATTGACATATAACGCAATGCAAGATTTACAATATAAGATTTGCTATATTTATAAACTGTGGCTTGTAAACATGAAATAAAAAATATTCCTAATAAAGAATTGCACGTATATGTGAGAACATATATACACACATTTCATTTTTTGTCGACATATTGATTTGTCAAAGTTATCGGATCTCGACTCCAAATGGATAGAAATCTATAAGCAAAGTACAAAAATGGAGTTGCAGTGCAACGGTGTGGTGTTTCTTATTACGTAGATGGCTGTAAAAAGATCTGCTTAGTTCATATAGCCAGCGACATGATCGCAGAGCGTTTCGACCGCTGCGGCCGCGCTGTCATTACGAACCGTCAATTTTCTTGAGCACGGAATCACTTCAAAAATCATTTATAAAATTGACATTCCTACAGTACAGATTAATAATTTTAAAATCGGACAGTAAAACTGATACTCATCTTTGTAAAAACTTTGAAAAATGACAGCGCGACCGCAGTGGTTGAAACGCTCTGAGAAACACCCGGATACCTCTTGATAAGAACTATATCAATGCGCTTTGTTTTCTGCTTTTAAAGCCAATTTTGATTTTGATCTTCATATAGTGTCATGGCATAGATAATAGGCATGGATTTAATAAGTACTTCGTACGGAGTACCTACTAATTCCATTATAATGGGTTATATATAACCTTTGACGACCTCGGTGGCGCATTGGTAATGTACTTGCCTCTGAACCGAGAGGTCCCGGGTTCGATCCCCGGTCGGGTCATGATGGAAAATGATCTTTTTCTGATTGGCCCGGTTCTTGGATGTTTATCTATATATGTATACGTTATAAAATATAGTATCGTTGAGTTAGTATCCCATAACACAAGTCTCGAACTTACTTTGGGGCTAGCTCAATCTGTGTGACTTGTCCTAATATATTTATTTATTTATATGTGACACGCCAATATGTGACAGAGAAAAATACCTTTTCTCATACTATTTGTCACAATTAATATGTCACATATTTTTCATACTAATATTATAAATGCTAAAGTCTGTCTGTCTGTCCGTATGTCACGTTTCTACGGACGCTGGACGGGAGCTACGTGTAACAGCTAATATACCTGTAGTATTGTTGTCTTGTTTTTATCCCATAAAGTTTTTAAAGTCTCTATTGTATACCCTTACGATGTACCTATTTTTATGTATTTTTACTTTTCTTCTCGATTCCCAATCGGTCAACGTGGAATGAAGTAAATCTATTTCACACAATTTGAAGAAGTTTTCCTATGTAGTAAAAAATTAAATATTAAATTTGTTACATAATTTTTCCTTTTAACACTCTGATTTAAAATAAATATGTACTAGTAATGACGGACTTACATTATCTCTATGTCAACAAGATGTTTCCCATCCCAAGTGACTTTCCTAATAAGGCAGAGTTGAGGCTACATAATAATTTTCATAACTAAACACACACATAGGATATAAAGTCAATAATCTCTGGTGCAGTTTCTAAACCCTTTCATTTCCTCCACAGGCTGTGGTGTCGTTTTCCCGCCGAGAAAGTTGACTCAGGTGAGTCTACGCATTTATCTATGTAACTACATTAAGTATATATAGACTTGAATAAGATCTGACACAGAGTGTTAAGAATCACACTCCAAAAAGAAGATCTTTAGTGTACCAACTATGATAAGACTGTAATAAAGTTAGAAAAAATAAATAGCGATATTTTTTCCAAGCTCAATTCAATTGCAATGTCTGGCCTATGACAAAAAAGAAAAAAATAATCTTTTTGTAATATTTTTAATAATAATTTAGAGTCGATATTATAACAATATTGATTAGGAAGAATAATATTTTATTAATATGACGTATTTTTGAGCATTTTTCATGTGACGTCGTTTCTTCATTCTACCACTGAATGCTTTTGCAACCGAATCGCAATTGCGAAATTTTATAAAAACGCAGAATCGTCTCTCAAAATTTTTGACAAAAAAATCAGAGTTACATAATCATTCGGCACACGTGGGAATGAAATTATTGGAAAGTAATAAGTGGCTGCTAAGTGCAACAAACGTTGCGTAATGTCGACACTAATGCTTCGCGCGCCATTGCCCTTGCGTCGGCTTTCTTGCGAATCACTTGAGATTTATACACATGACATTTACTCGATTGCCGTGTAGGAAATTGTTAACTCAAAAACAATAATGTCAAAGATTTTATAAGTTCTTAAACCATGTCTGTTTTTGAAATCGTCATTGTACATTAAAAACTAAATAAATCTGATAAAAGATAAAATAAGTGCGTTTCTTGAGAAACAAAATTAATTCCACAGATAAAACTAGTAACTAGTTTGAATCACCGTTTGAATAAACATAAATGCGATTTATTTTTATAAATTGATATTTGTGTCCATAATGATTTGATATTTCCGATAACCGTGACATAACATGCTTATATTATAACATTATAAACAACAATTTTAAATTTAAATGTCATTATAGTTAGCTATAATATTCAATAGAAGATTCCTAGCCTCGACCTTCATACCCAATGTTCTTCCTTGATCAACCACCTAATTTATATGATTTAATTAATTTTAAATAAATGTACACAAACCACAATGTTGAAAATAAACTTTCATTACACCTAGATTTCATTCAATAAATGAATGAAACACAAATAAAAATCCTTAATTCGCATAATTTACGACATCACCTTTAACTTTAGTTACAGTTTTAAGTGTCATATACACACATACTACGGATTTGTGGAATGTTTGTATGAGTCATTTGAGTCACATCTTCGCAAATCTCCGGCAGTTCCGACGACGAAGGTTCTCGGAAGAAAATCGGACATTCTCCAGCTGAACCTCAATGAGTCGCGTCATCTCTGACTCATATAACTTTTTTTTAGCACTTTTTGTGTTTGCATTGCGGTCAAAAAGTAATGAACTTGTATCAAACAATGTAGTAGTCATAGTACAAACAAACAGCTAATGGTATGTGTAGATTTCTTCATTGATTTAGGGACATTCATATAGAATCTTCGTAAGATTATGTGTCGTAGTCTTGCTATGAAGTTTTTATTTGGTGCCTTTGCATCACTCCGTTGATTTGTTTCGAGGAGTTTTTCTAAATTATGTTTGAATTTATTTACAGACAGACCTTCCTTGAAAACATTGTGATTTAATAATGAAGCTAAATTTATAGGTACAACATGATGATATACATCTAGATGCAAATAAAATAAAATATATACAATAAAATAAAAAAAATTAGGAATTCGGAGTATGGCATTCGTATTCAAGATAATCAATTTTAATGTGCCAATTAAATACTTAAATCATTTAGATGTCACTGGCTCAGTAGTCAACATAAAATGTGTTTGTCTCAGTTTCCATTTAAATGACATAATCCTTATAAATGTACCGGATGAGGTACAATCCATCAATCCATCACATCACAATAGGCTTTTTCTGTGTCATTGTGCGTTGGGCATACTGCTGGCGTGATTCTTGTTGACATACAAATAGCTAGTTGTAATGAAATGACACTCCCTCGTCGTGGTAATCTTAATTTATCATTTTAATTTTTGTTGCTTTTTCATTTACCGTCATTACAATTTGAATAGGACATCAATATAGCGGTTGAATCTAATTATACGGCTTGTATATATTTATTAGATTAACTTCATTTTATTCAACATTATAAATGTCGTGTCGGGTGCCTTAAGACGATTTCAGTAAATTCTGACACCAGTGTTTGTCATAACACGGAAACAAAGTAAGAACATTCTCAAATAATATATGAAATTATAAAGAAAAGCCTGTTACTGTTTTTATATGCTGATTTGGTTAGAAAATTATGTGTATATTATAACATCTTCTGTATGTGTCCTTATCAAAGCAAATAAAGACATTCATTCATACGATTTCAACCAAATATTCTGGTTCAAGATCGTTAAATTCAACGACCAACCAATGACACCTAGATATCATTTCTAATTTGTAAATAATGACATCTTGATCACCGGAGGTGCGAATAGGAAGCGCCACTCAAATGATTTTCGTGAGAACCCTGCTTTCTTTGCCAGGGGACTTAACTTTTTTATTTTTATAATTGTACACCAAGATAAAGAAAGGCGACAACCACATCGAAGTGAAGTTGGCGATGATTAGAACGAATGTGTCATTCTGATCATCGACAATTTTCTTTTATTACGTAATTGGTTAAATTGTTTATTTACTTTGTTCAGGAAATTACTTAACTATGCCAGTATCATTTAATGTTTATTTTTCCTTTAAAATAAGGGTTAAATTCACTAGCTGCTATTTTGGTTCTAATATTAATTTATTCACTTTCTATATTGGTGTATATTTCCTTGGCTATATTAACGGCTGCGTTTACAATGGCCAATAACCGTTACTATTATTGATGATTTAATTTGATCGTGATTAATTCAAACTTCGAACACCTAATGGTTCTTGTCGCATTGTTCATAACCCCAATATGTCATAGACAAACTTACGGCGCGGGAACAAGGCACGACTTCGCCGTTCTTGCTGCGATGTGTGTTGCATAACCTAACTCCATGGGTGCTCTATGGCTTCGCAAAAATATCTACAGTTCTATTGATTTTCATTTATAAAATTGCGTAAGTCACGAAATTATCATGTTAAACAATAGCCAGCCAGCATTTTTCTGTCCATTATATAATGAGCATTCAATTTTGCATACCAATTCTTACCTTCCTTAATTAGTTCAGTTGTCAGAATTCGAAATACTTCTTTTTGTTTCATTTTCTAATTCTAGTAATTAACGCATCTGAGTATTTCTTGTATAAATGCACTAATGCAATACCCGCCCGTGCATATAATCCGGTGTTGGAGTATTCATGTTTAGAAAAAAACTTCCTCGTGCGTATAGACATACATAAATTTTTCCTTTTGTATTATGCCAGTACTGAGTTATAAACGTAACACAGAAGCGGTGGTCGAGGCAGTATGGCGTTCTGCTGCGGTCAGTCGTGCCATCGATGTGATACGTGTTCTGAATTCAAAATGTTCTATCAGACTTTCAAAATGGCTGCCTGTCAACTCCTTCCTTGTAGTTAGGTTCTAATAGTTTAACTTTACAAACAACTTCAAATACGAGATTTAATATTGCGTATTACAAAAAATCTTAATATTCTGTATTCTGTCCACGGTTTCCATTGCGTGTAGAATGTGATTGAACATTGATGACAATTTGTTTTTTATCCGCATGGCATAGTAAACATTCTTTCGTTTATCGCTGTCTTAAGTTCTGTATTTACTTATGATTGACTTTTCTTTTGCTTCGTAGCTTTTTTTTGTTGGCCTGAAGACACCTGACAGGACTTTTACGAATCCTGTCATCTAGTAGTCGCAATGTTGCATATACATATCAATCATAGACTTCAATATTTTTGCTTAATTTATCCCGTTTTAACCTACGTAATGTAATTTACAAATGATTACAATAATGGTATTTGTCATAATTGCAGCCGGCCATTTTGTTTTAGTTATTCCTCATTATTCCAATGAGTCATGGTCACCACAACACATGAGCTGTGACATTCTTTGTATCTCACCTTGCCTCACATATTTATCTTAGATTATTTATTCTTAACGCGATAAATTCCGATATTGTGAAGATATCAGTCGTATTCAGATCAAGTTTGATAAACAGTATTTAGTATTCAGAAAAAAGGAAAACTATTTGTTTGGAACATAGATATTTAGTATCAGAATAATATTAATAATTGTCAATAATTGTCATAAATTATCAAAAAATGTTCAACGTTTACCTTAAGTTCGTCTTACACAAGTAATATGATATTCAACTTTAGAGTGTTATCTGTGTCATATTAGACATTTTTATATATGATTCTCATTGTCTGTGCACATAAAAAAAAACTTTATCTAGTGTGACAGATACAGTCGGTCGTGCAATCATTCAAATCCGGAAAACCGACAAAATTAATAATTATCCAATCGTATGTTTATCCAATTCAACCCATTCCCAGTTAACCCTTTCGCGAACGGCACGGCTGCCATAGCGGTCGTTCTTTTGCGTCTCGTCGAGCGTCCAGGAAATTGTAAAGTTAGGTAAATACACAATCAACTATATGATGAGCCTTCATGGACCTTAGCGACAGCCGTAAAGCAGCTTTGCAATTGCAATGGCTTTGGGTACGGTTATGTGCCGCTGACTGTAGTACACCTTCCAATCATTGATTATAGGTCTTTCGTGATCGGTTCTTATGACAGATCTCTTTGTTTTATGAGCACTACTTATCTCATACCTAACACGTAAATGTACAATCAATAGATTAATGATAAGACATGTAGAGTAATTCATTGTGAACAACTTTAAAATATTTCTTAAATCACTATTTGTAATATTCATGTTGACATCATAGATTGCACAATTTGAAATAGTAAAATATATGTGAGACTTTCTCATTCGTTTTTAGTACGGAAATTATACTAATGATACTCCTAATAAAATGTACCATCTTAGTTTAGACAATATTTAAGATCACCGCAATTTTAACGATCTGTAAGCGATAACATTGTCGCATTCAAAAAACCTCTTCAGTTTCGGTACTAGAGGTTGCACCCCGAGGTTTATCATTCGCTGCAATTTTTTAAACATAGGCATTATTTAAAAAAAATATTTGTTTTTAATTTTATGTACAGTAGCGCCATCTATTTAAACGCCATTGATTATCAAACTTTGTGACCAAATCCTACGGGAATCGTGTACTTTCGGGATAAAAAGTACCGTGTTAATTCAAGGTATGGGCTACCTCAATACCAAATTTCATAAAAATTGACCCAACCGCTTGAGCGTGAGGAAGTAACAAACTCACAAACTTTCGCTTTTATAATATTACTGACATTATTGAGATATTATAATAGATAATTTAAATCTAACATCTTCTCAAGTAGTATCTAGATTTAGTATTACTTTTCTTCACCTACCGCGCGTTTCCAGGAACATGTGACATGATGCTTCACCATCAAATATTGCATACCGAGAGTAGGTGTGGTCTGCAAAAAGCTAGCTTCATCATTGTGCACAGTTCCCAGCCTTTCTTGTTTGGTGTGTTATATAACTTCAATTGCTATAGTCTGGATTGGATTACAATCTTCGAAAATTATTATTAACTCAACTGATGTTAGTGTAATATCTCTCATTTTAATTCGAGTTGGAAAATTTGTTCTTAAAAGTTGTTGGATGCACTAAATAAAAGATTACAGAAGTGTTTCCGCATCATACTTGGGCAAAATATATAACAGGAGAATCCGCCATGTGCTTCGTCAAAAATTATACTGATGACATTGAAAGACTAGTGAATATATAAGGGCATAAACTCATTGTAAGAGGAATGAAACTCTAACAAATGTAGCTTGCCTGCAGTTGGTTTTTAAGATCTGTTAGTTAATAATTTTATTTGGGGGACGAAGGAATAGAGGACGATCCACGAAAAGATGGATGGATTGCCACATGTCAAGGATGAATGTAAGGAGTAACAATATGCATCAGAAAGTGGGAAAACACAAAGGAGATGATCAAGATTTTGTAGCTAGTTCAGTAGTGATTTTATTAAATCAATGGTGACGTCATTATATGTAATTGTATTTACATTTTTATATTACAGGCATTCAAAATGGCCGTCGATATCTGTATACGGTGTGAGCTAAATATTTTTGATATGATTGATACAATTTCCAAGCATTTATCAGAGCATAAGAATGCTATTATTCTCGATATGCTAGTCTACTCGTAAAATGCGGTTTGTTTGCGCATTCATTTTCCAGTTTACATTAGATGCATTCAACTTCGTGTTTTAAATCCTAGTATAATGCAATGCATAAAACATTGAAAAACCACTCCATTAAGATTGCCAAGAAAATCATTGTATGTGTTTCATTTCACTTAATGACCACGACCCTCAAGCATGAAGAATATGGCTGTTAATAAAACAATTGGTCTTGAAATGAAACTTTCAACTTGTCGATTGACCTCATCGGCGCCATATTCCAAAATAAACCCGGGAAACAAACACAGCTGTTGCATCACTGGTTCCTCAAACAACATTCCTTATCATGTTGGCAACACAGTGGCATTGGAAGAAAAGGGCGTTTAATTTAATTTGTAACGAACAGCCTCGTCCGAGACAAATGGGTTTTCTAAAAACATTACCATCGATAATGTATAAAACAAAACAAATAAAATGTGCACGCAAAAAGAATTTTGTATAGGTTTTAGGTCATTTTTATAATATCAGTTTCGATATCGGACCAGTCTGCTTAGAACGCGAATCCAGTTGTGTTACATAAATTAATTAACACATTTCACATCCTAAGGCAATAATATAAATTGAAAAATTACAATTTACAACAGCGCCATGTTGCTTTCATAAAGTTTTTATTGGATGTGCGGCGCCGGTTGTCTATGGTCAACCATAGACGTGGTCACAGATAAAACGTAATTGCTGATAACTGGACCAACGGTAGCGGTTAGCACCGATCGATGTGGACCCGTTCCGCATCTAGAACATGGGAACAGTCGATGAGAAAAGTCATTGACTCATATGACTTTAGAGACCTTTAATTAAGGAAACTGTCACAGTATTGTTTGTTTTTTCTGCAATTTTCTCGATACACTCTTCATGTTTGTGAGCGTAACGGTATTGCCATATAAAGATTATTGTACTCGTATTTACCTATACTGTGGCATTGTTTGCGTCCTGCAATGATTGCACGTGTGCATTTCCCGATCGTGAATAATCCTCCGGCTAAGAACATGAATCGCTACTTATAGTAATGAATAAGTGAATAACAACCTAGGAATGTCTGCTAAAACTAAAGGTTACTAGTTACAATTTCTGATGCCAATTCTATTTGAATTATCTATCTAGATTTTAATGTATATAGTTTATAACGAAATATTAAATCTTTGAAACTGAATTTTTTTGAACTGAATTTTGAATTATGAATTCATCATCCTTAATGAATTAACTATGAAAAAGCAAAATTAAGAGTGTTTATCATGCCTAACTTACACATTTTAACAGACAAATCGACGAACAAATGACAAAAGTACAAAATGTAGGTAGTACAAAATCTCATTTTGGAATGACGTTAAAAATATCTTGCATTTTACATCCTAGCTGGTGACACGCAACTAGCTCGCGCGCCATACACGACCATACATCTGCCATGAAGAGGTAATAGGTAGTTAATTACAACAATTTGCAGCTGCCTCGTGCCGTTGCTAAATGTCAACGTTTGATCAATTCATTGCCAATAAACGCGAGGCTAAACCGTTTATCCATTTGCGGAATTAAATAAAAAAAGAAAAAATTTAATTAAATTAGAACATCTTTTTATTGTTGTGCAGCGTTCTTTACGACCAGCGTTTCAATTTCAAATTAAGAACGTTAATCTTCGCCACGTGCCTGTTTTTTTAAAAGCATACGTCGTTATCAACCATATGCCACCGACGCGTGCCCTATGGGGGCAGCCCTTATTCAACCAACCGTGTGATCTTGACTTATTTTTATGGATTGGAATCTTACAATATTGGCCATTTAGCGAGCATTCCATTTCTAGACTTTCTCGTAACTTGTTACTACCGTTGACAAACATGAATGCGGAAAATAACTTGAAAATTGCTAGAATAATATAGCATCGAAAAAAAATTGCCCAGTGTCTAAAATTCATAAAAATGTCATTTAAAATATCCATCACACAAGATGGAGTACGCAAGAACTTAAAGCATTCGAATGTTGCAACATTCTTCAATTAGCATCTTCAGCGGCAAGGCAAACAACTTGATAAGCGGATATCTCGCAAAACAAACAAAGTTCAAGTGTTACGTGATCTATTCAATGTCCTGTTAATTACTCTTTTTCTTATACCTTTTTAATAATAATAATTCGAACATGAATTCGAAATCATTTATTTTAGAATCAAACGAACACAGGCCAGTATTCTTATTTTTTCAATTAACTTTTTAACTGTCAAATAGAAGGGTTCTTTTTTTAAAAAATGAATTAGATGTATAATTTAGAAATTAGCCAGAATGTAATCGCTTCATCACTCATTGTGTAACTTTGGATCGTCTCGCACTTTCACTGTTGTCTTGCATTCCGGTGGGTGCGGAAGTCCCGACACGATACAATATCGAATTGTAGACAGATGCTAAGCAACCGGTAACGTTACGGTTTGTTTAGGGGTAGGGCAACGCCATCTTATCTCGAGTACCTACAGGATGATTCAACGAAAACGTTAAGTATTTATTAAATTTTACAGATATCGAAGTTGTAATATCCTAACTAATAAATGCGAAAGTAAGTTTGTTACTTCTTCACGCTTTACGTGCTCAACCAATCTTCTTGAAATATTGCTTACACGTAGTTTGAAGTACGGAGCCTTCTCCGTAGGGTACTTTTTGTCTCGAAATTCCCACGGGAGCGAAGCCCCAGGGCGCAGCTGGTTAGCGTATATTTACCAATTGTTGCAAAAATGCAAATATTGTTTCACATAACTAGTTCATTGTTTTTAATGTCGTCGCTATTTTACCAGTGAATTAAAATGACGTTGAAGTAGTAATTGGAATGAACCAAACACATTATATTACTTAAAACATATAGACTAGATATGTCGATAATAAGACGAATTCCAGCATTTAGTATGCTAATTAATTTATGACATTGCGCGAGCGCCGGCAGTTGCGCAAATAAGAACAATAGTCGTCTTAGCGACTGAGAAACAATAACACTCCAAATAATATGTTAATTTTATTGAATAAATTTATATAAATTAATTAATTGTAACTCGGTTCCGTTGGAATAAATAGGTACGTTATTCAAGAGATAAAATAATATATATATTTTTTATATTTTTTTATTGTTTGTTATACATGTCACGTATTACTTTTTACTACTATTGAAAATATTTAATCTAATTATTTAATGATAGTATTTAAAGGAAACTAAACAATTCTTTTTTACCTGACTGCAAAGGAAGGGTATTGTGTTTAACTATAGCAAAGTTAATAAAGCTACGTTCCAACCGTCAAAATTTTGTTGTATATTATTTCAAAATATTTTATAAATCTACAAGCCTCTCTAACGTCCTTGTGGAAAAGAAATAAAAACGAAATTGCAGAGCAGAAAAAAGACAACATCCTGTGTAGTACTAGAGCGGGCTGGCACAGTTACAAGGGGCACAAAACGAACCCGGTGACCCTCAATTTGATAAAGCGGAACTTCTAGCACCTGGCCGTAACCATGACGACCAAATCACAACCGATGACACCCATATTGAATGAAAACTGCTTAACGTTTAGGTTGCACCATGGTTTGCACATTTCGTAAGGAAAAAAGTATACTACTGGTTGCACATTTTGAAAAAAAAACCTCAAGAAAATCGCGATTTTTTTTAAATTCAAAGTAAAGTAAATAGTACTTTTATTATATAAAATTTATTTATCTAAAATAGTAACCTTATGTATCGATCTAGCTGATTTCACTTGCGATCAATTTCCGTTCCGTTATTTCCAACACAAAATAACATCAAAGGTCTCTAAAACCTAAATTTAGAAATATCAACAAACCGTTATTGGCACAAAAAATTACGTTCGATATTCGATATGAACCAAATTTTTTTCGGGATTCCGCAGCGGGCAAAGGGCGCGTGCGATACAGCCAAGCGTGGCGTATGGCAGACGAGCAGATGACACGCGACCGTTATGCCAGGTGCACACTGCACACATTATCGTTTGCATTCTATGTTTAAATTGTTTATGGACTCTGCCTCGACGCTTGTACGCCAAATACGGCAGAAACGAGAAGGTGTTACATTCTTAAAAGCATATCTCTCTATAGACATGTCAGACGCTTTGTTCTATTTTTAAACGATGGAACTGGCTTGAAAATTGCATTACGGGAATAATTAAAAAAGTGGTTACGTGTTAGTATGTCAACTTAATTGGCAGCGCGATATTTCAGCGCGACAGTTTTCTTCGCTAATTTCAGTTTAATTTTATGCATAACTTGTGTTAACATTCCACCTGTACAACACAAAGATACACCTGTGCAAAGATATTAAAAATGCACACGAGCAAATAATCCGAGTAACCAACAATTATTAAATTATCTTCTATTCTGCAATTGGTCCCATAAAAAATCAGGCCAAATCTGCTGGATCCTTAATGGAGCGAGACCAACATTCTATCTGTATAATTTTGTCATGCTTTCTCTCCTACCTGCGAAATGATATTAGATGTGTTTTCTGTTACTTTTGTATGTAATGTACGAGTAGTTGTGATTTCACAGTTATACAAGTTTTACTTCCATATATGTAACGATAGAAACAAGTTTTTTACGAAAATGTAATTTTTGCCCTAAGATTTTATTGTCATTAAACAGATCTTGTTGTTTCAATGCGTGATAGTGACAGAAAATAAAAAAAATCGTACAGTAAACCATCAGGTCGATGGAGTTCCCTCGTTGGGGCCCGATCCTAGGTGCACCATTCGGCCATGCTTAGTATCACGACAATGCACAATGCATTATCATTCACAGAAACTGAAACGACGTGGAAAATTTCAACTCTGTAAGACAAATGGAAGTAGAAAACTTGGGAGATTTGATTAAAGACAAATAAATAAATAAATATATTAGGACAAATCACACAGATTGAGCTAGCCCCAAAGTAAGTTCGAGACTTGTGTTGTGGGATACTAACTCAACGATACTATATTTTATAATAAATACATATATAGATAAACATCCAAGACCCGGGCCAATTAGAAAAAGATCATTTTCCATCATGACCCGACCGGGGATCGAACCCAGGACCTCTCGGTTCAGTGGCAAAAACCTTACTACTGCGCCACCGAGGTCGTCAAAACACAAATATAAGAACAGTGTAGAAACTGAATAAAATCCTCTGCTTCCTCTCAGATTGTAAAAGTCAGTCAACTGGAGATTCTACTCATAAAACTACAGAAATCAGAGAAAGAACATAAAAGTTTGGCTTTCCATACAACTTCCGTTTTTTTTTTATTCTTATTTTTTGTTTTTTTATGTTCAGTTTGTTGTCACGTTTTAAGACAATGTATCAAGGCGATAAGGCCGACGCAAAAATTGATAAATTAATAGGCCAGTGGGTAACTGGATAAGTAGGTGCATCATTAATCTACGTTATTAATTCTCCCATAACACAAACCTCTACACAGAAGATGAGTGTCTGTTCATCACGCGAGTCATTATGGTTTTGCCGTTTCTGTTGAAACATGTAAGCCGTAATTACCGGGTTCCTACCATAGTTTGCTATTATTTTCGTACACGATATCGCAATTTCGTGTAATTGAGTTTGCTTTCATTCGTCTCGCTTCATTCGACATTTCTATGTCATTTTTAACTCAAGGTTCAAGCCACAGAAAAAGTTTGATGTATCTGTGTGAACTGCGCGACAAAAGTAATCGTGATTCATCTAGAATCATATTTCATTAGTTATCACATCATCTAGAAATCTGAAACTAGCAAGGACTTAAAAAGCTTGTATAAAATCCAGCGAAGTCTTTGAGATGGATATTCCCCCTAAAAATAGGGTATGTATAAGTTAGAAAACCTGGAAAAACATCAGAAATAGCAAACAGATGCAAGTTAATACAGATTCCAATAGGTGGTAAAGATAATCTGATCAGGTGAGGTATGCTTGATGGCTCCCATGATATGTATGACTGTGGTTTCTCAATCAGTGCATCTTCAGCTCGTCTATGGTGGTGTAGCGTTTTTATACTTGCCATCGCATGACACGCAAAGTAAATTATATATATTTCTATGTGAGCTGTCTGTGGATTGACTCTTGTAATCACAGTACAATACAAAGAAGAAATAGATTACTCCGTATGTACCAAGAATGAAAATAAAAACAAAGGGCAAAATATCACAATAATGGACAAAACTCATGTTTAAGTATCCGTAAACTTGAAATTTCAAAGTCAAACAACAAAAGCATAATTGCATCGATTGTTTCTACTCAACCGTGTCCGAATTAAATGCGTGTCTCGATTCGCGTTACGGCAATGAAAATAAAGGTCATAATGCGATAGCAGAACTGGCAGAACTGGTATCAGAGGAAGTCGACAAGGGCTATCACTAGTGGAATGTTCGTGAGATATCTTCGATTCTTCAAGGTTTGAACATTTAGCATGTTTTGTAATAGCTTATTCGGTTGACATTCTTCACAATAGACGTCTAATGTTACTACAGTATGTCAGAGAAGAAGATTCAAGATTCAAGGATTTCAAGGATGCCTTGAGTCGTCTTCCCCGAACCAGAGCTCGTCCATCGGGAAGAGCTGTGTGTGGTTCCGCCCTAAAATATTCGTATCCGTCGGAATTGCGGTTGCGTGACTTCCAAAAATATGAAACATCAACTGATATAAATGCACGTAATTGTAATAAAATGAATTTGTAAGTGAGCCACCATCCTAACGACGGATTGGGGGGTGCAGACTAGTTAATTAAAGTTTTTTAAATTCGTGAATAGTAATTAAATGTTCGGCAATTGTTCTTACAGGAGACTAGATGTTGCCCGGGGCTTCGCTCCCGTGGGAATTTTGGGATAAAATATAGCCTATAGCAATCTTGGATAATGTACCTTTCTAATGGTGAAAGAATTTTTGAAATCGGTTCGGTAGTTTCGGAGATTACCCTTAAACATACAAACTCATAAACACTTACCTCTTTATAATAATAGTATAGATATTCGGCCGTGGATGTACGAGGCAACTATGAGACACACAGCCTATCTATAGGCAGATGCCTATTCTAGACCTATTAGATGATAGGAGGGTTGACTTTAGACCGACAGTAAGGTTATTAAATAACAGCTGAATCTTCAAATGTTTAAGGTTATTTTTTACGCTTCTATTTATCTCGTGTTCTTTTCTACACAACCGGAAATATACGAAGATGAAAGAGATAGGTACTTAGAGTTCCGTAAAGTACTTGTACTTTTTAAAATAGGTCAAAAGTTCACATTTTGAGAACGCGCAACAAATTTTGCGAAGTGCACATTGTGCGTCAAACCTGTTAGAAAATAAAAATACCAAATGCAACAATAAAATGTTTCAAAGTTTTTTTTTAAACAACATCACGTACTAAATTTAAAAAAAAAACACGTTATCCCGCATCCCCTATGCATAGCTTCATCTAAAATCAGCTGCTCGTTTTGTTTTTACAACCGTTAAAATTTACAACCATAGATGTTAATATATTTTTATGAAATTAAAGAATTACCAACAAATTTAACTGAAACATTTAGCTGTATTACGTACATACGTACGTGTAGACGGCCACATAATTAGTTGATCGAATCATTAAGTATATTGAATGTATAATAATATACAGACGTAAATGATATCTAACAGACGGTGTGGTTACGTAAATTAAATAACAACAAATCAATCTTGATCATAATAATGAAAATAAATTAGAAAAATAAAACTAATAATAACATAACAAATGATTTAGAAGCGATTACACAAATCAACCTATTTCTTTCAACTAATTTTCATACGAGAAAAATACATTTTCGTAATTTCTTCTCGTGTATAACAGCTATATAAAACGCTTCTACACCACAAATAATAAAATCGACTAGTATAATATTGCGTTCTACACAAATATAATATTATTATTTAAACATATAAACGGCTGAACGCACATTTGGCAAACATAGCTAAGATACCCTCGATTAAATTCTCTTTCGAATAAAAAGAAACTAGATCCAAATCCGATAGCACCTGTTAGTTGATTAAAGTAATATTTCATTCATGATGATTCATACTTGATATACATACATTAAACATCAATATACATACAATTGCAATACACGAGTAAGTCTCATACAGATAACTTCACATTAACAATACTTAGAAGGCCATTAGCATGCCAGCTCACTGGGTCACTTAGGGTGAGTTGCACCACTCAATTTTGACGTTCACTTCGACGTTTAGACAAAATGGCGTACTTTGCGTTTTACTCCGCAGGTTAAAGTTAACGTGGTGTAACCCACTCTTAGGAAACAAAGGTAGAACATTCGTGTTAATTGTTATAATTGTTATGACCTAATTTATTTTGCAACGGGAGACCTACACAACATCTTACTTCGAACTTAGTGCCGTGATTTCTTAATGGAGAAACATAAAAATATTTATTGTCAATTGTTTCATCAGAAGCTACTGTAACTCAGCGAGTGTAGCATGTAATGGAAACTATAGGAACCTGGGATTAGATGAGCCGTTAATTGCGGGGCGAAACCACTGTCACACATATTCTTATCTGCAAGTCGAGCAAAAAAAAAAAAAGGCACGGCCGTACCATCCTTTTCTCGAAGCAATTCAGGCCAAATTCGTATCCCAATAACTTCATTATGGATAAAATTATTTATTCGCTATCCAACAATGATCTTAAAGTAATTAAAATTAGTGCTTATAACTTAGTCACATTTTACAGGTATTGCGAATTTCGGCCCCTCTGTATTATGATACCTGTAAATAGACATTTACATATAGCTATAACCTACATATATAGATACATTGAGAACCATCGAACATACTCCAGAAAGGCCCATATGGGGATGTTAATGAATCTAGCTTTGGCCCGCGGCTTCGCCCGCATGAGTTATTCTGCGAAAGCGGAACACAAACTTTCACCCCTTATTATAATTAATTGGGGGTTGATTTTAAAAAAAGTCTGTGTACGTTTGTATGTAATATGTTTGTACTATGTGTACTTATACAAAATTTCATCAAAATCGGTACATCGGTTTAGCCGTGAAAGCGGAACAGATAGATAGACAGACTTTCGCATTTATAATACTAGTATACCCGATTCTTTCTTTCTAAGCCCCTAATTACCGAAAGGACTGCAAGTTGGGTGATAAAAACACAGATGATATTATTTGCAAGATAACATTTTTAGTTATATCACATCGTTATATCCGGGTTCCGTATGCTATGCGCCTGTGAGTAACCAGCTGATTAGTTTGCTACTGGTGAATCAGATATACTGACTCAGTGACTCACAGTTAAACGTAAATAATTCGGTCAATTTAAAAGAACACAGAGAACGCTGAAGCGCGAACTCGACAGTTAAAATAATAGTAAAAAATACATATTCGTTACTTTTACAATCAATATTATTATATTATTAATTATTAATCAATTATTAATTATTAATCAATATTATATTATTTCATAGTACTTACATTTTTAATTTGATCTGCGATATAATCGCGCCTTTTTAGTAAATCAGACTCTAGGGATGTTTTCACTTGAAATATTGTCTCGAAAATTAGGTATTAATTTAATATATCATTCAAATCAGAAACGCTAACGTCGTCACGGCACCTTCTTACAGTTTTAAGAACAGATTAGATAAAATCTCCAAACTTCGCATCAGCTTAATTTGCTGATAAAATAAAATAAATGATAATAAAATTTATATAATTAAATGTGACCATGCATATACAAAAAACCATGTTTATAAATAACTAGCGGCCCAGCCCGGCTTCGTTCGGGTAAAACCATAATAAAAAATTAGCCTATGTTACTACTGACAGTTTCGTCTATGCCAAATTTGATTTTATTGAGTTTATTCATTACAAACAAAAAAAAACAAACATATAAATATTTTCTCTTTATAATATGAGTACTATGGATATTTGTATATATATAAATAAATAGATAAATATCAATAACAGTATTTTTCCATTAAAAAATCTACAATGTCTACTTAGTTGTAACCGTACTTACTTAATGCATTTACTTGCAACATGAAAGTGTTATAGATTTTGATTTCAATGTCGCGGTCGCCATCGACCCCGCCATATTCCGTCGGTCTTGACGAGGGGACAGCCAAATCACGATGAATGAATGCCCTTGCACCGAACTGCACAATAGTCCTGCAACGGTTTTTAACATCTGCCGGCCTAGCAAGATTGCAATATTATTATTTACTCTGCTAAATGTTCCAACTTTTTGTTCTCCTTTATTATCCAACAAAGGTTGAGTCACAAATCCGTTTTTCTGAAGTAAATTCCCATGACGACAAAAAATAAACAAACAAATGTGACCTCAGCACAGCGTCACGCATCGCCACCTCCGAAACTATAGACTCTATTATAGACATTACGTCATTTGGGGAACGCTCATTAGATGATTTACACGCCCTTCCCACGAGTCATTTACCCATCAACTCTTTGTTCTTTTGCAGGATGTCGAATTTTCAACGAACCCGCAGCAAGGTGTGGTGGGAGGACTCGCCGCAGAACGTCCGGAATTTCGGTAGCCCCGTGGCGCAGCCGTCGTGGAAGGAAGACAAGCAGGACGAGCCGGACTGGGAGCCCCAGTTGCCTCATTGGATCGCCAACCAGCCCGAACAACAAAAGAACAATAGCACCGATAACATTGCGCAGCCTAACAATGCACAGATAAACCAGTGGCCGCTACGTCACGGAAGCCCCGGCAGCCATAAGAGCCAAGATTCCGGATTTTCTGACTCTGATAGCTCCCCGCCCCCCTCGCAGTACTACCCCTCACCAGATTCCAACGATTCTAAAAATAAATCGTCTAGTAGTAGTGACTCTAATAACAATGAGAATATTACAGTTAGACAAGTTATCCCGAATACTCCACAGAGCATAGATGTTGTTGATAATGCTAAAGTAATGAATAATAGTAGCTTTGCCCCTACACCAAAGCCAAGGAATCGAAGTAGTAGTGTAATACAAACTCCTTATGATTTACAGAAATATTATGAAATCCATAGAGATGAAGAGCATATGGAATTACTAAAAGATAAAGATGTAGACGAGAATGATAAAACTCTGTTGTCCGCCAAAAATATAAACAATGAAAAGACCAATCCAGATAAGGTATCAAAGAATATCTCACCGAAAGTTGTTAATACGAAATCGAATATTGATAGAAGTAATAGAGTAGAAATAAAAGTTACGCCTCCAAATAATATAAGCAATAAAGAGAATACTCTAAACAAAAGTGCAATACACAACGACACCAAAGATATACCAGTTAAAAATATTAATGTAATTAGTCCGTCAAAAAAATATCCAGTCAAAAAATCTTTTGTTTCAAGCTCAGAAACTGACAGTACTAAAATAAGTAAAGTAGCAAAAGTAAAAGATCTGGAGACAAATAAAAATAAATCTGATGAAAGTCTAGAGTATATAAAATTAGCAGACAATAATGAAATCTTAGTTAACAACCAACCCAGAGTGCGGACACCTATATCCAATGTTTCTTACGTTCCTACTGAACGAACTCCGATTTCAAAAGTTGATTTCAAGCGAAGTATGTCCAATGAAGAAAACGCTTCAATAACTAATACTCCTAAATTCCAAAGAAATAGACTAAACAAATCTCTCAACTTTGAAGCTCAACGATTAGATCAACAAATACTTGACATCCAAAGTGGCCATCATTCTTTAGGATATATTGATGAAGATGACAGTTTGGTAGAAGAACAGTACGAAAATGATCAGATTCATAAGCCCTCCAAGGCCATTCTAGGGAAAAATATAATGGACAGTCTTCATTTAAAACCCACAACTAAAAAAGCTGGTCCTAAAGCAAAACAACGGATGGCAACAAAATCGGATAAAGCTAGAGATTTATTTAGGATATTTCCTGGCAAAAAAGAAAAACCCAGCATCGTTGAGAACCAAGCAGGTGGAATATTAGATGGTAGCAGAGTACCTTCCCTAGGTCTACCAAGATCTTACGAGCAGAATTCATGGGTAGTAGTAGGATATCCAGAGAAGGAAATGCTTATACCTCATTATAATGAACGACTTGTGGGTGGTGATTGCGATATGAACTCAAAAGACAAAACTGAAGACGACTTAAAAATTAGACGAGTTACACCACCACCCCAATTCCAAGATAAGCAAAAAACACCTTACGAGACTGATTCTAAAAGTAACAGAGATTTAACACACGATTCTAAAAGAGAGAAATTAAAAGAAACAGAAATTAATTTCGTAGACGTCCAAATTAATTTGGCATGTACTTCAACACCCAAAATGTTGGCTCCACACGAATTCATGAACGGTGTGACTCCAAAGAGCGTTAGCAAAAACAGTAGACTGAACTTATTGGACAGGTTTAATAGCGGGTAAGTTAATTTGCTATCTTTACATAATCACCGTCGTTCAAACCAGTACTTTATTCAATGAGCTTTACAAGCGATCAAATTAAATCCTCTTGCATATAATTAGAGGTTTGCGGGCTTGTAATTAATTCTTAAATATTATCCATATTGCAGGTTGGTTTTGAACAACCAGAACGAGATATTATACAGGGAAAGAAGTATAGACCAGACGACTTTGGAGCGGCTATGTGAGAGGAAACCAGAACCGGTGCAGTATTGGCTGTGTGATTTAGTGGGCTCCTGCGAGAATGAATGTATGACCACGCTACAGAGCAAGCCCTTGGGAGCTGAGATGAAGGCCATGGTAACCGCGAGCTCGGCTACTATCACTGGAAACATTAAGAAAGTACAAACGCACGGACAGATCATCGTGCATCAATACAGCGAATTGCTAAGGTGATACAGATAGAAAACTTTTTAAAAATACTTTCTGATGTTTAGATATTACTTTATCCTAATAACAGAAAGTATTTCCTGAAACTACATAAACATTAATTAACGATGTTATTCGTAATAGTGTCTCTGAATGATCTAATTTATTTATAGGCTTATACTTTCTCAATGTACAAACATAATTGAGAAAGCAATTAGCATCCGAATGTTTACCAATTTCTAAATGAATATTAAATAATTGCGTAACTCAACCAATACAATCATGACTCGCATATGCAAATTAGGCATAGCATTCACTTATTCTGTTAATAAATTATGAGTTTCATCAATATACCTTCAAGAGTTAATTTATTAGATGGTCTAAATTAAACTCTCAGTCAAATAACCGATCAAGTTTAACATTCATTTATGAAATTACCTACTGAACATTCTGGAAAAAATTGTAAGTAATAAAGTTTTACATAATGCTGAATACATTAGAATCTAAACATATGATGAACTGTTATTCTATATCTAATTATATTAAAATAATCCTTCATGATATGTTTTATTGTACTGGTTATATAAATAAATATCATTCATCCAAGTCATTTAGAATTTTTAACAGCAAAATGTCTAGGTCTCCGTACTCTCCGTATTCTAATGCTAAATCGAAACTAAAGCTTGGAAACTAAACTATTATCAACAGTCGACATTAATAAAAATTCTATAAATTCCAGGCAAATAGAAGAAGATAAAATGAGCGAGGAACAAGTATGTTTGTTAGTTGCAAACATAAACGAATTCGTTCTAGCACACAGCATCACCCTGAACACTAAACCTCCAGGGGAAACTCCTGAGAGATGGGACAAGATAAAAAAGTCCCTAGAACTGTATTTAAGGAAGCTCATAGATATAGGAGAAGATGTGAAGTTGGAAATGAATGAGACCCATCCAGAATGGACATTAGTTGAAAAACATTTGGACACGTTGATAGGGATTTTCTTGGAAACCACTAAAGCTGTTTTAGTGCAACAGATGAAGGTAATGAAATATTTAAAAAACGACGCTGACTAATTGATTAATAACTCATCTCGTTTTTTACATTCAATGTAACCTTTTGCACTTTTTACGTTATTTAACCTTTGCGTATCTGACTTTATTAATGATTTAATGTTAACTAATTGCCATTTATGACGTTTAAATTACTAAATCTTGAGAACCAATTACGTGTCGGTAATAATTAAATGTTGCTCAATACAAACTTAAGCGATATCTGTTAACTTCACATCGTTATGATTTTCATAATTAAACTTGATATGAAGATGATATCACTATATAGAACCCAGATTGCTCTTATTTCATCATTTATACAACTTACTTTTTTATTGACTACGGAAGCCGAGTAAGTACCTAAGTTCGATTGCCTTCCGAAGTCAATAAAAAAAGTAAACAGCACAAAATTGTTTTTATTATTAAATAAGTAAAGCACTTACTGGGCAGCCTCCGTTCCTTTAAAAAAAAATTTTGCGAAGTTTATTCTTTGTATCAGGAAGGTCCCGCCAAAGTGACATTAAATATATAATCTCCATCTTTACAGACTCTCGTGTCGATAATCGAAGAGCCCCCATCAGATATGATCCTTAAGAGCACATTGACATCCATCGGTCACCTAGCGATGTTGAGTGACAACACAGAGAGCAGTCTTCACGTAAAGTGCTCCAAGATCATGAAGAACATTACGGACCTTCCGTTCGTGGACTGTGGAGTGCCGAGGGCCCTCCTCACGGCTATTATCGAGAGCAACAAGAGCTCCATCAAAGCCCTCTCGCTGAGGGCCCTCGCAACTGTGTGTGTCACTGGAGACGCTGTTAAACAGTTTGAAGAGGTAGGTTTGCTGTTCCTTGAATCGAACATAAAAAAATGTATATTCCAACAATTTATTTTTATTTAATTTTAAATAATTATTTTATTCATTTAATATTTGAACTAAGATTATAGTTATACTTACAAGTTCAAATTATTATTTTAATATACCTACATATTTTAATATTTTTCAGGGTGGTGGCATAGAGATAATCTCGGACATCCTATCAGACCGGTCGAATCCGGAGCCGCAGATGCGGGAAGCTATCACCGTTCTCACTCAGATCACCGCACCCTGGCTGAGAGGGCACTACGACCTCACGCAACTTCACGTCTATTTGAACACCATTGTCGAGAACATTACTGGTGCGTTCACACTTTTTTTGTGGAAGTCGTTTTATCGTACTGCTAGCGACATCTGTTGACGAGTAGACGCAAACATTGTTAAATGTGAAATCGGCTGTCTGTACCTAACTATAGCTTATTTTTTAGTGTCTTCAATGCAAAGAATATTCGTGTATTAATAATATGTATTTTCAAATTAAATTTAAGTATCTTTCGAAACTATATTTTGTCATCATAATTTATAATGAAAATTAATAACAGTACCAAATTCGTCACGATAAAAATAAATTTTGTATATCTATGTAGACAGTGGGACATGCTTATGGATTTATCAGTCCATAATCACGGACTGATAAATCCACAAGCATGTTAGTTGCATTGGATAAAAAGAACATGGCAATAAAACTCACCTTATCACAGGAATCCTAACCCGCACGGAGTGTTGCCAACTCCTGTTGCTGTGCACGGCGTGCCTCGTCAACTTAGTCCGGGAGCTAGAGTTGGAGAAGTCCGAGGACAAGCCTGGAGGGTCTGACATCGTGGAGGTGTTGACCAGGCACCGCACTGTGGAAAGACTGCTCGAGGCTGTAAAGAAACGAGGACCAAGCATTTCGGTGTTCTTACAGGTGGGTTAAGAGGCAGCTTGTAGGTCAAATTTAAAGTTAGGGCTATTAATAAATTTTCCTGGCAAATAACCTACCTACTTCTCTATTTGTAATAAATTCGACGTAGTAATTTGAGCTTGTAATTAAACAGCTGCTTACCCATTATTATCGCTAGACCATAGATCAAAAATAAACCCACATGATATGTGTGTGTATATTCCAGCAGTTCAGCAGTCGTCTAGACAAAAGATTATCTACTTTAATGAAGTTAAGATAGTTAGGGTTTTTATATAAACCAATGTTGTCAATGAAATAATATAAATATGATTTAAATAATTCGACAGGAGCAAACGGCGTCATTCCTAGCGTCGCTGTCGCGCATCAATCGCTGCGTGTTGGTGCTGTCGGGGCTGCGGGCGGTGCCGGCCGCGCTGCAGAGCTTCACGCGAGCCGCGCCCGCGCACGCGCCGCGCGACGCCGAGCTGCGCGCGCAGGCGCGGCTGCACTGCCACGCCGCTGAGGCTATATCTAGGTCGGGATTATAAGAGACCCACATTTGTTCATTGACGTCTTTGAAGAAAAACGCTGCGAAGTTTACACCGCTTCTTCACATGCGATTTGAAAGTCAGCAGTAGACTTAGTTTTAAGTAATTTTTTTACGTCAATTAATGACGTTTGCAACCCTAAGTTAGTTGATAAAGAATTTAAAATTTGACTATTTCCTTTTCTGATAAATTTTAGACTAAGTCAAAAGGAAAATATAATGTTCGATCTGCGATTGTGAGTGGTGAATCTTTTTAAAAGACTAATTTACACCAAACATCATACACACGTGCACAATCAGTGCACATTGAGGAAATTTATAAATAGGCACATAAGATATTGAAGTGAATTAATTTGTCTTAACATAAAGTAAATTCAACATCTTTTATTATTTTACAGACTGGCGGTAGTACCAGAAGTAGCACAAAGCATCGTCCAGCTGGACGGCGTTCCTCGTCTTACCCGCCTGGTTAGGATGCAGAGAACGCGGCCCCACATCGACGTCAACCCGGACCAAACCCTCATACATTGCCTCAAATCACTGAGGGTCATCTATAAACATAGCCCTGAAGCATTCCTTGAATACCAGAAAGATGTAGAAGAAATGATCAGACCTCATCTTATGGAGTCTTTGATGCTGTTCTCGGCTAAGCAAGAGAGCTATGTGTAAGCTGTCAAAATTGTGTGCCAAATGTTGACAATCTAAAATTTTATTGACTGTACATTTTGTACTAAATGCTTTGATCTGTACAAGCATAGTTAAGAAGTATCTATTTGAGTCTGATATAAAATGAAATGAATTGGTTTTAGATTAAAAAAAAAAACGATGAAATTATGTTTTAGGGATAAGTTCTCCGGTATTTTTCGCTAACCTTAAGACATATTTTCAGATAATTGTAAATACTGCTGTATACTTGCTTTTAAAACGTAGCTCTATTATGAAATATTTAAGACATTTTAACAGATGCCATACTTTGTGTAACTAGTCTTCAAGTGGCTGTCTTGTTGCCATAAAATGAAATTAGCGCCATTAATGACGTGCCGAAGATTATAAATTTATTTTAAGTTTTTCTACTCTAAGAGCCTGTTTCACCGTATGGTGGCAAAGTGTCATTATAGAACTGATATTATATCAGAAACTGGCGAAACAGGCCCTAAAACGAATAATTACCAAAAGCTACTGATTTTTAAGTTGCTAACAATTACAAAATCAGTAGCGATTGAATAGTATTTGCTATGATTATTTTATTATTTAAGATTAACCTATATACTTCGTCTACTTAACTGAATCTTATTATCGATACCACCATTACTAGGCTATTTCGTAAACATACAAGTTTTGTATTCCCATTTTACGTAACACCAGTAAAGAAATATATGGATATGATAAGTGTGGTTTGACTTAAACCCACGGTATTGTTATGTTTATAAAGAATAAAGTATATTACATATTACAATAAATATTATTTCATTTTTGTTACATTTTTTATTTTCTAGAATCAATATAATAATCACATTTACAAGAAATAAATCAACATTAGTATATATTTCGAACGAAAGAACTTAAGCTTAATACCAACGTGAAAGAATGAATATTTAATGTGAACCCAACCACACTAAAATATTTATTTATTAATTATTTAATGTATGCTTCAGAATTAAATGTAATGTATGCTTCAGGTTGGAAATAAAACAATCCTACGAGTCCACGAAAATTTACCAATTTTAATATTTGACGTGACGACTATATCGGCTTACTTGAAATGATAATTTAAATAGGTATGACAGATGATAAAAAAACGGAAACACAAGACACGCGAAAAACGATAAACAAGAGCAACAGAAACAAACTGAAAGATGTACCTATTAGTAGTTAAAGCCATAATTTCAAACTCAATAAATACCTAAAAGACATAACATTTGCACATAGATAACAACAGCTACAGATACACCAGAAAATTAACAGCGCCCTCTCGTGTAGAATAGCCAAACTAAAATACAACATTTTGATTTTACTACTCCTACATTAAATGCTCCTGAACTGAATTTTGGAGAACAAAATACACATAAGTAAAAAAAAACTCATTTATTACTTCTAAAACAATATAATAAATTATAAAATACAATTAATTTTCATCCATAAGATTGCTTAACATTCTTGGAATGCACTATATCTACAGTGGTTTCATGACACGGCCTCAAATCCATATCGTATACACCTAAGCAAAATTTATTATCAGGGGCTTTAAAAAAGTCTAGACCTCTTCCTATTTTTATTATCCATCCCGAACTTAATCTGGAAAAAAATAAACACTTGGTTAGTCAGTCTTTTGAAGTAAATCTCAAAGTCAGAATTAAAATGTATATGTTATACTAACATAATTTGTCTATCATGAAGAGTGTCTGAATACTTGACGATAAGTTTTACTCTGTACTTCAACAGATCACTACCCAAATAGCTAAACCATTCCCTCTGGTCGCCCTCAGATCGCCCGTCTTTTGATGTTATCAACTCGATGTGCCTCAAATTGGAACATGATCGTACTAAAAGCTCGCATAATCTCAGGAAATTTTGACACTGAAAAAAAAGATGTTAGATTTTCGTATTTTATCTATTCATTTGTTATCAATATTTTGGTGACAGAGAATATAAAACTTTAAAATCAGTATCTTATTTTCGACAGTCCATATAACTCCGATATGGTCTAGTGGCTAGGATACCTGGCTCTCACCCAGGAGGCTCGGGTTCGATTCCCGGTATCGGAAGTACTATTTTTTCTTTTTTTACTTTTACTTCATTTTAATAAAAAAAAAAATAACATGATAATATTTGGAATTACATTTTTTGGATAAGTATATACTTTTCAATGAAAATAATGTTTAACAAAAAATATTACTCATACAAAAGTCATGTTACAGAACATATAAAGGGAAAGGTTTTTCTTTTTTTTTAGTTTCACTTTCCTTTATGCCATATTAATTCCCATAACATTATGTTGAGCATGATCTGATGGTGCACCCAGAATTGGGTCCCAACTGCTCAACAGTTTACTACAATCTCATGATCTTTGTCACGCATTGAATGTTTGCATAGGTAGGTACTAAAAGAACTTAAGTAGGTAATCCCTTGAATTACTGTGTAGGTTGATTTTTATTAAAGCAAATAAAAAATATTAAATGAACCTATTTGGTAGTGTTTATGTCTAGTTTGTAGTCTGTCTAATACAACTTTGGTAAATTCCATTCTGGATCAATTATTTTTGTCTGTTTGGATGACTTATCAACAATTTGGTGACCTGATAGTGTATATAAAGCTGCAGGTAAACAGCTAGTACTATAAAAGATATAAGTACTATAGAATCAATGGAGAACCTGAACAAATACAACGAAACAACAGAGTGATCAGAGTGTGTCCATACTGGTCGGACACCGTTTGAATAGCCATCCCAACTCGACAAGAAGTATGACCCGATAAGAGAAACAGAACTATAGCTATAGAAAAATAGTACCTGATGAAAGCTCCTAATGTAAGGATCTTCAACAATCACAAATTGTACATCCTCATCCAAAAACCGACCAAACAGAGCCTTGTAGCTGTGTCCTGTAGAATTATTCTCAATGTGCACTTGTTCATGGAACTTTCCCTCATCTTTCTGCTGTATTACAAGCTTCTTTATCGCTTCTGCACGTTTCATATATTCCTCAACCTTTGTCCTAAGGTAACTCCTAATGTTATCATCAGTCTCATCTGAAAAGCATAGGCTGATTCATAATATTTATCTTTGTTATGCTATTATGATATGCTGTTTAAGTTTTAATGGAATATATTTTTAGGTATGTAGATCGGAATTTATATTAACTATGCTGATCTACATAGAAAAATCTTTGTAATAAAAAATCAAACAACAAAGTTGGCTTAGATACAAACTTTTAATTTTATCCACTAAAATCTGAAGGCCTTCTTGATAGCAAACTAGTGCCTCCGTATATCGTTTCTTGGTATCTAATTCCACACCTCTTTTGATAATATTAATAGCAGCACTTTCAATGTTCATTTTGTTTTATTTCAAATGAATTGAAATTGAAACAACAAATGCAACCTAATCACAAGTTCACAACAAAAATAAAGTAGGTATAACTACTACCACCTACCTACTACTACTGTTGTACTACTTTATGTTGACAGAGAAAACTATAGACATCGTCACATCTTTTATCTCGTTTATACAAGAAAGAGAAACGCGAGGTATTAGAAATACATGAGAAAGAAAAACTTTATTTGGCTAATGACATTAATATGTTTACATATTATGCCAAAACTAAACGGGACCATGAAGCTGTAAGTAACACAATATTAATTTTTAATTCAAAGTACGTGTGTGACGAGACGTGTCGTGTATTGAGGGCAAGGGGACAAAACATATTAGCACTCTGTCCTCTTGTTTTCGTATATTTCTAATACACATTTCTCTTTCTTTTATGACTTCAACGAAAGATATGACGAAGTCTATACAGTTTTCTCTATCTATTTTTGATTATACGTGAACTCGTTCGTTGTCTTTAGTTCATTGTCTATAGTCTTTGGTCTGTACTTTACAGTGCTGAAAGAAAGAAATGCTTTAGGTATTCGGCAGTAAAAGATAAAGTTACAGATTTTCATTTGTTAAACATGTACAAAATAGGGGTCTATGCCGAAAAGGATCCCAGCTCAGCTTTGTGCCATGACTGGAAGCCACAGCGCAAATTTGCAGCTGGTATTCCTACATAAGAACAAGTATAATATATAATAATAATAATAAAGTTGACAAACTTTGTCAGACAAAGCATAAAAAATCAAATTAAAAACACTATGTGGTTGGTAACTAGGTAGGCATGCAATCTTAGTATGGACTAGCACCCTTCAACATAAAACCTTATCATATCATAATCATTCATCAAACAGAAATATCAAATGAAGATAAGTAAAAACGTCAGGATAAGGAAATGGAACAGTCAACAGAGGAAAGAACTGTCGTTTGGCAAAATGTTGCAAGTAATTAAATAACAAAAGCGAAATTGCAGTGTGTCGGGTTAATTTAAAAAAAAATACATTGTCAATGTCATGAACAAAAAAAATTTTAAACAATGCTATTACAATGCATCAGCTGGCAATAATAAGCAAAGTGCAAAGTGAAATATCTTTTCAACTTTTATAAGAAACTAAATAAATTTAATATGCTTTAATATTTTACATATTTATAATTGATACTTTAAACTTGATGTCCAAAAAAAAGATAAAACGCAAACACAAATATGTCTCTTCAACTGGGTAGAGTTGTATCAGAGATTTTACATCGATATTTTGGTGAAATAGTTCAGAAAGTTGGAAATGACTTGTTTTCCTTTGGAGCTAGACCGGTTCATATGATCATAAAGTCCACAGGTCTTCCACGAAATCAAGTAAGTCAAATATTGTTTTATTTGGTGAAGTTGAGGTTATGTTATGGTTTGTCTATAAATTACGGCCTCTGCTTTCACTTCACAATGAGAACAAATTCAAAAATTCCAATTACGTATTTACAGGTGGTGGAGAGTCTTCGCACATTAATAAAGTTTAATTTAGCCACATTTGAGCCTTCCAGTAATGAGGTTATCGCTGACTATAAACTAGTGTCGGAAAATGTACTGTTACTCATTAGATATCCAAGGTAACATGATAATTAGTTCTTTGGTAACCCCCTAGTGGAGACACACACATTTGTTGTAACTTTTGGCTTAATTCTCAAGCCAATTTCGTCATTTTTGGGAGAGAATTTTAGAAATGCAGAATATTCAAATTAGTCCCGTAGTTCCAGATGTTAGTACTTATACACAATGATAGTGTACATTTACTATACAATAAAACAAAATTGTTTTCAGGTATTTACTGCAAATTAAAACGAAGTACGGCAGTGAAGCAGAGCTTCTAATAGAGGAGCTCCTCCAACAGGCAAAGTGTACCGCAACTATGTTACTAGTCACCATTGCTAATAAATATAAGAATGATCAGGTAATTTCATTTCACTTGGTTAGACACTCCTGCCAAAATATATCAAAAAACATAATATTATTCACACCGACACGGTATGTGGAATCAAAGGTATTTGATATTTGACTCAGTTGGGGTCATAACCGCAGTGTGTTAAAATCAACGGCTGCTGCTTATAAGAGTTACTATTATTTTCTCACATATATATATATTATATTTATGCACGAAATTACTTAATTAACTTTAACATTTATTATCCTCTAGGGCATAATTATATTATTATTTACAGGAAAAAAATATAACAATAGTGAAATTAAAGGATACCTTCATCAGTTTAGCGACAGCAGCCTACATCCAGCAGTCTCCAGTAGAAGAGGCAAGGGAGGGCAGTAATGAAGTGCCAACGTTAGTGCCCGTAGCTACCATAGTACCCGAGCTAGATATTAGGAGTCTCATTCAGGCAATGGCCAACCCTTCAGAAATTACTGATAGTAAGTGCACTGATTATAATGAACTTATGCTAGCATATGTTATAATTTTTAATTATGTTAAATTAAAACAAACACAGAGGAAAAATACAATCAGGACTTAGGAACGTTATTTTGGATAATGCCATCTAGTAAATGAACAAAAAAATATAAATTTTAAATTTATGTATAACAAACCCGTACACAAGTCCTGAATAAAGAAATTTGGACTGTTCTCTGACTGACTCAGAGTGAATATTACATTATTTTATATATGGTAAAGGAAGTAATTTTTGTAATGTTTTCAGAAATTTATTGGGAAGTCAATTACGATAGGTTTCATCAGGACTTTAGGGACGAAATAATGATCAAAGCAATCACTCGGCGGATAGATGAACATGGTAAGCAATTTTCAGATCTTTTATTCAAATGTGTCGCGTAATATGGCCCTTGTTAACAATGAAGCACAACATCATTAGACTAATTGAAAAAAAAATCTGTAATTAAAGTGTCGACATGATGTTCTTCATCATGTCGACACTTTAATTACAGATTTTTTTTTACGTACGTACTTTATATTCTTTATTATGTCAGAAAATAAATATAAGAAACGATAATGGTAGGTTAGAAAGGTACATTATCCAAGATTGCTACATGCTATATTTTATCTCAAAACACCCATGGAAGAAAAGCCCCGGGCAACATCTGGTGGTGTAATAAAGAGTTAATTTATCTGTCAGCCGGCGAGTTGATGCGGCTGATGCTGCAGCAGATGTACCTGAGCTCAGCCGCGTGGGCGGCCGTGTCCAACCCGGCGCCGGCGCTCGAGCTCCGCGACCACTGCCGCGACCAGCTGCTGCGGCATCGGGACCACTACCTCAAGGTGCTAGGTAACCTGAATCTTCATGGCTGTTTAACTAGTTTTAACTTAAACATTTTCAACTTAATAGCTTAGGGGGCAGATAAACCTGACCCTAATGAAAACGTCGGCATTAGACTTCAAGAGATGAATTGATTCAGCCGAACTGACATGGTCTCGACAGCTCAGTGGTTAAGAGCACTGTCCCGGATACACACACACCGGATACACGCGCGGGTTTAATTCCCGCTCGATTCCATTTTTTTTTCATCTCATTATTATTTTCAAAAATAAAAAGCATGTGTGACATAAATCCATTTAAATCATTAAATAAAAGGTTTAAATGGATTTATTATACATGTTCTTACTAACCTGCTACAAAAAGGAGTCAGGTTTATCTGCCCTCGCAGTCGAGGGCTATATATATGTATGGCCGGCAAAAACACATTTTTGTATTTTACATAAGCTGGGTTATGACTAACTGAGGTTATTGGCTATACATACTTAGTTCTGAATAAAATGAATATAATCTTAAATGCTTGTTCTACTGGTTACTGATCTGTCAAACAGATGACAAATGTCAGCTAACTAGTCAATCACTTCAAGCAGATTTATCATAGTTTATCTGTTAGATAACAATATTGTATTTTATCCTGGAGAGGTAACTTACGTTCCTAAGGCCCCTAGGTGAGGCAGAAAGCGTCCTATAAGTCTAATAGTGCAGTTACCCTGCATAAATCTCTATGTCACGGCGTGTTTGCCATGAATTTGGGCAGGTTGATGTGCTGTTGACTGTACTACGCCATCGGTATTTATCTTCGAATCGAAGCGAATTGCCCACCGACTCACCTGTGTAGTGCAACTTTCCTATTTACATCTCACCATCGAGTCGATTCACAGTCGCAGCTGATCAATCACAGTGCGCCATTGTGTCGTAACGACAACCACAACGCGATGCTATTGGTTCGCTGCGTCTCATTGCGAAACGATAGAAGCGTAATGCAGCCTTCTAAAAAAATTGGAGAAAATTGGTGAAATGGACTTTGATGAGGATAAGGTGAAAGAGGCCATAATTTTTGACACTAGTCTATTGGTAGAGGAAAACGGTGCGGGATTCGTGCGGCGCGGACACGACGCGGGCGGAGGCACGTTCACAGTGCGGCTGCAGCACGCGGCCGCGCAGCTGCTCGCGTGCGCGCTCGCGCGCATCGTCACCGAGCGCCTGGGCTCCAACGCTGCCAGGATATTCAGGTTTCAATACTATTTTTAATTTTGTGGTGCATATTATTATACAGGGTTACTGGTATCAAACGCAAAACCTCCTAAAGACTACTTGGGTACATCAAAACAAGCCACTTTTTTTCTACGACTTTTTGACGTAGTTTTTTTATTCAAATTAAAAAAAAACAATCTAATTTGCGATTCTACACATCTTAACTCTATGTAATAGCCAAGCAACACGAGACAGTACAGTAGCGTTATGTAGCGGAATCGAACATAGAGTTAAAGTTTTATAGAAACGACATTAAAACAAAAAAAAAAAAAGAAAATTTCTGTGTTTATTACGTTTAGACAAAAGTCGTAGAACAAAGGATGTCAGTCTCTATGTACCTTACGCGCCTGTATCCATGTATACATACAAACATTGAATCACATCTATTAAGCATACATACTATCTAAACATACATAGGAACAGACAGACAGCGGCATGATACTATGATATTAATGAGGATAGACTGACCGGGGCTTCGCTAGTGGGAATTTCGGGATAAAAAGTACCCTATGTGTTATTCCAAGTTATATTCTACCCGTGTACTAAATTTCATTACATTCCAGTAGATTTTGCGTGAAAGATTAACAACCATACACACATACATCCTTACAGATTTTCGCATTTATAATATTAGTAGGATAGGATTAATTGGCCATCCAAATAAATATGTAGCGTAGTTTCAACTTTCTGTACCTCGCTTTTGGGATTTCTATTTATCATCATATATAATAAATCAACAGCCATTTAAATGTCCCCACTGCTGGGGCACAGGCCTTCTTTGTGTATGGGGCACAAACTAAAGAACAAAAACACAAATTATGGGAGTATGGATAAATAAATTTATGATCTTTCTTTCAGATTAATCCTATCAAAGAAGTACATAGAAGAGGATGACATTCAGAAGCATGCGATGTTGCCCAACAAGGAGTGCAAACAGCTCACGTACAAACTGCTCGAGTCACACTTCATCAGCGTGCAGCCTATGAGGAAAGCTGCCACTTCGGGAGGACTCGCTAAAACCATATACTTGTATCACGTGAAGTTGCATGAGGTAAACTTTGTGATAATACTAGTTTTACTTACCGATTTTAATATAGCTTTTTTTTCAAGAATCAACCCCAAAATTATTATAATGGCGCGTGAAAATCATGTCTTTTCCGCGTTCGAAGAGAAACACACGCGGGCGACGCCGCGGACAAAAGCTAGTTGAGACTAAATAAGTTAATAATGAGACATGTTGTATTCAATGTGTGATAAAAATCTGTAAACCGTTGAGAAAGTTTCTCGTCTGGAGCTGGGTGCACCATCAGGTCGTGCACGCACGCATGCAGCAGCACGAACGGACATGGGATTTTTGCCAGGCGTCAAATGCCACAAAATCTCTCTGACGACAGTAAAAGTTTGTGGCAAAAATGTCACTTTTGTAAAAACTTTTTTACTTATTAATCACCTGGGTGAATTTCACGAGCGTTTTGAACGCCGTGGGCTATCATTAGTGTTTATTAAATTGTACCATACACAGTAATCAATTTAATTATCCTGTTTTAGAATCAAAATCAAAATCAAAATCAAATCATTTATTCAGAAATTAGGCCTTCACAGGCACTTTTTCACGTCATAATCTAAATTAAATGATGTTTACCAAAGCTACAAACTACTAGCATTTCGGAACGACCACTGCTGAGAAGAAATGCCGAAAGAAACTCATTCAAACAGTGTTGGTCCCTATTATGCCAGAAAAAAAAAAACAAGAAGAAAAAAGTACTGGTACAATGTTAACTTTATAAATGTTTAATAAAAAAATGATTATTCAAAAGAAATGTGCTAAACACTAATGAAACGCTACAAACAGCGTGAAATTTACCTGCCTGCGTTTCATTGACGGTCGAGTGTGGGTGTGTGGGTGTGTGGGTGTGTCCAGGCGGCGCACACAGCGCGCGAGATGTGTTACCGCGCGCTGCACAACGCAGTGCGCGTGTCGGAGCGCGCGCGCGCGGCGCACGCGCGGCTGCTGGACAAGCGGCGCCGCGTGCGCAGCATCGCGCTCGGCATGCGGCTCCGCGGCGAGCCGCAACAGAACATCACTGACGTATGCGCTTTGTTCGCTAGCTTTGCCTCTTACTTTGTGTGATGGATTTCTTTGACTTTTCCCCGGACCTACTGTTTGCATATACAGAGTAAAAAATAAATAAAAATAGACGCTGTGTCCTCTTGTCTGCCAATACTGACTGGGTATTTACCAACCGATCTTACCATTCGATTAGGTATTACAATAACTTGTTGGTTGAAACTTTTGACGAATCTTATGTCCTTTTTTGTACTACACCTAAGAGTGCGTTAAATTTATCAAAGATTCGGTGAGATTCGGCTCGTGCTTCTCTCCTCCTTGAACGCCTCACGTAATTTATAGACGCCACCGCTGACGCTACGCATGCAAAATTTTATGATAATTGGAAAGAATAAACTTACTTCCACATTATTACTAAAGAATTTATCCAATTTGTTAATTTAATTTACAAATGTAACATGTATTTCTCTTTTGTAAATTGCTAAACATGATGCTTCACATGTATTTCAATAAAATTTATAGGTAGAAGAGACTCTGACGCCCCCTGAGTTAGCAGTGCTGGCCGGAGTGGAAAAACGGATTAAGCAACTCAGCACCGCTGAATTAGAACTGGACAAAGTGCTGTTCGTGCTCAACTGGTACTTCATGTATCCGCACTGACTGTTTATTGTAATGTCCGATCAAATATTCGGCTTTCAGCATTCAAGTTTAGTTACGGTCTTCGATTTTGTTTCGGTCAATAATCCTGCCGAAAATTACAATCAATCAACTATATAGAGCACTTTCATTGTAAATTTTATTCTTCCTTAGCATTTGAGGTTATCATTTCCAGGTCCATTTGAATGACCGAAACAAAACCATTCATTGAATGAATGTTAATTTTGTACTTTAAGCTTTATCTAAGTTAAATAAAACACTTTATTTATATATGTTCTTAAAATTTTATTTGACCCCATTGAAACTCAATAGTCTTCAAACAATGTACAACCTATAGTGTCGATAATAATTATATTATAAATAATTTGAGACTATCTACACGCCTTAAGGAAACGGAAATCGACACTCAAGCAGCTACCCTGAAATATAACACAAAACTTACACATGTAGCATTGTATATAATGTATCATTGCACACAGTAACCGGTGACCACTTGCCAAAGATATTTTTTCTTTGCCTTTAAAAATAAATTTATTTATTTATTTATTTCTTCAATAAACTTAACGTAAGGAGTACAATGTAATTTACATAAGGATGCCGATAAGACCGCAGTATGTTGGAGACTGACGAATGTTAAGGCAGATCCTGTATTACAGTACGCCAGTGCTCTTCCTGTATGAGTGGTATATATTAGACAGATTGAGCTAGCCCCAAAGTAAGTTCGAGAATTGTGTTATGGGATACTAACTCAACGATACTATATTTTATAACAAATACATATATAGATAAACATCCAAGACCCGGACCAATCAGAAAAAGATCATTTTCCATCATGACCCGACCGGGGATCGAACCCGGGACCTCTCGGTTCAGAGGCAAGCACTTTACCACTGCGCCACCGAGGTCGTCAAATCAATCGTGTAACAAAGAATATTCATGATTATTGTTATAGCGTTCTTTTATTTACTGAACCAATAAAACAAATGAAACAAAATATAAAGACTGACCTAAGTATTCCGCGAGGGGCTTCCAACCCTTAGTCAGTTTGTAATACAAATAGTTAATGCTGCTAATATTCGGGCACGATGCAACGTTCTAGTTAAATTTTGTATCCTTGCTTATTTCGAGATTTAAATTATATGTTCATTTAATTTGGGTAATTTCTCAAATGCTGTAAAATAAGATTTAAAAACTATTTGTTAGTAAACTAAAATGGATTTTATAAAATTTAACATTACCCACCACTAATGCTACATGTGTAAAGTTTTTTTTTTAAATATATATCCTAAACTCCATTCGCAATTTTAAAACATAGATAAAAAACAGTAGAGATGGAATAACGAATGAATTTAAATATTGGGCGGTCTTAACTTGATTTCTATTTATGATTGATTTCTGTTAAATCTTATGTTGTATTTTTTTCGATGGCGACTTTAATTAGAATAATACGGGTCTGTTTCACCGCTTGCTGATAAAGAAAATGCGATCTGTTCGATATGTAACATTAGTCAGGTAGCATTAAAAATTGTTTCATAAATGTTGGATAAGGCTGACTCGCCAATCACGTCAGACAGATTTATCTAGATAGTTTATCTGTCAAATTACAATATGATATGTTATCAGAAAGTGGTGAAACAGGCCCTAAGACACGCCCACAAAACCCAGGTAAAATTCAATGAATCAACATCGTTAATTTATTATTAATTAATATTAACAAGTATATAGTTTATGTACGCAGTAAACACCTGTTACACAGTGACACCTAGTATGTATTTATTTATTTTGTTACAAATGACCGATGTGTGTTCAGTATGCCGCTAGAAGCTTGGATTTTATTTTTCTAGCTTTTCAAGTTCCACTGACAAGAAATTTCAAGACCAAAGACAAGAATGCGCGGAAGAAATTAGGGGACGCTTTTGCCCAGCAGTGGGACTTAAATAGATTTAGATAGCTTCAAAAGAAATTAATTAACGATTAAACTAAGTAAATTCCTGTTCACATTGGTGTAGATAAATACATTTTAGCTATTTCAGAAGCGCAGTTCCGTTCGTTTCATGCCGGCTCCACACTATCCCGGACAGCACCGAACTTTATAACAGCGTCATACATTGCTGCTTTTTTATTGTGGTAAATAACTGCTCTCATACAAACTACGCAATGTTCATGCCTTCGCGTCGGCATCTGCCAGAGTTCGTCTATATATAGTGTATAGCCGGCATCACAGTATCACATGAAGCAGCAAAAAAAAATAATTACTAACTTTTTTTACTGCTTAATGTGATACTGTGATGTTTAAATAACAACTTTTGCTGAGCTTATTTCCTGTTTAATTCTTCTGCCACTAAAACTATTAATAGTTTCACACATTGCCGCAGGACATTATGGAGCAGACTCAAAACGCTAGAAATTTTTAAGGAGCTGGATTGAGAATAGAATTTGTTACGAGTATTATTTACAATCCCCCTAGTTTTCTTGGCAGTGCTTGTTTATGAAGTGTTGTTCTTCATAGAGTTTCAAAAGCTTTAAGAGCAAGGAAGCAAGAAAAGAAATGTAAAGAAAAAATAAATTATTTACATTAGAAAGAAATGTAGAAATTAATTACATTAATCCAGCTTCAACCAAATTACATTTTTTTATACATAATAGGTAGCCATTTCTAGACTTAGAAAGCTCTATTGTCATAATTTCAAATTGGGCTGAATTAAATTTAAAGCCCAAAAAAAAGTTCTGACATAATGAAGCTATTAGGGACAGTAATTGTGACACGCACCGGTCGTACTTGAAGCTAATTAAGACTATTTATTTTGTCTAAATTTAAGAATCGAATATTTACATTTCGTTGCAGCCACAGAGGCCGGACCACGGCGGCGGGTCTACCAATTTGAATACAGTTTGGGTTATGGTCTCCGATGAACCTCCGATCCTATAGTTCAGAAATAAATATAAAGTGCCCATCTATCTGCGCACTAGCGCCATTATCAATTTATTTCCTGGCAAATTAATATTAGACATAATTTTATTTGAATTATAGTGTTCTATTACACAACATAGTCGCAGTTGACTAAACCCAAAACGGTGGCTAACAAAATCCGGGCAGTATGCGGCTAGATAATTTAAACTTTTGTTTTGACTCGACTATCTTGCTAAAAATAGTTTGAATTATTGCATATAAATATTTCTTTAAAAAATTGGATACCTTGTGGTACATTGGGCCATATCTACCAAGAGGCAGGTGGTAGAAGTAGAACCATTAAAACTTGATCACAGGTAGAATGTTAAAATTAATAAATCATTCATCCCATTACAGCTGCATTTCCTCTTCTCATCCCAATTGTAAATAAAGTACCTTTTAAGTTTTTCATTCCACTATGGGTAAGATCCATCCTAGGTACTTTTAAGCTCAACCCAAATACCCTAATGTCTAATCTTAGATAATTTTGTGCGTAAAATATATCTCCCTTTTAATGCTATCCAAATTCATTATATTGAGTTTGTCCTTAAGCCCATTTCGTAAGCATTACGATGTTTGTCAAACAACCGAGTTTTTTTAAGTAATTTCTTTTGGATCGAAATGTAGAAATCTGCGTAAACGTTTAGTTTTTTTAGATAATTGATTTTCCGTTTGTTCTATATTATTTATAATAGGGGTGAAAATAGTCCTTTAATATTCAATATGATAGCCACGCCGTGGGTTCAAGTGTGAAAAACACTTAATTTGTTCAGTTAAATTTCTATTCTATAGAAATATTAAAATACAGTGAAGACATCGATCTATCTGGCCTACGATATCACCTTAAACGAACGTACCTACGTTATCAGACTATACATACTTGAGAAGTTTACAAAAGCTGCTAGTTAATGGTTAAATTTACGAATTACGATAATTCAATCGATTTTTTCGAAGCAACATCTATATTTACAAAAATGAGATTTATTCCACACTTGCCTCAACAACAAAATTAAATAAAACATATATTTCTAAGAGATAATGTGGGATGCAGAACAAGCGAAATTAAAATAAAACGTGCAAATAAATTTGTATCATTTTATTTATAAACTAGGTATTTTACACAACTTAACAAAATACATACATACAGCAACTAAACAGAGCAACCAAATGTAAATCATTCATACGTCGGTCGTTGATATGCAACAGTGAAGGGACCTTCTATCTTCGCGCCGAAAAGTTTTTTAAATAAAAATAAATACAAGATTATAACTTTCGAAATATCCTTTGAAAAGCCGTTTATTTTCTTTGTATAATTTATAAAAAGATTTCATGGGTTCTATTCGTCGTTATACCGAAATTCATAAAAATGGTTTAGGCATTAAACGGAAAAGAAACATTATGTATGAAAATGAAAATAAGAATAAATTGAACTACTGAGCCATTAGAATATTAGTCGATAGCAAAGTCCCTCCCTAGTTGTTCATTCATTCGTTCCCAACAGTTCCCAGTGAGTGAATGGCAAGACAGTCGACTCTCGCCTCGCAAACTAATACTGTTTCACTGTTACATCAAGCCAACAGCTCCAATGTGTAATTTATTTGTACTATCACAAAATGTTCGCGTCAACATAACGGCTGGTTACTTGCTAACTGGCTTACAAATTACTGAGGATTTTCTATCAGCAAACTTACAACCAAAGGGCCAAGCCAAATAATATTTAAAACAATATCTTATGCCAATTAAACAAAAATATTTTATAGCTAAGATATAAAATGCCAAATAAAGAATAACTATATATAATGTGTGATGTAAACTATAAAATATAAAGAGCTCTAATATATTTACAAAAGTTAGGTTCTGGTAACGCTGAACTCGTTTGAAAGTCGGAGGCAGGCAAGGCTGCTCGCAAACCCATCTCCAGCGAGGCCAAATAACATGTCAACAATCAACCCGAGGCAAGCAACCTTTAAATTAACTTGTCTGTTATATATCTACCCGCATACAGTTCATCGTTGAACATGGAATTTGATATTGTTTTGAAATATCAGAAACTGTACTATTCAATATCTTATCGATCGTTACAAATAGTTTCTATTTAAAAATTATATCCATCCTTGTTGTTCGTGTGATTTTGTAAATTACAAAATGTGAACGAACGACCGGTAGGTGTATATTTGTTCATATTGGCTATTGACACCTTATCAGGCGCTTGGTACACACTATTAGTCAAATCAGGCGCATATTTAGGTTTCCCAGCAGACTTAACCTCAATTTACAATACAAAGCCATTATGTTTTACTAAAATTTTTCCACCTCAGCTACTGTACAGTCGCCGTGTTAGTGAATTTCCAATGTTATGCGAGAATTTCATCCGATTCGGCCACGAGTTACAACTAGTGCAGTAAATAGCATTTTAAATAATATACTTAAAAAAATCCAATTTATTGCAAGAACTTATCACAAATCAATAGTTCCGAAATCGTCTCCTTAATGAATTATCAAGTACTATTTACAGCAAATGAGAGTAATTTTTACACTCCGTTCATTTTACTACTTAATTTGTCATTTTTTTTTATAAATATCTCCATAGTAACGTTATATAAATTCATATGATGGCCTAAATTATAATACTAAAGATTTGTATCGGCAGACGGGACAGACGTTGCTTCGACCGTATTCATAGTCTCGCCCCGGGACCACTCCGACTCTTACCAACTAACTAAAAGTTCGCCAGCACGATATCTAAACGAGTTTAATTTACGCGGTGAGATACACGATCGCTTAAGCTATCCCGAATTTGAAAATGAAACAGCAACTTGTACTTGCGATATTTTCAAACAAAGCGGTCTCTGTGTGCGTTATAGTCGAAAGTCGAAATATACAATTTGTGCATGATGATGATAAATAATGAATTGACGATAATTATATTAATGCGTTTGTCTAACAGTCGCGCTCTCGCCTCTTGTTTAAAAACATCGCAAGGAATTTATTCGCTCGCGCGTCTACATCACTGAACACATTGAGTCCCGCGCCCCCCGAACGCCCTCGCCCCTCTCGCGCCCGTAATGACATTACAATATGCAGCACGACGTTGAACAACAACTGCTGGAACCGCCTTTACTCTTTTGTCGTTGATCTGAAAACGAAACAAACAACAAATTAGACACTGACGCAACTAACTAGTAATTGTACATACTTATCTAGTTTCTACTCTAGTTCACAGATTAATGGAATGATTTGATAGTTTCTTGGTTCCTTACTGAACGACACCGTTGCTCAAATCAAATTGTTATCTAACTAAATGTTGACTATAGATTTGACAATCAGAACAATTTAAAATTTGATTTTTGGGACATTTAAGTAAATAAATTTCGTCACTATTTGTTTTTATCTTTAACACGGTGAGTAACCATTAAATAAGTAGAACTATAATTAAATGAAAAAGCCTTGTAACAAATTGTATAAAAGGTGTGCTATTCTAATGATAAATAGAATATTAAATCAACAAAACAAAAGCAGGTACGGTCGTGGGTTGTTATGAATGGCTCACTAAAAGGTCAACTAAAATTAGCTTCCAAATGTATAAAATGAATCTGGATTATCAGTACTGTCTTTTGCCATCAATTTAATTAAAAAGATGATGCGTATAAAGACATAATGTATATATAACTATATATAAATAGATTTTATAGTGGACAATCACTTGACATACTTTGAGCTCTTCGAACCATAATAATACCATAATGATTACTACATAAACAAAGTCAATCAAATTAAAAATGTTGCTATAAACGAAAATCGAAAACTTACAATTGAGAGTGAGAAGAATGGGATATCATAAATAGAGGATAGAGCATGTTATGTCCATCGTACCTCTGCAAGGAAATAAACTAAAAGGATTAGCTGGATGGGTGGGAAGAGTGGGAGAAATAGTGAAGTGTCCACACTATACATACATAAATGTTAGTGAGACTAAGAGCAAATAAAGTTTCCCAAAATTCCCACATGAGCAGTGCTCGGGGGTAAAATTAGTCAGAATAAAAAAATAATATCACTACGAAAAAAAAATGTAGACGTGTACATACGTTGCCAAGTGCAACTCTGCACTCAACTGAAATATAATACGCCCTAATTTTACATTATTCTCCTTTTCAATTCAAATAATGATGTGAGTTGGGACAGAAAAAAATTAAAGTGTGTATTGCTCGACTGCAATTTATACTGTTTTTAATTAAATCAATAATGTGAGTAAGCATACCATGGGAGTTGGGCTCGGGGAGATGCTCGCGGGGCACGAGATGCATGACTGTGGTGCGGCCGAGGGGCAGCCCTAGCGCGCCCAGGGTCACCGAACTGTGCAGGAAGCGGCCCTGGTAGATGAGTCGCAGGATCTCTGCGCGGGAGACGCATTCGCTCGCCCAGTCCGCTGGAATCATGTGAAAATTCCAATTAATATTTACTTGTTATTAATACATACTAAAACGTCCCATTGAATTTTTAAATTGTTTTTCATATATTAAAATTTAAATAAATTATTTTTCATTATCATTTATTAGCAAACCAAGTGTTAAAAAGATCTTAAAAATTAACAGTTACAGATTATATTTATTAATCAATCGCCTTTTCCAGGTATTGCAAATAGGCAATTAATTATAGCATAACAAAAATTAATTATAATATTTTATTCAAGCATTAAAATGTCATACCAATGAATAATAAAATAATATCATCTCATTAACATCGAAAATAACAAAAAATTTTTTTTGATCCGCTTATGTTCCGTTACGTATGTGACGTGACAAAAAGTTTTTTTTTTTACTTATATTAGTAAAAAATATAAAAAAAATAAATATTACTACAATAAAAATGACTTCTTCAATCATTGCCCCCAGAGAGATTTGAACTCTCGACCCCTGGTTTACAAGACCAGTGCTCTAACCCCTGAGCTATGGAGGCTTACGACCATGCTGTCGTAAATGTAGATTTGTACCGACTGCGCGATGCGTCACGCACACTCTAAAGAATCGCGTTGTATTACTATCGACTTAGTTGTAGTAGTGTTAGTATGCTCATCATCGAGGTTTTCAAATTCACGTATAGATGGAGCCACGAGTCGAGCTGTATTTCTTCAAACAGGTTTTAATTTTATCTAAGTTTAAATTTTCTTGAGTAGTGGGTATATGTTGACATAATTACACGTTTTTGATTTAACTTTTAGCGTAAAGTTTATCAATTATCATTAATTAGGAAAAATTTACAAAATTTAATTATAAAATTTCATACGAAAATTTCATACGAACGGCATAAAATAGTTTTGTTGTATTATCCCAAGCAATAATTTAACTCAGTGGTTGGTAAATAGGTACCTACCTATCTATATCAGTAGCACAAGATTTGTGAGTTGTATTGCGTGATCTGGCTCACTGTGTCCAACTTAAATAATAGTTTCTCATATAAACAAGACTTTAATACCGTTGCATAAGACCGATGTATACTGCAGAAGATAAAATTGCAGTGACCGGTGGCGAGCTTGCACTGCAAACTAGTAAATCAGGCGTTGTCCGCTAGGCGGCAGCACTATCTATGCGACTGGTAAACATACGACGACAATAAACTTGCGTCGAAAACCCGCCGTGTTTCGCGGTTCAGCCATTCAGTTTAATTCCAAGATTTATTGAATTCCGCATTAAGAGTAGTTTTATTTAGTTAAGTTTACTATTTATGCAAGATTTAAATTTCATATTTAGTTTACTATTCATGCAAGATTTAAATTTCATATTTAGTTAAGTTTACTATTTATGCAAGATTTAAATTTCAAGAACGGTTTTTCAAGAAAAGTATACTTCCTTTCGTGTTTATTGTTCCAAATCTGTGGACTGACAGTGAGTCGCGGCTTTATTTTATACCTAATGATAAACACATCTTTCAAAAAAGTATTTTTTTTTCTGTTCTGGGAACCCTAAATGTAGTCTTCCGTCATTTTCATAAATCCCGGCGATTCTATTAAACAAACGTCTAAAAATAAATTGAAATTTGTGTGTGTTGTACAGTCCCCCGCGATCTTTGTGCAGCGGTAATAGCGCCGATTTTGCAATGAATTTGGGTAATTTGATGTACTGCATTGACTACATACCTACTTGCACCTGTTCCCTTGACCCGTTCTAAATTCTTTTAATTAGGAATTTGACATTGGTCATAACTTCGAGCTAATATATGCTAACATAGTTCAAGGGATAGGTACAACAACAATATACATGTTTAGGATATAACTGCTAATATAACCTTTTAGTGTTGACTGATGGCTCATGCCTATTGAAAACTATTATTGATTCGTAGAAAGTGTCGAAACAGACATAAGTCTGTCGAACTTTTAGCCGATAGTGTATAGTCGGCATTAACTTCTGAGTGGTCAACAATCGCCTTGTCATTTCCATCGCGACTGCGCGCAACGTCCCAACGTGACTTGTGACAAACGCAGATCCAATAAGTTCCCAGAGGGGTTCCTTGGGGAGAATTCCCCCAGGAGCGTCTGTCCCGCTCGGTCGTGACATGTTGGTAGGACACACACCGCGACCCATTCAGCCGTATGCCGGCTCCACATTATCGCTCAAAAGTTCGTCGAACTCGACCTACATTGCTGGTTTTTCGTTGCGGTAAATACAAGCTCTCATACAAATTACGCAATATTCATGCATCGTGTCGGTGTTCGACGATAATGTGAGCCGGCAGTACATAGAATAGAATGTTGATTGCTTCCATTACTTAGGCTCACATCTTTTGTTTACCCATACAGAATGGAATAGAACCTGGGAGTCCTCGTCACGGTCAGTCATTATGACAATATTTACTTTTTTATATTTATACCAATTGTGCGATTGACCATGTTATCAATTTCTTTTGTTGAAAATGTAAGAAACAATATGAAATACTACAAAGCGGTGTGTGGTTGCGCCCTAGAATAGGACCACTCCAAACCCTCCTATGGTTGCCGTACAAGGCGACTAGGCTCTAATGCCTTAACAAGTGATAGGCAACAAAAGCATCCCCAAAGAGGGTTAATGTCAGGCAGGTAGCCGGTTGTATAAGCCTAGCCAAATCTCCAAAATTTAATGTTTTATTTTTTAATTTAATGGTGTGTTTTTTTATTGTTGTTCCGCCACACGGCGCACATTCATTTGCCTGACTGTATTTTTTTAATATTGACATTCTGAGTTAAAGCTAAATCTCCTTCGAAACCTCCACTAAAAATAACTGGTTTCTCTGGCTTTTAGAACTTGTGCATTACAATAAATCCTCATTTACATGTTTCCAAGATAAAATTACCCCGCTCTCGCCTCGACAGAGGGACTGCATTCCAGAGTCCATTCTCCTCTAAATATTTTTTCTCGCACATTCTTTTGTGAGGAAACCTTCCATACAATGCCATTTTATATGCAATTTATTTTTCTGTCTTTCCTGTTGCGCCGCGCATTCAAATTGGGGCAATGGGGAGCTCAGAATTACAAGGAATTCATGTGAATCAGCGATCAGCTGTTATAATCTCAGCTTGGGTTGTTTAATATTTTTTAAAAAATATTTCTAATACATTGTATAAATGATTTAAATAAATAATTTCGACGACGACGAAAAGCCAATCAAAATCTGTCCCCTTTTTAGGGTTCCAAACCGAACGAATCTAAATATATCATGACTTTCAATACAATCATATTTTTTTTTTATGAAAACAGTTTACCTTCCGGCCAATTGTCGTAAACGTGTATAGCTATGTCACCGGCCGAGTCTATGGGGTTGAACACGAACTCCTTAGTCTTGCCTGACACCAGGATAAGCCGTAGATTAATCTGGAACAAACAGTTTTTACGTTAAATATTGATGTAAACTTATGACGTCCTACTATTTGTCCTTCCGTGGATGTACGAGTATGAGGCGACTAAGGGCCTCATAGCCATGAGGCCGAAAACGTTCATTAGGAAGACCATAAATGCAATGGAAGGACGACGTGATAAAGATTGAACAACTGGATTTTAACTGCCCAAAATAGGGGAATGATGCGGGAAATTAAGACTAAATACCTATTTGGTTAAACAAACTGAAACTGAAGAAAGAAGAGCACGATTGGTAGGTAGGTAACGAATACGCAGTTGTGTAGTACACGGTTGGGCTTCACTGACGAAATCCAATAACATATCCAACCTAAGTTCATTGAAAACATAGCAAATTAGGGAAAATACAGTCAAAAACTTGAAAAAGATTACATTTTTCCGCACTTTGTATTATGGGATGGTGATGTGATGCAAGAATAAAAATGGCGGATAGCTCCCCGGATTGCGGGAAAAATGAAATATGGCCGCCGCAAGACCGAGCGATGTCTGAGTGTCCCCAGCGAGCGAGTAATGTACTCAAACTTACCGCTCCGTTTGCATTTTTAGGAGGGTCTCGCTTTGTTTTATTTTAGCCCATCTCGATATATACCTACAAGATACAAACAAAAAAAAAGGCCAACTACTTAAACATAGTAGAATGAAAATAGGTTATGTAAGCTATTTTTGCAACTTTAACAACGGGCCCTGTGGCGCAACGGATAACGCGTCTGACTACGGATCAGAAGATTCCAGGTTCGAATCCTGGCAGGGTCGCGATAAATGTTACTTTTTATTTTTTATTCTCGTGATTTTATTTTATCTCCTGCATTTATCACACACATAAAAATACCAAGATGCTTTTGAAGGCAATGTCTCGCCACGTGCGTGATCTAACAGAATTAAACTAATTTCTTGTGTGCTAGGAAACTTCATATTTCGAAACAATCGCCAATCAGAGTAACTATATGTTAGTTGTCTCTCCTTTCTATGCTCCATTATATTATCACATAATTTATTATTCATACTGTGCAAAAAGTATCCTTTTTTAAAAATACACAGATGCTTGATAATTTTTTAAACGTTCCTCCTTTTCTGGGATGAGGGGAACATGACATCGAAGGAGCAATACTCGATGTTTTTGTAAGGGGTCCGTTATTTATGTTTCAAATTGGTTGAACGGACGTGTTTGAAGGAGCGGGGGACGCGCGGCGGTTATTCCGAAATTCACAACCGTGCTAATATGATTTATAAATTTTTCTATGCCACTCATGTTTTTGAATAGAATAAAACTACACATTCACTGTGATCATACCGGAAACGGAATTTCATAGACATTTCGACACGTAAGTATAGGAGTAGAACCACAAATTTGACTACATTTCTGTGGTTAGAATCACACAATAAGTATTAACGATATTTTTATAAAGAGAAAAGTTTCATTTAATCCGAGAATTACGTGAATAGAACTAACATCTGATACAACAGTTAACAGGTAAAGTTAAAATAAACAACAAACGAAAAACGAGTGACTCGTGAAGTTTTATCGTTAAAGTGGGACAAAGTTGACACTAAAGAAATACGGCGAGAAATAAATGCAGCCAACAGGCGAAACAACCAGTAACTAGGGCCATGCAAAGGAACAGTACCTACACACTGTCAAATAATGAATGATGTGCAAAGTTGTTCCGCATTGCAGCGCTGGCGTTGCATACAATGCAGTTGCTGTTGCCTTCCAGTTGCACACACAAAATAGAAATGCTGTGGAAGAATAACGTTATCTCAATTCTTAATCTAAATCGATTTTAACAAGAAGATTGTCCTATAAAATCGTGAAATAAAAAAATATTTATTGAATGATGGAAATCGTAAAGTTCATTTTCAACGCTGACCTTGGCTCCGAGGCGTCACAGTCATAGATATGAGAGCTTAGCAAAATTACAAATCGGCAGTAATGTGAAAGCGGAAATGATCTATTCATCTACTTGTATAAGTATTTTGTAATTACATAGAAAACACATAGGCCATACATGTTTACGCTAATGTCACTAAACATCCTTAAACAGCTAATAAAATTATATCATTAACGTTGAACCTGTGGCGGACGAAACTATCTATACAGTTAGTGTAGTTCCATTAGTTATTACAACCGAAAAACTAGGAAACGCATGCATCAGTGAACAAAACATAAACTTATATTAATAAATTCTTATAACAAGTTTCTTTTTACGTTACATAAGCGTACATTATACTTTAATTTATAACTACTTCCCCCTATAACTTAATTGCCACGAATTATTTGCTAATGTGGAGCCCACAAACAGTTTGAATAGAAACAACGCGACGCGACGCGCGCTCCGTTCAGCGCGCTCCCCACCACCGCGCGAGTTGTGCCGTGATGCGAATTACGTGTGCAGTATCAATGTTGTACTATAAATATATGTAAATATTGTAAAATAAATTATTCTACTTCCATTCTTCTCATTGGCATTTTATTTCGAGTAGTCTAAGCACACTACAATTGGTGACCCCGAAAAAAGAAGAAATCTCATAAAAATGGAAAAGAAAGAAGAATTCTCTGACGCGTCCTCCTCTCCGGAAGCGGTTGCAAAGGAAGTGTCAACTATTTCTCTACAGTCAAGAATACCGCCGTTTTGGCGAGCCCAACCTAAGCTGTGGTTCGCACAATTTGAAGCCGTGGTATCTTCATACAAGACCAGTGAAGATCAAAAATATAATCTCGCTGTCGCCGTGTTAGAGAGAACAGACATCGAACAAGTGAGCGATATCATCTGCAATCCACCATCCACTGGAAAATATCTAGCGCTGAAGAAGAGATTATTGTCGGTGTACGAAGAATCCGAATCCAAGCAATTCCAAAAGCTGCTAGGAGGATTAGAGCTGGGAGAACAGAAACCTTCTCAACTTCTTCGTGTAATGCGAGATTTATCCGGAACAAAAGTCGCCGATGACGCCCTGAAAGTTCTGTGGATGGGACATTTGCCGTCGCAAGTACGAGCCGTGCTATCTGTCAGCACAGAATCCTCGCTCGACACCATGGCTACGATGGCAGACAAGATGATGGAGCACACAGAACAAGCGGTAGCAGAAGTCCGTGAAGATTCAACCCCTAGAAGCAGCAGCGAAACGCAAAACAACTTGCAATTTCAAGTCTTAAGCAAACAAATAGAAAAGCTTACACTTGAGATTGCCGCTCTCAAAGAAGGTCGGTCCAGATTTCGTGGTCGTCAACCCTTTAGAAACCCACGCCAGAACAGATCATCAACCAGATCGAAGTCGAGAAACGGAAGAAAACCAGGTGACCCAGAATGGGAATGCTCGTATCACTATCGCTTCGGTGATAAGGCCAGAAAATGCCAGTCACCCTGCGCTAGGCGACGGTCGGAAAACTAGAAGCAACATCGACGGTGGCGGGCGTTGGTGTTACTAAAGGGAGTAACCGCCTCTGCATCAGGGAGCTGAACACGAAAGAGCGTTTTCTCGTAGACACCGGCGCAGACATATCTGTATTAGCAGCGAAAAACAGAAACCAAACTCCGAGCAACACCTACAAGTTGTACGCAGCGAACAATACGCCGATACGAACCTACGGAGAGAAAACTATAAATCTCAACATAGGCCTTCGTCGCACATACAAATGGACATTCATCGTTGCAGACGTACAGACATCCATACTGGGCGCAGATTTCTTACGAAGTCACAAGTTACTCGTCGATCTACATCAAAAGAAGCTCATAGACAGCGTCACTGATTTGAAGATAGAAGTCATAGAAACAACAAGCAATCAGCCCACAGTATACATCATAGACCAAAATCACATATATCATGATATCTTAAAAAAATATCCCGAAGTACTACGCCCGATGTCAGTGAAGGAACCAGCAAAACACAGCGTCACACATCACATCGAAACCGCCGGCCCCCCACTCTTCGCCCGGCCTCGAGACATCGACAGGGAAAAATCGACTGTATCTACCACAAGCTTTTCGTTATGCCGCTTTCAAAGCGCAACACGAATTAAGCCATCCAGGAATACGCACGACGAGAAGAATAATGACTTCAAAATATTTTTGGCCGTCTATAAACAAGGACGTCGGAACATGGGCCAAATCCTGCATTGGTTGTCAGCGTGCGAAGATTCATAGACATGTCGTCAGTCCCTTAGGCGAGTTTTCACCGGCAAGAAGATTTGAACATGTACATACAGACATCGTTGGACCTCTACCGATCTCGCAGGGATACCGCTACCTCGTCACAATCATCGATCGCAACACGAACTGGATGGAAGCGGTACCGATCAAAGAAATCACCGCCGAGATTGTTGGTCAAGCAGTCTATGAAGGATGGATATCGAGATTTGGATGTCCTTTACGAATCACCACGGACCAAGGACGGCAATTCGAGTCATCATTGTTCAATGCACTAATGAAGAAATGTGGCATAAGGCGCATAAGAACTACAGCCTATCATCCTCAAGCCAACGGAAAAGTGGAAAGATTCCATCGCACATTGAAGGCGGCATTGATGGCAAGAGAGGCCAGTACAAGGTGGATAGAAGATTTACCTACAGTTTTGCTTGGCATACGCACTGCACTACGTGACGACAACACTAGTCCTGCACTGATGACGTATGGTTCTACGCTACGAGTCCCGTTCGATTTCTTTGTACCTACAAAGTCAAAGAATGAAGACGCCCAATTCATCCGCCAGTTCACAGAAACAATGTCAACTCTATCACCTGTACAGAGAATAATCGCATCGAGTAAGAACCTCTTCGTATATAAGGAATTATCAACATGCAGTCATGTATTCGTCCGCAATGACACTGTGAGAAGCCCCTTGATAGCGCCATATGACGGTCCATACAGAGTGATAGAGCGAAACAACAAATATTTCAAGATTGAATTGCCACTTCGAGCATCCAATATATCCATAGATCGACTCAAACCGGCACACATAATCAAGCAAGATGACGACGTAGCGGCAAACGCGCAACCGAGCCATCCCCACTCCTCGAAACCCGCACCAGCAACGAGTACATCTCAGCGCTCACTATCTGCTCACACGCCGAGTGCGCCGCAACCACGTATTGTCAAGCCGGGAAAACAGGAAACAACAACTATGCCGAAGATATCAAGACATGGAAGAGTAATCAAACCTTGTGTACGCTTCGCTTGAAGGGGGATAATGTGGAGCCCACAAACAGTTTGAATAGAAACAACGCGACGCGACGCGCGCTCCGTTCAGCGCGCTCCCCACCACCGCGCGAGTTGTGCCGTGATGCGAATTACGTGTGCAGTATCAATGTTGTACTATAAATATATGTAAATATTGTAAAATAAATTATTCTACTTCCATTCTTCTCATTGGCATTTTATTTCGAGTAGTCTAAGCACACTACACTAACCTATAAGACAAATTTTTAAATTACCAAAAAAAAAGTGAAAACAAAGTTTATTTTCAAACACAATGAAGCTGCAAATTATATTCATAGAACAAAATATTAAAACATTATGCAAGTTGCATTGCATCCATCCACGCCACTTTTAAACGTTATATTAAATTCTGTGGTTTCGTTCAACTTTTCTACTGCGGTGAATACGGAACTTGGCGCATCCACGAATTTAAATGCAAACATTTGCATGCAAAACAAATACTATACGAACAAATTAATACGGCTAGTTACAACTTGGCGCTACTTTTACACAGCAGTCGAATCATTACATTCTATTACGTTTTTATTAGCTATCCCGTGCGTTAGTTTTCCCATCGTACTCGTATTAGAAACCTACATCGATTTACATTTTGCCATTTAATGCCATCCAACAAACACTATGAATGCTAAAATTTGTTTCATTCATAATTCTTATTTAAAAACAAGTTTTTTGGCGGTGGAGTTCTTTACATCTCTCTTTATCGTCAGCCAAAATTTGTTTAATTTCCAGTAAATGGCGCCTCTAATACTAGACGAGTTTTGGAGAAATGCACAGGATTAAAACTTCAGTCAACTAAACCGACCAAGACCATAAATTTTGAATAAGACATCCCTTTATGGGTTAGACCATGCCTTTAAGTTACTCTTCAATTGGTGTTTTTAAATTTAATTTTGTTATGTGCAATAAGATTTTCAAACAAAAAAATATTATTTGACCGTCTAGAAGTAAAGCGTAATCGAAATTCCCAAGAGAGCTGAGCTCCTCATCTAGTTCAACATTCGAGAGAATCCATATAAATCGTATTATACGTGTGCCCACGAAAAATTAATTAGGTAATTCGGCGTCCCTAAAAGGTAGAACTCGAGAGCTTAAATTAAGTAAGTATAGTAATGAAATTGAATAAAAAATGAAATTATACTCGTCCCGCTGGAGTTGCATAGATTGGACGAAAGAAAATTACATTACCCAATGAGGACAGAAATTAATAAGTTAAACCTCAATATTTGACGAATTAATTAGAATATTTATTAATTATATTAATTATTGCATCTCGCATTGCCACATCATTCTTCAAATGTTGACAAGTTTTTAGCAATCTTAGTGGACTGGATAATCAAACAGCAACTATTACGTCGAAGTTTTCCCGTGGGATCATTTGACCAATCAGAGCTAGCCAGCATGAATCTAGGTCATAGATACCGGAGCCACTGTGGTCTCGTGAGAGCCTTAGGCTACACTAATCTACATCTACACTAGTATTAGGAGGTGTTTGTAAGTTTGTGTGTTGGAGAGTATAGTCATGGGACCGACTCAAGCGATTTTCAAAATTTGTTCACCAGTCAATAGTTACATTATTCCCGAGTGCCGAGTGACATAGGACATTTTTATCCCGATTAGTATTCACACGGCATCGCATAATTAATCAAATCTACAAGGAACCATAAACGTCACAGTAAACTATCACAGCTACTAACGTAAATCAATGATGATAAAGTGAAAATCGTGGGAAGACAAGTGGAGAAGAAAAAGTAGGAAAGCGTAACTTAGACTTCGACGCTTTAAAGCTGAAGGAGAAACCGGGCAAGCACTTAAATGAGATGCTAAAGAAACGAAACAAGACATTGCACACAATCTGATAAATATAAAAATACCTTATTCCGACCATCACGCGCAAAATGGCAAAATGCCAGCGAAGGAATGCGTGAACTTTACACTGCATTCGTAAGGATATTTTATACAAATGGCAACACTGCTTAAAATTACACTTTCGTCTACTTTAACCAACCGGTGTAAATACGCCGGTCAAACAAATGTTTATCTATTTTGTCTAGATTCTCCGCGATCCACGCGCGACAGGTTAACTTGGCGTGAATGCGATATGTAATCTTCCGTTTAGTATTTAATTAGTCAGGTCAGGCAGGCCACAGATAATATTATGGTTCATATAATTACATCTTTACCAAACCGTTGAGTTGCGTTAAATTTTCATATAATTGATAAATAATCAAAATAAACTAAATATATTTAAATATAATAATTTAATCATAATAAAATTAGTTTACTGTTACAATCAAAATTAGTTGAAATGCTTTGATACGGAGAACACATGCAGTATCTGGTACTGATTTAGGACATTATCGATTGAGACGTACAGATATATCAGATTTCAATTTCGGAGAAGGAGGATCTATTGTCTAGATACCTATTGTATTGTATACTACTAGGTGAATGCATTTCTCGCTGATATTGCCGCAAGCTAAGTACAAGATTATCCAATTCCAAATGTCGCACTGATTAGATTGTAGATTATATTTTATTGATTAACTAGAATTTCTATCATTAACTTGTATTGTTACCTATATTGTACTGTACATACTAACAATACATGACCTTAGCGTTAGCGCAACGAAAATTTAAACATATAAAGAAATGGTAAAAAAAAATTCAAAATCAAAACTCATAATTAGTACAAACCCGTTTCAAATTTCAATGCGTATATAGACAAAAATAATGAAATAAAGATTATTTTATGACATTTTAATTGAGAACGTTGTCTTATTTATAACTGAATGGTCAACACGTTTCATAATGCTCACAATGGGACATCTCATTTTGTTTTTGCAACAGTACCTCTATGCAAACTGCATTACATTGTGACGTAACATATGTGCCACAGATAACCAAAGTGGTCTGTCACTGCTAGACACGAGTATATACTTTGCAATCGCAAACTAAGAAGTAGCACTTAATTGTTTAGATGTAACGCAAACGTTTGATTTCCTTGCCGATAAAGTAATGCCACTAAGAACCGACCGAAGAAAAGACAACTACTTTCTTGGCATATCAATACTAGCTACGCCCTGGGGCTTCACACCCGTGGAAATTTTGGGATAAAAATGTGTTATTCTAGGTTATATTCTACCCGTGTACCAAAGTACATAACAATCCGTCTAGTAGATTTTGCGTGAAAGAGTAACAAATATACAAAACACATCCACATAAACTTTCGAATTTATAATATTAGTAAGATTGCGATGGATTTCCTTTTTCATTACACATCGTAGATAATTTATTTCACTGAAAGTAATTTCCATTCTGGGACTTTTTCTTTTTTTTTTTCAACTTGGGACTTTTCGATCATAGGGATCTTTCTTCACCACTGAACCACCACCGCTTTGGTTCAGTTACAATACAATTAATACCACTTAACCCCTTAACAGCTAGCATTGCAGCACATCCGCATTAGCGGTGCGCTAAAAATATCACAAAGGCAAAGATCAACAATAGGACCAATCTTTGTCATAAGTAGTATAATTATAATATAAATTTTTAGTGTATTATAGTATATACAACTTTTTGTTAATTATTGTAAGTATATATAAGTATGAAGGCATAAGGTTAAGTTAGGTTTGGTTACGCATAAGGTTTCCTGTAATGATAGTTGTAAGTGTGTATAAATAAAATAAATAAATGAAAAAGAACAATAGTTGTTTGAGATAAGAGTATGTATATAGAAAATAAAAAAGTAAGTTTTTAACATAAGTTGAATTACCTACCTACTAAAAATAATTCCTATAAAAAACTGACGGTACACAAGCACCGGAAAATGTTCAGACATTGACACAAATTTCTATGCATTATTGTTTCGTGTTAGCACAAATAATGCATCGGTTTCGACTGTTTTCTACGAAACTGTTAACTAGCAACACGCGGATTTTCAACTTGACCCTGAATGGTTTCTAGCGCACTGGCAACACTGTCGTGGAAATTATGATTATACGCAATTATATATTAGACTTAACGCGCGTGTTTTGAGACCTTCAATTGATAAGTTTTTGACAACGTTGTATTAATAAACTTGTTGGTGTAAGTCACGAAATATGTTTTATGATATTTTTTGTCCAATTAACAAATAATAGCATGTCTAAACTCTGCACGTGTATGTATGTATGTACAGAGTGCAGTTGAATTTGAGAGCATACCTATATTGACCTGTAAACACTTCTATTCTCTCTCTCTTATGAGCGAGTTCCCGGGTACAATCTCTGCTAAAGTTTCGAAACCTAAAAGATTTTTAATATTGATATGATAATAACTTGCGTAATAACTTAAGACAGAAGGTCCCTTAAGTAGAAACTAAATAAATTAATCGACTTGGTAACATGGATCTCACAACTTTTTATGGTAGAAAAACTGAGCTGCGAGACTCGGGTCTTTTACAGGATGTTTTTGATGGCATATAAATTACCAACATCAACATTAATAATCGACTGAAAATTCGATACGCGAGACAGTCTTCGATCCGAGTGAACGGACAATCGATATAGTGGAAACGTCATCTACGTCGCTACTTTCACTAGGAAATTCGGATATGGGTATGGTAAATTAGGGTAGCCAACTTTTAAGACCAAATATTGTATTTTTGGATACTGTAGCTTTTTCTTTTGGAAGCGAAGGCATTTCATAGTAAAATACATATAATATTTATTCATTTATATTTATATTTTAGCAAACTGATATAATTACACAGTTGAAAGTTTAATAAATGGGTATAGGGCCCAAGAAAGACATTGTTTAGCGAGCAAGATTTTTAAATAATTTATTAATAAGCTGCAAAAGTAGCCCCTGGGCGCAGCTAGTAGCTCATAAAGAAGAACACTTCAGAATAACAGAGCCGGCACTTCTACAGTATAAGTAAAACCTGTTATTTACTAACAAACAATTGGCATGCCGCATTAGAATTTCATTAGAGCAACAATTAGGTAGCTCTGATCCTGGAACTCCAGGATTGTTTCGAGACCGGCCAAGATTCGTAAATAATATAGTTACCTAAATGCCCTGTATATTGTTATCTTGAGACAATAATAAGACCAACATTTGTTAATGACGTCCTTGGAAAAAGGCTGCGGTGAAGTTTGCGCCACTTCTTCACTTGCGCTTTAGAAGTCGGTAGTAGACTTAGTTTTAGGTTCATTTTTGACGTCATTATGTGATGTATATTATTCTAAGAATTTGGAATTAAAAAGAATTAGGACAGTTTTTTGTATGCAGAGCGCGCATTTGATCTTGGGGCATTTGACCGTTTTTTGTTGATACTAGCAAAGCACGCAAATATGCATATCCACCTGATGGGAAGTGGTCACAGCGACCTATGGATGCTGCAACACCAGAATTGTCACAACGCGCGTTGCCGACTTTGAGGTCTTGGATCTTTGCAACATCACCAGGATGGATGGTTATGAATCATAATATTATTATATTATATTAGGGCAAATCACACCAATTGAGCTAGCCCCAAAATAAGTTCGAGACTTGTGTTATGGGATACTAATACATATATAGTTAAACATCCAAGACCCGGGCCAATCAAAAAAGATAACTTTCCATCATGACCCGACCGGGGATCGAACCCGGGACCTCTCGGTTCATTGGCAAGAACTTTACCACTGCGCCACCGAGGTCGTCGACCATACCATCAACAAAAACCGTGGTGATATAAGTTACGTGATCATAATTTTTTTGCTATTCGATTGTATATTTCTCGAAATTATGTACCTACTATGTCCTGAATAATACCTAAACTGTTGTTGTATCGTAAAAATTATCACACATGTTATCACTTCATTATCGGCTTGTAATTAGCGCTGTGACTTGCGTGTGATTGCACACCGAGACAGCTGCTATTACTAACTATATAAATACTTGTAATAAGCGGATGAAGCCTCGGGTAAACACCTAGTGTTTTTATAAACCACCAAAATATGTTTTTGATAATACATCAACACTGACCCAAATATATGAAAGTGAATTAAAAACCTATTTAAAAACGGACGGTTTTGTGTTTCCGATGCCACAAATAATATCTATTAAATTTGTAAAATAATTGGGTAAACTGTGAGTTATAATAATTACAACCATAAACAACGGATAATTGCAGCCCTTACACTATCTTGGGGCTTTTTGGGTAAGCGTCATTAGAGTAGGGCTCTTCTGAGTCCTCTTGATACGCCACGCTTATGATTTCTATAATATCATGCAAAAAAACCTAAACAAAACAAAAATCCATATTTTCATATTAATATTATAAATGCGAAAGACTTTTTGTTCCGTTTTTAAGGCTAAATTGTTAGACCGATTTTGATGAAATTTGATATGCATATAATTAATGATTTTCGTTTTGGTGATTTTCGAAAAAAAAATTAGCCTATGAACGGGGGCATAGGCTAATTTTTTTTCGAAAATCACCAAAAGGGGTAAAAATTTGAAAGAAAATCGTGTCTGTTCAGCTTACGCAGAGAAATTCACGTGGGCGAAGCCGCGGGCAAAAGGTAAATAAATGAAGAAGTCAAAATATCTGAAATCAAACTTAACATTTCAAGAAGTAGGGGAAGGCCGAAGAAAAAAATGGATGGAGTGCGTGAGGCAGGATATGGCTATAAAGAAAACTGATCGGTAAACATCAGAAGAAGTGAAAAGGCTTGTATGCAGCCGCGTCACATAAAGTTCGAAAAGGGTAGGCGGATGATGGTGAATATTTAATATTTACAAGAGATTATCTCTTTTTTACAATTTTATTTCGTGCATTTTTGTTTGCCGGCTAATTGACCCACTCATATATTTGCAGCATCATATATTTAATTTTTTAATTTGCAATTTAATGAAAAAATGCAACGCCATCTGCAGTGCTATTAATCTAAATCACGTGTAACGTAATAATCACACATAAGACATAATATATCACAGGTTACTATGCCATTATTCATTCACGTTGAAATTTCTTTGTAATGGGACCCGCATGCAATTTAGCGCGGCAAACGCATATATTAGTGTTAATAAACACATACAGAATTCTTGTCGTTTATTCTTCGTTTGACCCACTGAGTTTGATCCCACAAAACATCTGTTGTGTCTTTGACAATATCCTTTCTATATTTAGGACAAATTGTAAAATAAATTTAAAGTGGACAAAAATCTCAGTGAGACAAAGGAAGGAAATATTTTGCATAGGAGTATATCGGTAAATCCGGTGTTAGGCCAATTGAATTAATGCATATTTATGTCGTATATTATCGTGGTGTTGAGATTATAGTGATCACGCGATGCAGTCGAGTTACCCAGGTAGCAAATAGGCGTAAGAAATAGAACATTAACACGTGTTAATCGATTACAAGTGTGTTCTTATCAAATCCATCTTACAAAAAACGGATTGGAGACAGAATATGATCATAACATAACTGACGACGACATATATACAAATTGATAAAATATTATTTTATGTTATTTCCAATTTTTATTTGTCAAACATATGAACCAGTCTCATTTACTCCAAATTAAGATATACCAGGAAACTTTCAAAATATATATACCAACTCTCTGCAATTGACACCACGCCCAATTTTACCGGAACACGGCATCAGAGACCAGTAAATAATAAGTGGCACCACCCTATAACACCGCAATTAGTAAGCCTGCGTCCCCGCGGGATACTATCTTATTAATTTATCTATATTTAATTAAACCATCTGTTGACTTATTGTTGAAACTCACGGTGCTGTTGATTGCACACACGTATTTGGATTGTTAGATTAGTCAATATTTTTTAGCATTAGGATTAGTAACTAGCTGATCCAGGCTTCGGGACATTCCATTACTTTCGTTCATAATTTAAGCTGATATAGAAAAGATGCATGGCCACTAGAACTACATAGATGCTGTGGACTTGATTCTGAAGCAGGTTTATATCCTTGATGAGTATTAATCTGATACACTATATACTGGCAATTACCTGGAACAAATAAACGTAATTTATCTACACATGGATCACAAGTTGTAAAGCTAGTAAGCACTCACGCACGGTCACAAATACTATTATTATGTACTATAATGTCTCTAATTCTTAGTCGATAGACGTGAGAACTCGCACCGAATTAGGATTAACAATGCTTGGTTGGCAAATAGACAAACAATCAGCCTAAATTGTATTTAGATTCATAAACATATTTTAGTTTGCTTTGGTTAACTCATTTCCGGGTAATTCCCGATCTTCTTCAACGATCTTAGAGAAGTATTTCTTGCAAAAAGAAGATTGACGAAAGCAGATGCTTTTGGTGGGTTTCCATATCACCTTGGCAGTACGAAAGATAATTCCAGTGACTACCAGATAACATTAAATAACACCAACGATCTCAGATGGAGAATTGCAGTTTATGCTCCTAAGGAAGCGATGTTTAACCCATTACCCGGGTCATAGCGGCTACAGGTTAGCAAAACATTTTGCAAAATCGCAAATAACGTCCAGTGGAGGCAAAACACAACGTTGGCCAACAGCCAACATTAATTACAGCACATATTTTATGTACTCCCCCGGCGCGGCACACTGGCCCACTGTTAAACACAAATTAATATTAAATGACATATGTTTCGTCAGCAACTGCAATTTTTGGTAATGGGACAACTGACACTTCAACGCATTCATTAATAAATATAAAAGCACTGAAATCCAGGTTTTGATGAGATGCAAATCATCTCGACCACCATGTAAGGTCCGTAATATCTACTCTAAATGTATTTAACGAAGTCGCGGGCATCAGGTAGTGCTAAATAATAACGAAATTAAGATCACTTTAATTACATACACAACAGATACTGCGTTTAAACAAAGTATATAAATTTAAAACGAACAACGATTGATAGCGCGTCCGTGTTATGACAGTTTCGCCTGACCCACCCTCTGACGTCACACCACCCGTCCCGCCAAGTGGGCCAAGGATGCCTTTAATAATATTATGACTATCCGATATACTCGAGGAAATACACGGGAAATACTTGCAGACGTGTGCACTAATGGTGGTGTTACACGGCTCAGCAAAACGAGGCTTCACACGACTTGCAGGGTGAAACTGTAGTATTTTCACCCTTTTGCTGGTAATAAAGTAATAGCTAATATAATCACGGAAAAAAAAAACAAAAACACTGCGTCAGAATTGTATTTTCTGGAATTGATATTAGCAAAATATTTCAGCCAAATAAATGCTGAACGTTGAATGTTAATAAAAAGTGAATCCAAAATCGATACTATACCAGTTAACATATTGAAATGAGAATATTCAAGTTGTATAGGTAAAATAAAAAAATATTAAATATTTTGCCAGTTCGATTTGATTGTAATCTTTATTTAAATCGATCTCATCTAAAGTGAAACACAGAAACGTATCGTGTAATTCGCTATATTAGCGCATAGCTTTCTTATGGCATAATTGGTATATTTATATCCGTAATTATAGCCAGTATTTTCAAGCACTTAAGAGTTTATATTTGACTCGGAGGTTGATTGCAGTATTTACAAGCATAATTAAGCTATTGAGTTCAGGATAACTATCGTAATAACATGAGTAAGTAAGCATCTTCGGAAAGTAAGTCCTAACTAATGCCAGCTACATGTTAGGACGGATATCAGATGCCGTTGTGAATCCAAGGGAATAGGTTCAGAGATTTATTAGTACTTTGATGGGATATTAGTTTTTTTTTAGGTGGCACCATGGGAACGGTCGGATTCGTAAAGGTCTGTCAGTCTGAACGGTCGGATTCGGAAAATAAAACTATCTTTTTATTTATTGTGAGCTTATCAGACACGAGTTGGCTCTTAAAATATCAATACAAAGTTGTGATGTATGTACTTTTTACAAAGTATTCGTGTTATTAATTTTAATTACTGGTTATTACTGGAAATCGCATAGTGATCGAAATTTCATCTAAATGTTAGCCGTGTAAATGCTGACCCAGATTTCCCGGAAATCTGAAATAGTTGCAGACTGCAGCTTTGTATAATAAATTAGCGAGTTCGACCATTATTTGGATTCTGTTCTACATAGCGTGGCAACAAAAATGTTGGCTATTTTAATCAAAAATAGACTAGCACCAGGTATTCGCTCGAACATGCATTATCACAGAAGTCTGCTGATTTAATGTAGTTTCAACAATAAGATAACACTGGTTTCCCGTGATTATTGGTAAATGTTTTATTTATGAAGTACTTACGTTAACCTTAATATGCGTAGAAAAAACGTAAAGTACGCCTAAACGTCAGCGGCGCGCCGATTAAAGTCAATGTGAAATTTTACGGTGCTAATTACCCTTACTTCATTCCAATAGGTACAGATTCGGAGGTTGAACAGATTTTGTTAAGCGTTGACAGAGAAAACTATAGATTTCGTCATATCTTTCGTTTCGCTCATACAAGAAAGAGAAACGCGTGTAAGAGATCTCTCTAGTACATACGTATCTATGTGAAGAAACCGTAGTGCTAAATATTTTTGACCCTCACCGTGTGCCAAGTTTTACAAGGCCCAAACTGGCGATTCGAATGAATGGCGGGAGGTTGTATGGAAAACTTCTATCTCGTTCGAGTACGTTAGCCTCGAGTCTAGGTTTTCTGGATCTGATTGAAAATTGAATAGACAATCTAAGACATGCGGCCTCCAAATCAGTAGTAGATGCTAATTCTTGAGTTCAAAAAGCGATATTTCTAGAGGGTCCAATCAAATGAAGAGGCGCGACGTGCTTAAGAGGCTGCAGTGTGGCCAACACTTCAACAGAAATATGCAGTTTTAGACACTCGGCCCAAGGACGCTATAAGTAAATGCATCCAGCAGGTCTACTATCAACTTTCACTGTACTGAAATTAATCGCATTCGTATCAAAAATTAACTTAGTGGTGCGAATTTGCGATGCAGATATTTTTTTATTCTTTACTTGATCGCATTAAAAGATAATGAGCACCCTGATCTATATTTAGATCATTTTGGAAGAGGAAAAGAAGACAATTTTGAAAAAAAAAAACCTTTTTTTTGTCACTAATGTAATAATACAGAAATACTAAAGTAAAAATGAATTAAATTGATCGAGTATTCATGTGCAACGTGTGTACAAGATAGAGAAGGTAGCTACCACTGCAGTACATAATATACTTTACCGTGTTTGGCCTCAAGCGGATGCAACTAGGTCACACCAGATTTTACGAGAGATACTTGCTTAAATAACTATTAACCTAGATAGATACAGATTTTAACTTACGGGAATGATTATTTCTAATACTAGTTACTGACAAAAACAAATAACTTGGATATTACTTTAAAGTAATGCGGAATCACTATCACTACATAATATAAAAAAGTCGTCTCTCGCTGTCTGTCTGTCCGTCCCTATGTACATGCTTAGATCTTTTAAACTACGCAACGGATTTTGATGCGGGTTTTTTAAAATAAATACCTTGAGTGATTCAAGAGGAAGGTTTATATGCATATAACATGCTTAATATGCATATCAATAACTAAATAATTAACTTTTATTCAATTTTCAATTCAATTCAACCAATATATAAATTTATAGTTCAGTGATGATCACAAATCTCGACATAAAATGTCTCCGTACCAAAGAAGTGGGAAAATTCAATAACGTCTAGAATGTCGCGCGAACTCTTGAGAAATCTTGCGAATGTGCTAATCGCCTGCAGCTTGCACTCAACGTTAACTTAGTTTTATTGGAACACCGCCTTTGAAATATGGAAAGGAATGGGCGAAGGAGCGTGACTTGAATTTGTACACTCGACAGACGTTCACTATCAGATTCGAATTACGAAGTAAGACGTTTCAGATTTAAATAGATTAATAATTTTTCTGAATACTGCTCTATTAACTCTGTTCCGGTGATAATTAGTACTATTTCATTTATCTACATTGAATTGCAATTTTAAGGTACACATCAAAATAAGTTGATATTGTTAAATTTTGTCAACAGTAGCAACCTACAGTATTAATCATTGTCATCAACAGTATCGATTACTATGTTACAAGGCAAGTTATCTTGTAGAATTTTGTGAATTATCAAGTAACAATGACTACTATGACTCTAGCTTCACAAACATCAATGTTTAAACAATTTAAAATCTTTCAAAAAAGGGAACGGCTATTGCTGCCGACGGACATTGGTCCAGTTACAAAAAATCCAGTTCCGGTCACTCGGGTCGGACACGGAAACAGGAAGTCCGGGGGAGAGGCGGAGGAAATAGCCGATCGCGTCCTAATGAGAGATCCAGGAGTGGCAAAGCTTGCGGCGAATGTGTGATCAAAAGAAGCAGCCATTCAGAGATAATGGCGCTATTAAGCCTAGAGTACAAGAGTAGAATAAATACAGTAGCAATAGGATTCCAACTAACATACCAACGTATGTGTTAATAGACTATGACTATGTAATATGTATGTAGTAGCTATATATATTACTATTGCGGGAAGTTTGTACTTCACAGTTTATTGCCGTGTACACCGGGATTTAGTGAGTTATTTATACCTTTAGTAGCACAGTAGTTCGATCCCATTGGGACAGACATAACAGAATACATTCAAATCTAAATCGGTCTTAATTCTATTTAGTTTCCATTGTTTTACGTTAGAAAAGTTTCCTGTGTATATTTTAGCATACGATTAAATAAGACGTCATCCTAATTAGGAAGTTGATTTTGAAACAAAGGCAGTTACAAAATGCTTTTGTTTCATTATGTTGGCTAATATTGTGTATTCGTGTTCGCTTCTTCCTATTGTTAACTCATTATAACCCATCGAGAACACGTTTCAAAATATTGACTACCTTACGTAATACACAGAAGAGAAAAATAGTACACATTACTTCATTTTTTGCTTGTGAAAACACTATAAAATAATGTATAAAAGAAAGCCGCTCTCAGTTTCTGTCACCTGCTCTCTCCTGAACGAAATTTAATGTGATTTTGACCATGAGTAAATTCCTTCAGGAAGATTTGATAAAGTTCATAATTTCTAATCAGTTTCACTGCCTTTGCCTGAGTGACGTTGCACGATAAAAATCAACTGAAGCATTTTGGAAACATAAATATTGCTGATATAATCTTCTAATATTCAAATCTACCAGTAGTAGTAATAACATCATAGTGGGAACAGATCTCCGGGCCACAAGGCAAACATCATTACGTAACTCGCACCTATCTCATCAAATAAAGATTATCGCATCCAGCCTTCAATCCTCGTGTTTTTCGAAGCGAATTATGGATTTAGCATTAAATTTTCCCGTCTGTTGAATGATTGATTCCCTGGCATCGTTCGGAGTGTGATTTATTTATCTGGCTAGTATGAGGTCGTTAGTTATCGTAACTGATGGGTGAATACTTCAAGGTTCGTAATTGGGTTGACATTATTATTTGTCTTTGAAGACGTAAATGCAAGCACCAGATGGATGAGGCATTTCATATTGGGATCATTTCACGCAATTCCCCGTAATTGGGTTGTTGAGTTCTGATTGGCGCCAAAACGAAAATGTTGACAAATTTGAGACCAGCTCAAGACAAGACAGAAGAGTGAAGCTGCAAAACGAGAAAAGGATATATAAGGGTAACACAATCCTAAGATACCCTACATACTAGACTATCTATAGAGGAAGTAAGCCTCTCTACTGCGAGAAACGAGAGGACAGGAAATTTTATTTTATTGCGTGCCTAGGATGCCGAAAAGAGGAGTAAAAATCAACGTTTATTTTGTACTGTTTCATTCCTACCAAGTGTTAGCCGCACGTAAGTAACGTGATAGATAATTTGGCTTGTAACTTGCCACTAACATCAATACATATTCAAAGTAATTGTATGGCGAATGAGCGCTACTCCAATGTTGAATGACATTGTGACTGTTTCGGATTGCATTTATCAGTTCATTGAGTTACAAGTGCAAGCTAACACGCACTATCTAAAACCCATTATCCAATTCACACATGTCAACAATTATAATATTTCCGAATCAATGAATATACGTAACTTTAATCGAATTCCAATTTTGGCTTGGATTAACGACACATGTTTAAGGGTATTAGTTCTAACCGGAACTAACCGGGTTACAACAAGGGTTCGGTTAACCGGCCGACTGTAACAGTTTCAACCGCAAGCGCGATCCATAACGGTACAATACTCGAATGAAAATTGACCCGACTGAATGAACAAAATTGTATTTTTTATTGACAACAAAAATTTAGAAAAGAAAGAAAAGTATGGGTATGCAAAATGCTGCTTTTAGAGTATTTAAACGTTACCACTTGTTATCGCCATATGTTTTTTTACGAATCGGAAAACTACGAGCTAAAACTTAAAGATAACTGTGTCCTCGTCAACGTGCTAGGTAGGTCCAGAAGTGCTGGTTGGGTAACCTACTTCACTCTAAGCCTGGATTGTAGTACCGTGTTGGGTTGTTATTTTTGAGTTGACATTAAGGAAACTTCAAACTTGTCCACGTTGAGATTAATGAGATACAGATTGTGGTAAAATTACTAGCTCTAAATAAAGAGCAAATTCATGTAATGTGTGTTTAATCCAAAATGCGATGGTTATAAATTTAGCCTTCTGATTAAAAATACTACTATTAATATTATAAATCCGAAAGTATTGAATGTCTGTGAGGAAGTTTGTGATGATATTTGTCACAGGTAGATTATATAACCTGGAATAGTAGTAGGTACTTTTAACTCTTTAGTTCCCACGGGCGCGAAGTCCTGGCATGCAGGCAGATAACAAGGTGGGAAGATGATCTTCCAAAAGGTTGGAGAAGATTAATACTAGACAGAGATAGAGACGAATGGAGAAAGCTGGCCTCCCTGACCAGGAAGAAGATTAGATTAAAATAATATAAATTGTATAATATATATCATAATACTGAAACGACAAGGTATGTTCAATGACTCGTAGTGTAACCCAAAAGTAGCTTGAATCCAAGTCAAAGGCCAAGTGTATGTGTCACAATTCTTTGTCGGAAAACAAAGGATTTTTTTAGAGCACGGGACGCAAGGACGAGAGTAGGACTTGACTCGTCTCCATTCATAATGCCGTGTGCTGACATGACACAGATTTGCGGGGAAAATAAACGGGGTTCTGTCCTAAAAGTGAATGAATGAATTATTTTCTTATTATACACTACACCACGTAAAAATAGAGACAAATGAAAAATATCAATTGACTACAGACTTTTTAAGTTTATTCAAGCCTGTTTAATTAAATTCCATCCAGCCTGCAAATATATGGGTATTTATTATTAATGCTACAATACAAAGTATACGTGGTGTTCTTGGCACGTTCGGCTGTGACGTCACAGAACCTCTTACAGAGGCATAGAGTGACTTTGAATCGTTTGCATTTTAAACCGATACAGAACATCTTTTTTTTTTAAATTTTTACACACTAATATTTGAATTTTGCAAATGCGCACTTATAACCGGGATATATAGAGGAGATCCTTGTCGTGTAACTTGAAATGCAGACTGTACATATATAAATAATGATTTTAATAATGAGATCTCTAATCTGATAAATGTCATTGATTTCGCGTTTCCAATCTAATTGTGTTAATAGAGCTCCAAAAGTACCAATTTATCAACGGTATAAAACGGCGATAACTAATAGCGAAAAACTAGGTCATCGGATCAATTGACCCACTTATCGGCTTTTGTATAAGATACGGCGTAAATAAAACCCTATTAAAAATAACAGCACGATTAGTTGAGGGATACCTCGATAATTATATTGTTATTTTTAATTAGTATTGTGTAGAATTGCAGATTAATAATTAACAAAAATCTATGATAATATCCACACAATTAACAAAGTTTTATCGTAATCACTTTTATTGGCTTCTAACTTTTAATTTCCCACGGGAAATGTACTTTTCCCGGAATGAAAAATAGCGTATGTCCTTCTTCGTAGTGTTAACTACATGCATGAGCAGATGATAATATAATTTGAAGAAGGTAACAAACAAATTTACTTTCGCATTTATAATATTACTAGATGTTGCCCGGGGCTTCGCTCCCGTGGGAATTTTGAAATAAAATATAGCCTATAGCAATCTTGGATAATGTACCTTTCTAATGGTCAAATATTTTTTTAAATCGGTTCGGTAGTTTCGGAGATTACCCGCCTCAAACATACAAACTCACAAACGCTTACCTCTTTATAATAATAGTATAGATAACAACAGAGAAAATATGCTCATACAACTTTTGTATCTAACCAATTTCAAATTAACCCAGCACTGTAACACCCTTAGAATGTAAAAGCTCTCTTTTCAGGCTCTTAAAAAGAAGGTCAGCATTACAGTAATCCACGGGATTACAGACTACACCCCGATGTAATTTGATGCTCACAAAGCCAGCGACTTCCTCCAAAAATAATTTTCTTAAAGTTTAAGTAGGATCGTTTGTTAGTGATTTATGTGAAGGGTGGTTATTAATATCGCTTCATATTAAAACCAATACTAATATCACACTGGTCGAGTCATTCGGATAGTTTATTAAAAGATGCAAAAAGAAATAAATACAACATTATAGTATTCTTCTCCATGCCCATTTTGTTTTATATTGTAATCAAATATCTCATAAGAGAAAAATCTATGGGATTAATTAGATTAAATATAGACTGCAAGACAACCGTGGTGTCGATTAAAATAACATAACTAAAAAAGAGTTAAATGTGATGAAGTAATTAAGAGGGGTAAGTGTAGTAATATTGTGAAAAATATAAACATTGCCAAGATCACTGTCTCTATCAAAAACATGTCATGTTTGGGTGCAACGGTGTCACAGAGATACAGACACGTGAAACCTATGAGACCTCTTCAGTTCCTCGAATTCTTCATCTCACTGATCTATGGTCATAAATGTTCCACATTTCTGGTTTACTGAGCGAATATGAACTTAACGCCGACGACGGCTATTGAGTCTACAGATAAACAAGGAGTTATCAGCTTTGTTGCTGAGTAGTTCTTGAACTTCCATGTTTGCACACCGTTTACTAGAAATACGGCAAATTATGTATGTATGTGCTGGTACCAAAATATATCTTCATTTAAGCAAGTTTGTATGCGTAGTTTGTAATTACGAAATCAGGAAGGTTTCGATCAAGGACTGATAAGTCCCAGATAGACTCGCTATTTGGTGAAAACCATACCAGTTCAGATGGTTTTATGTAGTAGTTTTTTAATTCTCGTATAGTATTCGTGTGTAATTCAATTAGGGGCACAGTATAAATAAAAATTACTACGTATTACGGGTTTTTTGGACGTATAAAATTTTTTAAACGCCTCTGCGCTGTTCTCAAATTAAAGTTTTAGATAAGATGTGCCAGAATAAAACCAATTAATCATTATTGCTTCGAAAACAAATAAAACTTTTTGATTTATTCGCTGCTCAATACGTTAGATTTAATTGTCTCTCTCAGAAAAAGGAACAATGTTTCTTCGGTAATTGTTTTCTTACCAGAATTGACCTTCAATACCGTACCTGGGAATCGAACCGTGAACCGCTGTGGCCTTCTGCCACAACTGACAACGTAATTTTTCTAATTACATTGCATTCCAATATCACGCACTATAATGGTTAAGCTAAGCTTGACTTTAAGTTTAAATCGTATTGTTCAGAAGTTTCCTTCCCATCGAGCAAAAAGTACATGTACTCAAACCAACATTTAGTCGAAGCGATTACCTATGACCGTAATATATTTATTACCTAACTGGGTTTTCAACAGACTTTTAGGATAGAAACTGGGAGTAAACCCGTCTACGTCTATGTACGTGGTGCATACGAATTCGGTGTATACGGGCCTATAAAGCCGCGACTAGGCCGGTTCATAATTAATATCCTTATTATAACAAGATTATATAACGATTATGATATGTTTTCATATCTTTCTCGATGACATAACGTTGTCATAATGCGGAACACGTGTGTTATGGTCATGTCATGTGTCGTCTAGACGTTTAATTAGAGAGATTAATGTTCCCGTAACTGGTTTGTCCATCTGTCACACGCTATTTACATACAAGAAAGGGAAAGCAGGTGATCTGGTTATAAATCCATATTTCCTAATACTAATATTATAAATGTGAAAGTGTGTTTGATTGTGTCCTCCTCTCATGTCAAAACGGAGTATCGATCGATCGATCGATCGATCGATCGATCGATCGATCGATCGATTGATTGATTGATTGATTGATTGATTGATTGATTGATTGATTGATTGATTGATTGATTGATTGATTGATTGATTGATTGATTGATTGATTGATTGATTGATTGATTTTTTGTCTAGAGAGTCACATAGGTACTTCTTTTTGGTGCGAAAAAATAGTATCTCAATAAAAGTGTCATATTTGAATAATATTTGTAATGATGTCGTTTATTTTCACTATAACTAACCACGGGCATATTATCCTTTACCTGAAACAAAAATTTACAACTTATGAAAATTCAATACAATAAACAGATATATAAGTACTCTACAAATATATTACATAACGAATGCAGTTAGCATTGCATAAATACATAAAGTGTATTTCTCTTAAAACAAACGATCGAACGATTATTCAGGAACACGTCCACACTCAAATTGAGATGCAGTCGCACTGAAAAATATCAAATGTGAGTAACGGATAGCAAAACGGAAAATTTAAAACAAGCCCGTTTCGAATTTGATTCTGGTGTCCAATATTTGTAGTGGAGTGTCGTCGAGAAACGGTATAGCCGATATGAAATGTAGACGTGCGCGAAATACCACTCAAGTGTCAAGCACAGACACCAATATGTGAATACTCTTGTATAAATATTGGTTCCATTCAAATATACAACATATTCGTGCACGCACACCAACAAATTTATTACAAAAATGTAATTTTGACAAATGCTTTTATTGTCGTCAGATATCTTGTAGCATTCAACGCGACGCGAAACCACGCACATTGTGTAGTTTGTATGACAGCTTTTATTTAGCGCAATGAAAAACCAGGTATGTAGTTCGAATTCTCCATAGTTTGAGGAACAGTATCTCGGCAATGTATAGCCGGAGCAGAGCGTATTGACCGCTGCGGCCGCGCAGTCATTAAAATTTTAACAAAGAAAAGAATTGGTTTTACTAACTTTCTTTAATGTGGTCATGTAAATTTTACAAATGATTGAATTTGAAAATAATACCTTCCCCAAGAAAATATCCGGATCGTAATGACAGCGCGGCTGGAGTGGTCAAAATGCTCTGAGAACCAACCAAAACGACCGGCCATTAGGCATTCAATACACAAAGTTTTATTGCATCCATCAAACTTGACTGACATGACGACATACCACTATAGGGCCTATAAAAAAAAGTACATTTATAGGCCCTATATGGCATAACGATTTAGGTAGAATAGATAGAGGTTGGAAGAGGTTGGTGAGGTGGAATGGAAGTTGATATCAAATAAAAATAATATTGATTTGACCACAATTCGTTTCAACGTCACGGACAATAATATGTTTGTGTTTCATCCCCTTGCTTCCTCATTTATAAATAAGAATGGGTTATCTATACTGTCCGTCAGTCGTTAGAGTAAACTACAGACAGTATCGACGACCGACATAGCGGCCACCGTTACGCTCATATCTAAAATCGCTCGGTCGAGATGTAATACAAACGCGCAGGCGGATGCTTTGCTTGACTAAAACTACGATTTCGAGCTCAAATCAAATCAAAATCACATAATTTATTCAGAAATTTTATATTAACAGTAATTTCTTACAAGCTACAAACTACTGGCATTTTGGAACGACTACTGCTGAAAAGAAATGCCGAAAGAAACTCATTTGAACCGTGTTAGTCCCTATCATGCCAGAAGGGCTACTATTATTATGGTAAGCTAGTCGTACATTGCAGCTTACATTACAGATGGCTGCAAAATCCTTTTTCAAAAGTATAGTGGGCAAACGAGTTGTTTGGTATAAGACAAAATTATAGTATAGGTATAGTATAAATTTCGAAATTTTAATTTCGAAGCAAAGTGTCTACGATACACGCAATAAACACAGAATAAGCAAGCGATAAGGATTGTATGAATGTTATTTAAAAAATAAAAGGAAATTATTATTTAATTTATTGCCATTTAAAAGACAATTTTAAAACGGACAATATTCTTATTGTCCGTTTTAAAATTGTCAAAAAAATTGAAAAATAAATACAATATAATATAATACTGCGTCCAGTATCAATAAAACCATATTGTATTACTGTATTTTCCACGACTTTGCTTATAACTTGAACCGCTTCTACAATAACGGTTGCTGCCGGTAGCCGTTACCCCGCCCCCCGCAATCGCTTGCAGTTTTCTAATACGGCACGAGCTAATGGCCAATTCACTGGGCAAAATGGCCAAGTACTGTTTGAGGTAAGAAATAGGAATGCTGATTTTCCACTAGATAAGAGTGGAATATTACTGCTGTGGCGTTTGGTTGACGTCTCTAGTATCACTTTACATCCTGCGGCAAAAGCATTTTTAAAGAGGTTTGACATTAGGCAGGAGCAAGGAGGCCGTTCATTAAATCTGAGCCGAACCTTTAAAATAGAATTGTCTGTTTGTCTATTTCGTGTTCCACTGCCGAAACATCAAATAAATCATTGATTGCTGATGACAATATTGGAACAATATTAGAGAAGTAAACACAATTAATATTCACAACACACACACATTACATACTAATTTGATAAATGTAGCTGAAATTCAAAATGTCTAATATGAAATGGCTAATTGTTCCCAGAAACTGCGTTATTTTCGGTTCGAATTTGTTAAGGAGACACCACTGAACACTTTTGTCCGACAGACAACGAATGAACCTTTTGAGGTAATTACGTCACCCTATAAAAAGTAAGATAGCAAGCCGGGCTCTAACGTTATACGGTTAAGATGAGAGAAATAATATTGATGAAATTTACTATCCTTATAGGTCCAAGAAATCATAAACAAGAAACAATTATTTTAAAATAATTTTTATTATCGATATAATATGGTCGACAATCCACCTCATCATGCCTTTTGATTTGGTTCCACTTTCCTACTGCGAACTGCTGAAGTATGGGATTCTATCCCCGCATAGATATTTCTCGAATCCTACAATTTTGGGATCTTCAGGGCAAGAGCGAATAGGCATTATTTGAGCTTACGTGTAACACCTTAAATTTTGTCTCGGATTCCCATCTGGGTAGCCTGAGGTCAAACGTACTCAAAATTGTAACTAAAAAACAAAATTAAAAGAAAATATTCACATGGGAGCAAAACTCCCGCTCGGTGAGATTACAAATAAGCGAATCTCTTCATGGAACTGCGATGTTTGCATACTAGCGCAGCGCAGTGCATACAAACGAGATAATGGGGCGGTGGAAATCGGAGCTGCAAATGCTGCAATGCCATCATTGAAGGCGGGATATTTCTAATTCCGCTGTTTATGAGAGTACTGTGTGTTCATTTGTATGAAATCATGGTGATTCATATGTTGCCTTAAAAGTGCCTTTCTCTGCACATGCAGACAGCCAGAGAGGGAGACATTCAGAATTTTTCTTTTTTATAATTTCGTATTTTAATAACAAAAGACTACTTACTGGTTTATTATCATCGCATCGTGGCTTGTTGATTTGATGTATATCCTATTTGAAATCGTTGCCCGTAACTGATACGTTCCATGATTTACTTTGCTTATTTTAAAAAATAACATTTAAGTGAAACCTAAAATGTACAACTTTGATACTAAATCCAATATATTAGAAGCTTAGTGCCAAGTCGGTGGTCTCAGTTCATTGTATGATGAAGATTTATAAGCTGAATAGCGGGATTGCAGAATGGCCGAGCTCAAACGTGCAATAATTCTCGACTTGATTTATGTCCACTGCAATGTCGCCAATTCCACTAACCTTCTTCTATACTGGTAGTTGTGAAAGAAATAAAGAAAGAAAAATCGTATATTTTACATTATTATCATTCAATTCAGATTACAATTAAAACATTTACATACTAAGCTTGCAACCAAAACGGCCTTCGCTCATATGTTTGGGACCATGATGTTAGTCACTGGAATTTCTGGCTGGTCTTGTGTAACGTCCTTGAAAAAAAAAAAAAGAATGATGATAACAGACATTTCCCATCACTTGTCAATTGATCTGTGAAAATATTCTGATTTCTGTGGTATACGCCATTTACACAACAGATATAGGTCAATTCGCTTCTAAAAAAATTATATAATCCATTTTCATGCATCCAGTAATCGTAGTCAATAACCACTTTATTTTGCACGTAAGCCTTCCATTGGGAGCAGGCAAACTTTATTCGCTAAGCTAGACATTGTAATACGTTCTAGCCTTTCGGCTTCAATTGACTGGGGAACGAGAATACTATACATATTTTACAATACGTATAACTTTTATTCATCACAAGAATAAAGCTTCCCAGAACGCAATCATCTTAGATGAGTGTTCTTATCATCTCTCAAGTTTGTTCTGTTTAACTATTCAGAGTAAGATACAATGAAATGAGATGTAAAGTGAACACGATATTTATAGTTCAAGTTACAATGAAACGAATTTAATTTGTTCTGATATTTTTCTTTTTATTCGTAAAAGTTACTTGTATTAATATCGTCATTTGTTTAAACATGATAAGTTCAAAGGATAAATATAACAAACAAATGATTTCCCACTGCCAAAGAATCAAGGCATGGATGGGTTGTGCACTTAAAAAATAAGAGAGATTCTGTGAATTTAATCTCATAGCACAGTTGATTAAAGAAATTAATTGTTTATCGCTGGCGGCTTACGTGACGGGAATGCTGCCGCCATTTTATTTAATCTTGGAAACTTCCAAAGGACGTGTCTCGAGAATTCTTCGCGCATGCCAGAGCTGGTTAGAATATCTCTATGGCAACCTAATTTGGTGAGGGATAGATGTAACGGGGGCAGATAAATTATTCCTCAAGACAGAGACGGCGTACTGTCACAGGTTAAGAGGACAGATACGTACTATAAGCTATATTAAATTATATAGTGGTATAGGTGTATTTGGTGTATGAAACTCCGTAACTGATAAGATTGTTTTCCTATATAGAGGGTGAATTTCTGTGTATTGCCTCGTAGGAATATTTCTATATTATTATTATAAAGAGGTAAGCGTTTGTGAGCTTGTGACTTTGTGACCGGGCAACATCTAGTAATAAATAAAATGCTTGTATATCTATATTGTCCAATGTAGTACTTAATGTGTTAGATATGGAAGAATTTAATATGTAAATATTGTAACTTAATTGTAATCACCGGGTTGCTACATCAGAGGTCCCGGCTCCGATCTCTGTTCAAATCAAATATTTATCGAGATGAATAAGTTATACCTAATGATACAATCATTGGGTATCCCATAACCCTCGCCTCCCATAAGCCTCGAACTAATTTTAGGGCTAAATCAATCTGTGAATAAATATTACTGATACAAATTTTTGTAGTTGCAATAATTAGTCTGAGATAGACTTAAAAGCCAAAAGCAATCTCAGTGTAATTGTGGCAGAAGAAACTCATTTGTACAGCTTCTCAACTTTAATTATCCTTTTGTTCGCCGATACTCTTGGCACAAATCCAAACACACTCTTCGAGGAGTCAAAGATATGGCAAGGTTATGGAACAATGAGTTACCGACTGACCTTCAAAGAAAAACATGGATATAAAAACAACAGTTATGCAATTAGTGCTAATTATTATTTGTTAACGAGATAGTTAATTCTATGATCCTGTACAAAGAGATTTCAGAACAAAATATATAAGAATAAAAAATAATAAAATATACTTTACTTTTGTCTTCACAAAATAATATGCTTATAAACTATGTACTATGTACATACATGATGAAAATAAAGAACAAATATGATGAACATTTAATCTTCTTGAAGAGGCAGTACCTGAAATAGGTCAGTGATGACCTGGATGCTACAGGTAACTAGAACCTCCTCTAGGAATAGTGGTTGGCTCGGCTCTCGGAGTAGTGGTAGCTAAATAGGTACGTATTGTATACTACATTATGTATACTACATAATGAAGATATTGAAATCAATTAATGAACATACTGAAGAACATATCAGCAGCAGGAATATCGTTTGTCGAAAACACATTATTACGTATTCTTCAAACCCACAAAACGGATGTTTTCTATCAGCAGCGACTGAAAGGGCTTCCTACCGACTATTATACAATTTTCGAGCATACATTTTTTTCTGTTTATCCTGGGGGAGCGGAGTTAATAACAACCGATGCGGCATTACACCCATTGTCTAGGACCACTGTCGCTTTCCCTTCATTTTTATGTCCTCCATAATTCCCGTGCCTTTTAGTAACATAGCCTTTATTTGCGTTAGTCCTTATTGTCCCTTTTTTCATATCTTTGTTATGACTGGACGTTCTTTCCGCTACGGTTATTATATCATCTAGATAGAGTAAAAATTTAGAAACAAATCTTGAATTGAGAGTTACATTTTAAGTTATTTTATATCGACAAGTCACGCGCTCATATAACACGAAACATTTGATTAAATAAGTAGCATACTATTTTCTTTATCAATCATTCCTTTTATCTGCTTTCAATTTTGGAACGTTGAATTTCCATCTAAGCATTTTATATTCCTCATCTTATAAACGTCGGTTGGCAAAATCACGTTGCAAACTTCAATAATCGCAGTATAAAGGAAATATCGGCTACATTGTGAATAAGGAAGTAGTGGTTATATTTTTGCTTTGAAAATTTGATGCAAGTACTAAAATCGTATTCTACATCTTTTTTCTTTCCAAAATATTTTATTATAACTACTTATAATTCATCTTGCACGACATATAACCGGTTAGTTTATAATCATTAGATTGAGATTTTATTTAGCTACATCTGTGGTTCCAGGAGGAATAACGAAACGTGGCATTTAGCCTCCCTTTGTTTCTCATACATTATGCAAACCAGAAGGATGAATAGCACCTTGCTTGTCTGTTTGTCCAAACTGCGAATTCTCCGTAATATTTATTACATTTCTCCAAACATTTACGGAAATAAAAGTGAGTGAAGTTAAGAATTACGGGTGTTTAATGTTATACGCCACATTATTCAATTTGGTGTTTTTATCTGTGCACAGGCGGCCGGATAATGGCTCGACCTATAAAATTGTTCGCACCATAAAGCAGAAACAAAGTTTGATGACTTTACGATTTTATTATATTTTGTATAGATTTTAAATGTGGAAATGAACATTTATGGACAATATCCTTCCTGTTGAAGGTGTAGACAACTAGACTACCAGATACACTTGGTAGTAACTGCAGACCAAACTCTTAGCACGGCGTAACTATTCAATACTTTTAAATTTATATAAACATATAGTTTACTGGCTATACGAGTCCTTCATTTATTTCTGCTAAAAGTTTCAAATAATCCCAACCGTAATCCCAGTACTAAGGTCAGTGGACAAATAAACTTGAATAAATATTGAGGCAACGAGATAGTCACAAAATTATCACCATAATATGGCCCGCGTCGCGTCTCTCTGTCTGGCCGAACTCGATAAACTGTCCACTGACAGACAGAATGATTCATGGGGTCGGTTTATGTATATTATAATTATTGACGGTCGAAAAACGAAAAAATACTAGTTCATAAAAAGAAACCGAGCGTACATAACGGCAAAAAATGGCTCGGTCTATTGAGTAGAAATAAAAGAGCTTGCACAAAGGGGTACGCATACCAACCACGCTCAAAATGCAAAAGCTCGTATGCGTTCTATGCATAATGTTCGAGTCGAGCCAATCGATTAGAATATCGACGTATCGAGAATACGCAATTTTACTTTAGAAACATGTGCTTAATATAGTATATAATAATTCATATAATAAAATGTGTTGTTTGTCTCAGCAGACATCGTGTTAGTAATTCCATTACTTACTTATCAATCTTTTCATTCAAAATAATATAATACTACATATTTTGATAAAAGTACCTATTTAATGTGAATCATGAACTGATATTGTATAGCTTTCATTATATCATTTCGAGGCTGAGTAAGCTTATGAAGTACTTATATAATATTATCTTTCCAGGTGAAGCAAGGGTAATAATTGATGTAAAAGGTTATGAGTCGACTAAACAGCCACCGAAAAGGTTTAATATAAGAGAAATAGAGTAGCTAAGATAGGTATAGTACTTTTCCGAAAATTCGAACAAAAGCATGACAGACAAAACACGGGCATTCTCCATCGCCAAATGGTCTGCATTAATCACAGATACTGGTACAACGGTCTTCAAATACATGCACATACATAATGAATGCTCGATAGTCTATGGGATATTAAAGCCAGAAACACACCAGTCTAAATAAACACTACAATTTCTAGACTATATTAAGATGCGCCTAATTACCTTTGTCAGATAGAAAATCGAACTTCTAAAATAAATTTTACACTAAGTGCATAATTATAGTATTTTCGGTGGGTTTGCTTGCTTTCTTCGATCTAAGAGGCTAAACAATTAAAATTATACACATCTATATAAATGAGAAGGAATCGATATAAGTATGTATATCGATGTAAGTACAGTACACCCCCAGCAAATTAAGCTTGATAACGTGAGAACTGAGTATATCATACCGTAAGATCCTAAAATAACGAAGCAAGTTATTTTATCTTATACAGTTCAGTACCTAAAATAATTCAAAAACTAAAGGTGAAGGAGGTTTTTTTTAAACCAAACATAGTTATTGTTGTAGACAGAGACATAGACAGAGACTTAACCGTAGTCAAATTGCAAAGTGTGATTCATTCTGAGTCCTTCTCACTCTGACAACCTTTTTAAGAGAAATATAACAAATGGCCAACCACTACGAGTACTTTATCTGCAGTTTCTTGTACAGTTCAGGCGAAAATTCAAGATAGTCTGGGAGCCGGCTCCCCAACTTCCCTGAGGACTGCATGAACGATTAATTGTGTAATTAGCTCCCGTCGAGCAAATTAGAAGAAATGGCGACAGAATAACTCTGGATACATTTGTCTTCATTTATTAACTGTGTCTTTCGATGCATTGTGTGTATTGAGTTCATACAACAGTGGAAAATATAAGAAAAAGTAAGGCAGATTTATAGTCTGATAATGATGAATCATTAAAATTTGAATGTGTGACCCAGAAAGTCAATAGTAAGTGTTGTAAAACATTCATCATTTTCGAGATAGGATTTCGTCGATACCGATAACCGATCCAGAAATTATCACAAACAAACTTCTTTTTTTTTCACAATTATAAACATCCATCTTCCCACAATCTGTAACAATGGTTCCCGTATGCAAATATACAAAACAAATAGATCCATAAGGCCGCATTCATAATATTAGCGGTATAATCTCGCGACCCTTCTCACTCATTCGTCTCCATTTCGTAGCCCCGACAAACTTTAGTCACAATATAGTTCGCAAACTGAGTGGAACTTAAGTACTCTTTATTACTGAGCGTAGTGCTAGCAAGAAATACTTTTTTGGTACAATGGAATTTTATTACAACCTTGTATTAACATACCTATAATAATGGTTTGTTGTTGTTTTATAACAAATATAATTCTCTTTGTTGCACGGATTGTTACAACGTGCATACTTGTGGGAGCATCTTTTGTGAGGTATGTGTATGAGTCGGATTGTCATGAAACTAGGTAAACACGGATAGAATATAACCTGGAATAGCACATAGGGTACTTTTTATCCAGAAATTCCCACGGGAGCGAAACCCTGAGGCGCTAGTAATAGTAAGACTGTCGTCTTACAAAATGACTTACGATGTCTAAAGTTGAACACTTCCAAAACTTATCCTTCCATTTCTAGATGTCACGTGCATTACATTTTCTAGGTGTCAGTGTATAATGTAAATCTGGATGGATAATGTATTTAACAAGTGTTTAATAACTATTTGCAGTACGACGAACCATGTCTTTGAAATGAAAGAGAAAAATAACCGAAAACAATTCACACAAAACTAATTACATTTACAAAGAACTCTATCATGAATACCATCTGTCGCTACAAGATTATTCATAAACATTCTGTTTCTTAACCCTCTTCCAATATAAACCCTTAGAACAACACGTAACCCCACCTGACTGGAAATACTACTTCTCCGCATTATAAATTCTACACTTAGAGAATGGCGTCTAAGGAACATTTTTAGATACCAGGGGAACTCCCGGGCTTAATAAAGGTTGTATATTTTTAAATTCGGGGTAAAACGCTGGCTTTGGCCATATAAAGAGTAACCAGGGTTAATTAACAGTAATTACAATATAAGGTATTTTATAGCAAAATTTATTACGGTTTACGTTTCATTAAACAGGAGATTAATTAAATATGTGTAATGAAAATCAACATCGTAATTATATAACTTCTTTCTTTATATTTATTCAAGTGAATAAACAATTCATTCATTCATTTTTTTATCATCCGGTAGTGATAAGTCTAAAACTAGTAAATTGTCATTAAATTGGTTTTCACCAATAAATAAGTGCGGCCTAAGTGGAAGGTTTTGATCTACAAATCATGCAGGCGAAGACGCGAAGCTTTGTTAGCTTCGCGTCTTCGCCTACATAATACAATACTAATATTATAAATGTGAAAATGTTTTTGTGGATTGAAACGATTTTTGGTGTAAAGATAAGTAGTTGGAGAGCTTGACACTGACTTTTTGCCGCGGGCGGAGCCCCGCGAGCAATAGCTTGTTTAGTATAAACTAGCGGCCCGACCCGGCTTCGCTCGGGTTAAAGCGCTATAAATAATACAACTAAACATTCCACATGAATCACACTATCTATTGGTGAAAACCGTACAAAAATCCGTCCGTTCACACATACGCGACGGGGGGACTTCTTTTTATCATTCATAATATTAATTATGAATATTAATTTAAAAAACTAAACAACTCATAGTTATGGAAGTAATCAAGTTACAATTCAATATAACAATAGATAAAGACAGGAATGTCGGTGAAATCTGAGGAATGGAATTAAACCTCATTAAAACACAGTCGGCGGAAATGAATTAAAATCACATTAGGCAAGAACACATTTAAGCGATACATAAAAACAAACGCACGCACAGGTTCTTAGCGTTCATTACGTTAATAGCAGTCGCAGCGGGGAGGAAATGATATGGAAATACGAATATTCAAATAAGCCGGGATTTAATAATGGAAATATGGGAAAATAGGACACGAAATAATATAGTACATGCACTGTTTATTCCTATGCGGGAACGGTTTATTATTTCACTAGCGGTCCGTTCTGGCTTCGCTCGGGTAGAAACATTATAGATAATACAACTAAACCTTCCCCAGGTAACACACTATTTATTGGTGAAAATCCGTACAGTCGTTTTCGAGTTTATCGCGAACAGACAGACAGACGCGGTAGAGGACATTGTTTTATAATATGTAAAAATATATAGGACGAATTTGTTTGAGTAAATTGTAATTATGAGAATAAAGATTTCTTTAACCCGAGTTATTACAACCAATTTATAAATTTCAAATAGTTCAATAATTACTTCAACATTTAGTTGCACTATTAGAAACAAGAATAATTAATGGCATCGTCATAAAAACAACTTTAGTTTAGAGCTAGATTCCAAGTTTGCATTAACATTATGCATACATCATAAATCCAACATTACGTATGCACGCCTCAGCCCCGCAAAGCGATGTAACAGTTGGGCGCAACGTAAAATCTGTATGCACCGGCTGCATTTCTAATCATATTTGCAATGGAGAATTGGATTTGATTGCATTTCATCTAGTCGTTGTCTAGCTGTATTAAGTTGATGGTATTACAGGCACGTTTGGATTTCTAGTATGCTGTTCTGATAACATCTATGTTATTCAGACCTTGTCTGCTATGATAATGGAGATTAAATTTGAGTAGCAGAACCAGTAGCACGTTACAGTGTACTGTGCGAATTTGGCTTCCACCAATGTAACTACTATCGCGAATCTATAAAATATAAAAATAGAATATATAATATAATATAATTTGGCTAATGAATTGTTCCAGAAATAAAGTTCCTGCTTTGCCCTTGCTGACCAATGAGAATGTGTCAAAGGACGCCATCTTGTCACAAAACCTCGGCAATTCGAGCAGCATCAACTTGAATGTTTTATTCAGTTTGAAAATCCATAACAGATTAAATGTGAAAGAGCCAGTCACCGTTTGATTAGCCATCCAAGAGACGCTGCAAGCGATGACTTGCAAGCTTGCAACGATATGCACCCCTGCCTGCATTCAAAGCGTTTGCTAATCTCGTAAGCGATTAAACTGCGACAACCGGGATGGGGTAATAGATGAGAGAAGCAGGGAAATACGTTTAATTAATATTGCGGCGACGACGTTTTTCGAAGAATAGAACATGCTGATAAACCATTTTATTCATCTCTTCAACTCGTTATCATGTGGCTTGTGGAAAACTTTATTAGACTAGTCAAAAACAACAATAGTTAAAAACAATATGTCGCTTATGCTAAAAACAATATGTGGCTTATTGATGTAAATTATACGCGTCTTTACTAATCAAAGATCGGTTAAAGTTGGGCAATTTGGAAATAAATTTGCGTATCTCTAAGTTAACAGCTTTTTTCATATCTGTTTTATTCTCTTATCTGAGTTTTAGTCCCTCTGCGAGCGCTGGGCGGTCAATCAATTCCAATCAGGTTCCGTGTCTCTCAAATTGTGATTGAGACACGCGACCCGCGGGGTCAAACGACAATTAGGCATTTTTTGTACGATGGGTTTCCGGACAAAAAGTGCAGTTGATGTAATTAATGGCGCTTCGGCGCATATAAATACATATATACATAGTTTAATGTGTTACCACATGTGGGCTGTAGTTATTTCAGAGGAGATATTTTCACTCTACCTGTTGGTTAGCACGTTACGTGTATTACATGTGCATAGAATGATATTACTATGATGTTGTAGCAGCAGCGTACGAAAAGGTCAACTGGTTTATTGAATGCATAATGCATTTGATTAAGAATAATGAGTCTTAATTAGCATCTATAGACTACAGAATACGACACAGGTAAATTCTAAAGAACTCGATTATCGACAAGCATTGTTGACAAGTTTTACATCCAACTTTTCAGCATCTGGCTCTTATCCAAACATTCGCTCGGGACTGAACCACAAAATCAATTATTCAATTTTGGCTCCTCGCATCAATATTAAGATCAGATGGTGAATATTTTTTCTCGAAGGCCTAAATAATACCGTCACGTAATACGCTTTGTCAAAATCACAAGGGAAATAAAACGTTATCGTAACGAAACGTGTTTTGTGCCTGACCACGATCGAGCAAACATAACGACTGATAAGGTGGTATAACTTCAAAGGGTTTCTATTTTGTTCTCCGACAACATTTTATGGATAGCGTAAAAAAGGAAGACGCAATCCTCAATGTAGAAAAGGATATATATTTGTAGCCTATCTGGCATATAAACACGACCGATTCGAAGGGACTTAGAACAATTTCGGCAGACGAATTTAAAGAAAATCTGGAACACGAGAAATTCCGTTGGTGATAAATACGGAGTATGGGGTGATCTAATTATTGAAAAAGTGTGAATTAACCTCAATGAAAGAAACATGAGGCAGATTTACATTTAAAATGAAACTAATAAATTCAAAGCTGAGAAAGATAAGTGCGAGGATTTAGCTCGTCCCAGGGCGCAGATGTGTCGAACAGATGTAATCAATCCCAATTCCATTGAGATCTAATCAATCTTTGCTTTGTCAGCTTAGAATTAATACTATCTTTGTTTCGTTGAAATAGGCTTTCAGATCAGTCAACCCGATTGTGCATGCATGCTGTGGTAATTCTTCAAAGATCTGAATACAATTTGTACATGATTAAGTTTCATATTATATTATGAAATTTAACGCAAACCTTATGCTTTTATAAATTTTGAACCTCACTGTTTTAACTTAAAAGAAAAGCTGATCGACAACTATTGTAAATGACTGTACTAGATAATTAAGATGATAAATGTTCACTGGTGTGTCGTGGTGTGGTGTTGGTGTCAAAGACATCTCTTATCATGTGTCGGCATCAAATTACATTATACGTACAGGCGAGTCGTCAAGTGAGCCAAATTAGACAATTAATCTAGCTTACGCCAGCCACAACTGTTTAATTACCGCTGTATTATTAGGCAATTTCAATTGTGTGTAGGAAAAACTGTATTACTACCAATAAATACACTGCATGTGCAAGCGTTTGTGAGTTTATAAGTTTGAGGCGGGTAATCTCCGAAACTACCGAACTGATTTCGAAAATTATTTCACCATTAGACAGGGGTACATTATCCAAGATTGCTATAGGCAAAAATTCTGCTCTAATAAAAAATGCACAAAATTCCCACGGGACCGAAGCCCCGGGCAACATTTAGTGAGTAATAAGTACATAGTCATATCGAACCATAGTGGAGATCTCAGAAACGGTAGCCGTACCTGTAAAAAAGAGTGAAAGTGAATGAGTCGATTTATATTTTTTTTAAATTCCAGCAAGTTAATTAAATTTAACAAAACGTGTCAAGGCTGACCCAAGATAGACAGGTGGTGTTCGCATTTCAAGGAATGAACTTTTAATGAAGACCAACCTAAGAATGGAGGAAGGAGCTAACGAAACGAGATAAGAAATATTACAAGTTCCCGAAAGGGAAAAAGGGTTAGCATCCACTAGTCTAAGGTGCGACTTAACCTGAATGATAACTTAAACTGACTATGAATAGATAATTGATAAAAAATAATAAAATTTGCACATTTTTGTAGTCTGACAAAATTGAGCATAACTTTTAGGGAAATATTTCGAAATTCTGAGCGGAAATTGAAAACGTAAAAGTAAACAGTGAGCCCAAGTGAAATACTTTTGGGTTAACTCATAAAGTTGTGAGACCACGAGGTGTTCCTTACCGTTACAATACTTTGACAAAGCAATATCCGGTCCTGAAATGTTTTCTTATTGTCTGTGTAAAGAGTATTGAGAACCAGCCTTATGCGCAGCAGATATAATTTTCGTTTTAAGGAAGCCCCTTTATTTCAGCTAGAAACTTTTCAAGAAAATACACGTAAATAATGTAAGCAAAAGTCTACCCGATTGAGCAAAGCAAAAGTAGTAATCTAATTTGTTAGAGCGAAAATCAGCAGAATAATAAAAGAAAATGTCACGACAACAAAAACAGAAGTTTCGCTAACTATGTCTAGAATCTCTGGCAAGACTGCAAAACTTATACTCAGGAGAGAGACAAGCGTCACGCAATCAAAAATGGCCCAAATAAGTGTTACTATCTTACAATGTTTGCCTTATTTGAATGCAGTATCTATCTGGTCGTTTCCGAGATTCTTCTGTTAATATAAAGGTACAAAAATGTGGTAAAGCACCTATTTAGTCAGCAAATTATAACGGTGTTTAACAGTAAAAGGCAATAAGCCTTCTTTTTCTATTGTCATCAGTTTATTACAATAATCTTTCAGTCAATTATTGAGTGAATTTCTGAAAGCAGTCTTTATAAAAGAACCAAATTATCGGATATATCAACATAGAAAAACTATAGTGAAGATAATCTCAAAACTTCTGTACTAAGCGAAAAATGTGAAAAAGAACATATTTTCCGAGGCGGGTTTAAATGGCGACGTGAAATATAACTATTGGACACTAATCCGGGCGAACATTCTGCTGATGGGAAAATTTCCAACTGACCTGTCGTCAAAGCCTCGCCGACGGACGATTTAAAACCGTCGGCCATTACCGCCGTATATCACATTGCGAGTTTGTCTGTAAATGATACCAACAGAGGTAATTTTACAAAGAAATCGGCTAGATTCGAAAATTGCTTAGAAAAATTGGGAAGAAAAATTGCTTGGAAAAAAAGCATACCTTGGGTATAATGATGGATTTAATAAATATAAGTAACATCATCAAACAACATCAACATGTATAATGTATTTGGCAATTTATAACAACGTATAGATAATACTAAGTTAGAAGAACGCTAATAAAAACCATAAAGCTTTGTCTACAAAAGTTAAAGTATTCATCTCGGAACGCTTTCATAATTTCCACACTATTACAAAGCAAATATTCATTCAAAGTTGGTGCGTGTGTGGAAGGTAACTAATACGAATGTACGACTCGTGACATATCATTAATCAAGGAGCTACACACATTCGGGAGTCAGCACCGAGTTTTGCAACAATGTGACGTAACGATCGTTCATTTGGGCGAGTGAACCACCGACCTATTTTCTAACGAATAGGGTTGATGAAAATATTTCATGTTATTTATTTCATTAAATGATACTTCTTAGTCGGTCACTCTTGTGTCACTTAGTCTCACGTACATACAAGATCAAATGTAAAGATTTTATTTAAAGTGGTTACGTAAATATGTCAAACCCACTAAAATATGACATCTACGAGATCATCGATTTCCATGGAAGTACTTCATATTAGGTACTAAATATATTCACAAAATTAAATTTCAAAATGAAGGCTTCCTTTTCGAATAAAGAGGCTGGCAACCCTGCTGTAGGCTTACAATCACCAGCTATTTGGTGCCGTCGAGTCAGCGCGATCCCTTCTTCCCTTTCCTTTGCAATTAAGGTACTCGTACTGCGACTTATTCCTTTGCAATCCCATTTGTTTCAGGTTCTGATGAGATACTTATTGACTTTGATTCGATTCAGCTAATAGAAAGTTGCAATGGCAGACGGTATGTGATTGATTAACAAATAAAGCGAAACGTACAATAAAACAACATAACCAACAAAAGAAGAATCGAATACGAAATTTGGATAAATTAAGGTCAGGTAAGGTGAAAATAGAAAAACATACATTTATTATTTCTCTATTTTCACTTTCAGAGCAGATTTCAGAGTATTGGAAATTATAATCTACATCTCAGGTAAATTGAAAACAACCCGACTTACCTTAAGTTACCTAGTTGGAAACAAAATCCGATAGCTTTGTTTGCAGGCTGTCTAGAATAACTTGTGTTTGTTTCCTGACGTTTTGTAACTCTAAGCAGCTTGGTAGATTACATCGTTAAAAGTTTCCCATGTTCTTTTGGCTCTGAAAGGAAGATCCTTATTTTTATTGACAACCAGTTTTGTGTTGATAATAATTAATGATGTTTTTATGTAGAAAAGTATAACTAGTTGTGGGTCTATCTATCAATGGGGAATATTTTGTATTAAGAGTATGGAGTGCGGTTAAAATAGAATATTTTGAAATAAATAAAATAAAATGAAAGATTTTCATTTTGATATTTTATTCGCATCCTGAGTTAATACGATGCACATATACCACTTCCACCAAAAACATGGTAATTACCACGATGTAGACACAGATATCCCAAGATGACACGTTCCGCAACAAACAAGGAAATTAGCGCCAGAAAATAAAATGCACAAGCGGCTCGCCCTGCTCCTTGGCATTTTCAGCCCATAACTAACATGACGCCAATATCGACATCGATATTAGTTGGGTATTCCGCCGACATGGAGTAATATATTGTATTGTACCCTCGTCGGCTTGTCAATTTGCGGGAAAAATAACTGGCGCAGGTGACGTGGGTTCGACTCGGGGAAATTTGATTGTGCCTCTTGAGAGATTGGCGGTTTTAAAGTTAACGTTGGTGAGACTGAAGTTAGAAGGAATAACAAAGACATTGTAAAATTGATTTATGACCAATAACGACGCCAGAGAAAACAGCATTCAAATTACAGCAAAATATATAGAGGAAAGAATGAACATTTCAATATTTCAGCTGCAGTTTCTATAAAAAACAGAATTACCAATAGAACTCGGACATGAAATATGGTAGGTAGTTTGCACAAAAATAATAATAAATTGCGCTAATGCTCTTTTAAATGTTTGTTGGTTTAGTTGTAAAATTGGTAAATTTTAAAACTATAAATTAAGGTACATTTATGTTAGCGCTAGAAATTCCATCAATTATGATTTAATCTTAGGTACATTGTCCAAAAAATGTAATCCATGTTAGAAAACAGTGAAAATTTGTAAAGTGGATAGTTTGTAAAATATTGAAAATTCTGCATTTGTTGGCAGTTCTGGCACATATGTTACAGACTATTCAATAGTGAATTACAGTGTGTTTCACAAAAAGTTTAGATGAAAACTGGTACAGGATATTAAATTTAGATTAGCGGTTATTTTTTTCCAGAAAATTCAAAGCGTATAAGGGTGACATTTAAACAAAACCGTAAATATCTAATTTGTGAATTAGATAACTTACGCATACCAAATCATTTTTAAAGGGATGGAACATAATAATAACACGTATTACATCACGGTTTCATAAGACAAATGAAGCTATTGCATTTATTATAAAGGATAATATCCAATATAAACCTAGCATATATAAGCTGAAAGTGATCGAGTGCCTTTGATCGGAAATTCCTGAGATCCTAGCGGTATTTCAGATATATTTATGGAATTCTATGAATAGATAGGAATTTCATTTTATGGTCCAACATGCTATCCTATAAGGGGAATTCTATTTGCGTAAAGACTTTAAATAAATTTGTCCTTTGTACAACTGAATGTATCACATTTTTTGCACAAACGGCGTCAATAAAAATGCATTAAATTGTATACAAAGTGATGTAACCTACATTCACAAAAGAAGAAATTTCAGAAAGTAATCATTCACAATGTTTTTGGTACTTTCATTGTCATGCTCATAAAAGGAATATGAAGTGGAAATATGGTATAAATTACCACGATTTTAAGATTTTATAATAAAAATTTCAATACACTTTATGTTCAAATAATTGATTTGTAGAATAGACTATCAGAATAAAATGCGGATTATAAATAAAGCAATTGGCAAAGCAAAATTACAAATTGAAACTCAGCCGGGGATGAATATACAGAGAAAGGAAAAAAGGGTTACGATAGCTGCGCATCGCGTAGAAGCTTTTGAAATGAGAATAGATATTACTGAACGACATTTTGAGTTAAAAAAACATAAAGAAGGCAATGGTAAACATCAAATCATATCCACCAAATACAAGTTAGGATCATAAAGAAATCCAAATACATCGCAACCGGTGAATAGAACCTTCCTTCCGGGCAAAACGGGTAATAAAATAAGTCATGTAGGTATACGATAAATCGTAAACCTACAACATTTAACATTTGTACGTCCGTCAGTCATCTTCATCGGTCATCCGTTCGTGCGGCTGGTAATTAAATTCTCGCGTTTAAACGACCGCCGTCACTTTTACACTGGTTTTAATGTAACGATTTACCTGCATGTGAGATACAAGATTTTATAGCACGACTTCCATTAGTGTGTTGCGTAAAGCCTTTGATTGGACAGAATCATCTTTCACATCTTCAACGGCTTTGTTGTATACATCCGTAATTTCATATTGTTATAGTTCTATAATCTTAAGGTCTGTCATTATCAACACATTATTAAAATAACAAAAATAATAATTATTAATTTCCTCGTTTATGACGAGAAGCTAAATATGAGACTTACTTCACCAGACCATGCTACTATAGGTCACGTTATGCGTATCCATTTCGTACAACACGATACGAATATGAGTCAGAGCGCGTTGACCCGTCTCCGACGATGGACGGATGCCTCGTCGTCGCAGGCGCTCCATACAACTGGTTTACGCTGTTCCACTATTTGATTACTATACTTAATACTACACGCGTAAACATAACGGATCCGACTCGCTATCGGATACATTAGCATGTCATGAATGCTTGTTTTATGGACCTAAATGACGGGTGACTGTGCATTGTGTTGTGTGCATATGTTCAGCTTTCTCTTTTGCCCCCCCCGATTTTTACACAAGAACTTTCTAAAAGAGTTGTCATGTCACTAAAAATTTCAAAACTGCTTTATTCGTTATATTTTAAGGATCCCTTCAATGATATTGTTATTCACCAAATAATCTAAGTACTAGAAGTTATACAGTTATACTTCAAATCAGCAAATCAGCCTCGCAAACAATTGGCAAGAACACTCGAATGAATCACGGTAAAGTTAAATGAGAAAATTGTTTCATTAATGAACTGAAAGGGGGCCGACCCGCCCGACTCCAACTCGGAACGTCTGAGTGTGTAGACTTGAAAGAAGTCTTGATCGGGAGTCGGGACGGACACATACGGGCATGTATTTGAGTTGACATAGCACCAAAAAATTTAAACCTTAGTTGTACACAAAAAGTTGAAGTAAATTACAGATTTGAACATTTTGAATATGGCCAATGAAATTAACTTTTACAAAAAAATGATGAGTGTCAATGAAACTAATAAACCAAAGCCTTCGTATTGCCTTTCATAAATACTACTCGATGCCAAATAAAAGCGTTTCAAAAGAAACAACAGCATCAGAAAATCCGGGTGTTGGCAGATAAGTTTCTCCGTATTCTGTAACCACCTGAAACTTTTTACGATACAAGTTTCCGAGAGGCGCCACGGCTGGAACTATTTTAAAACGACTTTTATATCACTATTAAAACTTCGTGAGTGTAATGGGTGGTAGCGAGAAAATTTTATGGATTCCCTGAGTTATAGACGCCTGTGTTGAATGTAGTCTTGCAAAAACCAATTTATTTGAGATATTAAGAGGCTACAAGAAAAGTATGTTAGCACACCTTACAATAAATTCTCATCAACGCTAGCCGTTATCGAAAATTTCAACTTTTGAAGGTGCTATTCTTTGGCAGAAAATGTGGTCTTCTGTAACACAAATTATCTGACAAAGACAACATTCTATTGAAATATGGTCATTCTATTTTAAAGCAGGTTTTTTGAACGTTTGTTTATAGATTTCACACTACACTGTCTTCAATTCTCCCGTATTGACATTATCATCCATTCCGAAATGGATCCATGTTCTGCTAGCGCCTGGATCTTCATTCTACACTATGATTACATCCAATAGATACATGTGTTTAACGCTTGAGGTCAGTAAAGGTCGAATGTGGAATCTAACCTGTTTTGTCGCTGTCTGTCTTTGAATGTTGAGTTTTCTAACACGCTAGTACAATTCTTGTAATAGTTTCAGTCCAAAATAGCATATATGTATTTTTTTATTAACGACATCATCATGAGATCATGTATACGACACCTGATGAGGACGTGAGCTCATTATAATGTATATAAAAAAGCAAGAGAAAAATAAAATAATGAAGTCAACATAAAATTATCGATCTTCCAAAACTCATTCATCACGCTCAAAAGTCAAGAGACACAGGCACATTTTGAAACGTATTCGTAAACATTTATCTGGTATCGACATTGAAGTATTGCCTCCATTACATATTTTCAGTGCGACTTCCGATTTTATAGTTATTGGAATTTTTATGACAGAACGTGCAGAATATGACTTTTTATGGAATATTTATTTATTTGAATAAATACCGCAATAATGTATCAAACGCTACCCGACTTGGATTGTATAGATATTGTTACCTGAAACAAAACAAAACATATATAATTGATTTTATGAAGAACTACGTTACATTTCTTTAATTTGATGTTGAAAAAGACCTAAAAAGCTTAGTTACTTAAATATATATATTAAATGGTTGCTATCAGTAGTCATCATCGGCATATCTGATTGCATCATACAAGTTAAATCTCGCGTTTTCCGTAGATTGCATGATTTGTCAGTATGTTACACAATTGCATTGTATTCTGCTGAAGAAATATCTGAATCAAGTACACTGTATTGCTAATACAATGAGTTGCGACACAAAACAAGTTTCACAGGAAGAGTGCACATCCCTTACTCAGAATATACTTCAATACACATAGGTACTATATTGAGTGTCGTGCTCATACTGCGATAGTGTATATGTCCATTCATTTGCGATCCTGGTTGCAAGGAAATGGGAAATGTACAGAACGGACCGCTATTTAAATGGCGCAAGTTAAAAGCTGTTTACTATTTACTGTATACTGATAGAAGATTATAATATTATCAAATTGAATGCACAGAATTTTAGAACAATTGTGGAGACTACTAATTAATACTACTTACAAACATACTTAAGAATTTGAGAAAACGGGGCATTGAGGCATCTCGTGTTGATTGTTCTCTCAACCCAATTAGCTATAGTCTTCACTCAAATATCGTCTGATTCAAGCGATGTTTAAGATAAGCACTTAAAAGACCATATCATAGAGTTATGAGGCTTGTCAGCGATTAGACTGGTTAAGAACTAGATACTTAATTTTCCACGAGTGAAATTTTGCAAATGTATTATTCTATAGTTTCCTCTGTCTACGGTATCAGCTGATGGCTTGCACCACCACCAGTGTCACTGTCAGAGCGTTGACAACTTTATCTGTTCACACCGCTCGGTTTGAACTCGGTGAATAGACCCCGCGGACAACGAACCTGCCGGCTACCCTGCTGCCCGGTGCATGAATCTGATTACACCCGTTTGCACAATGGAATACTTGAGCTACTGTTGTTATTAAGTGTTTAGTGAAATTTTGCACAGATTTTGTAAAATTTTCATATAAAGTTTACGCTTTAGGTTTCTGTGCAAAAATTCTTAATTATATGAATATTTATTTGAGATCACGCCTAATTTGGATGATGTTTGAACAGTGCAAAGCATTAGTGTAAAGCTTAATGCATATATTTCTTTGATCTTAAAAATATCCGATTTCTGTGGTAACATATAGTAAATCAAGCAAGTATCAATGTAAGTACAATTTTAATATGTTCTGAAGACAAATGATGTGTCACGAAATTCAGAAATAATGGGTGTAGCTCATTGGCTACTCCCATTATTTCTGAATTTTGAAACATCACTATGTTTTAACTACTAGTACAATAAAATATCTACCTTGAGAAAATACGATACATAAAGGAACAGAGCACGGAGCTGCGTTCCTTGTAAAATAAGATCACAAGTTACGTTCCAAAGGTGGAGAACAACCAACGGACAATGGATTGTACAACATTGTAGTTCGGACCCATTACGGATCGTCTAGAATAAACAGAAAATAAGGTATATTTACCTGGAAACATAGAGTGGATAAGATCTTGGGATTTTAGAATTGAAAAAAACATTCACAGGTTATTAAAGGAACTTTGTATTGAATTCAGCGTTATCTTTTCATCTGTAACCACATTTCGTAACCAAAAACAGGCCGCATATTAGACGTTATACATAGATAAAAGCATAATATGGGCATATTTTTTAATAAAAGAAGCTTCCAACATCTGCATTATTAATATTAAAGTTACCTAAGAATAAACATTTGTTTTTCTAAATTACTATGAACAAGGACAGTTAAAAAATTACACAAAAAAAAGTATTACATTAGTGATTTTTAATAATTAAAATACAATTTACAAAAAAACCGCCATCATGATCATCATATTTATCAGAGAAATCGTAATATCAATCTCGAATCGTCAAGAAATAACAGATGATATTGATATCTAATCACAGTTACAAACTGTAGTTGATATAAAATTATCCCTTAAGGTGTGTGTATAGAATGCCAAAGTTTATCGAATGGTAATAGTTATCAAGATAAGATAGCTACCATCACTGCAAGACAAACGAATAGATTTGTTGTTTGTGAACCAGACTTTTTGCATATAATCATCAAACTGCAAAATATTGACAACTCGACATATGAATCATTTAGTTAAGTCTATAATTGTGTCTGTTCGTGAAGTCTTCGAAGATCGACAACACCTCAAGTAATTTCAATTTAATTAATTGAAAACCAAACATAAATTCTATAAATAGGAATAGATTTTTGTTGCTATACTATATATTATAAACGTCAAATATACGTCAAGTTGAATAAAATATCTATATCAACACGGTCACGGAGCGCTGCAGATGATAATGATGAACTAATAAAATATTTTCTTTACTATATTCTAACATGATTACGTTTTCTATTGAAATGTATCGTTCGCTTACTACTACACGACGCGCTAAAGGATGAGAGAGATCTCGTCTGAGAATTTTTCCTGTATCTTTCCAGCCATAGAGCCCAGAATTTGTTTCCTACTTTTTCTTCTCCACTTCGTGCGGTCTTCAGCATTCTTATTTGTCAGATCATTGGGACGAACATGATCTTTAACGACATTTAGATTTATCTGAACATCGATTTTATTTGTGAGGATTATACAACTGTGCGGTGATAAAGTGGAATTTCCAGCAAATATCAACGCGTGACCAGTTTGTGATATAAGCTGAAATACCCGCAGTTTACAAACACCACACTGTTTATGAACCAAAAAGCCACAAGCCACAATACCTTCAACGTGGAATTTCAACGGCAATTTAATATACTGGTTATATTTGACTGATTATTGTATATATGTATATACTGAATATTTTGATGTGTGGCTTTTATTTAATTAAGGTAAAATGGAAATACTTGAGGAGTTGTCAATTTTCGAAGAATATTGTGCACTTCACGAGTTAGCAATCTTTGAAGACTTGACGAACAGACAAAAATGTAGACTTGATCAAATGCTACAAAATTGGTCATTCACATGTCGAGTTGTCAATATCGCAGTTTGATGAATAAGCAACAAATTGAGAGGTTTAAAAACATTTGACAAATTGGTACCTACAATGTATTTTCTTGTCCGTGTCGTGCAAATACTGGCGAACACACCAGTTCACTCATATACATCTGCAGTCTTCACACGACTAAAGTACAACGCTAGTTCAGTTCCTTTCGTATCCAATATTTTAGTTCTAAAGACAAATTTACTGGAATCGGTTCATCAATAATCAAAATTCCAGAAGCATGCTGCATAAGTATCATAATTTTAAATTACGGGTAGAACAACTAAATATTATATCCATATTTTACGAATTATTCGTGTAACAGGAAACGGTCTACGGCTGAATTATTCTGAAATAGCTTCGATGCAATAACAAATTAATGGGCCTGTATGTAAATCTATCAAGGGAGGAATGGCGCCACGGCGACTGCGCGCTAATCTAAATTCTTAGCGATGTGTTGGTTTGCGCAATTACCACTCAGTTTAATTTTAGTCAAATAAATAACACGTTTTTAATTCTGCCATGTTATGAGATTAGGACTACTAAGTTGGCATTGGCACCAGCGAAAGTGTCGCTGTCCTGGTGGATAGTCACCTTTGCTGTTCTTTAATTCTGACACATGGAGTTGTTTCGAACTCTTAAAATTTGGTTTATAAAATAACATGACATTAAATGTCATTTTTTTTCGAATTGGTGTAATGGTATTCTGCAGAAATACAATCAAATAATCTTAGAATAACTAGTTGCTAATCACAAAGAAAACATTTCTCTAAAGTTGATGAAATCGTGACATTTTTTAATGTTGTGACACGAACAAGAGATAAAAGAATCTGTTCTTGTTAATTTTACAAAACGTGGCTCATAAATTCAGCTAGATTTCTTAATTCAAGATTTTCTGTTGTAGAAAGTTAGACCTAGTATATACTTGAATATTCACGTAGGATTTCCAAAAAATTACTACTACTATTTTTCACAAAAAGAATGTTAAATTTCTTAACTTTGGTTTAACTTATGCTTCCCGGGGAGAGAATAAAGATACATATTATTTATTTAAGATTGAAATTCAAGTCCCGTTTATAAATTATTCTATTCATCTTCAACCTAGAAGTACATTGCACTCACCAGACGTCTGTGTTTGCTCACATCTAATTTAATTTGTTTGTCGTAAGCGAGCTGAGTGTTTGTTTGTCAACTTTTGCTTTGCTTTCTACCTATTATACCATTTGAATTCACATGGGGTGTGGGATTTGTTTGCCAACTAGCAAAGCTAGCTGAATTAAAACCTAAAGTCAAAATGAAAAAGAATCACCGACTTTACAGATGTGATGTTTTTATCCATTCCAATTCATAGCATACATCATCATCATCATCTACCAGCCCTCCGTGACCCAGTGCTGTTTATAGACCTCCTTCTTCCAGCTCGTTCACACTTTCAATCTAAAATCTAATTCATCAGTAATTGTTGGTACTTATTGACATTTACCTTCCGGTTATAAATGTAGCGGTGACTGTATAGACAAACAGTTTTAGGTCACGGTCGTAACCTTTGACTTATTTATTAGATTTGTCAGTCGCGTCACGATGTCGTCATGATTTATTTCAGCCAAGCATGTTCTATAGGAACAGGTATTAGAATTGATGAATGTTTGTTATTTAAGAATAGTGTATTGTGTTTATAAGATAGCACTGAGGTAGCCTCAGACACACTATTGAAGTATCACGATCTAACTGTATCTTGTTTTTGTTTAGAATCGTCACGCAAATACTAATGAAAAAGTATCAATATTTTCTGAGATGTAACGGCGATCTCTAGACTAGTAAAACAACCAGTATGTCCTCATAAACTAGATGAAAGGAATAACTATTGATTTTCTTATTAATGAAATCTTCCTCTATTGTGATAAAAAAATAAATAAATAAAATTTCTTTATTCAATTCTTACAGGATAATAAATTACCAGAAATAAGCATATAAATAAAAGGATCACAAATTAATACGGTGCCTGAACCATACTAATGTGATGTATGATTGTTGTGTATGTATGTTGTGATGATTCATTGTAGATATCACAACTAAGAAATACTTTAGGAAGAGGAATCAATAAAATTAACTTCACCATGAAAAGCAAGGTTAGATATTCCCAGCTAGAGATGTGTTGGCATAATGTCGCCACATCCGGAACGACTTGGCACTAAAACCCAGAAACTTTCTCGCACTACACAGCGATGGAGAGAAAGGAAATACAAACCACATTATTAATACAGTTCGACTTGACGACGGCAATATCAGCTTAAGTCAGCTGCAAACGGAATAAATAAAAACATTTTTATTAGCTTTTTGTTTTAGTAAATTATTTTATTGTGTTTTTTGTCTAAATTGTGCATTTTTGTAACATAAATATTTAAATTTAGAATGCGTCAAATCTAGATAAAATTTAAAACTACCAAGATAAAACTATATTTCGATGTAATGTTTTAAAACTCTGGCCTGAGGATTGCTCCTAGATAATAAGTATTTCGTAAACTCACGAACCAATATAGAATGCCACAATTGCAGTGCACGCGCATGTTAATTACTACATATTTTAATATTCAATTATCACATTAACCACGTGTGTGTTCATTCATAAACATAAGTCGATCGTGCCACACACGACAATCACTCTTATGTCTGATACGTAGATTGCCTTTTCCATCGACATGGCACACCGTAACGAGAATGAAAGTTATGATGCGTGAATTGATTTTTAAGGTTTAATTTGCAAGTTAAGCATTGTCTATCAATCAAGCAATGAAACTGGCGGACATAGAAATATCCGGTCTAAAATTTGCAAGGTAAATTCCCGGAAAAGCATTATCATCGTTAAATTTTCGAATGTTAGATGGATATACTTAATTGATTAAATTACATTCCACTAATAGTATAAATCGAAGACTATGAGGAAGGATGTATTGTAGTTGATTGTGCGCAGCAGTTTTTAGATTTTGGTGTTGAAATGTCGTTTTTGCAATAGCAGGAAAGTAATGAATTTACAGTAATTAGACAATGAAGGCACAAGGCACATTTTTTAACGTTCGGTGCATCAAAAATTAAAAATGGAATTCTATTAGGATCATGGAAACCCGGGAGCAGGAGTCGAACTCGCAATTGGTCGATTTTTTTTAAAGAATTGGCAGCGTTCGCTCTTTCTGTTACCACTAACGACAACCACTAATTAGATGCCTTCTATAGTCTCCAAGCTCCTTCTTAGGCCGAATGCTCAGAAGCAGTGTTTGGATAGCCGCCAAGTGGAACAACCGAGACCTTGGCACATTGGCGCGCTTACCTGGGTCAAGGTCAGGTCTAGTATTGGTTAGATGACGAATCAGGAATATTTGTGTCATCGGGCGTCAATTGAGAATCTTGGAGAAGAGGAATCCAGCCGAAAAGATTTGAAAAGTGTCGGACATGAACTTGGTCAAGAAAAAGTTGCAAGAGAAAAGTTACAAAATAAGTTGAAAGGCAAGTTGCGGAGGAAATTAAAGAAAATGTTGATAAAACGTCGAAGTAAAGGTAAAGTTTACTATTTAAATGGTTTTAATGATAGCACCCTTACTGCATAAGCCTGTAAGAGGGCTGATAACTTTGAGCCAACTTAAATGCTTCGGGTTGTGATTCGCTAAAATCTCTATGGCTTTAGCAGATAAATTATCAAATCATCTTCTGTAAAAAAACAGTTTCCGACATACTTTAATCATTAGTACTAGCTAGATCCCGTGTTCAAAGATAAATAAAAATAAGAAATGTCGAAGTGAAAACATATGATTTCATTTAGTGTTCATTTGTTTATTTAACTGGAATGCAAGCTTCATTCCAAAGACCTTGGCTTGCAAGTACACATTGCAAAAGGTTTTCCCGATTTTCGTGAACGATTAAAAAATCGCTGCTATGCCAGTTCATTTCGATTTATTCGCTTTTTTGAAAACATTTTGAGAGAATATAAATAAGCGAAGCTACTAATAAGAAATAACCGGGAAAAAGCAGAAAGGTTTTCCAGCGAGCATATAATATTGCGTTGGAATTAATTACCTTCTATAAAGAAACAGTTAAAGTATATTGAACTAATATCAATCTGACTGTTTGTGTAATTATTTTCAGTTATTTTTAATTTTCGTACTCAAGATACTCTTTATTGAGCAGATCCAAATGTACTCTTTGTATAACAGCAAAGTCAATGTGGGACTTTACTGATATATATTTGCATCTTAAACCAATCTAGGCGCTGTATGGCTAATGGAAATATCTCTAAATTTAATACTAAAGATCCTCGTTATCACGCGCACGTCTGCTATTGATATTTGTCCATTTTGCCCGTGTCAGCTCTGGTCACGTGCGTCGAATTGTGATAGTGAGTTATACAAGCACGTGTCGAGCTGGACTCCCCGATCCTGATCAAAAAACGACATCCAAGCCAGCGATTTACACCTCCTGGGGTGCTGATGTTGAGAAAATTCCTTTGTCAAACGTTTTGACTTTTGTATATTATGCCCATATGCGAGTGACATAGCGGCGAATTCGCTGGCCATAGTCCACATTGAAATGTGCATAGTATTTATCTATAATAATTTCGTAAAATCATTTCAGACGTTTTTTGGTAAAGGTGAAACGGAATCATACTTATAAAGTTTGACGGTTTTACTACTAGTTTGTTACGGTGTAACCTATATTTTAGGAATGTCTTATGGATGTACTGGTAAATATTTAAGGCTTAATATATATTAATGATTAGGCAGGGACGTAGATTCGACTCCCTCGAGTCTGAATTTTTTTATCTTATGTGACTGTGAAGAAAAATATTCTTGTGTATCACATTATGAGGCATTTACGATGTGTCGAATTAAATATTACAATTTATCTAAAACGTTTTTATTTCTAATAGTAAGGTAGCAACCCTTAAAAGCTCCTTAAAAATTCGTTTATTGTAGCCAAACCCTTAAAAATTCGTTTATTGGTAACTACAATGTGAACAAACAAAAATTAGACGATTGGTTGCGATAAAATTTGATACTTATGTGTAAAAACACAGATGTAGTACGTAGCATGTGGTACCGCCCTACAATAGATAACTCCAACAAGGCGGATTTAACAGACAGGTACATAAGTAGCGTTGGTTGGTAGCTAACATGAAACGACAACAATCCCAAGGAGCTTATGAAACTTATAAGTAATCAAATAACACCAGATTTCACAAAATACAATTGTATAGATATATCGGTAGATGATATAATACTGCGTGATGTGTCAGCCATTGAATTTCCGTCCGTAAAGAGTTTCTTTCACAAGACTAAAATTAAAGTTGTGGAAAATGTTGTTTACAACAAACAGAATATCTCATCGGAAGTGGTGGCCGTCCGCAATCTCGACGGTAATTAAAAACTTGCCCTGGACGGGAGAAAGAAACTAAAACCAATATAACTCGGGAATGATAAAGCCCTAAGGCACAGCGTGATAACTGTAACGGAACAATTTCGGGCGACTTTATAAAATGTGTAGTTGGCTCTAGATGGATCTTTACAAGGGATTTTATTTTCTAGCTCACTGCTGTGCAAATGACGATTGTTTATAGTGGAAAGGCTCCACTTTTCTAATAATATTGAATTGAGGGTTATACCTAATAAGTATAAAAAATCCATCACAGAACTTCACAGTGGATGTAGGGGAATTTAAGGCAAATATCTAAACTGAATATTATCAAACTGTCTGTAAATCTTCAAACAAATATATGACTATAAAATTTAATTCCAGTGTTACTTACTTAAACATGCTTAGGTATATTGGCCTCATAAAAGAAAGTCGTAAATACGGATATCTTCCGCATCTCAATAACAGTGGAGGCTGTATTTATTCTACTATAGATTTGTAGTTACAGCCTTGAAGCTACTACTACTAGTACAGTTTCGGCGCACGACGTCAACTTATGTAGATAGGGCATTTAAAAGTCTAATAAAAGCCAATTTAGTTGACGTCGTAAATCGACACGATCGACGCCACTGTTGTCGTAATCAGCCATATCTACTGTAGAATCATAATAAGGATCCTGAATCTGCGTAATATAGTGGAATTATTACGTTTTTACTGTCAGTCCATAAAATGGCAACCGAAACAAATAAACATCTCCCCATGTTTCATTATGGAAAGAAGACACTAACAGTAGAAGGAGGAAAACTTGATGCTCCCAATCCATATATTCGTTTCCTTACCTGGAACAAAACAAATACGCGTAAGTATAAGAGACAAGTGAAAATCAAGGTTAATATTTATATTTCATAACTCGTATATCAACACATATCAACTAACAAATATTGAGTAAATTCGAAAATGGAATTACCAGCGTTATATTAATAGTGTGATTATAAAAGTAAAAAATACATCCATTACAGTGGAATGTTGAAATGTATATGTAATTGAAAGCTTGATAAATTCATTCAACCGCAAAATTAAGAACATTGAAATTATCGATCAAAAGCTACACTCTAAATGCAAATTAACATTAAACTTTGGGCAATTATCAAGAATCCATAAGGCTTTTCCGGATGACCTAGTGGCCCAGTTATAGGTTAATCTGTACAGTGTCCGCTTAGTCCCAGTCCCATTATGCATCACGACCTTAATAATTTTAGTTAACGGAATACACTATTTGCTTAAAAGGAGGGTGTACTATGGATCCAAAACCTATTCCTACCAGTGGAGCGAAAGGTTTCATATGTACCGCAATGGGTGAGGATAATTGGAAAAAACTCTGAATATCCCTACTAACCAGGATAGTGGATTAAAAATATATATGTGGAATAGGGAATCTTAGGCTGGCGATGTCCCATAGGAACCCAGGAAGGCAGTACAGTAAGACAATGTATTGTTGATCTAGATTCGTATCGGTAGAAGCAAGGTGTGTTGGATTGTCTAGTTTGCCTTTAAGACCTGAAACTACACGAGAAAGCTTTTCTAACCATGCATTGCAGCATTGCAGGTTGTTAGGAAGATTAAAGTTAATTAAATACTCGGCTACGACAACTAATTTAATAAAAGATCGTCCTGTTTTTGTTACTTGTTTCGTTCGCCATTTTAATTAACATCGAAGGTGCTCGATGATAAAAACAACGGAAGTATTCTGGTGGAATGAGAAAAGTATTTGTTGAGATCGTCCAGGCTAATTAAGAATAAGAATTAGTTAATCTTGAGATGTACGCAATAAAACAATGGCAGGTGGAACGAGACTGACTTATTTATTTAGATACTGCAGGTAGATATACATTTAGTTTTCTAGTTACTCTCGATACATCACAAATCTAAGGAAACGACCATTCGACTATGAACAGCTTATCCAATCTCCTGTGATCCGAACACTTTACAATTAATTTAACAATATTGGCAGTGTGGCAAAATCGGGAAAAATGCATGTGTTGAAACAAATAATGATAAAAATAGGCCAAAATAGTTGTCCATTTTCATTTCTTTTAGTATCCTCTGTTATTGTCGTTTCATGGAGCGGCGATCGGAGATTAACAACATTACACAGAAAACAATCGAAAATATCGAATGATTCGATTTCGATTCGGAGTTGGTTCTTCTTGCCCGGGGCAATCGGGGCTGCCTGTAATTTCCGCTAACTAACTACTATCGACCATCGCTTTGTTCAGATGTTATGCACTTCCCCGGATCTGCTGCGCTCTTTTGTGCCATTCAAATAAACTTTAATTACATCTCTTTGTTGGAAATTGGACATTGTTAAACCCAACCAATTTGGTTTTATTTTGTTAAAATTGTATTTAAATCGGTTCTGAACTAAAGTGTTTCGTAAACTCTTTAAGGTTTTTTAATATATCGTTTTCTTTAGAAAAGTTTGGCGTTTAGAGTTTAGTTACAAACTTTTTATCCAATTGAACAGAATATAACTTTGCTTAATACAAGTATTTAAAATAATATCGTGTAAGAGATAATGTCCAATAACTACAATACAACAATTAATTTAGTGAATAACTGAAATCTAAATCTGTAAGATTTATCTAAAATGAAAAAGAGGATAAAAATAACTTCATTCGTTTCTTACCTACCGCAAAACATTTGCTTGGAAAATCCAATAAACTACAAATGGAAGCCACATATTATCCTAGTACTAAATCTGGGTTAAGCTAAGGAACAATATTTACGAGAAACATAGTAAAACTAGAATCGTAAAGTATTTTATATGTTTGTTTATATACTCTTACTTGCAAATAACATGAATCCGTAATTTATCAAAAGTCATACGCAAGTTTCTAGTGGGAGGAATCCTTATGAAGATTATTTGAAAGTTTGATGGTACACTGGAGTCGGACGATTGGTCCGACGACAAGTCGAAACTGCCAAAAGGCCAGAAGCTCTTAACTCCCGAGGGGTCACAAGGAGTGCGTAATATCGTCAAGATACTTATGGATTGTTATGTTTTTCCTGCGAGACGACAGATACAGTTGAAGAAGTTTCTTGAATCCAAGCATCCAAAATTCATTGAATTCTCACATATTTTGAAAGTCTTCAGTGAATTGTATCCAAATTATTGTAAAGTAATATAGGCAACTTAAATATAGACATTTAGTTTTGTGGACTTGTCCTCTTTCCTAGCCGATATAGCAGCGCAGCATTTAACAATTGTAAATATTGGAAGATACTTACACACATATGGCGAGCTGGTTGCGAAAGGAAATGTTATTTTGGATCTGATTGCTGAACTAGTTATAAAAATAGATACAGCTTTTTCGTCCATAACAACATTTACTAAACGCGTTTTCAAATAATCTAGGATTTCACGTTCCAAAGTATACTTTTAAAAAGGTATAATATATAAAATAAAGGGACAATGGAAGGAGCAACATACATAGACGAGGGAGGAGATAATCGTTGCGACAAGGGTATGCCTGCTCGTGACACCGATGCAAAAAGAGTAATGTTGTGGCGATGGTAACAGCCAAACAAAGTAAAAAGTCCAATATAATCTATAACTAATATAATACTGTCAATAGCTTATGAATTGTGTAAAATTGTATCAGCCAATTTTAAAAAAATGTAAGAGGAAGTTTTATCCAAAGAACGAAAGCTCTTAAATGCTAAAATGATATTTGTCGGTTAATTGTCTTCATTACGAACCAGTTCAATGCTTGTGTAATTTTCATTTTGTTTTACCAGAAAAAATACAGAAATAACGCTCTCCTACAATCCAAACAGTTTATTAAACTTTAAGGTAGATTCAATCTCAATAAACTCCATCAAACTCGCAAATACCCAATGGATTTATCCATCGACTAACATATAAAATGGGTGGATCTAACAACACGTCGACGGATCGATCTGCTGGATATACAAAACGTGTACGGAGTGACACTGTGACCCAATTCCAAAACGGGGCGCCATTGCCCGTACACTGCTTGTAGAGGAAAATACTTATCGTTTCATCACACTAGTTGAAAACAAATTTTGAATATAGTTAGAATTACAGTACATTTACAGTTTGTTATACTATTTCTACATAAGCTTCCTCTAAAATTACCAGACTAACATTAATCGATTTCTTAAACAAAATTATTCCAAACTAAAATTAATCGTGCAAGACAAAAAACGACACATCCAAGAAATGATTAAAGCACCAACCTTTTTAGCTTTTTCTGTTTGGTACTAAGGTTTGATTGGTAGAAAAAGCCTTTTGGCATATTAAGTCCACTTACCTATAGTAACTTTTTTAAGTTGTGTATTACAGTTTAAATCGATACTATTTTTATAAAGAGATAAAGAGGTAAGCGTTTGTGAGTTTGTATGTTTGAACCGGGTAATGTTTGTGACTACCGAACTAATTTCAAAAATCTTTCACCATTAGGCTATATTTTATCTCAAAATTCCCTCAGGAGTGAAGGCTCGGGCAACATCTAGTAAATAAATAAAAATGTAAATGCAAATGATGACACTGATACTGAAAAGGCTCGTAGGAAGAATTGAGGTGAAATATCAGAATACGTGACAAGTCTTGCAACTACAAGCTGGAAATACGTATTTGTGGTATTAGTGTGGTAGATGTCACCTTTACACGACGTCAGATGAATAATGGAGAGCTCTCGGTAGGAAATGAAATACTAACAATGGGGACCGATTAAACTGGCGCGGTTGGAGTACACTGAATGGAGATTTGGTATGTATGTCGTAAATAGTGAATAGGTAGATTTAGTATACTGAAATAGAGGAATTTAAATAAATCTATTTATCATTTTGACCTAAAAGTTTCAAGAGATACGACTTTTGAAGTTTGCAGGAAAAATATTCTTGTTGTTCTTATTTGGTTCCTTGATTGTAATATATCTGTACAGTTAAAAAAAGCGTATAATAAGTATTAACACATTCAGACTGTTTTATTGTTCCAAATATAATCTACTTTAGTACAATCTATACGTGTTCTTTTAGTACCTCTAGCATTGCATAGCACACGATCAATGTTGCAAATCTCCTATCAAAGATGACCCGCTTAACCGCTGGCTGGCTAATCCAGCTGTACTTGTTTACATTCGACCTAGTTATCTTCTATCGCCTAAAGCCTTGAGTTAACCTGATTTTATTTATATGGACGATTGACAAATATAATGAAGGTACTTTGGGAGTTGATAGACGTTTTATAACAACCTGTCTAAAACGTTTGTATAGTGAAGCAAAAAGCCTATTTTTAATAATTCAAAACAACGAGACTTCAAATCGATGGTTCTGTTTAGATATAACTGAAAATTTGTATCTAAGTCACGTTTGTTTTAGGCAAATAAGGTGAGTATATAATTTCATTTCGCCAATAATCTCAGCGACAACAATACTGTACAGTCAACAGCACATAAGCTATCCAAAATCATTGTAAATTCGCCACTATTGCCGCCACCTAAGACCTAGAATTCTATGCGGAGTAACTTGACATGCGGCCCACTGTACGTTGCAAAAGGAAAATTTAATTGTTTGTCAAAGCAAATAGACATTGTTTGCTCGAAATTAATAATTTACGAATTGCTCAGCGACACTTCGCGCTCCGCTTCCAACATTATAGTTAGTATTTACAGTATTATATTGATGGAAGATTTTAATTATGGAGTGGCGATTTGCGTTAACGTAACACAATAGGCCTTTTATTAACGTCTGCTTAATTAGTTTTTAGTTCCGTAGTCTTATAGACAAGGAACCCTTATAGTTTCGCCATGTCCGCCTGTCCGTCCGTCCGTCTGTCGTCTAGCTCAAAAAATATTATTACTAGAATGATATAATTTTGATGTTGTTGCTATTGAATTCAAACGTTCAATTCTTCTAATTTTGTTATATATGAGTACTAATGCCGTAATTAATACTTATATAACACCTATCACACTTAAGTAGGCTTTATAAATTGCAGTAGTGGTGGTATGGCGTAGTGGAAAATACGGAACCCACACTGTGCGTGACGTAACACGCACTTGGCCGATTATTTACTAGAACATGAGCTAGGAGCAACATGATATACCTAATATGAACAATCAACAGCACATCAAGCTAGCCAAAATCATAATTAGTTACTATTCCGTGTTCCGACCTAAAAAAATCGACACGTACTTATGCAACTTGTACCTTATACCTTACGAATTACAAAACATCCTCCGCGGCGCCCGGCGTCTGTCTCGACTGTGCGGATTTTTATGTGGTTTTCACCAATAGATAATGTGATTCCTGAGGAAGCTTTAGGTATATTATTAAGGTTATTATGGTTTTACCCGAGCAAAGCCCGGACGGGCCGCAAGTATTTGTTTATAAAGTGTTGCTTCCAGCATTTTGTTATTTAGACCTTCTGCACAATCACCAAGGTTTAAATTCAAATTTTACACCGAATTATTTAGCAGACAGATACATATTCAACATGATAACTTATTCAGTCCTACTATATTATTCATATCCTACTTAAATATCGTATCTAAAACACGAGCAGCACGTAGTCAAAGTCTAGAATTCAGTGACTTTGCGCGACCTTGCCGATTAATCGATATCACGACAGTCTCACTTAACAACACTTGAATTGTTTTCATTAATAGACCCCATCCTCAATCACCCTTATTATTATCTAGGTAAAGGTGAAAATCGAAAGTACACTCTTTCACCTTCGCCAGAAAATCTTGCGCAATGAATCATTAAAACGAAATTTAATAGTAGTAACAGTATAAGTGGAGAATGTTTTTAATACAAAGAGCCTCTTTATCACCAAAATCTTGCACAACTTGTGCGTAAACTAAATACGTTTGATACTAAAAGGCCTATAACTTTGTTACTTTTATTGACGACATCGTAGTGGATCCGATTTCCAACGTGGGCAAGTATTAGTATGTTTTCACAGTGTTTCGAGGTTTTGTGTTCGTTACAATCAAACCCACAATACAAGCTTAGTGCTTGGTCTGGGCCGATGGGTATTCTCCATCATCACTTTGAAAGAAACTATGAGACAAGTCCGGTGTAATAGCGTGTTTTGCGTGTGTTAAACGCAAAAACAGGCAAACACCGGAAAATACCAGAGAACTCGTATTAAAGACTGCTATACTAGCTCATTTCAATCAACATAAATGTGGAATACCAAGAAGGATTTCAGACAAGGACTTCGAAGCCTCGCACGTTGACAGACAATATTAAAACTAATAAATAATCAACAAAAAGGTGTTGCCACGATGTTAAAATGTTATTTTACGTAAATCTTGTGCAAAATTAATTCATGACCCCATATAAACGGTCTATCCGAGATATCTCATTAATCTTGGCCAAGCCGAGAAATTCTCTTTACGATGCCCAGAGGGCGCTACTGGGTAAAAATGCGAGCGTAACAGCCATTTGCGGTAAACGAGAGAAAGTAACGCACAAGTCTTATGAATCGCTAATGTCTTACATAAACAAACCGACAACCGATCGAGAGGAACACGAAGGACGCATAAACAACTTTCAGTGAAGCGGTAAATTTCAACCTGTCACAAGCGATTCTGTCAAGGGGTTAGTGCTGTCGATCTATCGATATTTCAGTTATCGATAACACTATTCTAACTAACTCAACCCATAATGTCAATCATCTTAAGAAGACAACTTTTTACAAAGTTGATTACAAAACACAGAGAATATGAGAGCAACAAGGAAACTTTCAGAATTTTTTCACAGCTCATTAAAAATTTTACTTAATTGCCTACGTCTAAAAAGAATCAAAAACGAATTCTACAAATTACGTAGAAAAAAGATGTTACAATTACAACTACATTTAGTATAGGTATTAACAGAAAAGGAAACTTCAAATCAAAGTTGATGGAGCATAAAATATACACGATCCGAGCACTTGAAGCGCGGAGCTGAATCGGGTTGCGTACTAGAGAGCTGTGTCCACAGGGGCGGCGCGGAAAGTGGATCTCGGGAGAATAAACATGCAACTTGCAACTGCTAAGTTTCCACTTTGTTGCGTACTTGTTTTTGGACAACACAAACATCTGCAGGCCAGCCTTTGAAAAATATTTCGTTCAACTTTGAATATGAAGTTTTGCTTGAAAACTTTGGAAATATTTGGTGAAATTACTTGAACATCAAAACATGTCAATGTACTCAAGAAATAATTACAACTATTAAGGAAACAAAAATTAAGGAAAACTAACATCAAAGAGAACCGTTTCTGGACACGGAAACAAAGTAATGAATTTGGTAAGTAAATGAAATGTCAACATTGCAGACGTCTTTTCACTTCAATCAACAAAATAACAAATTGCGTTCACAAGAAATTATTTACTCGCAACAATGAAAACGTTGATTAAAATTTGGAAAGCCTTGAGACGAGAAGTGAAAAACTAGTGAAGTAGCAAAAAAATGTTCGTAATACTACTGCAGTGCAGATGTGGTCGATTACACTCAGCTCAGCTTCTCTTTTCATAAAATTAAGTATTTTATAATATTAGCTTAGTTTAGCTGGAGGCTCTATCAGCTATGTTTCGGAGCAAACCGCTTACTGAACAGCAGTGGATAAGCATCTAAATGTGTTCTTAGTGGAACGTATTCAGCTAAGTGGGGCGGACGTTTGCGGTAGCTACCGGAGAGAAATGGACATCACTGTGAATGTACTTTCTTGTAGCTGTATAAAAGACACTATCTGCATTGCAACTAACGCATCCATTTTATTTAAAAATGTAGGTTGCTGTGTTAGTAGGTTAACGTTTCCCCCTGATTTGGAATATTTTAAAATAATGTACATACAAGAACATTAAAGTATTTCCCAATTTTCTCTAAATCGATGCACTGTTTAACACTATCTAGGGCTTAATTTCGTCAAATTTACTTTATCCATAAATATCAATGTAATTAACGCAGTCTTTAACATATCCGGCTGATCCGTGTGGTACGACACGATATGAGATCATCGTAACTTCTTACAACCCAAAACTACTTTATAAACCTAACCGTATCATGCAATTTTAAAGGAACTGAGCTCAGGTGTAATTAAAGGTCTCATCTCCCGACCGGACTTATTCAGTATTCATGAGACGGCACCCACTTCCCTATTGCCTGATCTGCTTGCAAGTAGTTTCGGATTAGGGAGTGTTTGCCCTCATAGGAATGCTTTCTCTTCAGAATTAGGTTAGGTTAAAGTACTCGTAGGTAATTTCCTCAAAACTATGAATAAACTGAAACTATTTGTACTTCTGTGTTGGAGATTTCATTGAATGATAAAAGAATTAATTTTTTTCAGGTTACGTAACGCACTGACAAATTAGATAACAAGCTTAATTTTGTGTTCTTTCTTAAAAGAGTTGAACACGTGTGTTTTATATTCTAAACATATTAAGAAAAAGCGGGTAAAAAATTGGTTTTGGTGCGCATAAAAAACTGGTTTCCATTATAGAGGTTCCCTCCGATCCTTTGTTACATTAGTATGCAAATTTTTCATACTTCACGCGCCAGAGGGTGTCCGAGCTATCAATCTAAAGGTCCAGGTGTCTCGTTGTCAAGGATTCAGCCCATGGATTTAATGAATATTGAATGCCCCAAGGACACAGTGTTTAGAGTTGTTAGTGGAGAAGTTTTTGATATATACAAGCTGGAAAAGGATAAATTCGGGAGAACACGCGTGTTCACTCACCTGACATAAAACCAGACTGGCTATTCTCAAGTACCCTCAAATACCGTATATGACATGCCTTTCCCCCGAGATGGCTCGTGATAGTCCTTCTATGGTGAGAACATAATGGTCCTTTGTTTTCTTAATTACAACACTAATACTAAATACTAACACTTATCACTAAATACTAACTTATATATTTTTAATCTTTTAGTTATTGTTTATTTTAATTACTGTCACTATCACTGTCTTTAACTACAAATGACTGCTGGGAAACTTCTTGTTCTTCCTCCTTACCAATTTCATCCTCTTCAGTATTGCATGCAATCTTCTTGTTAATTGATTGAGGAGGTGATTCTGATAAAGCTCTTTTGTTTCCTTTTGTCCTACACACTTCTGGAGTTCGTTGTATCTCTATGTCCTGTGGTCCTGTCACTCCAATAATATCAGCCCATTTAGATGGTGATGGTAATAACACATCGTCTTCGTCATCCTCATCAACTGTTTCTTGTGTTTTATTTCTTTGTTGAAGCATTTTACGTTCCAACTCTTCCTTTCCCCCTCCAAAGTTATGTATCTGATTGATATGTCTTTTTAAAAGTTTTCCATTCCATTTTACCAGATATCTACAAACTCCTATCTTTTTGTCAACTACTCCTTTTAGCCATCGGGGTTCTCCCGTATAATTCTTTATGTAGACTGTTTGTCCTATTTCAAAATTTCTCACTTTTGTGTTTTCATTATCTTCTAATTCTTTTAATTGTGGGTTATCTTTAGATGAAAGCGGATTCAGGTAGTCAAATTTAGTACGGAAACGTCTGTTATTTAATAATTCAGCGGGTGTTTTTTCATTAATGCTGTTTGGTGTTGTGCGTAAACCATATAATATTTTGGGAAGTCTTATTTGCCATGGTACATTCGATAGTTTCCGCAACTTATTTTTTATGGTCTGTACTGTTCGTTCTGCTTGTCCGTTTGATGCAGGATGATATGGCGCTACTAATATATGTCTTATGCCGTTGGTTTTACAATAATTTTGGAATTCTTCTGAGGTAAAGCTTCTACCATTATCACTAACAATTGTGTCAGGTAATCCTTGTGCAGCAAATATTTCTCTCAGTATTTTTATTAGTGTTGAACTGCTCATATCTACAACTATCTTTACTTCCGGCCATTTAGAAAAGGAATCTATTAATATAAGAAAAGTTTTCCCTTGAAAAGGTCCGACATAATCTATATGCAATCTAGACCAAGGTTTGTTTGGTCTTATCCAATGATGTGTAACTTTCGTTGGCATACTTCTATTTTCTGCACATATGTGGCATTGTCTAATCATATCTTCGATTTGTTTATCAATAGCTGGCCACCAGAAGTAACTTCTAGCCATTGCCTTCGTGATAACAATTCCATCATGTGTAGTATGTAATTCTTCTAATACTTTAGCCCACATCTTTTCTGGTAACACCACTCTATTACCCCACAAAATGCAATTCCTAAATGTTGAAAACTCTTCTCTTTTTTGCCAATATACTTTAAACTCGTTTTCAGTTTTGTTAGGCCATCCATTCTTAATCCAATATAAAATTTTACACAACTTTGTATCTTTCAATGTTAGTCTAGCTACTTCTTCAGCTGAAAACTCTAATTCTAGTGGTGTTTCTTCTATAAGTAGTACTCCTGAAAATTCTTCTTCTACCTTTTCCGTATTTGGTGAAGGCAATCTACTTAAAGCATCGGCATTCCCTAAGTTTGTTCCTTTTACATATTCTAATGTATAATCATAAGAACTTAATAAAAGAGCCCATCGTAACATTCTGGGTGAAATAATATTCGGTATTGGGCGTTTTGGATCAAATAATCCCAACAACGGCTTATGATCAGTTTTTATAGTGACCTTCCTGCCACTCACAAATTGGTGGAATTTTTTCAATCCAAAAACAATCGCCGCTGCCTCTTTATCTACTTGAGCATAATTTCGTTCATGAGTATTCATAGTCTTGGATGCAAACATGATAGGTCTAATACTACCATCTTCCATTACATGTTCTAATACAGCCCCAAGTCCATATTGAGATGCATCACATGACAATATAATTTTTTTCTTTAAATCATAATGGACCAATGTGTCGCTGCTTGTTAACATCTTCTGTAATTTATTGAAGGCCGTTTGATGTATTGGCTTCCATTGCCATTTTGTATTTTTATTCAGCAATTTATATAATGGTTCCGCTATTGTAGCTTTGTATGGTAAAAACCGATCATAGAAATTTAAAAGACCCAGAAATGCCTGTAATTCTTTTATATTCCCAGGTGCAGGAAACTCCTTGATCTCATTGATTTTATGTTCACATGGGTGAATACCAATCTCATCAATAACAAACCCTAAAAAATGTATTGTAGTTGCTGCAAACTTACATTTATTTTTGTTTACTCTTAACCCTGCTTCTTGCAGTTGTTTTAGTACAGCATTTAGTCTGGCATTGTGTTCTTTTATGTCAGTTCCGCTCACTACTATATCGTCCAACAGTACAGCTACTCCAGGAATATTAGCCAACAAAGATGACATTAACCGTTGAAAAATACCTGGACATGCTTTGACACCAAATGGCAATCTTTTTACCTTATATAGCCCTTTTGGCGTATTGAGTGTCAGTAAAAGAGATGTAGGTTCATCTACAGTCACCTGTGTGTACGCTCTTTCTAAATCAATTTTTGAGAATATCACCCCTCCTTGTAACTGTGTAAAAGCTTCATCCAAAGTTGGCAGAGGGTATGTATCGGTATCAGTTACCATATTAACTGTTGACCTATAATCACCGCATAGTCGTACACTTCCATTTGGTTTTAAAACTGGCACAATTGGTGTTGCCCATTCTGCATGTGCAACTGGTTCTAAAACATGCTCACTAACTAGTCTGTCAATTTCATTAAAAACTCTTTCTCTTATAGCAAATGGAATAGATCTACATTTAAGAAATTTTGGGGTCGCTCCTTCTTTTAGTGTTATGCTTACGACAGGTCCCTTATATTTGCCTAAGCCTTCTTCAAAGACTCCCTTGTACTTTCCAAGAACATTAGAGCTGTCTATTGTGTCTATTTTTATATTATTTATTCCTAGTAATTGGATATTCAAATCATCAAACCAATTCCTACCAATTAAACTTGGGCCCTGTCCTTTAGCTACGATCAGAGGCAAGTTCTTAGTACTACCTTTGTAACGTACCTCTACCATCACTTTGCCTAAAATATGTAAGGCACTGTCAGTCCATGTTTTTAATGCAAGATCATTTTTTTTCATTTCCGGTAATTTTCCTTTCCATATGAGTCTGGCTGTCGGTTCACTTATTAATGTAAAGGCGCATCCTGAATCAATTTCCATTTCCAGTTCAAAATTATTTATAAACATTGTTATTAAAAAAGCAGGTACTCTTTTTTGTCTAATATTGTTGATAGAGGCTTCATATAGACCATTGCAGTCTGACTTCAACACACTACCCTTCTCTTTATTTTTGCTCAAACAAACTACCTCAATGTGACCTGTTTTCCCACAAAAATTACATTTCGTCCACCTAAATCTGCACTCCCCTTTATGTAGTTTACCACAACGGAAACATTCAGGTTTACTTTGAGGTTTGTTAAATTTTAATTCATTTTTTTTATACGATATCTTATTGACTTCCATCGGTTCCTCTAAAGTTATGTTAGCCTTGCTCATTCCCGGAACAACTATTAAACTAGCATCACTATTAGCAGATTCATGAGACAATGCCATATCACATGCTGATTTGAATGTTAACTTAGTTTGTTGTAACATCTTTCTTTGAACCTCTTTGTCACGTATCCCACATACTAATCGGTCACGTAAGGTGCGTTCAATATCTGTAAAGTTACAGTGGATGGACAATTTTCTCAAATTAGCAATATAATCACGAACTTTCTCCCCCTCTTCTTGACTACGACTGTGAAATTTAAAAGATTCCACAATTTCATTAAGTGGAGGGTGGAAATGACCGTCTAAATAGGTCTTTATAGTAGAAAAAGTAACCTCACTTATTTTCTTTGGAGCTATCAATGAAGAAATTAAATCAAATAAGTCAGGACCACATACCGCTAGTAGATTCGCCTTCTTCTTTGTATCCTCGGTAACTTCATTTGCTTCTAAACAAAATGCAAACCTTGTTATGTAGTTTTCCCAACAGCCATGTGCTACATCAAATTCACTGAATTTAATCACCATTTTTTTACACTTTGATTTCAAATTATATTTGTTTGTGATTTTTACACTTTTTTTTTTTTTTTTTTACACCTTTTCACTATGTTTACTCGTCGCCACTGATATATACAAGCTGGAAAAGGATAAATTCGGGAGAACACGCGTGTTCACTCACCTGACATAAAACCAGACTGGCTATTCTCAAGTACCCTCAAATACCGTATATGACAGTATGATCTAATAACTTGAAACTGATAGCGGCATTCAGCTATTTTGAACACTTTTTAACGCCCAAGAAGAATAATAGCTTAAGTCTTATTATGTAGATAGTACTGAGCAAATGGCTGATTGTGTCCAGTTAACAAGTAAATAATAATGGTCAGGTCAAATTGTTATAGAGTAAAAAAAAGAGTAAACAAAAATTATTAAAAAATGACCATCATCAGACAGATTATTTGAGTTCAATAAAGTATCAAAGAAAGCAAACAATTCAATACTGTCGTTCACCGGCTGTCGCTGGGCGAAGATGGCATATCTAACTAATTTGCTTCAAAGCGCTCTAAATAAATATTTAGGTCGACGGCAGCCAGGTCTTGAACAAAATTGACCTAGATTTGTTCTCATAAATATTATATTTTCGCCCTAAATTCGCAACAAAGTTATCCCGCTGTCGCGCGAATTTTTTTGATAGGGTTGTGATATTGTTGATCCCATGGGATTATATCGATATTTCGAACAGAGGGGAATGAAAAGCTTATCGATTTGTTACAAACAGTATACGATACAGTTACCAAACATGATATCAGGTAGACAGTGTGGACACACATTTTTAATTTGTTTTGTGTGATCGGTATCATCGGTCGTTTAGCATGAGTAATTTTCAGTTTACGATAAACGATTACCGTATACTGAAAATAGCCATAAAAGACCTCAATTGTATCTTCGTGATCCTAATCACGCAAAACACGGTGACATCATTTAGACACACCTCGGAATTAACTTTGGTGTTATTTAATGTTTCAATGAGAATATTGATTTAAGTTTAGTAGTAAATCAGTAATCTTGGCAAATCCAATCTTTGATTGTTTAATGAAACATTTTATAAATTTTACTATTCTATTACTATCTTATTTCAATTTGTGAGGTGCCGTATTTGAATAGTAAATAAAATGCATCCAATTTCATTTCAATTAAAACCAACATAGGAACAATTGAATTCTGAAAATGATGGATGTTTATTGTCGCTTCGAAAATGTGTTGTTTCTATTGTTACATTCAGATTAAAACTGCTTGACTGTGATTTTACAACCGGCCGCCTCCTTCACGTCAACCTACTTTGGGTATGCTATTGTTGTATGAGGTTGACATGCTTATTTATGTACAGATACGATTCTGCATTGTCTAATTCAAAATCCCACTCGCCGAGTCTCTTTTTATTTTTATAATGCGTGAAAATTGCGTAGTTAGTATGACTGCTTTTATTTACTGCAATGAAACACTAGCAATGTATACCGAATCCGCCAAAGTTTGGCAAACTGTTCGACGACAGTGTGGAGCCAGCATGATGCTACTAAAACTAAGCTAATATGCACATTATACCTAGCCATTGTTCGCATTTTCTGCACAATTAGACGCAATCGTTGGTAAAATATTTCCGGAACTTCCTTCGCTCAAGGATCACTTATTGATTTCCATTACAGAACCCTCAATTATGGACTGCGAAGAGACTGCATTGCAGCTGCTTTTAGAATATAAACTTCAATGCGCTTTGTGTTGAGAGAGAGAGTTGAGAATCTCTGTCTTCAACAACAAAATACGAATACTCGTATATGAGAGATCCGCTACCGAGAAGAGATAAGAGATTTCTGCTGTATAGCACAAAAATTGATTTTTCTACTTTACTGCATGCCACAGTGAATTAGTTACATTGTATGCTAAAATCAGAAGCGGTGGTGGTGTAGTTAAGACGCCCGCCTGTGGATCGAAAGGTATTGGTTCGAACCTACTCGTGCCACATGAGTTTGATACCATCTGACTCATGTATAGTTTTCATCGACCACCACTTGCTTCCGGTGAATGAAATCATCGTGAAGAAACCTGCACACTGGTTGATTCTTATTAACTTGTGTGTGAAATGGAGAATGCAATGGCACACCACTCCATTAATAATGCCAAGAAAGTTGTTGTGTGTGTTTCATTCCCCGTAATGACCACGACCCTCAGCCATGAGGAATACGACTATGAAGAGAGATGCTAAAATATTACATATTATAATAGCAGATTTGAAAAATTATATATATTTTGTAGAAATAATCAAAAATTACAAGCAGTACAATTTCAACAGCCTGAACGATAAGTTAATTCTCGAATCCTATAAAACAGACTTAATTACACGTGCAACGAAATCACACAGGATTCATCACATTCTGCGTTCTGTGATGTGAATTTGAATTTGGAATTGCAGCCGCGGGCAATCAAACCGAGCGAATGCATTTCGATTATGAGATGGTCCTCTATTACTGATTTAATGATGATAATGATTAAGAGTCGTTTTATACATAGGTTTAGAAATGTATGACGGTGGATACATGTATTCGTAATTTGTCATATGACTCGAATTAAAATGAAGACCTATTTGTCATCCAAAAATAGTGTCGAAAAATCTGTACGTTTATTGATAAATCGCGTCACATCTCACCTTTTGATCATTTAAATTGGTTATTCAATGGTTTTGATCTTATAATAAACTGTTTAATTGGATGTCTTAATTCGAGATTTAGTTGTCTCCCTGGGAATTTAGTGTAAACGTCGAAAATAAGCCTACGACTGAATGCAAAATGTAGTAAATAAAAACAAATCTAGTGTATAGACACCGGTGCTCAGCTCATTGCTCATTGGCACTGTGGACAAGAACAACAAAAAAAAAATACAAAGAGTTTCTAAAGCCAGCCATCCACTAAATGGCCGTTAAGGTACTACTCGCCACGGTCGGATGCTTAGAAAACAATCGTTTCACACTGGGTGACAATTTTGCCACAATTACTGGCTTTCTATCCGTTAACTACATTTCTACTGTTTTTCTTTAAATTAGAACCATAAAAATAAATCTTGAATTTCTCATAAATCATCCACAATTGTAATTTTACGCCAACACAGACATAATACGAAATTATGTTATTTTTGATTATTAAATTTTAACGTATAAAATATAGTGAAAACAAACTCAAATTAGATACCATTTATCTCTCAAATATGTACACTTTGATGGCACGCTTCGGAAGACAGAAATACCATCAAACTTCATTACCCACCCTCACTCACTAGCAATATCTATATTTCAATATAATGTTGAATTTACAAGCAAACTTATTCAAATATGGATAATGTAATGGAAGATATAGTTAATTAAGGTAAAATGTTCAGATGATAGACATTTGTATAAGAAAATGGGCTTGGGTGAGTAGATGTACGGAATGTAATGAAATTTGGGAAAAGTTTGCTTTTACAGGCTTTGCGAAAATTACACGTACGCATGTTTATTAAAGAAAGGACGTACCTGTTTCAAATTATTTCAGAAAAAAATGTTACGTTCTTGCGTTATTTCATAAAAAAGTGAATAGGTTCACATTTCTGTATGTAAGTGAACGAATCTTTGCTTAGCGATCCTTACATATCATAAAATGAAGTCCCCCCCTGGCATCTGGATTTTCGTAAGGTTTTCACCAATAGATAGTGCTATTCCTGAGGAAGGTTAAGGTGTACAAATTATTATGGTTTTATCCGAGCGAAGCGGGACAAGGTACCAATTTTAAATAATGCAATTACAAAATCCTATATCATCATCACAGGATTTATAATAATACCAGAAGCAATGAACGCGTGTATACGCGTCGCGAACATTCGCAAGGAGCGCGAAAAGCAGGACAAGGCCAAGCTCGACCGCAGGCGACCACTCCAGCACGCAGATACCTGGCACTCTCTGGTCAGTTGATGCTTGTGTCTTATTCAGTGGTTCCTGTTGCTCCGATATGATTGTAGCGTCATTCGCAATCGCGGTGGCAACTACCCAGCGATCATATAGCTAGGCAATAGTCAATGGCTGTCGCGCGCTCCGTTCGTTCACACGTCGGACAACGACCAAAAAACATTCATTACGCCGTCCTGTGTTGATCCGACATGCAAAAAAGTCGATGTGACGACAACAAAACAATGATCACATTTAACGTGAAAGTGTCACATTCTCAGTTTGTTTTATTTTACTACTAGCAGCCTGTCCCGACTTTGTTCGGGTAAAACAAAATAAATTATACACTTAAACCTTCCTCAAGAATCACACCTATCTATTGATGGAAACCGCGTGAAAATCCGTGGCTTTTGAGTTTATCCCGAACAGACAGACAGACGCGGCAGAGTACTTTGTTCTACAATATGTAAAGATTCAATATACTTATATCAAGAAAGTCAAGTCCATAGCATAGAGACAGACAAACAGACGCGATTACTTTTTATAATATATAAGGATGACGGCAGCTAACGCAAAATCGTGTAGATTCAAAAGGAAATCTTTTCAAGTGGAGCACATTTGAATCGGACAAACGAGGGAGGCCATCAATCACACAATTAGCTGGAAGCACCGGGGCTATCTGTCTCTGTCTTCACTCCTCGAGATTGATCTGATCAGTGAATTATTCCCAACCTTTTGTTACGCTAAGACGTCTCTAACCCTTATTGTAAGGCCTTTAGGGATTTCACGATTGATTCTTTATTTGATAACTGGATGATCTCTGAGGCTTATGTGGGAATACAACAAAATTTCGGGATGAACTATAAAATTTTGCATAATTTCAGATTTATTCCTTGACTCTCGTATTAAATTTTATTTAAATCCGTTTTAGTTGATTTCGTATGATTGAGATAAGATAAGATTATCATTTATTTGCATTAAATAAGGTACGAAATGTTAAATTTAATACTTATAGATTTGTAGACTCCCAGAGATGAGATCCTTTTATTGAAATATCAAATGACTCAAAATTAAGTAGACAGCACTCAAGGTTTGATATTGTGCTATTTATTCTGATCTTATATAGGCCAATCTGATATCTAAATAGACCACTGTGCAGAAACCATATGAATAACCGAAGATATTAATTCAAAAATAAAATATAAGAATAATTGTTTGATAAAATAAGTCCGATAACCGCCCGGGTGGTTCCCATGGCGACGCGTTACATTGAACTCCGCCTCCGCCCGGGGCGAAGCAAACCATTTTCACCCAGCTATAAACATAATTAGTCTGCATTTCCAATCAACGAATGAAATATGAAATATTTTATTTCCATTTGATTTCATTTGACACACCACTGGGCGGGGGGATTTTGTAATTTACAAACTGATGGAAATTTCGGAATGAAAAGTACTTTATACCAGGTTTTATGCTATATGTGTAACAAATTTCATCGAACTCCGTCCCGTAGGTTTTGCGTGAAAGAGAAACGTAAATATTTTTGTTCAAGCTCGTTTACACGTAGAACTTCGTAGAAGTTTTTGCCATTACCTGGAACAAAGAAATAAAATATTAGGGAACGGTACCACATTTCTACATTTATTTAGTAAGTTTATTACACTCAAAATAAATTTCATGATACAATAGCTACAACTTAATGCTAAGCAATTGATGCAATTTTACCTCTGGGACATTTGGGTGTAAAATATACTCGTATAGAGAACAACTTACGGGTTACATATAAAGTACTTGTATGTGCAATCGATGTTATGATGTCAAAAAGATGAATTAAAATGATTATTGTAAGTAATTATTATCGACACCACAATTAATTGATAATAAGTGGATTGTAATGACTGCAAAAAGTTATTATAATGACATTACGACGTCAACTTTAATTAATCTACACGTCATGAACAAATCATTATTTCAATTGGAATAATATAACTACATCAATAAAATACATTTGAGAAATATTTTTTAAAGTAACTAACTACTATAATACGATTGTTACGATACGATGTTTGTTTGGCAGCTTGCCGGATCTACTAGAAAGGATTTCTTTTGACTTAAGTAACACCCTTCTAATCATTATTAGTGTATATTTTCCTAAATCCTATTTAAATATGTGTTTGTGTGTATGTATAAAATAATAACAAAGACCACTTATCAAAATTCCTAATGGAGGCTCCACACATTTGGCTAACATAGTTCGTTGAACTAGGCAGTATCAGAGAACATTGATGATTTTTACTTGCGATAAAAAAGCGCTCACGTACAAACTACGAAATGTACATTCATTCCCGTCGGCATCCGTTCGAGTTCGCTGATATTGTGGAGCCGGCCGATAGGATAACTTATCCTAACTAATATTAACATGCGAAAATAAGTTTGTTTGTTACCTCTTCACGCTACCGCTATATACTCAACCAATCTTCTTGAAATTTTGCATACATATAATTTGAAGTACGGACATATACCTTTCATCCCGGAAAAATAACTGCTTCCATGAACAACAACGCGGGCGAAGTCGCGGTCGGGCAAAAGCTAGTCGTCACTATAAATTCATGTCGATTTGGAACCGTGCCTGTCTCTGCTTCCCACAATCTCCGATCTGAATGGGTGGTCCGCCGGATATTCAATGATATTTATTACTATAACGTAAGTGATGGAATGTAAAGCACGTCTATCTATTGCTTAATCACAATGGCGCTCCATGTTTCCTGGTTGAAGTGATATCCGATTACAAACAAATAATTTATCTACATATGTATTGAGAGACGATTAAAATATGTCAACGATTTTCACACTGGGCAAATGTTAATTAATGCCCAATAAACCCGTCAAAAACGATTATATCTAGTAATTCTTGTTTGGTCTGTAGTGCTGGACGATTTTTTCACTGGGCAAATGCTAATGCCCGGGTGGAAAACCGTCAAAACGATTACGTCCGGTAAATCTATCTTTGTTCTGTAATGCTGGATATTCTCATATTTACCAAACACTAACTTGCCTCTTTCGAACTGAATGCCTGAATGTTTAACGCCCCGGGCGAAGCTACTTATTGATTATCCTGTAAAATTAATTAACGTGACTGTGTTAAAGGGACAATCGAGAGGCGGTAGATATTCAACAAGAATTTACGTTCTAGGATCCATACTGCGTACCATGGGTCGAGAAGCTTCATGATTATTATTAGATATTAATATTTTGAATAAGAAATCGTTTAAAAACAGAAAAAATGTTAAATAAAAGATGTAAAAAAAAACAAAAGTCAACACTTTTGAACGTATCGTTTATCATTACCATCGGCTGAGCCTACATCGTGTTCTACTTTACCCGGTAATTACAGCAAACGATTGCGTAACTTGTCAACTCTACAAATGGTCACACGTTCATTGGACAAAACAAAACAATTTCCACTATTGTTCGTTTTAGACGATTTTTCCACGTGACGCAGTGGATCTTACCTTACTTAGTAAAAAGTTCGACTCCTGGTCTGGTTGAAACGGGAAAAAAAATCTTATCATCTGGATGGACCCCAATCGTGTTAATAATTTTCGCTGGATCGTCGAGTCGTACTACAGACCAAGTCGATTGTCTCGATTGTTCTTCAGATTTTTTAGCGTTGCGTTGTAAGAGGTTCAATTACGATGCATCTAAGTTATTAGCGCGATAGAATTGTCAGTCTATGAATTAAGATTGCATTTTTGGCAAAGGCCTTCCCTTCTACAAATCCCTGTCGAGGGCAGCTGTTGCCACTCCCATCCGTATAAAATAATATAATACAAATAGAACATTGCAAATTCGCAAAGGAAATATCGTATACATTTACCACAGTTAAAACTTCACAGTAAAGCTCAAGAAATGCCAGTACTTAAATGCAGTTCATCCACCGGTAAGAACCCTGAAGCGAAAACAAAATGGCGCCGATTAAAAATATACAAAGGAGAGTGTTGCTCAGTGGATTCTTTCAGTTTATCGCGGTAGTAAAGGAGCCATTGTTTTTGTAAGCGATAGCATCACGGCTGTGTTATCGGCCACTCGATTGTAACAGACGGTCTTTAGTCCAGGTTTGGTAATATTTCTTTTAAAAGAATTGAAGCAAATATAATTTGACCAGAAAAAAAAACAGTTCCTCTTGCGTACATTACATTTTTATAATGGCTTTCACGTTTCCAACACAACATGTTTATATTTCTAAATGCTCTATAGTGCAATGCAACGCTAAAAGTGCCACTAAAGGGATCTTACATTTAGTTTTCTCATTCTGAAAGGATTTTTAATAATCTGCCGCGGAATTCGAATAACTGCCAGGTCCCATCGATGTTGTTGGTTCAATTATTACTTAATAGTTATTGCCGTTTTGCCCAATATTGTTCGAATCGGTTGCACATAAATTCGGTAATACATTTGACTAGGGAGTTAGCATGAAAGGCTGAACTAGTCGGTTGCGCAGACCAAGGTTGGTCGGCGATTGCGCCAACCCGAGATTTAGCACTTAATCTCCCAACGATCCAAGGGTATCCGGCGATAACTCGCACGCTTCGTGAACAGCGCTCTTTACCTGTGTGGTATTTATGAGTGGTTCTGTATGTTTTATTAATATTTTGTAACAATAAACTGTAGAAGAGTGAACACTTGTATTAGTAATCCTTATTACTAACACAAGTGTTTGTTTGCTTCAAGGAAATCCTGAAAGATGTTGTAAATTATGTAATTAGGGTGAAAAAAAAGTTTTTTTATTCTGTTGTTAGCTTTAATAGCTAGGGTTAACGCACTAATGTAGACCTAGATGGCGAACCTACAAGTATACATCTTATAATAAAAATCGAAGGAGAACATGTAAGACTGTAATTTAAGTAGCTATTACTAATCTAGATCCTCTTGTTTTGACTCTCAGTCCCACGTGTGAAAGTACGGTGGGAATTAATTGAATAATTCAAACAATTTCATTACTACGGTAAATATTTATGAAATTTAAGAACCGCTGTGTAAACTATTGTTCCAAAGCTTAATACAATAGTTTAATTTAAGCAGAGTATTCATTACAGGACGCTCTAAGTCATGTCTTAACCTTTTGCTAATGAGAATAGTTTAATAATATAACATCCTGTAAGCAAAAATATTATCTTCGGGTGTAAAATTTAATCGTTTATTTATTCTTATTATTTTTTCTTGTAAATATTGATATTTTAATTGGAATTCAATTAGATTTATTCCCATCTTCTCAACACATCTTCCAACTGAAACTAAATTAAAAACCCTAGATATGTATTAAAGATCATGAAGGTTTGTTTATTTAAAATTGAGATTAATAATATTTAATTACAGTTTTGCTTCACTACAATTTGTATCACAAATAGTAGTGAAGGTAGTAAAGTAATAAGGTAGAAAACAAAGTCTTGCTCTGCGTCTGTAAGCTTTATTCTTTTAAAGTAACCAACGGATTTCCATATAGTTTTCACTGATGATTAGACAATTTACTAATGAAGGTTTATACACATACAAAACAGCATCTTAGACCATGCGAAGCCGGGGCGGGAGTACATTATAGTGTAAACCACATGCGAGCGGAGCGTACCTAGCGAGCACAAATTCGGATGCAACGTATAATTATGGTCAAACGTCGCTAAGGTAAGTTTGTTTAACCATTAAATATTGTCGCCATCGGTCGGAAATGAACATCATGTAGTGTAGTAACTAGTAAAATAAAATCAATCCAAGTATATTTACTATTGTTTTATCTTTTACTACTCGTCGTGAATGTGAGTCACCAATGATCGTAGAATTGTCAGATATAAATGTCGAATCTGGCGAATGCTCTGTTTTTCCTCCCAATTATACATAACTCACATACAAATCACCTCGCAATGATACATACTCAGCAATGGACGTTGTTTCTCATCCACGTTCGTCTCAGTTCGCCGATAGTGCGTAGCCATTACACTGCTTCATATCTCGAATAAAAACATTGAAAATATATCAATTGAAATGAGCATCACATATGCGCGGTTACTGACCTTACCCAACTAGAGAAAAAAACGTATGTAATGAGACATTGTTAGGCCACAGTTATTACAGTATTGTATGTTATGCATTCATTTGTTTTTGTTTACACTTCACACATCGCGGCTTGCGGTAACGACATCTTTGTCTTTTTAATGAGGATGAATGTGATAGATATAGTCTGGCATTGGATTTATAGCACTTGTGGTTTTCTTTTTATAACCGCACAAAGGGACGGGTAATAAAATATGTAACATCAAAGTAAACCACAGGACGGAACAATAGTGGACTTCGAGCGTATTTTAAGGTCCATGCACTTCACATGAGGACAATTATGCAACAGAAGTGTGTAAAAAGGCAAATATGAGATAGATTTATGCACACAAAAATGAGCAAAGGCATTATAGATTGTTATCATTGATGGCATAAATATATCATTATATCATTAAAGGCTATAAAACTGGGCGTATGGTCCTTCCCTAGATATAGCACCATTCCATATCCTCTTGTAACGCCACGCATTAGGACCTCTTTAGTCAAATCATGTCATCAATCATCAGCATGATTTTTATTTCTTTCAGTCTAAATTAAAAATTTTAAATTATTGTTCCACTTGATATTTTGAAATCACATTTTGACTCATTCATATTTTAACCATAACGATATCGGCACGTACCACACGTACGCTGTAATAATAAAAAATATATATAATAAAATATCTTAAATTATTTATAGACCCTTGAAGGGTAAGTGTTTTAATATGTTTCGGAAAAGTGTTCTAAATTTTACAGTGATTTAGTTGTAGTACTATAGTTTATATTTTTTTATTTACAGGTCTGTATTTTATTTATTAATTATATTATTATATAACTGTCTGCCTTTGCCTATTCTTACCCCAACCCTACCTGAGATTACCCTACCACCTAACACTCTAATCGATAAAGCGATTAAAGGAAACAGTCTTGACAGCTGATAGGCAACGATAGCATTCATAGAGGGTCGACATCCGGCAGGCGGCCGGTTGTAAAATGACAGCATGCCTGGAACTTCACTAAAAATAAGTTATTTTTTTACACTTATCTCGGGTTTTGTGCACGCGGGCAGAGTCGAGATTAAAAGCGAGAAAATGCGAGGAACACGACTTGTTAACGTCATGTCAGGCACAGGTGTTTGAGTTTCGTATTTTTTTTTCTATTTCATTATTATCGACACATGTTTCCTCGTACAAAAAAGAAACCCTAAATAGACATCCTTGGATCCTTTATTGGCTATAAACCCATATGCGGACTAGCAAACCAAAGTAAGGAAAGCATAGAATCAACCCAAACGTTAGGACATTCACAGAACTGAATAAATTCCTGAAAATCCTTGTAAAGTGATAATACATATATATATATATATATATATGTATATATATATATATATATATATATATGCAAAATGATAATTATAGATTCCATAATTTCTGGGTGCAAATCCAATAATAAGTGCAACAATGTACCTAATACCTAACTAATTATTGTAAATCGATTCCCTCTCGTTACTCTTGTGTAAGAACTGATTGTAAATGATTTTAGATCCAGTTCCACTGCTTACTAAAAAAATATATGACAGATTATGTAACATATCGAACAGATAAGGATAAAAAATGAGTTTGACAAGTCTTGGGCCATTGGGCTAACTGGTCAATCACATCGTAGTTAGTTGTTCATATTGCAATATAATATTTTACCAGAAAGTTGTTAAACAGAACCTTAGTTTTGTATTCTTCTGTACTCTTCTTATTCTGTGGCCATACAGTGCTGCCGATAGATGACGTTTACACAGGGGAATACTTTTTTTACTACACTCACGCACTTTCCCGTTTTCTTTGAGCCAAAACGTAATAATTCAGTCTCAAATATCTTTTCATTTGAATAACACGTTAGGAAGACGTTCTACGAAGTTTTTTCACAATATTGAATACTGGTTGTAGTGAGAGAATAATTTTTGAGCGTGAAAAATGTTATTTGAAATACGTATTATAATTTAATAGTGTTTATTTTCCTAATTATATATTTTTGTCTGTGATATGAGAATAAAAGACGTGAGGTACATATCGTTTTAGCGAACACATTAGCACCAATTATATTTTCGTATTCAATTCTTATTTTCCCCAGTCAAAAAATGTACAGTATTTTTTAATTGTTTAGCTTTCGGCATAAGTTTTCTTATGAAGAATTCCCTAGGAAATTCTGACAACAGTCAACACCCGAACCATGATTTCTTATTTCACTACGGTCATACTACATTTTGTGAAGGGAAATCCTCCTAAAGCGACGACTAGATTTATTTCTTGCCTTGTGGGACCTATCAAAAAGATTTGTAACCGTAGAACCGGAGGCAAGGTCGGATACTTCACTAAAAAGCAGTTTTTGAAACCGCTTAGTTCCCGGAACGGCTAAAAGGGCCAGCCAGCCGTCGTCTACTGAGAGTACATAATAACTTCCAGAGCGCGCGCAAGTGAAATTAAATTGAAGTCAGAAAATCTAGATAAAATGTATGCCAATCATAGGTTTGTTTTATTTAAATGTTTATTGGACTACTAACAGAACACAAAATTAATTAATAAACAAAATAAATGCGTACATACTAAGTGAGCTTTTTAATTTGATATTCGAGTATTTTTAGTGCAAGATGTGTTTACTTATTTGTTCTAATATTATAATAGAGTAGTTGTAACCTAATTCTGTAGTTAGATAGTACTCTGTAGTAGATCGAACTATCTGTATAGGTCTAGGTCTCAGCTATTTCTTCCCCAGCCATAGAGCGTTGGAGATCAAACTAGTGTTTACGACTGTTATTTGTAAAGTTCATTGATTCACAAGTATTTATGATGAAATTATAGTAATTATAGTATCTTTATGTAACTCCACTCCGATCTATGAAGTTTTAGCCGGATTACCGTTTCCACTCTCTAGAATAAAAAAATGATTGTTACTCTAACTTTGCTCCCGCGCCTATTGTTTTGGCGTCTCTGTCAGTTTTTGGGGTTTAGTGGATTGTGGACACGTTTTTGTCAACGTTTTCACACATAGTCACTGTCAGAGTTCATTAAGGGGCGGTATTCGTTGTTTAATTTAAAGTGGATGCTCTTAAACTCATTTGAAATATCGAAATACAAAAAATATACTCTACAGCAATGTAAGTAAAGAAAGATTTCATCGCCTTTTATTAAGTCTAAAAAACAATCAGATAAAAATATTTTTAGTCAGTATTACAAGAACCCATCTAATCGTGCGTTGTAGTTAAAAACTGTCGTGCGCATCAAACTACCTAAATTCGGCACTATTACTGATGCATATAGAGCCTCATGCAGGTTAATTTCACGCGCGACTGACTGTATAATATGAACGAATAGCAATAAACATTAAGAATTTAATTGAGAAAAAAAAATACATCATCGCAAGTAAAGATCGAAAGTTTGGTCAGTATTGAAATGAATGTATTATGTACACAAGTAAAGCGTTGCCAGAACGCACAAATATATCTGTTAGGTGGTCTGTTCATTCGTGACGGAAGAAGACTTATTTATGTCCATCATTAATCTAGTGGCTAATTTTGAGTGCACATCTTTTCTGAATTCCCATTTTCTTTCATAGGAGCACGTAGTTCCTAAATTGGATCCATTTAGCTGCTTGTTACGAAAGCATGCGCACGTTTTTGTTGTCCCATTTAGACTCGCCCCGGAGGATGTTATTTATAAAGAACTTCATTACATTCTTTCGTTTGTTTCTTTTCGTTCTTGTTATTGTATCTGCCGTCCGTTTAATTGAGGTAAACATGATTTTGATAGGAAAAATCTCTGGATTAATATGCCACAATATGTATCGTATTATAATGATTACTAAAACTACTTTATCTCACTGAATATAGAGGTCAATGTACCGAAAAAAGATTTTTAGATTATCTTCCCATCTCCCCCTAAATTCCGGAATGGTAACCACGTGACTGGGCATTATTAAACACAATTACCATAATCCAATTTTATGAAATCAAAGATCCCTCTATTGGACCGTATCCCTCTTTTGAATTGCAACCTTAGCACTCTTTTGGGAATAATAAATATTGGACGGAAGAAGCTACCATTTTTGTTTCTTATGATAGTGGAAATGTATTGTATATGACAAAAAATACATTTCCACTTGAATTTAGAAAGAGAACAAGTATAATGCGATAAAATGTCAATTTTATTATGAACAAAACGTATCGAACAAGTTCTTCTAAAATGCCTTGGGGAATATCAAGCACTCCTTCGACATGAAACGATCCATAAATTCCGACTAGGGTCAACGCTTGACACAGCCTATGTATCGCCTAATATTGCTAACGGGTCACGTGGCTGGCCATCCGAATCGACCTCTAGACGACTACTCTTAAAAACGAACTCTTCTGGCAATTGAAAAAAAAAATTATTCGGTTATCGTATCGTAATTTCCTTTGTTCTACGTAATTTTCTTTGAGGCGAATATTTTTTTTTAGTTCATTCGTAACGAATTCCCTGCAAAGCTTTAACAATTTTCCCTCTAAGAAACACGTCGCCATCAATTAGGGTCCCAGAGAAAGCCTTGAAAGATTTAAAAGAATTCTTGATTACATTTGCGTAACGTCTACATGAGTAAATCCATAATAGTTTTCTAGCAAATTTAATACTTTTTAAGGTCTTTTTTTTGTGTATTATGTCAATCTTCTACCAAAACTAAAATATGAAATACAAATAGCTAGCGAAGGCTTTTCCGGCATCACGAAAATATTATTTAGATTCATCAAAAGAAACAAAGAACAACTATAATAAGGAATCCTTGACTTTTGAACACAAAATTGTTACATTTGACATTTCAATAATGTGGAAAAATGCATATCGTGAGGAATCGTTTTAAAGCAAAACCAAATAAAACTTTTAGGAACGGTTTAAACTGCGGCGTCCTGGTGGCCCGCCTACCGGATCATCGGCGGAAAGTTTAATGACCTCATAGCCTGTTTGTAACAGCAATGTTGAGTTTGCTATCAAAAGTTTCGCCTGAAAACGTGCAACACGGTCATTAATCTCATAAACAGTTTCAAAGTGATCCCAGTATGCCACAAACACTCGATAACCTTAACTGCATGCGTAAGACATGGGAGCCATTGTGTGAAACATCTTTGTTTTCATCGGTCCCCGAGGCTCTGGGTACGTCGAATGCTGTCAGGCTTAAAGCCTTTTAGAATAAAAGGCGTCTGATTTAAGGCCTCCCGCCGGCGATAGCGGGGAAACAGGCAACGCTACCGGCCGCTCCATAAAACTTCCAACTACCCACGTTTTATCGACTCTAACGATCAACCCGCATCTTGGCCGCAGTCTGACTGTGTCAGCAAGCACCGGTATAGACGAAATATGTTCCCATTACACCTGGTGTGGAAGCTCGGATCATCGATAAATATTCGTTAGCCCATGTTCGATAGCAACCGCCATTTCATTACGGCACCACCTTATATTTATTGAACAGTGAAAATGTCGTCGATATATCTTCCTATTTGTGCAATAATGTAAGAAGCTACTATCGGAGTTTCGATTACGAACCACACGAGACGCGATTCCCAAGCGACTTGATAATGGGGGGAAATAAAATTACACAACGCCCTTTAGGGGGTAGACACAAGACCAAGCCAAGTTAAAGGGGATTATTGTCCCTGCACTTCAGAATGCACCCTCGACTTTGGCGACATAACGGCACATATTGGAAAAAGGGAGACGCCCCTGAGCATTAGCACGGATTATTGGTATATATCTCTTTACAACGCATTACGTTACGCGATAAGTCACCTTTATCTTAACGGTGCTATGTCTGCAGAATAAACGGTTTTTATCTAATCTAACTTAAGAATCTAACAATCGTTTTGACTCTGCTCACACAATTCATTTTTAGAAATAACTTAGTTCACTCTGTTACTCTTTCACGCAAAATCTACTGGACGGATTGTTATGAAATTTGGTACACAGCTAGAATATTATTACTATTTGTGTACTAGAAATAACACAGGATACATTTAGTGCGCAGCTAGCGTGTGATATAGTTATATGTTAGTCTTTAATGTAAAATATTTATGTGGATTATAACATGGCTCCTTTTATGTAAACATCTGTTGTCTGAAATAAATGAATTATTATTATAATTGGAAAAAATATAACACTCAACATTGTTAAGTCTTGCGAATTTGTTGACAGAATTAAATTTCTTCTTGATGCCCAGCAGGTTTCTAGTTCAAGACAAGTGGTCTTTTACTCTCAAGGTGTCTTGGACGATAAATTAATTATGTATGGCACCCTTGGGTTTCCAATGAGTCATGCATGGACAAATGAGCTCGCATGATGATGGGGCGAGGGGCAATTTCAATTAATTTAACTGCAGGTTTTACTTCACCCACGATTTATACAATTTCCTTTTAACACAAATTCTCTACAATCGCCTAGGACAGATTAAAATGTGTATATCTAATGTTCATATCTACACTACTATAAAGACGATGTGTTGCATCGTGTCTAAGGGGAAGTACAAACTTTTTCATCAGTGGGGAGGTGCTTATTTATTTGATATTGATGGTACATTATTTCTATAGAGTAGTTACTTTTTATTTTCATATTCTCACTGGAGCGATGCCTTGGCATGCAGCTAGTGTCTCTATAAAATATTCCAACAAAACGTTGGAGGAATGTTATTTAAATACAAATGGTTGGATCATTGAGTAACAAAACTTATAATCTGAGATTCCTTCACGCCGAGAAAGACTGTGTGCTGCCTTACAATTTAAGCCAAGGCTACATATAACCGATACCTGTTTGTATGCCAACCAATACTAGACGCAATATTGGATCCTTTCACAATATAACAGTTTATCAAATATTAGTTATAGACGATCGTAGGGATGACTACCTAAATAAGTAGCACAGGACGTAAGCGAAACGATGTTTTATAAAAACCCGACGATTACGAAATTGGATTTTGCTTGGTGTTTTATGGAATTTTCGGCGGAAACTTGGTAAAAATAAAATACACAGGCGTGAAGTAACGGCGTTGATTAAGTGCTCTGCAGATTCTGGGTTATGTAAACATTGGACTCTGAAACCCAATGTCAAGTGGCTGATGTTGATTGAAGAATTATGCAAAGCGTGTCACTCGTCATACAATGCGGAATTTGGAATAAAATATTCAGCGTAAGGTGGAGTCGAGCGAGAATTCAGCGGGCTCTTGCTCGAGCCATTTGCGACGTAATGGGCCGAGGCTGCCGGCAGTCTTCTAATGGAAAAACGACTGCCTTCGATCACAGAGCCTTTTCACAGAGCTTTATCACTTCTGCATACACGAGACGGCTTTCAAAGGAAGTTAATTGAAATACTTTGTAAGGCGTCTTTAATATTTTTATTCAATTTTCTCGTGACTGAGCTGTGATTGTGAAAGTACACGAGGTATGACAGAAAACTTATTTACACGCCGGGCAGGATTACAATGAGGGTGGGTGTAAAACTAACAAGGGTGCCAGGTTCTTATTAACGGCCTGTCAAAATTGTTCTGCCCCAATCCCTTTTGAGCGGGACTCCGGGAAATATAATCGCGGAATGATAAAGTTGCAGAGTAATGCGCACTGACTCAGCATTGCACTTAGTTTGTTGGGTTTAGCTATGCACCCTCGGGGCAGGCAACGGGAACGAGAAGTTCTATGATTTCTACGCAAACATGGACTTAAATTTTCATTTCACGAAAAATAAATTAAGAATAAGTCTTCGTACCTACATACTCTTGGCAGTTTTATTAGTAATTCTTTGTGGTTGCCTAGCATAGTAAGCCACAGACATAAAAAAATCTACGTTTTTTTCTTAGCCTAAAAATAATGTAACCTGCCTACATTAATTATTGATACTAGGATAGAACATACAGTAAGAAAATCATGTAAAACATCTTCAATTCAGCTTCTTCACCTACAGTTACATAGGTAGTACGAAAAAGGGAAATTCAATAAATTATTGAGTCGGAGTCACGCTCATACCTCAAAGTCAAGAAAACAATGATCCAAGGTTTGAACAAAACACAACAGCCACCAATTTATTTATTGCAGCACTTGGGAGGTGAAAATAGGGCCAGTGCCTCCCTTTGGGGGGCTTCTCCTCCGGGACATCCGGGTTGGCAAACACTCTAATACAGCCGAGCGATCCAACGGGAATAGCTTGCGACTAAATTAAGAATTATTTTCGAAAAGACCGTGAGAATATTCTCCAATTTCAATGTAACGCAATGAAATGTGAAGCCGTTATGTATTGATAGGTTTACGCCCGGGCGTCTCACTGCCATCAAGGGTTTTTAGGATCATTCCTCAGCCATAAGTCGTCCAAGCGCAGATTTAGTTTACTTTTTATTCAACACTTATTCCTTAGAATTCAGTTGAGTGGCAGTGCATATCCTCCTTGACAACACGAATTAAGCACTTTTTTGGTTTGCCCCTAATTTGTTATCTACGTCACTTGCCGGTTTACGCGCAGACGTAAACTGAACATTAAAGTTATTTCCAGGGAACTTAAGAAATGATATTTTTACTAGTTTTTACAATATATACATATATCTTATGTCCTTCTCCGCCCTCTTAACTAACATGTAATGTAAATTTAAATGAAGAAGTAACAAAAACAATGTCTGACATTATAATACAATCAGTTGTTTACCATTTATGAGTGAATCATGTAAGACATTAAAGTAAATGGTCGTCGCAATGATCGTAAAATAGGCATTGTTTACACTAATTGCTATTTCACTTGCCTTGTTCGTTGGAAAATTTTAATAATTATACTTTCTTGCGCGCAGAGCATGGCCCATATCCTAACGAGGGAATAGATTTCATTATGCAGTTTATACATACATTTGTTCTATTCACAAATATAATCGAGAAATCGGATTTTAATTTAAAACTTAAACCTTGCTTTGTTTATAATAACATTATTGTAACTAAATGTAAGTACATATAAACAAATAAAATGTAGGATAAGTCCTACATGGGATAAGTCCACCGTTGTAATGTATCTTTCTCTTATCAATTTTAATTCCTGTACCAAATGTATATTTTATTTGTTTATATGTACTTACATTTAGTTCCCATAATAGAAACTCATTGTTTATTCAACACAAGAAACAAAGACATAACCATTTAGACAATATTCAGGTTAAAAAACGTTTACCATAGCGTGTTTAAAATGGTTGACGGATAAAAACAATTCGTTAGAAGAGCCGTAGGCGATAGTTACGAAACCATTGTGAACGGTATATGACCCTCAACGGCTCCAGATTATGAGTCAGCTGTGCTATGACACAAATTAAGAAGAGCTATAGAAACGAAAAACATCAAACACTGTTTCACCAGAAATTAAGTGTAGTGTCAGCAAAATTAGTGGGATATTTGTTACTGTTCATTTAAGAATTTCCGCTAATATGTATAAAGAGCCAATTCCTAAATAGAAATATTGTAATTTTTAAATGCCAGCAACGTATACGCGGTATGCTATAGGCGCGGCTGATCTTCCAACCAATTAATTACAATAAAAACATCATCATATACTTACATACAATCAAAAGGGAGGTGCAAAGATGCTAAATAGTGTCATCATCACTTTATTACAGCATGTTAGCTTCCTTCACTGCTCCCTGTCTGAGGACAGCTCCACATTGTCGTCGAACTCAGAAACATGCCGACGCGAATTTGTGAACATTGCGTAGTTAGTATACGTTTATTACCGCAATGAAAAACTAACCTCTTCAAAGTTTGCCAAACTGTTGGGCGACAGTGTGGAGCCGGCTTGATGTTACACAAAGTAAAATTGATAAATATTGGTAATCAAATCACAGTATATATAACACGAACAACATCGCTGTACGTCAGTTTTCCGGGCGTGGTATGGTTCCTAAGAAGAAAATGTCACGTTTTATTGAGGCGCCTTTCTGTACTATAGTTATTTGTTGTGTTCGCCTCTTTATGCACGCCCACGAATCGTCACTTCAACTGTTACTATCATAGATTCCGTTTCATGACAGTTTTTTTGAGTCTATTGTAAAACGGTATTGTGATATTAGATTTTTTCTTTGAAATCACAGTCATAACGAGTTTGACACTGTTTTTTATGTGATGACAATAACACTTTTTTTTTTAATTAAGTAATAAATATGTCCTGAATTGAAAACGAAGGCAATATTGAAACTGTGTTTTATTTACATAAAAACTGTACCAAAATCTAAATAAATAAATCTGAATAAAAATACATTGAAAATAATAATTCAGAGCCTTTGCCGGCATCAAAATAAATAAAAAAAAACAAGATCAATGTACGAAATTATAGCGTGCGAATAACAGGATAGTTAAGTGCAGATTTAGTTCGTCACGAACAAGATTACGGTGTTAACTGCTCGCTCATGTTGACTAGTACAGTTACATGTACATTACTAACAGGTAAGAGTTACGATTATCTTTTACAAGTAAAATATAACTTGACATGATACACATGGAACATACAGTAAGTCCATTCCTTTTTATCCGACTACGGCTAAGAGAAAAGAACGGTTATGATTTTTATGTCTCAAATAATAAATAAATAAATACTAAATATTGAATCAAAGGCATTAAGTGTCGCTGTGCCGTCGTTTAATGAAATCGATTAGACAAATTTGACTATTATTTTTATTGTGCATAATATACTTATTATAATCTATACATACATAGTATATGCTAAGCTTCAACAACTTGTCAAAGTCCAAGTATTCATTCAGAAATTAGACCTTCACGGGTCACTAAGCACAATTAATAAATAATTCACTTAATCAAAAACAAATAGGTATAAAATTATTTCACATTGCATTAACCCATATATCGTATTTATATTCTGTGGGTGGTCCGTATCCATTACCATGGTAGGCTATTAAAAAAATAAACAAATGAAAGTTACAGGGACAATGCTGTTTACCGGATTAACCTATATGAGTACTTAAGTCACGTGGTATTTCCCAACGTGGTTAAAGAGATTTAATTTACATAATTACATCACCGTTGCTTGTTATTCAACGTTTTAGAGATCTTGTGTGGCAAGTGAAGGTTTGGTATGTCTTGTACCTAGGCAGTTTAGATGGATTTAAATACCTACTGAGCCATTTCAGACATTTTGAAAGTTATAAAGTCTGACCTACGTTTTGTGATAAATCTAAAGCTTATGTTTAATAATATAATGCGATATATCATTTATTTAGGTCAAAAATCACGTCGTATTTGTTACAATGTCTTTTAAAGCAAATTTGTAGTCAAGGTAAGTAATTAAGATGGTTAATTATTTGTAGATAGTTTTCATTGATAGTGCATTCATATAAAAATAAAAATGTATACTTAAATGAAATCGTTAGTATTTTTTAGCATTTTAGCAATAATTCCTTCACTCACATAGTACTATAACTATGTATAAAATCGACCGTATATACAGTACATTTTAATGGCGTGCTTATGGTATATTACATAGCTGTCCTTGGTAGGCCAGTAGTTATTACAGACACTATGATCAACTTCGATTTGGACATAAAATATCCAGCATTACGAAACAAAAAGTTGATTACAAAAACATGGCATTGTGGCAGTAACAATTGGTTCAAAATCTGAACTGGGTCACACATTTCCTTCGTTGAGACGACCTCGGGTGGGGTTAACGATCCTCAATTATGACAAGATGAGAATCGCAACGGATCCGAACAATGGACTAACTGTAACCGCGTCGCGTTTCGTCATCGAGCCATTAACTGCTCCCTTGCTCTACATTGCAAATTCGCCATTTGAGATGGTTTTTTTAGTGTTGAAACTTTTGGGATGTTCCATGAGTAAAGTTCGATTTTTAGTTGTGCACATATTTGTTACTCAAAAACTGTTCAGAAGGCGTACAAACACGTATTGCACGTTACTACGACCACATGCTGTCTCTTTTCCATCATCGTGTAAAAAACGAGAGAACGTGCGCACGCGTGAACATTTTTGACGTAGGAGCTAACGTGTCTCTGATATTCATTATCGTCATAGAAAATTGTTCAGTACTTAAATAAATTAATAAAAAAATAACATAAAACAAGAATATTGATTTTAAAATCGATGTTTTACCGATGTTTTTTGCTTACTACCTACCTACTGGCATATTTCGATTCTCCAGTTAAAAATGCGCGTAATTGCCAGATTCGCTTCGCGTTTCTTAACCTTATTTCTTATGTCGGCTTGTCACGACAATTTTGGCGGTCTAGTAATTAGGACGAGGTTGATCAATGACAACCGTGCACAAATAACTTGTTATTGTAGAAATTTACATTTTAACCTCATTAATAAATAGGTGTACCGTTACATTTTTCCTTTTTTTGTTTCTGTGCTATCGAGAGTGTTATCAACAGTCATTGTCCGATAAGTCACTTATTTAAATTGATTTTTATTTATTTACACTAGTATTATAGACTATGTATCGTGTGAATCATACCAATACTATAGCTATCATCTGTCTGAAATTTTATCGTTATAATACGCAGAGTAGATGATTAAGCTGCAATGATTCGGTGCATGGAGATGATTTCTGTCTAATTTCAAAATACCGTCACTATTTTAAAGAATAAAACCTCTGAATAGACAAATTGAGTTACCGTGACTAGTTGATGTGGCAGAGTTGATCCCGATCAAAGGGGCAGGCTACAAAATTAATAATTCCTCCTGCCGTTTTTCTCCTTCGCAAATTATTCATTAAACAAAATTTACGCCAAATTATAATTTTCTTTTCCTCGATTACACCGACATTAATATTTCAGCTGCAAAGGTCTAACGGTTTCCGTTATGGAATTGCCTTGAAGATGACCAGTTTGGACAAAATTCAATATTTTACAATGGTTTATTTCGGTCATATTAAGTATTATTCTAATATTAGTAGTATAGTTTTAAAGCATATATGCGATTATTGCTTCCAGCTTTGACTTCTTTAGCGAACAGCTTAACATGGCTGGTCCAAACCCGAGATATGCGAAGCTACCAGCTCAGTCAGGTAGGATGTCCGCAACTTATGCTACGTCATATCGATTAACTTAAACAGATGCCGAAGCGAATTAACGTACATTGCGTAGTGTGTACGTTACACTTAGTAACGTAGTACGTTTGTACTTTTTACTACCGTAAAGAAATATCAGCTATGTACGTTGAAACAGCCAAATTCGGCGAACTGTTTGTCGATAATGTATAGCCGGCATTTATCGAACGTACCTAATGTAGGATGAATACAAAATTTGATTGCGTATAATAATAAAAGTTAATAAGTTACTTATAATTCGTTTAATGAACACCACGAAAACCTAGTGAATAATCTTTCGGCATGGTAAAAATTGTAATGAAAACGGATTCATCGAATCCAAAGAATGGCACAATAGTCTATTGTTTCAAATCAGGGTCTTACTTCCAATGACGACAACATAGTTTGTCGTTTACTCAACAAGCATGCAAAATCATGTAAATAAACCATATCGTGTATATACCAAAGTACAACTACCTACTCGAATTCATTGCAAATTTGGCGATATTACCATAGCCATAGAGGTATGCAGGGTAGCTTAACATGCAGCTCTGAACATCGAAATATCAACTCACTATCAACCCGACCTCCGGTCTAAGTTTATTCCTTGATTTTGACGAGTCTCGTGTAAATACATATATATATTCGTCATTTTAACATGCGGTTCATTGGTGCATAATTTCGCATTTGAACGGAACTACATTCACATCGCCCAGATCTGATTTTGAACCCTAAAAATTTGACGGATAAGGTTCATATTTGATAATTCAATTAATTTTTTTTTTAGTTCTGGTTTGACATTAGATATATTTATTTCAAACTAGTTTAGTAGGTGTGAGATTAGTAAATTACTGTACATTTTCATTACATTTATAAATAGTGGTGTAGTTAGTAACTAACTTGCAACACAAAACTGTATCAACCACCATTTTGCCTCCATGAGCAGTCATTACGCAGACAGAAACATACGTCAAAAAGAGACAATTAGCTACAATTTTAAAATTATTACATTAATGACATTAATTAATGTGTAAAGGCCGGTTTACAATGATATGTGTTTGCGTACGCAACAATCACGCGTTACAATGCCTTATAAAAAAGTGCACGCGTATGACGTTGTCGATGTGCCCGCCATTCGGCGGTCTAACTTAAAATAGATTTCACCGCATTCTTAGAACCCAAAGTATGTAGACAATAACAAGAACACGAAATAAACGCGTGCGAAGTCGCGTGCAAAAGCTAGTAACTAATAAACAAGTGCCTTAGTTGCATGTTTTATGAACACCATGAACCGCCAATAAAAATATAATATTTCAATACTAAACTAATTAACTTCAAATAAATAGGTTCTATCCTAACTATCAAGAAGGCAAGTATTAAATACACAAAACCCGTGTAAAGTTATTACATACTAGTTGCATTGCGTGGGTGTAAAGAATGACCATTGATGCGTTCAGTCGGAAGGCTACAGCGTCGCTATGGCTCAGCTTACCTCGAAAGTACCTGTGTCGTCAGCCAGTGCTCGCTGAGGCAGAAATTTTGTTGCAATACTATAAGAAAAAAAGCTTAGGAACTTCTTTTTTTATTGACGGACTGGGAAGCCCAGCCTTATATTGTAACCAAGATTACTGGAATAAATGACTATTTTATTTATTGACTTTTTTGTGATTGCGAAGGTATATTATGTTGAGTTTTAGGACATTATTTTAAAGTATATCTATGAGTAGTTTATGTAGTTCTTTTCTCTGTGCTATGAGCGTTTTTTAGAATCTATAACCACAATAGACATGGCCCCGAAATGTTTATGTAAGAATGCATGTTACATAATTAATTTCTTTTTATTTTTAAAGAGAAAGACATTTATAAAGGGAAGTAAATATGGAATTTCTGTTAGCTTATTATTTAGGACTAACCTGTGAATCACTTCTACGGGTGTGAAATTAGGGTATGTAATTAACTGAGGACGACCAGGTCGAGGCAGGCTACCGCAGGCAGAGTTTCTTGCAAGAGTATTTTATTTTCAAGAGTATTTGAGAAATAAGAATAACAATAAGTAATAAAATGTTATTTTCATATGATTTGTTACTAATTAATAGATCTTGCTTCAAAGTCGTATTCTTAATGGCTGAGGATTGCGGTCATTACATAGAATGACACTCACACAACAACATTCTGGGCAATAGTCATGGAGTGGTTTGCCATTGCCTTCTCCATTTCACATACAAATTGATAATCAACAAGAGTGCAGGTTAGCTAACAATGATATCCTTCACCAGAAGTAAGTGGTGGTCGATGAAAAACTACTATTATACATGAGTCAGATTGATATACAAACTCATGTGGTATAATTAGGATTTGAATTGGGACCTTTCGGGTTCACAGGAGGCGTCTTAACTATTTCACCACCATCTCTTCAACACCGTCTCCACTGTAGATGGAGTTTAATCGTGGTTATGGTTAGAAAGATGCCTATGTCTTTCTATGTCAACTTTAATATTGGGATTGTATTTCAGTCATTGTAATGTGGGTGTAAACCATTACACAGATTAATTTTAATAAACAATTCAATATTTTATTATTACAGGTGTAGTTTATTAGGTGTAATGATTAAATTACCGAAGAAGAATTTTCCTCCTTTGTGATGTTTATGTTGGAAGGGATGGGCTGGGCAGTGGCCTAGGGGTTAAATAAACAACATAATTTTGCATTTGCTTTGTTTCTAGTATCAAAAAGTGAGCGGGTAGAATAAGACATTTGGCCACATGCCCCGCATACAATGTTACACTTAGAGTCGCATCATCGAGAGAAAGGAGACGTTTTGGAAACAAACAAAAAATATGACCTCTACGATCACTGCAGTGGTTTGAACAATGAAATGAAACCCACCTTATCTCCGGGGACGCCTTTCGCCGACATGGTGTGTCACCTTCCTGTTCTGTAATCCGACGTCGTCTTGAGGACGATTTATCCAGAGAACGGATTTCACTGTTGCCGTAACTGGCCAGCATACGACACAAAACACTTCACTTCATCAAAAACTTGGCCATCATCACAGATCGAATGGTGCATCAGAGCCACAAACACAGAGATCGACCCATCGTTTTGAGTCGCAATCAGCACGATTTCCCATTGATATTCATCGACACAGATAATTTTTCACAACACTGTACACAAACACAGCGACTGACAGAAGCTAACTTGATGGGTTCAGCTTTGACGTAAAATGGCGAGGGATGGACCCCCTCCGCTCAGTCCCCTCCGCGCATGTCTCATTCGGTTGAATTTAGTAGTGTAGAGGGCACTACTTGCACAAAGAAAAGCTTACTTGCACATAGAGGGCGCTTACGAAATTAAATAATTAAAACATTAATATTAATTAAATAATTTCGAAGTATGAATTTATACATTTTAATTTAATTCCTTCTAAATTATTATTTTGTTTTCAGTAAGAGAAACAAATAAAACTAAAATATTTTGGAGGCTACTAGAGCCATCTAATTTATATTTAAGGAGTTTTTAATTAGTGCCATCTGTTGTTTTTACTACACAACAATGATGTACCTATAGCACTTCTGCTAAATAATTTAATTTCATTGTCCATTGATAGGTGGCTGTACTCTCGTTAGATGTCATTACCAATGATAAGAATAGATGGCGTTACAAAAAATTCCAAAAAAAGGAAAAACCAGCCAAAAAAGTCGAGGCTGCAATAAATCGCCGAACTGTTTGCCTATACGTTATCATAAGATCCTGGGATATCGCCGCTGATTCTTGGAAACCATATTTTTGAATTGCTAATCGCGAAATGTAGAAAAAATTCTGAACATCTTGCCGTACCTACCCAGACTGGTTGTCCAAAATGTCCAACCAAACCAATGCCTGGCTCGGCCTGACCACCGGTTATGGCTAGCCATTCATTGTATAGCCAAACTCCATAGATCGAAGGGCTACTAAATAACAAACTTGAATGTCCTTACTTATTCTCATTGAAAAATCCTGAAATTTTGTTGCAATATAATAATTTTATTTTCAAACTCAATTCACAATTGAATACGTCATATTAATTATCATTTTTCGTAAATTAGGCTAAATATAAGTCCCGATATAGTCCGGCAAAATCCAGTGAATTGTCTAAAAATACTTAATATGTCGGGATAAACACTGAGACATGGTAACCCTAGCTTTACGCCATTAAGGTCCGTACACACTGTATTCCCGTGCAGCCCTTTTGATTCACTGTTAATATGACGGTGTACACGTGCGTAAAATTTTCATATGATTTTGCCGTGCACGTGCTGAATATGCATTCGTTATGCATGGTCTTTTACTGCAGTCTCATGTTAGATATAGGCGCAGGTTTGGGAAACTTTGTGATAAGTAGGTACAACTACACACGTTCATTGGTCAACACAAATTACGTGCGCTTGTCCTGATTCCGATTACTCATTTCTATCTTATTTGCGTGAAATCACTCAAATTAAAAACGTAATGGAAATGAATCGAATACTTCTAGTTCTAGAGAATAGTATAAGACCCAGGCGCCATTTTTACGCTGTGCTTCGTCGTTCTCCGTCTCGCTGACGGATTAACGCAGCACACGTAGGTCTACGTATTGTATGAAGTTTCGACGTACGTCAATGCACGTGAACGATAAAAAAAAACAATGGAACACCACGTAGCTGGTACGTTCTGTAGCCTTCTGTGGTTGCGGCGGAGCAATGAGAACTGGCTTTAGTATAATTGTTTAGTATGAGTACTTTTAGACATTGAGGTAGCTCACGTATGATGTTTATCTACATATGTTATAAAATATATTTAGTATCACTGAATTATTATTACATAACATTCTCGGAATCGGAATCTCTTACTTTGGGCCAACTCAATCTGTGTAAATTTTATATTTGAGAAGACATGATTTGGCCAATACTTGTTGTGAAAGTCCTAAAGGAAATGAGGTTATTAAACCATGATCAGGAAATATTACTCATTTTGGATAAATTTGAACTCCAAACTTCTATATTGTTAACCTTTTCACTTCACCTGTTAGTTTTTGTTATCTTTGCAAAGTCAATTTTAACTTGCCTGTAGTGTTTTGGGAAATTCAACTTCGAAATATAATCAAAGCTATATATAACTAAAATTAGAAAGACGATTATAATCGAATCTCTACATTTAGGATCTGTTATGCTTAGCATCTGTGATACTTACTTACTTACAAACATACTTAATTAAAAATATTACTTGAATAAAAACCATACTATGCTAAAGTTTGTGTTGTCACGGGCGTACTTTATAAATTTAAAATTGACAGAAAGAGACAAATCATACTTCAGCTTAAGAGAGAATTTGACAGGTCTAGAGCGAAAAAACAACTTTGACATGATAATATACCATGGAATTAGTAGGTACTACGGTTGTTCGAAGTACTTATTAAATTCATGTAATATACACAATACGTTATTATTTTTATTTTGTCTATTTTTTATGTTAAGTTAGTAAACCACCAGAACTAAATGCAGATGTCTGTACTCTAATCAGCAACTTAATTGGGCAACCGGAGCTTCCATTACACCGACATTATGTAAAAGTATTCACATTTCCGTCATTTTCCCTGTCACGGAATATCACAGAATCATGGAATTAGTAGAATTTACTAATTCCATGCACAGAATATATGTGTATAAAAGTTTAGAAATGCGAAGTTAAAAAATAATGATTTTATGAACAGATTAATTTCTTCTGGTTAGGGATTCTGCTTAGTTATTCAATAATAACTTGTATATTTGAAAACTTACGAATTTGGATAGAATATTATTAATAACGAACTAAAAAAGTAAAATTATTAAAATAATAAATAATTAATTAATTAGCCAGAGGTTTCACAAAACGGATTCTCGGCTATTTCCTTGATTTTCAATACATTAAAAAAAAAGAGAAACTTTTCTTCAGTATTTCTAATCACCGGTCGGGACTACTTACCATTAGCTTGAAGGACAACAGGATAACAGCTGTTGATACAACTTTGCAAACATGAGCTTTAGTGAGTTCAGTAAAAGTTGCAATATGTTACTTAATTAAGTGTAATGCCACTAATAAAAAAAAAATATATTATAAAATTATTTTTTTATTTTAAATATTAAAATAACATACTTTTCAGTGCATATTTTTAGGTAAGCTTAGTTTGGCATATTTTGGTTTAAGTTTTTGTTTTAATGTTTTGTTTTAATAATTAGGTATATCAATAAAGATGAACAGAAAATATAATATAACTATAGTCATTGCGCGTCATTGTAGACGTCAGAATTATTAATACTGCGTATAGTATTCATTCATAACAAAACCTTCACGGACAGACAGACTTGGGTGTGGGTGGAGTTGGACCAAGTTAAGATACACATCAAAACTTCTATAGGACCTGTATTGTTTACCTGCCTGTTTCAAAGGTAGAAATATCTGCTATTATACCGCTATCAAAATAAATTATTTATTACTAGCTGCGTCCCGAAGCCTCGCTCGCGTTGGAATCTCGGGATAAAAAGTACTCTATGTTATTATATTCTACCCGATTACCAAATTTCATAACAATCGATCCAGTAGATAATGCGTGAAGAGGTAACAAACAAACTTACTTTCGCATTTATTACTTGCGATCGTTTCATAGTTTTTATATTTAGTAGATATTTCTCAATTGTATGTCCTACCATCGGTATGCAAAATTGATTGAGATGATAATATTAGTTAGGATAACTACTGTTTAACTGATCCACTGCTGGGCAAAAGACGCACCTTTTATCCTCCATTATATGTACTTTAATAAATCATCTCACAATCTATTTGAGGTCAACCTTCGGGAACTCAAATTGTGGTCCTAATCTTAATATTAAAAGCACTGAAACACATTTCTTATTCAAAAGTTATAAAAACATAAGACTAAATATTTATTTTTCCTAAAAAAAGTTCAATACGAGTTTTCAATCTTCGCCATCAAAGAATTGATTGCGGCAACTCGCCTGTGCCGTTCATTACTGAGCATTGTCTGAATTCTAACCGATATTCTCATTTATAGCAGCTCGTTTTTGCCTTGCTGGAACAATAAAGACGTGGAATAAGCCAGTAGTTTGTAGCATTTTATGAAATCACATCACTATGATGTTTTTATGAAATGGAAAACGGAGCGCAGGACATCAGGCATCTAGATGGGTCGACGATGTAAAGGAAATTGTAATAACTGGCTAAATATGAAATATGGCTGAGGACAGAGATGATCGGCGTGACGGAAGGCGGCCTATGCCAACCAATGGGTTACGGATACAGATACACAGACTTATTACAGATTAGTAAAAATATAAATTATAATCTAAACAAATTATGCAACACTACATACGGGCCGTGAAAGAGGTACAGAAACCCGACTTCAATAATATTACAACAGAAGTATTTATTTCTCTCACTCTGTTAGTTGACTGGTAGAAAAAAACCCAGGGCGTTAAATCCGTCATTTACATTCTTTATAATAAACTTACACAAATAAAGTAGGGTCACGCAGGTCGTTTGTCGACGGCGGCGTCTATGAAGTGACAACGAAGGCAGCGTGATGTACGACCTGCGCAGAAAATCTATGGCATCTCCACACCTTTGTATAGTCCTAGAAGCCGCGCCGGCGAGTATTGTTTTCAGTGATCAGCGTCGTCGCGACCGACAGACCGACTGGGCTCATTGTGCATTATTACTGCACGCAGTCAATTGGACATACTCTGCTATTTTTAAAATTGTTTCACACCGGCCACTCACTATCGTCAAACTCAGATGTCGACGCAAATTGCGTACATTGCGTACTTGGTACGTGAGCTTTTATTCACCGCAATGAAACACCAACATTGTATGCGGAATCCGCCAAGTTTGGCGAGCTTTTAGCCGATAGTGTATAGCGGGATTAGCGGGCAGATATATTATAGTATCACTTTTTGCCTTGCACGGGGAACAGAGCGGAATTCGAAGGCTACATTTAGTTATATGGCGGGGTTATGTGATATATTACTAGCTTATAAGAATAATCCCCAGTTTATAGCTATTTCCCTCGATTGACTTTTACAATCTGCGCAGGAGAGGCGGCTGGCACACTAAGGTTTTCTTTTAGCACGCTAGCATTAAGACTATAGTCTTTAACTTACTACTTCTACTACTTACTTAACTATTGACTTAAATCCACATTATTATATGTGGATTTCAGTTTCTTAAAACCAGAGTTCACATAGCAACTAAATATTCTGAATCGTAATCTTCGTAGCAAACTCGTAGAGGGTCGAAGCAATGTTGTAAGCATGACCGTAGCGTAAATGCTCTTATTCGAAATAAATATTATGTTTTTGTGGTAAAGACTTGGTAGTTTCGAAAGGCACAGTAAGAAAAATAGTTTTTTTTTATACATCAAAGGTATTTTTTTTAAACGCACTAATATTGTCAAAGTTTGAATAGTGGTTTTCGCTGGATGTCGCTTTGAGGCGTTTGTTTCAGGTTTGAGAAATACTTCTCTTCATGACAGCAGCATAGTAATTTTGTATGTTGTAAACAAGTTGATTAAAGTGTAAATGGCACATTTGGTAACAAACAAGTGCAAATAATTAATAGAGATATCGACACTTGTTTTTATTAATACATTCAATAAGTATACCAACTAATACAACCTAGGTAGTCAACCCCCACAATATTTGTTTTCCACATCGAACATACTTGAGATGAAATGTCATATTCTTTCTATTAGAGTGCGATCCTTATAATAACAATACCCAAAATAGTGTCCTATAAAACTATTATAACACTTATTTATTATTTGCTCGCTGCGCCCCGGGGCTTCGTTCCCGTGGGATTTTCGGGATAAAAACTACTACTACTATGTGTTATTCCAGGCTACATTCTACATGCGTACCAAATTTTGTAATAATCCGTCCAGTAGATTTTGCGTGAATGAGTAACAAACATACACATATACAACCTCACAAACTTTCGCATTAATAATTTTAGTAGAATATTATTTAAAGTTTAGATCTACATTTGTTAATTGACGTCTTGGACAAAAATCTGCACCTTAGTCGGCATAAGATCCATGCCCCATTGATACGTCGCGTCGTATCGCTCCGTTGTTTTACATATATTTCCATGCGCTGAGAATCGAACCCAGACCTGTAGGTAGCGGGCGGCCATGTCGACCACTACGCCACGTAGGTTATCAGTTCATAACTTGTGTCCACGTTAGTTAAAAATCCCAATTTATAGCATCACAAATGTACATTGGTTAAGTTAATAAGGCTTTGTTTTTGTTCCGTCTATTTTGATACAGATAACGAGGTAACACATGCCGGGATCAGCGACTGTGCCGATATCGGAAAGTCATCTTAGAAGTTCTAGGGAATACTTGAAATTATGTAAAACTTAAAAAGATATAACTAGTTGTAGTTAAAGTGACATAATACGTGTCATTATATAGCTACTAGCTTTTGTCCGCGGCTTCGCCCGCGTTAATTTTTCCGGATGAATGGTACCCTAGCTAAGTCCTTCTCCATACTTCAAACTACGTCTATGCAAAATTTCAAGAAGATTGGTTAAGTATATAGAGCGTGAAGAGGTAACAAACAAACTAACTTACTTTCGTATTTATAGTATTAGTTAGGATTCTGTCGATCAAGATTCAATAGTAAACGCCCTAAGAAAATCATACGGCTAGTTTTATAGGGCATTAAGTGTGCACTAAAGTATATGAACTTACGTGGGATGTCGTTTTATCTACTCAGCCCACGGCTTTGGATGTTGTGTGGTGTCGTAAAACTTGAGTAACGTCTCTTATAAAACATTGTTTTAATCCAATAAAGGTTAAGTTTTAATAGGTAAAAGATTTATACATATATAATAAGTTGTTTTTTTAACACCTCAACGGTTTTATTTTAATATTTATAATTAACGTAGAATTAATTTCCAATTAATTGACACACATTGATACTCGTACAAGAAAAGTGTGCAAGCTCTGGCATATATATTTCCGCCATTAAATAAAATAGTAGATAATTAAATATTTTACAAGCTTTTATATAGTTGCCCCCGGTAGTTGGACTCGATGTTTGCTTGTTTGTCTTTAATCAAATCTTGTAAGTTAGATTCGAAATTGAAAGACAGAGTTGAAATTTCCCGCGTTGCTTCAGTTTCCATGAAAATGAGTTATTATAATAAGCATGACCTGGTGCACCCAGAATCGGATTCCAACGAGGGAACACCTCAACGGTTTATAGCACAGACATGGGTTTTTTGTCAAGCGTTAAATACCACAAGATCAATAAAAGCTTGTGGCAAAAATGTAATTTTTTGTCCAAACAAGTTTTTAAAAAATGACATTTTTGCCTCAAATTTCTGTTGTCATATTTATCTCAAAATTTCCACGGGAGCGAAGCTCCGGGCAACATCTAGTTGTGAATAAACTGAAATAGAACGGAACCTGTGTAGACTGATATCATCGATGTCTATAGCCAGACATCCCACCACTTCGCCGTCTTGCACCAAGACGTCCAACACGAAGAACTCGGAAAAGAAATCAAGGTTCTTGAATTGAGTGCAGTAGCCTTAGAGGGTGTAGGTAGATCAAAGAGTGGTCGGTCCTGTAAGTATATATTTTTGATCTCTCTCTCTCTCTCTTTGTCTCATTTGTTTATTTCCGATTCCTTCCCTACTTTTTCATCTCCACTTCGCACATTGGCCGTCAAAATGGCATTGGCCGTCAATAAAATGTGAAATTGATACGCGTATACCAAAATAACCGCCTCATCGTTCAAAGTCGCGCCGTGTAATCCACACGTATGTTATATAAATGTCGGCGCCGGTTACCCGTTGCCCCAAAGTGTGGAAAATCATTTCATTGTGATACCGTTAGTAATTTTGACTTTCTTTAGCTTGAATTTCAAGTGTAAAGTTACATTAAAGGTTGGTAATGGTAAGTTATCTGGATTCTGGAGAGAAATTGAATGTTAGTCCATATGTTACCACTTACATTTGCACTTAAAATTTGTACATACTAATCAAAATGCGAACAGACTTCTCTAAGAATAAATTAGTGGAAAACTCAACAATATCTTCACCTCTCATTCAGTTATTTATAAAAAAGGGAGAATTTTAAAATGAAATATTTAAAGAAATCTTTGATACACGATTATCTTTCCTTCCTGATCTATGTATAAAATAAACACCCTTCTCTTCTAAATTCAAATTCAAAATTCTTTATTCAATTTAGGATGATATACATCACTCATTTACGTCAAAAAATTACTTAAACTAAGTCTACTGCCGGCTTCCAAAGCGCAGGTGAAGAAGAAGCGGCGCAACAAACTTCACCGCAGTCTTTTCAAGTTAAAAGTTAGAAGTTAAAAGGTAGTAAGTTAAAAGTTGTATTTTCATTAAAATTATTGATAATTGTCACACAATATATATATAAAGCTAAATGTACAAAACGTACGCAATAATGTCATAAATCAATTATATATGTTATGAGGATACTGCACCATGCTTGGGCCAAACATTACATCTTCGACATTCTATCCATCACACACATTTAGCCAGATATAGTATCCTGCCGGCAGAATAGTTATTCTGTGTTTTGTCTCAGTGTTGTCACATTGAAAGAACGAAACAAAACAAAAAGCAACTAATTCAGACACAACATTCAAATGGTATGATTTTTGATTTTGTAATATAAGGGAGTTTTCATGAAGATCGTATGTTCACGCTCACTTCTAACAATGGAGCCATAAGACAAGTTTATTTGTTAGACAAATTAAAAACCCCCGACTTTCAATATTAATTTCGCTACAACTTTTGAACGGCTGAACCGATTTTGATCAAACATATCTAAGAACCACCGCGTAAAATTTTACTATCAATTAAAAAAGAAACGGCATCAAAATCGGTTCACCCGTTGAGCTACGGTTCTCACACTTAGCTGTCAAACTTATAGCACCCCTCTTTTTGCGTCGGGGGTTAAAAAGAAGAAAACATTAAAGTGGCTAGCGTTGTGCATTGTATCGTGAAGTGTCAGAACGTTACAAAATTGACACTCTCAACGAAAGCGAAAATATTTATTTTCTTTATCACGCAAGCATAAAATGATTCGACTCGACATTTTTATACAGCAAAAGGTATCTTTTGGAACGGTTTCATAAAATTTGCGCAGCCGTGAACATTTGACACAATGAAATAAGACCACCGTTTATTAAAAAAATAAGAAAGGCTATTGAAAACGCTATCTAGACTGAGTTATGGCATGTCATGTCCCGGATATGTTTTAGGGTTTTTAGGGTTCCGTACCCAAAAAGAGAACCCTTTTAGGATGACTCCCTTTGGATTTCTCCCTCTGTCCGTCTCTAAAGACCGTCTCTCAAGTACACGTAGACGTATCAAGTTGAAGATTATATCAAATATTTAAGTTTACGGTTTTTTAGCAGTGAAAAAATTGCTTCAAAAATAAAACAACGCGATTAAAAGATATGACTATTTCTGTCGCATATTTTGCGATTTCACAGGGGGATCCAAATCTACAGGGTTTCGTTCAACTAGAATCATGAAAAATGGCAAAAAGTAAGGTTACAAGGATAATGGTAAATAATGGAAGTTCATAAAAAAGTAAATTTATGGAACCATTGGCGCGTAAGTTCGAGTCAAACTCACACTAGACACACACGGTTTTCATGTTGAGTACAGCGGGCGAAGTGCGGGTTTGCATTTCATATCTCACTATCGAGTGGATTCGAAGAGAGACGCAGCGCACCAATTACAATGCGCCATTGTGACGCAACGCCAACCACACTGCAATGTGCTAGGTTCGCTGCGTCTCACTTCGAATCGATTCGATGGTGAGAAGTCAAATGCAAGCCCGCACTAACCACTCTGTATATTAATTGAGTGCGAGAAAACTTTTTTGATAAAAGCCCAAAAACCAAATATAGAATTAAATTTTAGTCTTCCCAGGTTTCTGGGAATGGAATTGAGTTAAACCAGAAGGATTAAACCAGAATACTCACGTGTTAACACCGGGAGGAAACTATTTCTCAAGCATTTATATTTTTTCCACGATTGCTTAGCAATAACACAATGACGTAGGTGTCTACCTTGAATAAATTGAATTTTCATTATGGATATTTTTCTCTATAAGAGTTTAGAGAGTTGTTATTCGACCTTTAAAAGCTTTATAATGAAAACACATACAACAAATGTTACTATGTCATACAAAAAGACAAAAGATTTCGTGAAATTGTCCTTGCAATCTATATTTCCACGTAAGTGTTAGAATGGTTAAAAACGGTCGTCCGGTTAAAACAGAAAGGTTGCAGATTCGAATCCTACTATGAGTTTGTATACCGATCTAACTAATACATAGCAGTTTTCATCGTTCACCACTTGCTTTCGGTGAAGAAAAACGTCGAGAGGAAACCTCATGTCTTACAGACTTCTCATCGCTCAGCCGGTTGACTACAAACTTGTGTGCTTGTGGTTGGTCTGATTTTGAAAAAAAAAATATTCGTTTAATGATATTACCCCATAATTATTTTTCATTCGTGACACGGATCTAGTCTTTGAGATTGCAATGGGATGAGGATACCCAGGGATGATCGTCTGTGACGCCCTGAGGCCGGGAGTACGTACTAATATTGTAAATGTGAACATGTGTTTGTCTGTCCTTCTTTCACATCCAAATGGCATATTCGACTGAGGTGATTTTTTGTATGGAGATAGTTGAAGAGATGGTGAGTGACAGGCTACTTTTTGCCACAGATCGCTAAATATATATAGGAAAAAAATAACCTCAAAGTAGGGGTTTTATGACCTTTGGGAATGCTGTTGTGGCCTGTGTTTGTGACATTCAAAAGGTACTTTTGCCTTTGATTCAAAAGACAGAGCCATAATGTAAGTTTAGTTGAAAAGGGAAAATTAGGCTGGACTGCCTAAGGAGATTTCAGATTACTCCTACTCATAAACGAATAAACAATTGTTCTGAACAAAGCTAATCTTTTCTTTGTAATAGGATAAATATTTTTTGTCAAATATTATTATGTCGTCATACATATATTCTATTGGACAAGACCTTATTGCAGAGATCACTTAACAATAAAATGTTTTTATTCCCTTGTGAAAATATTATATGTGATATTAGAGATCATTATTTTTCATTGTTATATACATAATTGCAATTAAATTCTCCATTGATTTATTTAAGGTTATATTATAAAACATGGCTTTTACGATTACAAACTGACGCGATATAAACGTGGAAAGTAGTCGCACACACACTAGTGAACCTAAACTGTCAACAAGTGTGTAGATTTCCTCACGATGTTTTCCACTGCAGAGCAAGTGGTAGTCTATGAAAGCTAACTATATGAGTAAGATTGATATATATATACTCATGTGGCACAAACTTGAGACCTTTCGGTCACAGACGGACGGACAAAAAGTAATAAAAAGGGGATGTCAGAAATATAGTATATAGACTGTGTATTCTGACGTCACCAGTCGCGGTAATGACGCATATCGTTATATCCCGTTAGGTAATTTGGTCATTTCATTGGCTACCCGATGTGTGTGGACCAATTCACTAGATGAAGCGGATTTTTTCAAGTAGTAGTTATAAGTTATGTAAAGTAAATATAAATTTATGTATAAAAAATTACACATAAATTTATATTTAAAAAATGGTAAGCCCTTGGCATAATAGGGACCAACACTGTTTGAATGAGTTTTTTTTGGCATTTCTTCTCAGCAGTGGTCGTTCCGAAATGCTAGTAGTTTGTAGCTTTGGTAAACATCATTTAATTTAGAATATGACGTGAAAAAGTCCCTGTGAAGGCCTAATTTCTGAATAAATGATTTGATTTTGAATTTGAAAGCTTACGCATTTTGCTGGTTCATTACATATTCTGATTGTAATCTTACTGTTTTATAAAGAGTGAGTTGCACCAGTCAACCTGACGTTGATAAAATCATAGGATTTTAAAAAAGTGGGCACTCTGACCACACGAACTATTTAGCTGCACGCCGCTGACGTTTAGACAAGATGCCGTACTTTGCGCTGGTTAAAGTAAAGTTGACTGGTGCAATCCATCATAAATGTTAAATGGGTTGGATGTGCGTGTCATCATTTTTGTAACTCAATCATGCAAATTCTATACTCGCTGTTTCCCGTACGCAGAATCCACGGAAAGATATTCAAGAAATTTGGTTATAGGGCAAGTAATACGATGTAGAATAGCATAAAGGGTAGTTCAATGCCAAAATCCCCATAGAAGCGACGCTTCAAATATCAATGAACATTATTAAAAATACTTTCTGTCTGATTTTTGAAATTAATTTACTAACTCACACATCCAAACTTTCGGATTTATATTAGAAGAATTCTTTAGACTTGCACCACAAATGTCACCCACGCTCTTCAATATGTACATTCCGCGAAATCACTCAGACAGAACTGGTTTTCGCCGGTATTTTCCGCACAAGTGTTTACATAACACGATCACGGCCAATTTCGTAAATGGAAGGGATGCGATTATACTGCGAATTGGGTTTTGACAATGTCACATATACCGTCATACAGATGGGCAAACTCAATTAAATCCGTGCATATTAAGCGTAAAAAATAAAATTGAAATAAACAGTGAATGATATACGGAGTACCCACTAATACCATGATCACAACATATATTAATATTATCATTTAAAAGAAGTCGGCTATATGTATATGTATAGTTAATTTATATAAAACTCGTCTGTAGAATAAATACAGCTCCTTTTAAAAAACTTAATACTTTTTGTCAAATGTTACTTATTACAACAGTACGCAGACATATATTTTTATACCCCAATTTTAAGCGTGCCATATAGGTATATATATTTTGTCATAGCCTGTGACCATGGTCTGGGTCAGGCATTGATTGGACAGCTAGAGTGGAAATAAAATGAGCATTTAATCGCTTGGTGTAAATCAGTCTTTTCGGGAACAAAGAATTTCTAGTGCGCAGATAGTGTTAGATAAAAATTCATAATTCCGGGCATCGTCGTAACAATCACTCAGTGAGTTACTGTATCAATGTGTTCAACGTTTAGGACACGTGGAAGGGACGCATTGGAAGCTTCGTGAGTCAGGACTTGTATGAAGGATATATCTGACGATATTTTTGGACGCATTGATATGGTATTGAGAGTGTGCCATGTCATAGCAATGTCTGGCTTAGAATTGCTCGATCTTTATATTTCAATATTCAAATAATTGTGTTATTGCTTACACTGGTGTTTTGTTCAAGTCGCCTAAAGGCATCTGAAATGACTATTACGAATACTGCCTTCTAATATGAACTTAACTAACTGAAATTAACTGTTTACCGGTACAGTCAACGGTGCGTGCGAAGCGGTGGTGGTGTAATGGTTAAGTCGCTCACCTATGGATCGAAATGTCTTAGGTTGGAATCCTACACATGCCACATGAGTTTGTATACCAATCTGACTCATGTATAGTAGTTTTCATCGACCACCACTTGCTTCCGGTAAAGAAAAACATCGTGAGGAAACCTGCACACTGGTTGATTATTAACTTATGTGTGAAATGGAGAAGGCAAGGGCAAACCACTCCATTACTAATGCTAAGAAAGTTGTTGTGTGTGTTTAATTCTACATAATGACCACGACCCTCAGCCGTGAGGAATACGACTACGATGAAGAAGTACAGTTAACAGCACACCAAGTTGCATGAATCACTATGGAGCGGTAATAGTGGCGAGTTTGCAATGAACTTGGGTAGATTGGTGTGTTGTTGACTGTACACAGGTTAACTCACGAAGTTGTCTTTTACCAGAACCAAGTCTGATTTTTCAACCAAACAATAAAGATTATTGAATCCGATTTCGTGCTAATATTATTAAAGTTTGAGATTGAGTTAAAGTTAAGTGACTAATGAAAGTTTGAGAGGTGTACGCAAAATCTATTGGGCGGATTGTTATGAAATTTGGTACACATGCAGATAGAATAGTACCTGGACTGGAATAACACATAGGGTACTTTTTACCCCGAAATTCCCATGGGAGCAAACCGCAGGGCGCAGATAGTTTTTAAGAGTATGAGAAATATATTTATAACATTTGAACGAGTAGTGAAATATAATTTGAAACCGTTTTAGTTTTCCCATAAAAATCGTATCTAAAACTAACACAATATGATGAAATAGGGGATGAAGTTTCGCCAAACGGTAAAAAGTTAAGACTGAGCGTCGCAGATAAACATTTTATTGGTAGCACATACACCACATAAATCTGATCATCACTTTATACAAAGTATGATATTGTAACGTTACTGCTTGGCATAAAGGTCTGTTGCAGATACATGAATTTTTATTCTAAAAGACGACAATTTTGTCAAACACTATGAAAAATCAAGTTTGCTGATATATTATATCAGTTGGAATAGATTATTACAACTCTTGCTGCTATTAAGAAAACCCTTCAATAAGACCAGTAATTGTCCTTTTTTGTAAGGTAAACTTTACCCACTGGACAAACTGACTTCTCTACCCTGCTATTAATTGTGATGATCTGGCAATTCTACCTGTATCACGATTTTGAGCGGACATTATTTCTTTCTCTATTCGAGTGTGTAAATTGCTAATAATGATGTCAGATTTGATTAAAGTCACTTAAAGGTATTTGGCTTGATTTTTGCGACTATTAACCGCATCTAGTGGCAAGTAATCACACAACCAATGTGTAGGTTTCCTCACAATGTTTCCCTACACTGGAAGAAAGTGGTGGTCAATAAAAGCGGGGGCCATTATGGTCGCATGTAAATAAATACGAGTAAATATATTAGGACAAATCACACATATTGAGCTAGCCCCAAAGTAAGTTCGAGACTTGTGTTATGGGATACTAACTCAATGATACTATATTATATAATAAATACATATATAGATAAACATCATACACCCGGGCCAATCAGAAAAAAAATCATTTTCTATTATGACTCGACCGGGGATCCAACCGGGACCTCTCGGTTCAGAGGCAAGCACTTTACCACTGCGCCACCGAGGTCGTCTTGTTACTTGTCACCTCGAAATGTTATTTTGGTCTATGGAAACTATTATATACAAACTCATGTCGCACGAGTAGGATTCGAATTTGGGACCTTTTGGTTACAGGCGGACGACCTTAACTACTGGACCACCACCGCTTCACGAGCGGATATTAAAATTAATAAATGCAACGACGTCTTCACTTTCCTACGTCATGGCTTCCCGGCATAACTCATTCGACTGAATGAGTGAACGATTGCTCTCTCGCTCAATCGGAGGAATTTATCCAATTGAACTGCCCAGCTAAAATTTATATAGATCTAACTGGTATTTTTAGAGATTTGTCGTTCTAAATGAAAGCAGAACCAAGAAAATAGGTTAAATGGTTTTGTTGATAACTCTATGGTATTAATGTTCGAATATTTCCGATTTTTGTCTTTTATATTTAAAAGTTTATAATTTGCAGCCCCGTGGGAATATTGGAATAAATAATAGATACCCTGTGGCCATGTCACGTCCATACTAAATATTATAATTATGTGAAAGTCTGTCTGTCTTCCTGTCACGCTTTTACGGCTAAACTGTAAGGCCGATTTCAATAAAATTTGGAACAGATATAGTTGTGACCCGAGGCGAACGAAGCTGTGGGTAACAGCTAGGTTAAATGACAAATAATTTTGGAACTCGAGTCAAATTTACCTCCTCATTCAGTTTACAAACACTTTTCTTTACATTAATAGTGTGCGGGAGTATAACGAGGACATTTTTTTATGTGGTTCAGAATCAAAGTACAAAAAAGATGTAAGTAAGCACAGCCGACCATTAGTATGCATGAGATACAGTCCGCAGGTCCCCGGATGAAGGACATGGATGAAGACACGAATCAGTTCAAGGCAGACTACGATGGGGTTCGAGAGAGGGTGACTACGTGGGAGTGAAGGCGGCGGACTGTTAAACTCTTTAAATTTAAATTTTGAAAAAAGAAAATGCTTATGATAGTTACATAGATAGGTATGGTAAACTTTAAAGCAATATTGGTTGTACTCGTATTTTTGACGATCTAGCTGCGTCCCAGGTCTGGAAAAATCAGATAATTCCATATCTTCACGTAAAAGACCGAGCTCTTATATAATAGACAGAATTACTGTCTAATATCTAGACCAATTTTACATTCGAATATACATGCTATTATGTAATTTTAAAGAGTTTGTCAGATGTTCATCTTCACGATCGACCATTTTTGATGTTACTGTAACCGTAACGAATCATTACATACTGTTACACACGAATATACAAACGAACCATTACATAGTATTAAGAATATGGGCCATGGCCCACCACTCGGGCCCAATTCGGATTGATGAATTGTTAGATCAAATTACCGCGGCATAAGGAACCATACAGTGTAACAGATAGATCATTTATTCCTTAGAACATGGTGATACAGCGATGTTAAAATAATAATGTACTGCATATTCTCTATATTAGACATATGAAAGATAAAATCAGTTAACACAAAGATACAAATTTGTGTCATCTGCTTCATAAAGTTACATATTTTTAGCCAAAATTAGCAGTTACCATAATAATTTTACAACGATTCGAAATTTATATTTGAATATTAGATATTCAAATATAAATTTGAATACTGTCATAATACTAAATTTATATTTGAATAGTGTCATAATAACATCTAGCTTGATGTGTGACGATTTGAAATAATATCTAATATTCAAATATAAATATTTGAATATTAGATATTCAAATATAAATTTGAATACTGTCATAATACTAAATTTATATTTGAATAGTGTCATAATAACATCTAGCTTGATGTGTGACGATTTGAAATAATATCTAATATTCAAATATAAATATTTGAATATTAGATATTCAAATATAAATTTGAATACTGTCATAATACTAAATTTATATATGAATAGTATCTTAATAACATTTAGCTTGATGTGCAGTCGACTGTACGTACAGGCGCGTGTTTAGTAGAACAATGTGCAGATGAGTTCAGTGGGCAAACTTCCCATTATTATGAATAGTAGGTTATTTATGATGATTTCACACTGGTTTATTAAATCTATCTTTCTATAATTTCTGTTTACAATATATCTAGGTACATGCGTGCCGTGCATATGGATAACACTGATTACTACAGTATTTTTTATGAGATGTATCACGTGCGTACTATGAATTGTTGCACCTGATTTAAAATATTAATTTATAAGTACAATGACAAAATGAAGCGCGATTGGAGTTTTATTTACTTATTTAAAAAGTAACAAAAACAAATAAAAAACATAGCGGTTTTATTGTAAACTTTATCGTATGGGGTTTTGGATATTTTTTGATAAATTCTTGATAAATTCTTCATAAAGAGACGTGTGAAATTTCTGATAAGTGCTCGGCCAGGAGATCTTTATGATAGGAGAGGTTAGCCGCGTAAGGTACTACACGCCTTCAAATCAAGAATCAGCGAATATGTAGTATGCACTAATTTTAGATTTGAAGCAATTATAATGTAGCCATATTTGACATGATTTTAATTTTCGTATACGAGTATAATTATGGAGAAACATATCTATAATTCTATTTTTCATATGCTTTGTAAGTGCCTACACATGTTTATGAAATAAATGATTATGATTATGATATTAATATGAATATTGTTACTGTGCCATTGGCTATGCTGCCTATAATATTAATGAGAAATCCGTGTACGTTATAATGTTTGTCACTACCTGTGAATTTGGTATTAGGAGTACAATTCTGACATAAATTTATAGTAATGATTAATAGTACGAGTGGTCGAGTCTTGAGATTAAATAGGTCCATTTAAATTTCATTGCAAGCGTACAAACACCTTTATATATTATGTTTTTCTTCGAAAGTAACACACAACAATACTTCAGTGGAGCCTGTGCATTTTATTACAATACTACCTTTCATTCTCCTATTGTGGGAGGTATGTAGATTGTATGAAGAGAGCAACGAGTATAGGAAAAGAAAATTATTACATTTTATGAAGATATAGAAATCGTAGCTAATTTAATACGTAACATTGAACGGCCCGCACTAAGCATCAAGCTTGTGTATATATGGACAATATGGACACAAATATCGAGACTAGTACAATACATCCAGAACCACAGAAAATATATGTAATCACAAATACAAATATTTACCCGCGCTGGGAATTGAAATCGGGCCATCCAGATAGCGGTAATTGATAGACTTTTGTGACGCGAGGTGAGACATGTTTGACTTGTTATGTTTGTTGAAAGAAAAAAAGCATTACGAGAATATGAAGTCGATGTTTAAACCTAGTTAATGTACAAACAATGTACTCGACAGCGAGATATTTAAGCATGTATGTATTGTGTAGATTAATAAGGGAGGTTTTATTATTTATCTCGGGTAAATAATGTATGTAGAAACAAAGTCTTTGAAGATGGCTTGTAGCCTCAGGCGAGAAAATGGTTTTTCTATGTCATGGACACATTTTAAGTAATTGAAAATATACAATTATAATGTATGGCTGTTCGCCTACGCTCCATGAGTCGTCTCATGCAAAAAGCGACCTTTTGTTTTTGCTATTTTTAATCATTATTATTAATTGACTTCTCTAGATATTAAAAAAAATCCCTAAAATGTCTTCCCTAGTTTCGACATTGCAGCCTTTAAGAAAAGAGTCTATCGCTTTCTCAATAAAACAGCAGCGTATTGGTGACACGTATCAGGGACTGGATTCTGAAAAATCTAAGTTATTTACACCAATTTTCTCAATTTTTTAAAAATAATGTTTACCTTAGTTTCTGGATTTGCGAAGAATCACAATCGTAAGAGTAAAACTCAATGCATTAATCAATCGATTTTCGATTGTGTATTTAATTAAAACTTACTTAAATTTAATTTAGGTAAGTTTGATTTAGCTTTTACCTATTACCTAGTCATTTTATCCTTTAGCAACTAAATATCAGTTTTCTTATGTCGTCCTAGCCGATATACCTTATTATATCCCAGAGCACAAAACAAGCTCTAGTTGATGGC